>NC_080586.1:71702500-73185000 GCF_029962835.1 Magnolia sinica
CTATTTGGTTCTTTCTCATCTTTCTGGATGATGCCCTAATTTTAGCCGGGAGAATGGATGAACGGTGTGGATAAGCCACATATATCATCGTGAGCTCTATATATATTTCACACCATCATTGATTTTTTAGAAAAAAAGCAAGCGTCAAATCAAGCATTAGTGTTGCTGCCCTAATTACTCAAGGAAATCATTATTACCTATTTCATATGTATTTACCGTTGATTTGAAAATTCAAACAAGCACTTGGGGAAAACACGAGTATTATTTAGGCAGAGACGGCTATCAAACGAGCTATTGTGAGATGAGTTGCTTTATTACACATCTTTCCTCCTATAACACTCTCAAAGCCATTGATCTGATGTTCAACAAGAAGAAAGTATTCACGTGTCTGAATGAGTACTCATATCCGGTTATAACAAATCCAACCTCTTCTAAATGACCCAATATTAGTGGCTGATTTTCTCAACTTAGAAATTTTGGGGCATGGTTCATCCACAACGGCCCCAACAGATTAACGGTCAGGATCACCAAACAAGGGACCCACCTGTACAAATTAAAATCCCGAGTATGAAATGCATATACTCGGGTGGAAGATCACGTAATTCCCACGCATTGAACCCCATTCAACGCTCCCGCATCCAAATCCAACCAAGCTAATGATGGGCAAGATATATAAATAGGGTCAAGTTCACGTACAACGGTGTATGCGAACTGTTGCATACATCACATTAATTCACACTAAAATTTCTCTCATGTAGAACATCCGAACCGTTGATATAGGGGTCCACACCATAAAGATCACCAGAGAAAAAAAAGTTGGACTAATTCACTTGTTATCTGGGCCACACCCTTATATCCATTTAGACCATAAGCTGCCCATTGGTTTGAACGGAGAAGCCTGCCTGATTAACAAAACACCCAAGGTGATCTTTAAAATGGACCGCACCTATTGCATGGCCAAAACTTGTGACCGAAAGTTCACATGCAATGTTGCATGTGAACGTATCTTAGCATGAGATATTTTCTCACCTTGACTCTTAGCTGTCCAACCTGAGTTTTTATTAATGATCCAAGCCGTTTATTCGATAGGGATTCCCTTGTTGATGAGAATACCTGAAATAAAAAAGAAAATAAAAAAATAAAATCTCAGATTAAAAATCTTAACCCTTCCATTATACAAATGTTTTTTTGACCGTTTATATTCAAAGTAGTCATTATCAAGCTAGGCTTATCCAACTTCTTGGGGTGGGTCACATGAATCATTTCCACCGTTGAATTCTACATGGGTTATGACTTCAGTTACACCACAGGTCTTTTCTTATTGTATTGGCTGTGTTATTTTAGAGACCGGATTAGGTGAGACCCAGGCCTTAACCAAGCCGGTGCGACCCTTACCATGGGGCCCACCTTGATGTATATATTATGTATCCATGCTGTCCATCCGTTTTTCCAGATCATTTTAGAATATTATCCAAAAAATAAAGCTGATCTAATTATCAGGTGGATCATACCATAGGAAACAGTGGTGATTGAAGGCCCTACCGTTTAAAACTTCTTACGGCCATACCATAGGAAATATTGGTGATTGAAGGCCCTACCATTAAAAACTTCTTATGGGGTACCTTAATGTTTCTGTAGTGTTTATTTGCCATCCAATCCTATGATAAGGTCACATGAGAAAAAACAAACATCAGCTTGATCCAAAACTTTTGTGGCCTATTAATGGGCAATCACTACTGTTTTCCTTAGTATGGCCCACCTGAAGGTCAGGTCATCCTATCTTTTTTCCCTGGACCTAAGTTGGGATGGCATATCTAATGGTCGGAATGGATTTCATATGAACATCACGATTAGCCATGTAAAATCCAAGGGTGATTATCCCTCTCCCACTTGCTTCCTTTTTGTATGGCCCACTGAACCACAAGGTGGGCAGAAGTTTGTGTCATTGGACTAACATGGGGTGATGCACCGGGTGGTCAGGGTGGATTTCTTTTAAACATCAAGGTGGGACCCACTCAAGCCTAGCCCCATTTTAGGATCAAATAGCTGTTTTAGAAACCATTTCTCCAACGGTTAGATCTTTAACAGTTGAAATTTGTGATAAATGAGATTGAAATCACAGCCTTTAGGGGTGATTCCAAAATTTGTGATAATAAGATAATTTTGAGTGGATGATTGTGATCATCATTATTTGTTGTTGAATTTTAAACAATTTCATTAGCATAAAATCAAATTAAAAAATCAAAGGTTAGGGCCATTAATGAAGAGTGATTAGGGGATAATTGCCTTTAGACATGTAATAACTATATATGATAAGGACTATGTAATATGTAACACTTTGTATTTTTCTGTAATCCAGTGTTATCATGTAATCTAACTTAATATAAATACAAACTAAGTTTATTTCAACATTCACCTTCATTTTAGTTTAAATTCGACCGTTGAAAGTAATTAATTTCCATCCATAGATCAGGTTTTCCATTCGTTATTATTTAAGATAAACATCATATCGTCAGAAAAATCTATTTTAAGATTTTGATCACATTGGTAAACAATTCTAACCAACCATCTTAAATTTAGAACTTTAAATCACTAGATCCATCATTCAATATATCTACAACATCATGTAGAGTGATCCACCACCTGGATGCACTAATCAAACAATCTAAGAGTTAAATCAAGCATTAAAGTCCACTTACATGGTTCTTAGGACTACTAAGACCGTTAATAAATGATTTTAAATTAATCCAACCATTGATGTATAGAGTAAACGTTGCGGTTGAGCATAAGATGCACATTCACTCAAAATAACTTAATCGAATGATTGGATGTAAATATACACAATAGTTTGTGAACTGAATTACTTAAGAATCGTGTGAAATCATTTATATTAACATCTAAAGCCAATTCAACTGATAGATTGTCAAAGATTGACAGAAATCATCAATTAAAACCCAACCTTCGCTTGGCATGGCCCACCTAAGCTTTGAATCTACCTAACCTCTGGTCTAATACCTTAAAATGACCTGTAAAAAATAGATAGACGGAGTGGATTTACCAAAACCATCTCTGTGGTCCCCACAATTTAAGTGTATATGCACAACCTATGCAAGCACCTGCAGTGCACCGGACTAGTAGCTTGGTCAATCTGGTGTTGATGTTCATCAGATCATTTACATCACATGTGGACCATTTCACTTCTTCATGCGTGTGGCCCATCTGATGAATGGCCCAGCTGTATTTTTTTTGTCCAAGGAACTATCTCTATGGGACCACCCTATGAACAGCCCCGATCTGGCACACATCTACCATTAGGCACGTGTGGGGATGATTTTGGCTATTTGACAATGGCCTTATCTTTTAAGCAATGGCAGGAAAGCAAATGCGTGTACGGTTGACATTCCGTGCAGGAAAGTGGAGAAAATTGATGGCTGGGATTGTCCCATAGGTGAGGCTTTCTATTGGTGGGTCGTACATGACAGCGCCCATTATAGGAACCGTCCTGATTGATAGGTCCCACACTATGTACTATGGAGAAACCTTCTCTATCATACTCGGTTCAACCGATTGGGCCTTTCGAGACCGGACCCGGCCCAATAGAGATTACCTCTGGCTTGTGGGCCTGAACCCAAGACCATTGCAAGATCAGAAACGAATCTTCCACCGTCCAATAATGGTGGGCCATCATCTTGAATATTTAAAATCTGAAATGGTTGCTGGATTCCTGCCGACTATCTTTGATTGGTGGAAGATATCTGTGTTCATTCCCATTATCACCGTACCCTGTTACAATCAATCGGGGGAGTTACGTGTGATATGTATGGATACACATGGTGTATTTGAAGATATACAAATATATACGGATGAGATTTATCTATAAACATAGTTGGAATGTATCACGCAGTGTCATGTATTGCTCGAGCGGCCGATGAAGAAACAATCATACATGAACGTTACAGGACAAGTGGTAAGAGGAGAAGCAGACGAAGCCAAGTAGTGGAGCTAAGCAGTCACAAATCAGAATATGGGAAGCATCTAGACAACAGTAGTGGAGAATGTTTATAGCAACCGTCGGAACATGAAAATGATCCAGATGATTGAATAAATATATAAATAGCAAAGCAAAGTAGCAAGGAAGATCATCTCATACCAACTCAAACAAACCAAATCTATTTTTCAATTATCCTGTCAAAATTACATTTCATAATCTAGTACTTTACTTTTCTTGTCAAGCAAATTACATTCCATAGTGGAATTTTTACTTTTCAAGCTTACCATTTACACTCCGTAGCCGTAATCAAGTAATCAATAGTTTCTAACTGTAATTTGAGTCTATGCTTGGATTTAGTTCAATGATTGGAAATGTGTCTTGCAACTGCTCTTCGCAACCAACCACAAGAATTCTTTTCTCATTTTTATTTTATCTTGGTCAAAACTCATTTCGTATGGAACACAAAGGAGCAATCCATCATCAGATGACAAATCCCACCTTCTGAATATCGTCTAATCCGATATTACGCATTGAGCGAATGGCTGAATATGCAACTAATCTCTTTAAATCTCGATCATCTTAATGTGCTTAGGGTCTTTGTTGTTCGATTTGAATTAAAGCCGTAATTTTAATTTTGACACAATCGCACACCCGCTACAGAAAACAACAGCAACAATGTGCACATCGACTCTTGGAGCACACCCAAGCACATCAAGATCACGGTAGTGGCCCATCAATGACAATAGGGGCCCACAAAATCTGCACTTTGGTGGGTCTAGGTTTAGACAAAAGCTAAAGTGTGTTAGGAAATTGCTCTTTCTTCATGGGCTTGATAGTCATGTCCAAGACCACTCTTTGTGGGCGAGGTCAGAAGCCCATGGCCCACTTACATCCTTTATTCACTTTCTTCTTTCTTTAATTTCTGACGAGTGGGCCCAGGGTTCAGAAATCAGATATGGATTGGACCATGCTTCAAGCATCCCCAGTATTGAAAGATCCCAACCGCCAATTCTAGTCATTTTCATCTGATGGGCCTTACTTAAGATTGGGAACAACACTCAATCCTAGCCCTTAAATAATTGTAACTTTTCGCCCTTGAATAACGAGAACCGACCACGCAACGAACGACTATCATACACGTAGTTTTTCACCTTGGTAAGCGAGTCCAACGATGCCTAACCCATGTTGGATACCCGTGCTGTGAAAAAGTGGACCCCAACTTCAAGCCCATCCACTCATCAGGTGGGCCACACCGCCAAAACAAATGTATGGCAGATGGTTTGAATCAATTTACAAGTGTGGCCCATCTGGAGAGTGGATCGGAGTGGTTTTTTAGACCGATGATACTCTGGAGGGGCCCACCTTCTGCACGAGTCATTTGTACTGCGCCAATGACTCCTCTTCCTTTTGCTTGTGTTTATATTTCGCCTTGCATGGTCTAGGTCGTCTAAGCTAGCAATGAACCCTATTTACACGTAGCCTGCCAAAAGTAGACTTATTTAAAGTTATATGTATGTCTACACGTGATAAAGAATGAGAAAAGGCATGACTTAAGCTCCATGCACATCTAAAAATAAGGTGAATATCATTCGCAGGTCACGTAATTAATATATAAGTGACATATGTGACCTTAATAAGCTAAGGAAGCTTCGAAAGAACTGTCATTGCAAGCATCATGTGACCCTAAGTATGCAAATGAAGCTTCATAAAACCTGCCGTTGCCAGATTCTCCATTATTGCTGGATGCTATGTAATTTAACTTATGGACACCTTAGTTATGATGGATCAAATTAAAAGGGAAAATTTACGTAAAAACAACAAAAACACATGACTTAATTATACTATAAGAATGTCAAATTCTATTAGAATATGGTTGCTACATGATTAATGATTTATACAGAAATCATATTGTGAACACTGCCATTTAGAAACTTATAAAGCATTGCTCAAAGAAGAACTCTAGGCCCTTACAACAAACAATTAATCTTTACGATATAACATTGTTTATCCTTTGTTTAGATTCTTAATTTTAGTCATTCCACTTCTGTTCAAGTAGGGTGTACACAAACCAAGCTAGCTCGGTTAACTCACTCGACTCGACTCGAAAAAGTTGCTATTCGACTCGGTTTGAAGTTAAGTTTGAGCCGGGTTAAACTGATTTTTTGAGCTCGAAAATGAGTTCGAGCTGAGTTCAGGCTGGCCCCAACTTGACTCGACTCGAATCGAACCCAGCTTGAATTAAACTAGTTCAGTGACTCAGTCACTTTGATATTAATGTTGCTCACCAAGTGTTTGATGAAATGACTCAATGAAGTGTGGCTGGTGGCAAGGAAGGTATGTCTCACTCTTAAGGAAGGTATGAAATGACTTACCAATCCTTGTCCTGGCCAATAAAACCTAGCTGCAAATCGGCCAATCACCTTGTTGGAAAATGTCTCACTCTTGTTTTGGATAGTCAGATCTTCAATAATTTAATTTTCAGTACTTTGAGCAGCACAACTATTAACTTAGTAGCGGACGACAACTCCATTTTTATATGAGAACTAATTAATTACAGGCAACAAGCAACGGGTAGCGCTACTTGTGCTACCGTAATATCTTTCATGTTGATGTGCTACTTTGTAGGCTCTACTAAAAAAATCACCCACAAGTTTGACGGTACAGTTTAGGTGTTTGTGAAAATGCTGCACAGGCAAACTCAACTCGATCTTAGCTCAAACTCGACCCAAACTAATCCGAGCCGTTGATTGAACCGGGCTAAGCTAGCCAATCAAGCTCGAGGACTGAGCCAAGCCAAGTTCAAGCTGAGATTAGCTAGTGACTGAGCCGAGTCTAGCTGAGGCCAGCTCAAATCAATTTGACTGGATGTACACCCCTATATTAGAGTAAGTTTAGAGCCATTGAATCGACTTATATCCACTACCATCTAACATATTCTAGTACCTACCTAGCGATTGGTTAAATATCTACTATTATCGTTATTGGATTTCTTGTTCATTGAATCCCCACATGATATAACGTCAATCGCATCTCGTTGACTTCATACCACAATCATATCGTCTAATAATTTCTATCAACCTTTTGCCAACAATAGCCACCGTGAGTATTTACTATCTATATAGTTTCATTTTCTTTATTTTTTATAATTATACTGTTATTACATTCAAAACATTAAAATCCACTATCTATTATTATTTTTAATTATATCTAGCTATTATTGTTTTTACCGAGTATGACTCTAGCATGGACAACGCTTAATCTAATCTCACACGTTTCATCAGAACATTTGTAACACGTGGCCACACGTGTGTACCATATGGCACGTGTCCGAATTAAACTGTAACAGTACGTAACCATCGCTCGTATGGGGCCTCCGGAATGAACGGTTTCTATCAGCGAAGCATGGCCACACGTGGGCAGAATCCAACGTGTCACCTACCAGTTGCGTGGTCCGGACTGGCAGAACTTAAAACCCGAGTTCGCCGTGCAAGGGCCCTGAGGTGGGGCCCACAGGCAAGAAGACCGTACCACCGACACGTTGAGGTGACGTGTCGCAACATGCGGCTCACCAATCTCATGTGTGGCCGTGGTGCGCACTGCGCACCGCTCTTCGATGCTCGGCATTGTTTTATGTGGTAGGGCAATGTTATGTGATCATTTCCCTTTGTGGACCCCACCTATGATCACTAATGACCGTCAGACGTGTAGGGTCCACCATGGATTGCTGATTGGTGTAGAATCATCATGACCCTTGATCAAAGATACATGATCAAGGCCATGCAAAATGAAGGGTATGAGTGAAAATGATCTTCACCATCCAATTTATAGGCCCCTGATCGGATGCATTTGATCATCGATTACGTTGATTAGACGGCCATCTCAGCTCCACTCTGGACTAATCCAAGGTAATATTGTGGACCCCACATGTGTCCCAGAAAGGAACTCGCATGAGTATAAGGCGCGAAGATCTTCTTTTTATTTATATATTTAAAGGCCTGATATGCGTTTTGCACACTCATCCACCCTACATGGAGTCAATCCAAGCCGTTGAAATCGTGAGTCGACATTGATTGGATTATCTAAACCGTGCGATTCTGAAATTGACTTTGGATTGTTCCTATAGATACCTGTCCAATGTGTGGATGAGTGTGCAAAACGCATATTTTTCTCAAAATGAATGGTTGAGAAAAATACTGCAACCATGGTCTTCCATTTAATGATCAAAGGCGGGCCCTCGTCCATCTACCTACCAAAATGAACGGTCCACATACATCACGGTGGGCCCCACAAAGTCCCGCCACTACGGAGGTGGTGTCAGAGTCGGCACGCAATCCACGTCCCGCATAAGGTCGCCCACCCAAGAAAGTTGGATGAAATTGACCGATCCAACCGTCGCTTGCGCCACCACCAATCGGGGGAAGCGGATTACGTGGTGTGCCACACACCACCCAACTCCGTGGTGTGTTTACGTCACTAAGTTTTGTGGGCCCACTATGATGTATATGTCATATCTAAACCGTCCGTTCATTTGGTGAGATCGTTTTAAAACTTGAGCTAAAAAATGAGACAGGTTAAAAACTAAAGTAGAGTACACAATACAAAGCAGTGGGAATTAAACGTTTACCATTGAAAACTTGTCAGGGGTCAGAAGTTTTGGATCAATCTGATATATATATATATATATATTTCCCTTCATTTAGGTAGATGTGATCTTATAAAAAGGTTGGGTGGAAAATAAATATCATAGTGGGTGTAAGAAAGTTTTAACAGTGGAAATCCTTATATCCACTTCTTTCTTTCGTGTGGTCCACGTGATCTTTGGATCTAACACATTTTTATGCTCGTGACCTAAAATGATCTTGGAAAATGGATGGACGGTGTGGATATGATACATACATCATAGTGGGCCTACAAAACTTGATAACGTCAACACATCGGTGGAGGTGGGTGGTGTGTGGCACACCACGCAATCTGCTTCCTAAATTGCGAGGCTCTTTGCTATAAATAAAAACTTGTTTTTATGGTTTGGACCACTGATGATTTCATAGTCCTGATTTTTAAAAAATTCATTATCACAGTGGGGCCTACTTGATGCTTAGTCTAAGTTGGACCACGTGAAAAGAAAAGGAAATAAAAAACAAAAACCTCTTTTTCAAGTGGTGGCCCACTTAATAGTTGGACCACCTGATTTTTTATGCATCCCAATTTTACAGTAGGCCGGCCTTTTTGGGGTTTGGATGCCATTAAAAAAAGAAAAATCAAAGAACTATTCAAACCAACTTTCGTTAGAATTTTTTATTTTTTATTTTATTTTGTCAAATGGACCACAAAAGATTGCTTTTCCGTGAATTTAATAAATAGGTGGTTACTAAAATAAAATCATTAAAAAAAATAAAAGAGGGAGAAAAAAATAAATAAAAGAGTGAACCACCAATACCATGAGAAAAGAATATGTTAAAAGAGAGACCCACCGTTAACATGTAGGCAATCTAATATCTTAAAGAACTAGGGCTTAGGTGCATACCATGGTATGGGATCCCTGCTGTGGGGCCTACCATGATGTATTTGCCTTATATCATGCCCTCCATCCATTTTGAAAACTAATTTTAAGTCATGATTCAAAAAATGAAGCAATGCAATTCCCTAGTAGACAATAATATAGGAAACAATGGTAATTGACCATTAAAAACTTATCATGGGGCCAAAAAGTTTTGGATTAAGCTGATATCTGTGTGGTCTCTTCTTCTAAGTCTTTGTGACCTTATCAATAGGTTTCATGAAAATTTTAATAATGGGGATTCAACCATAATTGTTTCCTATGGTATGGTCTACCTAAGATTTGGATCTGCTTCCATTTTTGTATCATATGTTAAAATGAGCTATTAAATAAGTGGACGGTATGGATGTAAGGCACAAACATCACAATGGGCCCCATAGTTAAGGATCCACCGACAAACTGCACTCCTTTTTCAAGTGGTGGTCCATGTAATAGTCGAACCACCTGATTTTTGAGCCATCTCAATTTTATAGTAGACCCACCTTTTTTGGGTTTGGAAACCATAAAAAATAATAATAATAATCAAACAAACTGGCAAACAAGAGTTGTAGAACAAATCAAACCAACTTCTAGAGTTTCTTCTTCTTCTTTTTTTTTTTTTTTTTTTTTTTTTTTTTTTTTTTTTTTGTCAAATGGACCACCAAAAGATTGCTTTTCTATGCATTTTAAAAATAGGTGGTTACTAAATTAAAAACACACAAAAAAAAGAGATAAATAAAATAAAAGATAGGCCCATCATGCAGGCAATCCCATATTGTAATGAACTCTTTAACTTCATTTTATTTTAGTGAAGAATCTCATGATGTGGACAACTGCACATGCACAAAGGAGTTCATACAAGATTTGGGTCAATCCCCAAGTGGATCTCATTATGCATGTGGCTGGGTGGAAAATAATAAAAGGTCTACGACAAATTACATTCTTCTTTAGTGGTCCATTGAATCATAAATATTGTTTACTCTAATTTTATTCTAGTGCTTGCCATACATCTTTAATTAGAAAGAGAGAGATGGGCCCTTTTTTCATTAAGTTGAAAAGACATAAAAAGAGAGTAGAGGATTGCCATGTTAGCAATCCTTTGTTCAAAGGAAGTGGATTGCAAGGTAGGATTTGGTGGGGCCCACCATAATGTTTGGGTTTTATCAATGGTGTTCATCCAATTTATTATTATTATTATTATTTTTAAAAAAATCATTTTAGGATATAAGTTTTTTTAAAAAAAGAGGCAAATCTAAGGCTCAAGTGGACTACATAGTAGGGATTGAACAATTATTGTTGAAAACTTCCTGGGGGCATAGAAATTTTTGATCAAATTGAAATTTGAATCTCTCATCATATGTGTCTATGTGACCTTATGAATAGGTTGAATAGCAAATAATCATCATGGTGGGCCTCAAGAAGGTTTCAACAATGGGCGTCATTATCATTGTTGTTCTGCTATCCACTTGAGCCTTTGATCTGACTCGATCTCGAGCTTACGCTGTAACATCCTTGATTTTCACTGTTTTGGATTTCTAAAAATTCATCAATTTTTATTTTTTATTTTATTTAATTAACTTATAACATCACTTAATGACCATTAGCACTCAATGATAGTTTAAACACGGGTGGAACTAGTAAAGAACCGCACCAGTCCGATTAATCAGCCGTAGGAAGCCAATGAATCCGCCCAATCACTTGAATATCAGGTGTAGTGTAACGTCCCACCCAACCAGAATAGTGTCCTGGGGCGTCCACGTAGGATTTGTCACAGGACTGTTCATTTAAGCCACTCATAGTGAGGTATTACAAATAAATTAGACCAAGATTAACTCAATTGAATAGACCAGATGAGCCTTGATAGAACCTGGTGCGGGCCTCCAAGCCAGATGGCCGTTTACACTTAGCGACAGCCCGTGCGGGCTATACCGCGACATGGGAAGGTCAGAAAATTATAAAAATTCAAGGGAGCATAGATCTCACTAGGCTTGGGGACCATCGCAGACCACGGACCCAGTGGACACCAAGAAGTGGAATCTGGCACTTGCCAGATGCGCCCCACCAATGCCAGAATTGAAATCTGGCACTGGCAAATAAAATTGAGATTTCAGGCATTTCAGCTGTCGAATTTCTTCCAGATTTACGGTAAAGGTCTAATGTATTTTTCTACGCTCGCCCACAAAATCTGGGTCCCGATCGTGGTATGATGACCATTGATCGCGAATCAGACCCGTGCGACCAAACCCCATATCTGATCATTCCCAAATTTTGCATGGCCCTTCATCGGGCCATGGAGCACCTATCTTATAAGTTTCATGGTCAGAGGGCCGCCAGAATTTCCTCAGTTATCCAAACAAGCTCTAGACCGCCCGTTGGTGGACCACTAGTTCCAAAACTATAGAATAATGTCCGTCTCATTGGGCTTGACGTCCATCGCGGGAATCGGACCTGAGTACGGTCCAGAACCGGTCAACTTGAGCTGAATGACGAGTGCATGAGAAGTGCAAATACCCTAAAGGAAGGAGTTGGAACTTAAGTGAATTGAGTCGTCCACTCTTATGCAAAGTTGAGGATTTCAGACCATCGGTTTGTGACCAAACTTTACCCATGGAGTAAGGATATTTCTCTGCTCATATCCGTATAGCCGCGGCCCTGATCGACTATCGGTGACCGTTGAACAGACTTCTTATCATATCTGTCGATCGGCGCATCCAAATGGCGGGCCGATCATATCCATACGTAGATCCTCATTAGGGCTAACTATTCTACGGTGTATATTGACTTGTACACCCCATAGTGGGCCCTAGAGGCTAGAAAGACTCTCTCATAGGTCTAGTATAGTAAAAACCCAACACTTGGGGCCATTGTCACCAAATCTGGCATTATAAAAGGCCTTATTTGGGGCACCCACTCCCTCATACGAATTTGCCCTAAGGAACAAAGGAAGAGAGGAGAGAAAAAGGAGAAGGAAGAGAGGAAGAAGAGAGTGAAGATGAGAGTAAAGGTGGACCGTAGGTAAGGTGGGATCTAAGGGAATTCAACTTTGCACCACCTTACCTCTTCTTTAAGGAAGAACCCTCCACCACAACCACACATTCGCTCCGTTGATCATCTAGGTAAAAACCCTCATCCCTTTTCTTGAAAACCTTGAGTTGAGGAAGGATTTGCTTGAAACTCTAACATGCAAATGGTTGCTTTAGGGATTCCGGCCGTCCGACCCCAAAAACCCTCATTCCTAGGCCGTTTTCCAAGCCTCCAACGATCCATAGGTGCGGACTATTACTCTTAGGTGACCTAGCACTAATTTTAATACGAGATTAATGATCTTGATTGCTTGGATATTATTTTTGAAAGCCTAGGAAATCCTAGGAATTGTATGTTGGTTGATATGATATGGATTTATATGTTTTGACTCTCTCTGTCATGATGTCGTTTATGTTTCTCACATGATTTGATGTATGGATGATCATATGCTCATGCCGTGTTGATTTTTATACGTTGTTGCTTCATAATTCGTATGATTTCATTACTCTAGTGTGTATGATTTCTCAACATGGAGGAAGAGTTAACTTCCTCAATAACCCACACCACACACATACACTTTATTTATAATATTGATAATTTTGCTTGTAGGAAATTTGAATTGTATGTTGAGCAATATGAGATCAAGGTGTTGAATATGTTTGATGTTACATTGATAGTTAGCATGCTATGAGTCACTATTCCTACCCTTGGGTTGGTCAGGAACATGAGGAGAGCGAAGGTGGTTCCGTTGGTAGGACCACCTTGAGGCTAAACCCATGGGTTTGGACGAGTACGTGTGGGCGGCAGTAGTTAGGCTACATGGGTCGCTTGTACCCGATGTCGTTCCGCCACATACTTGCCTGGGCTCGTGCGGTTCAGTCCACTGGCTGACCCACCTAGTTTGTTAACCTTGTTTGCTCACACATGAATGAAAACTGGAACACCCCACCACCGTTGTAGCCCATCGATACCGGATAGAATATTGATCCACAGTCTCGTGAGCCGGGCATGGTGGAATGAGACACTATGTCCGAGCTGTCGGCCTACGCTGGGGTGACGAGCCTCCCCGTAGTGACCGCGAGTGACCCCACATTCAGCAACCCCATGTGCTTGAAGTCGGGGATGGGGGAAACCCGATGGGGTCAAGGATCGCGGGGTCTCGGCCTCACACATTGGGGGGTCTTGGCCTCGCAACTAGTTCAGGGCATTTGATACGTGGGGTGTATCAGATTCTCAAATCTGCTGGATAAATGGACTTAACTAAGAACCCGGTTAACATCATCATTGCATGGCATTAGCTAGGTTGGCGACTCGGTAGTCGAGGTCGCATTGAGGGAGTGTTGGCATTGGCGATCGTTAGATGGTGTCGCACGAGGGAGTGTTGTGGCGAGGGCATACATCATATCATCCTGCATGCATGCGCATTAACAAGACTAGATAGATGTTTATGATTGATTGCTTTTCATTAAATTCTTATTATAATTGATGCTTGTTATAACTTATGGCTAATAGCACCCACTGAGTTGATCACTCACTCCTACTCTGGGACGGTGTTTTAAAACACCAATCAGACCCGTTCATAGATGCAGGTGATACAGATTTCGTGGAGCCTGGTGATGCGAGCCTCGAGAAGGAGGACGAGTTCTCTTACTTTCAGCAGATGGATGGTTTCCCGTCGGCCTAGTAGACAGGATTTAGATCGATGAGTTGTGGACTCAGCCCTATTCTTTTGGACACGATATTCCTTTTGTGATTTTGTTGGGCAACGCCTGATGCGCCCCTTTTTATATCCTTTTGGACCTGTATATAATGATCTATTTTCATTTCAGCAGACTAGTTGTGATCGTGCTTCATGTTTCAAGTAATTTCATGCTGCGCCTTTAAACCTGGATTAATCGCATATTAATGAAAACCGATTATAAGTGACCCCGAGAACTCGGGAGTCGAGCGTATGCACAATCCCCAATTTTCAGGGTGTTACAAGATGGTATCAGAGCAATAGTTTGGAATCCCTTGGGCCATGGGTCATGAACTCACTGACGCGTCCGCTGACTTGAGATGATACGTATTAGAAAATGCAACAGGGACTTAGAACACTAGGAACCATCCCAGACCCTGAATTGACAATTTTAGACAGAAGGAAGGACTTGCAAGGGGCTAGGAATGGGTAGCGAGAGAGTGGGGTCCGAGGGTCTTAACCTGACGGCAAGATTCGATTCGATTGACTAGGAGGTTTAGCTCGTTAGTCCATCAAATTCCTAGGGCCCATGCATGGGGCCAACTGAAGTAGGTGGGATTAGGGTGAAATGAATGTTAGAGTAACGATTAATGTAGGTGTAAGGTATTGTTCATGGGATGAGCGCATCCCATGTTCCATGATGACCTGTTGGAATGTATCCAACTAGAGGTAAATTTTGAGTTTTCCTTTCGAAATTTACTTGGAAAGTCCATCATCATGAGATTTGGAAATTCCACATCACGCCTCTAACACCAGGCTCATCTAGTAAGCCTAGGAAGTTAATTTGGAATTTCGTCCCACACCCATTTCACACATGGCATTCCCAAATCTTGAGTTAGGAGTAGCATTACACCCATTTAGTGCAACTAAATGCCCTTAGTCAGACAAGCATAAGTCAAAATCTCTCTTTCCAACATATCTCTTTAAATATTCACCTGGCATCACCCTGTTCTTGAATTTCTCAGGTACATTGGTAGGAACGAGTCGGAAATCGAAAGATTTGACAGTCGGAAACATCGTTCTAGACCAAATGAGTGAATACCGGGCCAAATTTGATAATTCCAACCTGATCTGGGACGAAGACTTAAGGGTGAATGAAAATTTACAAAAAATAGGAAAAATAATAGAAAAATTAGATTTTGACTGCTAAATAGGGAAAATATCATGAAACCAATAAGTTCATTGTGTAGATGAGCTTCTCCTACCCTAAAATCATATATAGTACTTTCCTGAGGGCCTTACCGGCGCCCGGGAAATCAAAAAACTAAGAGTCCTAAGCAGGACCCCGGCGTGCCCACGCCCACCGGGCGTCCCCACGCCCAAAATACACTCTGGGCCGGCGTGCCCACGCCCACCGGGCGTCCCCACGCCCAAAACTCCAGGGGCCTGGCGTGGCCACGCCCACCGGGCGTCCCCACGCCCAAATCTCCAGGGGCCCGGCGTGCCCACGCCGGAATTTCCTGCAAAATTCGATCGACTTCAAAAATGCATATCTCCTTCGTTACAACTCCGATTTAGGTGATTCAAAAGCCATATTTAAGCTTGATGAGTCTAGTTTTGTATAAAAATAATAAAATAAAAAAATAAAAATTATAATATAGATAAACTTAGGATGTTTTACCAACTATTCAAAAATTATTAATTTCGGACGGCTGTTGCTCCTAGAATTTTAGTAATTTATCTACAATTCAAATGAGATGAAATTTTGTGGTATGATTTTAAAATTAATGATGAAATATTATAAAAATTTTAAAAATAATTCAGTTACAAAATATATAAGAAACATTACAAGATAGGTTGTCATGCCCCAAACCCGGGGACGGACAGCTTCCGTGATGCCCCGAATCCGGCACTCGACTTCCATACAACAAGTCCCGAGTTCGGCGCACCACAAGGAAGATTTTTGACTGAATTTTTTTTTTTTTTTTGTATATACATGTAATAATACCTGAGCATGAAGATCCATAATCAAAATACCAAGCAAAACTCTCCATTATAAATCCTGATAGTTACAAGTACCATGCTTTCCAAGGGTACACGACATTAACATTGCCAAATCGAAAAATAGATACAATGCATCGAGAAAGCTAAGTCTTCCAAGCTACTCCTGCCCTGAAAAAAATGGGAAATAGGAGACTTAGACAAAAAGTCTAGTGAGTACACACGTATGTGCAGTGTATCCTACATGCAAGCAAGATAAATATGCTACAGGGAAATCATACCACAGCCATAACCGTAGTACATGCATCCGTAATCACATCATCATCATCATATTGTCATGCCATAATTATACAATATCGAAAATACTGAAAAGTCCATGAGTCATACAATATTAGAGTACGCAATATAAATCAGCATGTAAATAATGAGTGATAAAGAGCTAAATATCAGATGTCGAGGATGCAATGCAATATACAGTTCCCGATGAATTCACGAATACCATCAGCCGTATCTAAATACTGAAACATCGTAACCCGAAATGCTAAATGTTACTAATGCAATGCAACATGTGATGCGAATGAAATGACTGTGCTGGAGTGAAGTCGGGATGATAGTACGTAGTATCGCAGACTATGGGGGTCTATCACAAAGGACTTCTATCCAAAATAGTCCCATACCTAATTCGGATAGTCAGACTCAATGTGGTAAACTCCTGATCTCAGGTTAGTCGCGCGCCCCAACCGAAATCCTGGCCATTGCGAAGGTACACGTAACAAATAGTTGCGCACCACCAGCCCGAGTGGATGGTGAGTGAATGAATGAATGAGTATACAACTCCTGCTCAATACGTCCACATATCAATACAGTTTATCTCTGGAATCATTACCAGGGTTTAGTATACTCCAAATGACACTGCCTCTCTCCCAGCAGCACAGTCCAAGTGAGCGTAAGAAACCTCACTATCCACCTGGCCAATAGTCTGCCAATATCTATTCGGCACGTCGATAGCGGATCCATTTACGAGTTGGTCAAATTTAGCCTAGTTATGCTCCCTACCCTCGGGCAGGTAAGGCCACACCTCCTCCCAACCGACTACAACACAGTCGGAGACGCGACCTCCTGGTATTCAGTACTCGAGTGCTCATGTATCCACTCGGTCTCGACGTTAGGGCGTCTCCTGGCCTCGGAGGTTTAGGGATTTTCACCCAAGGACATCTATGGCGCCCGTATGCTAGAACCAAATATTTCCGGTGTCCCATCTGGCCATCCACGATATGTCTGTGGAGGCTACGGCCCTGATGTCACTAGGGCACATAATGCAAGATGCATGAGTCATACAATACGATCATGCATCAATCCTACGCATACCGTGCACTTCGTGAGATAACCTCCGCCTATCGGGAGTCTCATAACAACTCTGCCAACGACATATGCAATGGTCAACCACATCCCATAACAAGCATGCGGATGATGCGTATGGGCATGTATAATGATGCTATGTTGTCACATACTCATAATCGATGTCGATAACCAGCATCGACCATCAATCACAACAATGTAGACATTTAACCAACATTGTCCCCCAAGGTATGGCCCACATAAAACCAAACATATAATGGGCCCATAGAGCCTAACATAAAGGCCTAATATACAACACAATGAGCATCACTCAAGGGTCACATGTACGCAAGCCCTGCTCATGGGCCTCAAATACATGACATATGGGCCCTGCACATGAGTCTCGCATACATCAAATAGGTCATGCATCATGGGCCTAATACACATCTCAATGGGCCTTATTACATAGACCTCATATTCATATTAGGCCTTAAACATGGGCTGCATATACATCAAATAGGTCTCGACAAACGAAATCGACCTTAATAATCAGATTTGACACTCGGAACCGGGCTCGATAGTTGGCCTTGACAATCAGAATCGGCCTCAATAAATCGGCCTATACAATAAGTATCGATGAGAATGGGTCTAACTAGGCTTAAGGAAAGGTCACCATGTGGCGTTTAACCATCATTACCCAAAAATGTGGACATTCAACTAACACTGCTCTCCAAGCAGTGGTCCGCATAGAGTTAATTATAAGGTGGGCCCAAATATCCAATAAGTGGTCTTAATTCGTCATCACAGGTGAGCCTTACACATGAAGCACTTGGACCTACACATCATGGCGGTCGATACATTGGGCCGTACCAATGGGCCTCCTATACAACAAGTGGGCCGCATAAATGAGTCGTACAATGCATAATAGGTAGGCCCTGCACACGCGGCAGATAGGCCCCACTAGATGGTTAGTGAGGACATAAAATGCATACATCTAGTGGGTCACACATTCCACAAACAGTGTGAATAAAACATACATCGAGGCTAGTCCTCTATGACCTGGACGGTTAGGGTGGAACATATAAGGTGGGCTCTGATCAAAACGAATATGGGCCTAGACAGACTATATGCTACAGGTATGGGCCTATTAATGGGCCCTAGGGAGAGAGTGACAATGTAGACATTAAACCAACATCATCCTTACAATGTGGACATCAAACCATCATTGCTCCCAAGGCATAGTCCACTATAAAATCAACATAAATACCATGGTGGAATCACACTACAATGGGCCTTATGTACGACTTATTGGGCCTTGACCCATGGGCCTCCAGTACATCAAATGGGCCTCATACATGGGTCTCGTATATTCTTATCAAGGTGGGCCTTATTATATGGGCCGCACCAAAAATCATTTCAATAGTTGTAGGCATAACATGTGTATTACTCCACTCATGGCCCACATATGATGATCAGCACTGTCCAAACATATCCATCTAAATCGGCGCCAATCAAACATTGTCTTGCACTATCTCAACACTATGGACGGTGTGGATACAAAATACGAACATCTAGGCGGGCCGCACAAGTGGACGGTATGGATGAAGGACACATAGCATGGTGGGCCTATACAGTGTAGGTGGGCCCAACACATGCAGCAAGCAGGCCCTGTGCCATCAAGACGGGCAGACAGTGCGGATATAAAATACATACATCGGGGGAAAGTCCCACCATCCAGCGGGCTAAATGGTGTGGATATACAATACATTTATCATAGCGAAATCACACATTGAAATGTGCCTTATATACATCATATTGGGCCTCGACCCGTGGGCCCTAAATACATCTAATGGGCCACATCACACGGGTCTCAACTACATAACAAGGTGGGCCTTAACAATGGGCCATAAATATGATAAGTGGGCCACACCACATGGGCCACATGTATATCAAATGAGCCACACTCAAATATAAGTGGTGATAATGATTTCCACTACTAAAATTTCCAAGGCCCGCCATAACATTTATTTCCCATCCAATCAAATCATAAGATCTCAAGGATTTCGAAGGTAGCCATTCGATCCTCACCGTACACTATGGTCCACCTGATAAATAAATCTGTCTTATTTTCATCCCAAACCTAAAAATCATTTCCCAAAAAAAATGGTTGGACGGTTGGATGAAACACATGCATCATGGTGGCACCGTCTCTAATGGAGGGTATGGTTTACAATACATACATAAGTGGGTCCCATGTGGGGCTTACCATAATGTTTGTTTCTCATCTAACCCATTGATAAGGTCACTCAGATCTGGGGCTCACATTAATATTCATTTCCCACCCAACCGAGGCCCACTGTAATGTTTATTTTCATCCAACCTGTGCATAAGGCCACTTGGACCTGGGTGGGACTGGGCCCACCGTGCTATTTATTTGCCATCCAACTGTTTATAAGTTCACAGGGACCTTGGGGTAGGGCCTACTGAACCGTTTATTGCCCATATAGCCTGTTGATAGGGTCTGGTCAGGGGCCCACCGCAACATGGTTTACTAATCCAGCCCACCCATTATGTGTGTCCCACTTAGCTGAGGGTTCAGACCGAGTTTCAGCCTAATCCAAATTTCAGGTAAGCCCCACCAAGTGTTCTTATGTGTTTAGGCATGTCTTCACATGACTTTAGATAGTGTGGCCCACCTTAGTTCCGTATACATCTGAGTTTTGGGGCAGCCACCTGGTCTGAGGGGACTCACCCAATGCACGGCGTTGATTTTCGAACGCATAACGGTGGGACCCACAGCTGGGGCCGTGAGGCCCTGCTCGTCCTCCACGCGGCAGCGGCGGACGCTGCTGCTGCTGCTTTTATTTTTATTTTTTTTTTGAAAATTTACTTTTTTCGAGGGATTTCCTAGGTGGGACCCTCATCAGTGAAATCCAGCCCACCCATTATATGAGTCTCACTTTTCTGACCGTCCACACCAAGTTTCAGCAACATCCAAAACTCCGGTAGGCCCCACCAAGTGATTTTATATGTTTTTGTATGTCTTCACATGAATTTAGATGGTGTGGCCCACCTGAGATCCATATAAGGCTGATATTTGGGGTGGACATCTGTTCTGTGGGTACCCATCCAATGCATGGAGTGGATGTTCGAAACGTATCACAGTGGGGCCCACGGCTGGAGCCGTGAGGCTGCCTCGTCCGTCCGTGCGTCAGCCCAGGCGCTGCCTGCGGTCGCCCTGCAGCAGCGTCAGTGCTGCTCCTCTCTTTTTTTTCTTTTTTTTTTTTAAATCTGATTTTTCTATGGATCTTCATAGGTGGGGCCCGCATTGGGCAGATCCACTCCATTCATTGGATTTCACGGTCTAAGACCGACCAAAAGAGTCCAATAAACGGCCTGTTTTTGGAGAATAAAAGAATCTAGGTGGGTTTCAAGGGTGATACTGTTATTTCCTATGGTATGGCCCACCCAAGAGTCAGATTACCCTCAAAGTTTGGCTCAATGCCTAAAATGAACTGGAAAATGGAATGGACGGCTTGGATTGATTACATACATCAGGGTGGGGCCTGCATGAGTGGCACACCACTTCTTCTTCTTCTTTTCTTTTTTTTTCTCTTATACGTGTAGGTGTGTGTGAGTTTGGCCAGCCCAATGGGCCAATGGTTGGATAACTTGGATGCCATACAAACATTTTGGTGGGTCCTACTATCAATGGGTCCCACATGAGCTCTATAATAAATTGATTTTTTTTTATATGTTTTCTCCTATGCATCCACACCATTAATAGCATCATCATCATTATTGCAATTATCTTCACCTTCAATCATACTATCTTCACCATCCACACCATTAATCACATCATCATTAACATCATTTCCACCATACATAAACACAACAAAAATAAAATAAGAGTGAGTAGGGTGGGTGTACTCACCTTGATGAATTAGATGGATGGTTGAGATGTATGGAAGGGATGAAATTAATGGTTGAGATTGATGAAAGGTATGGGATTGATGGAGTTGATGGCCCACCAAGATCACTCCTCTCTCTCTCTTTCTCTCTCTCTCTCTCATGAAGAAAATGGTGAAATGCTAAGGGATGGAAGGATATTTATAAAGAAATGGATAAAATTTGGTTAAGTTAAGCTAATGTGATTAATATTATCTTAGGCTAAGATTATGGTACTTAATTCATGCTTTGTAATTAATGGTGGATTAAAGGAGCATGGGATGGCATGGTGTGGTGATGTCATGCATAGTGTATGGCATGGAGAAAGGTTGACTTTCATGCACATGAGAGAGAAGAGGTATGGGTATGTGACATCACACACATGGGTAGAGATTCTCTCACCCATGTGTGGCATGTACATGTGTGCATGACATGTGTTGTGCACATGTGTGGAATGAAATACATAGTGCCATGCGCACATGATACACTTATTATCCTTCACGGCATATCTCACTAACGGAGTATCATACCGACGCACGGGTGGTACCGCCACGATCGCGGCGATGGGGCGGTTCATATGAGATAGGTTTCAAGGTCTTGAGGTCCCGGTCAGTTGGGTGTGTACTATGAACGGCTAATCTAGGTCTAGCTAAGGGTGTCGATTATCGTACATATATGCATAGAAACTAGTACAGAATGGACTGGGTATTACATAGGTCCCCTTTAGTACATGCACACGAGTGGGGTCCCCTCTCCTTGCAAATAGGACTAAAACCACTTCATTTCCTTCCATTTCCTTCCTCTCCATTGCTCCCAAACACTTGGAATAATAAAAAAAAAAAAATCCTCTCCCTCCCTCATCTCCAAACTCCATTCCCAAACTCCATTCCTCCAAACCATTTTCTTCTTTTTCACAAAACCCATTCCTTCTTGTTCCACCCATTCAACATCAAACCCACCTTTATCTCTTGCACATTTCCTATCATCTCTCACCACCCATATTTCTTTCAATACTTATTCACCAAAACCTCACTCCTTTCACTCTCGTCTTCCCCATTTCAAAATTTCATTTCCCAAAACCCATCTCAAACCCCATCTCAAATCCCATACCTTCAACCCATCTTCAAGTTCATTTCTTCAAACCCACACTCAACCCATTTCCCCCAAACCACATCTTTAAAGTCCATCTTCGCTATAAATAAAATAAAATAAAATAAAAAATAAAAAAAAAACCATCCTTCTCCCATTTTCACTTTCATCTCCCTAACCCATCTCCACTCTCTCATTTCCAAAAATCCCCTCTAACACCCAATATCCATTTCCACCTAAATCCCTCATTCACAAAACCCAACCTCAACCATCCACATTCGACCCATTCCTCCCCATTCCAAGACCATCCTCAATTTCATTTTCCAACCCCCATTCCAATCTCACTTTCAAAATCCATTCCTAAAACAAACTCCCAACACCCCTTCAACAGAACCCATTCAAAACTACCCACTCTCTCAAATTTGCATCTTCCCAAATCCTATTTTCCAAAACCTATCTCCAAGACCATTCTTAAAACCCCTTTCTCAAACTCGCTTCTAAAACCCACTCCTAAGAAACATTCACAAAAACTCATTTCTAAAGGTCATTCTCTAAACCCTTTCCTAAAACTCAATCTCAAGCCCCTTTTCAAAATCCCTTCCTCATATCCAATCCACCTCTAGCTAAGAAAGATGACCTTCCTTGCAACCATTGCCTTTTTTTTTCCTCCTGGTGATCATTTCCCTCATGGGAAAGAAAAGATCGGCTCGCGAGGAGGCGGGCTGAGCTAGGAATCGTCCTGTATAATTAAATTAGATTATTTTTAGTATATATATATATATATATATATATATATATATATATTTTTTTTATTTCAAGTAGTTTCTAGCATGGTTGGATTACAACTCCTTAGAAGGATTGAATTTTATTACTTAAGATCTTGTAAGTTCGTATTCGATGCAAACTTCGCTAAAACATTATGGGTTCCTAAAACTTCTTCTTCCTTTCCTTTTTACATCGTTCTTAGTGTCATCAGCCCTCCAAATTTCTGAGATATCTTAAAACTTTTGATACTTCCTTTACCCGAAATCAATGAAAGCAAAGTGTGATTTGCTCATAGCCCACGCCCATAAGATCAAGATGACAATATACAGAAACATGTTTAGGCCCTTAAGGGGTGTTTAGCACATGGTATTTGATAGGATTAGGTGGAATGAAATTGCATTTGGTCTGTGTAATTACATCCAACATTAAAGTGGATGGAAAGGGTAAGATTAGGTGGGATGAAATTGCATTTAGTTCCATGAAATTGCATTTGATTCCATGCATGAATTCCATGGATTTTGAAATATACTACACATGTAGGCCCTACATTGAGGCATGCGTTAAACCATGCCATCCATCCATATGCACCATTTACATGTGACATTCTGATTATATACGAGTACAAATGAACGACATCCGTTGTGAATTTGGTTTGCTGATTACAAATTTCATGGTCCACCAAATATGATTTAGCTTAATCCGGTGTTTTCCGTGGCAAATTTTTTTTTTTAAAATCTCAAACATGGGATTAGATGGCTGCAATACCATGGTATTCCCAGACATGCAATCATTGTGAAATAATGATGTTAATCCCATCTAATACAATTCAACACCATTCAATTCCACTAACCAAACAAGCCCTTAGGCTTCCAAATCCCAACCCATTTCCACCCTATTCCACTCACCTCTCTCAAATCCAAGGGCTTCGTGGGGCCAATGTCATATATGGATGGTATCCATGCCGTTCATTCAGTTTTTTCCAAATTATTTTAGGGTATGAGCCAAACAAATAGACGGCTGAAGTGAAACACACAATGAGGACTAAACTCCCACCACTAAAGACATTTTTGAGGTATATGTGGAGAATGGCATGTCAAAGAATGCACTCTACATGTTCCATAATATGGGGAGGTGTGGATGAGGCCTATTTTGAGATCCTGTAGCAGTCTCTTCAATAATTTGGTTAGGAGTCGTGAAGCCCGTGTAGCGATTCATGTGTATGATCAGATAATTTGAGTGGGGATCATGCCTGATCTTTTCACTTTTACAACGATGGTGAATGTTTTCTTTAAGAATGTGATGATGCATAGGCTAGCTGAGTTAGTTGCAGGTGTAGAAGATAAGGGGTTTGAGCCAAAATGTGGTTACTTGTAATTCATTGATTGATGGATGGTGTGAGTTGGGTAAGATAGAAGTTGTATCAGACATTTTGCTGATAATGGGTGAGAAGGGTGTCTTGCCGAATGAAGTTAATTATACTTCGTTGATTAAAGCCTAGTGTAAAGAAAGTGAGATTTAAATTATATATATGTATATACATGGTATAGCTCGTTCGGCTTCACCATTTAAGGTGTGCATGTAATAGTTGTGTTGGGTTTAGTACTAGATGGGACCATGTCAAGATGCGAGGGTAGTCAATGTGAGGCTCCGCCATGGCTGGCTCCTGGATCCTAGTGTGTCATATCTCGAGTACTTCCCTAAGTGCAGACTATGAAGCATTCGCACACACCCTCATTGCGAATGAGTCAGCCTACCACCATAGTGTAGTCACGCTATTTTGGAGAGGAGAGTAACATAAGAGAGCCTTCAAGGTAAGCGAATTTGTTATACTAGAACTGAAGAATGAGGTTTATTTGGTTAGTTACAAATGAGGACCCGTCTTCCTTATGTAGACCTAAGATCCTTTTAGCTACCTTACATGGATAGTTAAGATAAGGCTTACGATGTCATCTTGCGACTGAGAAAACTTTAGAAACCATCTAGATAATCCTACGTAGTCTCTACAATACATTCTTTTACCACTCTAGAATTTTCTATACACGTAGGAACCTCTTAACCTACAAAATGTGCCAAAATGCCTAATTTCATGGAATAGCCTCCTTGAAATTTCTGGTATATCCATAACATCAGTTAACAGATGAAGATTGATGCCCTGTGGGTTGCCAATGAACCAAGTGTATTTTTTTCATATTTGAGTTTTAGTATTTTGTTTCTTTTAAAAAAAAATTACTTCTAACTATGATAGAAATCATCTTGTACGATTAAAATTAGATTATTTTTAGTATATTTTTCTACTTCAAATAGTTTATAGTACTGTTGAACTTTGACTCTTGAATAGGGTTGAGTTTGATTGTTTAATTCTTTCTAAGTTTATATTCGATGCAGACTTCACTAAAATATTATAAGTTTTCTTTTGTAATCAAGATTCATACCACATTGAGGAGATGATGTTCTTCCTCTTTTCATTCCCGCGGCCTTTCTAGGGTCACCATCCCTTCTAAACCCTAAAGAGAACTCTCCCATTATAGATCTACTTCAAACCCATGTTCAAAAAAAAAAAAAAGCCCATCTCAAACCCCCTTCACAAATCCAACACTAAACCCATTTCATTTTTCCAAAAACATTCTCATCAACAATTCTTTTCCTTGCCGAGGGAAGTGGCATTCCTAGCAACTGTTGCCTCCTTCTTCTCCATTTCGGTGATTCTTTCCCTCATGGGGAAGAAGCACCCCCACCCTCGTCCGACCCAGAAGAATAGAAGCTTAACACACGAATAATTAGTAGTTTGTTTTGAGTCAGTTAGGACTATTTCCATGTATTGAAGGATAACTAGAACTTTTGCTTGACTAGGTTGTATTTCTCTTACGTTTGGAATATCTATGCTGAAATCCATACTATAGGATGTAACTGGCCATACTAATGGCACTTTGAATCCAATATGAATGTATGGATTGCCTTGAAATTTTTTTGTTGCCTTGTGAATGCTTGTATGTATGATTGTCTTACTGTGTCCTTATTAACGTTATTAGCATTTCAAACCACCAGAATACTTTAAAACTTTCGACTATTCCTTCATTCTTGAAATTTATGAAACTAAAGTGCAGTCTGCTCCTAACCCACTAGACATGAGATCGAAATGGTGATATACATATAAGATTTTATACTACTAGAAACCTTTTTAGGATAATCATTTGACCATAAGCACCGTGGGAGATTTAAATCACTAAGTTAGACAAGAATTAAAATAAGAACTCTCTTGGACCAAGACCCAAAGGACAACCCTATAAATAGGAGATTTAAACATTCCAATAATGGCCGTTTCCAAAACATTTAGATTGATCGGACTACGGAATTACGGAAGTATACACCTGTGAAGCATTCGCAACATGACTCAATTCTCAATCCTGGGCAACTACCAATGGACTCACTGCTTTGACCGAGCAGAAGACCAGGATCTACCAGGACGAAGAAGGGATACGATGAGCCTTTTACCCTGGTCAGGTAGATGATCAACGTATCGGGTTCAAGCCTACTACAACCGTCTCTTCGTATTGATCTATCATTGAAAACAAATATTTTTACTCTAGATAGAGGAAAACCATCGCCATGAATCTAAATCTTTATAAATAAATTTTAGTATACCACCAGGGTGAAAAAGTTTTAAGGGGGGTAGACTAAAATGAGCCAGCCTAGCATAGATAGTATACACCCAACCGTGCATATAAACTTGAAATCAACAAACCTGGGCAAATGAAATAATGAAGCCTTTACTTACTATCCTTAGGCAATTTCGGGGATGAAATTATTTTTAAGGGGGGTAGATTGTAACATCCTTGATTTTCACTGTTTTGGATTTCTAAAAATCCATCAATTTTTATTTTTTATTTTATTTAATTAACTTATAACATCACTTAATGACCATTAGCACTCAATGATAGTTTAAACACGGGTGGAACTAGTAAAGAACCGCACCAGTCCGATTAATCAGCCGTAGGAAGCCAATGAATCCGCCCAATCACTTGAATATCAGGTGTAGTGTAACGTCCCACCCAACCAGAACAGTGTCCTGGGGCGTCCACGTAGGATTTGTCACAGGACTGTTCATTTAAGCCACTCATAGTGAGGTATCACAAATAAATTAGACCAAGATTAACTCAATTGAATAGACCAGATGAGCCTTGATAGAACCTGGTGCGGGCCTCCAAGCCAGATGGCCGTTTACACTTAGCGACAGCCCGTGCGGGCTATACCGCGACATGGGAAGGTCAGAAAATTATAAAAATTCAAGGAAGCATAGATCTCACTGGGCTTGGGGACCATCGCGGATCGCGGACCCAGTGGACACCAAGAAGTGGAATCTGGCACTTGCCAGATGCGCCCCACCAATGCCAGAATTGAAATCTAGCACTGGTAAATAAAATTGAGATTTCAGGCATTTCAGCTGTCGAATTTCTTCCAGATTTACGATAAAGGTCTAATGTATTTTTCTACGCTCGCCCACAAAATCTGGGTCCCGATCGTGGTATGATGACCATTTATCGCCAATCAGACCCGTGCGACCAAACCCCATATCTGATCATTCCCAAATTTTGCATGGCCCTTCATCGGGCCATGGAGCACCTATATTATAAGTTTCATGGTCAGAGGGCCGCCAGAATTGCCCCAGTTATCCAAACAAGCTCTAGACCGCCCGTTGGTGGACCACTAGTTCCAAAACTATAGAATAATGTCCGTCTCATTGGGCTTGACGTCCATCGCGGGAATTGGACCTGAGTACGGTCCAGAACCGGTCAACTTGAGCTGAATGACGAGTGCATGAGAAGTGCAAATACCCTAAAGGAAGGAGTTGGAACTTAAGTGAATTGAGTCGTCCACTCTTATACAAAGTTGAGGATTTCAGACCATCGGTTTGTGACCAAACTTTACCCATGGAGTAAGGATATTTCCCTGCTCATATCCGTATAGCCGCGGCCCTGATCGACTATCGGTGACCGTTGAACAGACTTCTTATCATATCTGTCGATCGGCGCATCCAAATGGCGGGCCGATCATATCCATACGTAGATCTTCATTAGGGCTAACTATCCTACGGTGTATATTGACTTGTACACCCCATAGTGGGCCCTAGAGGCTAGAAAGACCCTCTCATAGGTCTAGTATAGTAAAAACCCAACACTTGGGGCCATTGTCACCAAATCTGGCATTATAAAAGGCCTTATTTGGGGCACCCACTCCCTCATACGAATTTGCCCTAAGGAACAAAGGAAGAGAGGAGAGAAAAAGGAGAAGGAAGAGAGGAAGAAGAGAGTGAAGGTGAGAGTGAAGGTGGACCGTAGGCAAGGTGGGATCTAAGGGAATTCAACTTTGCACCACCCTACCTCTTCTTTAAGGAAGAACCCTCCACCACAACCACACATTCGCTCCGTTGATCATCTAGGTAAAAACCCTCATCCCTTTTCTTGAAAACCTTGAGTTGAGGAAGGATTTGCTTGAAACTCTAACATGCAAATGGTTGCTTTAGGGATTCCGGCCGTTTGACCCCAAAAGCCCTCATTCCTAGGCCGTTTTCCAAGCCTCCAACGATCCATAGGTGCGGACTATTACTCTTAGGTGACCTAGCACTAATTTTAATACGAGATTAATGATCTTGATTGCTTGGATATTATTTTTGAAAGCCTAGGAAATCCTAGGAATTGTATGTTGGTTGATATGATATGGATTTATATGTTTTGACTCTCTCTGTCATGATGTCGTTTATGTTTCTCACATGATTTGATGTATGGATGATCATATGCTCATGCCGTGTTGATTTTTATACGTTGTTGCTTCATAATTCGCATGATTTCATTACTCTGGTGTGTATGATTTCTCAACATGGAGGAAGAGTTAACTTCCTTAATAACCCACACCACACACATACACTTTATTTATAATATTGATGATTTTGCTTGTAGGAAATTTGAATTGTATGTTGAGTAATATGAGATCAAGGTGTTGAATATGTTTGATGTTACATTGATAGTTAGCATGCTATGAGTCACTATTCCTACCCTTGGGTTGGTCAGGAACATGAGGAGAGCGAAGGTGGTTCCGTTGGTAGGACCACCTTGAGGCTAAACCCATGGGTTTGGACGAGTACGTGTGGGCGGCAGTAGTTAGGCTACATGGGTCGCTTGTACCCGATGTCGTTCCGCCACATACTTGCCTGGGCTCGTGCGGTTCAGTTCACCGGCTGACCCACCTAGTTTGTTAACCTTGTTTGCTCACACATGAATGGAAACTGGAACACCGCACTACCGTTGTAGCCCATCGATACCGGATAGAATATTGATCCACAGTCTCGTGAGCCGGGCATGGTGGAATGAGACACTATGTCCGAGCTGTCGGCCTACGCTGGGGTGACGAGCCTCCCCGTAGTGACCGCGAGCAACCCCACATTCAGCACCCCCATGTGCTTGAGGTCGGGGATGGGGGAAACCCGACGGGGTCAAAGATCGCGGGGTCTCGGCCTCACACATTGGGGGGTCTTGGCCTCGTAACTAGTTCAGGACATTTGATACGTGGGGTGTATCAGATTCCCAAATCTGCCGGATGAATGGACTTAACTAAGAACCCGGTTAACATCATCATTGCATGGCATTAGCTAGGTTGGCAATTCGGCAGTCGAGGTCGCACTGAGGGAGTATTGGCATTGGCGATCGTTAGATGGTGTCGCACGAGGGAGTGTTGTGGTGAGGGCATACATCATATCATCCTGCATGCATGCGCATTAACAAGACTAGATAGATGTTTATGATTGATTGCTTTTCATTAAATTCTTATTATAATTGATGCTTGTTACAACTTATGGCTAATAGCACCCACTGAGTTGATCACTCACTCCCACTCTGGGACGGTGTTTTAAAACACCAACCAGACCCGATCATAGATGCAAATGATACAGATTTTGTGGAGCCCGGTGATGCGAGCCTCGAGAAGGAGAACGAGTTCTCTTACTTTCAGCAGATGGATGGTTTCCCGTCGGCCTAGTAGACAGGATTTAGATCGCTGAGTTGTGGACTCAGCCCTATTCTTTTGGACACGATATTCCTTTTGTGATTTTGTTGGGCAACGCCTGATGATCCCCTTTTTATATCATTTTGGACCTGTATATAATGATCTATTTTCATTTCAGCAGACTAGTTGTGATCGTGCTTCATGTTTCAAGTAATTTCATGCTGCGCCTTTAAACCTGGATTAATCGCATATTAATGAAAACCGATTATAAGTGACCCCGAGAACTCAGGAGTCGAGCGTATGCACGACCCCCGATTTTCAGGGTGTTACATACGCCATAAAATATTCAGAAAAAAAAAAGAGGATGAATGATGTAAATAATACTTATAAATCATGGTGGGCCACACAAAGCCCTTACCTGGGCCGATTTCCATCCAGGTGGGGGTAAGACGCAATTCGCTTCATTGTTGGAAATACTTTAAACTTCAATTAAAAGACTAAATTAGAACCACAAGTGCAAGTGTACATATGAAAGGAAGTTCACCTAAGATCTAGGTAGTTCTTAAGGTGGCCCCCACCTGATATATTCTTAGTACAATGGTCTTATATTGCCTAACTTGCACTCAACTAGCAGTGGAATTTTCTTTAAGTAGTCCTACAAAAAAATAAATAAAAAGAATCATCCGCAATATAAAAGTAGGCACCTATTGAATTATCACACCTCGCATAGAAAAATAGAATAGCAAGTTGTTAGGATGATTTAAATAATACCTCTAATAAATAATTAAAACTCAAAAAACCCAATTAAGATTTAAAACATCAAACTTGCCATAAGGTCTTTGACACTTGTTGTGGATGGATTTGACGGTTTTACACTGGATTTTGTTGATTGCGCTAAGGTTCACATGATATGTATTGATACTTTTATGGTTAGCGTAAGAATTTTTCTATGGATAGAGAAGTAAAAATTACTACTCATAATAGTAATTTGGTCTAATACCAATTAAACCTGCCAACACTAAAAGTTATTACTTTAAAACAATACATATCGGTAACAGTAAATATAAAAATTGATATTAAACATGTGGATTCCTATATGTTTATTGTATATATAACTTCATACATTTATGCTATGTGATTTAATCATCCATAGTCATCAGGGCAAGAGCTTCAAAATATGTATATATAGGCAATGATAGTAACTTCCATATTCTGAGCATGTGTATTATTATGTACAACTAAACCTTACCAACAAATTATAAGACTTGGGTCTCGATGCATGGCTCAGCGGTAAATGCTATGCGTTTTAATACTGAAGTCTAGGACATTATGCGTTTTAATACTGAAGTCTAGGACATTAGCATCGCAGAAAAGGGTAGGGTTCCACTATGAAGATCACCCTTAAAATATGCATGATTCGCTTGATAGGTGGGCCATAAATATATGATAAATCAAATCATTGGTTCCATCGATGAAGCCCACCTAGTGACCACATCTCCGTTGGGAAGTGGATTGCACATGGCATGATGTGGGCCAAGCTCTGTGGAGCTATCATGATATATGTGTTTTATCCATGCTATCCATCTACTTTGCTAGCTCATTTTAGTTCATGAGCCAAAATTGATGCATATCCAGAGCTCAAATGGGTCACATCACAGAAAATAGCGGGGATCCAATGCCCATTGTTGAAAATTTACTGGGGCCTTAAAAGTTTTGAATCAAGATTATATCCATGTTTTCCCTTCATCCAGGTTCCGTGACCTTATTATGCCACGGTGGCCTGGCTCTAAGGAGTTTTCAATGGTGGGTATTCAATCTGTGCTATTTTTTGTGATGTGGTCACTTGAGCTTTGGATCTGCATCTTTTTCAGGCTCACACCCTAAAACGACTGGAAAAATGGATGGATGGCATGGATAAAAAAAAAAATACATAACAGTGGGTCCGCAGAGCTTGGGCCACATCGTGCTGCAGTCAATGGACTTCACTTTTCATGGTACAGATGTCCTATCCAAGTTTCATGCTAGCGAAAACTTGATATGGTACCACCAGCGTCCTGCTGGTTATAATGGGAAACTGTGATGTGCCTGGCCTAGGTGGTGCGCTAACATCAAAGTGATGTGGGTCCACCATGATGTATGTATTATGTCTAAATTATTTGTCTATTTGGCAGGATTGTTTTAGGCTTGAGCCTAAAAAATGAGACAGATAAAGAGCTCAAGTGGACCACACCACATAAAGTAGTGAGGATTGAATGTCTACCATTAAAAAAATTTTAAAGTCACAGAAGTTTTGGATCAATTTGATATTGGTTTTTCACTTCATCTAGGTTTGTGTCACCTTATGAATAGGTTGGAGAGTGGGTCTTGAGAAGGTTTCAACAATGGATATCATTATCCCCATAGCTTTCTATGGTGTGGTCAACTTGAGCTTTGGATCTATCTCATTTTTGGGCTCATGTCCTAAAATGATCTCATAAAATCGATGTGTGGCGTGCATGTAATACGCACATCATAGTGGGCCCATAAAACTAGGTGACTTTAATACCCCAAGGAGGACAGTGGTGCACCACACAATCCACTCCCCGTTCTACTGTTTTAGTGATTTTTATCAAACATATTTTTGCAATTGTCCTGAAGTTATTTAGGGGGCATTCGGATCTTAAGTTACTTAACGTAAGTTACTTATGCTACAAATAGTTTATTTTAGTTTCTACTTGTTAAGAAGATAAATCTATTTGGTAAACAACACACTTATCAGCTCATCCTCTTTTCATTTTCATAAGGAATAGAAAAGTTTTTTTTATTATAAAAAGCTAAAGTAATTAAGTACTTTTAAATAAAACAGGTTACTTATAACTAATCATATACCAATCTTACTGCTGTAGATAGAAAAAGTAACTTATTGACTCAAGTACCAATCTTCCAAACGGGCATTAACGTTGCCACAGATCCTCATTGACTCAAGCTGACAGACTGGAAGAGCATGACTTACGATGTGACAGGTGATTAGCTGAAAACCATATATTTCTGTAAACTTGGCGGATGGGTAGAACATGATTATCATTAAAACTGCATGATCCGCCGTTCATTTCCCTTGTTTGGTTTATTCTTTAGGTGGCCAAAAGTGGATATTGAGTGGAATAACTTGTTTTATGTCCAAGGCTATCTCTATGGTGGAAGTGGAGTAGGTGTTACTGGGGTAATATGTTAGTGGGTGTCTCCTAACCGTGGGGCCCACCTTGGCAATTACGATGATCCTTCTTAAAAATCAAGCCAATCTACTCAATAGGTTAACTGGAAATGAAGATTGATTGGAATAACTTGTTTTCCATCTCTGGCAATCTCCATGGTGGGAGTGGATTATGTGTTACCTAGTAACATGTTAGTGGGTGTTTCCTGACTGTGGGGCTTACCTTGACTATCGCGATTATCCTCCTTTAAAATCAAGCTGATCTAGTCAATGGGTTGGCCAAAAGTGGAGATTGAGTGGAATAAGTTGTTTTCTGTATCAGGCGATCTCTATAGTGGGAGAGGAGTAGGTGTTACCTAAGTAACATGTTAGTTGGTGTTTCCTGACCATGGGGCCCACCTTGACTATCGCAATTATCCTTCTTAAAAATCAAGGTAGTCTACTCAATGAGTTGGCCAAAATTGGAGATTGAGTGGGACAACTTGTTTTCTGAATTAGGCAATCTCTACACTGGGAGAGGAGTAGGCGTTACCTAAGTAACATGTTAGGGGGTGTTTCCTGACCGTGGGGCCCACCTTGACTATCACGATTATCCTTTTTAAAAATTAAAGTGGTCTACTCAATGGGTTAGCCAAAATTGGAGATTGAGTGGGATAACTTGTTTTCTGAATTAGGCAATCTCTACACTGGGAGAGGAGTAGGTGTTACCTCAGTAACTTGTTAGTGGGTGTTTCCTGGCCATGGGGCCTACCTTGACTATCACGATTATCCTTTTTTTAAAATTAAAGTGGTCTACTCAATGGGTTGGCCAAAATTGGAGATTTGAGTGGGATAACTTGTTTTCTGAATTAGGCAATCTCTGCACTGGGAGAGAAGTAGGTGTTACTGAAGTAACTTGTTAGTGGGTGTTTCCTGACCATGGGGCCTACCTTGACTATTACAAAAGCATTTATTAAAAATCAAGCGGTTTACTCAACATGTTGGCCAAAAGTAAATATTGAGTAGAATAACTTGTTTTTATTTATTTATTATTTATTTATTATTTATCATAAGGCAATCTCTATGGTGGGAGAGGATTAGCTGTTACCTAGGTAATATTTTAGTGGGTGTTTCTTGACGTGGGGCCCACCTTGACTATTACATCCGCACTTCTCAATATGTGGCCAAAAGTAGATATTGAGTGGAATAACTTGCTTTCTGTCGCAGACAATCTCTATGGTGGGAGTGGAATTGGTGTTACTTAGAGTAACATGTTAGCGACCGTCTCCTGATGGTGGGACCTACCTTGACTGTTACAGTTATCGTTTTTAAAATTCAAGTCGTCCAACTCAACATTTTGTCAAAAAATGGATATTAAGTGGAACAACTTAATATTGGAAGGTACGTGGATTGGCTGTTGATCTCTATGATAGTAAGTCTGGCTAGTGGAGTGACGTCACCACATTCCGTGGTTCCTACTATGATGCATGTACCACAGACAATGGTGGAGATCGAATGTCTACCATTAAAAACTTCTTTGGGCCACATAAGTTTTCAATCAAGCTGTTATTTATGTTTTCCCTTATTCCATGTTTGTGTTAACTCGTAGGAAGGTTTCAACGGTGGACTGCTCCCACTTTTTTATACGGTGGGTCCACTTAAACTTTGGATCAGCCTCATTCTTTGGCTCATGCCTTAAAATGATCTCTCCAAATACACGTATGGTGTGTATATAACACATACATCATTGTGGGGCCCACATAACTTGGTGACGTCACTTCAATAATACATTAGTGGGTGTTTCTAGACTGTGGGGCCCACCTTGACTTTTGAGATTACTCCATAGTGTAAAACAAACATTGGTGGGGTGTTTTCTGGACTGTGGGCTCTACCTTGATGCACGTGGAGAAAATGACCACTGTAGACAAAACCTTTTACCCAGCGGTTTTTATGAAAGAATACAAACTTAAGTGACCAACTTAGACTAGCACGTGCGGACAGCGACTTTGAGGACGAAACTACCCCTCCTTTTCACTGCGAAGACGAGCGCTGACGCTCCTCCAACTGACAGTTGTACGAACGGCTTAAAAGAGATCAAAGTTACATGGCCCCACAGCTATGTATTTATTATATCCACAACGTTCATCCATATTTCGAGATCATTTCGGAGCATTATCCAAAAAAAGAAAATCATATCCAATGATCAACTGGGCCACACCACACAGAGCAGCGGAAAATTGATTTTCATCGTTAAAACTTTTGTAGGGCCCACCATAACATTTATTTTCCATCCAATCTATTCATAAGGCCACAAAGAAGAGGAAAAACGATTTTCATAATGATCCAAAACTTGTGTGGCCCCTAAAAGGGTTTCAACGGTAGACGTTCAAGTAGAATGGTAATGGCATGTGGACCGGGATACGAATATAGCTACGGCTATAATCCGTAGCTATAGCAGTAAGTCGGCGATCAATCATGAATTCCATGATTCCACCGAAGTTGCTGTCCCTATCGGCGATTAATCATGAATCCTGCGATTCCACCCCCCCCCCCTCCATCTATGGCTACGGATTATAACCGTAGCTATAGCCGTAACCCAACACGGCCATCAATCGTGAACGTTGTGATTCCACCCCCGATCTATGGCTACGGATTATAACCGTAGCTAAACCGTAGCTATAGCCCTATCCCAACACACTTTCTTTCTTTCTTTATTTCTTTCTTTCTTTCTTTCTTTCTTTCTTTTTTTTTTTTTTTTTTTTACATGGAGAATTTTATTCTACCTACATTTTTTTTCTAACACATATTTATATAAATATGTAAATATAGGCATATAAAAAAAAAATCTCTTTTTTTTCATTTCTTTCTTTATTCATATAATAAGAATATTTTCTAAACCAAAATTAGTTACTGATGTATCATATATAATTTTAGGGCTGAAAGTTGGGCGGGCTCAACCCGACCAACCTGTGACCGACCCGACATTGGGTTGGGCTTGGTCAAGATGTATCGAGTTTGGTCTTGGGGTTAGGCCATACAAACAACAACTTAATAAAACTTGGGTTGGGCTTGGGTTGAAGTCTTGGGAATTGCCAGGAAATGCATGAAAATGATCGTGAAATGAAGGAAAATGACCATGAAATGCATGTAAATGACTATGAAATGTATGGAAATGACCGTGAAATGAAATGGAATCGCTAGGATTGACCGTGAAATGCATGGAAATGACCATGAAGTGAAAGGAAATGACCGTGAAATGTATAAAAATGACCGTAAAATGAAACGGAATCGTCGGGATTGATCGTGAAATACATGGAAAAGACTGTGAAATGAAACGAAATAGGGGGATTGACCGTGAAATGCATGGAAATGATCGTGAAATGAAACGGAATCGCCGGGATTGCCCGTGAAATGCATGGAAATGACCGTGAAGTGAAGGAAATTGACCGTGAAATGCATGGCAATGACCATGAATCAAAACGGAATCGCCAGGATTGACCGTGAAGTGAAGGAAATTGACCATGAAATGCATGGAAATGACCGTGAATCAAAACGGAATTGCCAGGATTGACCGTTAAATGCATGAAAATGACCGTGAAGTGAAGCGAATTGACCGTGAGTGAGGAAAGCTAGAAATTCAGTGAGGCATCCTAAAAATTAAGTGAGGCAACCTACGAATTGAGCAAGGAACCCTAGAAATTGAGCGAGGCAACCTACGATTGAGCGAGGGAACATAGGATTTGAGCAAGGGAAACTAGAAATTCAGCAAGGCAACCTAAAAATTGAGTAAGGAAACCTAGGAATTAAGCGAGGGAAGCTAGGAATTGAGCGAGGCAACCTACGAATTAAGCGAGGAAAGTTAGAAATTGAGCGAGGCAACCTACGAATTGAGCGAGGGAACATAAGATTTGAGCGAGGGAAGCTAGAAATTCAGCGAGGCAACCTAGGAATTAAGCGAAGGAAGCTAGAAATTGAGCAAGGCAACCTACGAATTGAGCGAGGGAAGTTAGAAATTCAGCGAGGAAACTTAGGAAATGAGCAAGGGAACATAGGATTTGAGCAAGGGAAGCTAGAAATTCAGCGAGGGAACTTACGGATTGAGTGAGGCAACCTACGAATTGAGCGAGGGAAGTTAGAAATTGAGCGAGGGAACCTACGGATTGAGCAAGGCAACCTAAGAATTGAGCGAGGGAAGCTAGGAATTGAGCGAGGGAACCACAAATTGAGCGAGGGAAGCTAGAAATTGTGCGGGGCAACCTAGAAATAGAGCAAGAGAACATAGAAATTGAGCGAGGGAACCTAGGAATTAAGCGAGGGAAGCTAGAAATTGAGCAAGGCAATGTACAAATTAAGCGAGGCAACCTAGGAAATGAGCGAGGAAACCCGGTCGACTCCGCAAATGGCATTCACACCCCAAACATTTAAGATCGTTTTTTATTCCTCTAATAATTGAAATCGGAGAAACAAGTTTTTAAAATAATGCAAAAACCAACTTTGGTGTATGTGAAATCTTTTCGTATTTTAATTTTTAACTCAAGGTCAAGGGCTATTGATAAGCATAAATGTTGGGAGTTTTGACGTTTTGAATGATTTACGAGGAATTATTCTTGAAGTGGCTTGTGGTTGCTACAACTGATAAGAAAAGGATAGCTTGATCCTGGGATTTAGGAGCAAGGGTTGTTGAATGTCATCGTTGAGTTAAGAAATCCTGTAGGTAGCCCTAGTGAATGGGTTAGTAGTATGAGTTTTGTGTTTCACTTGCCTAAAACCTCAAGAAAATCAATTCTTTTTTATATTATTTACACTGCTACAAATTAGCATGTTGATTTTTTGCTTTCACATGTGTGCCTCTTCGAGATGCAACTGTGTCAGAACTGGAAGATTTAAGTTCTCATTTAATTGGTGGCTTATGCATGATGTGAGTGAGGTCAAACAAATGAGTATGGATTAAGACTTACCGAGGATTCTTTTCTTATTCCAGGCTTCTTATGCCACCTGGTACTCCTCTTTTTCTTATCTGGAAATGGAGTTAAACAAGTCAATCAAGTTCAACTAAAGTGGATCGAACAAGCCAATTGTGGCCAGCTCGGATCAGGCCGCTCCTTAATTCAGGTGGTTAGTTGAGATTCCCATGAAATTTTTGAAAATTATGTGTCTTCGTGGCTTGACAACCACCGCGATACTAGCATAATGTTATTGTCGGGCCCACACAGGGATTTCGTCGAACATAAAACACATCAGTGGGTTTGCGCATTTATATAATCATCAAATTTAACATATGTATAGCATTTATAAAGGAATTATGAAAGAGAAAACCCGATTAACATATGGTTTGATTTTTGAGTCGTCTGAACCTATCTAACATATGGAGTTTATAAGGATATTTGGAAAGAGAAAACCCGACTAGCCTAGGGTTTGGGTCAAGGGTCGGATCTCACCTCTTTGTCCTAGGGTTCTTTTTGCAAGGGCCCTGTGCCTAAGGAATCGTATGTCAGGACACATGCATGCAGCCATAGCTAAGAAAAATGGAAGAGAGCTCAAATTTGTTACCTTTTATCAGCCACAATTCGCATTTACGGCGGTAGGACCGCAGTCTCCAGCGAATGACGGATGTAGGAGTGTGGGAATTCCAATTTCCTGCTCCCCAAGCACTCACACCCTTTCCCCAATCCTCTCTCTCTTTTAAACCCATCCTTCTCTATTTTCTCTCTCTCAGCTGCTGTAAATTTGTTGTGGGAGTTAGGGAGAGAGGGTTTAAAGGTTTATATATACCCTGCAGCTTAGTTCAGTTGGCCCCAGGTGCCACTTATTAGCTGAGATGGCCCTTTGGAGAACTTGTGGCATGGAGGAATTTCGGAAAGTAGAAATTGAGCGGGCCAAACTGAAAATTGAGCTGGCCAAACTGGAAATTAAGCAGGACAAACTGGAAATTGAGCGGGCCAAACTAGAATTTTAGCAGGCCAAACTGGAAATTAAGCAGGACAAACTAGAAATTGAGCGGGCCAAACTGGAAATTGAGCGGGCCTAATTGGAAATTGAGCGGGCCAAACTGAAAATTGGGAAATTGAGTGGGACCAACTGGAAATTGAGCATCATTCAAAGCATTCTTCAGAAGATTCATAAAGTATTCTTTTGGAACACCTCCATAGTTTAGTAGTGAAATTAAAGTCTTATTTAGGTACGTTTTCCTTGGCTAGTTGCTAAAAAAGGAAGACAAGTAATTTGGATCAACTCTTCACATCACATTTGTAGATAACCCATAACCGTTACATACAAGCACTAAAAGCAAACAAGGTATTCTACTATTATTCACACAATCAATTCAAAGATGGAGAACCCCAACTTCTCACCCTAATAAAATTTCAAATACTCCCAACAAGGATGGAATTTATTCATAGAAGGATTGAAATTCTTCCTACAACATATGATGTATAATCCTAAGAAAAGGGCGGAAACAACACTGGCAAATGAGCTGAGGAGTCTTATTAGGACATGGGAGATCACCAATGTATATAACATAATCCTTCACGGGTGATGCTACAACCAATTCACTACATAATTAACAAAGAAGTGGTCACGGATTTATCGATGAACCAATAGGGTTGGTTCATAATGGAGTATCCCAATATTATTCTGATTTTTCATCCAAAAGGATTTGAATCAGAAAAGGTTGGATGTTTGGTACCTCCAAGACATCCAGCACCAAATTGAGAGATATTCTTGGTATTCTAGAGGCATGCAACCTCAAGAAGATAAGCTAGGATGTTCGTTTGAGGAACATTTTCATAAAAATTGAGTAATCTGGTAGATATACCCTGGGTTGTTGGAAACTTATATTAGGCGCATCCCCTATAACTGATGAAGAATCTTGGATATACCCTAGCCCTATAAATGTGAGATCCACCTTAGGCGGTCTAAATAGTTCACATTTTGGCTTCATTGTGCATAGAACATCCCCACAATGTTCTATGTCTTCTACTACAAGTTTTATGGGTTTATATCGAAGAGCCATTGTTTTATATTATGTTTGCAGCTTTTCAGCTTTTCATTGTTTTATGTTCAATTGCCAGCAGTTACGCCATCCAGGCATTGCAATGCCTGGTAATTGAAATATCCAATGCATCTAGATGCCCCCAATTCAAATGATCCTGAAGTAATCTCGCATAGTTTTGTTTCTTAAAATTCTAAAGACTTACCTTTATAATTGGTAAAATTGGAGAAGCTATATTGGTGGGTATTTTGAAAGTGGCTTATTTCCCAGGGTATTCATTATGTCAAAGCATAGTTCTAACGTACCTTAAAAAAATGCTATGACCAGTCTGATATTTGCCATGTTTCAGGACTTGCACATTTCTGTAAGGACAATGGATTTTCAATCTTTTAGAGTTTATTAACTACTCCCAAGAGCAGTTGAAGTTGGCGAAGCTAGCCCTTCTCTCCTTGTTCAGGTCTGTTCATGGCTCTAGAGGTGGATGGCCCGCTCATTTTCCAGTTTGTACCACTCAATTTCCAGTTTGGCCCACTCAATTTCCAGTTTGTCCCGCTCAATTTTCAGTTTGTCCTACTCATTTTCATGTTTGCCCGCTCAATTTCTAGTTTGACCTGCTGAAATTCTAGTTTTTCCAGCTCATTTCCATGTTTGCCCGCTCAATTTCCAGTTTGGCCCGCTGAAATTCTAGTTCGTCCCACTCATTTCCATGTTTACTCACTCAATTTTCAGTTTGTCCCGCTGAAATTCTAGTTTGTCCCGCTCATTTCCATGTTTATCCCGCTCAATTTCCAGTTTATCTTGCTCAATTTCCAGTTTGGCCCGCTCAATTTCCAGTTTGTCTCGCTCATTTTCCAGTTTGGCCCGCTCAATTTCTAGTTTGTCCCGCTTAATTTCCAGTTTGGCCCGCTCAATTTCCAGTTTATCCCGCTCAATTTCCAATTTGGCCCGCTCAAATTCTAGTTTGTCTCGCTCATTTTCCGGTTTGGCCCGCTCAATTTCCAGTTTATGTTTATCAATAGCCCTTGACCTTGAGTCAAAAATTGAAATACGAAAAGATTTCACATACACCAAAGTTGGTTTTTGCCTTATTTTAAAAACTTGTTTCTCTTTGTTTCAATTATTAGATGAACAAAAAACGATCTCAAATGTTTGGGGTGTGAATGCCATTTGCGGGGTCAACCGGGTTTCCTCGCTTATTTCCTAGGTTGTCTTGTTTAATTTGTACGTTGCCTCGCTCAATTTCTAGCTTCCCTCACTCACGATCAATTTGCTTCACTTCACGGTCATTTCCATGAATTTCAAGGTCAATCCCGGCGATTCCGTTTTGATTACAGTCATTTCCATGCATTTCACGGTCAATTCCCTTCACTTCATGGTCATTTCCATGCATTTCACAAGCAATCTCGGCGATTCCTTTTCATTTCACGGTCATTTCCATGCATTTCACGGTCAATCCCGGCGATTCCATTTCATTTCACGGTCATTTCCATGCATTTCACGGTCATTTCCTTTCACTTCACAGTCATTTCCATGCATTTCACGGTCAATCCCAGTGATTCCATTTCATTTCATGGTCATTTCTATGCATTTCACGGTCAATTCCCTTCACTTCACGGTCATTTCCATGCATTTCACGGGCAATCTCGGCGATTCCGTTTCATTTCACGGTCATTTCCATGCATTTCACGGTCAATCTCGACAATTCCGTTTCATTTCACGGTCATTTCCATGCATTTCACAGTCATTTCCTTTCACTTCACGGTCATTTCCATGCATTTCACGGGCAATCTCGGCGATTCCGTTTCATTTCACGGTCAATCCTGGCGATTCCGTTTCATTTCACGGTCATTTCCATTTATTTCACAGTCATTTCCTTTCACTTCACGGTCATTTCGATGCATTTCACGGTCAATCCCGGTGATTCCATTTCATTTCACGGTCATTTCCATGCATTTCATGGTCACTTCCATACATTTCATGGTCATTTCCATGCATTTCACGGTCATTTTCCTTCATTTCACTGTCATTTCCATACATTTCACGTTCATTTCCATGCATTTCCCGGTAATTCTCGAGACCTCAACCCAAGCCCAACTCAAGTTTTATTGAGTTGTTGTTTGTATGGCCCAACCCTAAGACCAAACCCGATAAATCCTAACTAAGCCCAACCCAATGTCGGGTCGGTCACAGGTTGGTCGGGTTGAGCCCACCTAACTTTCAACCCTAAAATTATATATGGTACGTCAAGTAACTAATTTTGGTTTAGAAAATATTCTTTTTATATGAATAAAGAAAGAAATGAAAAAAAAGAGAGAGAAATTTTTTTTATATGCTTATATTTACATATTTATATAAATGTGTTAGAAAAAACTGTAGGTCGAATAAAATTCTCCATGTAAAAAAAAAAAAAAACAGAGAAAAGAAAAGAAAAGAAAAAAGAAAAAAGAAAGTGCATAGGGATATGGTTTTAGCTACGGTTATAATCCGTAACCATAAATCGAGGGTGGAATCGCCGATTCCGCGATTAATCGCCGATAGGGACAGCGACTTGCGGTGGAGTCACGAGATCCATGATTGATCGCCGAGCTACTGTTACGGATTATAACCGTAGCTATATCCGTATCCCTGTCCATACGCCATTACCATTTTGCTTGAACGTCTGTCTACAGTTGAAACCCTTTTAGGGCAACACAAGTTTTGGATCATTATGAAATTTGTTTTTCCTCTTCATCCCGGTCTTCGTGACCTTATGAATGGATTGGATGGAAAATAATGTTATGGTGGGCCTACAAAAGTTTCAACGATGAAAATCAATTTTCTGCTGCTCTGTGTGGTGTGGCCCAGTTGATCTTTGGATATGATTTTCTTTTTTTGGATAATGCTCCGAAATGATATCGAAATATGGATGAACGTTGTGGATATAATAATCACATAGCTGTGGGCCATGTAACTTTGATCTCTTTTAAGCCGTTCGTAGAACTCTCAGTTGGAGGAGCGTCCGCGCTCGTCTTCGCAGTTAAAAGGAGGGGTAGTTTCGTCTTCAAAGTCACTGTCCGCACGTGCTAGTCTAAGTTGGTCACTTAAGTTTGTAGTCCTTCATAAAAACCGCTGGGTAAAAGGTTTTGTCAACAGTGGTCATTTTCTCATGTGCGAGTTAGGTATTTGTGCCATCTATCAATATTTCTATCTGGCAGAGTGTGGTCCCAGGAATAAAGTAGATCCAAATCTTAAGTAGACCACATGTTAGGGATTAAATGCTCACCATTAAAAGCTTTCTGGACTACAAAAGTTTTCAATCAAGCTGATATATTGTTTCCCTTATATCCAGTCGTGTAACGTTGTCTCAACATGGTCCCTAGAAAGTTTTTAATGGTGGGGTATAGTGAACGTTGTTTCCTATGGTGTGGTCCACTTGAGGTTCTGATCTGCTTCAATTTTTGTACAATGCCTTAAAATTAGCTAGAAAAACTGATGGACAGTGTGGATATACAATATATATACACCAAGGTGGGCCCCACAGTGAGGGCAACATCAACTAACTTCTTACCCGACTAACACCTGATCCGCCCTCCTCCATGGTGGCTTGTTGGTGGGAAAGATGGAAGAGTACCACAAGTTGTACCATGTGACCAAATCTCTTTCTAATATCAACCGTTCATCAAATGTCTGCCGATCATTTATCCAGAAAACCCTAATCAATGCGACTTCTGGTTTACAATACATGTAAACTAGGACCAACAATCTGGACGGTTTGGATAATCCGATCATCCCGAAGAGGCTCACGCAATGGACGGATTGGATGACAGACACTCAACGTGGTGGGCCCCACCGTAGGTAAAGTACGTCAGCAGTCAGGTGGATAACGTTTTTCACGCGTGTGAATAACGTGTGTAGTAATCCTTTTCTAGAATTACAGCAGAGCAACCGGCCTCTATCATGTTGGAAGATTCCAAAGCACCCCAATTTCATCTTTTATTACGTTTCTGCCACTCGCGTGAAATTTCTTCTTTTCGCCTGTTCTTCTTTCGATCTGAAGATCGCGAGCCTTCTTCATCTGAAATTGCAAATCTCAATCCGTTCGATCTTACTTCTCTCTGCTTCGTTTCGATCTCGAAACCCTAATCGCAAGAAGTTAGGAGATTTTCCATGTGCTTCTCGGCATAAAAATCTCATTCTTTTGCGACATCAGTCGAACATTGGACTCTTTTCGATCTCAGAATCGTTCTTTTCGCAAATTTCTCCTCCTTTGTCTTAAATCTTGTTTTTAGCTGGTTTTGGATGAAAAATCAGTGATTTCTGCTTCGATTTTTAGAGGTTTCCTGCTATTTTAGCGCGGAAGTTAGAGTTTTTGCTCTCGATCGCAAGATCTTGAGCGAAATCTGCAATTTCTGCTCCTTCTTGTATCGTACATTTCGTTTTTTTGGTTAGTATTTGTTTCTGCTTGACATTTCGTTTGTTATTTTTTTAAGCTAAATTTAGCGGGAAAAGTTAAGGTTTTTGCTTTAGATCTCAAGATCTTGAGCAAAACTATATATATATATATTTTTTAAATCCCCTTTTAATTTCATTCTCTTTGCCACTTTCAGTAGCAAAACTAGTGGTTTCTGCTGATTTTAGTAGAAAATTTAGTAATATCTGCTCTATAAATTTTTTTGTGTGGATTTAATGTGTAATATGAAGTTAAGTAATATCTTCTTTTAGTCTCAAGACCTTTGATTTAACAGAGAATTCATTGGTTTTCGCCTTTGTTTGCTCCGGTTTTTTTTTTTTTTTTTTGCAACTTTTACCTTTCGTCATTTTATCGTGAAATTCAGGTGTTTTCTGCGCAGTTTTAATCTCAATATTTTTTTTTCGTAGCGTTCTGTTCTGTTCTGTACCCCCGCGAACGCCTCAAGTGTGAACCTTCCTTGCTAAGATGCAGCCAGATCAGCGAAGAAAGGTAATTTTTTAAAAAATAAAAAATAAAAAATCCTCTTCCTTCAGTTTGGGACTGATTTTGGTGGTTAAGGATTCAATTATTATCATTTGCATCCTAATTTCCATTGTGGGTTTTTTTTTTTCAATGTTCTGTGGGTCTTGCTCATGCAGTTATGTTTGCTTATTTTGGTTATTAGCTTCAATTTCATAGTGTTGGAATATCACTGAATTCAGTGTTACTTGAGGTTGAGGAAATTTTGTGAAATTGGTTGAACATATGGTTCTCAATTTTTAATTTATTTTGGTTGGATTTCTTTTATTTATTTTTTAGATACTTGGAAGGAGAGATGGACCATGTTTGTGGCAATTGTCCTTTCTATATATATATATATATATATATATATATATATATATATATATATATATATATATATATATATATATATATATATATATATATATATATATATATAGTGAGAATTCTATCAGAATTCCATATAAGTGGGCTATGTTTGGTGATCCAAACCATTGAATCTGCCGGGACACCAAGCCACTGTCAAGCTGCAATGCCCCAAAGGGTCATCTGGTTGGAAGGTACTGACCCTTTGATATGATGACCTGCATATGGATGGTTATGAGGAAAATACAGCAATGGTGTGAATTCAACAGGAAAAAATGTCAAATATTGAATGATTACTATCTTCCAATCTTAGAGACTTAGTGGGCATTCTCCAGAAAAAAAATGAGGCCCATCAGTCACGAGATCAATGGTTTGGATAGCCTAACGGTGATCCCCACACCTATGTAACACGCACATCAATAAAAGTCGGTCTATAAATCCACTGATCAGAAGGATCTTATAATGCTTCCTCGCTGGGTGTCGTGGATGATCGTAGCTCACAAATCTATTAACTCCTTTATGTATGTGAACTGACCTTCCCTTTCTAAGGTAAAAAAGAAAACAAAAAAATAATAATAATAATAAATAAATAAAGAAAGAAAGATAATAAAAAAAAAAAAAATTCAATCGCGGGTCTGTTTCTTTCTTGGCATGCTGGCGGGGTGGAGAAAAACAATAGATCCCGGTGGAGGGTTGCTATGCTCGCCGTTCTCTGGTCTCTTTGGGGTGAGAGGAATAATCACTGTTTTTGCAATAGTAGTTCTTATATCGAGGTGATTAGCTTGGCTAATTTGTGTATTAGGGATTGGGTGCCTCGAGTGGTTTGTATTTTCCTTGTTTTCTTTCTGTTTTGTTTCTCTTTTGGCATGTTGGCTCTGAATAAACTGCATTATCTTTCAAAATAAATAAATAAATAAATCATGATTTTGTGTAACCCACTCACTCGTAACCAGTGTTCTTGTATGGAGAGTCGGAGACTAAGAACTTCATTAGTTAGGAGTGAATTTGTTCAAGTTAAAGGCAAGGGGAAGGCCCAAAGGGACATGGGTGGTGGTAGTAAGAAAAGGCTTGATGACCTGTGGTTTTAATGTTTTATTGAGGATATGGTCTTTGGTAGAGTGGAATGGTGGAACAGGATTCGTGTATCCGATCCAATTATTTGGGGTAATGCTTAGATGATGATGATTCATAAATTTTGTGGAGTACATTTAACAATAATTTGAATTCAATCCATGTTTCAATTCTCATGTAAATTCCATACAATGTTGGAACTTCATGGAATTCTTTTCATGATCTTTTCATGTTTATTTTTATGTCTTGTTTGACTTTGATGAAATCTTACTGTATCTCTACTAGTAACATTTCATGCACACCAATTGGGTTGAAACTTGCTGGCATCCCATCTGCATAGTGGTGGTTTATTTGGTCTCCTTTGTTTTTGGATCATGTTAAGTTTATTCCATGGCATCAATTGAATTTGTCAAACTAATTCATGGTCTGCTTCTTGGAATTCGGTGGTGCAGGCACCCTTGGAAGTGGACTTTTTCACTGAGTATGGTGAGGGTAGCAGGTACAAAATAGAAGAAGTGATAGGTAAAGGAAGCTATGGTGTTGTTTGTTCTGCATTTGATACACATACTGGGGAGAAAGTTGCAATTAAGAAGATCAACGATATCTTTGAACATGTCTCCGACGCCACACGCATACTTCGTGAGATAAAACTTCTTAGGCTCCTGCGTCATCCGGACATTGTGGAAATCAAACACATCCTATTGCCTCCTTCAAGAAGGGAATTCAAAGACATATATGTTGTTTTTGAACTTATGGAATCCGATTTGCACCAGGTTATTAAGGCTAATGATGATTTGACACCAGAACATTATCAGTTTTTCCTTTATCAGCTTCTTCGAGGCTTGAAATACATACATACAGGTGATCTAATGCTGCCAATCTCTTTGTTGGCTTAGGAGCTTCTGTTAGCATAAATATAACCTGTTTCTTATAGATACAAGCATGTTTCACTGTTCATCCTATGTCGACAATAGTCCCAAATGCCAAGTGTGAGGCTGTGAGCACTAATTGATGTCATGCACAATTACATCTGGCAGTTTGATTAGCATACAAATGATTATGACATCCGTATTCTTCAAAGAATATGAAAGGACTCTATTTCATGAAAGATCTACACAATTTCCCGAATCATCTTGGCTTTCTTCTTCAAAATTGACTATGATCTTTTGGGTTGCGTTACAGTGCGGTGAGGGTTAGAAAATCACCACATGCATCTCTGCATAATTTTCATCAAATGATGTTTTATTGATGAATAAATTGGTTAATGTCCTTTGAAAAATAGTTTGTGCCTGATATTATTTCTTGTAAATCAGGTGGCTGCTAACTCCTTTCACTTCTTTGCATTCTAACTTGTTCCTTCTTTCCTGGCTTCATATGTTCGTGCAGCAAATGTTTTTCATCGGGATCTGAAACCCAAAAATATTTTAGCGAATGCTGACTGCAAACTCAAGATTTGTGACTTTGGTCTTGCAAGGGTAGCCTTCAATGATACTCCCACTGCAATATTCTGGACGGTATATTTCTTGACAATTCAATATAGGATGCTTTCTATATTTCACCTTGGTCATCAGCTTTGTTCTGTCTACAAAAAAGTTAATGGTCCTCTGTAGCACAGAAATTCATGGCTTTTCATTTCATTTCTTATGCTTTTACAGGACTATGTTGCAACAAGATGGTATAGGGCTCCTGAATTGTGCGGATCCTTTTTCTCCAAGGTGGATGAATCTCAGTTTTCCATTTGCATCACATTATTTTAGACTTTTAATATACCCCCTTTGTTTATGGTGATTGTTACTTCTATTAGAGCTTCATATTTGAACTAATATATTTTGTCTCATGGTAAATTTGAAGTTTTTATCCTCTTATCTTTCAGAACAACTATGTTTTCTATTCAATACATTTGTTTTTGTTCTTAACTTTCTTCTTCTTGGATACGGCATATAATGCCGATTCCAACCCATCTTGCAGCATCATGCTTGAATGCGGTACTCATTGCCAGCTTCCTTCTTGATTGTTCTATTTTACAGTTTACCTTTGTTTGTGCTGCTCGTTGTTGACATAATACTGTAAGATGGATAATGCAGAGTAATTATTTTATATATATATATATATATTAAAAAGAGCTATAGGGAGGGTGTTTCCTTAACAAATAGAGCTCCTTTGCACACCCTCCTTTGCAAGGGTGAAAGTGGACTGATTGGCAACTTCCAAAATTAAGGAAAATGAAATGTAAGATGATAATGCAGAGTGATTTATAAAACAAAAAAACAAACAGCTATTAAAAAAGGAGAGAGTTTCCTTAACAATCAAGCTCCCTTGTGCACCCTCCTTTGCAAGGGTGAAAGTGGAGTGATTGGCAACTTCCAAAATCAAGGAAAATGAAATGTTTATCGTACTGCAATGTCCTTGATTTCATCAATGATGAAACTCAATTTCCAAGGTCTTTAGGCTTTGTTCAACACCCAAATTATTACAATTGTGGATGTTCCCTCTATGATCAGCAATTTAGCAGGCCTTGGAAAGATTTGGAGAAGATCTGGAGTTCTTCCTCCCAAAGAGCCTTGGATTGGTGTCAAGGTTATCAATAACCCCAGTTGGACTTGAGAATATCTCTTCGAATATCAACTTCCAATCCTCTGCAAGGGTGAAAGCGGACTGATTAGCAACATTCAAAATTAAGGAAAACAAAGTGTTTACTGAAATGTCCTTGATTCCATCAGTGATGAAACCCAAATTCCAAGGTTTCGAGGCTTTATGCAATACCCAATTTGTCACAAGCATGCATTTTCCCTCTGTAGTTTAGGATTTTGCAGCCCTTGGAAAGAATTGGAGGAAGATCCATAGCCCTCCCGAAGAGCCTTGGATTTGGAGTGAAAGGTGATCGAGCCCAGTGGGACATGAGAATACTGCTGTGATATTCCTCTGCTCATAAATAGTAAAAGGAAACAAATATCTAAAATTGTCTACACACCAGCTGGACTCTCAGAGGTAGAAAATCCTTCAAAATTCCATTTCCAACTCCCCAACTGCATGGAAGATTCCTTTTTGTTTGGAGCATTCAATCAAAGGATTGCTTTCGAATTGTGAAAGATGCCAGCTCCATGGAATTCATTTCGTGCAGGAGACAAGAGTCCAGTCCACCCCACCATCCATTCTTAATCCTTGTGACAGTCACCCATGGGGGACTCGGTTTGCGTGGTGCACGAGAGCGCTATGAAGAAGACTGGAGGAAAAATAATCTCTGGCATCCACTTCCATATCCTTCTATCCTCCCATTCTTGAAATGAGCACCTCTTCAAGCCTTGCAAAAAGATTTAAACATTCTGCTTCTCATCTAAGATAATCTACTATCTCCACCTCTTCAAGCTTTGCAAGAACACTTTTTTCATCCTTGCAAGATAATGTAGTATGAATTGGGGTTGCTTTTGAACTCGTTTACATTCACCAACAAATTTATTTAGTGACCTACAAGATATGGAACCCAACTAGGCTTCACAAGCAGGATAAAATCTGACAGGCATCATGATGTGTGTATCATAAGGATCTGGTCATTCATGATCTTGGGCAAATAGGTCCATAGTTATTTTGTGTTCATATTTTCCGATCAAATGCAGCCAGTGCCCATAGCTCTGGCATCTCATCTGCTCCTCTTTATATCCACTTTAGACACTATGACCATTGCATTCACCATAGTCACAATGAACTGCACTTTACTAATGCCCTAATTGGAAGAGATGGCTGGAATGTTTTCTGGAAAGCTCCTTCCAGTAAAGAGAGTGAATATTGTTTCTGCAAGAATAATATATTTATCTCAACTGATCAAATCCTTGTTCAGACAACCAATGAAGAGTTTGCCAATTCTCTTACTGATCTCTGGCGGTCAAATACAAATTTTTAGATGATTACATAAACTGCTAGAGCCCAACAAATTTAAGAAACAATATCCAGACGCTACAAAGTGTGGTTTAGACTCTGTTACATTTCAATCCTAGTCCTTGTTAAGGCTTAGAACCATGAAGGAAGATTATTTCACATTCCAAATGCTATGTATGTAGTCATATTTTGTTTCATGGTTATCTTGAAGGAGTTCAGTGGTGGTGGTGGGAATTGTTGTCCTTAGAAGAGGCAAAATTCATGGAGAAACGAACCTTCATTATTATGTTGGAATTTGGAAGTTTTTGAGGACTTTTTTTTTTAAAACCTTTTGAGGATGAGGAAACTTTGTTGGCATAAGTAGATTGAATAAATAAAATCATTGGATGATTAATGGTTAAGAAAGAATTTCATGGTGCAAGGGCTTTGGACAAATTACTGAATTGAAGGAAAAAGTAGCAAGATGAGAAACCCCTTGAAGCGACTTCTGGAAGATAAATTTTGGTCAGAATTTGCTGGAAAATCTAGGGTGTCCGGCAGAGTGGTTACACATGAGAATGATGCAGTTAAATGTTTCCTGGAGCGACTGGGTGGGTGGATTTAAATGACAAAGCATGGAAGCAATGGGAAGAGGCATGGTGGTTTAACGTTTCATCCTTGGGCTGAAGTGTGATAGTGGAAGGATATTCACTGCATGTCGCTGTTTGGGCTTTGCATGAGGGTTTGGACCCCCCTAGCCCTAGTGTTTATATTTGATTAGATCTGGATTTTAGCTTCTTCTTAGAGTGCCTTGTGCATCCATGTTGACAGGGTCGCTGACTCCCTTCCAAAGGAAGTAGTCTTGAGGCCAGATCGCCATATGGGGCATTATTTGCCCTTCTTTGATGTGTCTTTCTTTTATCCTTTCATAACTTTTGTTACTCATCAAAGAAAAGTACTGTGAGTTTCTAAGAGTATGCTTGTTTCTTTGCGTACTTTTGCTGACATATGATTACTGGTAAATAGTGAGAGAGCTTCATTGTATACTTTCTCAATGTTGTAGTAAGTTCTCATTTCTTTCACTAATTGGTTACAGTACACCCCTGCAATTGACATATGGAGCATCGGCTGCATCTTTGCTGAACTTTTAACTGGGAAGCCTCTCTTTCCTGGGAAAAATGTGGTCCACCAGTTGGATTTGATGACCGATCTGCTGGGAACACCTTCAGCTGAAGCCATAGCCAGGGTATGTTTCCTAACTTGGAAAATTTGTCTTAACATGGGTGTAGTTGTGCATATTTATTTATAGACTTAAGAGCAGACACGTTTATTTTTCAAGTAAAGTTGATTTATGTTACCAATTGGTCTTCTCTTTACAGGTGCGTAATGAGAAGGCCCGAAGATATTTAAGTTGCATGCGCAGGAAAAAACCTGTACCTTTATCGCAGAAATTTCCGAATGCAGATCCCCTTGCCCTCCGTTTATTAGAAAGGATGCTTGCATTTGAACCCAAGAATCGACCTAGCGCTGAAGAGGTACAGTGGCATGCTAATACTGAGTGGAAGGACCCCCCTTTTTATTTTATTTCTCTCCTCTTCTCTCAATCCTGAGGATGCATGCTCTGTCTAACGAAGCAAATTTGTGCCACAAGGTGTCAGGCTTTGGCAGATCCCTATTTTAGGAGCCTGGCCAAGGTTGAGAGGGAGCCTTCTGCTCAGCCAGTCACGAAGATGGAGTTTGAATTTGAGAGACGAAGGATAACAAAGGAAGATGTAAGAGAGCTCATTTACCGAGAAACTCTTGAGTACCATCCAAAGATGCTGAAGGAGTTCTTAGAGGGAACAGAACCAACGGGGTTCATGTATCCTAGGTATTGACTCCCAATCTCATGAATTGTGATATGCAAAGTCCCAAAATTCCCAAGTTCCCAAGATCTACCCTTAGAGGGCTGTGGTTTTTACTGTGCATGAAATCCCAAAAGTAACACCATTCCATTTTCTCTATGATTTTTATACTGGACAACTTTTTGGCACAGAACTATTGGAGAACTCTTTTGATTTCCATAATTGTCCTCAGGTTTTCAAATTTATATAATTTAGTACAAGGTATAAATGCAGATTCACTTATATTTATATTTGTACACCTATAGGCGTGATCTAGGTGCGGATGTGAATCCACATACAGTAGGTTGAATGCAAGCCTGCACATGCATGCATGGGGAATGATTGTGCATGTATGCATGTGCTATCTTTCATGCTCCTGTGTGTTTTCACGGGCATTCACACAATTTTGGTTGTTTTACATTTATGTGCAACACAAACATGTTGATATTTCAGTTTCCCTAGAGGCTTCATGTGCAACTGGTGTGTTTCATGCCCATCTTTAGCAATGGCCAAATTATACATGAAAACCATATGTGCCGCACATGGAATTCCAAGCTCTAAATGTTAAAATTGGAACTACAACCTCCACCATGCCACCTGAAACCCTTAACTCACAAGCATAGTTAAACTGAAATGCTTTGACTCTTGAGCTTGACCCACAAATCCTGAAGTCTGAGACCCATACTAAACGATTCTAGAACCCACTCTATTCTCCTTTGTCACTGAACTTATACCTTGAACTCCGAAGCTGGATTCCTGAATCTTAAAGAGACGTTAAACAGAAAGAATAGGATCCTCAACTTGAAGCTTTGCACGGTATACTCTAGTTTTCCATTCTGACAAGTGGCCAATGGTTCAGCAGTCCATACCATGGGTCAGTTGTGACCACCATGGATGCTCCATGCCCCAAAACTTTCCATTTTCCTCTGCTTCTGCCCCAAATCACAAGTGAGATTGTATAAGAAGCAGGGTTTTCAAAATGGATATGTAATGTTAATGGTGGGAACCATTACGCGTTATGGGACTGTAACAGCCATTACATAAAAAATGGCCCATGATGGTCTGTTATGGGGCTGATACAGATTTTGTTTTTTAAAAGCCAGCTGTTACGGCCACCATTACCGTTATCGAACACCTTGATAGGAAGGTTCTAACATCTCCTTGCTGCTGCGCTATTGTGTGGCCCCGGGAACTGGGATCTTTTAAATATATCCTTAAATGCCCATTTCTGTAACCCTCCTACTTAACCTCTTTGAGATCATCATTCTAGAATCTTCAATGTTATGCTGAGATCCTGTAGCCATCACTTTTTACTCTAAACCAACAGTTAAAATGTTTATGGCTGGCATTGCTTTCTTTTATAGTGCCGTTGACCAATTTAAGAAGCAATTTGCTTACCTTGAGGAGCACTATGGAAATGGTGCGACGGTGGCCCCACCTGAGAGGCAGCATGCGTCCTTACCCAGGTATATAGATTTCCATCATGTTCAATGCGTTTTCTCATTATTTGGAATCACCGAAATTGTTGATGCAACTTTCTATGTGCAGGCCATGTGTGTTCTATTCAGACAACACGGCACATAATCCGGCAGAGGTCACTGATGATATGTCCAAGTGTTGCATCAAGGAAATGGAGAAGCCGCAACCAGATGGGAATTGTGGAATTCCTGGGACGAGATTTCCCCTCCAAGTTCCCCAGAGAATCCAAGGTGAAGTGAATTCCTTAGAATGTCAGCATTTGTCAAGTTCCTTGACACTCAATGTTTTTTTTCCCTTCGCTAATCTCCATACAATTTCACTACTTAATCTACCATCGTACTTTGGGAGGATTACTGAAGTTTTTGTCTCTGAAAACAACTTGATAAAACGAAATCCGATTCTTTTGAATTGATAGAAGAATCGATCTGATGCTAATGATGCCTTCAATTTCATTGAAACGAAAATTTTAAGTACTGGGTGTGGTCATGTTGGAAGGTGCCTGCAGCTCATGAACAAGAGAAACACTACATATTCCTGTATCTGGCAGGTTTTAGCATGAAGTATGCAACTGTTGTAGCCTATAGACACCATGGCTTGGACTATCCGTATCATATTTGTCCAACATGATATGCAATAAGCGTTCAATATCAGCCTGTCCCCAAAATTTGTCTTGTATAGGCCTGTATTAGCAATACATGCCGTATTGGCACCAACACGGGTCTGATTCGGACAATACAGCCATAAAGACCAATTTCGATTTTTTGTTTTTCAAAAATTTCCTTATTTTTCCATTTCTTTTTTCATTGCAACCATGGAGATCTTGGGTATGAAAACACATGATTTGAGTGGGATTCGAGAATTCGAGAAATGGACAATTTCGGGAAAAACTTGGAAAAAGGGGTAAACCATCATTATTATTATTATTTATTTCATTTTTTTCATCTTACTTTTGTTGTATTTCAATATAATGGGCCTGAATCCATCAGATCATGTTTATTTTTTTTTTCTTATTTTTCATTGGGGCCTATTTGGTTGACTTTGAAGTCAAGCTGACAGGACAAACAGCAGTAGTATCAAAGAATTTGCTTATACACCATTAAATAGGTATCCAAAACTCGCAAAAAGACAAAAAAAAATAATAATAATAAAATAAAAAGGAAATGATAATAAAAAAAAGAAAAGGAAAAAAAAAGAAAGAGATAGATTCCCAAAATTTTCATTTTCCCCCATTTTTATGATATTTTCCATAATGTTTTGGCCTAGAAGAAATTTTGACCGATCTGGCCAGGTACGGTATGCATTCAATACTAATACAATATGCATGTTTAGGTCATTCTAAAAATGCCTAGGGATAGGGCATGGTGTGCTATAACGGCTGTTACGAGGCTGTAAAGGCCGTTACAAAAAGGTAATGGTAGCAACCGTTACATGTTACTGGGTCGTAATGGCTGTTATGGAAGAAAATGACCCGTAACTGCCGTTGCAGCCCCCTCCACCCCCCGTCAAGGCTGCAATGGCCCCATAATGGTCCATTATGGGGCCGATATAGGTTTATCAAAAAAAAAAAAAAATTCAATTAAGAAAAAGAGACCGTAATACCCGTTACAGCCCGTATCGTAAAGGTAATGCCGGGGGCTGTTTTTATTGCCATCATTACTGTTACAGAATACCTTGGGATAAGGGGGTTTTAAATACATCATTTCTGTGGTGGCAGATGCTATTTTGCATCTAGTTCTAGGATAGAAAAAGTCGTAGAACCTTTTGACTGATTCAATGATAGATAGAGTAATTGCTTTTTTTTTTTTTTAACCGGTTAGTATCATTGATCATGGAAATCAGTCAATTTTGTGCTAATCCAAATTTCTTTGTAGTTTTCTTTCTTTTTGAGGAACTTGCAGATACTCATGGAAGTGTAGGATTTTTAATCCTATTCTCCCCATTGTGTGGCACTTTGGCATGAATGGGAGATCCATGCCATTCATCAGGGCGGTGTGGCCTGGGAACCAGCCTAGTCGGTCATCAGATGGGCCATGCATGTATGATAGAATTGGATGTTTAAAAGGAATCTATCAATGATCCACATCCAGCTGACATTGTGGCCCACCTGATCAGAAAATCCTTTGCTTTGGGCCATGGTATGTACACTGCCCCCTGGATGGCCTGGACATTGCACACACATGCCACATTAGCAAGCATTGAAATAGGACCAGATTATCCTACTCTCATGAATTGTCTAGCAAAGTCCTTTTCTTTGATTTCAGTAATTTAACATCAACCGACTTAGGGTTCATTATCAATTCAAATCCACCCAATAACCATTGCTTTCATTACATAGGTGGTGCCGCAAAGCCTGGAAAAGTGGTTGGTTCAGTGTTACGTTACAACAACTGTGCAACAGCAGCACAAGAGGCTTACGAACAAAGAAAAACAGTGAGGAACCCAACAGTCATGACTCAGTATCCCGCATCCAGCTGCTCATATCCCAGAAGAAACCCGAGCTGTAAGAGTGATGTGGGGGAGGAGGGGATCGAAGGATCCAACTCAGTTCAGTCCAAGCCTCAATACATGGCGAGGAAAGTGGCCACAGCTCAAGGCGGAGCTGGTGGTCCCTGGTACTGATTCTGCATTGGCTATTTGATGCATTTCAACATTATGTTGCCAGCTCAGTAGCATGGTCACCTAGCCCAGCGGTTGGTATTGTATGGCCTGCAGATGAGGATGTTATTGTCCACCCAAATAACATGCTCCATGATGGCATATGGAACTTGTACGGCATCTCGACTTGAACATCCAGCAGAGCCAATATAGATGGACCATAGCCCAAAATCAACATTGTCTGATGATCCTAACCACAATTGGAGAAGTTGGGGAAAATGGAACTTTGTCCCCAGCTCTGGCAGTTGTAAATGCAACTGATGTGATTTTTGGGCTATGGCCCATCCATGATGGTCCGCGCTAGACAAGAGTCCAGACATCATGCATGTGTGACAGGTTTTCTATTAAGTGTGATATTCCGGCATGATGATAATAGCAATCCTTTATAAACCAGTTGGTTTTTACGATAACTTTTTATTCTGACCCAGCGCACAGCTTGTAATATATAAGGGTTTCTTCCCTTACTGTTGGGAAGAAGAGGTTACTTTGAGAAAAGAAGAAAAAGAACATTTTCAGATGAGTGGTGGGTAGAATACCAGTCTGTTTGATCATTTTCCTGATTTTCAGTGAGAACTATAGACAAAAACGTTAACCTCCTTTCATCCTGACTGTTAATTCGATGCTTGTTTTTCTTTTAAATAAGAACCTGCCAAAAGATTGCATTTTTTTATAATTTTTTTTTTCCAATTTTCTTTTCTCTTTTCTTTTCTTTTCTGTTCCCCTCATACAAAGGGACCCTGCAACGGTCACTGGCCTCACCTTATTTAAAAGGACTGGCGGTGGATGGGTTTGTTGAGTATTTTCAGGTATTTGAAATGCTCATGGTGTCAGTATTATGTGCTCTTGTAACGTTTGAAACTAGGCCATTTAACCCTGTATTGGCAGACATTACCTTTTAAAGGTCATGTAGATAGGGATTTTATGAAACAAGATTATGGGGTTTGTTTTGACTGACATTGGCTCGCAGGAGATTGAAAAAGAGAGGCAAGATGCGCCCTTCAATGCTATAAATGGGTTCTCTGTTGTGAAAATCGTTGCCGTGCACAGCATGCACAGGTTTTCTATCCTGATAGATGGGTCCCATGTAAGGTAATTCGCTCTCAATGCACCATGGATGGAATGTCCTGAAAATCTTATAGTTTTGATTTGCAGCTGATATATGGATGGCTGGAAGGGATGCATCAAATGATCTACTGGAAAAGGTCCCAGCAAATTGGGAGAATTCAGGGCATGATCCATCTATGGTGGGATGCAATATGATTGACGAAAGCAAAATTGCAAAAAGTAAGGCATGGTGTGGACATTTTTTTAATGGGGCTAATCTGCTCTCTGCGCCTGCTTGGCATTGACTGTCCTGGCTCGTGCCTCTGCTATCCAGAGAGACTTGGCCAGGGTTCCTCAAATGAGCCTTTTGCTTGTCTTGAGAATTGGTTAGGTTCATCAAAAGAGCATTTTCTTCAGATTTTTGGTTGACATGGTTGAGTAATTAGAGAACTTGGAATATGGATTTTTCTGATCGAATGTGGTGATCCTCAGAGAAATAGAGAAATCTTCTCAACGAGAGCTATCTTCTTAGATGAAGCAATCTCAGTTCCAAAAGTGAACTATTACATTCTCAAATAAAAGAGTTTTTACTAGAACAAAGGAGTGAACAGATTTCGGTGGAATCGACATGTTGGTGATATTAATCCAAAGGCCTGTTTGGTGGACACCTGAAAATGAGTTTATATCTCAATTTTGCTCATTGTAATTAAGTAATCTCTAATACATAATTCCATTTAGTTAATCATAACCGTCTGTTAGAGATCATGATCTCTAATAAATAATTATGATTAATTAAAATGAGATGAACTCAATTTTCAGGCGTCTGCGAAACAGGCCGTGAAGCTATGAATGGAGTTGGAATTCTGTGTGCGTTCTCCCTAAAGCTTTTCCCAGAACGTAAATGGTGCAAGGGCTGGTTCAAAATCAATGTTGATGGATATTCCATTGGCAACTCTGGGCTCGCCGTGACTGCAGAGGGAATGCAGTTATGCAGTTCTTATGGAATTTTCTGCCTCTGTTGGTTGTGGAGGCCGCAGCGCTCTTTTTGGAATTTTCTGCCTCTGTTGGTTGTGGAGGCCGCAGCGCTCTTTTGATGTTGTGAGATGGGCTAGACTCAAATCTGGCCTTGGAGGAAACGGAAGATTTGGCTCACTACAATCAGTGATCTTCTCAGGATTCCAACTCATAGCTCAATCACAGACAAATCGTGTTTCAACATTGAGGTCATGAGAGAGAGAGAGAGAGAGAGAGAGAGAGAGACGCTCACCTTCTTACCTGAGCACCCATGGCCCACTAGAGTTTTGAGGGGTGCCGCATCACATTGACCATTCAGATTTTGTGCCCATGACACGAGTGCAAAGGTGCACGCAGGTGCTCACGTAAGAAGGTATGTAGGGGTGTGTGTGTGTGTGTGTGTGTAGGGGTGCACATGGAACCGGTAAACCAGACCGGAACCGATCAAACCGCACGGTTTGGTTCTATTTTATTAGTTTACAATATATTTTAGTTGTCTACTTAACTCATGATTTATGGTTTACAATGCGCCATCTAATTGTTTCCGTAAATGTCTTTTTGCATACTATATAATATCTAAACCATTCGTCAAATAGATCACATCACGAATGGACACGGGCTGGATTATTTTTAAAGAAGAAAAGAAAAAAAAAAAAAAGCAATTGGGCTGAATTATAAAAAAGCCTAAAACCGTAGAACCGAACCGGTTTTAGGGTGTAAACGGTCTAGTTCTTGTTTCAATTTTCCTGGAACTGCACACTATATAATATCTAAACCATTCATCAAATATATCACAACACGAATGGACATGGGCTGGATTATAATATTATTTTTTTAAAAAAAAGTAATTGGGCTGAATTATAAAAAAGCATAAAACTGTAGAAGTGAACCGGTTTTTACGGTTTGGTTCTAGGGTGTAAACGGTTTGGTTCTTGTTCCGATTTTCCTGGATCCGTTAGGAACAGTTCGGTTCTAGTTTCACCCTAAAATCAGACCAAACCAACCCATGTGCACCCCTACACACACACACACACACACACACACACACACACACGCATAATGCGAGCCCAAAATCTACCTATGAAGCACCCCATGGAACCCTTGGGACTCAACTTTTACCTTGATCCAAAACTTTGGTAGGCCTGGCAAAAGAAAACAGTTTCCTCCCTTAATTTGCATCTCTCTTTGCTATGTCACACTAGAATTTTGGATCAGGGTGAAAATTGGCCCTCGGGGATTTCATGGAGTGCTGCGTCACATGTACCATTAGGTTTTTAGGTCCATGACACGTGTGCAAAGGTGCACACGTGGACAGGTGGGCATGCCCCTCTCTCTCTCTCTCTCTCTCTCTCTCTCTCTCTGTGTGCATATAGAGAGTGTGTGACAAAAAGAAAAAATAGTGACTTTCTCTAGAGTTAACAGATCTGCTAATGACAAGGCAGTCGCTCTAGTGAAAGCAGTGTGCTAATGTTCCCTAGCGAAAGTAGTGTTCTAGGGCTGATTCCTCCTTATCCACCGTGGATAGGCCATAAATCCCTTTCAAGATTGTAGTGTTTATAAATTTGGCTTGTTTGTTCTTTCATTTCTTTAAATAAAAACTTCCTTTTCCAATTTTTAGAAAAAAAAAAAAAAAAGGTCCAATTGGGATGATGTTGAAAATTAAAAGCCCAGTTGGACCAATGTGGTAGACATTTCTGATTTAAACGGCTGTACTAAAGGTGAACGGTCCAATTGGACAAAAATCAAAGATGAATGGCCCAATTAATCTAAAATTGAAGATTGACTATTCAAGTGAACTGATGATAAAGGTGGACAGTTCAATTGTGCTGAAAGCAAAGATGAATGGTCTGATAGAGCTAATATTGAAAATGAACAGCTTGGACCAACTGAATAGTCTGATTCGGACAATACTAAAGATGAATGATCAGATTAGACAAAAATCAAAGATGAACGGTTTGATTAGGTTGATATTGATGATCAACGGTCCAATTAGACATGAAGGATCAAATTGGGTCAATGTTTATGATCAATAATCCGATATTTAAGATGAATGATTTTATTGGATATTCAATATTAGACCATTGGTTATTAATATTGGCAATTAAACCAATGATCATTGGTCCAATTGGATCATTCATCTCTAATTTTGACATAAGTAGACCTTTGATCTTTAATATTAGTCCAGTCCCCAAATAGACGGTTGATCTTCAATAGCAAATAAATTGGGCAATTCATTTCCAATTTTGGCCCAATCAAATTGTTTTTCCTTGATATCCATCGAAGAGATTGTTAATCTCTAATATCCACTTGATCAGACCATTCATCTTCAATATAAGTCCAATCTGACTGTTGATCTTCAATTTTATATTAATGAGACTGTTCATCTTTGATGTTATCCAACTTGAACGTTCATCTTCAATATTATTCAAATTGGACTATTGGCTCCAAGCAATCTATTGATTTTAACATTGTCCAATCTAACCATTCATCCCTAATTTCATCACCAGTGGACCATTGCTCTTCACTATCAGTTTAATTGGACCATTGATACTTAATTTTACACTAATCAAACAGTTTAATTTTGACCTCGGTCCAATCTCAACCCCATCTTTAGTTTGATTGAAATGGACCATTCCAATCAATCGTTAATTTTCAATATCGGCCAAATCGAACCAGTTATCTCCAATTTCATCACATCTCGACTGTTTATCTTCAACATCTGTCTGATCGAACTGTTAATATTCAATTTAGACCATTGAAATTCAACATATATATATATATATATATATATATATATATATATATATATATATATATATATATATATATATATATGGGAAAAGGTACTATGTGCTCGACCTCACAAGACCATCCCATGAGGTCGAGTTGTGTGGGCCCCAACGTTATGCGTTTCGAACATCTACCCCATCAATCAAATGCACCATTCGATCGTGGGCCTAGGTCTCAAAAATCAAGTCAATCTGTTACTTGTTGGGCCACACCACATACAGAAGTGGGGAGGGGCTGTGCACCATCAAAACATTCATAATTATTTTTTGGGCCCACCGAGATGTGGTTTGCAAATCCAGCCCATCCATTATGTGTGTCCCACTTGGATGAGGGTTCAGACCAAGTTTCAACAGCATTCAAAACTCAGGTGGGCCCCACCAAGTGCTTTTATATGTTTTTGGCATGTCTTCACATGATTTTAGATGGTATGGCCCACCTGAGTTCCATATACGGCTGATTTTTGGGATATCCCATAATTTAGAGGGGACCCATCAAATGCACGGTGTTGATGGTCAACACACATCACGGTGGGGCCCACACAGCTCGACCTCACGGGAGCTTATCGTGAGGTCGAGCACATAGTACCTTTTCTATATATATATATATATATATATATATATATATATATATATATATATATATATATATATATATATATATCCCATGGTCCATAGCCTTTGCTTTGTTTTTTAGTAGTGATGTTTTGCCCGATGACTAATCCATGGGATTTTGTGCCCATGATTTGTGTGCAAAAGGTGCACAAGGGTGCTCACATAAAGTGTGCAGGTGAGCATTCCCCCCCTCCCCCAACACACACACACACACACACAAGATGTGAGCCCAAAATCTACCTATGAAGACTTTTACCCTAATATAGCAAAAGAAAACAGTTTCCTCCCTTGATTTGCATCTCTCTTTGCCATGGCCCACTAGAATTTTGGATCAGTCTGAAAATTGGCCTGAGGGTTTCATGGAGTGCCACGTCACATGTAGCATTAAGATTTTAGGCCTATGACATGATGTGCAAAGGTGCACATGTCGACATGCCTCTCTCTCTCTCTCTCTCTCTCTCTCTCCATATAGAGTGTGTGTGACAAAAAGAAAAAGTAGTGACTTTCTCTGGGTTAACAGATCTGCTAATGACAAGGCAGTCGCTCTAGCGAAAACGGTGTGCTAATGTTGTCCAGCGAAAGTGTTGCTCTAGGGCTGATTCCTCCCTATCGACTGTGGATAGGCCATAAATCCCTTTCAAGATTGTAGTGTGTGTATAAATTTACCTTGTTTGTTCTTTCATTTTTCAAAATAAAAATTTCATATTTCAATTTTTAGAAAAAAACAATGGTCCAATTAGGATGATATTGAAAATTAAAAGCCAAGTTGGACCAATGTGGTAGGCATTTCTGATTTAAACGGCTGTACTAAAGGTGAACGATCCAATTGGACCAAAATCAAAGATGAATGGCCTAATTAATCCAAAATTGAAGATTGACTATTCAAGTGGACTGATGTTAAAGATGGACGGTTCAATTGTGCTGAAAGCAGAGATGAATGGTCTGATCGGGCTAATATTGAAAATAAACAGCTTGGACCAACTGAATGGTCTGATTCGAACAATGCTAAAGATGAATAATCAGATTAGACAAAATTCAAAGATGGACGGTTCGATTAGGTTGATATTGATGATCAATGGTCCAATTAGATATAAAGGATCAGATTGGGTCAATGTTTCCCTGACCGTGGGGCCCATCTTGATGTATGTGTTGTACATCCATACCGTCCATCAGTTTTTTCAGCTCATTCTAGGGAATGGTCCAAAAATCGAAGTAAATTCAAATCTTAAGTGGACCACACCAAAGAAAAGAGTGATAAGCCCGCACATACCTGGATGAAGGAAAAACACAATATCAGCTTAATCCAAAACTTTCATGGCCCCAACAAGTTTTTAACGGTTGGCAGTCAATCACAACTGTGTGGTCCACTTCATTTTTTGGGACCATGTAATAAAATGAGCTGGAAATTTTGATGGACTGCATGGATATACAGCCTATGGTCAGGGAAACACCCACTGTTATCCGGGTAACACCTAATCCGGGCCCTTGAATTGGGTGAGCCAGGACAATATTCAGGTCATGATGCATCTGAACCCCACGGCTTCTCCAACCATAGAAGAAAAAGGGCCCACTTTTTTGTGTGGCTGATATGCAAACCGGAATATTAACGGTCCTGATGCAAAGAAAAGGAATCTCTATCTCCCACTCTCTAACAAGTGAACACGATTGGTCAGTCTGTCAAATAAATGACACCCACATAAATCACAGGGTCAAAGAAATCCAATATCTGTTAGGCAGTGCGGGACCACTAATTCCACACGTGTAGACCGCTGCCATCTAACGCAGGCACACGTGCCAATATGGGAAGCCTTTGAAAGATCTAAGCTTTCCATGTGACTGGAAATAATGTTTAGATCTCTTGCCTCAAAAGCCAGGGTCTTTAGTTCCTTAGGTGGGCCACAATGTAGGAACTAAACTGACGGTTAATACAGTCTTATCTGGCTGTCCATTTGTTTTGTAAACTATGGCCACTTGAGGTGTGAAAATGGCCTGATTTTTAGGTAAGATGATGGAGATAATTTATCCCACCTAGTTTAAAGCTCTCAATTCGAACACTTGCGTGCGTGTGGAGGGGCAGTGCTCCTACACGCGTGTGGAGTTTGGATTCTTGTGTAAGGACGCAGGTTGTGCAGTGAGGAGCTAACCACGCTCTGTGGGGCCCACCGTGATATGGAGATGCTCCCACACAACTAGTTGAACGTAAAACTGGCACTTTAATGACTGTAAACTTGTTTAGGTAGCCATTAAAAGGGACATAAATTTTGATAGAGAGCTCTATAAGTTATGTAGGGCCCACCAAGTAGGTGTATTACATTCATTTACATCCCCTTTGGAAGCTTGGATTTGGTGTTAAATGGGTGTATTTCAAATCTAAACAATTGATTTTTAGCTTTGGTAGTCTTAGATTTAGAGATAAATGGAATTAGATGTATTTTAAATTTTTTCTTTTTTGGTGTGTGGTAAATGGGTGTATTTCAAATCCAAGCTCCCAAACAAGTCCTTAGCCCATTTTTCCATATCATCTTTAAACGTGAGATAAAATCAGCCCCATATGAAACTCACCATATGGGCCATACCAAATGAAAAGTAGATCTGAGACGCCAACCATTGAATCCTTCTTTGGCCACACTAAAGCTTCGATTTGAGGGGTATTTGGTTGTCTTTGTACTTAGTGGAGCTCACCTTACAATCAGGTTGGATGGCATATAAACATCATGGTGGGCCCAAAAAGGATTTTAAGGGTGGACAGACTCACCTCATTATTCCATTTCATGTGGCTTACCTAAAATTTGGATTGAGCATGGTTTATGCTGGTAATGTGAAGATGAGAGGGGCTTGTGATGGACAATTGGGATGTAACATTAACAAGATAGTGGGTCCCACAAAGGTCCATTCATGCATGTAGCACGTGAACTCACAAGAAAGATTATGGCTTTTTGTGGATGGGAGAGTTAGATTGGAACTCGTTGACAACTAAGAAATGTAAGTCTACAAGTGTTCAAGAAGTTGATGCCAATGCTCCTGGATGTTCTAGCTCACACATGAGAATGAGATTAAGCTTTCCTTCAAGTACTACATGTAGATTGCATTGCCAAAAGTCATGATGGTCTGCTCTTCAGGTGAGCCACAATGTTAGAATCATAGAAAATCATCCCTGGAAGTTTTTTACTCTGTAGAATTCTTTTCTGAATTGTGCCTCGTATAATGTACGAAGTGATTTGATTTTTAATGATTGGAAATCAAAATAATGGGACCAAGTTGATGGATGGCTTAGATCTCAAGCTTGTATGCCATGGTGCCCCATTTGATGGCCTATAAATGAGATGCCTTGTACATATGTGACATATCTTTAGAGATGTCAATAATGAGACTTCCAACTCATTATCAAAGGTAAGGTTTTTGATAGGCTAGTCGGATCAATCATAAATGAATGAGAAAGTATGTAAAAGACCTTCAAGATTCTAAAATTGATTTTCTACTTCTATCTTTTGAAGTATTATTGAGAGAATAGTTAGATTTTAGATACTTCAATGGTAGAATTGATAGTGATGGTGATCATTGATTACAATTTTTGACATTTGAAATCTAGTTGCAACAAGTTTTTCAATCCGTTTAAAAAATAGTTAAACATTGGCTATAAAAAAAGTTTTTTTTTAAAAAAATGTTTTTTGTTTTCGAACAAATAGTAGAATTGTATGAATTGGTCTACTATTTCTAACAAAAAATTGGTTTCAAGATTGTTGGATACCAGTGTTGAAAATAGTAGATACAAATTCAAAAAAAAAAAATTTAATTAATTAATTAAAAATTAAAACAAAATAAAAAATAAATAAAGTAAAAAAAACTTGTGTTTAAGTCCAAATATGACTGAGTTACTTAGCTTGAAATTAAATTCACCCTCATTGAACTGCATCCTAGGTGCAACAGGAATCATGAGCAATCGGCCTCCAAGATGTAACGACCATGACCCATGTTGATGCAGTTTTTTACTCCCTAGAATTCTTTTGTGAATTGTGCCCTGTATAATGTACAAAGTGAATTGATTTTTAATGACTGTAAATCAAAATAATGGGACCAAGTTGATGGATGGCTTAGATCTCAAGCTTGTATGCCATGGTGCCCCATTTGATGGCCTATAAATAAGATGCCTTGTACATATGTGACGTATCTTTAGAGATGTCAATAATGAGACTTCTAACTCATTATCAAAGGTAAGGTTTTTAATAGGCTAGTCGGATCAATTATAAATGAATGAGAAAGCATGTAAAAGACTTTTAAGATTTTAAAATTGATTTTCTATTTCCATCTCTTGAAGTATTATTGAGAGAATAGTTCGATTTTGAATACTTGATTGTGATGGTGATCATTGATTACAGTTTTTGACATTTGAAATCTGATTGCAATAAGGTTTTTAACTAGTTTGAAAAATAGTTAAACATTGGCTATATATTAAAAAAAAAAAAAAAATTAAAGAAAAATACAATGGTTTCTGTTTTCGAACAAATAGTAGAATTGTACGAATTGGTCTACTAATCCTAACATAAAATTAGTTTCAAGATTGTTGGATATAGGTGTTGAAAATAGTAGATAGAAATTTAAAAACAAAAATAAATATAAATAAATAAATAAAAATTAAAACAAAATAAAAAATAAATAAAGTAAAAAAACTGTGTTTGAGTCCAAATATGACTGAGTTACTTAGCTTGAAATTAAATTTGCCTCCATTGAACTGCATCCTAAGTGAGACAGGAATCATGAGTAATTAGCCTATAAGATGCAACGACCATGACCCACTCTCAATGGTGTAATAGGAATCACAAGCAATTGGCTTCCAGGATGCAACGACCATGACCCACTCCCAATGGTGTGCTCATCATACATGGGCTTGAACCATCATGTAGAACCTAAACCGAAATGAGTTGTCTCAGTGGCAAACTCAGTTGTAGAAAAACCAACAATTCACTGAAGAGTTTTTGAAGATGCACAGGGAGAAATCATTTTTCAAATGAATCAAGATTATGGCTATTTAAAGACCATGATTAGGTGCTTAAAGCACCGTTTCAAATAAGTTAGATCCATCACGTTTAAACCCAACTAAGTATAACTGCCCAAAGAGATGCATCTTTAGTTTGAATTTCACCTAAAAATACAAGAACGCAGGTATACTCTCGGAGCAAACAAAGGATGAGTGTACTCTCAATCCACACATAAACCCTGCAGAATAGGATAGAATCTACAACATGAATGGTTCATATCATCATTTGAATGGTGGAAATAGAAGAAAAGAAAAAGAGATGGCAAAACTCCATTTAAAGATAGCAATTAAGAGACATTTGAATGGTATATTTTCAAAAGAGAATAAATGAAGAGGAGAAGACCAAGTAAGAAAGGGATTGCTCTCTCTCTCTCTCTCTCTCTATCTCTCTCTCTCTATATATATATATATGGCAAAAAAAAAAAAAAAAAAACTACATTCATTATTCAGATCAGCAACACTTGAGAGAGGCATGGACTATTCATTTTTTACATACTCATTGTGATTATTATGTGAAATCCATACGAATCATTTAATGGCACACAAAAATTTATTAATACAAGAAATGCTTGTGCACGTTCAAGTTAAAAAACTAATTAATATTTCTCTAATTTAGGGATTAATTAATACTAATAAATGAATAAATGTTTGAAAGAATTGTTATTTTTTTTTTTAAAAAGAGAGAGATGGTCGCCCGATTGGACCCCACTATGATGTTTATGCTAACTCTTCTTCCAACCATCAAGTGCATCACCTTATGATAGACTCGAGCTCTAAAGTCAACTCCATCCTTTCTTCGGGTGGACCGTAAGATTGAAAACCATGTGCAAAGAAAAGCCGACCTTCCAAACTGTTTCCTTTAGTGTGTCCCTCTGAATCATGGACGGGGCTTCGTTTTTAAGCCCGAACCATGATGCATCTCAACCAAGGAACGAATTGGCTACTAACCCTGCCACTTGTGGTCAATGCTCTATGGGCCCCACCAGCCACCCATTCTTTCATATCATTTTATGATATGGGAAACGGATTGGCTACTCCCCCTGACACCAGCCCCGGAGCTGGTGGTCGGTGCTCTGTGGGCCCATCATGATGTATATGTTTCATCCATTCCGTTCATCTATTTTTATAGATCCATTTATGTTAATATAAAAAAAAATGAGATATATCCCAGTCTCAAGTGGACCACATTACACGAAACAGTGTTGAATGAACTTCGACTGTTAAAAACTTTTTGGGGGCCATAAAAGTATTGGATCAAGTTGATATTTGTTTTTTCCCTTCATCTGGGTCTTTATGACCTGATCAACGGATTAGATTTCAAATAAACAGTACGGAGAGCCTCAGGAGGATTTAAATGATGGATATCCAATCACTATTGTTTTCCTGTGGTGTGATCCACTTGAGATTTATATCCCTCTCGTTTTTGGGATGAAGACATAAAATGATATTTAAAAATGCATGAAAGGAATGGATGAAACATATACATCATGGTGGGGCCCACAGAGCACCGACCACCAGCTCTGGGGCTGATGTCAGGGGGAGTAGCCAATCCGTTTCCTATGATATGACCCCAAAAATGAGGTTGATCCAAATCTCAAGTGGACCTCAAAATGTTATTAAACGGCCACAATTAAAAACTTCTCCGGAGCCACAAAAGTTTTAGATCAAGCTGATATATATTTTTTCCCTTCATCAAGTCCGTATGACCTAGTCAATAGGTTAGATGTCAAATAACCATTACATTGGGCCATAGGAGGTTTTTAATGGTGGACATTCAATCACTACTATTTTCTCATGGTGTGGTCCACCTAAGATTTATATATACCTCTTTTTTTGTATAAAGCCCTAAAAATATCTTTCAAAATGGATGGACGGTGTGGATAATATACATACATCATGGTGGGGTCCACATGGCACCAACCACTAGCCACCTGGCCGGTGGCAGCGTCACTAGCCGAACTGCGTCCCTCAACCACACCGTTTCTCCCCTTAGTGAATCCCCCAACCATAGAAAAAAAGGGCCCACTTTTTTGTGTGGCTGATGTGAAAACAGGAATCTCACTAGTCATCATCCAAAGAAAAGGAATCTCAATATGGAACGCCATTGAGAGATCTGATCTTTCCATGTGACTGGAAGTAATGCTTAGGTCTCCTGCCTCAAAAGTTAGGTTCTTTAACTCCTTGGGTGGACCACAATGCAGGAACTGAACTGACAGTTCAAAGAGTTTTATCTGGCCGTCCATTTGTTTTGTGAACTATGCTCACTTGAGGTGTGCCCTGATTTTTGGGCCAGAAGATATATATAAACAGTTCATCCCACCTGGTGTAAAGCTCCGAACTCGAATATTTGTTTTAAATAGGCACGTGTGCGTGCGTGTGGAGGGGCAGGTTTCATGCACGCGTGTGGAGTTTGCAAACTCTAATAAAAATGCCAGAGCGATTCTCGTGGGAAGACGTCGATTGTGTAGTGAGGAGCTCACATGCAATAGGGTGGTGTGGATTCTCTGTGGATCCCGCCGTGATGTGTATGGATTTTATCCACACCGTCCATCTGTTTTTTCAAATCATTATATGGCACGAGCCAAAAATCGAAGTATATCCAAAGCTCAAGTGGACCACGCCACAAAAAAAAAATAGAAATAATGCGGTCCACAGTTAAAACCTTATCAAATCTGTTGATAAGGTCACATATACCTGGATGAAGAGAAAACAAAAATATCAACTTGATCTAAAAATTTCTGTAGACCCCAAAAAGTTTTCAACGGTAAGCATTTAATTCCCATTTCATCCTTTAGTGTTGTCCACTTGAGATTTGGATATTCTTAAATTTTGGGCTCATACCCTAAAATGAGCTGGATAAATAAATAGACGGCTGGGATAAAGTACATATATCAGTTGGGCCCTACAGAGAATCCACCACCATATAGCATGTTGCTTGTCTACACAATCCGCGTCCCTGGGATAGGTGGTGAACTGCGACAAACACGTGTACATGCATGGTATTAGGGTAGTGTACCACGTGCTACTCAACGTGTACATGCCCCACAAGAAAATAACGTTTGTTCATTCAATAGGTGGGCCAGACATGTACATTAAATATGCATCATTGGAGTTCTCCTTTCCCCACATTTTTACACATATTCACCGCAGTTCAATCAAACTTGGGACCAGAATATTAACGAACGGTATGTATTTAATTAAATGTGTGAGAATATTGTTGGATGTGCCAAAGTCATACTTGACTCGAGTTTACTTGAAAGCTTGTGACCTCAGGTGTTAAATCAGTCATAAAATTAGACATATAAAGATTGATCTAACTGTCTAACCACCAACGTGCGATAATTATACAATTTAGAAGGAGATGGTTAGTCATTCTAAATAAGATATTTTTACCCTAAGGACTTTTCTTTCAACAGTGATCGTGTTCCTCAAGTTTATTAATAAAATGATATTAGAATAATGAAATTAAAAATAAAAGTCGGATCACTAATTTTACTGACTTCGAATTAAGAAAAGAATAAACAGCGGGAACATAAAATAAGCAGAGAAGAATAACAGATAAATTACTTGCGATCATCTGTGTGAACAAACAATCGAGGCAGGTGGTCAGCAGGATGTGACTAGTTTGATCTTTCAAGTAAGGACTCGGTTGATCGGGGATTTGACGACGAAGGTCGTTGATATTTATACTACTCTTATATACATACTATAGCAATGACGTTAGACAATAGCGATCTAAGTTATACTAAAATTCAAACTTTCTATAGTGGAGTTAGACAGAAGTTGAGGAACTAAAGTTAAAACTAAAATAAGATAGTGTTACATTTTGAAAAATTGTGTGATGGCTTGGTTAGTGATCAAGCTTTTTATCATGTGCTCCTTGTATAGACTTAGAAAGGTGGTGGTCGTGTGTAAGTTTTCGCATTGTAAGAAATTTGGATAATCAGCCATATAAATCTCCTTGATTCTTCGCATAAGCGTAGCTAATTGTGTCATGCCATGTATATAAGAGATCACAACACTCATTGTCATTCCAATTGAGCAATATATGTAGGAAGCTTTGCTAAAGCCTTGGCATGACCGGACTCTTTTCTTTTGCATAGTTAAGTTTCAGCATAACTCTAGCATTTAATGCCTATAAAGACTTACTTTAATAGTAATATTTGCATAAGACATTTAATGCTCACAGATGTGCACATCTTTAACTCTTCTTCTTGAAATCCTTCAATGTTGAAATGCAAAGCATATACCACTCAGCCAAAGCATCTACCCATGTTGCCATGTGTGGTGATTATCTTCTTTAACATTTCCTGCCATGAATCTCTCCATCGTTTCTCAATCATAAAAGAACATGGTAGACTCTAACACTGGTTTAACACCATTTTTTTAAAAAATAGTGTGTTGTCAGAAGCCTTCAATTCGATTTTTTTTTTTTTTTAGGTTGCTCGATCGGTCGAGGGAGTTGCATGACTAGTCGTGGCCCGCTCGACTCAAAGTCCAGTGAGCTCAGTTTTTTAGTGTCCGGGATGCTAAACCGGTCAAGGGGATTGCACGACTAGTCATGCAAGTTGCTCGACCAATCGAGTTTACGTAAATTCGAGTCCGGATCTTGTGCAAACTGTGGAAATCTGAGGCGGTTTCGCAGGGTGCGAAAGGGAAGTTTCCTAAACTATAAATAGGGGTCCCTAGGGCTATTCTAAAGGATTTTAAGGCTTCCTAAGGGTATTCTAAAGGGTTCTAAGGTTATCAAAGGGTGTAGCAAGGGTGAGATTCGAGGTTGTTCGAATCGAGTAAGTCCTCTCTCTTTGTAATTAATGCTTTCATAGTGAAATTCTGTCGCTTTATGCCGTGATTTTTTTCCGAAAAGGTTTTCCACGTTAAATCTGTGTGTTCTCTTATGTTTGCTTGGTGCCATTGTATTGCTATCCTAGATCTAGATCTGAGTGATTCTGCTGCAAAAATCTCAACAAGTGGTATCAAAGCGATCGTTAGGGCACAGATCTGAATCTGAGGGATTAGTAATAATGAGAAACACTAGGTATGAGATTGAGAAGTACTCAGGGAAAAATAATTTCGAGTTATAGAAGATCAGAATGATGAGTTCCTTAATCAAGTAAGGCGAAGATAGTGCTCATGAGGAGCCAAAGTCTACTATAACTGATGATGAATGGAATACTCTTGATAAGAAGGTTTTATCATCGATCCGTTTATGTCTCATGGATGAGGTTCTCTACAATGTCATGAGGGAGAAAACTGCGGCTAAGTTATGGATAAAGTTAGAGGATGTTTATGCGAAAAAATTCTCTGAAAATCGCCTACACTTGAAGCGGCAGTGGTATAACTTCAACATGGCAGAGGATAGAGATATGAAGGCTCACATCAACAACTTTAATAAATTGGTTTGTAAATTTCTGGATATAGAGGAAGTGATGAAAGATGAAGAACAAGCATGTATATTGCTGAATTTTCTTCCGGCGTCTTATGAATCGTTCAAGGACACAATGTGCTCCACGAATAAAACCTTGAGTGTCGATACCGTTATCTCGGCCCTTCAAGGGAAGGTTATGAGAAAACTTAACGTCGACATGGGGATATCTTCTGAGGCACTGCTTATAAGGGGTAGGAATTCTAAACAAGGTACATGTTCTTCAGGTTCTAGATCCAAATCCATAGGCAAGGGCAAAGGAAAGGTAAAGTGTTGAAATTGTGGGATAGAAGGATATGTGAAGAAAGATTATGAAAATCCTAGATCGAAGAGAAAAGATTCTGAGACTTCATATAGGGAGGCCAATACTGCCACGTCTGATGGATCCAGTGGATGTGATAGTAATTTTTTGTCTGTGTCTACTATCAGGCAGCCATACGATGATCGTAAGGACAAGTGGATGCTAGACACATGGGCATCTTTTCACATGACTCCTCATCGGAGTTGGTTCACCAGTTACAGGGAGTGCGATGGTGGACAGGTATTTATGGCCAATGACATTACTTGTAATGTTGTGGTTGTTAGTTCGGTGCACATCAAGATGTTTGATGGGGTGGAGCGTACCTTGATTGATGTTAGGCACATTCCTGATTTGAAGTAGAATCTGATTTCTCTTGGTGTACTAGAGGCAAAAGGATGCAAGTACATAGGTATTGATAGTGCTCTTAATATATATAAGGGGGCATGGGTAATCATGAAAGCGCAACGACTCGGTAACTTATACAGGTTGATCGGGAGCACTTCAAAAGGTGGAGCTGCAGTGAATGTAGTGGATTTCACCTCTGCACGCATGTGGCATGTTGGGCATGGCCACACGAGCGGGCAAGGCAGAAAGGCTGAGACGTGCGGACAAGGATTCAGAACAGGTGGAACAGCCACCTTTGAGAAGAATCACACGGCATGATTATAAAAAAGCCTAAAACTGTAGAATCGAATCGGTTTTTACTGTCCGATTCTTGTTCCGATTTTCTTGAAACCATTAGGAATGGTTCGGTTCTAGTTTCACCCTAGAATCGGACCAAACCAACCCGTGTGCACCCCTATATATATATATATATATATATATATAGAGAGAGAGAGAGAGAGAGAGAGAGAGAGAGAGAGAGAGAGAGAGAGACACACACACACACACATGGTGTGAGCCCAAAATCTACCTATGGAGCACCCCATGAAACCCTTAGGGCTCAACTTTTACCTTGATCCAAAACTTTGGTGGGCCTAGCAAAAGAAAACAGTTTCCTCCCTTGATTTGCATCTCTCTTTGCTATGGCCCACTAGAGTTTTGGATCAAGGTGAAAATTGGCCCTAGGGGGTTTCATAGAGTGCCGCGTCACATGTACCGTTAGGTTTTTAGGCCCATGACACGTGTGCAAAGGTGCACACCTGGACAGGTGGGCATCTCTCTCTCTCTCTCTCTCTCTCTCTCTCTCTCTCTCTGCATATAGAAAGTGTGTGACAAAAAGAAAAAGTAGTGACTTTTTCTAGAGTTAACAGATCTGCTAGTGACAAGGCAGTCGCTCTAGCGAAAGCAGTGTGCTAATATTCTCTAGCGAAAGTAGTGTTCTAGGGCTGATTCCTCCTTATCCACCGTGGATAGGCCATAAATCCCTTTCAAGATTGTAGTGTTTATAAATTTGGCTTGTTTGTTCTTTCATTTCTTTAAATAAAAATTTCATATTTCAATTTTTAGAAAAATAAAAATAAAAATGGTCCAATTGAGATGATATTGAAAATTAAAGGCCCAGTTGGACCAATGTGGTAGACATTTTTGATTTAAACGGCTGTACTAAAGGTGAACGGTCCAATTGGACCAAAATCAAAGATGAATGGCCCAATTAATCTAAAATTGAAGATTGACAATTCAAGTGGACTGATGTTAATGGTGGACGGTTCAATTGTGCTGAAAGCGGAGATGAATGGTCTGATAGAGTTAATACTGAAAATGAACAGCTTGGACCAACTGAATAGTCTGATTTGAACAACACTAAAGATGAATGATCAGATTAGACAAAAATCAAAGATGAACGGTTGGATTAGGTTGATATTGATGATCAATGGTCCAATTAGATATGAAGGATCAAATTGGGTCAATGTGTATGATCAATAATCCAATATCTAAGATGAATGATTTTATTGGATATTCAATATTAGACCATTGGTTATTAATATTGGCAATTAAACCAATAATCATTGGTCCAATTGGATCATTCATCTCTAATTTTGACATAATTAGACCATTTATCTTTAATATTAGTCCAATCTAAGCGTTCATCTTCATCAACGACCCAAACAGACGGTTGATCTTCAATAGCAAATAAATTGGGCAATTCATTTCCAATTTTGGCCCATTCAAATTGTTTTTCCTCGATATGCATAGAAGAGATTGTTAATCTCTAGTATCCACTTGATCAGACCATTCATCTTCAATATAAGTCCAATCTAGCTCTTGATCTTCAATTTTATATTGATGAGACTGTTCATCTTTGATGTTGGTCCAATTTGACCGTTCATCTTCAATATTATTCAAATTGGACTATTGGCTCCAAGCGATCTATTGATTTTAACGTTGTCCAATCTAACCATTCATCTCTAATTTCATCACAAATGGACCATTGCTTTCACTATCAATTTAATTGGACCATTAATACTTAATTTTACACTAATCAAACAGTTTAATTTTGACATCGGTCCAATCTCAACCCCATCTTTAGTTTGATTGAATTGGACCATTCAAATCAACCGTTAATTTTCAATATCGGCCAAATCAAACCAGTTACCTCCAATTTCATCACATCCCAACTATTTATCTTCAACATCTGTCTAATCGAACTGTTAATATTCAATTTAGACCATTGAAATTCAATTTTAGATTAATATGAATGTTGATCATTGATATATATATCCCATGGCCCACTAGAGTTTTGTATTAGGCTGGAAGTTAGGCTTGTGAGGCTTCGAGGGGTGCCGCATCATGTTGTCCATTTAGATTTTGTGCCCATGACTCATATGCAAAAGTGCACGGGGGGTTCTCACGTAAGAAGGTGTGCAAGGTGAGCATTCCTATATATATATATATATATATAGACACACATGTGCCTGATGTGAGCTCAAAATCTACTTATGAAGACTTTTACCCTAATCTAGCAAAAGAAAATAGTTTCCTCCTTTGATTTGCATCTCTCTTTGCTATGGCCTACTAGATCAGGGTGAAAATTTACCTGGGGTTTTCATGGACTGCCACGTCACATGTAGCATCAAGTTTTTAGGCCCATGACACGTGTGCAAAGGTGCACATGTGGACATGCCTCTCTCTCTCTCTCTCTCTCTCTCTCTCTGTGCATATAGAGTGTGTGTGACAAAAAGAAAAAGTAGTGACTTTCTCTAGAGTTAACAGATCTGCTAATGACAAGGCAGTCGCTCTAGCGAAAGCAGTGTGCTAATGTTGTCTAGCGAAGGTGTTGTTCTAGGGCTGATTCCTCCTTATCCACTGTGGAGAGGCCATCAATCCTTTTCAAGATCATAGGGTTTATAAATTTGGCTTGTTTGTTCTTTCATTTCTTTAAATAAAAATTTCATATTTCAATTTTTAGAAAAAATCTAAAAATGGTCCAATTGGAATGATATTGAAAATTAAAAGCCCAGTTGGACCAATGTGGTAGGCATTTCTGATTTAAACGGCTGTAGTAAAGGTGAGGGGTCCAATTGGACCAAAATCAAAGATGAATGGCCCAATTAGTCCAAAATTGAAGATTGATGCTTCAAGTGGACTGATGTTAAAGGTAGACCGTTCAATTGTGCTGAAAGCAGAGATGAATGGTCTGATAGGGCTAATATTGAAAATAAACAGCTTGGACAAACTGAATGGTCTGATTGGAACAATGCTAAAGATGAATAATCAGATTAGACAAAATTCAAAGATGGACGGTTCGATTAGGTTGATATAGATGATCAATGGTCCAATTAGATATAAAGGATCAGATTGGGTCAATGTTTATGATCGACAATCCGATATTTAAGATGAATGATACTGGCATTTAAACCAATGATCATTGGCCTAATTGGATCATTCATCTCTAATTTCAACATAATTAGACCATTCATCTTTAATATTAGTCCAATCTAAGCGTTGATCTTCAATAGCAAATAAATTGGACAATTCATTTCCAATTTTGGCCCATTCAAATTGTTTTTCCTTGATATCCACCGAAGAGATTGTTAATCTCTAGTATCGACTTGATCAGACCATTCATCTTCAATATAAGTCCAATCTGACGGTTGATCTTCAATTATATATTAATGAGACTGTTCATCTTTATTGTTGGTCTAATCTGACCATTCATCTTCAGTATTATTCAAATTGGACCATTGGCTCCAAGCCATCTATTGATTTTAACATCGTCCAATCTAACCATTCATCTCTAATTTCATCACAAATGGACCATTGCTCTTCACTATCAGTTCAATTGGACCATTGATACTTAATTTTGCACTAATCAAACAGTTTAATTTTGACATTGGTCCAATCTCACCCCCATCTATTGAATTGGACCATTTAAACATGACATTGATCCAATTGGGCGTTAATTTTCAATATTAGCCAAATCGAACCGGTTATCTCCAATTTCATCACATCCTGACTGCTTATCATCAACATCTGTGTAATCGAACTGTTAATATTCAATTTAGACCATTGAAATTCAATTTTAGACTAATAGGACTGTTGATCTTTGATATTGATCCAATCACTTCATTCATCTTTAGAATCATTGGAATTGGATTATTGCAATTTGGCATTGTTGAATGAGGCCATTAGTTTTCAACGTTAGCCCAATCGGACCATTCATCTCAAATTCATCACAATTGGACCATTCATCTTTATCAGTCCAATTAAATATTCAATTTTGGACTAATCGAACGGCCGAGCATAAAATACAAAGGATCAAAGCATACAAGAAAAGCCTACTTACAAATAGAAACCTAGGGCATGTTTGATGGGTCAGGATTGAATTCATACAAGTGGGTCCCCGATCTAGTGATCTAGAACGTCCATGTGATGGGCCCATCATGGATGGGCAGTGCCCAGAAATCTCTCACATTCGAAGCTCCAAATCATCCAAAATCATAATACTTTGAATGTGAACAGTTGTTGCATTCTTTTCTCAACCGTCCATTTTAAGAGCGACTGATGGAAGGCCAATAATCGCCCGATGGGGAGCTTTTTGGACGCATGGTCCATCCATGTTAGACTCAATCAGATAAACATCTAAGTCACAAAACTATGGGCCCAGTTATAAAAATTCAAGGCCGGAGGATATTTGTAACCGTCCAAAGGAATTATGCATGGGAAGGAGAATAGTGTCCTGATACGCATGCTCCACAATGCGATCCAGATCGTTGAATTCTAGGACACCGGAAGATCTGAACCAATCAGGGAGGCTTTTCAGTCATCCTTCGTCCATGGCGAGTCGTACGGAACCAACCGTCTGGATCATGAAACCATAGACCTCACCTATGTGAACTGGGGGAGGGGATTAGGTGTCACCCTGGGAACACATTACTCGGTGTTTCCCTGACCGTGGGGCCCATATTGATTTATGTGTTGTACATCCATACCGTCCATCACGTTTTGCAGCTCATTCTAGGGCATGGTCCAAAAATTGAAGTAAATTCAAATCTTAAGTGGACCACACAAAAAGAAAAGAGTGATAAGCCCACACAAACCTGGATGAAGGAAAAACACAATATCAGCTTGATCCAAAACTTTCATGGCCCCAACAAGTTTTTAACGGTTGGCAGTCAATCTCTACTGTATGGTCCACTTCATTTTTTGGGACCATGTAATAAAATGAGCTGGAAATTTTGATGGACTGCATGGATATACAGCCTATGGTCAGGGAAACACCCACTGTTATCCGGGTAACACCTAATCCGGGCCCTTGAATTGGGTGAATCAGGACGATGTTCAGGTCATGATGCATCTGAACCCCACTGCTTCTCCCAACCATAGAAAAAAAAAAAGGGCCTACTTTTTTGTGTGGCTGATATGCAGACCGGAATATTAACGGTCCTGATGCGAAGAAAAGGAACCTCTATCTCCCACTCTCTAACAAGTGAACACGATCGGTCAGTCGGTCAAATAAATGACACCCACATAAATCAGAGGGTCAAAGAAATCCAATATCTGTTAGGCACTGTGGGGACCACTAATTCCACACGTGTAGAGCGCTGCCATCAGGCACACGTGCGAATATGGGACACCTTTGAAAGATCTAAGCTTTCCATGTGACTGGAAATAATGTTTAGATCTCTTGCCTCAAAAGCCAGGGTCTTTAGTTCCTTAGGTGGGTTACAATGTAGGAACTAAACTGACGGTTAATACAGTCTTATCTGGCTGTCCATTTGTTTTGTAAACTATGGCCACTTGAGGTGTGAAAATGGCCTGATTTTTACGCCAGATGATAGAGACAATTTATCCCACCCGGTTTAAAGCTCTGAACTGCAGCACTTGTTTCAGATAGGCACGTGTGCGTGCGTGTGGAGGGGCAGTGCTCCTACAAGCGCGTGGAGTTTGGATTCTTGTGTGAGGACGCAGGTTGTGCCGTGAGGAGCTAACCACGCTGTAGGTTGGTGTAGATTCTCTGTGGGGCCCACCGTGATATCGAGATGCTCCCACACAACTAGTGGAACGTAAAACTGGCACTTTAATGACTGTAAACTTGTTTTGCTAGCCTTTAAAATGGACATAAATTTTGATAGAGAGCTCTATAAGTTATGTAGGGCCCACCAAGTGGGTCCGTGCTCTTGCTCCAGTGGTAGACTCTTAGGAGTTTCAACACCTGGTCGTGTATTACATTCACTTACATCCCCTTTGGAAGCTTGGATTTGATGGTAAATGGGTGTATTTCAAATCTAAATAATTGATTTTTAGGTTTAGTAGTTAGGTTTGGTAGTCTTGGATTTGATTTTTTTTTTATTATTATTATTATTATTATTATTACTATTGTTATTATTATTATTTTCTTTTTTTGGGTTAGCTTGTTAGTACACACCCATGTCAAGTACACACACTCCATGTTAGCCACCCCCACTAGGGATCAATACCAAGACCTAAGTGTTGAAAAGAGGTATCTCCGCTCAGTCCATCAGTTGAGCTATGGATCTGGGTGTAGTAGTCTTAGATTTAGAGATAAATGAAATTAGATGTATTTAAAATCTATTTTTTTGGTGTGTGATAAATGGGTGTATGCAAATTTAAATAATTGATTTTTAGGTATGGCGGTATTGGATTTAGAGGTAAATGGGATTGGAATTATTTAAAATCTATTTTTTTGGGTGTGTTTTGAAATACCAGTAAAATATTATAATAACATAAAGAAATATTTTTTTAACTTCTTTTTAAAGACAAGAAAGGTGTATATATTAAATATATGGTATGTTGATGATACTCAAAGCAATTCAACTATTGGATACAACATTAAAATCACATTAATAAAAATTATTTGAACCATCCAAATGTTGGACATCTAAATTGATAGTTAGAAAATGTTGATGAGTTGCGTGTCTGTGATCCTTGCATTTGTAGCCCACCCAAGTCTTGAATATATATATTTTATTTTGGTCAAAATATATATTTTAATGGGCTTATCACGGTCATTCCAATATGACATATATATATACTAATTTGGGATTCCAATGCATTCCAAATCCAAGCTCCCAAACAAGCTCTTAGCCCATTTTTCCATATCATCTTAAAATGTGAGATAAAATCAGCCCCATATGAAACTCATCATATGGGCCATACCAAATGAAAAGTAGATATGAGATGCCAACCATTGAATCCTTCTTTGGCCACACTAAAGCTTAGATCTGACGGGTATTTGGTTGTCTTTATACATAGTGGTGCTCACCTTACAATCAAGTTGGATGGCATATAAACATCATGGTGGGTCCAAAAAGGATTTTAAGGGTGGACAGACTCACCCCAGTATTCCATGTCATGTGGCTCACCTGAATTTTGGATCGAGCATGGTTTATGCTGGTAATGTGAAGATGAGAGGGGCTTAAGTGATGAACCATTGGGATGTAACATTAACAAGATAGTGGGTCCCACAAAGGTCCATTGATGCATGTAGCATGTGAACTCACAATAAAGATAATGGCTTTTTATGGATGGGAGAGTTAGATTGGAACTCCTTGACAATTAAGAAATGTAAGTCTACATGTGTCCAGGAAGTTGATGCCAATGCTCCTGGATGTTCTAGCTCCCACATGAGAATGAGATCAAGCTTTCCTTCAAGTAGTACACGTAGATTGCATTGCCAAAAGTCAGGATGGTCTGCTCTTCAGGTGGGCCACAATGTTAGAATCTTAGAAAATCATCCTTAAAGTTTTTTACTCCCTAGAATTCTTTTGTGAATTGTGCCTTGTATAATGTGCAAAGTGATTTGATTTTTAACGATCGGAAATCAAAATAATGAGACCAAGTTGATGGATGGCTTAGATCTCAAGCTTGTATGCCATGGTGCCCCATTTGATGGCCTATAAATGAGATGCCTTGTACATATGTGACGTATCTTTAGAGATGTCGAGAATGAGACTTCCAACTCATTATCAAAGGCAAGGTTTCTGATAGGCAAGTTGGATCAATTATAAATAAATGAGAAAGTATGTAAAAGACCTTTAAGATTTTAAAATTGGCTTTCTGTTTCCATCTTTGGAGTATTATTGAGAGAATAGATCGATTTTGCATACTTCAGTCGTAGAATTGATTGTGATGGTGATCATTGATTACCATGTTTGACATTTGAAATCTGATTGCAACAAGGTTTTCAACTAGTTTGAATAATAGTTAAACGTTGGCCATAAAAAAAAGTTCAAAGAAAAATAAAATGTTTTTTGTTTTCAAACAAATAGTAGAATTGTACCAATTGGTCTACTATTTCTAACAAAAAAATTGGTTTCATTGTTGGATATAGGTGTTGAAAATAGTAAATAGAAATTCAAAAACAAAAATAAATGGAAATTTAAAAATTAAAAAAAACAACAAAAAAACACTTGTGTTTGAGTCCAAATATGATTGAATTACTTAGCTTGTAATTAAATTTGTCTTCATTAAACTGCATCCTAGTTGCAATAGGAATCACGAGCAATTGGCCTCTAAGATGCAACGACCATGACTCACTCCCAATGGTGCATTCGTTGTACATGGGCTCTCCCAATGGTGCATTCGTTGTACATGGGCTCGAACCAGCATGCAAAACCTAAACTGAGTGAGTTGACTCAGTTGCAAAAAAATCAACAATTCACCAAAGAGTTTTTTAAAATGCACAGAGAGATCATTTTGAAAATGAATGAAAACGAATTGAGATTATATGTCTATTTAAATACCATGATTAGGTGCTTAACGCACCGTTTCAAATAGGTTAGATCCATTAGGTTTAAAGCCAACCTAAAAATAAAAGAATGCAAGTATATACTCTCCAAGCAAGCACCATAAAAGTGAGTGTACTCTCAATCCACACATAAACCCTGGATATGATAGAATCTATAACATGAATGGTTGATATCATCTTTTGAATGGTGGAAATAGAAAAAGAGAAGAAAAGAGAGAAAAAAAAGAGAGGGCAAAACTCCATTTAAAGATAGCAATTAAGAGACATTTGAAGGGTATCTTTTCAAAAGGGAATAAATGAAGAGGAGAAGACAAAGTAAGAAAGGGATTGCTATTTGTCCTCTCTCTCTCTCTCTCTCTCTCTCTCTCTCTCTCTCTCTCTCTCTCTCTCTCTCTCTCTCTCTATATATATATATATATATATATATATATATATATATATAATCTCAACTGCCCATCTACCTTCGTGGTGAAACTCATCCGGCTCCCTGTTGGTTGCATATGTTTGGGGAGAGCTTTTGATTCCGACTCTTCAGTCGCCTAAGTTACCTCCTTCTCAATTGGAATTTTCTTCTGAACGCACTCTTCTTCCTTTTTTTTAACACACGCACAGAAGCCACCACACCTATGGGTACTCCAACGCTTGACCAGGTGTTGATCTGAACACACCTTAGTAGTATATTCATTGATACACGAAATTCAAATATTTCTCAGGCACAATGACCCTCCCCGTCTTAAACAAAATAAAAAATAAAAATAAAAATAAAGCTAAAGTGATATGCAACAAACAACAAAATACAATAATGTATTTACTTTTGACTCTTCAATTATACGGGACCCACCTTAACTTGTTTCTCTACACTATGTTGACCAAGGATGTGTCGGCTCAAGCTACGCACAAGGCATAAAAAAAATAGCTACATTCATGATTCATATCAGCAACACCAAGGAAAACAGTTGGGAGAGAGGCATGCACCATTCATTTTTCATTGGACCCACTATAATGATTATATAAAATCCATGCAAACCATTAAGTGACACACAAAAATTTATAAAAATGAGAAATGCTCATACACAAGTTAAAAAGCTAACTAATATTTCTCTAATTTAAATATTAATTAATGCTAATAAATGTTTGAAAGAATGGTTATTTAAAAAAAAAAAAAAAAGAGATGGTCACCCCATTGGGCCCCACCATGATGTGTATGCTAACTCCACACCAACCATCAAGTGCATTACCCTAGGATCGACCCAAGGCTCTAAAATCAACTCCATCCTTTGTGGACCATAAGATTGAAAACCATATATCAAGAAAACCTCACCCTCCAAACTGTTTCCCTTGGTGTGTCCCACTTGAATCAAGGATGGGGCTTCCTTTTTAAGCCCTAGTCATGATGCATCTCAACCACTGAACGAATTGGCTACTGACCTTGCAGCTAGTGGTCGGTGCTCTATGGCCCCACCACGATGTATGTGTTTCATCCACGCTGTCCACCCATTCTTCCAGAGCCCAAAAATGAGGTTGATCCAAATCTCAAGTGGACCTCACAGTGTTGATTAAATGCCCACCATTAAAACTTCTTAGGGGCCACGAAAGTTTTGGATCAAGCTGATATATATTTTTTCCCTTCATCCAAGTCAGTATGCAGTAATCAACCAGTTAGATGTCAAATAACCATTACATTGGGCCCTGGGAGGTTTTTAACGGTGGACATTCAATCACTACTGTTTTCCCATGGTGTGGTCAACCTGAGACTTATATATACTCATTTTTGGTATAAAGCCGTAGAGTTATCTTTCAAAATGAATGGACGGTGTGGATAATATACATACATCATGGTGGGGTCCACATAGCACCGACCACTAGCCACCTGGCTGATGGCAGCGTCACTAGCCGAACCGCGTCCCTTAACCACACACGGTTTCTCCCCTTAGTGAATCCCAACCATAGGATAAAAGGGCCCACTGCTGATGTTCAAACAGGAATCTCACTGGTGTGGCCCACCTGTGTTTTTGAATGGCTGGATTTCTGGGTTGTCCATTCATCCCGTTGTGTCTTCTGAATACAATGAAATTCATATATAAAAACACAGTGGGTCCCACACAATCTAGGAGAGTTTAAATGGCGCACGATCCGGTCCACCTACTGTTCTCAATGGTGTGGCCCAATCGAGATTTAGGTCTGAGTGCTTTTTCGTCATCAAGGAGAACCTGAGTCTCCAGACATGATAGACGGATTGGATTGCATGAAAACATCAGTATGGGCCCCATAAAAATGGGTTGTAGGTTAAGCTTAACCTATTGATGTATAAAAAATGGTGGTAATAAATGTAAATTCCGAAAAAACCAAAAGAGGGGGAATTAAGAAACAACCCTAATCGAAATCCAAATCCAAATCCAAACGATACGTGATTATTGTAAAATGAAGGAGGGTAAAAATGGAATAAAAAAGAGAGAGAGGGAGGCAGTTGTAATGTATTGGATTAGGAGAAGAGAACAGATGGCAGTTGAGTTGGAGAGCAGGACAAATGTCTGCTCCAACCACTAACTCAGAACCCACTTCTCTCCTCTCCTCCTTATTAGACACTCATACCCCTCTCTCCCTCTCTCTCCAAATCCTTCATCCAGGACACTCTCTCTCTCTCTCTCTCTCTCTCTCTCTCTCTCTCTCTCTATAAACCTTTTATAATATCCAGCGAGCCCAAGAAAGCTTCTAACTTCTGACACACTTGTGGGTTGTTCCCACTTCACTATAGCTTCGATCTTCATAGGGTCAACCGCAATACCTTTTTCTGAAATAATATGCCCAATAAATTTAATATTCTCCTTCCAGAACTCACACTTAGAAAACTTGGCATATAGCTAGTTATCTTTTAGAGTCTGCAACGCCGTCCTTAGATGTAGCTCATGCTCTTCACTGGTCTTCGAGTAAATCAGAATGTCATCAATGAACACAATGATAAAGTTATCCAGATAAAGCTGGAACACCCTATTCATCAGGTCCATAAATACTGCAGGTGCATTGGTCAACCCGAACGGCATGACCAAGAATTCATAATGACCATAACGTATTCTGAAAGCAGTTTTACAGATATCCTCTTCTTTAACACGTAATTGGTGGTAACCTGATCTCAAATCGATCTTAGAAAAATATCGAGCTCCTTTCAACTGATCAAACAAATCATCTATATTGGGTATTGGGTACTTGTTTTTAATCATCATCTGATTTAAGCGGCGATAATCAATACACAACCGTCGAGTGTCATCCTTTTTATTTACAAAAAGTACTGGCGCACCCCAAGGAGAAGTACTTAGTCGAATAAATCCTCGGGACCTCAAATCTTCCAGCTGCTCCTTTAGCTCCTTCAATTCAATAAGCGCCATTCGATATGGAGACATAGATATTGGTGCCGATCCTGGTAAGAGATCGATACCAAAATCCACTTCTCGCTAAGGTGGTAGTCTCGGTATATCTTGAAAAACTTCAGGATATTCCTACACAACTGGAATCAAATCCACCTTTTTTTCTTGTTTCTCATTACCAATCAATGTCATAACACGCTCGATCTTCTCATTCTTCTTCTTCCTTTGAATCATAATTGGTTCTCTTCCTGGCGCTGCAAAGGTAACTGTCTTCGCATAACAATCCAACGTCGCATGATTTCGAGTAAGCCAATCCATTCCGAGAATAACATCGTATCCCGCCATACTCATTTATATTAAATTAGCTAATATAGGAATATCACATATCATAAGGGGAATAGATTTACATATTTTGTCCAAAATAATTGACTTGCCAATGGGAGATTCTACCAAAATTTGCTTATCTAGGATTTCTGACTTCAATCTTAACCGAGATACTAACGACGATGAAATAAAAGATAAAGCAGCCCCATAATCAAATAATACAAAAATCGAAGTACCATGCATTTCGATCATACCTTCCACAACGTTATTATTTTCTTTTAGATTCTCCTTAGATGAGATGGAATAAACCCGTGCACGTGGTGGCTGTTGCCTGTTGGGATGATTCCCTTGGCCTTGAGGAATTGATGGAGATGGTCGATTTTGCTGATTCTGTTGTGGTCGAGGCAGTTGGGTATGTGATGCTTGCGATGTCTGACTTGTTGATTGAGATGATGCTGGAAGTTACAATCGCGGTGGTATCTGTTGAAGAGGCGTTATACCCATATCTCTCATCTTTGTTCTGCACACCTGAGCCATGTGACCATACTTACCACAGTACGCACAATTTCTTGAAAAATATCGCTCTTGGGTTCTCGGTGTTGATGATTGAATTTCTATTCTGGGTTTCTTCTCTGGTGGTTGGTGTTGGGTAAGTGTCAGCCTATTTCTTTGTCCTGTTTCTTTTAACTGTACACGAGATTTGAGAAACCGCTCTGTATCTTGTTCTGCTTGTAAGGCCTTATCGACTACTTCTGAGTATTTCTTCACATCCACGCAATAAAATTTTGTTCTGATATTATGTCTTAACCCTTCTTCAAATTTTGTAATCTTATAATCTTTATCTTCCATTACTTTTGGCACATAACCTGCTAATTCAGCAAATTTTGCTTCACACTGGGCTACCGACATGGAACCTTATTCTAGCTCTGAAAATTCCGTCATTTTTTGGATGCAGTACGCTTTAGGAAAATGTTTCTCACAAAACTTTTCCTGAAATTCATTCCAGGTCCATACATGATTAGCTGGAACCATTCTCTTTGCAGCTCTCGACCATACATCGGCTTCACCTTGAAGAATAAAGGACGCCAGTCTAACTTTCTGATCATCAGGGCAGTTCATGGCTTCTAGTACTTTCTCAATCTGCTTCAACCAATCTTCTACTATTGATGGGTCAGATGTACCCTTGAATACTGGTGGTCGTAACTTTGTGAACCTTTCAAGCAAATCTACCTCACAAGGCTGATCAAACCTTAGTGAAGATGTGTTCCATTGATGTTGGGGTCTCTGATTTAAGGTGGCTAACATGTCCCACTGAACGGCGAACTGTTCCTGTTGTTGTTTTAGCATTTCCGCCATTTGTGCTACCAACCCAAAGGCAGCATCCCACGGCTGAACATTTGGTCCCGCGAGGTTAGTTCGAATAGTGGTTGGAAATAACGGGAGTTGCGTACTAGGTCCAACATCTGCCATGTTAACTGGAGGAGGAGGCAATGTAGGAGCTTGCCCTGCTTCATTGACTTCATTTTCGTCTTGCTCATCAGGAGCTGTTCCAGATTCTTCGGGAATAGGAAGATTTGGTAAAGGAGTATCTGGGAGAGATGCGCTTACGGATGGTATTAAATCACGAATACTACGTATCTTCTTAAGGGCCATAACTCTTATAAGATAAATTATTAATAATTCAGTAGACTTTATAGATTCTCTAATTCATATTAAATATTATAAAAATACCTTAACATTATTAACAAAGAAAAATTCTACAAATCATCAAGTTAGTAGTGCTACATTATGAACAAACTAGTCCACTATCCGTAGCTACTATTCCAATCATTGGTTTATATGGTTAAAAATTTCAAATATATCTCAAAATTTTTTTAAAAGTTTTTACATGAGTATACAACATTTTCACAAAATTTTAGCTCAATCAGACAACCACAAAAGTTTCAAAAATTGCTGCAATCAGGCTTGTTCAGAGTTAGATGATTTTTAACTAGTCTGCACTAATTCCTAAAATCAGTATAGTATATATCATATTTAAATTATTAAATTATTTTTTATTGAATTTAGACTTCTATATCTACGATTAGGCTTTTGAATCACCTTAATCAGAGTTATATTTATTTAGTTACATTTTTTTAAAAATAGGTGATTTCTGCTGTCCATTGTTGTCCAGCAGTACATTACAACTTAAATTACTTTAAAATTTGTTCAAAGGTCTAGATTTACGTCTTCAATGAGTATATTTATATAAATAAGTTAAATTTTCACTTTAGATAATAATAAATGAATTATAAATTATATATATATATTTCATTATATAAAAGCATTATAATGGAAAGTTGTAAGTTTCTAACTCCAAGGACCTACACATTATGCATGTATGGGGTTCATACCCTACAGGTCACTTGCGGTATTAAATTATTATTATTATTTTTTTCTCTAATAACAAACTGTCACGCCCCAAAATCCGGGTACAGAGTGTGCACCCTCAAACCCGAGTTTTGGTTTGTAACTTATACACAAAGTATACTAACTTAATTCTTTATTTAGTTTAATCGCATGTGATATTTACATTCAATATAAAGTCCACCATAATCTCAATCACACATACATAAGACATAACACCAATCAACTAAGCATTTATAAATCTTGATAACCCTTAAAATAAAATAAACCTTAAAATTATTCATTTATTATATCATTATATTATAATGATATTTATTTCATGCTAATATTGATCTAAAGAAATAAAGCTAAATAATTCCTTAAAGTCTTAAAATAAATACCAGTATGCATTATTCATTAATTAAGCTGTGCTAATAAAATAAAACATATAATCAAAAATTTTCTAATGCAGCCACTTTATCCTCAGATAAGTATGGTCATGTTTCAGGTGGGTCGTGTTCAGGTACAGTAGATCCTTCCGGTTCTTACGCCACGTCATCTGCTAATAGCTCCTCTGTATGGTTTTTCCATCAATAAAAAATGTAAGCTGGCCAGGCTTAGGGATATAACCCAGCATGGTTCATAATCATAGCAATTAAAATAATGTAAAAATACATGTACAAAGATATAAATGTAACATGGGGTATGAATGCATCAGATGGGGTGATCCTCCATCTGCTTGGGTTGAAGGTCGTCAACCCGCATCCACCCGTTGGGTAGGCTTCTACCTTTCGGTAGGCTTGGGCATATCTTGCATCTGGTAACACTCTACCAAGATTGACATTTCTTCTAGAGAGAGCCCCTAGGATCGACCATGCATTATGCAATGCAATGAATGAGGGATGATATGTAAATGCATATTTTTCATATTTGACATAGTTGTCTCGATTAAAATATTCACATATAAATTTATCGTACAATTATCATATTAAAATATTCAAACCAGTAAATCAATCAAACAATCACAATGATTTATTTTAATTTTAATGAATTATGAGACAAGTTGGGTCACTCACCTGAGTTTGGTAGTATTGACTCTGCATTATAATTAGGTTGATTTGAATATCGGGATCCTATCAATTATATCAACGGTATTATTATTCATTTATTTGTATTATATGATGGGGCCCTGTTCACTCCCTAAGTATAGGGTTGTGATGTAGTTGTAAGACCCGTGTCCTAATCCGTACTGTTCCGTTAGCTTCCGCGGTCCTTCCGGTCAAATTCCGGCAACCTTCGCACTGTATTCGGTGTTTTGCGCACGATCCTAAGCCAGGTCCGGCACACCGATGTCGGCTCGATCCGAAACTTATGTCTTGGTGATCGCGTCGTCGCCGCGGTTCCAACGCCGTGACTTGCGCACTGAACCGATACCCAGGCAAGAAGATGCCGATCAGCGTTTATTCCGAAGAAACACCGCGCGTTGCGGATTTCGAGGGAATCTCTACAATTAGTCCCACTAATTAACCATAAATGCAACCATACCTCAAAGTACTTCACCCATTCCCTCTTTTTTCAAAAAAGTCCACCATCTTTCCACCTCACCATTCCTCTTTTTCTCATTTTCAACCTCAACCATCCCTCTTCTCCACCAATTTCAAACTAAACCATACCCCTCATCACTTCTTTCTTACAACCATCACTCCACCCATCCCTCCACCCATTATTTCTATCTCTCCCTCTCATTTTCTCTAGCAAATTTTCCAAATCCCATGAGAAGTTTCACACATCCAACACACACTCTCTCAACTTCAAGTGTGGCCCACCCTCTCATCTCCAATCTCAACCATTCATCTTTCATCAACCTCCATTAAAAGTGAAGGTAAGGAGCTAAGGAGTCCAAGGGAGCATGGAGAAGGAAGATAAGGTGGGTGATTTTCCATTATTTTAAATTTTAGGGCCCACTTGTTGGTGGGACCCATTTGGATGTATGTGATCTAATCAAGAGGGCCCATAGTGGCGGGGTTCCTCTATCTCACCGTATATCTCCCTTTATCTCTCTCTTTCTCTCTTTGTAATGGTGTGGATCCCATCAATATGTGTTACATCTTCCCCGTCCATCTACATCAGACGGTGTGGCCCACTCTATTATAGGTGATGATCCGCACCATCCACTGTTTGGATGGGCCCAATACATCTTTATATATATATATATATATATATATATATATATATATACACACATATATGTTATATTTTATATAATACATGTATATAATATATAATATAATATGTATTTATATACATATATAATATAAGGTATATATCATATATATATGTATATATATTTATTTATTTATATTGGTGGGCCACGTCCACGTGGGGCCCACCACAATGAAGTGATTGTGAAGTCATCCAGCGTCCAGGGACGCTGGACGTTTACAACGTAAAGTGCTAATGCTTTAAAAGAAAAGGGAAAGAGAAGAAAGGAGTGGTGGGCCACTCATGCAGGCCCCACCTTGATGTATATGTAAGATCCGAGCCGTCCATGTTGTTCCTCAACTCATTTTAGGCGTTGAGCCGAAAAATGAAGTTGATCCCATTTTCTGGCGGACCGTACCATAGGAAACAGTGTCCCTACCTTTGATTTGCTCCCTGACGCTCCTGTACATCTGGAAAAGCTCAATATTGGACTCTATGGGTTGGTATCAAGCCACAGAGACCAATGGATGGAGTGGATCGTACTGAAGCGGGCCCCACCTAGGAAAAACCGCAAAAAAAATGTTTTTCAAAAAAAAAAAAAAAAACAAGAAATGAAGCAGCAGCAGCTACCGTCAGCGCTGGCCGCGGCTGACGGACGGACGGTCGGGCTGGGCTCACGGCCCCTGTTGTGGACCCCACATTGGTTCCTTTCGACCATCAGCACCGTGCATTTGACGGGTCCCCTCAGTCTACACGTCCACCCCGAAAATCAGCCTTATACGGAACTCAGGGGGGCCACACCATCTAAAATCATATGAAGACATGTCTAAACATATAAAAGCACTTGGTGGGGCCTACCTGAAATTCGGATGCGGCTGAAACTTGGTCTGTACCCTCAGTCAAGTGGGACACACATAATGGACGGGCTGGATTGTGAATCACATCTCGGTGGGCCCCAAAACAAAAAAAAAAAAAAAATTTAAAGCAGCAGCGCTGCTGCTGCTGCACTGACGGGCGGGCGGCCAAGATGCAGGGACCCACGGCTCCATCCGTGGGCCCCACCATGATGTATATTTTGTATCCACGCCGCCCATTTAGTGGGCCACTATTTGACATGGACCCCCCTCAAAAATCAGGCCAATCCAGCGCTCGGGCGGCCCACATCACAAGAAACAGTGTGAATTGAACTCTACCATTGAAACCCTTCTTTATGAATAAGTTGGATTTCAAATGAACATTTCAGTGGGCCTTACCCAAGGTTCAAGTGACCTTATGAATAGGTTGGATTTCAAATGGGCCTTACCCAAGGGTCAAGTGACCTTATGAATAGGTTGGATTTCAAATAAATATTATGGTGGGCCCTAAGTCCATGTGATGGAGCCATATTGATGTATTTCTGGCCGTTGGGGAGGCCCACCTTGATATATATAAGGCCCATGAGGTTAGGCCCATTCGACGTATTGGTGGCCCGTTGTCGAGGCCCACTCTGATATATATAAGGGCCATGTTACGAGACCCATTGTGATGTTTTCAAAGGCTCATGGAGTATGACCCATTGCAATGTACATAAGGCCCACTAATGCGGCCCACTTGATTTATATAAGGCCCATATGAGATGGCCCATTTGATGTATCTGAGACTATGGGTCGAGGCCCAATGAGATGTATATTAGTCCATTGCAATGTGTGATTTCCTATGGTTGTGTAATGGTACTTTATGGCGGGCTATGCCTTGGGAACAATGTTGGTTTGACGTCCACATTGTAAGGACAATGTTGGTTAAATGTCCGCATTGTCACACTCCTTAAGGCCCACTAATAGGCCCATACTTGTGGTGAGTAGGCCGTCTAGGCCCATTTCCGTTATGCACAGAGCCCATCTCTTTATTCATGTTTAGTATAGGTCCATGAATCATGATCATTCGCATCATATGTATGCCTGATATAAGGAGTGACCGATCATAGCATATGCCTTTGGGCAGACTGTTTATGGGCTCCCTGATAGGCGGAGTCGCCCCATATAAGTGCATGGTACATACAGACTGTTGCATGACTGATAATGTGACTCATGCACTTGCATTTGTGTGATTATAGTTACTATATGCCCTAGCGACATCAGGGCCATAGCCTCCACAGATACATCGTGGATGGCAGGATTGGAGACCGAAAATATTTGATTCTAGCATACGGGCACCATAGATGTCCCTGGGTGAAAATCCCTAAACCCGATGGTACCAGAGGATGACTCCAATGTCGAGACCGAGTGGATATATGAGCGCACGAGGGCCGAATACCAGGAGGCCGCGTCTCCCACTGTGTCGTGGTCGGTTGGAAAGGAGTGTGGCCTTACTCGCCCGAGGGTAGGGGGCAATACTAGGCTGAGTTTGACCAGCTCGCGAATGGGTCTGCTATCGACGTGCCGGATAGGTTGGCAGACTATTGGTCAGGCGGATAGTGAGGTTTCTTACGCTTACTTGGACTATGCAGCTAGGAGAGCGACAGTGCCATTTGGAGTGTATTGAACCCCGGTGATTTCCAGAATGAGAACTGTACCGATACATGTTGAGGATTGGCATGCTTGAGTTGCATCTTGCATCGCATGGCCGTGTTATGGCCGATAGCATTCATATCTTGCACCGCATAGCCTTGGTACTACGGGTGATTGCATTCATGTGCTCATCATCATGATTCCGCATCACTCGACCTTACATTTTGAGCACGCTCACTATGCGCACACACTTACACCACCCTCTAAGCTTTCATAAGCTTATGCACGATTGATGCGTGCAGTGACGCCAAGACACAACCGTAGCTTAGTAGGCGTAGGAGCAGCGTGCAGCCGAGCTTCTGGAGTTTTGTTTCTTTTGTTGCATTGTATTTCCCCTTTCTGCCGCATTGTACTCAAAAGTTTTTGATCATAGTGGATTTTGTGGTGGTGTTCTTGTGGTTATTGTTTGTGGGTTATGCTTTTGTTATGCTCATTATGAATCAGACTGATGACTTGAAATCCTCCTTGTAGTATTCCAGGATCGAAACCTGGTGAATGGGTGCCGGGATCCGAAAATGGGGTTCTACGGAGGCTGTCGGCGCCGGATTCGGCGATCGGGAATTTTGTGAGCCCGGTTTCCGAGTTCGGGGCGTGACAGTAGTAATAAACTCGATGAGACCGAGGTCGAATCCCAAGGGACTGAAACCTGTACGTAATCTGAAACTAAGTAGAACTAGAACTAAATTAAGATGAAATCTAAATCGAATGATTTTGAGGAATAATGATGAAATACTAATCTAAAACTTAAGGAATTCAGAGGAAGGAAACTAGGGATTCAGAGGATCCACTTATGGAGATCAGGGAGATCTATGGTCGATTCATGAACTCAACTGGACTTCGAGTCCCATCTTCATCCAGTTGGAAGATATAACCTGAAAATCAATTCTGAACTTCATTTAATCTAGTTTTCAAGAGATCAGATGGGTGTAAATTAGAATGGATTCTATCACCAAACCATGCCCATGAAACAAGATAAACAATAGAATTAAACCAATCCACAACCAATCTGAGAGATGTATGAATGTTAGGAAGGATTCCATCATCCAAACATGCCCAGGAGACGATGGTGAACAACAAGGTTCCCAAATTCATAAACCCTATAATGCTAAGAACATGCTCAAAGCTATCGCAGATCTATTGTAATTTCAGTCACAACAAACCATTAAAAACTGAAAGCATTCCTATTAATCAAACTAAATCAACATCAATTCAATCTAACATGAATCAAAGCCATAGAATCGTTCCCATCACACTACAAGGTTCACCTCTTAGCCCTAGCTAAGAGGTTCAACCCAACATGAATGGGCTGGATCCCTTGAACAAAACAAAATAAAATAAAATAAAATAAAAATAAAAAGAAAGAAAATATGACAAACTCTACTCTCTGTCTCACCTCCTCTTGTTTCCACGTTCAAGCCCAAACCGAGATGCTTTTTCTCCTCCGGTTTCTCCTCTTTATAGGATTGTTTATAGGATTGATAACCATAGGTTTGTTGGAGTCAGAGAACCGACTTCTCTTACGCATTGTAATTTGCCCAAAAAATGGACCGCGCAATCTCTGTTTTACGCAGCAAAAACACACAAACATCATGCGTTTAAACTGAATCCGAGACGAATGGTCATCTATTCCATGAATTCTGACTGTATATGAAGGGTAAAAACCCTCCTCTCCACCTTTTGGACGGTCTGGATCATCAATCTAACCTTGTCTTTGATCACATAATGGCCCACAGCGGCCGGTTTTCTCGGCGTGCGCAGGTTGCGAAATGGTCTTACGCTGGTTCTTGGTGGGGCCCACTTCAGCTGACGTTTGAGAGATCTACGCCGTCCATCGGATTCAACTCGAAAAACCCATTAGGAATGTATGGTTCTTGACTGATTTCGGTGTGGCCCATAGACTTTTTCACTCTGCCGTCCGACCTGCATTTAGATGATTGGAAATCGTTTCTCAATGCCTTCTGGGAATCTGCCACCTAGATGATGGTTGCAGGGCCCTTTAGAGTCTACTGGACGGTCCAGATCGGACCTTTGAATAGTGATGGTGGCCCATAAAAATTCCTCCGCACGCTCTGTTTGAGCATTCATCAGCGAGAGAAGGATTCAAAGTCCTTAAAGAAATAGGAAAGCTTGGTCAAAGCATTGTTGACCGAGCTTCTAGTTTGGTGCTTTGCGAGTGCACAACCATTGTGCACTCCCATTCACATAAGGTGGGTCCCAATTTGATGTATATGTGAAATCTACTCCGTCCATCCATTTTTTTAGCTCATTTCATGCATTGAGACCAAAATTGAAGTATATCCAAATATCAGGTGGGCCCTAAATCTAGAATTTATGGGCTGATCTAGCCGTTGGGCCACTTCTGCAGGGATCCAAGGACTGAAATTTGATGTGTACGGTTAATTTATAGTCCCCATGCCATATATGAAGTCACGAGGCAAACAGATGGTGGAGACCCTGTGATCTTGCATTCTGGCTGACTTTCAGGCCACTTGAGAGTCAGTTTCTCGATTTTCTCGAATATTTGGCGTGTGAATCCATTGATCTTGGTCCCCTAGGGTCCATCCCTTGCCTTGGTGAATTCTGAGTGTTAAATCCATGCTTTTAGTACCCTGTTTCAATCCAAGCTTGTAAATACAACTTGCATCACAAACACGATTATATCGACCGTTAAACAGTACCAAGTTCGTAAATCTAGGCAATAACTGGGGTCTGATATGCAATATTTGACCCTCAACAGGCTCACCTTTGATTAACATCCTAGGTGGCTAGATCCAAAATAATTAAATAATTCAAATTTTTATTCTATTTTTTTCTCCTTTATAAGATTTTAAAATTGAATGATAATTACTTGATCGGGGTGGTCCATCAGATGGTCAGATCATTCAGATTCTTGAGGTCTTATTATATTTTACCTCTATGCATTTCAGGAGTGGTGTGGATCTAACCATACATTCACCAATGGCCCATCTTGACCTTCTACGCCAAGTGATAGCAACACTTGCGCAAAATATCTAAGATTCTTTTATCAAACACTTCTAGGTCTAACTAATGTGGCCCATCTGATGGTTAGATTGATCTGAATATTAGGGCCCTTGTATATTTTGGCCTTAGGGATCATATGATCCGTACAGACCAAATCTAATTTGATCAAATGCACACCAACTACAATTACATAATTTTAGGTTCACCTCACTTTTAAAGGGCCTCCACTCATAATCCAATACAATGAACGTGTGACTAATCCACACCGTTCATTGCATTCACCGAATCGAATTATATTAGATATATAAAAATACTAGAATGAGGACAATATACATACCCAATATAAGCACTCTAAAGTTTTCTTTCTCCCTTTCTCTGTTGTTGCAGGTAGCCTTTTTGTTAATATTTAAGTTTAACTAGAACTCTTTTCATCTTGAGAGATGTGGGGAGGGTTTAGAGGTAAGAGATGCAGGGAGGGTTTAGAGGTATATTTAAACTAAACGAGTTAAAGATTTAGATAGGATAGGAGATAAGATAGATTTAAAATAAATAAATAATAATAAAGATAAGATAAAAAATATATATTTTTTATTAATATGATTAAATTATTCACGGCCCTTACATAATGGATGGTATGTATTTGATTAAACGTGTGCGAATATTGCTGGGCATGCCAAAGTTATATTTGATTCGAGTCTAATTGAATGTTAGCTTGTGATACTAGATATTAAATTAACCATAGAATTAGACCTATAAAAGTTGATCTAACTGTCTAACCATCAATGTGCAATAATCATACAATTTAAAAGGAAATGGTTAGTCATTCTAAATAAGATATTTTTATCCATAGGATTTTTCTTTCAACAGTGATCATGGTCCTCAAGTTTGTCAATAAAATGATAATGGAATAATGAAATTAAAAATAAAAGTCGTATCGCTAATTTTACTGACTTAGAATTAAGAAAAGTATAATCAACGGGAACATAAAATAAGCAGAAAAGAATAAAAGAAAAATTACTTGCGATCATTTGTATGAAAAAAAATAAAATCGAGGTAGGTGGTTAGCAGGGTATGACCAGTCTGATCTTTCAAATAAGGACTCGGTTGATCAAGGATTTAACGACAAAGGTCGTTGATATTTATACCATTCCTATGCATACTGCAGCAATGACATTAGACAGTAGTGATCTAAGCTGTGTTAAAATTCAAACTTTTTATAGTTGGATTGGATAGAAGTAAATGAACTAAAGCTAAAACTAAAATAAGATAGTGTTGCGTTGTTAGAGAAATTATGTGATGGCTTGGTTAGTGCATCGAGCTCTTTATCATGTGCTCCTTATATAGACTTGGAAAGGTAGTGGCCGTGTATAAGTTTTTGCATTTGAAGAAATTTGGATAATTAGTCATATAAATCTATTTGATTCTTTGCATAAGCATAGTTAATTATATCATGCCACGTATATAAGAGATCACAACACTCCTTGTCATTCCAGACGGGTATTATACGTGGAAAGCTTTGCTAAAGTCTTAGCATGACCAGGCTCTTTTCTTTTGTATAGTTAAGTGTCACTGTAACTCTAGCATTTAGTGCTTACATAGACTTACTTTAATAGGAATATTTTCATAGAGCATTTAATGCCCACTGATGTGCACTTCTTTAACTCTTCTTCTTGAAGTCCATGTACACCACATGTGGCACAACTACCATGTGACACACTTCCACATTGAAATGCAAAGCATATACCAATCAGCCAAAGCATCTAACCAAGTTGCCATGTGTGGTGATTATCTTCTTTGATATCTCCTACCATGAATCGCTCATAATAATAAAAGAACATGGTGGACTCTTACGCTAGTTTAGCACCATTTTAAAAAAATAGTGGTAACTCATTTTCTTTCACGTGACATTAGATTACAATTATTTTTCACGAGATCATCCTTGTGGTACTTTTTGACAGAGTAGGTCTTAAGTCCAACGGGTTGGGCCACAATTTATAGTCCGCCTAGCAAATAACTTTCATTCTATCATGTATATATTTAACATCCAACTGTTCTAAAATATTATGCCAATCATAAAGATCAACGTTCATAAAAATCAGCTACTTCCATTCTTCACGTGGGCTATGCTTGTATCTTGTTATATATCAGTACTGGTCAGAAATTTAGAAATTATTTTTTATAATACGGTTCACGTAATGAATGGACTGGGGTGATTTTTGCACAAAATCATCCTAATGGTCGGCCAACCTATTAAAAGGGTTGGATGTGGCATGTACATGATTGAGAGAAGTTAGTTGCTAGCTGGACCATAAACTATGGTCCAATACACACATAGAGAGAGAGGAACGCTCACATGCACACCTTCTTACGTGAGTACTCATGTGCACCTTTGCATACGTGCCATGGGTACAGAATCTAAACGGTTCACGTGATGCGGCACCCCTTGAAACTTTATAGGTCTAATTTCCAGCATGATCCAAAACTCCAGTGGGCCATAGCAAAGAGAAATGCAAATCAAGGGAGGAAACTTTTTTCCTATTGCCATTGCCCACCAGAATTTTTTATCGGGTTGAAATTTGGGCCTGTGAGGTTTCAAGGGGTGCCGCATCATGTGGACCATTCACACACACACACACACACACACACACACACAAGAGAGAGAGAATCGTATTGTGAGTTCGACCTCAGGGGAACTTCCCATGAGGTCAAGCTGTGTGGGCCCCACCGTGATGTGCACTGAACATCTACCCCATCAGTCAGATGCACCATTCCATGGTGGGCCATGGGCTTAAAAATCAAGTTAATCCATAACTTGGGTGGGCCACACCAGATACAATAGTTGAGAGGATTTATCCTCCCATTAAAACATTCATAATCATTTTTTGGGTCTATTGAGATGTGGTTAACACATCCAACCCATCCATTGTGTGTGTCCCACTTGGATGAGGGGTCAGACCAAGTTTCAGCCGCATCCAAAACTCAAGTGGATCCCACTAAGTGTTTTTATATGTTTTAGGTATGTCTTCACATGAGTTTAGATGGTATGGCCCACTTGAGTTCTGTATACTACTAATTTTTGGGATATTCCATAACCTAAATGGGACCCATCAAATGCACGGTGTTGATGTTTGGTCATGATGGGGCCCACACAACTTTACCTCATGGGAATCATGGTACCTTTTCTATATATATATATATATATATATATATATATATATATATATATATATATATATATATATATATATATATATATATATAGGACCCATCAAATGCACGGTGTTGATGTTTGGTCATGGTGGGGCCCACACAACTTTACCTCATGGGAATCATGGTACCTTTTCTATATATATATATATATATATATATATATATATATATATATATATATATATATATATATATATATATATGCGAAAGGGTACTATGAGGTCGATCTCATGAAAAGTAATTGTACTCTAGTGTCACATGCGAAAAGTTATGAGATCGACCTCATAGTACCTTTCTTCATACACACGTGTTGTTGTTCAATTTGATACATGTCCACATATATGACGAATGATTTGATTAACATGTATAATTACATTAAATACCAAGGATGCTAGAGTCATATTCGATTCGAATTAAATTGAATGCTTGTGACCCCAAGTACTAAATTAGCTGGATTAAGATTGGATATATAAAGATTGGTTTGACTATTCAACCATCGGTTGTTAAAAGTGATCAAGAGGTGCAGGAGAGGGAGGGTTAGTCCTTCTGAATGGGTCATTTTTTTTCTTGAAGATAATGATTTTTTTTCCAACGATGATAGCTTAGATTGCATTTCTCAATAAAAGCAATAAGAGAGATAAAAATAATGGCTTGATTGTCGATTTTAATAATCAAAATATCAATGTAGTACAATTAGCAAAGAATAAAAATAAATAAGTAGAAAAGATTACTTATGGCCGTTTGTGATGGCGAAAATGTTCATGGTCTTGATAATGCTCCTAACTTGGATGATCGTGAGACGGTCGTAGAAATACTAAACAATTAGGTTGTGAGGCAAGCAGGATGTGACCATAGATGTACGAGCAAGAACTCAATAATATGAGGATCCAACAACGAGATCATGGATATGTAACCTAATAGCGTAATGTGGCAGTGTGCTGGACAATAACGAAACTAAATTAAGAAAGTAAGGGGCTCCGACACTGGATAAAAGTAGAGGAAACTAAACTTAGAAAAAAAATAAATGTTCATGGAAGACTAAAGAGATAAGTAGCGTATAGTTGAAAGTGTGTGATTTTATTGGCATGAAGCCCTGAACTCATCTTCGAGTGCTACTTTTATAGCTTTCTAAGAGGCAATGGTCGTGCATAAAATCCCATAACTTGCATAAGAGTCATCCGGTTACACAATGCCCGTATCTCACTTGATGTGTAGTCTTTGCTATATTTTGTCATCACAAGTGATTTATATCTTTCTCTGAGTGGCTTCTTGTTGTTCGTTCATTTCAACTCACTCATAGCTTCTAAAAAGGTCTTAAGCATTTTTTGGAAGAGTTTTCTTTTAAATTAATATCCTAAAATGGTTATGCTGTATGATTATTGGCTACAAAGAATCCAACAAGGCAGATCTTTGGCGAATCTTCATCTACACGCTAAGGTTATACATCCCTTGCATCCATTGGTCATGTGTAAGATGGGGGATGATCGTCTTTCATGTTTTGGCCATGCATATGATTTTGAGTGGCCAACCTTTTGGCAAGATACATGCCCTTGGTAAATGGGTATATGCATCTTTCTTGCTGTGAGTATGTTTCTCTTCTCCCATTTCATATAAATATCCCGACACGTGGCAACTTTTCAATCGTTAATTGGACTATGGCTTCTCAATCGTTAATTTGAGCATCCTCCTACTAATTGTAAATTATATAAATGAAAGAGACTTTATTTTTGTCTAGGTATCTTTTTTTTTTCAACGGTTATCATTCAGTTGCTTATTAATTAAAGTAATTTTTGTTAATGGACATCTAATGATAATTTCATTGGCTAGATTACTTTTTGCCATTGACGAAACTCCCATCCCAATCAAAATGCCCAGCTGTTTTACGCAACTTGGACAGCCTACAAGCTATGTGGGGCCCACCATGTTATATATCCATCAACTGAAAATGGTACATTTTCACTTTACATATAAAAGATGGTCCCCATACAAAACTCATATAAGCCACACAACATTAATAAAAATTTAAAATTATGCCTAAAATCTTCAAAGTCATGCAGTGGGGCCCACTTACTTTTTAGATTTGACTATTTTGTAATATTTCTCGTGTATTTGTGAGCCACGCAACCGTCGACATCTACTGCTGAAGAGTCACCACAACCTTTTATAGAGTCCCATCCTCTGTTGCTGGGAAACAGGGAAGATCCCATTTCCTACATTTTCACTGGGCCATGTCATCACTGTACACGTGTCTTGTGCAAAAAAATCTTTGATCAGAAAAAGAAACGCAGTCCGTGAGAGTACCAAGGTATGTAGTCCACGGAAGCGGATTGCCTTGTGGTTAGTTGATGTTATCAAGTTTTGTGGGCCCCGACATGATGTATGTGATATATCCATACTGTTCATCCATATTGGGAGATCATTTTATGCCATGAGCCCAAAAATAAGGTAGATCCAAAGCTCAACTGAACCACACTAGAAAAAGCCGTCGGCATTGAACTCCTACCATTTAAAACTTCTCCGTGGCCACAGAAGTTTGGAGTAAGCTGATATTTGTGTATTCCTTTCATCCAGGTGTATGCGACCATATGAACAGGTTGGATGGCAAATAAATATTATGATGGGCCTGAGGAAGATATCAACAGTCAATGTCATTGTCCCCGGTAATTTATGTGGTGTGGTTTGCTTAAGCTTTGGATTTATCTCATTTTTGAGCCATGTTCTAAGATAATCTAAAAATATGAATAGACCGTATAGATATAACATACGTTGGGGTGAAGCCAAGTTTGTGACGTCAACACACAACTAAGGGGGCGTTTGGCGTATGGTATAAGATGGGATTTGTAGGGATGGAATTGCATTTGGTCGCGTGTCAATTCCACTTAATGTTTGGGAAGAACGGAAAAGCTGGGAATTAGATTAGATGAAATTATATTGGGTCCTATACCAATTCCACTCAATGTTAGCAAGTTGTGTAGGTCCTACCATGATGTTTGGGCTAAATCCACATTGTCCACCCATTTTCCAAGATTATTTTAGACCATGGGCCAAAAAATTAGATAGATCTAAAGCTCAAGTGGGCCCCACCATAGAAAGCAGTGGGGATTGAATACCTACCGTTGAAACTTCATTGAAGCCACGTAAGTTTTGGATCTGCTTCATTTTTAGGCCCATGCCATAAAATGAGGTTACAAAACAATTGAACGGTTTGGATATAGCACATATGTGTTATTCTCGGTGGTGTGGCACACCACGCAATCCCAATATGCTTTAGTAATGCGTACTCTCGTTGGGACACGGATTAGCTACTGACTGGTTGAGCAGCGAGACTGCTGCTGAAGTGACACCAATTTTTGTGGGCTCGTTATGATGTATTTGTTGTTTTCACAACGTCCATCCCTACAGAGATATAATTTTAGGGCATGATCCAAGGAATAAGGCGGATCCAAAGTCCTAAGGACCTCACCACAAAAAATAGTGGGGATAGTGATGCCTACAGTTGAAACTAGGGGTGTACATTGAGTCAAATTGAGTCGAGCTGGCCTCAGCTCGACTCGACTCGAACACTAGTCGACCTTAGCTCGAACTCAGCTCGGCTCGGCTCTTAAGCCTGACTAGCCAACTCGGCTCTGTTTGGTCAGCAGCTCGGCCAGCTCAGACCGAGTTCAAGCCAAGATCGAGCCGAGTTCGTCATTGAGGCATTTCCACAGACACCCGAACTATAACTTGAAAACCCCACTGTTCATTTGGATACCATTGCTTCTGCTCAGAAACGCAACTATCTGTTCCTTTTATTTTTTTCGTTTCCGATCTTCTCTCTCATTCGTTAATCAAATCCAAACCATTGAAAGAAAATGCCAGGAGACAGGAAGATAGGTGTAGCCATTGATTTCTTGAAGAGCAGCAAGCTTGCTCTCAAATGGGCCATCGACAACCTACTTGACAAGGGCGACATGCTGATCGTCCTTCATGTCAAGCACGGGAAGGCAAATGAGACCAAAAACCAGCTTTGGCTGAAAACCGGATCACGTGAGTTCCTATTCCTCCACTCGATCTCATTCGTTCATTGAAAAATAGGAATGGGTTTCTTCTCTTTTATCCTCAACCATTGGATTATGCGTTTGTAGCTCTGATTCCGTTGACAGAGTTCAGAGAGCCGGAGGTATTGAAGCGGTACGATATTGAAATGAGTTCGTCGAGTTTGATTCGAGCTGGATTCGATTCGGGTCAAGTCGAGCTGGGGCCTGCTTGAACTCGGCTCGAACTCATTTTCGAGCTCAAAAAATCAATTTGACTTAGCTCAAACTAAGCTTCGAATCGAGTCGAATCGAGCTTTTTCGAGTCGAGCTAAGCGAACTAACCGAGCTAGCTCAGTTCGTGTACACCCCTAGCTGAAACCTTCCTAAGGCCCACCATGATGTTTATTTGAAATCCAACCTATTCACAAGTTACCATAGACATGAAAGAAGGAAAATCACAATTATTACATTGATCTAAAACTTTTTTGACCTTCAGAAATGTCACCCTTCCCATTGTTTCCTATGATGGGGTCCACTGGAGCTTTGGATCTACCTCATTATCTGTCTCATGTCCAAAATTGCTCTCTCCGAATGGGTGGACGAAGTGGATACAAAACACATATCGAAGTGGGGCCAACAGAACTGTTGGAAATTATACAGATTAATGTATTTCTGTATAATGTGGAAACCGAAAATTGCAAAATAATCAGAAATCAGGACAGGCTGAAGCACGTCTGAAACGCTGTCCTTAAAGCGTTATTTGCCCCTACTCAAGTGAATTGAGTATGCTGATCGGTTACAGGCAAACAGCTTCTAGGATACAACAAGCCTGGAGTGGGTCTGCGTTCAGCAAACACGAAGGCCCACCAAATAGAACTCAATTACACACTATCTGGCAGTATTACAGTATAAAGGAAAAAATCCCAAGAGAAGAAGAAAATAAGAGAAAAAGTAGTTTCGACTTCTGCACAGGTCAGTTCAAATCTTCAGCCACTGGTTCAGTTGAATAGTCCTAGACCACACCGCTGGTCTGTTCTTCAAGCTAATGTTTAAGCCTTGTTACGTTGCTGGAAACATTAGAATATATGAGTGGAGAGAAGCTGGCTGTCTTAGTTCATATGGGTTTGCTGGAGTGAGTTGAAATTTTTTGAAAACCCATCCAGGTCCTCCTTTTATAAGCTATGGTGGTTAGGAGGTTATGGTCCAGAGACTTAAATTCCATTAAGCCATTTCTGGCTGTTGGAAAACTAGCCGTTTTATGGCCATTTTCTGACTGTTGTGCATGAGCCATTAAGCTGCTGCATGCTGACTGTTGTGAGACAACAGCTAGCCATTTTCTAGTTGTTGGGCTAGCCATGCAGCAGTTACAGCTGGACCCTATACTAATGGCTCAGCTGTTACAGTTTCTGCTGCAACAGCTCTTTTCAGTCCCTCTATTTATACTGAGAGATTTCTCTCCCAGTCCTTTAGTCTCTCTGCTTACCAGCCACCCACCATAGCCACTTAGTCGCACAGCGACTCACACACGTCTCGCTCCGGTTCGCTCAAGGTCACGAAGGAGCCACCCTCTGCGACACGATGTGGATGTACAAAGTGCACCATTAGCGCCTCTACAACCACACTGTCTCATATGCCCACGCCCTCGCACCGAGCCCGAGCCCGAGACCGAGACCGTGACCGACACCGTGCCTAAGCGCGAGCGCGCGCGCGGGTGTTCCAGTGCTACGCACTAGAACACGCAAGGTCCATAGTTCACGAACTAGGTAGGTAAATATTATAATACTCCACATCCTTCATATAAACCACAGTTTTTTCTCTTCTCTTTTCCATGTGGGACTATTCCCAAAAACCCACAGAAAAGTATTTTTTTAAAACAACATTTTATATTATATATTATTTTATTATTGAAATATATTTTATTAAAATCAATATTTTTTTGCAACAAGAACTTAGTGATGTCACTTCAAGAGTGTCACTATTCTAGCTAATCCCCGTCCCATCAAAGCCTACCGTTGCAGCCACTGCGTGGACGCGGATCAGCTACCGACCGGTTGAGTAGCGCTGCTACTGAAGTGACGGAACCAAGTTCTGTGGGGCCACCATGGTGTATGTTTTATATCCACGCCGTCCATCCATTTGGAGAGATCATTTTATGGCAATATTCAAAGAATTAATCAAATCCAAATTTCCACTAGATCTCACCAAAAAAAACAGTAGGAATAGTGACGCCCACCATTAAAAACTTTTAAAGCCCATAAAAGTTTTGGATCAAGCGGATATTTATGTTTTCCCTTATTTCATGTCTTTTTTAACATATGAACAGGTTGGATTTCAAATAAACATCATGGTGGGCTTTAGGAAGGTTTCAATGGTGGGCATCAAACTCCCCACTACTTTCTATGGGGTGTGGTCCACTAAAGCTTTGGATCTATCTCATTCTTTGGATCATGCCCTAAAATGATATCTCCAAATGGATGGACAGTGTGGATACAATACATGCATCATGGTGGGCCCCACATAACTTGATGACATAACCTGTCAGTAGCTAATCCGAGTCCCCACCACGCATTCACGTGACGGCTTTCAATATGATAGTTCTTAGGACTACTGTAGAAATGTAGAACGCTGACACTGAGGCCTCGTGTCCCATCACTTCGTAAGAGGGATTTTAAGATCCAAATTTCAAGCAGTTCGAGTTGATTGTCTCCCACCTTCTTGGTCGCCCTACTATTATTTACACTCAGCCCATCATGCTTTGATCAACTGATATAGACGCCATCATGTAACAGTTGTTTCATTGGTGGTTGTGATTATTATTATTAAATGAGAAAAGATAGAGACGTACACATGTGGAAATATTAAATGTTTAAATTTTATAAAAAATAATTTTATGCGATCTTGGCATGAATTAAATGTTAGATTTTCATGAAAAGCAACCTTTGCACCGGAAAAATCTCATGCCTATTTGGGAGCATGGATTTGGAACCCTGATTCAGAGCCCCCTCAATTTGAAATCCTCCTATTGTGTTTGGCACCTGGATTAAGAATCACTTTAATCCAAAAGTAGCTATGCATGATATATCGATGGAGGTTTTAATTTAATTAATAAATCAACTTTAATATCTCTAATTAGTGACGTATGTAATGTTTGACACTATGGTTGTAATAAGTTTGCTGAAATATATGCTTTGCCCGAAAATAATGAAATTCCAAGTCTCAGATGGGCCACAAGCACAAGATCATGTCCGAGTGACTAACCAATGATTTTTAACCGTTGATTTATATGGACAATGTTTGGACGGTGTTGATCATCATATTAAAGTAATTATAGTGATGCAATTGAAAATTTAATTGTTTTGGGATATCATTAGTGGGCCATGTGCCCAATAGAATAATAGTATGGTGATACATATGTTACACATATAACTCTTGGGAGGATTTTAGAGGTAATTTAAGCTCTCACCGTGGATTTCAAACCCTTGGAAAGATTTTAGAGGCAATCCAATCTCCCACGGTGGATTTCCAAACCCCTCTTTGAAACATTTGAAACCCCTTGTCACTTTATGGGTGCCAAATAATCAGGGGATTTGAAATCCCCCCAAATCCATGGTGCCAAATGACCCTTCAGTAACGCAAGGATTCCACTAAACTTCTTTATCCAAGAGTCAATTATGTAGGAAATCTAATGAAATATAATTGGCTACACAAGGAAATTGGGATGATCATCTCTCACAATGCGAAAATTTATCGCGAACTCTCATGATGCGGAGATTTACGTGTGGCCACCGCATCTCTAAGCTTAAAAAAGCAACATTCAATATCTACAATGCAACAATGCTTATCTTAATTTTAACTTTTTAACTTAGCTATTCACTTTTGTTCAGTTATAACAAGTTCAGAATCCTTAGTTTAGCTTTGATTTGTTATTATCCTTATGACAAGTATACTTAGTTTAGCTTCAATTTGTCACTATCCTAAATATCTACGAACTTCATCATCGGATCCCAATGATCCCGATGATCACTTAGCCCTTGGCAGATCAACAAATCTACACCTCAATTGTTTTGTCACACAGGCAATTGTCGAGAATTATTTTATTTCTTTACTTAATTTAATTTTTCGTCACTGACTGTTCATCATTTATTTTAATTAATGAATAAGCAATTCAACCTTAAATTTTAGATCTTATTCATCTAACATTATATTACTAAGAAACCTAAAAACTCCATCATTATTGATAGAAAAGTCCTCAGTATAAGATAAAAAGATTCATTTAGAATTATTAATCCTCCCCTTTTAAATTGCTTAATTGTTGTAATATTAGTGGCTAAATAATCTAATCAAGCTTCATAGGTCTAATTCTAATTTAACTAATTTAATTCTTGGAATCATAAGTGTTGAATAGATTCAAGTCAAGTACAACTCCAGCATGTGTGTGGGTGTGTGAGGGTGCATGTGTTAAAAATATATTTTTTTAAAAAGTACAACTCTACCATGCCTGACCAAATTCAAATGTGCACTTTTGCACATGTGTCTTGGTCCCAAAATTCAAATGGTCCATGTGATGCAGCACCTCGTGGAACTCCCAAAGACCAAATTTCACCTTGATCCAAAACTCTGATGGACCATAACAAAGAGATGCAAATGTTTGGATTATGGTTAAAGTTGAGTCTTAGGTGTTTTATGAGGTATTGCATCGCATGGGCCATTCAGATTTTAGGCTCACATACATGTGATGAGTTCTCAAAAGGTTTTCACAAGAATGGATGAGAATGGTGCAAAGTTAAGTATTGGGCTATATAAGAGAGAAACGAGTTTTGGACATACAAGTATCAATCCCTTTCTTAATTTCTCTCTCTCTCACTTTTCATTTAGCACTGGGCTAGTATACATAGAGAGAAAGAGAGAGTTTTGGACATATAAGTAGCAATCCCTTTCTTAATCTCTCTCCTACTTTTCATTGAATACGGAGTTTTACTTCTTTTCTCTCTCCCTTTTGGACATATAAGTAGCAATCCCTTTCTTAATCTCTCTCCTACTTTTCATTGAATATGGAGTTTTACTTCTTTTATCTCTCCCTTCGCCAAGTGAGCGATGGAGTGATTGTGTACTCATATTCAAATCTAAGATTCGAATGTCTTGATATAATATTAAGAAAGCATGATGATAGCTTCTATATGTTATATAGTTACTAAAACATGATGCAATTGGATGGAAACCAGCCACATGCTGTTGTACCTATGGAAGGCCCTAATGAGTGGAAGTCTCCTTATTGCCATCTCTAAGGAGATGTCACGTGTGTACAAGGCATCTCATTTATAGTCCATCAAATAAGGCCCCATGGCATATAAACTTGAGATCTAAGCCATCCATCAACTTGGTCTCATTATTTTAATACCCTGTCACAAAAATCAAACTATTTTGTACATGATAGAAGGCACAATTCACAAAAGAATTTTAGGGGCTTAAAAACTATAATGATAATATTTTTCTAAGATTCTAACATTGTGGCCCACTTGAAGAGCATAACAGCTTGACTTTTGGCAATACAATCTACATGCACTACCCGAAAGATAGAGATAGCTTGATGTCATTCCGACGTGTGAACCCAAAAATCTAAGAGCATTGGCATCAACTTCTTGAACATGTGTAGACTTACATCTAGAGCTGGGCATGGGACGACTTGACTTGTTTGACTCGTTCAGTCCTGACTCGACACAAACTAAATGGGTGAGTCAGTCCAAACCGAGTAGGCTTCGCCCAATCCGAACTCAAATCGATTCGAGTCTGAGTTAACCAGTAACTTGACTTGAAACTCGATCTGATCGGACTCGACTCGATCTAAAACCCGACTTGACTCGAATTCAACATGGGACGACTCGACTTGTTTGACTCGTTCAGTCCTGACTCGACACAAACTAAATGGGTGAGTCAGTCCAAACCGAGTAGGCTTCGCCCAATCCGAACTCAAATCGAATCGAGTCTGAGTTACCCAGTAACTTGACCTGAAACTCGATCTGATCGGACTCGACTCGATCTAAAACCCGACTCAACTCGAATTCAAGTGTATATATAATAATAATAATAATAAAATCCTAATTTCTAAGTATTTTCTAACCCTACCAGCCGCACACAACCCTGACCCTAACCCGATCCCAAAATCTCTCCCTCCCACCCTCCCTCATCCTCCTCCTCTTACAAGCCCGGCAGCCACCCACCACCATCACCACCCTCTCTCTCTCTCTCTCTCTCTCTCTCTCTCTCTCTCTCTCTCTCTCTCTCTCCTTCCTCTTCTCAGCCGACAACCACCCACCACCATCACCACCCTCCTCCTTATCCTCTCTCTCTTTCCTCTCCACTCCCTCCCTCCCTCGTCTCTCGATCTGACTCAGTGCCAACTCGACCCGACTCGGTACTTTTGCCTGGGTCGGACTCGGTCCGAATTAGTCCATGCCAGACCCAAACTCGGATCAGATTAGGCATGCTCGACTCAGTACCGAGTGGGGTCGAGTTCAAGTGAGGCCTATTTCAAAACCAAATCGAGTTAGATTAGCCTGAACTCAGTCCAACTCATCTGGATGCCCCAGCTATACTTGCATCTCTTAGTTACCAAGGAGTTCTAACCTCTCTTTCTCATAAAAAGATTCCTAATCTCTCTTCTGAGTTTATATCCTGCATGCATCACTAGACCTATGTGGGAACCACATTCTTGTTAATGTACCATCCCAGTGGTCCATCACATAAGTTCCTCTTATCTTCACCGTACCAACATAAACCATCTCAATCCAAAATTCAAGTGGGCCACATAGCACGGAATAATGAGGTGAGCATGCATGTCCACCCTTAAAAAGCCTTTTTGGCCCACAATAAAATATTAGCCAGATCTAGAGCTTTAGTGGGGTTGAAGAAGGATTCAACGGTGCCTCTCATATTGTGGTGATTTTTTGGCTCACATCCATGTGTGGGCAACTGTTAATAAGGTCAGTCTGATCAGCAGGGTCCATCTGGAAAACGTCGAAATCTGAAACTGTACTACATTCATGTGTGGCCTGCCTCACCTTGTGACAAAACCAACTTGAATTTTGAACCACGTCATATGACAGTGGGGCCCACATGATGAACGGTCCGGATCTAGCATCGCATGGACGATTGGCTTGCGTTGGCGGAGTAGTGTTACCGTAGCAGCGATTAGCCTTCGCCCTTCGTACTTCCCCATCAAAGCCTACCGTTGGCAGCCACCCACCCATTCACGTGACTGCGTTCAATACGGTAGTTCCAAAGAATAGAAATGTAGAACGCGGACAGTGAAGCCTCGTGACCCACGATTTCCTAACGAGGATCCAAGTTCAAGGCGGGCTCACTTGCTTCAACGAACGGAAGTCCGTGGGCTACGCTTCTCTTCGGTAGTCCGGACTCCTCTTTTCAGACTGCCTTCTTGGTGGGCCCCACTACCACAGACTGCCTTCTTGGAAGTATGAGTCCCATTTGATGAGGCAATGGGACCACGTAGCTCCGGACCCATGGGAAACGGATTGGCTACTCCCCCTGCCACCAGCCAATGGCTGATGGTAGGTGCTCTGTGAGCCCCACCACGATGTATGTTTTTCATCAATGCCGTCCATCTATTTTTATACATCATTTTATGGTATTACACAAAAAATGAGATATATCCTAATCTCAAGTGCACCACATTATAGGAAACAGTGTTGAATGAACGTCAACCATTAAAAACTTTTTAAGGCCCATAAAAGTATTGGATCAAGCTGATCTTTGTTTTGGATCTTTATGACCTAATCAACATATTGGATGTCAAATAAAGAGTATAATGGGCCTTGGTAGGATTTAAATGATGGATATCCAATCATTATTATTTTCCCGTGGTGTGGTCCAACTGAGATTTATATCCCTCTCATTTTTGGGATAAAGCACTAAAATCATCTTTTTAAATGGATGAAATACATACATCATGATGGGGCCCATAGATCACCGACCACCAGCCACGGGATGGTGCCAGGGGGAGTAGCCAATCCGTTCTGGATCCATGAAATCAAGGTGGGCCCTTGATTTCTTGCCAATGAGAGGGAAGCAGATTGGCTGGTGTACAACACACCAGCTATATAGCTGGTATACATACGTGTCGTGCAAAGACGAGTGCCAATGCTCCTCGATCTCTGGGTTAAACGACCAGTTTAAAGGAGATCAAAGTTACATGGCCCCACAATGATGTATTTATTATATTCATATTGTTCATTCATTTTTCTAGATCATTTCAGGGCATTACACAAAAAATTAATCATATCCAAAGCTCAAATGGAGCACACCAAAAACAGCAGCTAGGATAATGATTTTCAACGTTAAAAAATTCATAGGGCCCACCGTAATGTTTATTTAACATCCAATCTGTTAATAAGGTCACAAATACATCCGAAGCTTAAATGGACCACACCAAAAATAGCAGCTAGGATACTGATTTTCACCGTTAAAAAATTCATAAAGCCCATCGTAACGTTTATTTTTCATCCAATTTGTTAATAAGGTCACAAATACACGTATGAAGAGAAACAACAAAATTTCACATTGATCCGAAACTTCTGGGACCCCAAAAGGGTTTCAATGGTAGACGTTCAATCCCCCACTGCTTTTTTCAGCGTGGTCCACTTGATCCTTATATGTCTTATTTTTCGGCTCAATCCTTAAGACGAGCTCGCCAAATGGATGGATCGTTTGGATATAACACATACCTCGTAATGGGACCCACAGAACTTACTGACTTCAATACACTAGTTATATAGTTGGTGCGTGGTACACCAGCCAATCGGCTTCCAGGACACGGATTGCGTCGGCCCAACGTGATGTAGGTGCTTTATCCACTCCGTTCATTGTTTTTCTCCTATCATTTTAAGGTATTATAAAAAAAAAAAAAAAATTCGAGGCAGGTCCAGGGCTTAATTGGACCACAAAGCGGGGATTGAATGTCCACCGTTAAAAACTTCTTGGGAGCTTGAGTAGTTACAGATCAAGCTGATATTTTTGTTTTCACTTCATCCACGTCTACATGACCTTATTAATAGGTTGGATGGTAAAAAAACATCACGGTGGCCCTTAGGAAGGTTTCAACGGTGGGTGTCATTATCACTGCAGCTTCCTTTGGTGTGTTCCACTGGAGCTGTGAACCTGCTTCATTTTTTGTACCGTATCTTAAAATGATCTGAGAAAATCGATGAACGGCGTGGATAAAACAATTAGATCACGGTGGGCCCCACAGCGGTAGGACGCAATCCACGTCCTCCGCTTCCACTCCGCCAATGCAAGCCAATAGTGCATGCAATGCTAGATCCGGGCCGTTGATCATGTGGGCCCCACTGTCATGTTACGTGGACCAAAATTCAAGCTGGTGTTGTCATCAGGTGGGCCCTGCTGATCAGACGGACCTTGTCAGCCGTTGGCCACAAACGGACGTCGAATCTGAACCATTGGTACCATTTTTCCAGCCCTCCTATTTCATACACGTGCGACCTACGCACCACTCGACCGGCGCTTAGACAGCCCTGGCCCCACCACAGCGACGGGCCTGATCACGCAGCCTCGCGCACACGTGCAACATGAATACGGAGTACTCATACAAGCCGAGTCATATGATACTCATGCGGCGTGAATTTAGATGTTTTAGGTATAAATTCTTCCAAAACTCACGTTTTAGGTATATAAATTTTTTAGAGTGGCCCACCCAAGTGTTGAATCAACCTGGCTTTTGGGGCAGAAATCCAAAAGAGGGTGGTATACATGATGGACGGCGTGGATTTCATTCGCGTTAAGTCGTTTCCGACACGGTTTGGCTAGTGACCATACACCATCCAACTGGTGTTAAAGATCTGTGGGGTCTACCATGATGTATTTGTTTCATCCACACCATCCATCCATTTTGGAAGATCATTTTATGTAATGTGGATAAAAATTATACAGATCTACATCTCAGGTGGACCACAGTACATGAAACAGTGGAGATTGAACACTTACGTTGAAAACTTTTTGAGGGCCACAGAAGTTTTGGATCAAGGTGATATTTATTTTTTCCCTTCATCCAAGTCTATGTGACCTTATCAACAGGTTGGATGGAAAATAAACATTATAGTGGGCCCTGGGAAGTTTTAATGGTGGACGTTTAATCAAAGGTGTTTTCCTGTGGTGTGGTCCACTTGAGATTTGGATATTCCTATTTTTTTCCTAATGACATAAAATAAAATTTAAAAATGTATGGACGGCGTGGATATAACACATACATCATGGTGTGTTCCAGAGAGCTTTGACACCAGCTAGCTGGCTGGTGTTGGAGTCACCAGCCAAACGCGTCCATTACAAGAAAGAACAAACCAAAAAAGAGAGTCTTGTTTGGAGTGTAGTTCTCATATCTTAAACCCAAACCTGGATTTCCAAGGCAGCCTGCAAACCACGAATCCAGCAGAAATCTCTCTATCAAACCTCCCAACAAAAACCCATCTTTTTTTCTTTGCCATTGAAACCCTAAATCCTGCTGTTTATCTGCTCCCGCCTCTCCAAGAATGCATAAATCCCTCTCATCTTGACCCCCTAAACAGGGAGGTTTCGTCTCAGAAATCCTTTTCCTGAATTGGGTTTTCCTCAGACATGGCGGAGATATCATCTCTCATGGCATCTGCCACGTTCCCTGGGATTTTCCACCAAGAACAAGGCATCTGCAGGGCTTCCAAGGTATTTCGATTTGTTTCAGTTTCTCATGTTTCTTTGTTGATACGTAGTTTCTCATGTTTCTTTTTTGATATGTAGTTTCTCATGGTTCTTTTTTGATTTGTTTGAATTGGGTTTTGTATTTCGATTTGTTTCAGTTTCTCTTGTTTCTTTTTTGATTTGTTTGAATTGGGTTTTGATTGTTTTGTATAGTATTTTGAATTCTTTTGGATTTGTGTGGTTGGGATTTTGGTATTTGGGGGTTTTTTTTTTCTGTATTTGGGTTGATTGAAGTGACATGGTTATCGATCGGTGCCTTAATTATGTGGGATTTTGGTGTTTGGGATTATTTGGATGCTGTAAATTGGGCTACTTGTAAATGAAATACAGGTAAAAGATTTACAGGTAGTGTTTGGGTGGTGAAAACTGCCTGTAAATCATTTACAGCTTTTAGCTGCAAATTAAATTCCTCTAAACAATTTACAAGCTATCCAAACACAGACAACTATTTACCTGTAAACAGATTACAGCTTAAAGCCAAACAGGCTGTAAATGATTTACACCTGGAAATCATTACAGGTGTAAATGATTACACCTTTTGATTGGTTATCTGCTGTGTCGTTGAATTCTTTTTTTCTTATTTAGTTATTTATTTTGCATCTTGGTTAGGCTGTTAATTAAATTCTTAGTGAAAATGATTTTTTTTTTTAATTATTGGTTAGATTAGTTTGGCTTCTTTGTGTTTATGTGCCTGATATTACGGATGTGTAGTGGTTTTTTTTTTTTTTTGGTCTTAAAAAAAAAGAAGAAAAAAGGATTGGTTTTGTTGTTATGTCTGTGGTTGTGATTGCCTAATATTAAAAAAGAAGGGGATGCGTCTGTGATTGTGATTCTGAATTTCGTTCATGGGAGTGGTTGGTTAAGGTTTATTCTTCGGTTTTGGGGGGTTTTGTAGTTGGATTTCTTGAACTTAGATGCTTGGGGTTTTAGTTGCTTTTTATTGGTTGTTACTTGTTATATAGGGTTTAGTTTCTTTTTACTAGTTGTTATATCAGCAAATGGTTTTCTTGAATATAAATGTTTGGGATTTTAATTTACATCCGACCTCATACTGATTTTATGAGGCTTTTTATTGGGTTTCTTGATTGTGCATGATTGAAGTTGTAGTTTATATGTCTATCAATTTATCTATCCTTCAATATATGTAAGTAATGTTGTGTGTCTAATCTATATGATCTGGACAATTTACCTGTTCCTCGATTTGGATGGTTTCTGAATGCTTGTTATATGTAGTCTTTGTGGTTGATTATCTCAAGTTTACAACTTTGGAATTTTTTGTTCATGAATAATTATCATGGTTATGGTCTGTTTGATAAATTAGGTAGATCTGATGCACAAAATTTGGTTACATTTTTTTTGGCACTCTAGTTGGAAATCCATCCATTCATCTCTAAGGGAGGACTGAAGAACAGGAACATTCATCCTGTTATTTTGTAATTGGCCATTCTGTTCTTCCTGATTGGTTACTAGTGATGACTTTATTGGTTTTTCATAATGGTTGCCTATGGAATTATCTTGCTGGTTTGCTCTTTCTAAGTTCTCCCTTTTCTTTTAATTTCCATGGATACTGTTTTTGATAGTTTATGGTTGTAACAATGTTAGCTTCTAATCATTGTCCCTGTTGTTTTGTTCCATTTTTAGTGTTCTAGTTGGTCTCATTGACTTCTAAAAGAGTTTGCAGAATTTCCTACTGATTGGCTGCTTCCCTTCTGTCTGATTTTGGTTGTTTCATTAGATTTTTAGGAATTGCAACATCTCAAAGAACTTTAGTAAAATATTTGCTTCTTTGTTTTGGTGGTCAGTAGTAATTTCTGAAATCTGTAAGGAATTTTGAGTGAGGATAGATTGTAGAATTTTTACACTTGAGTCCTATTGCTTACGCAACTTGAGATTGCTGCTTTAGTCAACCATCTTCAGAAAACTTTCTGTTAAGTTACTGTGTTTGTACTTCAAGAGCTTTACAGTAAATCTATATGAACTGAGTTGTCCTCCCAAATATACAAATGATCCTCAAAGTTCAGTTTCATCCATTTAATGAAGATGGGGAAGCTTTCTATTTGAATGCATGTTACTCTAAATCTGTGGGATGTGCTATGTTGTCTTGGATACACCAATTTCTTTGCTCAATCCATTAGTCGATGATGTTTTCTGTTTGGCTAATGCAGGATTTTCAACCCCTTTCACCGACTCACGGCACCAGACCGGAGATTCTGAGATCATGTTGCTTGAGGCTGGGGCCACCTCGGCTTGAGAATTCATGGAAATCCGCATGCCCTTTAGCAGAGTCCAACCAGTCAATCATGCTTGCTTCAACTGTCAAGAAACCTGTACTTGTGGATGTGCAAGGTTTGAGGCTTTCTGTTAGCTATTCCATGTAACGATAGTGTCTACATACTTCCTAGTCAATACTTAATTCACTGGAGGTTGTTGAGGACTTAAAAAAATTGGGAATAGCTTTATCTTTCTGGAAATGATTAAAAGTAACTGAATACCTGGAATTGGATATCGGAAATGTTAACTTATTCTTTTTAATCATGTTTCCTTGAAGAGTTTTGCTAAAAGCACAAATGCACCTCTAAGCGTGGCCATGTGTACCAACCTGGCACCCGTGGCTGATACCCAGGTAGTACATCATGTGGTTGCCACCACATAGATGACCTGTCCAAATATCGGGCCTGTCAATTCATCCAGTGGGCAAAACATGTGCAATAAACATGCGTGGTTTGGCATTTTTAAGCTGATACCTGTTTCTGTACATGTGTCTTCCAGCTTATGAGTTGATTGGCCTTTAAAAAAAAATTGAATTATCAATGTAGATGCTACATGGGTTTTGTCCTTCAGAGACTACGAGTCATAGGAGCATCCATCGACAAAATGATCACCCTAAGATGATCATCTCATGTCTATTAAGAATGAATCAGGGGGTTCAGGACATCTCCACAATGGGGCCCATCTGGTGTGCATGATTAGGATGTCTACATCATTATCCACCTTGGCATGTGTGACCACATGTAGAGGTTCCCGTGGACTGGGCAAAGTTTTTTTTTTTTTGTGAAACTCGTTCTTTTCTATTTTTCAAATGGCCAGAATTTGTTTAAAGAATTAGTATTGATCAAGGTATTCAAAAGCGGTTACGTAACGGCCATTACGTAACAGTAATGGTCATAACCGTTAACGCATTACGGGGTCGAAACGGGCGTTACAAAAAAAAAAAACAGGCCATAATGGTCCTGTAACAATTTTTTCAAAAGATAAAAAACTGCCATAACGGCCGTTACGAACGAACACCTTGGTATTGATTGTTTGAACACCTAAATATCTGAAATGATGTGTTGCTCTTCCAGTTGATGTTTTTTTTTTTCCTTCTGAAAAGTCAATGTTTTCCTGAGAATAATTTTTGAAGTTCTGATGAAAGTGGAGTTTTGAATCCCAGAGGAAGTTTGATAGATACACTAGCAGTTAAAATCATACAAATAGGATGTCTATAACATAAGCCACTTTGGCATGTGCGGACTACATGTAGAGGTGCCCGTGGACCAGGCAAATTTTTTCTTTTTTCTTTTTGTTTTTTTGTGAAGCTTGTTCTTTTCTATTTTTCAAATGGCCAGAATTTGTTTAAAAAATTAGTACTGATTGTTTGAACACCTAAATATCTCAAAAGATACGTTGCTCTTCTAGTCAATGTTTTCTTTTTTCTGAAAGGTCAATGTTTTTCTCAGAATAATTGTTAAAATTCTGGTGAAAGTTGAGTTTTTGAATCCCATAGGAAGTTTGATAGATAGACTAGCAGTTAAAATTTATACTAGTCTAAGAGTTGAAGTGCCCATTTCAGATTTTCCTGGTATTATTTGTTGTTCTGAACTTCATTACCATTTAAGCAATATTAACACGTACGATATTTTATTTAATAAACTCCAGAATGTGCTGGCCGGTAGCAACCCCAGGTAAAGGGTTACAGTTGATGTTTGATAAGAATCATTTTCTCTGAAAATACAAAGGTTATCCTTCTTACAACTTCAAATATTCCTTCCTGTGTTTGAGAACCAGAACCGGATATTCAAACTCAGAAAGGTCGATGCAAAAAGCTACATGCAAGTTGACCTTCTGACTTGATCGAGTTTTTTAAATCTGGATTCAGTTTTGATAAATAGGAAATGCAGAGAGCAATGGTGAAAGAACTGCATGATAGCAATTTGAATGAGAGGGAAAACTTTAACTAATTTTCAGCAAAGAAAAGGGAAATGGAAAATTTTCTTATATTACCTATTTTTCTTTACAAAAAGGCCCCAACTTTTGAAGCATTCTTGAAATTGGAGAAATGAGGGGATAATTATGATAATTCAATTTTGAGATGTTGCCTTTGTTTTAACACTGAGTAAGAAGGTGGCAAAGTTGGTTAGTTTAAAGCGAACTCTCTGGATGTTGAACTCAAATATAACCAATTGGGTTGAAAGCAATAGTGGCAGGCATTTAAAATAGATCACTAACCTATAACAGGTAAACCACACAAACAAACAACTGGGTGCCTTCAGTTAAATCCATGGATACATGTGGTATCCTGGAGGGTTGCTGAAGCAGGCTATCCAAGGGTGTGCAGTGAGTCCCTGTGGATGGCATGCAGTTGAGGTATTATGGTTCCACCAGGCATGCTTTACTTGAATCGAGTCTAGTACATGTATTGTTACTTAGAATAGGTACCAACTCTTTCATGAAAGAGTGCCCCATTTTATTATTTTCCATAACTAAGGTGTTGATATTTTTGTACTCTTTTTGGTTTCGAGTTGCCATATTTCCATGCTTATGCATTTGTTTTGGGAACAGATACTCGCCCTGACTCAGTACTCTTTAGCTTTGGGATAGCGGAACAGTGTGCGAAACAGGAAAAGATCTTGCAATATCTCATGTCAGGATCTAAAGCAGAACGGGGACTAAATATTTCGCTACTATCCGACCTGATGGGACTTGATACAGTGGCTATTGACATGCCCCATTTGTCAGCAGCTGATGGCGAATTTTCTCCTTATGATGTTGGTGGTGACGATGCTCATCAGACTTCCCTGATCTATCCAGGGAGTGGGTTTTATGTTCCGAAGCTTCTTTTGGATCTTGTTGGGGATTTGGCCCCTAGTTCGATGATTACAGTACATCCAGATGGTCGAGTCTTGTTCACAGCCACTGGGGCTGATGTGAAGGATCTACTTTCAATGGTTGCGGAGTTTTACCCCTTGAAGACCTCAACTATATGTAGCAAGAAATCAGTATTGGTGCCACACTTTCCCCGGTATGCATGCTCATGCTATCGTTTCCTTTTGTTTATTGTGATGCTCATCCAGAACTGCATTCACATTTTGCACTGTCTATAAGTAGGTTGATTCTTCAGAAATCCAGAATTTTATGAAGATATATGATTCAGCTCATACACACTTATATCGAATAATGGTTGATTTCTGTGTGACAAGGACACTTTTTTTTAGTCTTCAGACAAGTTTTAGAGACAGGCCAACACAGCTATTGGGACAAAAAAGAACCCTTATTTCGTTCTTTTAATGTTGTATTTTGGCTGTATCTATATTATTTATATCAGTTTTTATGTATTTTTGGTCATATAGATAGTTAGATACACTTATCTATACCTCTATGCATTTATAAATTGGAAAATTATATCATTTTATACACTTGTATGGACTTGTTGGGATATTGGATTTTCCAGGGACACGTTGTTTTATGTATCCAACACTTATATGTGTGTCCATGCACAAGTTACATTTGTTGGTTCTAGTTGCATTGCTTCATTTAATCATGTGCTTAAACTTGTAGTCAGCTGCAATTTTGATTCTTAGCATGGAATCAGAATATTGTTGGTCAATTTCTTTGCAAGCATCTGTTTTTTCTCTCCTGCCTGTCTTCATTGTGTTGGCTCCATGGTATCCAAAAACTATTACATAACGATAACGGTGGGTATCATTATGAATTACAGGGCCGTTACAGCCATTATGGAAAAAAAGGGTCCCTAACAGGCCGTCACGGGGCCATTACAGTTTTTTTAAAACATGACCGCAACAGCCTGTATTGTAACAGCAACAACAGTGGCTGTTCCTGTTACTGAATACCTTGGTTGGCACACATTGAGTCATTCAATTGGCTAAGCACCTCTAGATGGTTGACTCATCATTACAAGAATATGCATCGATGACCCAAGACCTCCCTACCATTGCTGAGATATTAGTTGCCATGTCACGACTCTCATGGCATCAATTCTTGGGATTATCCATTTCTGTGGGCTGATATATTCAGCTCAAAGTGGTGCAATTGTTAGATGTTATGTCATGTGACCCGACAATCTGTACGGTTTGCATGAGTTTTCTGTTTGTACAAGTGGAGCCATGGTTTCATGATTCAAATTGTTGATATGATGGGCTCCACTTTGGATGTGTTATGCTTATGAAACCTTTCGAATAATAAGGTCCTGGAAACAGTATGGAGGCTCTGATACCAAAATTGATGAAGTACAGAAAATAAAGGACCTAAATGGAAAATAATTTGAGTCTGAAATTTACGTACCGGGTTTCAAGTAATTGTTTCGGAAATTCTTCCCAATAAACTCCACACTAGAAAAAAAATTGAAAAATAATAAATAAAGGACTGCTGAATGAAGTTCAAACAGTCTTCCAGAGTCAGGGTTGTCAATGGATCCTGACTGGGCCAAGCACAGTCATAATTTTGAATAGGATCAGCCAGGCAGGCCTGGCCTAAACGGCCCTACATCTGGGTCTAAGCCAACCTAGGTCCAGCCAAAAATTGATCTCTAATACATAATTATTGTCAGCTAAAATGAGATGAGCTTATTTTCAAGTGGCCACCAAACAGATCTAATAAGAACACACTAGGAACCATATGGAAGTATATAAATGCCTGCTAGAATGCAAGAAGGAAAGATAAGCTTCGACATGTTTGTCGAAATTGGTTTTTTTTTTCCTGAAATGGAGTGTCCTTGTCGTGTACTCATTCCTAGATCCTGTGCTTTTCTTCAAATGACGAGCAACCTGCATTACCACATTCCGCGATGCTTGATTTTCTTGCCTAATTTTCCCATTGCAATCAGCTGTACCTGGAAGACCTGGAGTTGTACAAATAAACAGTTCAGTGAAGGTTACTTAGCTTGCTGCTACAGTTGAATCTAACCATTTGAAATGAATGAAAAAAAGGGCGCAAAACAGATAGCCCCCAATGTAGAGGTGTGGAACGGTCAATTTTGATGGCTAATTCTGGAAATCCTAGGATAAGTGGGTTTGCAAGGGGGACAATGTGTCATATAGTTGGCTTTCTCTAGTTGTCTGGTTTGAAGCCTTTCAGAGAATCATTCTCCAATGGTGTGATTATTTTAGATGACTTCGAAAGTGTCCGTCCCCCCCCCCACAAAAAAAAAAAAAAAAAGAGGAAATTTTCCTCATTGTCAACACAAAGCCAATGTTTTGAATGACAGTCAATGCGAGGGTGTTTCATTTATATTTATGTATAACATCTTCTTATACCGAATTGCCAGCCCCAGTTAGTTGGGATAAGGCTTAGATGATGATGATGATCGTTTATCCACTGCATTGATGAATCCTTCGTAAATTGCTTCTTAATAAGATCTATGTTGTTGACAAAAGAAAGAAAAGAAAAATGCAACTCAGCAACCCCAATTCTATAAATAAAATTAAAAAAGTTGCACCGAATCTCTCTCCAAAACAATTTTGGACTAAAAAAGTAGATTTTCATTTGAAGCACCATGCAATTTGACCTTTAATGGCCTGGCTTTTACCCTAGATTTGAATCCTCGATGCCTTGATACATAAATCACTTCAATGTCAAAGTCAAGATATTCCATAACAGTAACAGTGGCCATAACTGCCACCACTGCTACCGTGACTATACAAGCCGTAACGGCCATTATGGCTTCTCTTCTTTTCTTTTATTTTTTCTTTTTTTTTTTTTCTTTGAAGAAAATCTATATTGGCAACACTAATCGCACAAGTACGGAATAAAATACATCAAATAAAATGCTGTCTTTATTTAACCACAACCACAAGCATTGGAGATTCTTCAAACACAAATATACTTTTTTATATCATTTTACGTAAGAACTATTTCTATTTTTATCACGAGTTGGTCATTTGCCTTGAAGGTCAAGTTGCTTACTTTTCACCCATAGTTCTGGGGAGTGTTTTCTGACAACTTTTTTAAATTTTTGCCACTTGGCAACCACGTGGCATGCTATACTACTCACTCCACGTGGTGATGTGTCCCATTTGGCCATTGTGGATGACACGTGGCTGCCATGTAGGTGTTAACATGGCAGTTATCTTTTGACTCGAGTTTGACCATTTGAAACTTGGATTGAGAGCCATTTGAGAATAGATTTTTTCCTCTTGTTGATGATTGGGAATATATTACCGTCCCAGTTTTTACTATTATTTTCCAATTAAGTTTCTTCTTCAGCTCATTGCTGTGAATGCATACCTTACTTGGCTTGGTGATCTGTTGTCAGAACGGACAGTGCAGGCGCACAAGCCAATGTCTGCGGATCGTCTCTGAAGCTACAAACTTTGACTGTTGCACCCATAAAGAGGTATCTTTCGATTCTGAGTTTGTGATTTACTGATAGAAGAATATAATGATATAGTCAAACTCATCCGACCATGAAACCAAACCAGGGAGCATGTGAGTGGCCCACACAAACTGCAGAGGGACCTACCCACAAGATGGATATCAGTGGGCCCCATGTATGGGGCCATTTGCATGGTGTCTAGTGTTTTTCGAGTAGCTGCGTCTGACCTTATCTTTCCTTCTTGAAGTCTGAGCAATGGTATTATTTTATTATATATGTAATACAATTATAGTACTTCAGCCTCAATTTACAACAAGGGATAAATTGATTTGGCAGTTTAATACTGGGCACAATGCTGTGCTGCAGGTAAAAAGGGCCCACGCTTACCAGTCCATTTAATTGTGGCCAGTTGTTAGTGCATTGTCCTGCACCACTGCATCTTACCATTTCACATAATCCGAGATACTTTCCATTTAGCGCCCTGTGATTTGGAAAAGTCATCACTCATCACTCATCAGCTCCATTGGTTTGCTAAAATTTTGATCGAATTTACCTGAGTTGAGTCGGTTTCTGTGGCCACTCTTCTGTATCACCCCCCAAAACACGTGTATTTTCGGACTGAGTTGGAACAAATTGGACCAAGTCTGGAAGAGTTGTAAATGGTTCGGACCTCGGGTGAGTGCCACACTCCAAGACTTGAGTTTGGATTCCCTGGTTTACTATAGTACTATTTGTACTATCAATGAGAACAACAACTGGTTTAATTTTTCCTCGTGGTGGTTTTTTAGTATGATATTTCTGTGTGTATCCATCCATCCATTGCCTAGTTTGTGTTTGGATAACTAAATGAATTGCAATAATTAGTACAAGAAATTGGAATTTAAAATTGCAATTATGGGGTCTCTACTCATGGCCCAGTGGTAGACACTGCGTTTCAACTCTTGAGGTCGTGGGTTCAAGAACCCATGTGGGGTATGTGTGGGTGTTAGAGTGTGTGTATTCACCTTTCAAAAAAAAAAATTTAAAAAAATGCAATTATGTAGCTTGTAAGTTGTACCTGAAATGAAAGCAATTGCAAAGTGAGGGCCACTTTGTTCTGAATACTCGGAAGGGGTACTAAAACTGGTCATTACCTCTTTATTTAACTAATTATTTCAATGCCATTTAATAGCGTATTGAAACACTGCCTCTTCAATAACTTCTATCATGACACAATGGGCTTGTTTGGATTGGGGGTAAACTAGGGAATGCAAGGGAAAGTGAAATTGTGACATAAGCAGGATGGTGAACGGTAGGGGAAAGAAACCCCTTGCACATGTTTGTTTTGTTAGAGAAACTGTGAAGGAAAGTGCTTTCCTTTTGTATTTTCCATTGTTTGGGTTGCAATTTTCGAAAGAAAACCTCTTTTTCCTCCAATTTTGACATTCAAAACCTCACATTGGAAGAGAACTTCCTTCACCCCATTTGATTTTTTGAGAGAAGGTTCAACTCCTTTCCTAAGGAAAGCATATGGGTTTCCTTCTCTTTCTATGTAATCCAAACAGAGGAAATGTCGATCACAGGGAAATTGTTTGCTTCTCCTAGTTGACCGCCAATCCTAACATGCCTGATGTTTTCAATAGTTACACAGGCTAAGTCTGTCATGATGTATTGGATCTTTTTTGTTATCATCCTGTCAAAATGTTCTGATTATATCTTCTCCATGTCTGACTATTCTTCAATTCCCAGCCCCGAGAAGATCAAGCTGAAACCATTACCAAGGAAAAAGCAAAGCAAGAAATCAGGCAGGGAGAGGGACCTCTATAGAAAGAGCTACTTCCATGCATGTGAAAGCCTTCTATCTGTACTCCTCAATAAACGGAGGGGGAAGATGGCAATCCTTTCGCTGAAGAAATCTGGACCAGAACTCCCTCAACTCCTGACCCAATTCTCAGTCGGGATCGCTGGGACCGGCCTTGCCGTCATCTTCTCTGTCTTCTGTAAGGTCGCAGGTGGAAGAGTGCCGTTTTGTGCCACCAAGCTGCTGAATACTGGATTTGGGCTAGGACTGGTCTGGCTTTCGTGGGCATTCAACCACTTTAGAGATACAATCGTCTATGTCAGCAAGAATTCAAGCAGGGTGGTTTTGAATGAGGATGAGATTGTGAGGAAAGTCGATAGAAGTGTGAATGAGATTTTCTTCAGGGCTGTGACGTTAATGGCGGTTGCAGTGCTGAGGTTTGCATGAGTAAAAAGGCAAGGAGATTTTGGAGTTGGGTTTTTCCTTTTTCCTACCATAAGCTAAAGGTGTGAAAATCTTGGGACATGGGTACTTTTCTAACCTTAGTTTTATGGCAGTTGATGTGTTTAGGTGGGTGGGGTACACATTTAAGTGGTAATCAGGAGCATGTAACGATACAATAAGGCTTTGTATATGGTAGTTTGGCTTCTGGTTGAAGTTATGATTTTGTAGAGCTTTTGCTAATACCACAGGCATATATGTATGCACCATCTGATCTGATCTACACACCATGGTATATTGGTATGTGCTGACTTGGTGCGTCCATCCAAGATCGAAACCCTTCATCAGGTGGGACCACCATGGAGATGACCGGTCTCGAAGATCAGTGCAGTTGACTGGTTGTGTGGGGGACGGCGTTGGAAACAAATTGAGTGATAACTTTGTGAAGCTTTCATAAACCGTCAGTTTGTTTTGAACTCTTTGGCCAACTTGATTGTGTGCGCACCATGAGACCCTCATGGTCATGTTTAAACGAGGTGCCTCTCGTATTTGCTTGTCGGTATAGCAAAACCCATAACGGTTGATTTATGTAGCAGTCTGTGCATCATAGGGACCGTATACGATCATGCATGTGGACCAGGTGAGTGTTGGAATCCTTGATTTTTGTGAAATCCATACATCTTGGTGTCACTTATCATGAGTAGATTGGATAGCATATACACATAGGGGTGGCAATGGGTTGGGTTTAGGCTGGCCCTGGCCAGGCCCCAACAGGCTAAAGAAGCCCCTAACCCAAGGGGTGGGTTGAGGTTGGCCCTGGCCAGCCAGCCCTTATAGTTAAAGATAAGTTTTATATATACTCATATATAAGTTAAGGGCAAAAAAAAATACATCACTCATATTCAAAGTGTGTTATCCATCAACTGTATGGGGTTAGATGAGTGCATCAATCACCATCTAAATTGGGTCCACAATTTGGGTGTTTTGCAACTACCTTTATATCATCAACCACACTTTACTAGAGGATCGAAGTTCTTTGAGGGTCCTTGCTCTTACTCCGGTGGTAGACTCTTAGGAGTTTCAACACCTGGTTGAGGGTTGAGCACCCCTAGGTGGTGAAATCCCACTACGGCGTGAGTGTGTGCTAGTGTGTGTGCGTGTAAGAAAAAAAAAAAAGTGGAAAAAAAAAAAAGCGATAGTATATACACCAGTAGATGTGCTCTATAGTCTACTAATACCTATGTACCATGCATTCGTACATACACGTGCGCATTTATAGAACACATGTACGTGCACACACACACACCTGTGCACTTATATAATACGGACGCTACACAGGCCTACTGTAGTATCACTGCTGCCAATAAGTCCAATGTAGCGGGAGTTATGATGAAGAACGGGCATTATCCTCAACTAGCAGGAATTACGCTGGCCAATCAGATACTGTTCACACCGAGTGCATATCGAGATTATTTATTGATGTCCCATCTTCCATCCTAGATTTAGAGGACTAGATTTCATGTCTGAACCCAGCCCTGGGGCCAACTTTAGTTATGGTGGGACTTCTCATCTCAATTCTTCCCCATGCTGTCGCTCAGGCTCAGGCTCAGCTCATATTATTTGGCTTGATTTTTGGGCTCCTTTCGAACGTGGTGGTCCACTAAATGGATGGGGTGGATCTTGTCCACGTAAAGTCCTTACACGTCAGCGAATAGTCACGATCACCTCATAGTCAGGCATGTGTTTTCGTCAAGAGACGGTAGTGACTCATCCTCCTCACACATGACAGTCCAAATTGTATTGTGGGTCCCATTGTGATAAGCATATACCTAAAGCCACACGGATCAAGCAATCCTAACCATCCAATTAATGGCTATCAAGTGAATGGTTAAGAGTAAAATAGTGAGTGGTCTAAACGCAAATAAATAAATAAAATAAAATAAAATAAAATAAAATAAGACACTAGACAGCATGGACTGTATATTTCTAATTTTTTGCAAAATCTAGCACTTTAAAGAATCTCGGATGGTTGGAGAAATGGAATTAATATTATAATTTAAAATAATAATAATAATAAATAAATCAAGAGCCATGGAGATTACAAGCAGAGCATGCAGATTGTATTTTCTCCAGGGACATGTCCGTCCTCTTGGTAGAGTATGATGGATCGTATGCATGCATACATCCAGCGTACATTTTGCACGTGTACCCCCACCTAAAAATGAGGGATCAAATGAGTCACTTTCTAGATGGACCATGGCCCCCCCAAACATTTCTCAGACATGAAAATCCTAGCCATCCAATCTGAATTTTCTTTTCAGCCTTTGAATATGGACAATGCCTATGCTTTGTGGCCACTCAACTTTAGGGTTGGGATGGTACTTCCAGAGAAGTTTTCAGGCACAGCCAATTGATGGTGAGGCCCATTAGATCAACTGGTATCAATGACCATGGGTCCCACCTGTGGGAATTCAAGAAAGCTCATGACCTGAGGATAATACACAGGGCTCTGAATGAGGATCATATTTAATTCCCCAGCTGACTGCTGTTGTATATTCCTGTTATTTTTAGCTGACATTTCACCACAACTCAAAAACCCAGTTGAGTGCAGGCGAGGTTCGCAGCCTCCGCCACGCCATTTGGTGATCCAGGCCACTCATCTAGAAGCCCTGCCATAGGTCAGACCAAATGGCAAACATGTCAATGATAAGATATTCTCCCCATTCATGATCCTTAAAATGGTGAGCTAGAAAAACCATCTGCATTTCCACAAACATGGATTCTCTTTATCTACGGGATTTTTGCCATCTAGGCCATTTACAATGGAACCCACTAGATGAACGATCAGGATCACCACCTGGTGAGACAGAAGGGGCAGGCCTTGAACCCAACCTCACCGTATTTGTACTACAATGGGCAAGTCAAAGAAGAACAAACAAATACATTCAAGGATCACATGTCATAATCATATTTAACTCTTTAAGAACCATCTGTTATTCAACAAGGACTCAGAAAAGATAACCAGAAAAATAAGAAAACTTGAAATTTTATAGATATAGAAAGAAACATCATTCACTGATTGCATGCTGATCATTTCAAATAGGAATGAGTTATGTCTGGTTATGCAAGTTACCTAATCTGGATTGTATCTGTGACCCCGATGCTGAGTCCACCGAGCCAAGACATCTCCGATGGAGTTCTTAAACTGAAGTATTCATACCATGCATGGCACCGTTTTAAAATGCAATTCTTTGTAAGAAGCCCAAATTGCACATATGGTATTGGAAGTAAAACCTATTTATTCATATGATGAATTTAGGCCGAAAGGTCACGATAATAGATCAAAACCATATCCTACGATTCCGCACTTGTACAAAAATGCAGAAGATGTAAATATTTTAACAGTAATTCAAAACTGCATGTTCCAAGAAGCTTTAGGCGAACATTGAATAAAAATGTTGGAGTACATGAAAACAATACCGTGCATATGGGCATGTTTCTTTGATTAGCGGGCACACTCAATTCTCCCTTTTTCTTTTCTTTTTCTTTTTTTCTTTTTTTCTTTTTTTGTCCTCCGCAAATGACAAAACAGCATGACGAAGGCTGGAAGGGTTTAGCTGATCACTTTGGCAACAACCCCGGCACCGACTGTCCTTCCTCCTTCCCTTAGAGCAAATCTTTGTCCTGTCAAAGCCAGTCAAAAATCTCAAGGGTTGCCTTGTTGTTGAGCTCAAAACCAATCCTAGGCGTCGGAAAGAAGGATGTTATTATGATGTGTGTGTTTCATGGACCAAAACATCCCCACCATAAGTGTATAGTGATTGAGACAGTTGATTTAGAGGGCCATTGTGTAGACGACGAAAAAAATCAACGTGATTGGACCATTCCATCAATGGCCTGCAATGGATGGTTACAACGTAGTTCGGGAAAAATGAGCAGAGGATCATTCAAGATACAGAAGCCACAGCCATTGGAAAGTAAAGGTCGTCTAATCACTGAGATTTCTGCCCATCCACATGGTGGCGCACCTCCAGATCACTTTTCCTGATCACGATGCATGCTTGATAAGTGCATGGCGGGGACCTCACTCTATAGTAACTCCATGAAGCACAACTCAGTACAATATATATATATATAGGGAAAAGGTACTATGCGCTCGAGCTGATGGGACCATCCCATGAGGTCGAGTTGTGTGGGCCCCACCGTGATGCGTTTCGAACATCTACCCCATCAGTCAGATGCACCATTCCATCGTGGGCCTAGGTCTCAAAAATCAAGTCAATCCGTGACTTGTGTGGGCCACACCACATACAGAAGTGGGGAGGGGCCGTGCACCATTAAAACATTCATAATCATTTTTTGGGCCCACTGAGATGTGGTTTGCAAATCCAGCCCATCCATTATGTGTGTCCCACTTGGATGAGGGTTCAGACCAAGTTTCAGCAGCATTCAAAACTCAGGTGGGCCCCACCAAGTGCTTTTATATGTTTTAACGGTGTCTTCACATGATTTTAGATGGTATGGCCCACCTGAGTTCCGTATACGGCTGATTTTTGGGATATCCCATAATTTAAAGGGGACCCATCAAATGCACGGTGTTGATGGTCGACACGCATCACGGTGGGCCCACACAGCTCGACCTCATGGGAGCTTATAGTGACGTCGAGCTCGCATAGTACCTTTTCCCATATATATATATATATATATATATATATATATATATATATATATATATATATATATTACATTTTAAATTATATATTACATTTTAAATTCTGATGGAAGATTCTTCAATTTGTTTCTGAGAAAAATGGTGTCTAGGGTCAGAAACTGAGACAGTAACAAAGATAATAGTTTAAAAAATCAAAATTTGAAGAAAACCCCGAAAGTAAATAGAAGCAAAGCACATGTAATGAAAGAAAAAATGCATCAAACACATTCATAAATTTACTTAGATCTTAAGTCTTACAAACTCATGACAGTCACACAAAAAAAAGGGGGGGGTTGAAAAAGGAGTTCTCTTTGATTCATAAAGAAAAGAGTTCATCTTCATATAAACCTGAGTGCAAAAGGAACCAAAAAAAAAAAAAAACTCCCATATGACCAAGTTTTCAAACCAAAGAAACCAGACTTTGCTACGCCTGCACACATGCACGAGGGGGTCCACGTACAAGCCACCTATGTCCCAAAGTAGCACAGACTTGCGAGACCCAAGCCCTCTACAGATGGGTCCCACCATGCAGATGACCAAAGCTCATGCCTGTCCACTTGTCACTCAAGCTACATTTCATGAAACATATCGATGGCCAGAAAGAAAAGAAAATCAAGATTTTCTAAGCCATCCTTTGTTTCTAACATCACAACAGGTGCATCAGGTGGATTGGCCTGATTTTTGTCCCTACAGTGGGGCCACCTGATGGATGGCTTGGATCTCGAACACATTGGCCATGTTGGCCCATGGGGGTGGCCATAGATGGCTCTGTGCATGCGTGTGGGCTTAACAAACTCAAGTAACTATTAGGAGGCAGAAACACTATAAACTCAAGGAGAAGGGCAGTATGTTAATTTCTTGAAGTTAAACTGTGATGGGATCCCCTTTTACAAAGCATCGAAAACATATCAATATCCAAATGATCACGAACATCAGACACACCTGATTCAAGCGGTACGGGAGATATGAGCTCAAAAACTGCAGTCACATTATCACCAGGCATCACCATCTTTACATTCTCTGGCAATTCCACCTTTCCAGTAATATCTGCAGTTCTCATGTAGAACTGAGGTCTGTAGTTCGAGAAGAAAGCAGTATGTCGACCACCTTCATCCTTTGTGAGCACATAAATCTCTGCCTCGAATTTCTTGTATGTTTTCAAAGAACCAGGCTTACATACCACCTGAAAGCATTACAAAATGGCCAAGAACATGGTTGAAGAAGCATTAAACCTCCTTTTAGCATGAATCATGAAAACAAAGTCATGGAAAAATGAACTGTGTAATGTTAGCCTGTACCAAAAAATGATGAGTTGATGATGGAAATGGTTCTTATTATGATGAGTAAACATTATGGTAATTTACAAGCTTTGCTTTTGAAATCTTATGATATTTTTTGTTAATTAGTATTGTGACTGTTATTTATACCAAAAGTACAGGGAATTACATTTCAAACTCAAAGGTCAGTTCAGGACCTTTGGTAAGCCCACATACGCATGTGCCAATGTGGGACATATGACCAACCCATCAGCTTGCTGTTGGCCCTTGCCATGCAGATGATCTGACACAATAATCATGACGGTCAACACTTTCATTTTAAGGTCACATGTCTATGCAACCATGGAGGGTTTAAGAAGAACGCAAACAGTCCAAACCAGTATGCACATGTGGCCTGTCTGATGAGTGGAAAGATCTTTGTGGGCCAGTTCATCTAGATGGTGGGGCCAAACCGATTTTTTTAATGAATCACTTGTCTTTTTTTAGAATTGTGAAGATTTTATTAAGAGAAAAAGCAAAAGCAGGGGAAGATGAGATATCAACACCCGGAATTACACATAGCCCAACAAAAGAGAGACAAGTCTCAAAAGAGCCATATAAAGATGGTTTGAGAACCAGAGACTGAAAAACCAAATCAACTTTTGCCCTCCTAAACACTTCATCAGGACAGGAGCAATTACGAAAGCATCTATTATTGGTCTCGGCCCATAGTGATGAAAGGCCTAGGAGAAGAGAGCCTCCACAAGATTGACCATTTCTGGTAGAATCCGACCCCTAAGCCATGTTAGGAAGAATGAGTGAATCAATGCCAACATTACCCAAGGGCATTGAAAAAGATCAAAGAGTATTTCCCACACTGCTCTTGTGAAGATACAATGCATGAATAAATGCTCAACATCCTGAAGATGCATAACAACCCATATTAGGAATAGTCATGTGCTTCTTCTGGAGATTATCAATTGTTAGCACTCTGCTTTTGCTGGCAATCCAAGCAAAGGCATGACTGGAGGTGGGCCCTGACACAACCAGATAGACTCTGTGAGAACAGGGATGTCCGAGGGGAAGGACAGGGCAGCATTACATAGAAGGATCTGACAGAAAAACCCCACGAACTTCCAACATTCAAATCAGACCATCATTAACGACACAGATGGAAACCATCTCTGCAAAAGAACCAAAAGTGTCACCATATCCTCCAATTCCTCGTTCAAATTCCTATGATAGGGAGGCACTAAAAAAAGGGTGGCAATGGGCCTAGCCTGGCCGGGCCTAACCTGACCTGACACTGAAGACCCAAGGCCCAGCATGGGCCTAGCATAGCAAGGCCCAAGCCTAACCAAAAAGAATTTGGTTGGCCCCGGATCTAACCTGATCCCCATTCTCCCCTTGAATTTTCCTAATCTATCCATTTATCAAATCAGCAGCACATGCACAAAGAATTGAAATTTTTAGAGGAATGAAACTAACATTCCACATTCAAAATAGATGGTTGCTTAACTAAGGATTAAAATGGCATATTGAATGATATAACACATGTACATATAAAGTCGAGTCAAGCCAGGTTGGGTTGAGTTGGGTTGGGCTAAAATGACTTGAGCCCAAGCCCGACCCAAAAATTGATCGGGACATGCATATGATGCCCAAGCCCAACCCACGGCCCAAGCCCTACCCAAAGCCAATTCAGGCTCATCGGGTTAGACGGGGTAGCAACCCATTGCCACCCTCGCACCTAAACCACACATCTACTAAGAAACGAGAAGTAATGGGTACGAGCAAATATGAGCCAGTTTGGGGAAATTTGAACAAAGATGGGAATTGCCACACCAAATATCCTCACAGAAATGGATGCTAGAGCCAATACTCACAATGAAGACAATTTCCTTCTTGAAGCAGTCCACTAATTTAAAGATAGGCCTCCTCTGGAGCTCTTGAATAGGTAAACATGGCAATGGGATGGGCTCACCCGGCCCGACGAGTCCAACTTGGCTATGTGTCAAGATTGGACCACCTAGCTTGGCCCATGGACCGAGCTTGGGCCTCACATGCATGGTCAACCAATTTCCGGGCCAAGCTTGGGTTCAAGTCATTTAGCCCAGCCTGACCCGATTTTATATGTACATGTTTTCCTACAAATATGTCATTCTAATCTTTAGTTACGCAACCATCTATCTTGAATACAGACCATTGGTTTCATTCCTCTAAAATGTTTATTTACTTTTTTGTGCATGTATGGCCTAAACAGATAGATTAAAAAAATTCAAGGGTGAAATAGGGGTTTTATCAATTTTCAGGCCAAATTAGGTTAGATCAAGTTGGGCCCAAGCCCAAGCAGTTTATTTTTCAGGTTGGGCTTGGGCCTACTATCTAGGGCCATGCGTTCCAGTCTTAGGTCTTTAAGTGTTGGGTTGGGCCTAGGCATAGCATGGCCTAGCCCATTGTCACCTCTAAGAACAGGCCTTAGTAAATCGGCCACCCTTTTCCACACAATATTTGTTGGTTATAATTTGTTTCCATGAGTTGTAGCCCTCTAAACAATTATCCAAAGCCATTTCCCTAGAAAGGCAAGATTCATAGTTTTATAAACTCGGATGCCTGCTCCAACTTCGCCAAAAGGTTTGCATGTCTTATCCCACTGCATAAGGTGAAACTAGTGCTTATCCTCTAATCCACTCTAAAGAAAATCCCCTCGAATCTTTTCCAGTGTACTAAGCACAATAGCAAGACATTGGAAAGGAACATGAAATACAAGGGCAAATTGAACATGGCCGACTAAAAAAGAAGGATTCTACCTCACAAAGGCAAATATCTTCCCTTCCAAATAGAGAGTTTCTCCTCTCCTCGATTCTCTCCACCGCCTTTTCTTGGAGATATTTAGTGGGCTTCCCAATACACAACAGGAGATACAAATAAGTGGAAGGCAAGCTGCCAGCACTGCAACTGAAAACATTAGGAAATCTCTCTACCTCCTCAGGAGCCATACTACCACCCAATATTGTGCTCTTGTGAATGTTAATTTTTAGTCTTGAATAGAATTCAAAGTAACTGATTACTTTCCTCAAGTTATCAGCCCATACTTCGTGTCACAGAAAAAGATCATATCATCTGCAAACTAAAGACGAGATATCTGGAAACTTGCAATTTCAACCTTAAGGCATGTTTGGATTCATTGAAGCATAAACGGAGGAAACACCATTTCCATGAAAATAACGTTTTCATTGTTTGTTTTTGTAAATTTCTTAGAAACTTCATTTCCATTTCCCTATCAGTTCCTGAAAATGCTCCCTTTTCATTTCCTTAACCGTACTTAAGAAATGCCATTCCCCCTTTTCATTTCCTTAACCGTACTTGAGAAATGCCATTCCCCCTTTTCGTTTCCTTAACTGTACTAAAGAAACGCCATTCCCCCTTTCATTTCCTTAACTGTACTGAAGAAACGCCATTTCCAAGAAATTGAAGGAAATGACCTCTCTTTATAAAGTGGCTCCACACAGTAGTCACATGTGCCACCGCCCATCTTCCAAGTGCCCCACATGTAACCGTCCATTTTCAAGTGTCCCACATGTAATAATGTCCACATGTGCAACCATCAATCTTGAAGTGCCACCCATGCACTAATGTGCCCCACATGGCAATGTGCAACACACCCTAATGTGCCATGCGCAACATGTGCCACCCTCATCTTCAAACGCCCAACATGTGCCATTGTGCCACATACAATGTTTTATTATTGGTATCGACACATGTATCGCACCCCTAGTATACGGAAACATATTGGGTATTGCAAATGTATCGCATAATATATCGCCATTTTTGGAAAACATCAGGAAATTGATCGGATTGTTCAATGAAACTAGAGGGATGTTAAAAAAGACATTAATAGACACTTAGAACTCAAAAGATCACCCAAAAAAAAAAAAGTACACATGATAAGTTTCCTTTATATAGGGGGTCCTAAACTATGCATTGTCTAATAGAAGTGATGCAACAAAATTCAAAATCAATTCATATAATTTAAATCATAGAAGCCATGTATAAAAACACAAACAAAACATTCAAAAGCCAAATTTGTCCTACAATGTATAGTATAGTTATTTTTAAAAAAATTTAATTTATTTTTGAAAATAAATAAATGAGGGGCTGATGTTAAGATCAGCATACACATAAACACACGAATATAAGGCATAGATAACATCTAGTCAATGTAATTTTTTTTAAAAAAAATATTTACTTACTGGTATCTTTAATTAAAAATATTTTTTTTGTAAAGATCCCAAAAAGTTCCATTGATCCTTATATCAGCCAATAAGCACTCTCACATGATTTTTACGTATTCTAAACACAAGTTAAATGGGTGAAATCGGGGAAATTTCAGATTTTTCCCAAATTCCTCAATTTTCCCCAAATTAAAAAACCGAAGGTCAAAATCCATGATTGAGCATTAAAAGGAAAAAAAAAACATGCAAAATCATGGATTACTAACTTTATTCCAAAAAGTTCAAGAATTTAAACAAGAGAACAATTTAAATTAGCAAAAACTCACTGATTGAACTTTTTGTAACAAATGCTCTCTAATCTCAATCTCCGCACCTAAATCCTTTTTTCTCTAAAGAAATGAAAAAAGAATGGCTGAAATCCCCTTAGCAACGTAATCCCACCAAAAAAAATTAATTAAATTTTTTTTAAAAATAAATCAAAGAATCAGTTTCTTGTGAATTTTTTTATGAATTTTTCAAATTTTCGGATGGGGACCTATGCAAGCGTGATATCATCGATGCATATTGATATGTGCAATATGTATCGACGATATTGGGGAACTTACAACAGCGATATTTTCATAATATCGCAATGTATCGATATATCATCAATGCATTGTGATACATTGCAGTATGTCAACTGATACTAGGAAGTTTCCCAATTACGGTCCAATTTCATATCGACACTGTGCGATGTCAATAGTATTGACCAATATATCGCCCAATACTATAGATACTGCAATCACTGGCCGCATGTGCTATTGAGCCACATGTGCCACATGGCCATTGTCCATATTTAAGTGCTTCACATGTGACACAATTTGCAACATGTGCGCCTTCTAATTCCTGCAGAATTGCTTGGTTCGGGCTCTTCTGAGGACAACCTAGCCCCTAATGTTCCAATGTAAACCTTCATGAGGAACACAAACCCCATTCCCCTACTTATCCCCCTTGGGAGACCTTCCTTCGTCACAATCAACAAATGAAATCAACTCAAAGAATTGGTGGTTTCGCTTCTGACTTCCGTTTATCTAACCTTGATAAGCTCAACTTGTTTTTGGATACCCTTCTCCTCAGCTAGCTAAAACAAAGCAACAGTCAGCTTCACAATCCCCACAAGAGACTCCTACCATCTTCCCGATGTGCCCCAAAAATCCTTGATCCACCAAATTCCTCACCAATGCATACCTTAGTGCCAATACTCACAACCAAGTTAAGCTTCCACTCTAAAATTTTGAACCTAGGTTTCACCCAAGGATGATTAGCAAGATAATCACACAGTCCAGCCAGGGCATCCATGTCTCAACCACCTACTTGCTGAAATCCACAGCTCCCTACTTGCTAATTGGAAGCTCCACATTCTCATGCACGACTTGCAGTGGCTGAATAAAAAGAGGAACAATCCCTCAGAGATCTCCACAATCTTCAACCATGCCTTCAAGACCAATAAATGATTCCCTTGCCAAAGCAATTCGGAAAGCACTCCAATGAGAATTAGCTCAATTGTCCCCTCAAGGCTGCCGAAGATTCAAAACAGGGGCTCAAGACAATGCAATAAATGGTTGACACAACGTTATGTTGGTGGCTATGAAGTAAGAGACCAATTAAAAGCATTGGAAGCCGGATGTGCAGCAGTAACATATAGGAGAATTACCCTTCCAGTGTCAACCATTGAATTCCCAAACACTTCCCAAAAGATGAAAGCCCTTTGCCAACAATGCAAGAGATAACCCTAAAAAGACTGCATAACACTTAGGGATAAAGAGCCTAGTGGAAGAACCGAATGGGAAACCCAGATAGTAAGCTGGGTGGCCCACCTGGTCCCACCAAACACATCAACAAACCATGGGCCATGGTGAACATAGTTTTAAAATTGGAGCAAAATGGCTCATGTGTGTCACCAATGACATGAGTGAACAATTTGAAAATGTTTCTCTTCAAACACAATTGAAGAGGTGTACCGGGGGGATCACCATCGCCACTTTGAGCACCAATAGAAAACCACCAGGAAGTAGCCTCCTCGACAGTTAGGTCACAGGACCCCAAACTCTAAATTTCATCGGCTACAGTGGGTCAACAACCGCCCAAACCTCCCTTCCCTTCTGCAGAAACCCCCCTTCACCCCCATTCTTTGTTGAACTATGCATCTGGCTACTAATGTTGATGAATGAGGACAAGGGGATTGATTTCTCCTTTCTGATCTTCAAGTGGGAAAACTTGATTAACGCACAACTCTCAGCCTTAGGATCCATGGCCAATACCTCATCAAGACAAACAGATAGCCTGCAGAATATTGAGAATCATACCTCCAGCAGGAGCCCCCAGTTCTAAACCTGGAGCTCTTCAAAACACTCCTTCAACCACTTCAACTACCAAGAGATGGATCTGATTAGACCTTCATAAAAGAATCAGCCAACACAAATCACGTTACCGATGTCTGACTGTGGGTGCCACGACCATAGGAATTCCAAGCTGCTAACCTCCTTGATGACACAATCTCCCTCAAACAGCCCACATCTGAGCTCCCAACCAATCCACCTCTAGGACAAGAGCCCCATGGCCCCCATCCATCCATTCCAAGGCAGCATGTGTAGAGTTCATCATCTCAGGCAAAACCCTAACAAAACATCAACCATTACCCTCTTCAACTCATGCGATCTTGTCCCCAGAGGTTAGTCCTGCTTCCTCCTGTTTGGCTTTCCTCCAAGTGTCTTTTTCAGAGGTTTAACATCAGTTAGGAATGGAACTTCCCACCCAAAGCATGGATCTCACCAGCAACAAGTGCCATAGACAGAAGGTTGGGGGCAAGAACTGTTAACCTCACAAACAAATTTGCAAGAACCACAAGGTTCAAACATCCTTCTTCTGACCTTTCAACACTTCCAGGCTATATGTTGCCTTGTGGACCACAATCTTCTACCTGAAACCCAACATCCACTCTCAGAGATAGCTACCTCCACTCCCTTGATGGTCTCAAATCGGATGAACACAAAACCTCTGGTTACCACCAATCCTTCAGTCTTGGGATGACCTCCGCTACCTTACCAAATCTACAGTCCCCTGCAGAGTCCATATGAGACCATTCTTCTGGGAACCACTCAATGAACAGTGTTGGAAATAGCCCATCGTTGAGATTAGATCTGCAATGACAATTAGCTCCAAATCTAACTTTCTGCCCCAATTCCAAAGAGATTACCTTGTAGTGGCTTCTCAACAGTTCCCCTTCATCTACCACAATCTAAGAGAAACCTAGAAGGAAATCCATGGGATTGTAAACATGAAACCTGAATGACAATACCACCCAAACACAAAGGGTACCAAAGATCCATCAAAGCAATGAATAAGAACGCCCTAAACGTAGAGATGATCTATGACTCCTTTTGTGAATCTGCAATACAATTCGCCTCTCTAGGCACCTGTAAAAAACTGGCATTCTCAGCACCTTTTTCCAATCTGAAGCCTTAAGGCCTTTCAAGAAAAAAGATAGCATCCAAGGGTAAGGATATTTCCAGAAAGCTCATGCAATCACCAAGGAGTCCCCTTCCACAATTAAGTTGCTGCATTTCCAAAAGGCCGATCTGATGTACTGCTTGGATGTTTCACACATTTCGGGTGGCTGCATGTCAAGGTACACGTAGGCTTCGCAAAACTCCCAGTTCAATGTGGGTTTGCCATGCTGTTAGCAATCCTATGGGACAATTGATGACCTCATCACTGTAAAAAATAATAATTATAATAACAAAAATAACAAAATTGTTGATGTCATTTCTTGAGCTATTACGTATGGCATTGCCAAAAGACCTTAAAAGTGCAGAGCAAATAACAGCATAGAGTAACCCCATTTTGATAAAGGCCATAGTTTCCACCATGAAAAAGAAGACCAACATCAATTTGCTTTAGGTTGGAGCCTTCTTTTTTTAATTATTATTATTTTTTATTTTGTTTTTGTCAAAAAGAGGCCTGGGTGGCATTACTCACCTGTCCTCGTTGTACGTCACCCCGTTTTAAACCACGTAGAAGAAGCCCCACATTATCACCAGCCTACACAAGGATGGAACCGCATTAATAATTTCATGATTGGCCATACATATATCAGCACTTCATATCTAGAGAGCTACAAAAAGCTATTTACTTGTCCATGATCCAAAATCTTCTTGAACATCTCTACGCCAGTAACAGTAGTCTTAAGAGGACCACCCTGACAGAAAATAGAAACTCAAGTAAGGAGCAAGAAAATAAACTGCGCCACACAAAAACCGTCTTGGATCAAGATAGTTGGGAATCCATGTCTTACACGTCAATACCATATACGACTTATGTTTTCTTACTTTCTGAATGATCATGAACAGAAAATCAGCAGACCTACTTCAAAATGGTGAAATAATTTGAGAAATGGAATTTTGGCCCAAACCTGCATTAAACCTAAAATCTCTACATCTTCTCCAACTTTAATAGTCCCTTGTTCAACACGGCCTGTGACAACAGTTCCACGTCCCTGTAAAAATTGAAAAGTAAACCATCAAAAACTGAAGTGGCAACTACTCATCAGGCCTCTTGGTTCAAGCCAATTTCTCGGACAGTTAGATATGCTAGCAGACGCTGGTATGTATGTATAGGAATGCTTAGAGACATAGCAAAGAAATTACGTGATTACAATAATCCATAATCTCAGATGACTAAGCCTCATCCCAATTAATTAGGGTTGGCTACACGAATCCTACTCCACCATTCCACTCAATCAAGGGTCATCCATAGTCTCAAACAACATGATTTTGAATTGACAAACATGTCATCCACAGAACTGTTACAATGAAATAATTTTACATGGAGAGCCTTCAAATAACTTTCTACAGTGTTTTACAACAGCAATATGGCAGTTATATTGTAACTTTCAATGGCACGTCTATTTGTAGGGAACAATTTAACTAAGTTTTGCTTTCACCACCATCTGCATCCACCACACATGTGACATATATATAGCCATCAAGATCACTCATTTTTTTTTTCCCGAAAGATCCAGATCATTCAAATTGGAAGTCCCAAGGATGTAGAGTACCCTAACACTTAATACTGATGGAGTTCCTAACTGTCCAAATGGTGGCCATCAAATGAATGGCTAAAGATAATCAGCCGGTGTTCCAAATTCAAAGGGGAAACTGGATGGTTAAGATCACCTGGCGTGTTTTTTGAGTCTATGCTCTGTTCACAATGGGCCCATGATCTGGACAGCCAAGTTTTTGTACATGCATGCCAAGTGTATAGTGGACAAGTCATGACCAGTTGGAAAATGGCGGTGACCATAATCTATCCCCAGGAAAATATATGATGTGGCCTTTTGCACATGTTGTTCACAAGTTTCTTCAATAGCATTAACTACGACTACCACGCCAACGTTAAGGATAGCACATGGGGACCAAGCCTCCTGGTACTATAGCAATGGAGTAGAGTTCTTTATGTAATAGATGGCATAGAATCAAAGAGGGTGAAAGCAATTGCGCTTACTTGAATTGAAAATACATCTTCAATTGGCATGAGGAAAGGCTTGTCAAGCTGGCGCACAGGTTCAGGAATGTACGCATCAACAGCTTCCATTAGTTTTAGAATAGCATTTTTTCCGATTTCTTCATTTGTGCCTTGTAAGGCAGACAATGCCGAACCCCGAACAATCGGAATTTCATCACCTGGGAACTTGTAGAAACTAAGGAGCTCTGCAGAAGCAAATGACTGTGTGAAGCACTTCCACCAAAATCAAGTAAATGACAAGCCAACTACAAAAGAAATCATGTGATGCTAAATCAAACTTTTGTTGAGCCCAATAAACCATGCATATGGGAACCACCTTCTACAATCAATTCAAATTATTCATATGGTGGTCCTCATGATAAATGGAAGATGACCTCTCCACCAGGTGATCCTAACCATCTGAATCCAACCATGTTAAATGTGGGCAATTTCTTGGAAATTTTCATTTCCATTGGACGGCTACATTTGATACAGAAGGCATTAGGGCATGAACCCACCACATGATGGGGCCAACCAGATCAACGGCTTACATTACCAAGAGATGCGCCTAACCGTTGCCATTGCTGTTTAACAAACAAAGCAGTTTCTCTCAAACAAGCATAATAGGATGCCTCACAACCAAAACATTAATAAATAAATTAATGAATGACAACGGTCATATATACCACGGAGTTCCATCTCTACAAGTTCCAGTAGCTCTGGATCATCAACAGCATCAACCTTATTCAGAAAGCACACAAGTGACGGCACCCCTACCTGAATCAATACAAAGGAAGAAGAAGAAGAAGAAGGTTGGCTTTAAAGAAGTACCCCATTAATGACGATCTCTAGAATTTTGGAACATGGGACAATAAGCAACCATGCAGTATAAAACATAACTTCTTTACCCACCTGACGTGCAAGCAAAATATGTTCCTTTGTCTGTGGCATGGGTCCATCTGGGGCAGATACGACGAGAATACCCCCATCCATTTGAGCTGCTCCAGTAATCATGTTCTGCAATTCCATCAAATTCCTCACGTTACAGTGTAAGACATCAAAGAACTCTTCCAATCCTACAAGAAAGCTGCCATAGATATAACTAATGCACACCCTAGAAACCATAGAGGAGACCGTGTTCATATAAGGCAATTGCTAAATGACAAACTACCGAACATTTGACCTCAACTTTTGTTTATATATTTGTCTGATCATTTTTTTTCTCCTGTGTTTAGTTTTCTTTTAAAATGGAATTCATCTCTCTTTTATAAATACTCTTTATTTCAACAAAATTTCAACTTTTTTACCTTTTGTTTAAATAGAGAAGTGGGTATTCTTTAATCCATTACATTCCTCTTTGCAATTCACGAAAGACAACAATAAGTTTTCTGTAACTCACTTTAACGTAGTCTGCATGTCCTGGGCAATCCACGTGTGCATAGTGTCGCTTAGCAGTCTCATATTCCACATGGGCCTGCAAATCATGCCACCTAAAATAAGCTTCCAATATCTCCACAATAAGTAATTATTGAGCATAAAAAAGGCCAATAGAAGACAGCATTAAAACACGTTATGTACTTATGCTAGAAACATATCCCAACATATAATGTGCATGATGCAACAAAGAAAATGGCATCCTAACCGTTGCAATGGTAATTCCTCGAGCTTTCTCCTCTGGTGCCTTGTCAATCTCATCAAAGGCAACAGCCTTAGCTTTACCTTCTTCTGCCAGTACCTATAAAAAGCCCATAAAAATTAGAAAGCCGCATGAGCTCCTCGCAGGGATAACTCAGTCATAAACTCAGACAAAACAAATCAACTCTCGATCTAGAGAGAGACAAACACGATCAATGTCATCATCGTCATCATCCACGGCTTATCCCAACTGATTGGGGTCAGCTAGCTAAGATCAATATATGGAAGCATAAAACACATCAACTAGAATCAACCTTTGTAATGGCTGCTGTGAGTGTAGTTTTCCCATGATCAACATGTCCAATAGTCCCAACATTTACATGAGGTTTCCTGCATCAATAAACACAAAAAGAATACAAATGTAAAGAATTGTACACGACCAAAGTACATTCACATTATGAACTCAACAGATTGAGGACAAGCTAAATATTATCTCCCTTTGAAGAAACTGAATCAAAGATACCAAACACATCAATGAGTTGTATCCTATCGCTATGGAGTAGTATTTTTCCATTTAAGCATGTGAAACTTTATTAGAATTTAATGCAAAATAGCAACTCAACAGACCAAGCTGGAAATATTGCATACAAAAATTACAAAACAAGCAAACACGACAAAGCCTTTGGAGAGTAGAAAGGCTGCAACCAATGCTGATCTGATGACTAAATTATTGGCTTCCTAAAGTATGTAAGAGGCCCTTCCAAATCTCCATAAATCCTAAAAAGAGCTAACAAGTGGAAGTTATTTCTCCTGTGGGCCACCTGATGGTGTTGCTCAAGGCTTTAAGCAAGACCAAAAGAGCTTCTCTCACCCTCTGATCATTGTTCCATCATGTTGCAGGTATGTGTAAATAAGAACCATCCATCTAGTGGCTCCCAAAGTGAATGGTGAATGGTTAAAGAAACCAAATTGAATGATCCAACTCAACCAATCAACATTCTTCAAAATGGTAGTAGAAAACAAATTTGGTTAAGAACAGTAGACATTCAGCAATTAGAGGTTCAAAAGGAGATGGCTATGATTATTTGATAGGTGCCATTTTCAAAACCATATGTCATTGACAATAACGTCCACTTGACGGGCAGCCCCGATTGGAATCTCGCCTCCCACGTGTACTATGGGGAGATCTCTCTGCCATATCTGGGTTCTTTTGGCTGTATTGTAACATTTCCCTTCTCGTAAATCCACAACAGAAATTCCACAGATAAGAGAAAATCTCAAAAATGTCATTCAGATCTCAGACAACCAAAAAACCCAAAAACATGTCATTAAGGGGGCGTTTGGCGCATGGGTTTAAATGGGATTTGGTGGGAGTGGGTTTTAAGATTCCATGGATCATTGCAAGGTCAGTTTGGGACTCACGTGAGGTATGGGTTGTGAAGACCCTTCTTGGAATCAGCACTGAGGCAAGGGTTTCTGCAATCCTACTTTGGGTTTCGTGTAGCTAGTGGTCGGTGCTATGTGGACCCCACCATGATGTATGTGTTTTATCCATGCCGTCCATCCATTTTGAAATATAATTTTTGGGCTTGATCCCAAAAATGAGGTAGATATAAATCTCAGGTGGACCACACCATGGGAAAACAGTAGTGATTGAATTACACCATTAAAAACCTCCTAGGGCCAACTGTGCGGTCCACTTGAGATTTGGATCAAACTCATTTTTGGGCTCATACCATAAAATGACATGGAAGAATGGGTAAACAGCATGGATGAAACACATACATGATGGTGGGGCCTAGAGAGCACCGACCGGTAGTGGCGAGATGAGTAGCCAATCCGTTTCCCAAACATGAAGTGGGATGGCCTCCAGGCCATGGGATTAGACCACAATCCCTGACACAATGTAATTATTACATTTTGGTAATTCCATCCCACTTAAACCCATCTAATCCCATGCTCCAAACACCCCCTAACAGAACACTCATAAAGCTACAAAAACCAACTATTACTCATAAGAGTAATGATCGTCACCAACTGGTGGTCAGTTAGATTAAGCTACAAACCATCATGTGTGCCAATTTGTTACGTGATATACACAACATGTGGGCCACAATAATTGTCAGGCAGGCCACTCTATACAAAATAATGGACAGTTTAAATCAGACCCGCTGATGAGCTGATTCTATGTACATACTGGGCCTGCCTGAATCCTGATGATTGGACTGGCCTGATTTTCATGCCCATGATATTCTTAGCAGGGATCTCCTTTTGCATGGCACATTGGCAAGTGTGATGAATACAACTGGTCATAGATGACCGTTTCCCTTATCCCAAATATCCATATTGACTTTCTAAGAGTGAAAAAAGGTATGCAGAAAATGTACTCAGATTCACAGTCAATAAAAATTTTCCCCCGGCATATATTTCATTAGGGGTCATTTGGATGGTGATAAATGGTTTAAGTTGTAAATGATTACAGGTTGTCTGTTTGGCTTTAAGTTTTAAATGATTTATGGTGTTTGTATAGCCTGTAAAATGGTTTACATCCTGTAATTGTGTGTTCTCACCTGAGATAGTTTAGTGAAGTAATTCATTAAAAAGCATTCAAATGGCATATAAGAGTGGGTCACTGGATTAAGCTCATCTCACTAAAGCTTAGTGTTGATCCTCACATAAGACCAAGAAGTAGGTGAATCATAGAAGTGGGCCCATGAATTCAAACGCTCTTTTATAAGGCCAATAGCAAGATCTGTTGCCGTTGGCAGAGGGAGGGAGGGAGGGAGGGAGGGAGAGGGAGAGAGATTGTGAGAGAGAGAGAGAGAGAGAGAGAGAGAGAGAGAGAGAGAGAGAGAGAGAGAGAGCTGTTGGAGTTCTCAGATACAATAGAGAGCGGGAGATACAAATCTCCCGGTCTTCAAAATAAGAGCTGTTGGAGGCTTCTTGCTAATAAATCATTTGCTAGTAAATGAGATCCCAGCTTTTTGCTAGCAAATGAAAAGGGGGAAACGTTGGTAAACCATATACAAATAGTAAATGATTTACTGGCATTTTAGGGCATCCAAACGTTGCCTCATTTACCATCATCCAAACGACCCCTTACAAACAGACACAATCAACAGAACAAAGATGACTCATTTCTTGCAAACTCCATATCTTTACAATCAAACAGACAATAGGATAGCAGGCACACTGGACACGTTGGCACGCATGATCGGTACAACTGGTCATATATGACTGTTTCCCTTCTCCCAAAATATCCATATCAAATTTCCAGAGTTTAAAAAGGTATACAGAAAATGTACTAAAATTCACATCCCCCGCAAAAATTTCTTTTAAAACAGATAAAATCAATGAAACAAAGATGACCCATTTCTTGCAAACTCCATTTCTTTACAATCAAATGAATGATATGATGGCGGGCACACTCAACACATGAGCATGCGTGATGGGTATAACTGGTCATAGAGTACTGTTTTTCTTCTCCCAAAATATCCATATCAAATTTCAAAGAGTGTAAGAAAGGTACATTGAAAATGTATTCAGATTCACAGTCGATCCAAAAAAAAAAGCGCAAATACTTCATCAGAAGCACACACAAAATCAACAGTACAAAGACGACCCATTTCTCACAAACTCCACATCTTTACAATCAAACAGACAGTACAAAGAAAATTAAAATAAAAACATAAAAAGAAATTGCAAAGATCAATCCATCTAGAAACAAGAGAAAAAACCAAAAATCAGAAATAAAAACCCAAATAAAAATGATTTTTTTCACATACGTGCGCGTAAACGTCGCCAGGGATCTTCTCCACCAAAACCCGCCATCAAAATCCCTCCTGCCCTCTGCATACAGAGTCTCTGAAATGGAAAATCGGCCCGAGATCTCCCCACGACAGCATGAGTATAGAGGCGAGGATAGATTGAGAAGGCGCTTGATATTTGGGTTCTTCAGAGCAGCTGAAGCCATGAGAGAGCGAGAGAGAGAGAGAGAGAAGAAGGTTTTAGTGGCGAAGGGTTTAAAGAGAGAGAGAAGGAGCGGCCAAGGGTTTTGTGGAGAAACTCTGGACTCGTGACATTCAACGGGACTCGCGCGAGTGAGATGGAGGGTAAGCGCGTGCGCACGTGCAGACGGATCCGATCCATTCATTCTGTGGGGCCCAAGGCGAGCATGCTCTAGTCACAAATCATGGACCACAATTTTCAAATGGGCAATTAAGGACCTATAATTTATATTACATGTGCATGTGTGGTCCACAAATCAGTGGACTGGCTTGTTTTTTTTCAAGGGCAAGTTCATGGTGGGACCTGCTTGATGAACGGCTCGGATATTTCAGACATGTCAAGTTGGCGGACGCGGCTTCGGTGAATCGGGAATCCACCGCGGTGGGTGGATCACTGATTGTGGGGCCCACTTTGATGCATGTGTCCTACATCCACGCCGTCCATCCGTTTTTACAGCCTATTTTAGGATATGAGCACAAAAAATGAAGCAGATACAAATCTCATGAGGACCATAAGACGGGAAACAGTGTTGATTGAATGGCCACCATTAAAAGAATAATCTTACAGTCCACCGTAATGTTTATTTTACATCCAACCTGTTGATAAAGTCACATAGACCTCGATGAAAAGACCACAAAAATATTAGCTTGATCCAAAAATTTTGTGGCCCACAAAAAAAATTTAATTGTGGGAGTTCAATCACTACTGTTTCTTGTGGCATGGTCTACCTGAGATTTAGATCTGTTTCATTTTTGGGCTCATGCTCTATCTATAAAATCCGATGGACGGTGTGGATACAAGATAAATATATCAAAGTAGGCCCCACAGTCAATTATCCATCAACTTAATAAATCCCCGGATCCATAGAAGCCGCGCCCCAAGCAGGCAAGTGGCGAGGGCCGTCCTAAATGGACCGGGGCTAGGATTACCGGACCCGGGTACCTAAGGCCGACCCAGCAGGTATCCTCTTAAATCTCAGTCCAAACCAGTCCAGGCCCACAACGTCTAGATGAACTTGACCCACTTTTGAGGCGAGTTTGGGCCCATCTAAATTAATGGTGATCCAGATCGGGCTAGAAAATGTGGTCCACTTAAATGGGTAGCGGTCAAGCTTGGGCTAGATAATGTGGCCCACTTAAGTAAATGGACCAATCCTGACGGATTCGGCTTTTCTTCATGGAATTCGATGAAACAAGGGTCAGTTGCAACAAATTGCTATATGAATTTATGAGATATGCTATTGAATTTTATTGTTTGTGGAGGAATGAATGGTCAATACAATCTAATGCAATGATTGTGGATCAGTGGGCTCACTTTGATTCAATGTGGGCTGTTGCTCAGTTTTGATTTTAGAGGTGTGTGGGTCTGATGTAGAATGTGTTCCCAGCATGGTTAAGCCAAAAAAAGGTGGACTGTAAATTGACTGTAACTTTTGATTCGGTATCGTTATGTGGCACACAACTCATCGATCTTCACTAAAACGGGCCATCCGAGGTAAACCGACCCACATTTGTCCATTTCGTAAAAAAACGTACGCTTTCAACTCAAAAATGAATTTAAAAAAATACTATTTTTAATAATTCTGAATTTTTTAATATTTTTCTATTTTTAGAGTTTTGGATTTTCTTCCTTTTTAGAAATAACTTATAATTATGCAAGGACTCTTTTAGTAAAAGTTTATTTGAAATTTTTATTTTTAGAAATTAGGCTTTAAAAGAGTTTTATTATAATTAGGATTTTTATTAGAGTTAGAATTTTGCTATTTTTGGTAATTATGAATTTTAGTTTATTTTTTTCTTTATTTATAATGTAAGAGAACACATTAGGAAATTAATCAATCAATTTTAAATTTTATAGAATTTTTTTTCCATTTTCTTATTCTTTTCCTTGTGGATTCGAAGAGTCTCTGCGAGGAGTCCAGATAAGCTCCGTAGATTTGGATTAGTTATCCCCTCGTGGAAGACAGTGCTCAACCTCATGTCCTTCCCTGCGTCAAGGTCCCTATTGATGTGGCATGTTTCCCATCCTTGAATCTCTGTGATAGGGCCCATGAATTGTTGATCTGGTGCATTCATCTAGCGGGCCGTCCTTGAATCTCTACAATAGGACCCGCGACTTGGCGATCCATTGCATTCATCGGATGGGACCCACTTTGGATAGACTATGGCACAAAAATCTGACAGACACACTTGGAATGTGGTTCGTTGGATTGGGCTGATGCAGTATTTTCTTCTTGGACCCTCTATTTGTGGGCCGCCGATTGATGTGGGTGGGTCTATGTTGGCCTGAGCTTAGCCTGACAATTAATCAGGCCTAAAAGTCAGGCTATGGTGTGGCCCATCTAGTAATCGGGCCTTTGATCGTTGCCCAGGCTCAGGTGGGCCATTAATATAGAATTCTGTAAAACCTGAACCAATGACCAGTCTTTGCCCGTCTACTATTCAGGCCTTTAACATATGGACCCATATCCAAGCTGTATGCCCCTGTGACCAACCCATATTGGGCCTGAACCAAAATCTCACAAGTTAGCCCAGCCGGTCGTCGTCCCCGCCGATGGACCACGTCTATCCAATGGTTAGGATTGCATTATTGGAAATTTGCAAGTATGCATGCCACTAGGTATGGCAATTGGCTTGGCCGGGTTAGGTTGGGTTCAGGTCATAACCAGGATGGTCCAATTCAAACTAAAATCATTTATTAAATGAGTTGAAAATTTAACTCTCACATAACCCATTAACAAATAGAGACCTAACATACTTGATTTATTTAACTGATAATATATAAACAAATTAAAAAATTTCACACAACTCATTTATAAATGTGTCAAGTTAAACTGAGTTCAGTTGACCATTTTAATTAAAAATACAAATAAATAAATAAATAATATTATCATCTTATATAAAAAATATATATATATATAAATATCAATCACATGTTTTCAACTCTTAATTAGTATAAAATCAAACTTTTTCTATAATTTAAATTAAGACCACGGTTGTACTCCAATCCAATCAGATTAGGCCGCTCGTGTGAGCAAGGGCCAAGATTTACTACACGTGCGTATGAGTAGGATACGCGGGCGTGCAAAAGTCTACTCGACTCAAAGGGTTGATTAAATTGTTGGTGTCTCCTTCATTGAGATAGACATATTAAAGACTAGGATCAAAGATCCAGTGTTCTCTTAAGCACCAATATTGCGCTCCATTCAGGTGATTTGTGAAATGAAATGAGGCTAATTCTTCTGAATGAGTTCTTTTTGCCTTTTGACAATAGATGTGAGCCTACTGCCTTAAGGACTTGTTCTTGCAGTGTGATTCGTTAATGAAGTTCAACAATAAAAATAATAGAGAAAATAGATAATAGCCAAAAGTATTCTTCTATTAATGATTTTTTTTTTTTTTTACAATAATGACAGCCACGATCGACTTGAGGGACAACAATCTATTTGTTGCTCAATCGGGACTGAGCTTTGCAGTGAGACAGTCATGATGTGTGGGATGGACGTTTGTTCGCCGTTCGATCAAAACAAAGCTTCATGGCGAGACGACCAATAGATGGCAAATCTTTGACAATCTGTTCATTGTTCAATCGAAACCTGGCTTCATGGCGAAATGACTGGCAAAGTGATAGCACATTTGTGATATTGGTTGGAACCAAGTACATGGTGAAATGGTTGTGATTCAACTATCAGTTCCTTGTTAGGTGTAGACCAAACTTCGTAGCGAGATGGCCGATAGAATCACCTAGCACATAGCAGGAAAATCCCACAGCCTTTCGTTCAACATTGAGTGATTTTTCTTGCGATGCAGTAGGATGTCGTGGATGAAGGGTGGCGAGATAAATTAAGAACTAACTATGGCCCCATATTATGGGCAGCAATGGATTTGAACTAAAATAAATAAATAAAAAGATAAACATTCATAGTGGATGGAAAAATAAAATTGTGTTTGATTGTAATAACGTGTTGGCTAGAGCTCTTCGTGGAGTGTTGTTTATATAAGCTCATATGATGTGGGTGGTCTTGTAGTAGTCTTCAACATCATGAAGGATTTGGACGTTCGACTATGTATCTCTTTGATTCCCCCACGTAAGCGTAGCAGATCACGTGCGACCATGTGTACCAAAGAGAGGCTCTCGCGCACATCAGCTAGAATCCTCACGTCTATAGACTCCTGCATTGGAAAGTTGTTAAAGTCCTTACGTTACTTGGCATCCGTAGAAAGTTATTTTTTGCAAGGCTCTAGCATTGCTAAATAAAGATCTCATTTGATGAGATTTTGGCATTTAATGTTAAAAGAGATAGAGAGAGTCTTGATTTAATGAGACTCTTACTCTTTTTTTTAGATAGTACTTTTTATGGAATCTAGAATTTAATGTTCTCTCTCATGTGCACATTTCTATTTCCTCATTTTGAAGTCATCTATACCACATATATAACATGGTTACCATGTGACATCTCCTAAACCGTTTGATTTGGTTATGCCAGATCGAGTGTAAATAATGATGAAGGGAATGAGTAGGATTTCGCCCATTATTTAGCGCATGACGTCGATACATTACGACATCTCATTAGTCCATGTAGGTGTGCCAAAAAAGGATATAAACAACCACCATAACCAAATGTACAGATTTTTAAATTTATAATATACTATGATATGTTTGGGGTATGACATATTTTATGTACATGAAGCAAGAAATAGATAGAAAGATAAATGGAGAGGATCTGTAGGGGAGAGAGAGAGAGAGAGAGGAGTCCCATGTAACACTTATTTCATGAATCTTATAAAACAACAAGTTTGTGGAGCCTACCATGTTTTAAGTATAAAATCCATTACAATCATTAGGTTCTAAATTTGATGTCAAGTCTTAAGGAATCAGCTGGATACACAACTTAGATGGGCCATATCACAAGGAACAGTGGAAAAGGGACATCGACCATACATTTGTGTGTGGGCTACAATGTGGTGTATCTTTCATCAAACTCATCAATTAGGTCTAATTCATTGGGATAAAGAGAAAATATAAAGATTAGAAAAAATAAAAAAATTCAAGCAGGCCACATCGTGTGAACTGTGTTATGGGAGCATTTTTACATTTTCAGAATTGGTGTAGTCCATGTGAGTTTTTAATCGGTTTGAACTTTTGTATATATTGTTCAAGTAATGGTCCTCACCTAATGGATTAAGTGGATCTTTCATGCACAACATGGTGGACTCCATAGATTATCACACAATTTCTCTTCATCCAGGCTATTAGCATTAAGGGGCTATTTATTTTCTAATTCACCATGTAAATAGGTGTAAATAAGTAATAATTATTTGTCACTATAATTTCAACACCATTCTCAAGGTAGATGTTGACGTCTTGCTTTTTTATCGCTAAAATTAAGAAGGGGTGTAAATTTCATGTGAGGCCCATTGTGATGTATATGGATAATCCATGTCGTCCATCTATTATGCTAGCTGATTTTGGGCATTAGCCAAGAAAAATGAGGCAAATCCAAAGCTCAAGTAGACCATAACTGCTTAATGTTAAAAACTTCTTAGGGCCCATAAGTCTTGGATCAAGCTGATATTTGTGTTTTCCTCTTATCCATGCTCATGCGACCTTATGAATAGGTTAGATGAAAAATAAACAGTTTTAAGGGCCTTAGGAAGAAAAAAAAAAACTTTCAATAGTGGGAGTTTTATGACCAATGTTTCTTGTGGTGTGGGCCACTTGAGCTTTGGATTTGCCTCGTTTTTGGGCTTATTCCCCAAAATGTTTTGGTAAAATAGATGAATGACATAGATATATCACATAAATCATGATGGGGCCCACAATTTTAAGTCAATCCTTTTTTAATCAATTTTCGAGACCAAAATATTCGCTTAAAATCAAACGGTTGTAAGAAGTAATAATGACCTATTTATTAGGTATTTACAATAAAAATAAAAAATCAAACAAGCCCTAAATAAGTTTGCTCAGGCTGCCCATTAGGCAGATACAAGCCCAAGTCCAACCCAATTAGCTAATGGGCCTAAAAGTCATGCAAGTATCTAATCAATAGGCCTTAAGACCCAGCTCAAAATAGGACCAAAGGAGGATATTTTCAAGCCAAAACAAAGGATCCCATCTAGTTGACACCCTAATCATATAACATTTTTATTTCTATTTTACAAAGAGTACAACCATAATTTCTAGTGCATCCATGATCCAGTGGTTCATGTTAACCCCGATCTAGACCATCTAATTTTTTAAATTACCTCGTATATGAGCAATACCCCATCATACACCAAAACTTGAACAACTTAAAAGTTGATAACTCTCCAATGCATCAACCATTTCAAGATGTTCAAGAGAAGTCTTTATCAATAGTTCAGTAAAAGCATGCAAATTAAATGCTTACAAATAGCCAATTGTGGGAAGTTTTGATCACTAGTCTATCCATTAAATTGCCCATCAATTAGTCAATTAGAATTGCAAGTTAGAGTCATCTATAACTCTATGTTGCCATTTAGGTATAGTAATAAGTAGGGTTGTCATTGGGCCGAGCACAGGTGTAACATGATTTGAACTTTGAATAATCCAAGTATGAGTTCATATGTAGGGCCCAAATAAATTCTATAGGATTGGACATGCGCTTGAGTATGCTCGTAGGCTTAAAAAGTTGAAATGGCCCGATCTCATTCATTTTAAGGGCCTTTAGGTTGATATTTTGATTAGAACCGGACATGTGAAGGTTGGCTTGATTGTTCAACCATCAATTGTCACCGTGATCATGCGATTTAAAATGGGAGGGTTAGTCCTTTAAAATGGGATCTTTTGCTTTTGAATCGAAGATTTTTCTTTCAATGATGACAACGTATCAGGTTTCTCAATAAAGTAATAATGGTTGGACATAATTAAAAATAATATTGGATCTCAAATTTTATTAATTTAAACATAAAAATAGTACAATCAGTGAGAAGAAATGATAAAACTAAGCAAAGGAAAAAAAATACTTATGGTCACTTGTGTTGGAAAAATACCCGTAAAAACTATCAAATAGTATGTGTCAAGTAAGAACTCGATAATTGGGAGATCCGACGATGGTGGCCGTGGATATTTAACCTTCTTTTTATGTGTATTACAACGACGCGCTAGATAATGATGAATATAAGCTAATTTAATGGCCATAGACTTAGTGCAACATAACTGGACAGAAGTGGAGTGACTGAAGCTAAGAAGCTAGACTAAAAGAATAAGCAACGTTGTGCTGACATTGTGGGCTAGTTGGATGGTGGACTTGGCCTGACCCAAGTCCAATTTCTTGGGGAATTGGCTAGGCTTGTCTTGGAATGAGGTCATCTACTTAGTGGTTGTACTTAGACACGTTTGGTCCTAGCCTAGTCCAATTGCAAGCATACGTACAAGTATGTCGTCGATGAGTTTTTTTTTTATTAATTGCCTCCTTATTGATAGATGATGGCTTTCCAAACACTCTTTTCTCTATTCTCACCAGCGGATCCCAAAGCTCTCTCAGGATCGCATTATTAATTACCTTCGGGCCATTTTTTTTAAGTAACCAACCCTTGAATGTCCTTGACCTTGTCCTACATTGGAATTCCATTCTTTATCACGTACGAATTATTCATCTATAAGTTGGAATATTCTTATCTTTCATGACCTTTTTTTTTTTTTTGTAAGCTTTCTTAGCAACCTTGGAAGTTGCATTTTCTTATATTGACAAATCAAGCTTCGTGGTGCCTAAATGAGAGTTTTTATTAGGCCCCATCACATTTACTGGGCATGCCATCAGGAGTAATCTCCTGAAGTTGCGATGAATAGGACATGAAAGCCTTCCCAAACCCTACTACATTTACTAATGATACCTATATAAAGTTTGAAGACTTGCATGAATTGACGATGGGGGAGGAGTTATTGATGGCTAGGGAGCTAATGGCTTGAACTTGACAAGCTTCCCTAAGAAAAGAAAATGCCAAGCTCTCCCAACTACAAGTTTATGTATCATTTTGCCATTGTCAATTTAGTTAGAAAATTGATCAACTGTCTAAGACAAATGCTTGTACAATCTTTCCCACTAATATGCCACTTGTGTAGGACATTAATATCATTAAAATATATAATAGGACTTGCCATGAAGATTAGCTTATTAGAAAAATCAGGCTAATTCACTCACTAGGTAGCTACACCTACATGTTGACCTAGACCATCAGTAGTGCATTAATTCCAATGATGCAACCCATCTTGTGAGCAATTTTGACTGATTTTTGGGCTAGGTAATCTTCATTGTAGGGCCTACCATTTTCATGTTACATATTTCCTACACAAGTTGCATGTTGGTAAGAAAGATGATATTTCATAATAAATTGTAGTTCCATTACCTTGTTTATGGTGATCCATTTGCATTTGATCAACATAAAATATAATCATCTTGATCACTATAGGATATGGGTAAGTTCACAAATAATAACATTGTTAAGGGTTAATTAACAACTTTGATAGCTCTTTGATGGGATAATAGTTAGTGGGGATTCACTTTTTGTGAAATGATTACTCTCACCATTTTTATCTTTGTAAGTGCATTATATGCGGTGGGCTATCTCAATTTTATTCAAAAAAAATGTTATGTAATAATTTCATGGTCTAATGTCTTAATTAGGTTAAAATGATTTATAACATAGACAAATACAAAGAAGGTGAACGAACATACTTAAGGTTGTCAACAAGCTGTGCATGGTTGCCTTCAAATTTTTTATTTTGCCCAGCTTGAACCTAGCCAATTGAGAATCGTACACATACTCGTGTAGTTCACCTAATGAAACAAATGTTTGTATTTATTTAATCAAAAGGTGAGAGCACAATGCTTGAAGTTTATTTATATAGGAATAAAATAAAATAGCCTAAAAAATGAACATCAAATCCCAATATAAGGTAGGTTTAAACCATTTGAGAACATTGTTAATTTCAAATCACGAGTAAGATGCCAAACATTAAGAATGCACATGAATCAAGGAAGAAGTGAAACAAATGTATTTGTTTCTGTCGTGTTACAGTCTATAAAGTTCACCGACATCACCAATGTTGCAATCCATGGCATTTATCTGTTGAAAATAAATCCTTTTACATCAATTTATTCAGGTATCAAGAGGTTCAAGTCTACAACCTCACTATCACAATTCCCAGAGACAACCCTGATATAGATGGAATCCATGTTAGTTCATTCACGAACATTAACATCACAAATTTGATCATAGGCATGGGTGATGATTTCGTATCAATTAGGGAAGGTAATAATGAGATCTTTATCTTTGATGTATTTTTCGGCTCGAACTATGTAATTAGATATATGTTTAGATACTAGAGGTAGTTTGATGGCTAAAGTAAAAACTGTTAGAGTGAGAATTTTTCTTGTTTCTTATTTTTGTTACTTTCTTAGAAGTTCATACCATTTATATCTTATCTGTTAATAAAATTAGGTCAAGATGTCTTCTTCTTTTTTTTTTTAATTTATAATTTTTCAAAACTTATAACTCTCATGACATAGTATTAAGCATACGGTTTTAACCTCACATCTCCTCTATTCATTTTTCTAATAAAAATAATTTTTATATTAACTATCACTTCAGTTAATTTTATTTGTAAAAAATGCTTGCTAGAAATGACTAGTTAGAATTTCGATAGCAACTAGAGTGAATATGATGATATAAGTACAAATGAATCAAACATAAGCCATTATAAACTTGAGTAGAAAATAGATAAACCAAGAAAAGAGCACGTAAAATAAATTTTTAAGAACTTATTTAGAAAAAGAATCAGACCAACTCATTTTGTCCTGGGTTGCATCATGACATGCCCGATTTAAGGGGTGACTTGTCTAATTGAACCAAGACAAGCTTATTTTCGCTATTGACTTGTGGTGTTGAATTGGATTTAGCTCAATCGAGTCGTCAATCCATAATCACAAGTAAGAATATGATTATAGGAAAATATTTATTGAATTATTTTATATTTGTATTTTGTTTTATCAAGAATATCACATACATTAATGAATTCTCAATTATAACTATTTTGTAAAAAAAAAAAAATCAACATTGACAACCTCAGTGAGCACACAAAAGAGAAGTCAATGACCGATGTATGTGTGATTAACTACACTCTCAGTGACACCATTAATGACATAAGCATTAAAAGAAAGCTTGAATCAGTAGTACTTGAAGATTCAATTTTTATATTTGAATATGTCATGATAGATGGAGTTTCCAACACAATCAATATTACTCTCCATATATGAATATAAAGATAAGGTAACTTTTAATTCTCCTAAGGGCCCGTTTGGATTCACTTATAGTATTGTACTGGAATGTAAAACTGTCCCATCAAGGTATTAGTGATACTGTAGCGCGAATGCAGTTGCAATTTGAAAACCACTCACAATGTTTGGATTAGAGTACACTTGTATTTAGAGGAATTATGGACTTCCAAAATCAGTGTTTGGGAGTGGAGTCTTCTTCTTGTTGCACTGCCATCCAAGTGATGAAGTATGAATTAACGTCCACCCGCCCGTGATTAACATCCACCCTCCCGTGAAATGAAATTTGTTGAAGGACATCCGAGCTGTAGATGATCTAATTATGGTCCACACTCTAAGTGGGCCCCACCATGATGTTCTAATTAATTTCATTATGTACAACTACTTTTTATAGATCATGTATACTATCAGTTCGATAAGAGGTATATCCAAATAACATGATTGACCACATTACAAGAAGTGTGGTTGATCAAGGGTTGATGATTAACCATATCCAAATCATCTATGCGTTTGGGGAGTAAACCAAGAGATGGAGAAATACAATCTCTGAATAACATCCTACACCATCAAATGCGAATACTCTCTCCCCGAATCGAGCAAGTAGGTTGTATATTACACCTTCTGTAACTGAATCATAAGGCAATACCTGTATTCGCCAAATCATTCACAAGAATTTCTGGATGGAAGGAGGACAGAGGAACGAAAGCTTAAGGGATTTCCGACGATCGCCACGTGAAGCATCAACCACATATGGTGGTGGAGGTGTCTGGAGAGGTGTACCGCAGGACGATCTTCACCATCGAGGGTATGAGAAATAGGAGAAAACCACACTATAGAGAAGAGAGAGTAGAGTTGTCTTATGGTCCGCTAAACCACGCTGCTGAAAAGGAGTTTTTTTTTTAAAAAAAAACTTCCGTCTGTTGTGGCGGTGCAGTGCAATGAAAGCACTGCACTGCGACATGCATTGTACGCTGATATATGAGATGCGTGGAGCATGAAAAATGGTTCGGCGACATACTCGGCCCACCAGCGTACCACGTGGCGATGTTTGGATAGATATACAGTGAAATGTATATTTTATTAAAATATACAATGTTGTACGATCTGGGCCCGACATCCAAACACACCCTAAGTGAATAAGTGTTCCAATTTAATTATTTGCACTCAAAATTTTGATTTATAAAAAGTGTGTCATCCTAATAGGCACGATTGTCAATTATATGTGAGGACCATTATATAAAATAAATCCAATACATAGTCCATGAAAAAACTATGAAATCATGATTTACCTTGTGATGATTGAACACGGTTAATTATATTAAACTATTCATCAATTTTATCATTTGACTATTGTTCTATATAAAATTTTGACTCACGTAGAGTTGATATCATTAAATTTTGGGGGAGAGAGAGAGAGAGAGAGGAAAATTCCACCTCTAGTCCTAATTTTATGAACAAAATAATTATCCGATTTGATGGTCCATGTGAGCACACAAAACTATACTACTTCAGACAATCTTAAAGTTAAATTGCCCAATACCTAAATAAACTTAATAACACAAACATGACAGAAATGGTATCCACTAACTAATTTAGGCTACTCGAATCACTTGTTTAATAAACTCAATAATTCTGCAAGTTTCTTATTAGACTTAAAATAACAGTTTTACAAGTTGAATTAGACATTTAAACGCAGTATGTCCCTAGTTGACATTTTGAAAACTCACGTGTTTCATTATTTTCTTTATTTGTTAATGTGCACGACCCTTACGAGTGTAGATTAACCACGTTATTTACAAAAATATCACTGATACTTCTTTTAGTCGACTTGTGGTCTTTCTTGAGTCTAGTGCAGTTGTTTCATGCCAAGATATGCACCTTACAACTATTGACTTAATGTTATGGACCCCATTGGCGAGGTCTCATCCCACTATTTCGATGTTGATAAACTAATCACTATAGGTGCACAAAATCCACCACGTTGCAAAGTCAATGCAGGTTGTCTTGATTAGGTACAATAAAATGCCACATGTATTTATTTAATAACATTTGACTATTTGCAAAAGAGGCGAGTAATTGATTTCTTGTTTATGTATATACGGGCTTATGGGTATTCTTGTGATGCACGCATTTCTCATTATATAAGTGAGTCTCTTATAAACCATTTGAGTTCCATGCCCTACCATGTAATACTATGTCAGAAGATCACCTGAATTGAAAGATTTTAACCACTAATTTGAGACAAACAAACAAATTGTTAACTATCTATATACAGGCCATTTATTAAAGACAATATGGTACAATAAACCAATAGGTTGGATAAACTAAAAATTCGAGTGTTTGTCCTTAAAATCATGGATAATTTAATTTACATTTTATTGCAAATGTTCAAGATGGAAAATATTTAGAAGTTGATACACCAATTTCCACCACTACTCTCCTGATTTCCAACACATTGCTTCTTCCAATTGAGTGCATGACAACTAGGGTTGTTAATGAATAAACTGGTTATCGGACTTGACCCACCATACTAGGCCCAATGGTTATATCTGTCACACCACCGAAATTTAGAACCTAAATACGTTGACATTGATCTCGAGTTTTATGGTGTAAACTGATTTTTCATGTATTATTTTATCACGTTAACATTCAAATTATCATTCCTCTAAATTAAACAATAATTAAATCATCCAAATCACAATAAAACCAATTTAAACTTTACAAATCCAAATTTCATTTATTCACATCACTCTCTTCATTAAATTATTTACAAATTTCTAAATAAAAATAAATGGTAGGATTTAAGTCTAATAGAACTGTAGAAGTGTCCATCTAAGTATTATTCATCTCTATCACTTCTTTCATTTTATAAATCTGCATGTGTTGTTAATTCGGTGAGCTAGAAGCCCAGTGAAATCATAACCACCTTGAGTTTGATACAAACTTGAGAATGATAAGTACGATTGAACATATAACCAATTGACTTTCAAGATGTCACAAGTTCGAAATATGCACAATGCAGGCACGTATAAAAAATGATGCAATGCCATAATGTAGTTACACAAATTAAGCATGATGTCATGATGCATGATTGTGCAATGCAAGTCATCTTGGATATGATCTCCTAGGGAACTACTGCTTAATAACTCCACCAATGCATGAGACCCAGGTCATCCTGGTTATGATCTCCCAAGGAACCCCATTCGATAATCCCACCAATGTATAAGATGTAAGTCATCCTGAGTATGATCTTCCAAAGAACCCCCACTTGATAAGTCCAACAATGCATGAAATGTAAGTCATCATAGCTAGGTATAATCTCCTAAGGAACCCCCACTCGATAATCCCACCAAAACAATCATCCTTGCCATATAGGTCAGGGGAACCCCCACTCAATAATACCACCAAATAATCATTCTTACCATATGTGTCAGAGGAACCCCCACTTGATAATCCCGCCAAAATAATAATCCTAGCCATATAGACCAAAGGAATCTCCCCTCTATAATCCCACAAAAATAATCATCCTAGCCATATAGGCCAAAAGAATCCTCGCTTTATAATCCCACAAAAATAATCATCCTGGCCATATAAGCCAAAGGAACCCCCGCTCGATAATTCCACCAAAATAATTATTCTTACTATATAGGTCAAGGGAACCCCCACTTTATAATCCCATAAAAACAATTATTTTTTCCATATAGGCCAAGGGAACCCCTGCTTAATTATCCCACTAAATCAATAATCCTTACCATATAGGTCAAAGGAACCCCCACTCTATAATGCAACCAAAACAATTATTCGTACTATATAGGCAAAGGGAATCACTGATCGATAGTCTCACCAAACAAGTATCGTTGCCATATAGGCAAAGGAAACTCTCGTTCGATAATCCCTCTAAATCAATCATCCTTGTCATATAGGTTAAGGGAACCCCCGCTCAATAATCCTATAAAAAAAATTCAAATTAAATTCAATGTATTCCATGATGAGTCATGCAATTTAATCACCAAGCACTCTATGAATTCAATACAAGTCAAGTAGATCCAAACATACAAGTTCAAACACTCACAATCATGATGCATGCAGACACAAAAATCAATATTATAAAGTCGACTACACATATACGAAATACATTCACGAATCAATAACTACACAAGATGTAAGTGCAAGAAAAATTCAATAAAGTGTAACATCGCTGAGCACGATTCAAATGATATAACTAAAAGGCTATCATCATCGAACTATAAACATAAAAAGAAATACATCAAGCCTTATAATTTGAAGGATGTGAAGTCGAGGAAAAAACATTTGAGTTAGAAGGAAGAAATAGTTATTCCCAACTCCAAAAGGGTTAAGTTCAGAGCGAAGAGCGTTTGACTCAAGGTAAAAGAGCTAGACCCGTGTTAAAGGCTTAACCCAAGTAAATAGGCAGGCTAAAGATACACCAAAATCCAATTGAGGAGCGGGATTTGTGAGATCCCTTATCGAGGATCGTGAAACGGATAATAAAGAAAAAAATCAACAAGAAGGAAGATTTATGTAAGAAGTTAGAATCGAAAAAAGAAAATCAAATAAGTATAGAATCACTTACCTTTTGTCGTAATTCTTGACCTAAACCTGGCCCGAATCGAGCTTATCTCGGTTCGACTCGGCTTGACTCAATTGCGACTCGGTTGCAACTTGGTGTAGAATTCTTAGTTAAACTCACAACTCTCTTTAGGATTTTTCAATTTTATTGGACCAAACTTGACCCAAATTAATCTCTGACTTGGGTTTAGTCAGCGAGTTGACTCAACTGAGTCTACTCGGCTCTCTTTATCTCATACTTTCTTCTTCTTCTTGTTTTCTTCATTTTAAAAATTATTTTTTTTCTTGTTTTTTCCCCTTCCAAACTATGTCCAGCAGGTTTGGATTCGACTCGGCCCCAACTCAACTTAATGACTCGGTTCGGAGTGCATCCAATTTTCTCTCTAGTTTCTTTATTTTCTCGCTCTCTCTTGTTCAATTACTATGGTATTTTCATCTCTAATCACGAGGGGTTTTATAGCTTAATTCAAGATTTCAGAGTCCATGTCGTAAAGGGACTCGGCAAGTCAAGTTATGATTTTGCGATTTGAATATGGAAAGATTCTAGTATGCATTTTCTTCTATAATTGTTTGATCGTGTTGCTGTTTATACACCCTGGTTTGACCCTTGATTGGTGTTTGATGATCTTCCATGGATCATGTGGGATATAAGAGGTTCGTTTCTAATACTAAATCATATGTTTTATAAAATTAAATGGTGGTGGGTTTTCAAAGAAGATGATTCGCTCTTTAATGACATATTTCAATATCAGTGATTTTTCTTTATTCTGGAGTATCTAGATGGCTTGGATTCTTGTAGATGTGAGAAATTGCAGGTCTAAATAAATTTGATTGGTAGTTCAAGCGATTGGAGTTTTTAAGAACCACACACACATTTATGTGAATTTTGGGAATTCCCATATCAAATCTTGGTTTTTTTAGTTGGATTTTATTGTAGGATGTAGTCATGTGCCCCACAACATCAATGGCATGGAGTTTTCTATAGATCTTACACTTTGAATTGTCAAATCGAGTCATGGCGTAAGGATAGTGGGATTGTTTTCTTCTCTTGAGTTAAGTTGGAAGAGATAGCTTCAGGATTGGACGACTGCGATTAATTGTTGATGGGTCCTTACACAATTGATATTAGTTGTTTTTCTACAAGGAGAGAATCCGTGATGATTTGTTTCAAGCATGGGAGGGAAAATGACATAGTTTTTTGTTTGCATGCACGCTAAACATACGTGCGATGGGAGCAGTGGATGGACGGCCGATATCCCTCACTTGGACAGTTTATATCAGTCCAAGCTGATACACACAGATTGTGAGAAGACTCACTTCCAGTTATAACAATGAAAGAAATTTTGTTCAAATAGGGGTTTGTGCGGAGAGAAATTTGTGGGTTTCTAATTCATACGAACATGCATAGGTATTTTGCACATGGGAATAGTTAAAAATTGTATGTTGATGGCCCACAAATCATGGCCCTTAGCAGCCAACCAATCGCTTGGTTTAGATCATCGGATTTTGATTTAATTTATCGATTTATAATTTGATGGTTATAAGAGGTTGGATCAGAAGTTAATGGTCAGATCGGGTTAAGATGATGCATCGAAGGTCCCATGAGTTTCTTGAGGTGACTAAGAGTATAAATGCTTGGGTAAACTTTTGGATCAACAGTTTAATCATAATCGTTTGAGTGAAGTTGCATTGTGTAGGGTATATGTGCGACCATTGAGTCATTTTTGGGTTTTATAAATGGTATGATGTCTAAGATTCTCCCTGATGGTTTTATAGACTCCACAACTTGGTCTAGATATAGCTCGATGTAAGATGTAAACTGATATATTCATCGAGATTTGTTTGTATATCGAAACGGTGTGTTTATATGGTTTTCAGTTGGATTATTAGTTGAATAATCCAGTAGATATAATATGAAATCCGATCAATGGTAGATCTTAAGAGTTAGAGTTCAAAATTGATAATGCACTATTCAAATAAGTTGACTATGCATTGTATGAAATTTCATCGCGATCGAGTTTCCAGAAATAGTTTTATAAGGTTCAATGTTAAGTGTGCACATATACACCATGAAAAGCTTAAGATGATTAATGTTATGTATATAACCATTAAATTTTAATTTCAACGGTGTAGAACATTCTTAAGTGTATCAGGATTATGATAAAACTATTAGAATAAAAGGTAATCGGATATTAACAGCTAAGATAGATTATTTGTCTATTTAATGATGATGTAAGGGTATAGGTTGAAATCGAATGGTTAGATGGATTAATTGGTCCATAAGGAGTATTTTTCATGGTTTGGATCAATGCTTAATCAAATATGTGACGATATATAAGCTCGAATGTGTATATGAGTATACATGTCTAATTACACATAGGTGGGTCTTTAGATCATGATCTCGGAGATAGGTTAAGCCTAAGCATGGGTTTCAGGTAAGATAAATGGATTAGATTCTTGATTTTATGTGTGTAACGAATACGAAAATCTTATGTTTGATTTAGTATGATCGAATAGCTCGAAATCAAAGTAGATGATTGGATATCTTTATCTAACGACGATTAATCATTTCAACAGTTGGTTTAAGGATCCAAAAGTTCCTTATAATGTATATGTGGGTGTTTATATATATATATATATCCGAATGCTCAGCCACCAGTTCGCAGGGAACTTGTGTGAACTTTTGAGAAATATATGCCTGGTTGATTGATGCTAAGTGTTATGTATGTGTGATTGGAGTTGGGGTGGAACTTAGACTGAATATAATTATCACCTTTGATTAAACTGATTAAGGAATTGAGTTAGTACATTTTGTGTACGAGTTACAACTCAAAACTTAGGTATGAGGGTGCATACTTTGTACTCGAATTTCGGGGGGTGACAAGTTGGACGGTCCAACTAGTTGTGTGTGAGTATCTCTCTCTCTCTCTCTCTCTCTCTCTCTCTCTCTCTCTCTCTCTCTCTCTCTCTCTCTCTCTCTATATATATATATATATATATATATATATATATATATATATTATACGTGTGGAAGTGCACTCTTGCACCTACTCATGTATGAAAAATTTTGAATTATCAGAAGACCCATCCCCAAATATTTTTTTAAAGCCTGTTTGTTCATCGGGCTGGGCACGGGACACATCTTAAAGCCCAATGTATAAGGCTTTAAGGGCAATTTTTGTCAATATTCTTACATGATTGGGCATGCCAAATGAATATTCTAGATCTTGCACAATAGAGGGTGGCCGACCTTGAGCTGGACTTAGGCCCTAGCCATGCATAATAATCATGAGATGGGTTGGGCTTGGGCTTGGGCTTGTTTGCCTTGGCCCATCATGGGCCTGGCCTAGGGTTTTACTATGCAAACTGTGCTTGGGCTTGCTTGTCATGCCCATCATGATCAAGGCTAGATGATCCGGGGTTTACTTTGTGGGTTGCATCGGGCCTATTCATCATGGCCTATCATAGGCCTAGGTAGACTTCGGCCTAAGCTTTACTTTGAGAAATTGAAATTGGGCTTGGACAAATGTCAGCTTGCCCCAATCATAGCCATTGTCAGCCTTATGGAAACAACCGAAAGATGTTCATACTTGTACAACATATACAAAAAAAAAAAATAGAACTTGTAAAAAATACCTAGAGATATTCATTATAGATATTAAACCTAATTAGACGCTAGGTCGGAATCATGCCTACCAATTTCCACATTGAACACTTACTTAAGAGTCTACAAACTCCCACGCACATGGTAAAAACTCTCAATACATCTTAGGGGTTGTTTAGGAGCTTGTAAACCGAGGTAACACAAAAAATGAAATTGGAGGTAAATGAATTGAGAGTAAGGTTACTCAGTTGTGTTTGGATGGGAGTAAATGAAATGCATTTGAAATTCAAATAATTTATTTGGATGGGAATAAAGGCAAGGAATGGAATGCATTCGAAAATTTTAAATATATTTACAATGACATGTGTGGTATCCTCAATCAACTTTAATATCTCGAATTTGTGTACATAAGTGATATTTAATAGAATAATTGTAATAAGCCTATTAAAATATATGCTTTAGCCAAAAGTGAGAAAATTTCAAACCTGTGTCAGCCATAAATGTAACGATCACCTACAAGCAACTTGCCAACATTTTTTAACAGTCCATTTAGATAGTCAACCTTTGGATGGGTTTGAATGATTCTATTAGTATAATTTTAGTGATGTAGTCAATAATTAGACTATTTTAGAGTATCATAAGCAAGACATGTATATGAAAGACATGCATGGCAGCACATTTGTCGACTCCGACAGCTCTCCAAGGGTGCTAAGAAGGCATTTCACCCAGTTTCTTCCAAATCCTATCTCCTGGGAGGATATTATTTACAAGCCCATTTTTTCCATTTTATTTCATTTCCATGCTTACTCCCACCCATTTGGGATATACTTACGAGGCAGATGCAAATGTGGACTACACCTGATCAGTGTAGGCCAACAGCTCGAATACAGTGTCCCATACTATCGTATTCGGCTCACGAGGCGGTGTTGTTCACTGGTCACTACGGGGAGGCTCGTCGCCCCAATGTAGGCCGACAGCTCGACCACGGTGTCCCATACCACCATGTCTGTCTTTTGAGTTTTAGCAGATCGAGGTACTAAGGTTAACGGAGTTTTTACTGGTGAGTTTGGTACCTTAGGTTCAAGCAGTAGCGTCCATACACGGTGAACATACATCGGGTCAATCGGATTACTTGACGAGCTCGATTAGTACGAGTGTACGTCGAGCCGATCGACATGGGGTGCATAAGCACTCCGTGTGGCCTAACCACGGTTGACAACCCAAGTACGACTCGAATTCATCAAACACGTCCGGTGTGGCGAAACAACCTCAGCCACCAATCCAAGACCTGTTACCGATTGCCTGAACTATACCATAGCCCCAAACACACTCCAAAATAATTTATTTCGCATGTAATAGTCAAGAACAGCATGTGATAATCAATCCACCTAAAGATCTTATTTGAGCATTTTGACAAACACATAGTATACATGTCAACATACATAGGCATTTCATCACAAATCACATAATAGCAAGGTAGGTTACATAAGGAAACCATAAGTATAGATAAGGGGGTTGAGAATCCTGTCTCAATGCCCTTATATCATACCTTTAAATAAGCATTTACTCATTCAGACATTTTTACAAGCACTTAGACTACCCACTTCAACATACGTAACGTATGTTAGCGATAACGAGTGTTAGGGCGAATCCTTCCACTAAGGAGTTGTCACACGCATAACAGCCATACATTCACGACGACTAATCATGGCAAGCATGAATTCAAATTCCGTACTCATTCAATCATACCAACAAACACATGGAATACACTATATTCAACATAGTTCATATATATGTGTATAACGCAGGAAACATCGTGTCTAGGCATATGATAGCATTCAAGTCAGTCATAAATCATTAACTGACATGAAAAGCCTTGAAAATCATAACCTAAACATTCATAGTCTGTACCTTTCACCGGTAGACTCTTAACGAACTCAGTTTAAAAGCTAAGTCTTTGTCTACGGCACCACAACAACCTATAACATAAAATAGGTTAGTTATTTCATTACTTACACTATTGGAAACCCTAAAACAGATTAGGGTTAGGTTTACTTACCTAAGAATGGAATCAGAATCGCTGGAATAGCGATACAGGAATGGTGGTTAAGCACGTGGAGCGGTGGGATTGAATTCCAGGAAGAAACGCCAACTCTCTCTCTCTCTCACTTTCTCTCTCTTTCCTTCTCTTTTCTCTCTTCTCTCTCTTAGGGTTTTTCAAATTCGTATGGAATGAGAGAGAGAGGGTTTAAGACCCTTATATAGGCCTAGGATTGATGGAAATGGCCCCAGGGCCAAGGTATACTTGGGTTACAGCCAAATAACGTCTGTTCCGAACCAACGGAGCACTTCTATAGGCTCCTTTTCTGCATGCGGTCGGACTTAAGCTCCTTGATATTGGATCTATGTCGATTTAAATTTTCAGTCCAATTGGATTTACAGATCGACCGTGACGGACCAATTTCAGTTCAACGGTCACCAATACTCGATCAGGGCCACAAAGAGTATTGACATGTGTTGAAAATTTTCCCTGATCCGAGGGTGTAATTAGGTTAGATTTTGGCTATCTGAATCCTTAGATTTGACCTGCAAGCGAACGACTCAATTCACTTAAGTTTCAGTTTACTTTCTAAAGGTATTCACGTTTCTCACATACTTCGCTTCGGGCTCAAGTTGTGCATTTCTGGGTATCGTTAGGACTTGATTTTCGAGGTGGTTGTCAAGTCCAGGAATGCAGTCCTAAATGTATGGTTTCGCAATAATCGGACTTTCGACGTGCGGTCGAGGTCCGATACGGAGTCTCAAGGGCTCCCGAGAGCAACCGGGTTTAGAGATTGATCCTAGAGTTCAGGGTAATGCAGCGCCAATGATTCTACACGTCTTGAGTCTTGTAGATCATATATAAAGTGGATAGTGCTAATTTTACAGGTACTCTAGCGTAGCACTAGCTAATTCTCGTCTAATTTCTTTATTTTCTCGCTCTCTCTTGTTCAATTACTATGGTATTTTCATCTCTAATCACGAGGGGTTTTATAGCTTAATTCAAGATTTCAGAGTCCATGTCGTAAAGGGACTCGGCAAGTCAAGTTATGGTTTTTTGAATTTGGAAAGATTCTAGTAAGCATTTTCTTTTATAATTGTTTGATCGTGTTGCTGTTTATACACCCTGGTTTGACCCTTGATTGGTGTTTGATGATCTTCCATGGATCATGTGGGATATAAGAGGTTTGTTTCTAATACTAAATCATATGTTTTATAAAATAAAATGGTGGTGGTTTTTCAAAGTAGACGATTGGCTCTTTAATGACATATTTCAATATCACTAATTTTTCTTTATTCTGGAGCATCTAGATGGCTTGGATTCTTATAGATGTGAGAAATTGCAAGTCTAAATATATTTGACTGGTAGTTCAAGCGATTGGAGTTTTTAAGTACCACACGCACATTTATATGAATTTTGGGATTTCCCATATCAAATCTTGGTTTTTTTTAGTTGGATTTTATTGTAGGATGTAGTCATGGACCCCACAACATCAATGACATGGAGTTTTCTATAGATCTTACACTTTGAATTGTCAAATCGTGCCATGGCGTAAGGATAGTGGGATTGTTTTCTTATCTTGAGTTAAGTTGGAAGAGATAGCTTGAGGATTGGACGACTGCGATTAATTGTTGATGGGTCCTTACACAATTGATATTAGTTATTTTTCTACAAGGAGAGAATCCGTGATGATTTGTTTCAATCGTGGGAGGGGAAATATCATAGTTTTTTGTTTGCATGCACACTAAACTTACGTGCGATGTGAGCAGTGGATGGACGGCCGATATCCCTTACTTGGATAGTTTATATCAGTCTAAGCTGATACACACAGATTGTGAGAAGACTCACTTCCAGTTATAACAATGAAAGAAATTTTGTTCAAATAGGGGTTTGTGCGGAGAGAAATTTGTGGGTTTCTAATCCATACAAACATGCATAGGTATTTTGCACATGGGAATAGTTAAAAATTGTATGTTGATGGCCCACAAATCATGGCCCTTAGCAGCCAACCATTCGTTTGGTTTAGATCATCGGATTTTGATTTAATTTATCGATTTATAATTTGATGGTTATAAGAGGTTGGATCAGAAGTTAATGGTCAGATCCGGTTAAGATGACACATCGAAGGTCCCATGAGTTTCTTGAGGTGACTAAGAGTATAAATGCTCGGGTAAACTTTTGGATCAACAGTTTAATCATAATCGTTTGAGTGAAGTTGCATGGTGTAGGGTGTATACCATTGAGTCATTTTTGGGTTTTATAAATGGCATGATGTCTAAGATTCTCCCTGATGGTTTTATAGAGTCCACAACTTGGTCTAGATATAGCTCGATGTAAGATGTAAAATGATATATTCATCGAGATTTGTCTGTACATCGAAACAGTGTGTTTATATGGTTTTCAGTTGGATTATCAGTTGGATAATCCAGTAGATATAATATGAAATCCGATCGATGGTAGATCTTAAGAGTTAAGAGTTCAAAATTGATAATGTATTGTTCAAATAAGTTGACTATGCATTGTACGAAATTTCATCGCGATCGAGTTTCTAGAAATAGTTTTATAAGGTTCAATGTTAAGTGTGCACATATGCACCATGAAAAGCTTAAGATGATTAATGTTATGTATATAACCATTAAATTTTAATTTCAACGGTGTAGAACATTCTTGAGTGTATCAGGATTATGATAAAAATGTTAGAATAAAAGGTAATCGGATATTAATGGCTAAGATAGATGATTTGTCTGTTTAACGATGATGTAAGGGTACGGGTTGAAATCGAATGATTAGATGGATTAATTGGTCCATAAGGAGTATTGTTCCCGGTTTGGATCAATGTTTAATCAAATATGTGACGATATATAAGCTCGAATGTGTATATGAGTATACATATCTAATTACGCATAAGCGGGTCCTTAGATCATGATCTCGGAGATAGGTTAAGCCTAAGCATGGGTTTTAGGTGAGTGGATTAGATTCTTGATTTTATGTGTGCAACGAATATGAAGATTTTATGTTTGATTTAGTATGATCGAATAGTTCGAAATCAAAGTAGATGATTGGATATCTTTATCTAACGACGATTAGTTGGTTTAAGGAACGATATAGCACATTAGGGTACACAAGGATCCAAAAGTTCCTTATAGTGTATATGTGGGTGTTTATCTATATGACTTTATATATATATATATATATATATATATATATGGAAAAGGTTCTATGCGGTTGGCCTCATCAGTCAGATGCACCATTCCGTGGTAGGCCTAGGGCTTAAAAATAAAGTCAATCCGTGACTTTGGTGGGCCACACAGCATACAAAAGTTGAGAGGGGTTACCCTCCATAAAAACATTCATAATCATTTGTTGGGCCCACCAAGATGTGGTTTACAAAGCCAGCCCATCCATTATGTGTGTCCCACTTGAATGAGGGGTCAGACGCATCCAAATTTCAGGTGGGCCCCACCAAGTTCCATTATATGTTTTAGGCATGCCTTCACATGATTTTAGATGGTATGGCCCACCTGAGTTCCATATACGGCTGATTTTTTGGATATCCCATAATTTAAAGGGGACCCATCAAATGCACGGTGTTGATGTTCGACATACATCATGGTGGGGCCCACCCAGCTCGACGTCATGGAACCATTTATATATATATATATATATATATATATATGTGTGTGTGTGTGTGTGTGTGTGTGTGTGTGTGCGCGCACTAGTTCGCACGGAACTTGTGTGAACTTTTTTGAGAACTCATCATACCTGATGTGACTCCAAAATCCGAACGGTCCACGTGAAGCAGCACATCATGAAACTCCCTTGGGCCCTTTTTTTTTTTTACTTTGATCCAAAACTTTGGTGAGCCATGAAAAATGAAAACAGTTTCCTCCCTTGATTTGCATTTCTCTTTGCTATGGCCCACCAAAATTTTATATCAGGGTGAAAATTTGTCCTTTGGGGTTTCATGGGATTCCAAATCACATGGACCGTTCAGATTAGACGCCCATGACACGTGTTCAAAGGTGCACACGTGCATAGGTGCACAAGTGAGCATGACACACTCTCTCTCTCTCTCTCTCTCTCTCTCTCTCTCTATATATATATATATATATAATCAAAATTATACGTGTGGAAGTGCACTCTTGCACCTACTCACGCATGAAAAATTTTGAATTATCACAGGACCCATCCGCAAATATTTTTTTAAAGCCTGTTTATTAATCGGGCTGGGCACGGGACACATCTTAAAGCCCAACGTATAAGGCTTTAAGGGCAATTTTTGTCAATATTCTTGCATGATTGGGCATGCCAAATGAATATTCTAGATCTTGCACAATAGAGGGTGGCCGAGCTTGAGCTGGACTTAGGCCCTAGCCATGCATAATAATCATGGGATGGGTTGGGCTTGGGCTTGTTTGCCTTGGCCCATCACGGGCCTGGGCTAGGGTTTTACTATGCAAACTGTGCTTGGGCCTGCTTGTCATGCCCATCATGATCAGAGCTAGATGATCCGGGGTTTACTTTGTGGGTTGCGTCGGGCCTATTCATCATGGCCTGTCATAGGCCTAGGTAGACTTCGGCCTAAGCTTTACTTTGAGAAATTGGGCTTGGACAAATGTCAGCTTGCCCCAATCATAGCCATTGTCGGCCTTATGGAAACAACTGAAAGATGTTCATATTTGTACAACATATAAAAAAAAATTAAAACTTGTAACAAATACCTAGATATACTCATTATAGATATTAAACCTAATTAGACGCTAGGTCGGAATCTTGCTTACCAATATCCACATTGATCACTCACTTGAGAGTCTAACTCCCACGCACATAGTAAAAGCTCTCAGTACATCTTAGGGCTTGTTTAGGAGCTTGTAAACTGAGGTAACACAAAGAATGAAGTTGGAGGTAAATGAATTGAGAGTAAGGTTACTCAGTTGTGTTTGGATAGGAGTAAATGAAATGCATTTGAAATCCAAACAATTTATTTGGACGAGAATAAAGTAAAGGAAATGGAATGCATTCGAAAATTTTCAATATATTTACAATGACATGTGTAATATCATCAGTCAACTTTACTATCTCAAATTTGTGTACATAAGTGATATTTAACAGAATGATTGTTATAAGCCTATTCAAATATATACTTTAACCAAAAGTGACAAATTTTCAAACCTAGGTGGGCCATAAATGTACGGATCACCTACAAGCAACTTGCCAACTTATTTTAATAGTCCATTTAGATGGCCAACCTTTGGACTGTTTGAATAATTCTATTGGGATAATTTTAGTGATATAGTCAATAATTAGACTATTTTAGCGTATTGTGAGCATGACATGTGTATGAAAGACATACATAGCGGCACATTTGTTTACATAGGCAGCTCTCCAAGGGTGCTCAAAAAGGCATTTCACCCAATTTCTTCCAAATCCTTATCTCTTGGGAAGATATCATTTACAAGCCCATTTTTTCTCATTTTATTTCATTTCCATGCTTACTCCCACCAAAATACACCTCAAATGCCATTTACCTCATAAGGAATTTTACATAGGCAGATCCAAATGGGGACTACACGAATGAATTGAACGCCCACCATTGGAAACTTTGTGGGGGCCACGGAAGTTCTGTATCAGGAATTTTTGTGTGCCAACAGTTTATGTGAGTGGTAATAACCCTGTGAACGGTTTGGATAGCCTGTAAACATCATGGTCGGCTCCAGTGGACTTTTACATCCCCACTGTTCCGTGTGGTGTGGCCCGGATCTGCCTGATCTTCAGATTCCTGTTCTATTGTGGTCTTGCAAAACTGATGAACGGAGTGGATTTGTGACAGGCATCTCTGTGGGCCCCACACAAAGACACAAAAGCCAGAATGCCAACGGCACTATGGACCAACCATGTAGTGTTTAATACACGCCGTCCATCCATTTTTCCAGATCATTTTAGGGCATGAGCCCAATCCAAATCTCAGGTGGACCACATTGTAGGAAACAGCGGTGATGAACACCCACCATTCAAATCTTCTTGTGGGCTACAAAAGTTTGGATCAAGCTGACATTTGTTTTTCCTTTTCATCCAAGTCCGTGTGACCTAATCAACAGGTTGGATGGAAAATAAACATTATGGTGGGCCTAAGAAGTTTTTGATGGTGGGGCGTTCAATAACCACTGTTTCCCATGGCGTGGTCCACCTGAGATTTGGCTCCATTTTTAGCTCATTCCGTAAAATGATCTGAAAAATAAAAAAGGATGGTGTACATAAAACAAATACATCATGGTGGGTCCCACAGAAAACTCTTGCATATTTTCCTAACACCTCGTCAGGTACCTTATCCGTTTGACGATAATTAGATTAGTGAGGTACCTTAATTAAAACTTAATTTAAAAATGTACCAGGATGTAAATACCATAATAATGAGGTATTATTTTGTAAAATTCCCTTCAAATTATACGGGCCCAGCTGATTGAAGGCCCAGTTTTATATGGCACGCACCAAATTTCTTCCAAATGAGTTGCTATGGTCCCAATTCCTAACCACTCCATCTTGCACCTATGGCCAGTAAGAATTACTTTCACAGAAATGAGCTCAGCTATAGGCCCCAAAAATCTATTGTACAATGATACCCGAATCCAAGAATTTGGATGGTCAGGATCATTAGATCAGTGAGATTATTTCTGGGGTATGCAACACCATTTTGGGCCCCAAAATGGCATGATACATTCTGCATCAAGGTTCTAATCAAACCATTGATCTGATGTGGGCCTGCTGAAATGCTACTATGAAGTGTACTTCATGGAATTACATTAAATGCACATGCAAACATCTCTATTTTAGAGGTGCTTTGATGCAGTGATCAGGACCACTGCAGTAGTGGGCCAACGCCTTAATGAATCACCCCAGATCAGTGTGATTGAGACTGCAGTAGCCATCCAAACACCAACCTGGAATGGGACGGTTTAAGTAAGGAGCACAGACCCACATTACCAACAAATCCCTAAATCATGTGGTTAGGAATGTTCCATCACTACAGTCTAGGCCAGTGATCCCATCCAAAAGTGGCCCATCAAATCAGCAATTTCCCACCATGTGTTCAGTACATGAACAGCCAGGCTGAAATAGAATTTTTATGAAGTCCACATCAAAGTAGCATTTCTCCAACAAAGAAATTACTCTTCTTTCTATGGCTCCCTTATGCCCCACCTGCAATAAATCATGACTGCATGATCGCTGAACAGGTGAGCATATTGCCATCATATGAAAAAAAGAATCAGCTGCCTACAGAGAGACTGTTGTACTAACAAGGAACATATGACGTTTATGACCCGACATTGCCAAGCCAGAAAAACAAGGGAAACTGTGAAACAGCCATGAAAAGTAGAAGGTAATGATGGATGGATGAATGCTTGTCATGGCTCCTCACCTCTGCGAACAGGACCCGTTTCACAGTCTTCACCAAGAACACAGCCATGCAAATGCACATCCATGGCATCATGAAGTAATACGCATAGCTCCAAAAGATCCAAGCAAGAACAGCTACCGACATTCCTGTAAAAGCATACCCTGCATATGCAATAATGTCCAGCAGTGGAGCTTCACCGCTCCCCAATGAATACAGTAGGACTTTGAGCAAGGCAACCTGCAAGAACCATCCGAGCAATCCCTTCGTGAACTGTAGGCTCAGAGCTTCTGGGCTAAACCTGCATTTACCACAGGAGATAAATATTAAAAGAAAAGGGAGGGATTAAAAAAATAAAATGTGATATGAAAAGGAAGCTTTTAGAGCTATGCGAATGGGATTCACTCGTTCGACTCACACCACAGGTCTAGGTGGGTCACATTTGTGAGATCCAGATCACCAACCATGTCCCAGAGTATATGCATGCAAGAAAACAAAATCAGGCTGGTCTTGCTCATCAAGTGGGCCAGATGTTCCTCAGGAAAAATGGGAGGTATTATATGGAGTGCTTGATTAGAATAGATGGTTTTATCATTTTGTTTTATTTGACCTAGATATTGTCTAGATGTGGCCCACCTGAAGATAATCTAAGCTGTTGATTTAGTGGGCACTGTCAAAATTTAACAAGGGATATATTGAATGGGTCCGACCAACTTGGGTATCTCCTGTCCATCAGGGGCCCACTGCAGCAATGGTTTAATTATCAAAAAGGTGGGCCCCACAGATAAACTTCAATAGGCCAAGAGAAATGCTCCCAATCGTATGTTTCTGAACAGAGTCAAGAGAGCTGCCCAATGGTCAACACCAAACAACATACATGGCCCACCTGATGAGCAGATAACCTGAATTCTAGGCTGGGAAACAAACATGGATGGGTCCATGTAATGAATGTCCTGTGGTTCACACATTCACCACATTGGCACATGTGGAGCAATGAGGAGCCCCATTTGCATATCTTGAACTTTTCTGTTGAATTGCAATCAAGTCTCACTTTCCAAGAAGTCCCAGTGAGAAGCCTGCAAGAACAACGTAGGTAACAAACGCCATGAGCGGGATGTACAGATCTGGAGCATTAATATCGTAAATTGGAGGTTTATAGGAGAGGCGGCCTCCCACTGGCTCGGTTATCCTTGTCCAGTGTCCCTGGACAAAATTAAAAAAAGAAAAGAAAAGAAAAGGAGATGCATCAGCTTCTCACTATAAAAGAGAGGTTATTGCTGGAAAAGCAGAGAACTTAAGCAGGATGCCTAACATTGCTAATCTATTTATAGGTGCTATTTTAGATTAGATGTACAAATTAAATATTTTGGGAACACTAATATAGTCCTATTTAACCATTAAATGTCGAGTTGAGTCAACTCAAGAGTCATTCTCGTCTTAGAGTTTGCAACAGACCATGCTGGATTTTAGAGTGAGTCGAGTTTTCTGGTTTTTGAAGTATGTTCAAGTGCCACATCTGCACCAAAGAAGTTTCAGTGGGCACATCATATGACTCCACAAAGCATGTTCATCATTACGTCATTGCAAAAAAATAATAAATAATAAATAAAAAGAAAAAAAATCAATGGGTCATTGAGAAAAAAAAGGAAAAAGAAAAAAGGAATAGAAAAGAAAAGGTCAGTTATTGCATACCCTGTGTAGGAATGGAAACAAGATCACCTTCAACTTGTTCCTCACATATTGGTCATTCACCTGAAAATAATACTGAGGATCGGAGAAGTATCTGCTGATCTGTTCACAAGATGACAATAAGGTTGATATGGTTGCACACCTGTGAGAATTCACTGCAGCAAACTATGAGCTACTCAAATGTTATTTCCTCTGCTTTTATCAATATCTGCATTAATAAAATCAGTAAGGGCCCGTTTGGCCGGGCGGATTGGAAGGGTTTGGAAGTTAAATCCCAGGATTGGCCGGCGTGCCAAACAGACTGGGTGACCTAATCCTGGGATATAGCAATCCCATGGATCTTAAGACAATCCACTGACAACACCATCATTACCTTTAAATCCCATCCAATCCACCCTAATCCATTCAAATTTGCCTGGGACGTGTTTGGTTTGAGGGATTGGAAGGGATGGGAAGGTTTAATCCCAGGATTGGCCAGGCGTGCCAAACAAACTCGATATAGCAATCCCGGTATATAGCAATCCCATGGATCTTAAGACAATCCACTGACAACACCATCATTACCTTGAAATCCATGCCATCCACCCTAATACCATTCAATCCCTTCCAATCCACCTGGCCAAATGGGCCCTAAGGGTCCGTTTGGACGCAAGTCTGCAAAAGGAAATTTTTTTTTTTTTTTTTATGTGTACTAACTTTATGTTGGTTGATTTTTTTGGAAATCAATCGGATTGGTTGTCAATGAGTGGTCTTTTTAGCGTCGATTTCAACTAGTGAGGGCGGCATTAAATGGGGTCTGTGAAGGTGCATCCAAACAAACAAAACGGGAAGGGGTTTGGTTTAAAATGGTGTTTCAATGTCAAACACCCCCTTCGAGGGTGCATCCAAACAGGCCCAAAAAAAGTTTTTGGTCTCAACCTTATAGGGGTAGTTTGGTCATAGCAACTTTTTTTCCCTGTTATTTCATTAATTGCAGCGACCAGATTGCCCTTATGGAGGTGGCACTAACAATTTTAGAGGGTGGACATAACAATTCCTGATATTTATATAGGGCATGCGTGTGAATGTGCTTAATACATAACATACATTGCTTTGCACGTACTCAGAACTCGATCCTAGTATTTTCTCTCCATATGCACCTAGCCCACCTCGGATGAGTCCCGACCCAGTTCCACTGAATGTATTTCCAAATGGGTTCGGTTGGGGGTTCAAGGAGGGTACCTGCGCCCCAACCTGGCTTCCCGGATTATCAAACATCGCTGTAAGATGAGAGAAAAAAAGAAAAGAAAAGAAAAAGAAAGCACACACATCCATTAGTTTGGTTGGTACTTGGTATCAGTTGAAGCGGAATGGGAAAATTGAGCAGACAACCATATTCTCTTATTTGAGGATAATCGCAACGTCAGATGAGCAATGGTTATGGTAAGGAAAGAAAAGGCAAAAAAAAAAAAAAATCGTATATGGCGTTCGAACAAGACAGGTTTTACCTGTTATTGCCAATGGCCCTTCAGGTGGTCATGTGGGAAAAAGCCGCAGAACAAATCAAATACATGGAAACAGCCAAAACTTTATAATAATAAAAAAAAACATTTTAACACATTTTTTTTTTTTTTTTTTTGAAGGATGACAACTTTATTCATCATTGCAAGATTCCGAATTCCCCCTGATGACGAGCCAAATCGAGTGATGGCATTAGTAAAGAAGTTCTTGGATCATTTTGAAAATAGAGAAAATGCTCAGAAATTTTACCCCAAAAGCCCAAAAGCCCCTTGAGATTCAGGAATAACCCCTTCCAACACTCCCCGGAATCTGCCGGCTAAAATTTTAACCAACATTTTATATGAGCTTCTGATGAGGTTAATCGGCCTATGATATTTAAGGCTTTTAGCCCCTTTCACCTTAGGAATAATAGTGATGAAAGACACCCCAATTCATGAGGCAGTCAATCTTCATTGAAGAACTCCTTTAAACGCAACCACATCATCCCGAATGATACTGGGGGAATCTTGGAATCGTCTCCTCTACTCTTGTCCAAGCACAAAGGTTGGCAACATGATAGGCGCTCTAAATAATTGATTAGGCTTTTTCAAATATAATAAATATGGACTATTCAATTCCCATCCATTGATGTGATAACTCGGATCATTAGACTGAAGTGATTTTTTTGGAAGGATGGGTAATCAAAGGTGGGCCTCACATGATGTATGGATTGTTTGCTTCCTAATAGGTCATTGGATGGTTAGGATGATGCAATCAAAGTGACTTTTTAGGAGGAATGAGCCCCACATGATGGATCGCCTAGACCAATGATTAGACCTTTTCTAATATAATAAAAATGATCTTTTATTTCTCAGCCACCCATCAAACATTTAGCATCAACATATGAGATTGAATTTTGGGAGGGCAATCAAAAGCAGGCCCCACATGATATAAATCATTGAGTCTTTTATTATATAGATATGGATCTTCAATTTCTTAATCGTGGATCTGATGGTTAAGATGATGCAATCAAAGTGACTTTTCAAGAGGGGGTGGACAATTGAAGGTGCCCAAACATGATGGATAGTCCAGATCATCAAGCCTTTGGCATAATCAATATGGACTTTCTATTTTCATAGTCACTAGTGGGTTATGATAATTTAATCAAATTCGCTTCCAAAAGGCATGTACAATAAAAGGTGCACCACATAATAAAAGTCTAATAAATGATCGTACCTTCTCTAATATAATCAACATGAACCATCCATCTTCCTAACAATCGATCAAATAGGTAATCAAAGGTAAGATTGTAGTAAAATATAATAATACAATATATTTCATAAATAAACTCAAATGACCAAAAGAAGAAAGCTTCTAAAAGAGATTGTAGGAAAAATACTCCATAGCTAAAAGCAAGCCTTGTTAAAGAATTGCACCATTCCTTAATCATATTAGAGAGGGAGAGAGATATTCAAGAAGTATAAAATACAAGCAAGAGATTTCCTTGAAAAGCAAAGCAAACAAACATCATGCAAAACTGAGATCATTTGCAATCCAAAAAACAAAAACAATTTAAAGAACACAGCAAGCTTTTCGAGATATGATGTACCGTAATTGTGAAGAGGCTTGAAGAGGGTCTTTTAGTTGTGAGCAGCAAATCAATTTCAAGGATGATAGAGGAAGGACTGCAACAACAACAAAATTTAATAAACAACTTTTAATATGATGTAAATTTATAGTAATAAACAATATAATTACTAATAATAGATAGAATTCACTCCTTAAGAACTACAATTAGGGATCAAACTTTCCTCAACAAAGAAAGACATTAGCAGTTAACATCTCCAATCATCATTCTACCAAAGTCAAAGTTCTAACTATTGTTTCTATCTTTTCTAAAGCCAAATTGCAGTAACCTCCTCCTCCTCCTACTACTTCTAAAGGGGCATGTTTGCATACAAGGTGATGCCGATCAAGTTGGACAGGATGGTATCATTTTGAGCAGGAGATGAAAGGGAACATATTGGGGGATGACACCCTTCCAAGATCTTTCATGCTTACGCTTGGGAAGTTTTTGATAACCAAACACCCTATATTTTTGGGTTTCAATCCTAATGGATAAATATCATTAATACACTTCCGGATTTCTAAATATACCAATAACTAAATTTAATTCAATCATTATATGTTTCTTGATCTTTTAATGCAATTGAGCTCGAGGATCAATTAAATTGAGGATTGCATTTCTTCCGGACACATCTCCATTTTGCTAAATGTAGAACCTAAACGCTAGGCAAGGCAGTCCTCTCCCATCCTCTCTTCTCAATTTAGCAAGAGGCTTAGGTAACCTTTTTTTTTTTTTTTTTTTTTTTTGAACAATGATGAAATTTCATTAAAACTAAAAAAGGTACATAAACGCGAGACAATTCCATAGTGATCCTCTCATCAATAGATCAAAAGAAAAACCAACAAATGCTTGTACAGAACAAACAATAAAACACAAACTGACATATACAAGAAAGAAAAATCTGAAAAACAATCCCAAAAATTTATTACACAACACCTCTTCCACTCCAATCCCTTAAGATTTCCTAAAAAGAAGTGAATTTCATTCATAGCAATGCGATCCTCTCCCATCCTTCCTCTTCTCAATTTAGCAAGAGGCTTAGGTAACCTTTTTTTCTTCTCCATGGGCATTTCTGGCCCTCCGGGTGTTATACATAACAGCCAGTCTAGTCCATGGCCCCACTTCTGCTAACTGAAAACTCAAAAGAATGTCCACAATTCAAATTGCATGCAAACATCGCCTTAAAAAATTAATTGAGTTGAAATTCAATTGCTTATTAAATTCATTGGGTATCTCTTTGGAGATGTAACTGAAAATCTGTGAGTTCTCCAATTTGCCTTTCCCATCATCAAAGCAAAGAAAACTTATAATAAACTATCATTTTTTTGCTTAAGTTATCAATGAATCCATCTCAACAAATGTCACATACATGCTTGAGGGTCCAAATCTATCCAAATCTGCAAGATTGGACATGGATGGACGAGGACAAAACTCGCACTGACAGGACAGTACTAACCATTCAACTACAAGATTTTAAAAACTAAAGGCCAGTATCAGTTTCCCTTTCCCATGATTAGAACAGAGAAAACAAAGAATGCTCTCTCTCTCTCTCATCAATGAATCTAATCTCATTACCATTCAATTTTTAACATTCGAACAAGTCCGAGTCTGTGAGACTCGACCCGAGTTCGCATGTGTGCATGTGTGTGTGTGAGTATGAATCTCGTTCATCTTGGTCCCGCGATCCAACCGATTGAATTCCGATGACCCACGACCTTCGGATAGTGTTTGCAGTCAACCTTGAGTTCGATCACATAGACCCGACTCGGATTGACCCAAGAACTATGCCATTGCGACCGCATCGTCGCCGCGTCTCATGTAAATCCGACGTGTCCATCAAAAGATGTAGGCCAATCAATTTTTGGACCCTTGATTATGATGTGGGCCCCATCTTATCCTTGTTGCACATTCTCCCATGTAGGCCCACTCTAGTATTCCTCATTCCCCATGTAAGCTACAAGCTAACCTATAGCCACCCTAGTCTAGCATGATGTCATCCCTACCTAACCTAGAGCATGCCTTACTGGTCATGATTGCTAGCATGCTCCCATCCTCCCAAAAAACTAATCATTCCATTCTTAGCTACCATTTCTTCCTCTCTTCTCCTTCTTTTCTCTCATTCTCTTCTCTAAGCTCCTTGGATGTCCATGAGAGAGAGCTACCCAAAAACCCTCCAAATCTAACCCTTCAAATCCCATCTTAGCCATTAAAACCTCTCCTATGTTGCAATAGATCTCTAGTGTGGAGAAAGGAGATGAAGTCTTGAGGTGGGTGATTCATAGGATTAGTCTCTTTCCTTTTTTCTTGCATGAACCTTTTTCATTTGATTGGGAGTATGTAGGACCCACCAATCAATGGTGGAGGTCCTACATAACTCCATGAGGGTAGCTAACAACCCACTTTATGCATGCATGATTGTCATGATGGGGCCATTCTCCATGGAACCCATCATGAGATTTTCCTTTGATTTATAGGTTTGTAGGTCATCTAGACCCTAGATCCATAGTGGGGTTGGTATTCCCACCTCAGATTTCTAAATTTGTAAAGGCCCATGCTTGCATGGGACCCATGATCATGTAAATGTGGTTGTGATTGTTGTCGAGGACTCATTGTGGCAGAGTCCTCCCTAAGGCCGTGATTCTCTCTCTCTCTCTCTCTCTCTCTCTCTCTCTCTCTCTCTCCCTCTTTTGTCCCTGATGTATGTGGCCCACCTGATGTGTCCCTAAATTCCAAACCGTCCAGATTTTTGGGACATCCAGGCCCACCTGCTGGACGTCCAGGCCCATCCTATTTGCATGGGTTGGATGGCCACTAAGGCCTGATTTCTTGGTTGATCTTGTAAGGGGCTTGGGTTTGGAGTATATGTGGCCCATCTAGGTGGACCTCACTTTGTTGAATCCAAGCTTTAAACCCTCCATTTATTTTGCAAAGGGCTGGAAATGGACAGCAACATGTTGCTGTCCAGATTTTAGGCCCATTGATGTATGGTTTTGTATGTTGTTGCAAGGCTTGTTTACATGCCTTTCTTCTAGATTTTTTTTAAGTATTCTCTGAGGTGTGGACCCCACCTTAATGTAGGATGGAGCCCACACCATCCACCCTTGATTTGAGCTCCATGGAGTGGGTCCAAAGGGCTAGACAGTCCAAATTTTCTGGACTGTTCAGCAATCCTGCATGCGAAAAATACTCATATATCAGCTTAGTTTGGGGATAGTGGGCCACTCTGGTGGACCTCATTTGTTATCCATATATGGGTGCATGCAATCCACCCATTTCCCCTTTGATTTAGCAGGCTGGGCCCACCCCATTGGGTGTGCAAGATGTGACCAGCAATTTTTTTTTTAGCAGCAGAATTTTATTTACAACCCTGCTGTCCATAAATTGCAGGAGTTAAATAAAATATTTTTACTATTCCAAAAATTCTAAATTTTTGTAGAGAGGTGTTCCACCCATGGTAGGACCCACCTACACAATTTCAGGGCCCTGGGATCCCATTTGGGCATCCAAAAGTGTGGGCCAATATACTGGACTGCTAGAATTTTCTGATATGCAGTCCAGCAGCATAGTCTCATAAAAAATAAAAATTTAAAAATACTTTCTAAGAAAGTGGGCCATATTTCTGTGTCCCAAATTATTTTAGGCTTGATGAGAGACCTTGGATCTAAATTTCAGGGATTTTGGAGGCCTAGAACCCACCCATTGGATGGCTCAAATTCAGGACAGTTATATTCCAGCAATATTTCATCCTATATAGATTGTGTTCTTTAAATTAATTAAAATACTTCTGAGTATCCTAAAATTATGAAATTTTGTAAAGATGTGTTCTACCTATGGTGGGACCCACTTCCAAATTTTTGCATCCAATGGACCCCTGTGCACACCGTGGCAAGGGCCGGACTGGCCCACCACGTTGGGACATCCATGTCAGTCCAATTTTCTGGACAGACTATTTTATTTAAATTAATTAAAATACTTAGGAATATCTAAAAATTTTGAAATTTGGTGGGGTTATAGCCCACCTATGGAAGTATCACCCTGCAAAATTTCAGACTCACTGGACATTCGAGATGACTATGGTGAGGCCTGCAAATCTAAGTCAGTTTTGGGCCAAATACCCAGGCCCGTAGGACTACCCACTATGGGACGCCCCTACCTTGGGCTATTGCTAGGCCTGTATTCCAGCAGCATAGCCCACTCCTAGTGTGTGTTGTGTATTCCCCTCTCATCTGGTGGGGCCCATAGTGATGTGTGCGGGTCATCAGAAAATAAATACTATAAATTAATTTATTTGCTGGACTCCAACCAACCTAGAAAGTGGGTGGGCTAAAAATTCAACAATGGGCTCAATGTTACCACCTCACAAATGTCTGTTTTGGGGCAGCATGGCCCACTAGATTTGAGGAGGATTTAAGTCAGTTATCTTACCATTTTAATTTTATTTTTGGGCTTAATTAGCGCATGATTAAAGGCCCATTTCAATTAAATTTTTCTTGGGCTAGTCTTCTAGTTAATTAATGGGCCTTATAGCCTTGGTTGGGCTGGAACTTTTGATAGGCCCGTTGGACCTTTGGGTCCTATATTTACCATGCCATTATAATGGGTCTTATGGGCCAAATACTCAAGTAGTTGGGCCCTTGCTTGCCCACTATAATAAATCCATACTTGGGCTGAGATGCGAGGCCCAACTTACTTGTGTTAAATATAAGAATTTCTCATATATTAGGATAATGGGCTGCCCATTAGGCCCACCACAATGAGTGAACCCATAATCCTTATGGTTGGGCTCAAACCTCACTTGAGGGCCCACTATATGACCTATGATTTGGGCTTGGAGTATGACCCATTAGACTATACATTGCTTACGCCTTAGATCTCTCATCATATGCGTAGTGTGCTACCTTTTGGGACCCAGTTGAGGTTGGATGCCCTCCTTGGTGGCCCTAAGGTAGGCCCATAGAGGCCCTTATAGGTGGTTGAAGGCCCACCTTAGGCCTGGCTAGGACCGTTCCTCTTTAGGATCATGACTCTCTCTTAGTTTGTGGGTCTTCCCAAAGTACTGGGCCCCCACTAGAAGACTCCTTCTCGTTAGAACACCTGTCTATGTGTCTAGACCTTGACCCTCCTTAGGACGGATGATTCCATATTCCATAGGTAGCATACTTACATTTTTGTGAGTTATATGCATCATCTACATGAATTGATTGCATTGTGTGGTGGTAATTGAGGGATACAGTTTCTCCCATTGTGCACATTGAGTGTCTGCAGCTTGTGCATGGTCTGTATGTGTAACTCATGCATTGGCATCGCATTTCATGGTGATACCGCCCTTGCTTCATCAGGGCCTTGCCTCCACAGGGACATTCATGGATGGTCGTATATGTGGACACCGAAAATATTACTTGAGCATACCGGGTGCATAGGATGCCCATGGGTGAAATTTCTAAAACTTTCATGGTACCAATGGAATGCCCCAACACCGTAACCGAGTGGAAACTATAAGTGCAGGAGAGTCCTATACCGTTAGGCCGCGACTCCCACTGTCGTATAGTCGGTTGGATAGGAGTGTGGCCTTACCTACCTGGTGTGAGGAGGCGTTGTTAGGCTGAGTCTGACCAGCTCGTAAATGGATCCGCTATTGTTAGGCCTTGTTGGTGATTGAATGTCCACAAGCGGGTAGTGAGGTCTCTTAAGCTCGTTTGGCTGTGCGGGGTCAGTAGAGCGGCAGTCATTTAGCAGTGTAATAGACCCCAGTGATTTCCTTATGATTAGAAATATACTTAATATGTGGTTTAGATATAAGCACTAGCATTACTTGCATCACATTAGCATTGGCCGTATAAGCCCTTCATGCATTGCCTTGGTATGGCGCCCAGTACTCATTGCATGGTATTCATAATAAGCCTTGGTAAAGCTAGTGATATTCTCATTGAGCATGTTTCTCTCCTTGTACCTCCTACTATTCTTCTATGCATAATTATCACACACTTACACCACCTTCTAAGCTTCTATAAGCTTATGCACGATTAATGCGTGCAAGAAACTCTAGGCAGGCGACGTAACAGCAGAGCATGGAGTAGAGTTGAGCTTGAGGACTCCAGTGTTGTTAACTTTTCTCTCTTTTTTTCTTTTACCTTACGTGTGTTCTTTTGAACCTGATGTAAACTTGTAAAAGTTCAAATTCTTAGTGAATTTTGTGATGTGTATCATTTGTTATTTCCAGATGTACTTGCTGTGATATTGGGTATGCTCGCATCGAAAATGATTATACTGTTATGAAAATCTTCCTTGTATAATCCTAGGATCGGAACCTATCTCAGGAGCCGAGAATGGGGTACTACAGAGGCTGTTGCAGCCAGAACCGGCCATCAGGTTCCTTATGAGTCCGGTTACCGAGTCTGGGGTGTGACATAACCGACTTCGATTCAGTTGGACTCGATTGGTTCAACTCCCCTAAGTTCATCAAGTCAGGCCGATACACCCCTAACTCAGGTGAGTAAACTAGAAGATTTTAAAAGCTAAATGTTGTCTCTCACATCAATGAATCTAATCACATTCCCATTCTCATTTAATTTTTAAGATTCATGTAAGTCCGAACCGATTTGGATTCGGTCGGACTCAATTAATTGAACTTCCCTTAATTGGCCGAGTCAGGCTGATATACCCCTGACCCAGGCGAGTCAAGACTCGACTCATAACTGGATAAGTCCGTCCGAGCCGCTGAGTGACCATGTGTGCCCCACATCCCAACTAATGATTCTGCATAATTAACCATGAACAGTCCATAGCCCAAACCTTACACTGATCTGACAATCCTAATCCTTCAAAATGAGTTTTTTATTTTTATTTTTATTTTTCTTTTAAAGAAAACACTGACGAGCAAGCGAACTTTGACCGATATAAATGTTTATTATATCACTAGTAGATATATTAATATACTAGTGATATAATAAATTAATTAAAGACAACCGATATAATTTTTACACAATTATATTCTATCAATTTACCTATAATGTATAAAATCAGGAATCATATGCTTATATTTATATGATCCCCGAAATATAATTAAATGTATAGATTTACTAGCACATTATATAGTATGATGATATATAATTAAGATAATCCAGTAATTTATATTATGATTATCATCTAATAATAATACTATTAACCAAATCAACGTGATTTTATATCTTTAGTTCACAATAGTATATATTGTGTTATATTATCACATCATAACTCTAACTTACAATTTGATATATAATTTAAATATATAGAAAAATCAGACATCATTAATAAACTATGGGTTATGTATAATATTATTTTTCAATTTAATCAAAGAATATATAAGTTAAATATTATATTTTAACGTTTGAAATTTAAGTTAAATATTATAATTTTAAATCAATGTCTAGTAAATATCATTAAAGATGTGTATATTATTATAATATACACATCTTTAATATTGTTTACTACAAATTACATATACCATTATATTTATATCAAGTATACAATTATCAATATATAATAATCGGTAATTATGTGATTAACCGTGATATATAATTATTTTTTATATATAATAGTATAATATTGATAATTGTAAACTTGATATAAATTTACAATTATCAATGCATATATTAACCAATAGCTATTAAATATGCATGGTTATATTACATCAATATTCCCTTTAATATTAATATATTATTGTCATATTATTGGTATATCTATACCGCAATTAAATCGATCATACACTTTTACATATTTGATACGTAAAAGTTTATATATCATATTAATTAATATCTCTTATGTTAATAACGGGTACATATGTGATACCATTATTTAATACTATTGATAAGTCATATGACTCCATAAATCGGTATCAATTTACAAAAATCATGATTTAATATTTTATACCAAGACTTAAATTAATTAAATCTTGGCCTTCTGATCGTCCATAGGAAATAACTATGGACGATCAGTAATGATATATTATAATATCAGTTATATTAATAGTGTGGTATGTATTAATTTTGTAAATATAATATCAACCATCATACTATAAGAGAACTTATTAAATTTACACGTGGTCAACCATAATTATAATAGAAATCACATTACTATATAATCTCATTATACGTTAATCAAACCAATCTCATTTTTTAATACTGATGATTGATTGATCAAACATGACCTTAAAAACTCATTTATATTATTATAAGAGTTGATTATTAATTTTAAAATTGTGGTATTACATTGATTATAATATACAGAAATCACTTCTCTATTTTAATTGATATTTTGGTATGTAATGTGATTTCTATTATAATTATGGTATGTAATACAGAAATCACTTCTCTATTATAATAGAAGTCACATTGCTATATAATCTCATTATACGTTAATGAAACTAACTTCATTTTTTAATACTGATGATTGATTGATCAAACATAATCTTAAAAACTCATTTATATTATTATAAGAGTTGATTATTAATTTTAAAATTATGGTATTATATTAATTATAATATACAGAAATCACTTCTCTATTTTAATTGATATTTTGGTATGTCATTAACATGTACTTTAACTGATATAGTGACAGAAATTTATATAAAAAAATTTATTTGGTATACCGTTCACAATCATGAAGTAATTTTTACACTTTCAATCCACACTAATAAATCATTAACTATTTGTAAATATACCGTTGTTAGAAAACTTAATTTTAAGGTTACCCTATAATTTTATAGGATAACCTCACTATTTATAATTGTCATGATTTAGAAGATGTAAATACCATACGACAATTTATATATTTACGCATTGGATGATTAAATTTGATATTATATAAGGCGGTTGTAATACACCGTCTCATCTAATAAATTATCATAGATTTTAATGTGGTATATACGATTCAAACAATATACTTAGTATAATCTTGTTTTATATTTAATTGAAAATTATAAATTTATATATTATATAAGTAATAAGATTTGTATAGAATGATAAAGATTTGGTATAACTATTTGTTTATTAGGTATATAAGTTTATACGTTATATATTATATTTGTGATAATAATTTTAACGATATATTATATATGATATTTATAATTTTATAAAAATCATATATATTTATACACGTTTTGGTATAATAGTTTAATACTATTCAAACCATTGTACCAAAACATGTATAAATATATATTAAATAAATATAAAAAAATTAAATTTATTAGAATGTATGTAAATTACTATAGTAATGATGATATGGGTAAATATAAAATTAGATCGTAATGACAAATAATCTGACTAAATCATAATATTTAATATATTATAATTACAATATAATCACAGATACTCGACAAATTAATTATTGATATTATTTGTATATTTATATTATACAAATAATTTATAGATGTAAATCTAATATTTGTAATCATTAAATAATTGTGTTATATATATCATTATTAAACTGAATGGTGTAACAATATATGATTGGTTTCTCGAGTATCTGTGGTTATATTGGCATGATAAATTCTTTATATTATTACACCTTAATGGCATAACTTAAATATCTAACAATTATTATAAATATTTAAAATGTTTGATTGATTATATGCCGTATTATCTATGAATATACATATAATAGGTGATTTATCACAATTAATATATAAGACCATCATATTTATCTATCTTTATAATAAGTACTATTACCATGAAATAATTTATACTAATAATATTATAGATTTATCATTAAATATAAAATATCTAAATATTTTGTATAGATATATGAGTTTTATTAGACTATTATATTAAACTTAAATATGTGATATGATTTAATATATCTTTACATCACAACTATTTAAAATTGTTTAGTTATAACTCACATTACGAGTAGTCAAACCTATCTATTATAACTTCAAACACCCATGATATCAACACATTAATATCTGATGAGGTATATTTAAGTGATACATATAAATAGTTTACCACACTAAATTTAAATATTCATACACCACTCTATCCATTATTTCTACATGATATATATTTTAGGATATATACATCTATATAAATTTCAATATACATACATAATTAATTGATGTATAAATATTGAAATTTAGTATGGTGATAAATCCGTAATATATTAGATGTATATATATTTAAATTTTATAATAGTCACAACCATTATGATGATTTTAATATTATAATTATAAGCCTTATATAATTTATAAAATATGAATCATCTACTGATCATTATTAACATGATAAATTTATATTAAAATATTTTAGTTAGACGGATTATATATAATTACTAACTCCAACGGTATGTAGATTTTAATATGTTATAATTTGATAACGGTGTATAACACTCATGAACAATACGGATCATACAACCTTTTTATTGTGGTATAGGTTGAGCCTTACGTATAAATCCGGTATGATCCGTGGTGAGGTATAACACACATGTGAGGTTTATCATACAATTGCTATAATATCCATATTACGAAATATTAATCTAATTTAATAATATATTATATGTGTTTAAAATATATATATCACTTTTATATAACAAGTATTATAATCTACTTATAATACTTGTTATAGATATTATAATAATCTTATAAGATTATTATATCTCATTTTCACTAAATTTAATAGTATATGAATGTTATATCCCTAAATTATAATTATTAGTATATATCCCGGATGTAATTATATATCACAGTTGTAATATATAATTACATCCGGAATATATATTAATATATATTCCGGATGGATATATAACACATGCGTACAACCGTACAAAAACTGATTTAATATAGTAAGATTATAGAATGCCCATTCCATATTTATGATCTTATTATATTTGTTATGGAAAATTTATATATGATTTATTACGTCCATTAAGTATATAAAAATATTATTATATATTTATATGTGACCTTACTATAATAATGCCACGTGTTATTGTATCAAATATATCCATGCACATCTACTCCTTCCGCATGGATATATTATGACTATTAATATATTATATAGTTATATGTGATAAAAGATACGATTATAATCGTATGTATTATATAAAATTAGATAATTATATCATCAATTTTGTATAAATAGACATATCATAATAAATTATAATAAAATGTTATAATGTATTATAAATTATAACATTTATTAGTTAAATGTTATTATATACATTACATACTAATATATAATATGTTATAACACATACATACCAATATTTAATATAAGTATGAATGTGTTATACTAGTGATTATAACACAATTTAATATAACAAGTAACATATAGTATGTACATATATTATATATTACTTGTTATATTATATAATAAATTTTAATAATATGTTCGATCGGAGATTTCGATATTAGTATATGTAAATGATATAATATATATCATTTATATATACTTAAATATCGAAATATTATTATAACTATGTGTTTAATTAATGATTACATCAATTAAATATACTAATTAAGCACAAAATATAATAAACATAAACATTATATTTACGTTTTTAAAATCATAGTTATAAATGATCTTATAAATTTAATACAAGATAAATCAGATAAATGAGGTTATTGTATTAAATTTATAATTGTCATGAATTAAATTAAAGTTATCACTATTATATATATCATATAATAGTGATATTACTAATACTTTATAATATAATATTTGTACTTTTATATAATAATAAAATATTATTATTATTATATATAAGTACAAATATTTTATTATAATTTATTATAATACATATATTTATAAAAAAATGATGGTATAACTATCTAATTTTATGTAATACATACGATTATAACTGTATCTTGTATCATTTATAACTATATAATATATTTATAAGAATAATTGATAATTTTAGTGGTGGTATATATAGTACAAGTTATAAATAATGGATGAGTTATATGCAATATAGTTATAAAATAGACTAAGCTACCACAAATATATAATTATATACTATAAGAGTATCATATCATATATGTACCAATTATTATGTGATAGTGTACATATAGTATATGCCTATTTTATAACACCTTAATCAAATCTTATTATTATTAATACAGAAATCACAGTTCCTTAAATCAACTAAAAGTACATGAAAATTAAATCATGCCAATTAAATCATATCAATATGTATTTTGCATATATATAGTATTGAGTACTATTAGTATAATATACTTAATATATAATGAGTTCATGTATGTTATTAATACATACATGAACTTATTATAGAGATTTTTAAATATTTAATTGCTATATAATTAGTAACGGTATAGGAAGGATGAATGTTGAGATATAACATAATAACATTACTAGAGGTTTATAATTATTGTGTATATACCGGTTGTTTATATTGTTAATTATTTATATAATTTATTATATGTGTATTACATTATTATCCTTAATTATAATGATTACACGTGTAATTTTGGCTCATATAAATATCTGGTATATAACAATGTTTGATACATAAGATTATATTTTCTATCAATAAATATCCGGATGATATAATATAGCATGTGGTTGTATCATAAAAATTATATAATATTTTACATACTATACTGGGTATTTATCAATATTAATTAGAGATGTATTATATATAGTAAGAAATTTATATAAAGATAAATTGTGATGGGATAATAGCCATAATCGCCACATATCAAATTTATATGGTATGATTAATATATGGATTAAGATATAATAGTATATCAAACATATTGATTATATATGTGATTAAATAATCACAAATTATATTAAGTAACCCAACGTGTCTGTATATTTTGTAATTATTGGTGTATCTGATATTTATATCAGATACACCAATAATTACAATATATCATATGATATATAATTATATCATTATGATAAATTATATCTAAATACGTGTGATATAATTAACACTTACAAATCCGGTATTATATATATACAATACTATATAATTTATAGAGTATAATATCTTACAAACCTATCACTAAATAAATAAATTAGTATAGTATCTATATAAACAATTATGATGGTTATATAAAATACACTATTATCTATATGATGTTATAACATAACGTAACAATATTTAAAATCATTATACATATTTTAATTATTATAGTATAGTTTTAAATCTCTATTTTTAAGTAGAATTTTTTACAGATAATATCTTATAACAAAATTGGTTTATAACGAGAATTTTAAATCATCTTCAATAACTAGAGATTTATATATATATATATAATCCATGTATATTATAATATTCATACAAGTCCGAGTCGACTTGCATTCAGTCGGACCCAATTCATTCAACTCCCCTTAATTGGCCGAGTCAAGCCGATATATCCCTGACTCAGGCGAGTCAAGACTCAACTCATAATTGGATAAGTCCATCCGAGCCGCCGAGTGACCATGTGTGCCCCACATCCTAACCAATGATCCTGCACAGTCCACAGCCCAAACCTTACACTAATTTGATAATCCTAACCCTTCAAAATGAGTTTTTATTTTTATTTTTATTTTTCTTTTAAAGAAAATACTGACCGGCAAGCGAACTTTGGCCGATCACTCACTCACCTTCCTCAAAATTCTAAACGAATGGTCAGGACCGTCCAACCCATGTGATTTTTGGCCTTTGGCCCATCCAATGAGGCACCTGTCAAATGATCGGCATCGATCTCGTACACGAGCCCCATACATGAACATATATATAAACATGGCATAGTTTTTCTATAATAAGAGATCTAGAAAACCATAAAGCAAGCTCTTTAAGAACACAGATCTGTGAAAAACAGGAATCTACAGTAAAACGAAAGAAATCTCCAAACCAGCTATAAAAGAAATCGAGCACCGATCGTAAAAAAAAACCTTAAGATAGAGACAGACCTGCGGAGCTTTGGTAAGGCATAATGGATAGAAAATGAAATGAGAAAATGATAGACATTTCAAAACCTTTCATAACAGAAACACCTATTCGTAAGGGAGTAGATTACGTGCGGTCTCAGCCATATCCAAAATGGTGCTGCCCTTACCGTGGGGCCTACCTTGATGATTTATTCCATATGTATACCGTACATTCGTTTTTCCATATTATTTTTAGAGCATGAGCTCAAAAACTAAGTACATCTAATTCTCAAGTGGACCATATTATAAGAAGTATTGGTGGTTGAAAGCTCAACCATTAAAAAGTTTCAGGGCCCACTGTAATGTTTATTTTCCATCGAACCTGTTAATAAGGTCACGTAAATCTGTACGAAGAGAAAAAATAAATATTACCGTGATCCAACACTTTTGTGATCCATTAATGGATAATCATCACTATTTTCTATAGTATGGTCTACCTAAGAACCTGATGTGCTTTATTGTTTGAGATTATATTCTAGAAAAATCTGAAAAAACAGATGGACGGTGTGGATATAGAATATATCCATCAAGAAGGACCTCACAGTAAGGGTCGTACTGTGTTGGGTGGGGTTGGGGCCGCACTTAATCCTCTCTCTGTTTATAAGTGACGTGGATGACGTGCTCACACTTCCGGACACGGATTGCGTACTATCCCCGCTCGTCCCTAGCTCCGAACGGGCAGGTCTGTGGCCGGGCCTACCGTGATGTATCTGTACATCCAAACCATCAATACCTTTTCTCAGATTATTTTAAGGCATCAAAACAGAAATGAGTCAGATCCAACGATCAAATGGACCACACCAAATAATAAGCTTGGTTACATTAAAATACACAAAGCATTAAATGTCAGTTGCATTAAATGCAAGAGTCATTTGTGGTGTGGTCTATTTAATCGTTGGATTTGCCTTATTTTTGTTTTGATGCCTTAAAGTAATCTGAGAAAAGGGATAGACGGTTTGGATGTACAGATACATCACGATGGGCCTGCCCACAGAACTGCCCATTCGGAGCTAGGGACGGGCAGGGGTAGTACACAATCTGCGTCCCACACTTCCGTGGCCAGATTAGCTGGTGTACCACATCGGTGGTGTGTTGATGTCACCAAGTTCTGTGGGCCCCACCATGAGGTATGTATTATATCAAAACTGTCCTTCAATTTGGCGAGCTCTTTTTAAGTGTTGTTCCCAAAAATAATTCAAGTACAAAGATCAAATGGACCACATTGAAGAAAGCAGTGGAGGATTGAATGTCTACCATTGAAACTTTCTAAGGGGTCATAGAACTTTTGGATCAATCTGATATTTGTTTTTCCTCTTCATCCAGATCTTTGTGACCTTAAGAACAGATTAGATAGAAAATAAACATTATGTTGGGCCCTACTACTGTTTTAACGGTGGTAATCATTGTTCCACTGTTATTTTTGGTGTGGTCCACTTAAGCTTAGGCTATGACTCATTTTGTTATTATGCAGTAAAATGATCTCTCCAAGTGGATGGACGGTGTAGATATAATAAATATATTGCTTGTTATATTATAAAGTAAATTTTAATAATATGTTAATTCAGATATTTCGATATTGGTATATATAAATGATATAATATATATCATTTATATATACTTAAATATCGAAATATTATTATAATTATGTGTTTAATTAATGATTACATTAATTAAACACAAAATATAATGAACATAAACATTATATTTACGTTTTTAAGATCATAGTTATAAATAATTTTAGAAATTTAATACAAGATAAACCATATAAATGAGGTTATTGTATTAAATCATGACAATTAAATTATAATTGCCATAATTTAAATTAAAGTTATCACTATTATATATATCATGATGTTTATTCGAGATCCAACATGTTCATGTGTTAACGCAGACATGAACAAAGGAAAAACACAAATATCAGCTTGATCGGAAACTTCTGTGGCCCTTCAAAGTTTTTAATGGTGGGCGTCACTCTCCCCACTGTTTTCTATGGTGGGTCCACTCAAGCTTTGGAGCTGACTCATTCTTTAGATCTTGCCCTAATATAATCTCTCCAAATAGATTAATGGTGGGATACAAAACATACATCATGGTGGGCCCCCACAGAACTTGGTGACGTCATTTCAGTAGCGCTACTCAACCTGTCAGTAGCTAATCCGCGTCCCTTCTTGACTGACAAAGCCTTTCACGGGAACTTCGTGCGAACAGATGTTTGTAAGGAGCCCACCGCGATGTTTGCGAGGAATACAACACTGAATTTATTTAGAAAGATAAATTTAAGACATGCATACTGTTGAAATTTTCTTGTGGGTCCACCGTGGTGTTTATATGCCATCCTAACTCTAAATAAGGTCAGTCCTACTGGGATGAACTGAAAAATAAATTAATAAAGAGCCCTGATCCAAAACTTACTGTGGCCCATGAATGTTTCAACAGTAGAAATTCAATCCTCTATCGTGCGGCCCACTTGACTTTTGGATTTGCATGTGATAACGTGATCTGAAAAAACGGATGGACAGGATGGATTTCTTGTAAACATAATGGTGGGCCCCAGGTAATTTCCCGCTGCAAGTTCCTTTGGCAGGGAATCCGCATCTCTACTGGGACTGTCTTCTGTGGGGCCCACAATGATTTATGTGTTTTATCTATGCCTTTCCATTTTAGAACATCATTGAACGGTATGAGCCCAACAAATGAGGCAGATCAAAATCTCAGCCGGACCAAACCATGAAAATCAGTGGCGATTGAAACCCCACCATTCAAAAAGCTCCTAGGGCCCACCCATCTTAGGTCATGGAGACTTTGTGAATAAAAAACACAAATACCAGCTTGATCTAAAACCTTTGTGCCCCCATAAGAAGCTTTTAATGGTAGGCATTCAATCACCACTTTTTACTCATGCCCTAAAGTGATTTAGAAAAACTTGATGGACGGCGTGGATAAAACATACGCATCATGGTGGGTCCCACATAACACCATCTAGTGCCGTTTCCCCACCTGTATTTTGTTATTTATTAATGGTGTATATAGTGATTGGATAGGACTGATTTTTACACCCCGGTTATCCTCGTGTTGGGGCCCACCTATTTGGAAGATTAGATGTCACAAGCACTTAACAGGTTGGAAGTTATCAACTAGGTGGACCACACGCTTTGGTCTAACCGTTGGACTTGATGACCAATCGTTAATATGGACCGTCCATCACGTGTCTTACAAGGGAGCCGATTAGGTGTTACACTGACACCTTAGTGGGTCACGTGGGGCCTACCTTGATTATGTGCTGTATATCCATGCCCTCCATCCGTTTTTCCAGCTCATTTTACGAGTTGATCCCAAAAATTAAGTAAATCCAATTATCAGATGAGCGACACCACAGGAAACAGTGGCGATTGAACACTCACCTTTAAACACTTCCTAGGGCCCACCTTAATGTTTATTTATCATCCAACCTGTTGATAAGGTCAAGTAGACCTGGATGAAGAGAAAATACAAAGTCATGCTTGATCAAAAAACTTTTGTTGCCCACAAAAAGTTTTTAATGATCATTCACAACTGTCTCCAGTGGTGTGGTCCACCTGAGATTTGGATCTTCTTAATTTTTGGGATCACACCCTGAAATGAGCTGGAAAAAAAAAAAAAAAAAAAATTTATATATATATATATATATATATATATATATATATATATATATATATATATATATATTTTTTTTTTTTTTTTTTTTTTTTTTTTTTCCTGCCCATTTGAGTAAATGGGGAAGAAGCCTTACCTGTGCAATAACCTTAAATTATAAATCCAATTAAATTAGAAAAAAAAAAAAAAAAGAAAGAGAAGAAAAAGAAATTATGAATAGCATTGGCCCACAAAAGGAAAAAAGAAAAAAAGAAAAATCATAATAGATCCGGCATCTCTTCAAGGTATAATTCATCCATCGTGCGGCCCATCAAATCAATTGCTCTGTATCACAGAAATATGGGCCCACTTGCAAGAGACGCAATGCCTTCCCAATGATCATATAATTACTCCAAAAACTAAAACCGGGCAATGGCCCGCATCCAACAGGAACAATCCCTTGATTGAGAACCATAGGATCTTCACCTTGATCCAAGTTTGGAATACAATGATGAGCTTCTTTAGAGCCAATCACAAAAGAAATGATCAAAACAAGAATTTATAAAAAAAAAAAAGAGAAGGAAACAATATAGATACATTTTACAATAATACAATCCCAGCCATTCCTTCACCCCATTATCATGTGTATCAAACCTATCAAACCCACACCTTTCTCTCATTAACTGTTCTTGAAGAAGTTGAGACCCCATCGGTGCACCAGTCCATCCAAGACATGGCTTGCCGGACTCCGCTGCACTGTCAGGGTGGCCCGGGTGCCACCCATCACATTGGCATCCCCCGTCGACTTGCCACTACCTGATGAGCTCTGTACAATCTTCGATGTTTCACCATTAACAGAATTCTCAGTTGTCGTGGACTCAGTGAATGACCCTGACGAGTCTGGAGTGGGTCCGGAGGGCACGCAGGGGTGGTCAGGGGCAACAACATCACCATTGCTCGCTGATGTGGAACTGGGGGCTGTTTCTGTGGCCCCAGAGCAACCTGTGGTGGAAGTGTCCGGCCCATCCTTGTGCAGTGAGTCGGGGGATATGGTGGTTCCATTGGGTGATTGGGCTACTTCATTTGGGTGTCTGATCTCCAAGTCCTTCAGTGATTCTATCACCGCTTCTATGAACATCTGCATTTGACCATGAAACCAAAAGGAGTCGAAACTAGTTTTTGAAAGCATGAGAGCATAGAATTGCACCATAAGATACCAAGGTATTGCAATTGATCTTTTATAAAAAAAAAATATTAACACGCACACACACCCCACACACTCACGCTGGTGGAATTTCACCATCTATGGGTACTCGAACCCTTGACAGGGAGTTGAAACTCCCGGGAGTCTACCACCCGGGCAAGAGTTTCACGAAAACACTACGGTGGTACCGGGCACACATGGGCCTAAGTGATGCATGCATAAACTCTCACCCGCCCATGTATGAGCCAACACATGTTACCCACAGGGCCCCACAATCAGGCCGATCCATGCATCAGGTGGACCACATAGGGAACAAGTTGGGAGGGAACATCCACCATTGATTTGAATGGAGGACCAACCGTGTTGTGTACATAAAAATTTCCACCCCATTCGGACCATTCATCTGGTCAGGATGAAGGGTCAGGCTGTTTTGAAATTTCATGTGAGCCCCTATCTAAATCAATGGAGGGCATCCCTTCTCCCATTGTTCCATGTTGTGGCCCACTTGATTAAGAATTCTCTCCCAGTAGATGTGTTTGAAGGTTGGGCCATTCATCAAGTGCAGCCCCACTGTCAAATATGAATTTAACAGCCGACTAATCAAAATGGTCATCCGTCAATAAGCATAGAAATCTAAAGCAAGCTTATGCTATGCAAAGAATAATAATAATAAATTCAATCTTGAAACCATGAACTAACTCACCCTTTCTTCATCTTCCACATTGTTTGGAGACAAACTATCAAACGAGTATTCCATAAATTCGTCATCCATCGCTGTTGGAATGAGTGGGCCAGGATAATGACTGTTTGAGAAGTCAAAAGTAATCAGTCTCGAAGATGATGAACCAAGATCATCTTCACCCACTTTCTCCTGCAATTGGAAATGACCGTGTTAGCAATTTGAGCTTTTGGGTTCCTTTTGTGACAATATTTGGCATGTATCTCGTAACTAGGACATGAATACGCCTGTCAGTGTCAGATAGAAGGGATGCTGGAAAAACCCTCACATAAACAACACATCCATGAAGATGCATCATGATAGAGAACTGATATCAGTGGAATGGCCTTCTTTTGAAACGGTAGGCCCCACCACGAACAAACATAACAAACATGCCATCTATTCTAGGATATCAGTGCCATGAAACGGTAGGCCCCACCACGAAGGATCATGCTTCTTGAAAATCAGGCGATCCCTGTTCAATAGGTGACCACACCTGTATGTTTAGTCAGACCATTGGTTGTCCATTGATTCAAACAATGTGGCCCACCTGATGAGTGGAATGGCCTTCTTTTGTTGCAGGTGACCTGATGAGTGGAATTGGTACTGTTATCATGGTACCAATTCCCTATGCAAGTGGCATGTTTGCAGGAAAGATGGTGCAGTACAGAAGTTGTGGTACATTGCTTGTATGTGATTAGTTTTTTCTTTTTTCCTTTCTTTCTTCTTCTTTCTGTTTTATTGTCTGAAAGGTCTGTATGCAATCCCAAGTGGCTGGGGCAAGGCTATGATGATGTAAGTTCTAGATTGTAAGACAGAGACGCATAAAAGAAAATTAAAGAAAAGTATTCATATAACCAGAATTACATTACTATCTGGAACTATGAAACATTTTGGGGTGTGTTTGGTTGCACCAGAGAATGAAATTTCAGGACTAATCAGTCTAATTTGGTGCAGAAGTGAATGGTATTTCATGAAATTTGATGCGACCAAACACACCTTTGCTTAAATACTACCAAATACAGAAATAAGATGGGAGGTTTCCCTCAATTAGCTATGTCTATCAATGTGTCCAAATGTGTATTTGATAATAGTACATGAACAGTAATTTACTAGAAAACAAAGACATCCGACAAGTAGAATGTACTTGTGGGAACTGCCTAGTGGTGATCCAAAGAGTTGACATGGTGGGCACCATGTGGTGGATGGGAGATGGCCCCAAAATTCCTCCCCATCTGATGATCTTGTCTGATAGAACCCCCACTAAATGCGGACCATTGGTTCCATTTCGATTGGATGGCAAGGTATCATTATCTGATAAGAGGATATTTAGGGCATGGCCCATCCCATGATGGGCCCACCAGCTCAAAACTTAGTTTACCAAAAGGTGAGCCTCACTTGTATTGTTTTGGGGAAAAATGAAAGGCAGTTCATTTTGTCTGGGCATCAACCTCTGGAGTTGACGTTGCCTTGAGTCTCCATGGTAGCAGTATTATACACGAGAAATTAAATATCTCAAGAAAACTAGTGCTGTTCATCATGAAAATGAAGAGCCGCCCACACATTAGTAGTTAGCATCTTGAAACTATTAAGCGAGTAATGGGAATGATATTACAAATAAATAAAATTAGTGGAAGAAAAGTATACCAAAGCTCCAGGGTGCGTTTCTTCTGAGGGAATATCAGCAGGGACCTGAGGAGACGGAAGTAAGAGTGAATTCCAACAATGATTTTCAAGCAAATGAATTTAGATACTTCAAGAATTAAAGAAAAAAAAAACAATTCTTTCCAATAATAGCAAGAGTGAGAGTTTTAACAATGTTAAACAGAATAAAACTCCGGTAGTATGCTAAACTGATGCAAAAGCAAGGGTCTGGAAAACAAAGCATGGTTTCTGTCAACAATGTTAAACAGAAACTATGCTTTTTTTTCCAATAAAACAATGTTATCTTCACCAATTAGTGTCATCTTAGCCATTAACTGAATAAAAAAGCAAACACTTGTAGTATTGGAAAAGCATGGTTTCTGTACCACCGCACTAAACATAATCATCTCATATTAATAATCAAAAGTCCTGAACTGCACAAACAGCCAGCTACATTCTCCTCACTTCTCTATGGGAGGTATTACACAATGCTCGGACTGCAAGTTTTTACAGCATGCAATGGCTTTCAGGTTGTACAAGTAGGGCCCATAGTTCAGGGATCCAATGCGTTGATATGATGGGGCCTGCCGTGGTCATCCGATGGTAATCAATAGTCCAGCACTGCATAGACAGCCAGTTACCAATGTTCCTTACTTACCTATTGGATGCATTACACAATGTTCAGACCAGGAGTTTCTACTATATGCTAGGGTTTTCAGGTTGTACACGTAGGGGCCTATGGTTCAGGGATCCAATGTGTCAATATGATAGGGCCTGCCATGGACGTCCAATGCACCAACATTCTCTTAGATATAAGATCCAAGATCCTGAATCTTTGGCCTTATCTCAGTTGAATGTGCACCATTGCCATACTGCATTTCCTAACCATTTGTTTGCTATTCTTAAACTGTCTACTTGCTAGCTGCCAAATGACGGGTTTCCAATTTGGGAGATTTTTTGTTCATGGGAATTAGCATTGGACCCATCATATTGACAGCATGATTGCAGAACCATGGGCCTCCACGTAAAAACTTGAAAATCACAGTATATTGTACAAACTCTCATGTCAAGCATTGAAAAATACCTCCACAAGTATGCTGCATGAGTACTTCCCACCCATACACACCTCTGCGGCACATATGTATTCGCTATTGGGTAACACACAGGAATCATTTCTGTACACTTCCAGTATAATTTTCTCAACTCAGCCCCAGGATATGCATAGTTGCCCTTGGGCCTTCAATTCGTATAAGTGGGGCCAATGGTTTGATGATCCAGACTGATGATTGTAAGTGCCTTTGCTTGGACAATGCTCCAATGATCTCCTAGATTACAAGAACCAAGCCATTTGATCTTCAGATCTTATTCATTTAATAGGGACGGTTACCATATTTCTGATGAAATTCAAGATCCTCCGATTAATTTGAAAACAACTCAAATAATGAGGAAGAGATAGAATGTAATGAGAAGCAACAAGAATCAAACGAATGCGAAGAGATATTAAACAGAAAGAGATTGATCTTAGATGGGTCAATTTTCAAAAAAAAAAAAAAAAACAGCAATTAAGCTAATAAAAGCTCAAGAATAATCAATATTTGAAGTGGATGGGATCAATGTTTTAAGTATCGACAATATCAGCCGATATATCCCATGATATAACTTGTATCCCATCTGTGCGATACGAAACACACAAATAGTGGGATATATCCCACATGTTTGATCTGATGAGCATTTTCAATTTTCGATCCTTTTTTTTTCCTGTAAATCATGTTAAATCAGTGTCAAATTGTTACAACTCGATGATTTTCATGTTTTGCATGAAAAATCTTGGATTAGGAGCTTTGATTTTGAGATTTGGAGGAGATGGGCCGAGTTACGGAAAATTGAAAAAATTCAAAAATTCCCAATTTCTCACAAATCGGTTGCAATCTGTGTCCAAACATAAAATCAAACATGCATGTAACCTGATCTAGTGATTCTTCTTTTGCTTTTGAATGTATTGCGTTTCCACATGTCTTCTTTCATTTATAAATTATATGAATAGACTTCGAAGTTCAAATATACTTCCATCAATTCAGTTGACAACGCATAGATTAGGACCCCATACAAAGAAAACTTATTATACGCACTTGTTTTTTGTAATGTTTTGATTTATAAGTGTGTAATGATGTAATTTTTTTGAACAACCACTGAAGTTCCATTGAAAAATTCAACCAATTTCCCAATGTTTCCCCATGTTTCCAACAACAGCGATACATTATGGGATGTAACCGATATATCCCATGTGAAAACCGATACGTATCCATATCCCAAGGCAGCTGCGATACGTAACGCGATACCGATATTTCGAACACTAAATAGGATGGACATCCAGCTAAACTCCCATTCAAATACAACTACTTGACTTCTTTTCATTTAATCTTTAAACCAAATCTTGGACTCTTAACTAAACTCTTATTCAAACATGACTTGAAAAATAAAAAAGACTCTTCAACTAACTCTTAACTACTTTTGAAGCATCTAGAAACTTCTTAGAAACAAAGAAACCAAATTAAAACAAACTTCGACTACCTGCTTGTTGTGATCAACTCAACCTAATCTTTAGCTAACCCAAAGTGACTGAGGTGGAGTTAACCTAAGTTGGGTTACACCCAAAGGTGGCCTATCTTGGACTTAAACAGCTCCAAATGTTGGGGTCCATTTGACATCATAATGTCATGGGCCTAAAAGACCAATGGATTGAATGGATGTAGGCCCAAGTGGTACAGGTCGCTGATTAAGGGTTGGAAATGTAATAATACCATAGAGGTGACCTTTGGAACACGGATCACAGAAGTTACGGTTCATCAAGCCAACAGTCCAAATCACGAAAAAAGTGGACCCAATATGTACAAACTGAAGGTTTGAGGGTACTTGTCGGTCCCATGGTTAGGTTGAGGACCATATATTCCTTGTCTTCATACAATAGTCAACCAGCAACCACCAAAGTGTTGGGTTAATTTCCGAGGGATTTCAGTTTGTGATGCTCACATGCCCTTGCTGTGATTGGCACTGTACCTAGCCAAGTTCTATTCAAATGATGTGGATACAAGAAGATCTAGAAAAATGCATGAAGCATGAGTTCTAATTGAAAAGGAACATACTCGAACTTCATATGATGCGAGACTTTGGAATTTGAGTGCAAGCGTAAAGGTAAAATTGCAGAAAGTATGAAATATAACTGGGAAGAATGATCATACTCTCACAAACAAAATGATGGGGAATACAACGTAGGATGGAGTTGAACAGACACTCGGAGCAACCTAAGGAAACACTTTAAGTCTGTGAGTTTGCTTCAGATGTCTGGGGTTAGTTACAGAAACTCTTTAAGTTGCAGTGGGTCACTCCGGGATCGATTGCAGCTTTATTCAAATCATGGGAAGTTGTCCAAATGGGGAAGAAAAAGAAGGTTCTATGGCATCTTTCTCTACTCGTGGGCTTTTGGTTATCTGGAAAGAGCGAAACGACCAGGTTTTCTGTAATGCTGAAGTGAAAATAAAAAAAGACGTGTTCTGAGAGATATGGGAGACAATTATCGAATGGGCCTGCGCAGCTCTTCAGTTTTGAAGCACTGTAACTGCAATGATATTTGTCATTTGATGTTTGTGACTTTTTTTTCTTTTTTTTTGAGAGAGAACGCAATTTCATTAAAAAAAGGAGCGAAAACTACAGGAGAAAGAGAACAAGTGCAGAAAAAAACACGGGAAAAGCTAAGAAAAAGGCTATGCTGAGCTGGCGTAAGCCATTAAGCAACAAGGAAAATAAAATCCACTTCCCTTAAGAAGCTGTCATACGTGGCCCATTCGATCACCAAGTTGAGAGCTTTGAAGGCAACTTTCTCCACGAAGGAGGAAGAGTTACGGAAACATCTATCATTTCTTTCCAGCCACACTGACCACCAAATGGCGAGGGTGGCCATTCTCCAAAGCTGAGTTTTTGGCTTCTCTAAACCGACGCCATGCCAGGCTTTGAGCAGCAAATCGACTGACCCAGGGATGCATCAATGAATATTGAACCTTCTGGTGAAATTTGTCCAAATGGAATAAAAAAAAGGGCAGTGGACTAGGAGATGGTCGGCCGATTCCGCTTCCTTCATGCAGCAAAGGCAGATGTTGGGCAGCACCATCCCTCTTTTCCTTGGGTTGTCTACAGTCAGAATTCTCTTGTTGGCTACCAACCAAGCAAAAGCTAGATTTTTATTTATTATTTTTTTTGTTTTTTTTTTTGGGCGGATGGGGGCTGAATAGAACCAAACGTGGTGAAGGGGGTTAGAGAGCGGAGTTTGAAGAGGGGTGAGAGAATTGTAGAAGGATTTAACAGTGAAACGTGAGGACTTGTCCGATTTCCAAATAATTTTATCCTCGGCGATGGGGTTAGTACTGGCCCTGTAAACGCATTCCAGTAGCTTGGCATAGTCGGGAATCTCCCGGTCTTCGAGATGTCTCCTGCAACAGATGTCCCAAACCAGCTTTCCTTTTATGTAGGAGAAACAGTCAGCCACCAAGATGTCTGAGTTGAGGACCAATCTGTAAATAGAGGGAAACACGTCTTTGAGGGGGCTGTCACCTACCCAAATATCCTTCCAGAATATGATTATGTTGCCCTTTCCAAGCTCAAAACCGACATCTCTGAGAACCTCTTTTTGATGGCGAATGATGTTCTTCCAGATAATCGAAGCCTTATACTTAGACGACGGATTCGTCCACCAGCCCCCGTGCAATCTTCGATATTTGCACTTGATTATCGAACTCCACAAACTACCGTCTTCTGATCCTAACCTCCAGATCCATTTCCTGAGCATAGCCCTATTCATGCGGTTGAGATCCTTAATGCCTACTCCACCCTCTTGATAATGCTTGCATACTTGCTTCCAATTCATGAGATGAATTCTCTTGGAATTCTCTTTGCCGTGCCATAGGAAGTAACGTCTCAGCTTGTCGATGGCTGATAGGATTGAGGTAGGGCATTTGAATAGGGACATGAAATAAACCGGCAAATTTGAAAGGGCGGATTTAATGAGAGCCAGACGACCACCAAGCGAGAGGTAGCGGCATTGCCACTTGGCGAGACATTTTTCGAATCTGAGGATTACCTTATTCCAGGCTGATTTAGGAGGCACACCTAGCCCTAGCGGCAGCCCCACATATGATGTCAGGAAGGAGTCTACACAGCACCTGAACCAAGCAGCAAAGGCCTGGATTTCTTCTTTTGCCAAGTTCACCCCAAACATCTTGGACTTTGCCATATTAATTCGCAGGCCCGAGACCACCTCGAAACAACGGATGGCCGTGCGGAGGTTGTCCATTTTATTGGGAGAGGCCTCAGAGAAGATGAGGATGTCATCCGCAAACTGAACGTGCGAGATCTGATCGGGCTTTCCTTCAATGCTGATGCCAGAAATGATGCCTTCTGCCTGCCCTTTGTGAAGCATCCTAGACAAAGCCTCGACAACAATGAGAAAGAGAAACGGGGATAGAGGATCCCCCTGCCTAATACCCCTATGACTCTTGAAAAAGCCTTTCGGCGAGCCATTGATAAAGATAGAGAAAAGGGGAGATCGAATGCACTCAGCAATCCACCTACACCATCTATCGCCGAAGTCCATCCGCTTTAGCATGTAAAGAAGAAACTCCCAGTCAACGTGATCATACTCTTTCTCGACATCCAAGCTGTAGAATATGCTTTTCGAGCCTGATAGAGAAGAGGAATGGAGGCATTCATTGGGTATCAAAGCACAATCAGTGATCTTTCTACCCGGGACGAACGCGCATTGATTAGGAGAGATCACTGATCCGATCACATTCTTTAGGCGGGACGCTAGAACCTTCGCCAGAATTTTGTAAGGGCCTCCGATCAGATTGATAGGATGAAAATCGTTGAAGGAAGCAGCACCCGCGACCTTGGGAATAAAAGCAATGAATGAGGATCCAATGTCTTTGGATAACTTGCTTCTCGCATGGAATTCAGCCAAGAACTTCAGAACGTCTATTTTAATGATCTCCCAGAAATGCTGAAAAAAGCGAATCAGGAAAGCCATCGGGACCGGGCACCTTGTCCCCTTGGAGCGAGTTGATAGCAGCTTTGACTTCGTCTTCGGAGAACGACAATTCCAAAGAGCTCGCCTCAACAGGGGATAGCATGTTCACCTGGAGATTGTTGAGGCGAGGTCTGGCCCATGATCCCCCATTTAGCAAAGCGCTGAAATAGGAAATAGCCTCTGATTCGATCAAAGATTGGTCTTCCGTACGGGATCCATCGATGATAATGCTGGTAATCTTATTAGCGCTGGCGTGGAATGAAACTAAGCTATGGAAAAATTTCGAGTTTTGTCACCTTCTTTGATCCCTTTCGCACGAGACTTCTGCCTCCTGGAGATTTCATTTTCGCGAACTCTAGCTGATAGGCTCTGAATGAGCTGAATTCTTCTAGCAAAGCATTCCCGAGACATCGGGGACCCTTCAGCATTTAAATCGATCTCCTGAATTTCAGATAGAATTGCTTCAGTTTCACCTTCTTTGGCGTTCCATATGGAAGTCTTCCACTGCCTTAGATTAGCTTTGAGAGCCCTGAGTTTTGAGCTGAGCGAATGGCCAGTGAATCCTTTATCCTAGAAGCCTTTCCACCAGTCGGATACCATGGAGTGAAAACTCGGGATTTCAAGCCAGGAGATATCAAACTTGAACGGTTTAGGGCCCCAGTTGAGATCCTCTCCAGAGAGGAGGATCGGCCAATGGTCAGAAGTTGTACGTGGAAGAACACTCTGAGAGGAAGGAGGGAAAAGATCCATCCACTCGGGCGAGAGCAAGAACCGATCCAGCCTTTGATCGAGAAGGATTAAGGCGACCATTGGTCCAAGTAAACCTTGCCCCAAGCAGAGGAAGATCCATGAGATCGTTGTCGTCGATCCACCCAAAAAAAGCTTTCATCGCTGGGGAGACTCTGGATCCAGGGGGTTTTTCGTCTGCAAATCTAACTGTGTTAAAATCTCCAGCAAAGCAACAGGGGCCTGAGAAACTGTCTTGAAGTCGACAACTCAACCCAAAAATTACTTCTATCAGCTTCTGCCGTGGGCTCATAAACTGAGCAGATGAGGATGGAAGATCCTGAAGATGTGTCTTTCAAGACCACAGATAATGAATACCTCTCAGACTAGCTTTGCTGGAAATCCCACCGCGCTATACTCCAAGCAATCAGGATGCCCCCAAATGAACCGACTGCATCAAGAGAAACCCATTTTGTGTCCTTCTCCTTCCAAATGGAGCGCATCAAACGATCGTCAAAAGACTACACCTTAGTCTCCCGTAGACAGATGATTTGAGGTTTGCATCTCCCGCAGTAGTCCTTTATGAGATGCCTCTTCTGCTTTGAACCCACACCCCTAACGTTCCATGAAAGGATCTTCATGGGACAATAGACCTGCCCCCGGTAGATTGACGCCCTGCTTCAAGAATCATGGAAGTCGAGGATCCCGAGAACGATTCAAGCTTCTGAAGTTCTCTGGAGCTGCATGATTTTGAACGCCGCTTTCTAGGGGGTCTGGAAGGCGAGATGGGTCTACCCCGAGACTCCACGCAGTGAAATAACGCGATGAAGTCCTCCGGGCAGTCCCCAAAAGAAAAGCCTAACGACCTGCCCACGCAACCTATCGCATTCCTAATCCATTTCTTCTTGTGGATAGATTCAACTAGCTCAGCCCTGCTTGCTTCGTCGAGCATCTTCGAGTCTGTTGCTTCTTCTGGGGCTCCTGATGAGCCGTCTCTGATCTAGAGGGGTTCCGCCACGATAACTTCCACTCCCGGGTTGTCTTGAAAAAGAGTTAGGAGATTATGGTCAAACCATTCTGATATGACAGAGGGGTGGCGCGACGATTGGGTTTTCGAGAAAGCCGAGCTCCCTTCAAGATCGAAAGGGACCAGGAGGTTGTCCATCTGAGGAGGGCACTGATGTTGGGTATAGGCATGTAGAGTCGGACGAGAGGAAGAATGTGAGCGGCTCTGATGATGAGGGTGGGGAACGATGTTCAGGTCAAGAGGAGGAATGGGAGAGGTTTCAGGTCGGATACGAATCGGCCACTGCTGGGCTGGGAGGTCAAGGCACGTTTGGGGCTAGCACAGGCTCGCTCTGGACTTAGGCACGGGGCCCTCCTTAGGATGGGAATGGGGAGCCAACTCCTCTCTTGCCATTAGGATAGGATTGGTTGCTGGCCCAGTAGGATTGGAAGTAGGTGGGACAGAGAGAACGCCATCTGTCGCCCGAGCGTATGACTGACTAGGCTCGGAAATCAGCTCGGAAACAAGCCATGTGCTAACCTGTGTTGTGTGCCCTGAGAGCCCTACGCGTGGCTGGCATGCGAGGACAGGAATCGAGGCGGCAGAGCGCTTGGGAACAGAGAGATGACGTGTCTCCCTCTCCGCGTGCTAGCACTCATGGGCTGCGGCTCGAGGAGACGCTGAAGCGAACGAGATTTCTCCATGTGGCCTACTCGCCTCCGCTGGATGCCTTGAGAGCTCGGGATTCGGGATGTCGTCTGCCGCATTTGGGGCCCGTGTCGAGAGGCCGTGAGGAGTCTCGAGATTCATACCTCGAAAGTCGATGGTTCGGGCACGTGTTGCCCAGGTGAGGGATAATGTGGCGTGCGGAGGGAAGGAGTCTGCCTAGGGATGGGGGAAAGCGTTCCGTGGTCCGCGGGAGTACTGAGTCCATGCACCATCTTCCAACGTCGGATTTGAATTTGTCGTTGTTGGAGCTTCACGCGAACGCCATAGCTCGCCCCATCTCTGAGCTGCGTTGTCAGGAGCTTCTGCATGCAAAGGCAGTGGGATGATCCTGTTGTCTGCAAGCACCGAAATCTGTTGGGGGAGAATCTTCGATTTCTGTTTTCTGATTTTTATCCTCAAAATGGCCATCTCTTCTCTGCTGCTGGTCTTCAGGTCGATTTTTATAAAGGATCCAAGTAAAGACGCCACCGAGATGAAGAAATCTTCCGTCCAGAGCTCGAGGGGGATTCCCCAGACTAGAACCCAAACTTCTTCCGTCCCAAACAGGGAGAACTCGTCCCAGCGCAAAACTAAGGAGAACGATCCATCCTTGAAAACCGCCCCGGCAAAGATCAGAATGTCAAGGTTCACACCCTGTTTTCCTTTGATCCATAGCCCATAGGCTTCAACGATGTTTGTGACTTTTTGTCACCCACTACTTTGAAATTTCGTTTGGGCTTTCAATAAAGAATCCGATATTCAAAATAAATAAATAAAAGGTATGCACAACATCATTCAAGGGAACATGCACTGTTTAAAAACATTGGGAAATACAAAAAAGAACTGCGCTGATCTTTTATCTGCTTGGATGTATTGCCTACTGATTCAATGATTGTCCTTCAAACTTCTGATCTTCTAGACAGGAGAAACTCAATGGAGAAGATGACATCACTATGAGAGAGCAATTTTTATCTATTGGTGTTCACAAATGCAAGCAGTATGGTGTGATGATAATATCATAGAATGTACAGTGGATCACCGCTTCTCCATTTGTATGAGCTATTGCACCATTTTATCAACTAAACTACAATTATGAAGGAACTTGTCACTCACATCTGTTCGACTCATAGGTCTTTTGGAACGTAGATGGTTAATAGCATCTTCTGTACTGCTTGTTGTGAATTCTGTTACTCCATAGCCAACCAATACAGAAATAAAAGAGACTCCAATGAGAAAAATATCCCTAAAAGCAGAATTTGAATTATGGATGAATGCATTGCAACAAAGGCAAGTTTTTTAAAAAAATGCAAGAGTTGCAGCACACTAGCAAGGTTGCTGAGGCATACCTTGAGATGGTTCCACATGACTGAGATGTTCTACTTTATGCATGGCATCATAACTACCCTGCACACAGAACCATCACCTCTCAATTATAATGGAAATTCAAAATATCGTATGTTAAATGAGATACAAACTCGCAGGGAATTATAGGGTCCTGATGCATTAGGACGTGTAGTGTATGGATGGGCCACATTTGGTGATGCAGATTGTTCATCTGATGGGCACCGCTGATTGCTTCCAGATCAGAAGATTCCTGCTCTCCAATCTTTTGGCTTTTTCTCCAAATTGCAGTATTTTTTTCTTAGCCATCCATTTGTAGGACCCACCAGATGACATTTTGGATATATGTCTGGATGCGTCAGGGCCAGATAATACTTCACAAACTTATTGGATATATAGGAATACCTTTCCATAATAACTGTGCATGGTGTGGAAATAGCTTTCCTCAAGCACATCCTTTGGAGGGTTCAGAACATTATGAAAGAAAATTGTTATTGAATCGAAGTAGAACTGTGGACGTGGAGAGTTGTGATCTCCCTCAAATTTGATGATATTTTTGTCTCCCTGCAAAAGTTTGTAACTTTAGTCCCAAGCAATAGGAAGGAAAACAGCAGCAGAGCATTTTACTATCTGTTATTGCTCTAATATTTACTGGATAAAACTCAAACAAACAATACCGATGCTTGCTACATTACGAAGTTGATATATTCCATAACAGTCAAGCCAATGCTATCAAGTATTATATGATGCTCATCATCACCAACTTCATCACATCATCATAATCATCATCATCACAATCTTGTGGCTATTTGTGGTGTGGTTGGCTAGGAATTTGGTAGAAGTTCAATAATCGGCTGTCAGCCTGGCAGGGAACCTCCCCCCTTTACTCCTGACTTGGGAGGCAGCACATTGCTTCTGAATTATATGATGCTCAATTTATAAAATAATTTTTTTTTAAAAAAAAAAAACTATAAAAAGAGATGGGGAAAGCCATCCTTGATTTACAATCTAGCTCTAACAAACGCATACTTTAAAAAGAGAAAGAATCATTTAATAACTTTCAAAATTGGATCATATAAGAGCCAAATAGATTTCTTTCTACATGGGAAGAACGGTCAGCATGTAAAAACCATCAGGAAAAAGAAAAGAAAAAGCAATCGATATGTAAGGACTGCAAGTGACACCTGGAGAGAGTTTGAACATGCAGCATAGGTTAATGGGTTATGGATGTTTGCATTAAGAGGTGAAAGAAAGGGAATGGAATTAATAGGCATCCAAAAACTAGGTGGAAGAAGTTAATAGGAAGAGAAAACAATGTTATTAAGAAATAAATTGATGGAAGAAGGAAAGTGGAATGGGATGGCTGAGTGGATTAGGAAAGTGGTAAAAGGTGTTTTAGGAGTATCTAGAAGGAAAAGCCAATCATATAAGAAAACTTGGTGGTGGAATGGCAATCTACAAAAAGCTATTAACGAGAAACGTGCATCTTTCAAAACCTGGCAAGTGACTAGAAACAATGGAAATCATGAGCAATATAGAAATGCTGAAAAGATTGCTAAGAATGCAGTAATTGAGGCTAAACTTAAGGCTTATGATGATCTTTACAATAGATTGAGGATGAGGAGGTGGGAAAGATGTCTTCAAACTGGCAAAAATGTGTGTGTGTGTGTGTGTGTGTGTGTGTGTGAGAGAGAGAGAGAGAGAGAGGAAGAGGAGGGACTCAGATCATGTTAGATGCATTAATGTAAGTGCTATGGTCTCATGCTCCTTTGGTTGTCAAATTTTGTTGTGCCAAAACTCTATTTGTGTCTTGTGTTTGTATGTTGTTATATATGTTCCAGACACTGCTTCACAAGTGCTTCAAGTTAAGTATAATGATCGACTTCAAGCCAAGTCAAGCCATGTACTGTAAACATCAATGTTCAGAGCTACATCAATAAAGAGTACAAGACTCGAGTACATTTCAAGACTCAAGAGCAACTCAAGTTGAAGTTTGATGTCAAGCTTTCGAAGATCTCAAGATCAAGCTACATCAAGTAGAGATCTCAAGCTTTGTAAAGTTCAAAGGTCAACAATCATTTGATAGAATGTAGTTTCAATGTCCATACTTCATGTCCCAGGTATGATTGACCTTAGATTGACCTTAGGGTAGGTCATTTCAGATACATAATTCAAACTGTATGTTTATATATGAATTTGGTCTGTTCTAAGACTAGTCCTGGATCTTGTTCGACTAGTCCTAGCACTGGTTCGATCAGTGCAAGAAATTCTACGATCAGTCCTAAGTTGTTGAAGATTTTCGGAATTTTTTAGTTAGCCCACGACCAGTCCTAGAGGTCCTTCAACCGGTCGTAGGTGTGTTCACGACTCGAACTTCGACCAGTCGTGGGTCCTCGACTCAAACTACAGCGACCTACTCATGCGGTCTACGACCAGTCCTGGGTCATCTACGACCGGTCGTAGGTGGTCCACGACCAGTCGTAGACACCTCACGATCAGTCGTAGAACGGTTTTCAAAGATCGCGCTTAAAAATTCAAAATGTCATTGAAGCTACAACCAGTCGAAGTTTCCCTAAGACCAGTCGTAGACGTGATTTCTGCTTCTATAAATTGAGCACGAATCTCAGAATTTCATAACTCAATTCAAAGAAATTTAAGGCTCCACTCTGAGATAAGTTAGTGTTCATTTTAAGCTACTTTGTGTATAATTAATATTTCCTTTTGTTAGCTTATTTTTATTTGATTTTGATCTACATTCCAATCTGATTTGAAAAGGGAAAATTCTGTAATTCCTTCTTCTTGGAATCAAAATCAAATAGAGCTAACCCATTTGATTTAATTTAAAATCAATTAGAACTTAGAACCATTTTAAGTGAGTATTGGACATTGAACGTTGATTCGAACTTCTACTCCGATTGGGTTCTTCCGGGCTGCTACGAAAAGAGAAATCCAGGTATTTTACGTTAATGTAAAATTTCTATTCTTTTGGTTTTTGTTTGAGATTCGTCAGAAAAATCTCATTGTGTGGTTATCTGAGGAGAGCCAGAAAACTCAAAAAGTGTGGGTTTTTGGATTGTGTAAGCCTAAGTTAAAAAGACACAATTGTGAAGGTTTTAGGTGAACCTGTGAAACCTATTTTGTTAGTGAACGCTAATATCCCCTGTATGAGGATATTAGGAGTGGAGTAGCATTCTGTGTGGCTGTTGTGAAACAGTTGGTGTACACACAGGCGAACCACTATAATTCTTTGTCTTGTGGTTTGAATGCTTGCTTAAGTTTTATATCTTTTATCATTCAAGTTTGTGGGATGTATGTGTGGATGTGAATGCTGTAAAATTTATATTTCAAGCAAGTGTGTGGAATGTTGTAATAATTTAGATTTAAATTCCTATAATTTATTTTAATTCCTTGCTATTTATTTATTTCTCTTCAGATTGAGTTTTTGATACAAAGGACGTTCTAGAAATAAGGTTGTCTTGCCATAAACCCTTGGTTTTTATGGTGTAAGGTTATCCTTAGAACTGAATTCGTATCAACCTCTCAATACTTGTTTATTGAAGTTGATTTTATTTTAGCATTGTGAATTGATTTATTTTATTTGGCTATCTCTTTATTTTATTCCGCTGTTATAATTATAATTTGGCATAGACATATCCCCCCCCCCCCCCTCTCTAGGACGTATAGCTAGGCCGTTTCAAGTGGTATCAGAGCCTAATAGCTTGCTCTTATTGCTTTTTATTTGGATTTATTTCTTGAGCTAATGATCTAAGCTATATAAAAGATGTCAAATTTTGATAACCTATCAGTCACTAGGCCTCCACCCTTTGATGGCTCCAACCATGCCTATTGGAAAGCCAGGATGAGGATCTTCCTCAAATCAATGGATGAGAGTGTGTGGCAAGCCACAGTGACTGAATGGAATTCTCCTACCACTGAAGTGACTGGAATCGATGGTTCAAAATCAATGAGAGTAACTCCTTATTTCTCTTGGACCACCCTTCGGAAAAATGAGAGTAGTGCCAATGCAAAAGCACTAAATGCAATCACTTGCGCACTATCACCGGATGAGTTCAAAAGAATCATATCCTGTGATATTGCAAAGCAAGCTTGGGATATATTAGAAATGACACATGAGGGTACTACAATTGTCAAAAAATCTAAAGTCCAACTCCTCACAACCAAATTTGAAGAAATTCATATGGAGGAAAATGAAATGTTTATAGACTTTTACACAAGATTAAATGACATTGTAAACTCAATGTGGGGTCTTGGCGATAAAATCTCAAAAAGTAAAGTGTGTGCAAAGATACTACGCTCTCTTCCTGAACGATTCAACTCTAAAGTAACCGCGATCCAGGAACTTCGTGATATGGACAATATGAGGGTAGAAGAACTAGTTGGCTCTTTACAAACCTATGAGTTAAACTTTAAAGCTCCTAAAAGTAAATCCATCGCTCTTAAATCTTCTAAAGGTATTTCTCAAGAAAACTCGGATTTAGAAAATTCTAAAGACGATATGGCTCTTTTAGCGCAAAAGTTTTACAAGATTTTCAAAAGCAAGAAAAGGATAGATTTTCAAAAATCAAATGATAAGAAAAGATCTAAACCTAAATCTAAAAATTGGAAGTCTTTGAAAGATAGTCAATGTTACAACGGTCAAGAGTACGGGCACTAAGCAAACAAATGTCCTAAAAAGGACAAAACAAAAAAGAAGGGTATGTTGGCTACTTGGGATGAATCGTCTGATCCTGAAGCTTCTTCTGAATCAGAAGATTCTGAAACTGAGTCGGGCAATGAAGTTAAAGCCCTTATGACTCTAGCCAAGTTCACTTTTTCAGATCATGATGATTCAACTAGTGAGGAAAATCTGAACAGTGAATGTGAAAATGAAGAGGATCTTCAAGATGCTTATAATGCCCTCTACAAGGAAAGTTGTAAAATTGTTGTCAAACTTAAACTTCAAAAAAAAAAGTTCTTTAAACTCAAAGAATGTTTTGAATCACTTGTTTTAGAAAAAATCCCGAATTACAGATTGTTTTGAAAAATCAAAATGCGATTTAGAATTCAAAACCTCCCTGATTGAAAATCTGAAATCTGAAAATGAGAAACTTAAAAATGAAGTATCTTCTCTTTTGAGTTTAAAGGACACATGGAGATATGCCCAAGGTGATCCAAAGTTAGAAAAACTATTATCCGGATCAAGAAAATGTGGCGATCGATCCAGGTTGGGTTATGATAAGAATATACCTCCTAAACAAAAGAATACTCCCCCTAAGTTTGTGAAAGGAGAGACCTCAAACTCAAAAGGAAAAAGTACTTATCAAGGTTTTTCTAAAAATACAAAAACTTTTCAAAAACCTAAAAGCAGCTATGTCAACTTTACAAATTAGAACCGAAACCCACTAGCTGAAAAGATAGTTGATTTACTCAAGGAGCTCTTAAAATCTAACTCAGTAGGTCATTCTTACAACAACAGACAGAAGAAGACCAACTATACTCCTAAACCCAAAACAGTTCTGAAATGGGTTCCTAAAGTTACCTGCTTGGTTGCCCACACTACTTTCAAAGCAACAAGTCATTCAAAGTGGTACCTAGATAGTGGATGCTCCAGGCATATGACAGGCGACAAGGCTTTATTCACCGATCTAAAAGATATGACTGATGGGTCAGTCACATTTGGTGATGGTAGCAATTGCAAGATTATTGGCAAAGGTAGGGTCCAACTCTATAACCTCCCTTTATTTAAAGACGTTTTATATGTTGAGGGGCTAAAACACAACCTGTTAAGCATATCTCAAATATGCGATAACAACCATAGTGTTAAATTTTCCAATCAAGGTTGTGAAATAATAAACAAAAAGGGTTCTGTTATATTAACTGGTCGCAGAACTTCTGAAAACTGCTATATTGTAAGCGATGGTAGCTCATCTAATCAATCGTGCTACATGGTCCATACCGAGGAGACAGATTAATGGCATAAACGCCTTGGATATGTACACTACCGGAATTTATACAGATTGAGCAAAGGAGAACTAATTAGAGGTCTACTAAAGTTGCAAAAAGTAGGCAAAATATGTGGTAAATGCCAGTATGGTAAACAAACTAGGAGCTCTCACAAAAAGGTGAACTCCAATGCCTCATCAAGACCACTCGAGCTGCTCCATATGGATCTTGTAGGACCAACCAGAACGGAGAGTTGAGGTGGCAAAAAATACATCTTGGTTATCGTAGATGATTATACCAGATTCACTTGGGTAACGTTTTTAAGGGACAAATCAGAAACCCTTGATGAAGTGAAAAAGATCATCAAACGAATCCAAATTGAAAAAAGTTCTCATGTCAGTAAGATCCATAGTGATCATGGATCTGAATTCGAGAATAGTAGTTTTGAGAAATTCCGTAGGGATCAGGGAATATCGCATGAATTCTATGAGTCCAAAACACCACAACAAAATGGAATTGTGGAAAGAAAAAATAGAGTGCTTCAAGAAATGGGAAACGTAATGTTAAATAGTATGAAGCTCCCTAGAAATCTTTGGACTGAAGCAGTGAATACCGCCTGTTATATTATTAACCAGGTTTATACTTGTAAATCTAATAATAAAACGGCTTATGAACTTTGGTTTGATAAGAAGCCTACTGTCAAATATTTTCGAGTTTTTGGCAGCAAGTGTTATATTTTACGTGACCGTGAAAATTTGGGAAAGTTTGACACTAAGAGTGATGAAGGGATCTTTTTAGGATACTCTTTAAACAGTCGTGCATATCGTGTACTGAACAACAGGACCGGTGTGATTCAAGAGTCCATTAATGTGGTCATTGATGATCAATTGAATACACCTGCCCCTAGTGCAGATAATGATGAAGTTCTTTTAATTTACAAACCAGATTATTCATCAAATCAAGTTAATTCTGAATTAAGGACTGTTAAAGATCATCCAACTACTCAGATTCTTGGAAACCCTCTCACTGCTGTGCGCACTCGTAGACAATTAGAAGACATGTAATTATGTATGCTTTACATCCCAAATTGAACCGGCTAACGTAAAAGAAGCTCTTTTTGACGAAAACTGGATAGTTGCTATGCAGGAAGAACTTAATCAATTTGTTCGTAATGATGTCTGGTATCTCGTTCCTAGACCTAAAGATAAACACATTATCGGAACAAAGTAGATTTTCAAAAATAAGTCTGATGAACTTGGAAATATAATTCGAAACAAGGCAAGACTGGTTGTACAAGGGTACACTCAAATTGAAGGCATCAATTACGATGAAACCTTTGCCCTAGTTGCTCGCCTTGAATCAATCAGACTTTTTATATCCATTGCATGCTATAGAAAATTTAAGATTTATCAAATAGATGTAAAGAGTGCCTTTTTGAATGGCGATTTACATGAAGAGGTATATGTTGAACAACCTACAGGGTTTGAAGACCCTAAGTTAATTGATCATGTATACCGTCTTAAAAAGGCTCTCTATGGTCTAAAACAAGCTCCCAGGGCATCATATGAGAAATTGACTATGTTTTTACTCAGTCATAATTTTCAAATGGGTAGTGTCGATAAGACGCTTTTTGTTAAGAAACACAACAATGATATTTTAATGGTTCAGATCTATGTTGATGATATTATTTATGGATCAACTTGTACTAATATGACTATTGAGTTTGCCGATTTAATGAAATCTAAGTTCGAGATGAGCATGGTTGGGGAATTAAATTATTTCCTAAGGTTGCAAGTAAAACAACAACCTGATGGAATTTTTATTTCTCAAACCAAGTATGCTTTGAACTTGATTAAAAGGTTCAGATTTGAGAATGGTAAGAATTTTGATACTTCCATGAGTACAACTTTAAGACTCTCAAAAGACTCTACAGGTAAAGATGTAGATCCTAAATTGTATCATAGCATGATTGACAGTTTACTTTATTTAACTGCTAGTAGACCTGATATTGCTTTTAGTGTTGGTATTTGCGCTAGATATCAGTCTAATCCTGAAGAATCTCATTTAACTACTGTTAAGCGAATTATGCAATGCGTCGCAAGTTCTGCTAATTTGGGTCTTTGGTATCCATATGATACTAGTGTTCAGTTGGCTGGGTACTCAGATGCTGATTGGGCTGGTAATATATATGACAAAAAATCAACCAGTGGTGGTTGTTTTTATATTGGAAATTGCTTGGTTTCTTGGTTTAGCAAGAAGCAAAGTTCTATATCGCTTTTCACTGCTGAGGCTGAATACATCGCAGCAAGAAATGCATGTACTCAGCTTGTTTGGATGAAACGTATGTTAAGCGATTATGGAATTGCACAGGACTCAATGGTTTTATATTGCGATAATTCCAGTGCAATAAATATTTCTAAAAATCCAATCCAGCATTCACGTACCAAGCACATTGACATTAGGTATCATTACATTCGTGAATTAGTGGAAGAAAAAACAATATCTATGGAATACATTCCAACCGAGACTCAACTTGCTGACATTTTCACTAAACCGCTCGACAAAAGTAGGTTCAATAAATTAAAGTTTGACCTCGGTATGTGCAATTTATATTGAATATTCTTACATAATTGTAACATATTGTATATATGTTTATGTATTTTTGTGGTTAAAATTTTAAATTCGCTGAAAAATGCAATTTTTGGCCGGTACTCGACCGGTCGTGGTACGACCGGTCGTGTATTTCCCAAGACCGGTCGTGGAGCGCGCTGACCTCTTTAATTTGGGGAAATCTCTCTTCTTCCTCATTTTCACTTTTCTCTCCAACAAGTCGAGCTACGACTAGTCGAGCCCGAGTGTTCGATTCAACCAGGTCAGAGCATTTTGCTTATCTTTCTTGTAGATTCATGGTTTATTTTCTTCAATTTCTTCATTTGAGTAGTTGATTTCAAGTTTGCCTTGAGCTTTTTGGGGTTTTCTTCTCCATTTGCTGATCTAGAAAAACCCATCTCTACTTCTTTGAGATTTCTTGTTTTTATTCAAGAATAAGGACTCTAGAGGGAAAAAGAAAAATACTAGAGGTCCCTCGTTATCCAGATCAACTCCTATCACAAGACGCCATCTTCGGTCTCCTAAAGATGATCCATCTTATGTGCGTGATTTGCGTCTGCGTAATGTCATTGTGGAAAAAGCCGTTGATTTAGATCACATCGCTCGTTTGGGTCTCCTTCCTCTTCTCCAATCTGTAGGTTGGGATAACATCCTACGTTGGGGCGGGGCAGCATACCAATCCATTGCGCAGAGCATGTTTGCAACTTTGCATGCATATCTGAATTTTCTACTAAACAATTAATTTCTCTATTGCTACTAGAGAAAGGCCTTTTCCTGTTGATCGTCATTTAATATCAGGCCTTATGGATATACCTATTAATGATGATGGTATTCCACCTAGCACTCTAGCTGAGAAAGTTTCTGAATCTGAAAAACGTATTTATACTAGAGCACTTTGTAACATGGATGCTCAATGGACTCAGAACGGGAATGCTCTCGCAACCAAATATTTGTTACCCAGATACAGAGTTTTGCATCGTATCTTTACTTCTAATCTGTATCCTCGTTCTGGTAACAAAACAGAACTGACTGTATTCATGGTTTGTATCTTGTATTCTATCATCACTGGTGCAAATGTTTGTCTGCCCTCTTTGATATGTCATTCCATCATTCAGTTCCGTATCCATCCAGGTCATAGTGATCTTCCCTTTGCTTACTTAATGACTGTGTTAGCTACTCACATGCTAGTCGCTATGCCTATTGGAGAGGCTCCTATCCAACACCTCATTTTCAATAACTCCAACTTAAACAAAATGAAGTTGCGATTGGCTGAGGACCAAGTAGATGTTGGAGAAGGTGGAGCAGCAGGTGTGAATGAAGAAGAGGGTGATAATCTTCCTCCAAACGATGTTAATATGGATGATATATTTGATAAAATAGAATCTGATTCTAGAAATGATCCTGACTTTGTGCCGTCTGGCTTTGATGAGAGATTGTGTTCTCTTGAGGAACAGGTGGCTGAAACACGTGTAACCCAAACTTCTCAATTTGCTTATATGCGCAAGTATATGCGGCGCGTTACTAAAGGTTTGCACAAAATTGATCCATCTATTCCTGCTCCTTCAGGATCTGACTAAATGTTTTTATTTGCTGGTCTGTAATAAATCATATACTATTTTGCTTTATCTCAGTTTGTATGATGTTTTTATTTGTCTTTGGACCTGACTGGTTTTTGATGTTTGGATGTATGGACTTTATTTCATCTCTTGCTTACTTTGCTCTCCTAATTATCATTATTATACTTGTGTTCTTCCTTTGTCATTTTGTGACAAAAAGGGGGAGAAGACTTTTTGAAGCTGATTGGTTATGGATTAAGTAGCATTTTTTTTTATTTTGAATATCTATGTGTGCTACTCAGGGGGAGTACTAAGTATAGAGGAGTATAGAGGAGACTTGCCTCTAAATGAATGTGTGCGCTAGTTTATGATAACTGGTGCATGATTCTTTGTTGAACATGTTGTGCTTCTCTTATTCTCTTTGAGAGTGTTTTGTCACAAATTTGACAAAGGGGGAGATTGTAAGTGCTATGGTCTATTTGGTTGTCAAATTTTGTTGTGCCAAAACTCTATTTGTGTCTTGTGTTTGTATGTTGTTATATATGTTCCAGACACTGCTTCACAAGTGCTTCAAGTTAAGTACAATGATCGACTTCAAGCCAAGTCAAGCCATGTACTGTAAACATCAATGTTCAGAGCCACATCAATAAAGAGTACAAGACTCAAGTACATTTCAAGACTCAAGAGCAACTCAAGTTGAAGTTTGATGTCAAGCTTTCAAAGATCTCAAGATCAAGCTACATCAAGTAGAGATCTCAAGCTTTGTAAAGTTCAAAGGTCAACAATCATTTGATAGAATGGAGTTTTAATGTCTATACTTCATGTTGCAGGTATGATTGACCTTAGATTGACCTTAGGGTAGGTCATTTCGGATACATAATTCAAACTGTATGTTTATATATGAATTTGGTCTGTTCTAAGACTAGTCCTGGACCTTATTTGACTAGTCCTAGCACTGGTTCGACCAGTCCAAGAAATTCCATGACTAGTCCTAAGTTGTTGAAGATTTTCGGAATTTTTTGGTTAGCCCACGACCAGTCCTGGAGGTCCTTCAACCGGTCATAGGTGTGTTCACGACTCGAACTTCGACCAGTCGTGGGTCCTTGACTCAAACTATAGCGACCTACTCATATGGTCTACGACCAATCCTGGGTCATCTACAACCGGTCGTAGGTGGTCCACGATCAGTCGTAGACACCCTACGATCAGTCGTAGAATGGTTTTCAAAGATCGCTCTTAAAAATTCAAAATGCCGTTGAAGCTACGACCAGTCGAAGTTTCCCTAAGACCAGTCGTAGACATGATTTCTGCTTCTATAAATTGAGCACGAATCTCAGAATTTCATAACTCAATTCAAAGAAATTCAAGGCTCCACTCTAAGATAAGTTAGTGTTCATTTTAAGCTACTTTGTGCATAATTAATATTTCCTTTTGTTAGCTTATTTTTATTTGATTTTGATCTACATTCCAATCTGATTTGAAAAGGAAAAATTCTGTAATTCTTTCTTCTTGGAATCAAAATCATATAGAGCTAGCCCATTTGATTTAATTTAAAATCAATTAGAACTTAGAACCATTTTAAGTGAGTATTGGACATTGAACGTTGATTCGAACTTCTACTCCGATTGGGTTCTTCTGGGCTGCTACGAAAGGAGAAATCCAAGTATTTTACGTTAATGTAAAATTTCTATTCTTTTGGTTTTTGTTTGAGATTCGCCAGAAAAATCTCATTGTGTGGTTATCTGAGGAGAGCCAGAAAACTCAAAAAGTGCGGGTTTTTGGATTGTGTAAGCCCAAGTTAAAAAGACACAATTGTGAAGGTTTTAGGTGAACCTGTGAAACCTATTTTGTTAGTGAACGCTAATATCCCCTGTGTGAGGATATTAGGAGTGGAGTAGCATTCTGTGTGGCTATTGTGAAACAGTTGGTGTACACACAGGCGAACCACTATAATTCTGTCTTGTGGTTTGAATGCTTGCTTAAGTTTTATATCTTTTATCATTCAAGTTTGTGGGATGTATGTGTGGATGTGAATGTTGTAAAATTTACATTTCAAGCAAGTGTGTGGAATGTTGTAATAATTTAGATTTAAATTCCTGCAATTTATTTCAATTCCTTGCTATTTATTTATTTCTCTTCAGATTGAGTTTTTGATACAAAGGACGTTCTAGAAATAAGGTTGTCCTGCCATAAACCCTTGGTTTTTATGGTGTAAGGTTGTCCTTAGAACTGAATTCGTATCAACCTTTCAATACTTGTTTATTTAAGTTGATTTTATTTCAGCATTGTAAATTGATTTATTTTATTTGGCTATCTCTTTATTTTATTCCGCTATTATAATTATAATTTGGCAGAGTCCTATTCACCCCACCCACCCCCCCTAGGACGTATAGCTAGGCTGTTTCAATTAAGAGCGACGACTAGGGGGTACTAGTTAAGGAAAATGGGATCAATGAAAGGTGGATAAGCTATTTCCAAAACTTGTTAAATGACAATCACTCTAAGAGCATAGAGATTGAAGGAACAATAAACTCAAACGACATGAGAGTGAATAGATAGTCTTGTACGAAGGTGATATCCGAAGTGAAAGAAGCTTTCAGAAAGATGAAAACAACAAAGCCCTTGAACCAGGTAATATACCAATAGAGGTTTGGAAGTGTATGAGAGATACTAGGTTATTTTGGCATCAACGAGATTGTAAGATTACAGGAAATGTCAGATGAATGGAGGAAAAGTACCACCATACCTGTTTATAAGAATAAAGGAGACCTACAAAGCTGCACTAACTATTGTTGGATTAAACTTATGAGCCATACTATGAAACTTTGAGAAAGAGTGCTGGAAGAAAAACTAAGGCGTGAGACATGTATCAAAAATTTTGTTTGGTTTCATGCCAGGGAGGTCTACCACTAAAGCTATTTTCCTACTTAGACAATTTATGAAGAAATATAAGCATAGAAGTATCTCTACATGGTTTTTATTTACTTAGAGAAAGCTTAGGATAGGGGTTCCTACAGAGTTAGTTTGGTGGGTGTTGTCGAAAAAAAAGGAGTTTCAAGAGGATGTATTGCCATGATTAAGGATATGTATGAGGGAGTAACAACAAATGTGAATACTAATCGAAAGATAATGAGTTTCCAATTACTGTAGGCTTGCACCAGGGGTTCGCATTGAGCCCATACCTTTTTGCATTGGTCATGGATGAGTTAATAAGGCATTTGCAGGAAGAGATCCCATGGTGTATTGTTTGCAGATGACATAGTTTTGATTGACAAGATGGACGGCGTGAACACAAAGCTAGATTTATGGAAAGGTGATTTAGAATCTGAAAGATTTTATTTTTTTTATTTTTTAATATCAAAAACTTTATTAAAGCAAAGCAAAGGAAGAACAAAAACTACAAGATCGAGTTGCCAAGGTGGTGGCCCAACTACGACCCAAGAAAATTGAGATTACAATCCTTAAGCTTAGAGAAATCGGCAGCCCATTCAACAATTAACATCCTAGCACTTAGAGAAAAACGTTTTTCCCTTTTGCCCACGTTTCTAAAGCATCTCACATTTCTTTCTTCCCAAATAGCTAACAAAGAAATAATCTAGAGAACCTTCATAGGTTTAGAATCTAAAGGACTTAAAATTAATCAGACTAAAATAAAGTATATAGAGTGCAATTTTAATAACAATAGGAGTTGGAAGGAGGAATTAGTAAAGATTGATGACCGAGAAGTTTCCAAAAATGACCACTTTAGATGTCTTGGGTCAATAATTCATGAGAGTAGAGAGATTGTGAAGAATGTTGCTTATAAAATTCAAACGGGGTGGAAGAAATGGAGATGTGCCTCTAGAGTTTTATGTGATCGCTACAGACCACTCAAACTGAACGGGAAATTTAATAGGATGGCTATAAGACCAGCCATGCTTTATGGGGTAGAATGTTGGGCAATTAAGGAATAATGTCCATAGGATGTGTAGCTGATATGAGTGTTGAGATGGATGACTGGCAAGAAAAGGAAAGATAGAATTATAAATGAATGCATTCGAAGGACGGAGTAGCACCAATAGGAAACAAGATGAGGGAAAGTAGAAATAGATGGTTTGGTCAAATGCAACGGAAACCAAGAATTGCATCGGTTATGACTTACGAATGAGTAGGTACAAGTTGAAGGTTCTAAAAGGGCAAGGAAGGTTCTAAAAGGGCAAGGGGAAGGCCCAAAGGGATGTGGGTCGAGGTGGTAAGAAAAGACTTGATGACCTATGGTCTAACTTGTATTCCAAATATCAGCGATATTATCAACAATATCGCCTATCACCAAGTCAGTGACACCGAAACTGCTGGAAGTGTAAAAATTTCAAATATCACCGATATTTTCGATAATACTCGGAAATATTATCGATACTAGCAATACTTCGAGAAGAATTCCTTATAAAAGTTCCTTGGGATAAGCAATACCATAAATAATATCCCCAATACCAAAGATAATATCCCGTACACTAGAGAAACATCCATAAATAGGTGAAATTTGATAGGAAATTGGGAAATTTTCCAAAAACTGAAAAATATCCATTTTTTTGTAAAAAATCTTAGAAACTACAAAGTTTTTATTTTTCAAATGTTAACATGGATTGCAATGAAAATCCATGTCCATGCATGTTTCTCATGCACTGAGATGGATATGTGGTTAAAAAAAATTAACATTTAAGTGAAAAATGAGGGAAATTGGGGAAATCCTTTTTTTTTCCATATTTATATTGGAAAATGTGTTATTCACTATTAATTGATGTAGAAATTTTATATAAAAATGAGTGTTGGCCAATCTATTGATTGGTTACAAATTTTATATACTTATTTTATACTGATTTTTTTTTTGACACAACATGGTTAGGCCCTTATAAAATGAAAACTTATTATACATAGTTGTTCTTTGCAATATTTTGATTCCTACATGTGTAAACATGTGTCTTTTAACATCTCTAGAAGTTTCACTGAAAATTTTCACATTTTCCCGACATTTGCCCAATGCTTCCCTCAAACAATGATATTTTTCCAAGTATCGACAATGCATGCTTCTGTATCCCCAATCATTGATACATGTAACGATACCGATACTCTGAACATTGGGTCCAACTGAAGTTATGGCCCTTGATAGGGTGGAATGGCGAAAAAGATTCGTATAGCCGACCCCAATTAGTTGGGATAAGGCTCAGATAATGATGATGATGATGATGATGATGATGATTATGATGATGATGATGATGATGAAGAAGAAGAAAAAGAATAATAAAAAAGCCTACTTTCCTTTCTACATTGCAACGGTACAGGCAGGTCCCAACTTTCATAAAAATATACCATTCATCTGGCCAGATCCATAATGGAATATATCATGCTCCATTATCTCCCCTATCAGATGTTCCTAATGAAAATGGAAAATTATCACCAATTTGGAAATTTAGGATAATCTTTTTGGGATTTCTGTTGCACTGGCATCTAATACTGACCTAGGAACCACCAAATTGAGGATTTGATTTACCACAAGATGGGCCCTAAATGTATGGTTTGTATTCTCTGTAAAATTGTTAAGATAATGATGATGTCTCACTTCCTCTCACATGATTACATTCTCCTATAAAGACAGAATTTTCAAATATCACTGTTTTTTTCAGATTTTTTTAAAAACACACTCTCACACCCACACACACCACAATGGGTATTCGAACCCATGACCTTAGGTGTTGAAACTCTTCTGAGTCTACCACTGAGCCATGAGTAGGGACCCCACTGTTTTAGTCAGATGAATCTTAGATGACTACAATAATGTCAAAAAAAGTTCTTTTAGTCATTGGGCTTAAATCACATTTGTTCAGTTAGGACGATGGACAATATGAAGCGAATAGAAGTAGCACAAAGTTATATATTTTAGCTGTAGATTATTTAAAAATGAACAGGATCAGGAACGTCCTGGGCCATCAGAACCATATGCTTCAAATGAAAGAAGAACAGGTACAAGTCTTAGCTGATGGCTATGGATGTAAAATGGGTACTGCCTTTGTCTTATCTTGGTCTGCAGCAGTGCATTGGCAAACTGGCACATTATCCATGGGATATGGTTATTGAAAGAATTGAAAGAAAACTCTTGTTATGAAAGAGTAAGTATCCCTCTTTCACCCTAATCAAAACCAACTCTAAAAAATTTCTGGTCTATTTTATCTCCCTGTTTCAATGCCCCATGAGTGTCATCCTGTGTATTGCAAACTTAGGGCCTATTTGGTTTTCCAATTACAATGGTAAATGGCTGTAAATGGGTAATGATTATTTGCTCTTATAATTGTGTGGTGAGATCACTTACATTTGACTGCAATGATGATTTTGCTACATTGTTTGTTTCACCAGAAATTACTATAAAAATGGTAGTTTTATAGTGCGAAAATGTAATGATTCCAATTTACCTCACCTACTTCCTTTACAAATGTATTTGATTCTCGATTTACGAGCCATAATTCATGTTTAAACAAACACTTGGAAATGATAATGATGGCTCATTTACTTTGCATTTTATGGTAAATTGGAAAACCAAACAGGCCCTTAGAGAGATTTCTTGTGGAATGGGGAGAAAAAGAAATCACATCTGCTCTGTTGGAAAGAAGTATGTTCTCCATAGATAGCTGGGGAATAAGGCTAAAATATCTTCGTGTTGTGAACCGCCCGTACTTGGATAAATGGTCATGGAGTTTCAGATTCAAAGAGCACTTATGGAAGCAAATCATCATTAGAAAATATGGTATTTAAGGGGGAGGATAGTTCGGTCCACTTTCATCAGATTATAGGCCTTGAGCATTTGGAATGCGGTGTTGGCAACGTCTTCAGTGGCTTATCCTATGTAGGGGGTGATGGATCATGAATTCGCTTCCAGAAGGAACCCTGGTATGAGGGTAGATTGATTGCCTCTGATTTTCCCTGACTATAAGAATCACATCTACTAAGTGTGTGACAATTCCCCAGTGTGTCAATATGCTGGGAAATTCTGCAATATGATCTCACTTCCACAGGAATCTCTCCGAGGATTTTGCCCATCTCCAAGAATGCATTCAAAATTTTGCTTTCCAACCACTGAATGTTGATAGTTGAAAGTGGAAGCTCGAAATGTCTGAGAAGTTCTCCATAAGGTCATGTTATGGGTTGCTTAAGAATGGAGGGAACTATAACCAAACTCCCCACCTGGTGCATGCATGGTGGTTTCCAGACCCCCCTCATGTGCTTACTTTTGCATGGCTAGCCACTAATGACAAAAATTTTGATGATTGATCACCTCCATTCCAGAAACATTATTACAAATGGGTGCATTGTACGCTTGAAGGATGTGGAATCGATGAATCAACTTCTCTTGCAATGTGAATTTGCATCGGTCATGTTGTGGAATATGTTGGCCCTCTTCAGGATGCAATGGATTATGCCACATTCATTGGAGGTGATTATCCAATCTGGAAACTAGGGCTTTCAGAACAAAAATTTGAGAATCCCAAGGAAATGAGCAAATGCTCTCAATTCGTTGGTCCATATGGAAGGAGCGCAAACAGAAAGTTCAACAATAAGTCGGCATCGAATTAAAAAAGAAGAAGAAGAAGAAGAAAAGAAAGAAAGAAATAAAGAAAAGTCAGCATCTATGGACATGGACTTTCAGACAGCAAGAGGGAGGATCATATTTTGGGCATTAGGGAATTTGCACTTTAATGGCTGTCCCTAAATGTGCAATAATCATTCAAATAAAATGCAACGGGAACATTTCACACAACATAAGGAGAAGCACGATCTGCAAGGTGATGATACTTCCATAGACTATTAGAGAGCGCTCTAAAAATGATAAGATGAAAGAGTAGAAGTAACAGCACTTCCAGAAACAACCACGGAACTTACTACATAAGCATCATATATGTGATCTGAATGGTGTGGATGAATAAAATCATCATCAATGGCATGCCCAAGTAGAACTGGAACAAAACAGCACTTCGCAACCTACAAGAGAAGGATGATATCAGATTTCCCCACTGATGTACAAGTAAAACCAAGGCTAAGTTTCCATATAAAAAAAACATACATGAACAACAATACACATCTTAAGAACAATAGACAATCATAGACCAAACCACCAAACAGCAAACAAAAGAAGACATATATACTCTATTTTAATCTTTCTTATTGCATATCAAATCAAGTTCAATAAAAAGAGTTGCATTCATGCATATTATTACATTCCATGCATGCTTAGAAATTGGTCATGTCCTACAGGATATGGAACAAGATTGGAATAAACCATGTTTAGAGTATGGAATATGGCATAACTTGTAATATTGGAAAAATATAAAAGGTAAGAAAGCTGTATGAGTAGCAGAAGGGGTTTGGTTTTATCAAAAAGGGCTTCATCTACAGAAACATGCTGCCTATTTGTTGCAATCGTTAATCTTTCCAAATGGGATTTTCTGAAACCTCTAATAATTTGTGAGACACATGCATACTTGGTCAGGAGGTTATGTGGTGGTTGATGAGGAAAGGGGCCCCAAGATGATATGTTGCATCATTAAAGGCATGCAAGAGGGCGTCTTTAAAGAATGAGCAATGTTGTCATGTGCGATCACACATTCGCACATGCGCACACATGTGCACAGATCGCATATGCGACAGTGGCCTATGCGATCACTGCACATATGCGATCACATATGCCACATGTGCGATAATATACGATTGCATACAGCAGATGCGATCGCATATTTTGCCAACGGTCAGAATTTTTATTTTTATTTTAAATCTTGATTTTTTTTTCTCTATAAAAAGGGATTCTAAGGACTCCAACATGCACTCAAAGCTCAAACTCTCACTCTCTATCTTTATTTTGGATCTCTTGTGCGGCCCATTGTTTTGATCTTATGTTAGAAGATATAAGTAGGTTATTTATAAGTATGATTGCAAGGGCTAGAAGAATCACGGTCTTTATGTACAAACACGTCCTTCTTCTCAGTCGAATGAGAAAACACATTGGGGGTAACTTGCTACGTCCAGCAGTCACCCGTTTCACTATAACCTTTTTAACACTACAAAAATTACATGGAAAAAAAAAAAAAAATCATAACTTAGAAGCTTTGTAGTATCGGCCGATTTTACAAGTGGACCTTGATCAAATAAGGCTGAAGGGAAACAGGTTCAACAAACAATCCTTTTGCACAGTTTTTGAACACAAGTAATAAATGCGCTAAAAGCATCCGAGCCCTTAGTCACTGTGTTGCAATTGGTGGACGGGGATGAGAAGCCTGCAATGGGCTACATATATGATGTGATGAAGATGGCGAAAAATAAGATCATGGACCATTTTAACTATAGAGACCGTGATTACAAGTCGATTAAAGATAGAAGATGGGGCAGCCAAATGTCATCTCTATTGTATTCGGGCTTACATCCTTAAGCCAACATATTTATTCACTTCTGCTGATCCAGCAGAAGCACTTACCATGCATATGATGGATTTATTGATGTGTTGGAAAAAATGATTCCAGATAGAGAAGAACAGAACAAGATCTCAACTTAGCTGGACTTCTAAACAAGGAGTGAGGGGATATTCTCAAGGGATATCGTAATAAGGCATCGAATAATGAAATTACCCAGTAAGTACTACTATGAATGTCAGTCTTAGTGTCTTACAACTAGTTTTTCTACAAAGTGTCTCTAACCTACTTAAACTGGTTTTTTCAGCTGACCGGTGGGCTGCCTATGGAGTGGACCGAAACAGGAAGAATCCAGCTCTAAAGAAGCTAGTTATGAGGATTCTTGGACTCACGTGTTCTGCCAGTAGTTGCGAGCGCAATTGAAGCACGTTCGAGGCGGTAAGTTTAGTAATTGTAAACTTCAATTTTTTAGCTAAGGCCTAAGCTAAATTAATTACCTAAATAGCTAATGCCAAATGCGCTTTCTTTCATGCAGATTCATATCAAGAAAATGAATCGCCTTAAGCAAAAAAAAACTCAACGACTTGATTTTCGTTCAATACAATCAAAAATTGCGAGAACGATTCCAAACTAGGAAAGAAAAGCCTAGTTTCTTTGACCCTATCTTCTTAGATGAGTTGGATGCAGATAACGAGTGGCTCGTAGAGACGGAGGAACCTATATTTGCTGGAGAGGACCTGACATGGGCGCAAGTTGAACATGCCGCATACGGATTGACACCTAGTGAAGGTACCACTCAAAGGCGAAGGATGGAGGGAGTCGGGGGGCGAGTGGTAGCCCTCAACTTGTTGAAGAGATTGAGGAGATAGAAGAAGAAGATGGTGATAATGATCAAGCTGAAGATCCACCATTGGATGTTAATGAAGTATTAGTACATACAGATGATAAATAAATGGAAGAAGAAGAAGTGTATGTGGAAGAAGAAGATGACTCGGATGATGATGGTGGTGGTGATTTACCACAATGGCAAATAGATTAATGTATATAGTATATGATTAGATGAATAATAAATAAATAACTTCTTCATTTTGTTTACTAAGTGTGTTGATGTTGATGTTGATTGTTGATGTAGTGTTGAATGTTGATATTTCATATTTGTTAACTATATTGTAGAATGTAGAATTGTTGATGAATGGTGACTTAATATTTTAATTCATTATGTAATTGGTTTTATTTTACTTAAATTAAATGTATCGCAAGGGCCAAGGGCATATAATAATTTATTCATTTTTTTCTTAATTTCTCCCTATTTTTCTGATTTTTTTTTAATTTTTTGCAAAATTTTATAAAAATAAAAAATAAAAAAGTGCGACCGCAAATGCGCACAGGCATATGCAATCGCACACGATCACATATGCGATTTGACAATATTGAGAATGAGAATGACCTATGGGGAAATTAATGAGTTCCCAGCAACAGTGGGCCTTCATCGGGGATCAGCAAAAGCCCTTACCTTTTGCACGTTATAAATGAATTAACCACTAGTGTCCAGGATGAGGTCACTTGGTATATGTTGTTGGTGATGAGATTATAAAGGGGGCGAATGATAACTTGGAGGTTTGGAGGAAGCCCCTAGAGTCGACACGTGAAAATTAACGCAACAAATACGGACTAGACATGCATTTTAGTAGAACAATTATAGAGGTGGGGCTTTAGTGAAGATAGATGATTATAAGATTCCTCAATGCAACGTGTTTCACTACCTTGGTTCTAGACTACCAGTATTCAAGAGGATGGGGAGATGAATGAGAATGTTTCCAATAAAACCAGAGCTGGGGTGGATGAAATGGAGAAATGCCTCCAAAATATTGTGTGATCGCTGCAGTTAGAAAGTAGTAGATAGGGCAGTAAACAAGTCAGATACAGGTCGGATATTGCAGTATCCATATCCGATAATTGAGTTGTATATCTACTATCCTTATCTGACTCATATCCAACTTCTCTAGATATTATCCATACCCGTACCTATATTAGACAATATATAGGATATCCGACCGACATTCAGGTGATAGGATATCCGTATCTCTTCATTTTTTCTTCTCTGGGGGTTATTTGATACTCTGGCAGATAATGACCTTGATATGCAGGCACTCAAAAATAATTATTCCATTGGTGATAGAGAGAGAGAGGAGGAGACTCACTATAGCTCCTTGGCTATGCTTGCGAGGCTGTATGCAAGGGTGAGGGAGGGGGATTCAAGAGAGGAGTAATCAACATGGTGTGGTTGCATTTGGCAGTGAGTAGCTCTTCATCTCTACAGTTTGGAGATGTTTTGTTTGGACAGAAAGCAAGACCGACAGACACACATCCTTGTTTATGGGAAGGGTTTTGGGTGTTAGTTCTACACTGTTTAACAGAATGGTGGCATTATTTCGACTTTACACATGGCATATTTCCGAGTCTTGGTCAGTCTAATTTAGAGAAAAGATCCATCCACATTGCGACCCACAATTGGATGGTTTAGACAACTTTGAATGAGTTCCACATGTGAGGAGGATAAGTCACCACCATTTATTTATTTATTTTTATTTTTTTATAAAGGCAATAATTTTATTCTGAGAGGCACAAAGGCCAAAGAACAACAAACACACAGAATAGGAAAACAAAAGGAAAACCCCCCAAATCAAGAATCCCACTCCTGAGATAACAAAATAGCCATCAAGAGCACAATGGAAGGAGTTTCGCTCTGATTACGGAAACAATGATTATTTCGCTCTCCCCAAATGTACTAAAGACCAACGAGGAAGGCCAGCTTCCAGCTCGACCGATCTTGCTTATCAAGCCCTCCACCATGCTAGGCAAGGAAAATGACCTCCATGGACCGTGGCATTGCCCACGGGATCGAAAAAGAGGACAAGATGCCATACCAAAAAACTATCAAGGAGCAATGAATAAAGAGATGGTTCACCGACTCCACATCTTCCATGCATAAGAGGCAGAGGTTTAAAAGGACCATAGATCTCTTTTGCAAATTGCCTATGGTCAAAACTCGCTTTGTACCGACTAGCCAAGTGAAAGCGGCAATCTTTTTTTTAGAGGGCGGTGCATAATGCCAAACTGAGCTCATGTGACTGCAGCCCACTACCGCGCAAGGGTGGGAAAGAATACTGAAGAAGGATCTCATTGAAAAAAAAAAAAAAAGTTGTTGACTTGTTCAAACCAACACATCTCTCACTCTTGAAGAGGGGCAAAGGCCTTGCAACCGGCCAAGAAATGCCGCTTACAAGGCGGACGCCAACCACCGATCTCGGCTGCGTTAGAGAAACACCAGGCCACGAAAATGTCTGCAACAGGGTTGAGGTTGGCAAGTTTGGGAAATTCCTCTCTCAGCGTGGTCTCCCCAAGCCATCTGTCATCCCAAAAACAAATATGTTCCCTAGATCCAACTGAGAACCCAACCCCTCAAAGAGTTTAGCCGCCAATAAGGTCCTTTCAAATATGGGATGCTCTATAAAGGGAGGACGATCTCGTTTCCCACCCAAGCTAGTCCACCCAGTACTTACCTGCAATGGCCTTCCTCCAAAGGCTACCTTCTTCCACCCCAAACCTCTAGACCCACTAACTAAACATCGCAGAGTTGACATCCCCAAGCCATTTTATGCCCACACCCCCTTCCTAATAGGGTCTACAAACCACCCTCCAATCCAACAAATGAAACTTCCCTGAAGGACAGCCGCCATGCCACAGAAAGTCCCTGCAAAGCTTTTCAATCCTAATAAAAATTGGTGCCAAACTAATAAAAAAATTTAATACATCCTGAAAGGAAAATGCTACCGCATTCGTAAAGATAAAGGGGTGTGCATATTGCTTCTATGGTGAGAACGACTTCATGTTCATGTGATCCACACTATTCATCAGCTGAGCTAACGTTTGGCCTTAAACCAGAACATCACACAATCCCAAAAATCAAGTGGCCCTGACCATAGGAAACACTGTAACATTGTGTGGTGTGGTCCACCTGAGTTTCAGAGTAGCATAATTTTTGGAATGTCCATTCATCATGGTGATTTGCATTAGATGAACGGATTGGATGGCATATATAAACCAATATGGACCAAACACTCAACTAATGATGGCGTCCCATCTCAACTCTTTCCTATGGTGTGGCCTCCCTAAGTTTTGGACCAAACTAATTGTTGGGTTCTAGGGTTAATGTAAGGCAACACACCTGATGGGTGGGATGGATCTAATGCACATTATCTCTCACATGCTGCTTGGTCAGTAGTAGGTACACACAAGCACGCACCAGTATGCCTAGTTAGGCTATGACAGTTCTTTCCAAAACAAACATGAACTTTGGAGGGTCTTTTTTTGTTTGAACTTTGGAGGTTTCCTAAAATTCCTCAGGTGATCAGGTAACCAGAAATGGATTTATCTATATCAACCCGCTTAGAAGTTGGGAATCAGAGAAAAATTTTGAATCGGGTAAAACATCTCATATCTCGGATATCCATTGCCAACCCTAGTAGTAGAGTATAGATTAGGTGTTGCAAAGATGAGGGTGTTGAGATGGATGTCTGGGACTACGAATTATAGAATTAAGAATGAGGTAATCCGGAGCAGCCTAGGAGAACCCCAGTAAGAGATAAAATGATGAGAGTAGAATGAGATGGTCCAATCATGTGCATCGAAGATCGAAGGAGGCTCTTGTGAGGCTGACGTTGATAGAGTTGAAGGACCTGAAAAGCATACGAGAGGAAGACCTAAAAGGACTTCAATTGAGATGATGATAAGGGATACAAAAGGCTTTCATTTGGATGGCGGGCAGAAAAAGGATATTAACGACAGACAACCTGCAAAAGAGGGGAATGGTTCTTCTGAATATATGCCTCCTATGCATGAGAAGCGAGGAAACCATAGATCACCTTCTGCTTCATTGCTCTTTTTGCCTACCAACTGTGGAGTCATTTTTTCAGTCTTTTCGGTATCAGCTGGTCTGCACTCCTATCAGTTCCTCAATTTTTATGGGCCCAGAATGGGGTTCAACTCTATAAAGACAAGGCAAGAGTGTGGCGACTGATTCTTATGGCAGTTATGTAGAATATATGGCTCGAGCGGAATGCACATTGTTTTGATAACAAGCGTAAATCTCCTCTTCAAGTGATCAGGAGGGTCAAAAGAGCGGTAGCTGAATGGGCTACCGGGCGGCTTCTTTTAGATCTGAATGTAGTCTGTTCCTTTTTGGAAGTGTAATTTTCTTTTTGTTGTTTTTTTGCTTGGCTTCATCAAGCTTTTGCAATAAAAATTATTCATAACTCTTCAAAAAAAAAAAAAAAAAAAAGGGATACAAAAGGCTTGTTCACTTACTGAAAATGGGGCCTTTGGGTTTCTTGTCAAAATAGGATGTAGAAAGCAAACCCCATATAGTTGGGACAAGGGTATGATGATAATGATTCGTTGCATATATTTGTTCCAGGATTTCCACTTTTTGCTGTAGTTGAGCAATCAAACTCAATTTTTGGCACCCATAGCCCCACAGTCTCTACTGGTTTAAAGAACAACAAAACTGAGAGAAAATGAGTTTTCCAACTTGTAAAATATTACATGGATAGATTAAGTGTTTTCTTGATTAGCTATAAAATAAATGGTCTCCTTGTGTACAGGAGTCCTAGTCACTGGAAAACTGTAGGTAATCATTTATAGGTGTGACACTAAGAACAATAACATGCGACTCCACTTGTAGTCAGATGATCTAGGCCCTCATAGGTGCTTGCTTCCTGTTTGCTTATGTTTCACCCTCAACTAGCCACACAAATGGGAATCCTGATGGCTAAAAATGTTTTGATTAAAATGCCTCTTAGCCCCTATCTAGGAACTAGTTCTAGGAGTGTAATCATGTGCTTCTTCAACGCCTCTTAGTGTTTTGAATAGCTTACAATATTTAGCGTGTAGCTTAGCCTTAATGCTATGTAGCTCATGAAAATAGCTTAAGTGCTACACGCTACGTAGCTTAATGCTAAAAATTAGTTTGCACTAAAACATTAAAATCAATTAATGTCTTCAATGACTTGTTTCATTTTTCTATTTTCAATAAATTCATGATTTTATTAAAGTAAGTTCCATTGCCCTTCTTTATTCTTTGTACTTAATCTTTATCCTATTTTCCCTATTATTTTAGGTTGTGTTTCGTTGCACCAAATATTATGAAATTTCATTAGTAGTTGGTCTAGTTTGACGCAAAACATCATGAAATTCATAATATTTGGTGCAAACAAGCGCAACCTTAATTAAAAATTTGGAGGTAGTGTGTAGCTAACGCTACATGCTATGTAGCTTATGCCTTTAGAGGGGTGAACGCTACTCTACACGATATACGCCATTTGAAACACTAGTTTATTCATGTGATTATGAGTATTTAGAAATAGTATTTGATTAAAAATGAGAATGAGACAAGGAGCATGCAAGTAATCTTTTCTTATTTTGTTTTTTATGAATAAAGAAAATATTTTTAATTTTTTTTTTTTTTTGAAGACACAGGGTGTCCCCACTAGAGCTGGGCATCGGACCGAGTCGGATCGGATTGGGTCCAACTCGATTCGGTCCAAAATCTACGTGGGCTAACCCAAACTCGATCCGATCCGGGACCGAGTCCGGGACATCTGACTCGAACCGATCTGATGCACAGTTGGCCTAACCCGAACCGAGTCCGACTGGGTCAGGGAAACCGAGTCGGATCGGGTTGGGTCTGTAGGTCAAACCACGAGGTATGTGTTATATCCAAACCGCCCATCCATTTGGAGAGTTCGTCTTAAGGCTTAAGCCAAAAAATAAGACAGATCTAAAGATCAGTTGGACCACACTGCAAAAAATAGTGGGGGATTGAACGTTTACCATTGAAACCCTCTTGGACATCACAGAAGTTTCGGATTAATATGAAATTGGTTTTTCCTCTTCATCCATGTATTTTTAACCTTATTAACAGATTAAATGGAAAATAAACGTGATGGTGGGCCCTACGAATTTTTTAACGGTGAAAATCATTATCCTCGCTGCTATTTTCGGTGTGGTCCATTTGAGCTTTAGATATGATTCATTTTGTTTTTTAAATGCTCTAAAATGGTCACGAAAAATGGATAAACGGTATGGATATAATAAATAAATCATTGTGGGGCCCATGTAACTTTGATTTCATTTGAGCCGTTCGTACAACTCGGAGCTCGAGGCATGTTTGCGCTCTTCTTCGCGCGACACGTATCTACTACAGCTGGTGTGCTTCACTTTCACACGCAACCGGTAGCACAGCTGGGAAACGGATTGGCTACTCCCCTGCCACCAGCCCCGTGGTGGTGGTCGGTGCTCTGTGGGCCCCACCATGATGTATGTGTTTCATCCATTCCATTCATCCATTTTTAAAGATAATTATAGGGCTTTGTACCAAAAATGAGAGGGATATAAATCTCAAGTGGACCACACCACAGGAAAACAATAGTAATTGGATATCCACCATTTAAATCCTCCTAAGGCCCAGTGAACTGTTTATTTGACATCCAATCTATTGATTAGGTCATACAGACCCAGATGAAGGGAAAAAAACAAAGATCAGATTGATTCTAAACTTTTATGGCCCCCAAATAGCTTTTAATGGTCGACCTTCATTGACCATTGTTTCCTGTAATGTGGTCCACCTGAGATTGGGATATAACTAATTTTTAATATCATACCATAAAATGATATAGAAAAATAGATGTACGAAGTGGATGAAACAAATACATCATTGTGGGGCCCACAGAGCACCGACCACCAGCCATTGGCGGATGGCAGGGGGAGTAGCCAATCCCCTTCCCTACGGGCTACATCTGGTGTGTTTCACTTTCACACGCAATCAGTTACACTCCCATTAAAATATCATGCTCATTTTTTGGGCCCACCGAGGTCTGGTTCACAAATCTAGACCATCCATTATGTGTGTCCGACTTGGATGAGGGGTTAGACCAAGTTTCAGATGCATCCAAATTTTAGGTGGGCCCCACCAAGTGCTTTTATATGTTTTATGAATGTCTTCACATGATTTTAGATGGTATGGCCCACCTGAGTTTCGTATACGGCTGATTTTTGGGATATCCCATAATTTAAAGGGGACCCATCAAATGCACGGTGTTAATGTTCGACACACATCATGGTGGGGCCCACACAACTCGACCTCAAGGGAAGTTCCCACTTGCCATGAGCTGGACGGCATAGAACATGTTCCCCTCTCTGTGTAGCTCGGTGCTCGATGCACCTCGAGCCTTGAGCATGGCAGAGGGATTGGCTACTCCTCCTTCCACCAGCCAATGGTGGATAGTCGGTGCTCTGTGGACCCCAGTATGATGTTTTTATTTCATCCATGTCGTCCATCTATTTTTCTAGATCATTTTATGATATTAAAGTAAAAATGAGGTACATACCAATCTCAAGTGGACAACATTACAGTAAATAGTGTTGAATGAACATTGTGCGGATCGGGTCGGATCGGATTAAATTGGATCCATTCGGATCGGATTTCGGATCGGATCAGTTCGGTTTAACCACGATCCGAACTCGATCCGAAAAACTATCGGATCTGAATGGCCCTACTCGATCCGTACCTATCCAGGCCGTTGGTTCGGTTCGGTTCGGAACGGGTCTAATCGGGTCGGATCCACCGGATCGGGTCAGACATGCCCAACTATAGTCCCCACCTCTTTTTTGAAGTGAGACTAATCCCTGCAGACACATGCAATCACCCACAACCACATGTATCGGGTAAAGCCAAGGAGGGGAATCGAACCCTCACCTATAGGGAGCAAACCTATGGTGAAGACCATTCGCCCAAACCTTGTTGGGTATTAAAGAAATAATATTAACTCAAAACAAGAAGGAAGAAAAATACAGCAGCTCCGTGCAGGAACCGAACAAAAGACCCTCTTAAAACAGAGCAGAAAACAGACAAAACTACATAATAACGCATAGAAACCTGAGGCCCTGAACAGATGAAATGGCCTAGGTCCGATTTGGTATAAGGATGAACGCTTTTTTGTCAACCTCCTTGTTCAGGTGGTCCGCTTCAGGCTGATGGATGGACTTTAGAGGAAGAAACTGTCATAGATGAACATAAGAAGGCAGCCCCAATGAGATCAGCAACTCCACCAGGGAAGCACCCTTGTTATTGTTTGATATTGGCATGAGGATGCTAACATCTATATCATTACAAGGAGAGCACAATCATAGTCATATGCCAATCATTTTTACATAGGAAAGATGTATACAAAGAACAATCATAATCATATGACAATCATCATTAAATACAAAGCATGGAGGGAATTGGTTAACAGAGAGCAGCAATAATATGATTTTAGGTAAACAATTTAATCAGTTTGTTATCCAGGGTTCGATTCCTGTCAGGTTACCTTTCAAAATAATAATAATAATAATCAGTTTGTTTATGTGATGAAGCTTCTATATGACATACTATATTAGATTTCACAAAAAGAAACAGGATTCCATGTGATCATATCATTCCAAACTCTAGAATATGCTTCTTGGCAGAATGAAACCTGAATGGCATTTAGGTCCATTATGTCAAACTTGGCTTTCTTCAAGATAGCCTTCCGCATGTATTGGATTGCAAACTTCACCTGGAGTAAGATAATGTGGCTGTTATTATCCATGTAAATGCAGACCATGGAGATTAGATAGGAAAACAATGGCATAAAAAGGGCAGACAAAAATTCTTATAGTTGCATCACCAATTATGACAACTTTATACTTATCATACAATCCTGCAACAAAGTTCAACCAATCACATAAAACCCAAGACCTAACCAGCCAATGGGGGAAAAAAAAGGTTAAAAATCAATCCTCCACCCAAAATAAAGCACCTAAGTATCATTAGGAAATGAAGAAACAATTAAGCAACAAGTAGTGGAAAATATGAAAACTCCTAACTTTGGAGCTTAAGGCTCCATGTAGGGTTTGCATGATCTATCAAAAGCATCTCCATAAGCCATGTGTCCACTAGATGTGAGAAATAATGACAAAACATGCTCCCAAATTGAAAGGATCAGAAGGAAAACACGTTGAGAGCTCCTATGGCACACAGTAGGTTTTTTTTTTTTTGAAGACACAGGGTGTCCCCGCCCCTTTTGAGGTGAGACTATTCCCTGAGGATACACGCAATCACCCACAACCACATGTATTGCGTAATGCCGAGGAGGGGAGTCGAACCCACACCTATAGGGAGCAAACCCACGGTGATGGCCACTCGCCCAAACCTCGTTGGGTTCCGCCACACAGTAGTTGCTGACAGGTGTCCACTAAATCAGTTATTTCTCACTCATATGACATTGGAACTATGCATTCTTGGGCCCATAGGAATGCTAACACAATAAGTGATGAGGACATCACGTCACGTACACCCTTATGTACGTATCAGAGGAGGCGGGCCACGTCGATTTTCATGTGGCTAGGTGAGTACCCGTGACCCCATGTGCATGTGCGAGCATCTGAAAGACCCCACACTGAGAAAATGCACATGGGCTACTATATGGAGTGATCCAGACCGTTGGATCGGAGGGACGCGACGATCGGGCCATTGGATCGCATGGATCGCATGATCGGGCCATTGATTGTTGATCGTCCACGTCAATTTTAGACTTTATCATATTTTAGAATTTAGTTTTTTATTATTTTATATTTAGACACATTATGAGCGTTTTAGTTGATTTTATTTAGACTAGGGCTATTTCGTTAAAATTCACAAGACAGGAGGATTTTTGTAATTTTTGAAACTTCTTGGATCTATAAAAAGAGGGGGGCGTGTGACCTCTCTCCCATTGGATTTTGTGATTTTTTTCTTTAAAAAAAAATAAAAAATGAGAAAAGCTCTTGCTTTCTTGATTTGAAGATACTTCTATGCGATTTGGAAGAAAGATTGGTGCGAGGCTAATTTTCATCAATGTAGGTGTAAGATCTCCATCTATCCCCACACCATCTTCTTTTTTCTCCCCCATCCAGGTATTTTCTTCATATTCTTAATTCTCCCATCACAAATCTTCATCTTCTCCCAAACCCTACTTTCCCATACCCATCCACAATCTAAACCCTAATCGACCTAAACCCATCCTCCCACGCCACATGTGTGACCGTACGGCCATGTCAGATTTGCTCAATGACCCTCAATCGAGTGATCCTTTTCTTATATAGAAATCAGTTTCCCTAATTACAATATATCCCTTAATTACAGTATCCCCTAATTACAGCATAATATCTCCTAATTACAGCAGCATCTATATCCCTAATTACAGCATAATATCTCCTAATTACAGCATCTATATCCCCTAATTACAGCAGCATCTATATCCCCTAATTACAGCATAATATCACCTAATTATAACATCTATATCCCCTAATTACAGCAACATCTATATCCCCTAATTACAGCATAATATCACCTAATTACAGCATCTATATTCCCTAATTACAGCATAATATCAACTAATTACAGCATCTATATCCCCTAATTACAGCAGCATCTATATCGCCTAATTCAGGAAAGATATTTACAGATCTGTTTCCTAAATAACTGTACAATTTATTTATGGTAAGTATGTTATCAATCCTACTAACAGGCCACACGTGTGAATCCCACCTGCAGCTTTTGGTTTCCCACCATCATTATCAAAACCCCTTTCTTCCATCCCCGAAACCCTAACCCTAAACCTAAATTTTCTAATTTTCTTACTTTCCCAAATTACTCAAACCCTAATTTTCACCCTAGGTTGTATTAGGTTTCTTTTGAAATAAACTATACCCTATGCTAATTAGATGTCCCTACATCCATCAGATCCTAGTTTCTTTTTATTTAATGATCTTGTGTTACGATGTTGGTAGCTTAGGTCAAGATTATGCATGATTTTCTTCTGATTTTCATGAGATTTGTGATGAATATAGTGACGTTTGTGTTTTTTTGTTAAATATCTTAATTCGGTTATTTGATCTCACATGTTACTTAGTTCATGCATCCGTCCTGCATCAATAAGCTTTCAAGTGGGACCAATTTTATGTTGTTTTGATCTCGTTTGGTACGTTAAAGGTGGGCTGTAAGTTTCTGTAAGTGATTTGGACAAATAGTCGGTTTGTGGGATCCACTGGTATTATGTGGGGTCTGTAGGTGCTGAGACTAACCTCAAGGTGTATTGGGTCGCAGGACGCCATGTGTCAACCTCCATTATCAACTTGTGGACCATAAATTCAGAACGATCCAAACCATTTAATCCATCCATAGAATGGTTGGTATGATCCTTTGAGATAACAAATAAATAAATAAATGTGTACCCTTAGGCAAAGCACGAAACATCTTGACCTTTGGATTGATCCGAATGGTCCAAATAGTGGTCCTAGGCCAATGATGATGGCTGCAGCAATTTGAATGGGGCCACCATTAGAAGAAAAAAAAAAAATCTTATTCACTGGAGAGATATGCTGGGGGGATTTCAGGTTGGAATCTCATAGCATTGCTCATGAAAAAGAAAATTTATTTCTGATGACAGGCCTCATAAAAGTTTTGGCTACTTTTCTTTGGAAATCACATAGCTTTCTACAGAACAAAAAATTTCTGCATGTTTCGTTGGCTCTCAACCAGCATATAAATGGTTTCTGTGAGAAATCAGCTTTCCACAATATTATGGGTTTGCAAACAGCACTTAAAGCAACAAAGGATGGCAAAACAAGCTAAATTTTATTAGGTGAAACATGTTGAAAACGAACTCTCAATTAACAAACGAAAATGAATCTTCACCTGTATATGCATATGAACTCCAAATCTAGAATCAACAATAGAATGACTGAAACATTATATAACTACAGGATGCATTTTAAATTTCCTGAAAAGGAAAAAAAAAAAAAAAAAACAGAAGACATTCCAGGCAAAACAACGGAATGAGAGAATCAAGAGAGCATCAACAAAATAGGTGGTACTAAGAAAGCTGCTTTTGGTGTAATATATCACTCACAGTGAACTTTGGTAAGCGAATTTTATACGTATCCACAAGTTCCATCATCAAGTCAACTAAGTTAGAGAATGGGCTATCAAGAACCATTCCTGCGATTGATGGATCCTCAGCTCCATACATTAAGCTGCAAGCAAAAAGTATGGTGTTCATAGTAGATAAAACAATAGAAGGCCCTCAAGACCATTGAAAGTTGAGACTTGAAAATGAACTGCTAGAAATGGATGATCACCCTGGCATACTTCCACAAAATGTATAGACTTATATTTGCTATAAAATAATCTGCTCTTCTTATGCTACCGTGCAAAATATGGAAACAAGAAGGCATTGAGGAAAAAAAAAACTTAAGCACAGAAAGAAAATCAACAAGCTTTGTTGCTTCGAACAAAATATATCTATCAAATCAACTCATAAGAGAATATTCAATTGTAGTACTTCAGCAATGCGTACATAGTTGATTTTTGAAACTTTATATAGTCAAGCACTTTACATGATTCCCAGCAATGTGTACATAGTTGATTTTTGAAACTTAATATGGTCAAGCACTCTACATGATTCCGCTTGATCATATGAATATTCACACTACTCGATCTATCAACTAGTGTACCTGATCCAGAGGTTTGCTAGTTTTACACTCATTAGAATGCAACCTATCTACAGGATTTTCCCAACAAAAAGGCAAAGGGAAGCAATTGCCATTGGATTCTTCCTCTTTCCTTGAAAGGCACTGCCCCTAGCGCTTGAAAGTTTCCTCCAAACAATTTTTGAATACCTATTTAATGCCAAAAGGAGAAAAAGAAAAGCAGCCAAAAAATTCTCTTGCCTCCTTAAAATGGATGAAGAGGTGGTAAATGGTTTCTTCTTCATTTAAAGAAATAAATTTAGAATGCATGTTGTATGTTCTTGAACTAGAGTAGCATTGCATTCCCATAAACCAATAAATTGAGAGCTCGTGTGAAAAATACTAACTGTGAATAAATGATTTCTTCTTCATTTAAAGAAATAAATTTAGAACTCGTGTTGTGTGTTCTTGAACTAGAGATGCATCACATTCCTATAAAGCAATACATTGAGAGCTCATGTGAAAAATACTAACTATGAATAGCCTGTTATAAATGGGATAGCTTAATTTGCCATATCTATGTTTTGAGAACTAGAGTATCACATTCCCATATCCACATCCACATTGGTATCCGTATTTGGGTATCATAGATTGGCCCTACAGCCCCAACCCCACCTGATCCATGTGCCCAAAAGACTTGGATAGAAGCACAAGATGATTCTCCATATAATATAGCGAACTCAAGTTGAGGGGCCAATAATCATAGTTCACTGCTACAATAAACTTGCCATTTCTATACTTCGACTATGGGAGAGAGGGAAAATAAAATGCTTCAACAAAACCATAAATCAACACGGATCAACTCCATCAAGTGTCTAGGTATCACTCTGACAAATATCGCCGAGATTTCCATCAAACAATATTATTGAGATAGTATCGTGAGATTTTCAAAATCTCTACAAATTTTAATTTTTCACTATTTTATCACAAAATTATCGCGATTATAAAGAAATAATATTAAAAAGTTTAAATTAGTTCACTTTTACCCATATTTACATTTTTAAAATTATTATTTATTTATATTAAACATTTTAAAAAACTTTGGGCGAGATTTTCCCAATAATATTGCGAGAAAAACGTCAAAACCTGAAAATCCCCCGACAAATTCCCATGTTGAGAAATGTTGAGCACGTGATTTGTCACCATGCTAGGGGTGTGTGTGTGTGTGTGTGTGTGATATATATATATATATATATATATATATATATATATTAAGATCACTGGTAGGTATTTGAATGTAAATGATAACAGGAATCGGTGGATCATCTCTTCTTGCATTGACATTCCCTTAGAGCAATTTGGGCTGATATCTTTAGTCGCTTCCGAGTGGTGTGGGTTGCCCTGAATTCAGTGGAGAATGCTCTAGCCTCTTGGATTGGGGTCTATCTTGGGAAAGATAGATCCAACCCTATGGAGAATGGCGCGCTTCTGGCTATTTGGTGGGCGATTTGGGAAGAATGGAATGTGAGATGTTTTAACAAGATATGCAAGCCGGTCGAGAGCATCTCCTTAAGGGCAAGGAAGATGATTATCGAATGTGCCTCTTGTGTTCCTAGTTTGAAGGATTATAATTTGTGTTTCCTTGGGTAGCTTTGGGTCACCATCTCGGTGCCTCTTCTTGTATTGTGTTGTTCTTTCCTTTTTGTTTTTTAACAAAATTCAGTCATGTTTCAATAAAAAGAATAGACTAATGGGAGCAAATTTAATGTAACACATAAATATGGACCCCAGGATCATTAATGGAATCCTATGATTACAAATCATGGCATACTCTTCCTTGCTCTCAGCTAGTCTGAAATAATCTGCCAAATCTCAAAAGCCATGCAAAATGATACTTGGCCTAACTGATAACATGCAGATTCGTTGGCAACATCAGTTTTGCACTGCTTCAAGTTATGAAGATGCATAAAAATGGAAGACAGTTGGTGTATGTATGAAATGGACCTGGTTACAGCACCCATTGAGCGACCCCACAAGCCAATGCAAGATACATTGCCATCTGCCCGCAAATGATTGACTACGGCCTTGAGATCATCTTTCTGGAAAGCAACCAACCATGTTAGATGTTAATAGAAAGAAAATTGTCAGTTGACACATAGATGGCAAAACGTATAATTAATCTTAAAGGCATTGTAACTTCGAACATGAACATCCATTTGATAAGTGTTCTACATCTTAACTTCATATTACCAACAAAAAGACTTCCTTTACAATATTTTGGAAGAGATTTGTACAAACAAACAGGCAAAGAACAAAAAGACTTCCCTTAGCAACAATTACATGTCATTTGGCTGCATGGAAAGAGGCACTTACAGAAAAGATTCCATGAGCATCCTTGCTTCTTGAGTTTGGGTGTGTGAAATTGAAGGGAAAGGTTTCTTGCTGGATAACCTTTCCTTCAAATTGGCCACAAAAGTTTTTCTTAGAAAAGGTGATTTGCACTTTCAAGTCAGTCTTTCTTGTTAGTGGCTAGTTTTTGAAATTTCAAAAGGTATCAATTCTCTTTTCTCCTATTCAATCCAATCACAAACTCATGATTCCACTGAATCATAATCCCATCACCCAAATATGATAAAGAATGTCTCTTTCCATATATTATCTCCAAGAAAGGCTTTCATTCTGCCCCCTTATGATTGCCTACTTCCAAATGAGGGCCTTGAAGAAAATGTCCAATATCATATGTTTTTTGCCAATTGCGGAAAATTCCCCACAGCTACCTCCCGTAGGAGTCTGGGCAGTGTCTCAATCCCAGCGCCGTTGATAATCCTCTTGGACCAGCTACTGATCATTGCCTTGGTAAGCTATTGCCTCACAAATTAGAAAACTAGAATTCGTTCTGAGAAAATGAAACTTCAATGGCAGAGAAGCAAATGAAACACTTCCATAAAAATTCTCTTATCAATCGATGTGGCAATAACCACGGGATTACTAATAATCCATGTCATTCTTAGTACAAATCATATCCATGTCAATATCAATCACTCGTGTCCCTGGAAAATCATGACAATATAAATATAAAAACTTAGAAGAATATGTATGTTGTATAACTCATTTCCCGAGGATTGTAGTTCACTGAAATGTCCATGGATCTTATCATCAACTTGATTAATTAATTACAGGATATAGGACTTTCTTATAATAATAGGTTGTTTAAAAGGATATAAATATTCATAAGGATATAAATATTCATAAAGTTTCCACATAATTCAAGAAGATTAATAGATATATCTTCTTTAAAGTGCAAGTGGAAGGCCCAAACAGACATGGATGGGGGTAGTTAGAAAGAACTTGATAACCTATGGTCTAATTAAAGGTCTGGCCCTTGCTAGAGTGGAATGGTGAAACAGGATTCATGTAACCAACCCCAATAAATTGGCATCATCATCATCATCATCATCACCAATAGATATTTTAATGCAGGGGCATTTTCACACCGGGCTCGAGTGGGGTCGCCTGTGGGATGCAAGGGCACACTTGAGGTGGGCGAGGCCCACGGGGGAGGTCTTATGTTCGAGACTCCTCATTGGGGGTGATTAATGCGCATTTCACACCGGGCTCGAGTAGGGTAGCCTGTAGGATACGGGGACACACTCGAGGTAGGCGGCCCATGTGAGGCGGTACCCATGTGATTTGGGGCCCACGAAGGGGGTCCGGCCAAGGTCCTAACCCATGAGATGTGGGGCCTAGGCTATGAGATAAAGGGATTAATTCGTCATACTCTAACAGTTCGAGCTTTTAGAACAAGTGATTAATTGTCCTGCATCAAATTGGTATCAAAGCGGGAGGTCTCGTGTTCGAGGGTGATTAATGCAGGGGCATTTTCACACCGAGCTCGAGTGGGGTCGCCTGTGGGATACAGGGGCACACTCAGGGTGGGTGAGGCCCACGGGGAAGGTCTCGTGTTCAAGACTCCTCACCGGGGGTGATTAATGTGCATTTCACACCGGGCTCAAGTGAGTAGCCTATGGGATGCGGGGACACACTCGGGGTGGGCGGCCCATGTGAGGCGGTATCCATGTGATTTGGGGCCCACGAAGGGGGTTCGGCCGAGATCCTAACCCATGAGATGTGGGACCTAGGCTATGAGATAAAGGGATTAATTCGCCATACTCTAACAGTTTGAGCTTTTAGAGCAAGTGGTTAATTGTCCTGCATCATATTTCTTCTTTAAAGGTAATACGAAAAATGTTGATTCCAAAAGCCCCATCTTTAAGCACCAAGCACTATCTATGTGGAACATGCTCGCAAGATCCGGGATGTTAATTACACAATCCCCTCAATACATACTCCCCTATCCCAAAATCACGGTGACCCACTCATCGGGCGAGCTATACATGCAAGTTGATGTAGAACATTGGTTGTGATTTTCTAACCATCCATGACTGGCCTACCCATATTTGCACGAAGAATAAAGGGTGGCAACATATTCAGGTAGAGAAGCAAAACAATGTACATTTCCAGATCCTAGTATGAACACTAGGAAGTAGGAGTGGGAGCACAAGTCAAAAGTACGATTGAAGCAAGTGTGGCACCTTGGTCGTGGTAGGGTATCAACGAGTCAGATTCAAGCCAGGTCCTTAGGTTTGCCAATGGGCCTAGTGGCTTGTCATGGGCTGGACTTGGGCTTATCAATCAGGCCTAACGGCTATATGCCCTCACTTGGAAATTTAGCCTATTTATTAACTGCGCCAAGCTCAGGCTGACTTAAAGAGTCCATGGGTCTCACCTAAGTCTGTCCTTTAAGAGATTTACAAACTCAACATCATAGGGGTAATTCGATAACAAATAAGCATGAAACCCGAACCACCCCCCAGCGGCTCTCTCTCTCTCTCTCTCTCTCTCTCTCTCTCTCTCTCTCTCTCACACACACACACACACACACACATCAATGTTACCGATTTAAACCATAGATCTGATGTTATACCAACCATAGAGGGAGATGCCCCAAATATTGTGGAGATTGGATGCTTGGTTTGTTTTTATTGAAAACGGTCTACTGTATTTTCATGTCAACCACCCATTTGTGGGCCAATGATCGAACGATTATGTTTTCCAATCTAGATGATTTTGGAGAGATACCCTCTCGAGAGTGGTTTCAATCAGATAAGTGCTCCGGATCACCAAGTCGTCATCCCAACTGTAACAAACCTCGCCCCAATATCTGTTAGGAAACTTTTCAAGCTGTGCTCTAGATAGGCTTGGACTCCAACTTCTCATTTTCTACACATTCCTGCCGCGAGCCTGTCTAGTTCGGGCTTGGACTCGAGTTTTGCTTTGCGGGCTAGGCTTGGGCAAATCCTGGCTTGGCCTGAGCCTAGCCCATTGACAATCGTAAGGGTCTTAGAGTGCCCATACTGAGGTTGATTGGGTTTGAGTCTTGTCGAGTTTGGGAACCCATTGAGTCAGTCTTTGGACCTTGGTTTTGAGTCAGTTTCAAGTTGGGTTTGGGTCAAGTAAGGGTATCTACATGGTTGGGCCCACCCGATGGATGGATTAGATGGTACACGGGCCACTTTGACACATACAAAATGTGTAAACTAGCTCTCTTACATACAAATGGCTTAGCAAGCCTCATTCAGTTGCTAGAATATATATATATATATATATATATATATATATATATATATATATATATATATATATATATATATATATATATATTACCTTTAAAATTAACTAGATTGGACCCAATTTTAACTGGGTCCAAGATGGTGGATCAAACCCAAGTCGATTAGATCCGATTTTTAATTCAGTCCAAAATGGTGGACCTGAACGCAACCAATTTCTAAATGGGTCCGAAAAATTGATCCAAGCCACTGAAAATTGAGTCGGCTCTGTTGGGTACCTGTTGATAGCCCTAGGCGGAAGGTCCATGCAACACCTGATATATGGGCTAGTCAGATTTTTTAGGGAGAACATTCTTTGTGGGGACCACTCTAGAACATCTGGAACCTGCATACATGCTAGGTGGCAGTTTGTGTTTGGTGCTTGAAGGAGGGACATCTAGGACTAGTCATCAAGGTAATGTATGCTAGCTACATCATGAAGAATAACAAATAAAAATTAAAAAGTTATTAATGACACATGCATGCATTTCATCAAGCAATTAAATCAATTAACCTCCCAACTTCATTAACTGAGAATATTCGTCCAAAAGACTTGAGAGATGTTGAACTAAGAATAACACTAAACATTAGTTGCAAATTGCAATATAATTAAGGCACTAATCCAAGTCTTCATGGCCATCATCATCATCATCTAAACTTGTCCCACCTACTTGAGTTTGGCTTCACAAATACTTTTATCATTCCTATCTCTAAGGCCTTATTGTAGATTGGTGAGCATACCATCATATCCCTTCTCACAACCTCAGTCCAAGACTCCAAGTCCACTTAGGTCTTCCTTTCATCCACACTTTAGGCCCTTGAATGTTTCCCTCCTTACCAGAGGCATCTACGATCTTCACTGCACATGACATAACCATCCAAGCTGCTCTTCATCAATTTCTCTCTCAATGGGATTACTCCTAGACTACTCCGGATGACCTTATTTGTAATTTATCATTCCTTGCCATCCCACACATCCATCTCAACATCCTCATCTCCACAGCCCTCAAATCCCTACTCATGTTGCCTTTAAACTGACCCATATAGCATAACGATATATTTTAAAAGTTTTCGCTAAGTTTCACAAACATGCGACAACCAAAAAATCTCGATAGGGATATCTCCACTTCATCCACCCAACTCTAATTTTATTGAAAACATCTTTGTCAATCTCACCATCCATCTAAGGTAATAGAATATAGCCAAGGTAATGAAACAAATCACTCCTAGTAGTTCTCTTGACCATTGATTTCAACTAAGGCCCCTTCTCTACAACAATGGTTCCAAGTACCCGTATCGTATTGGCCAATATAGGCATGTCATCGTATCTGTCTCGGCCGGAACTGATAATCAATATGGGGGTGAAAAGGCTCACTTAAAAGTTAGTAGGCATGTTGACTCATATCAGCCGATACACCCTATATGTCTTGTTGTTGTTGATTCGTGTTGTTGCCATTGCCAATATGTCCATAAGAGAACATCTCTAGATTTTTTTATTTTTATTTTTTTCACCTTCTCCTGAAAATGTTCATGTATTTTCTTTATTTCAAGCTTAGAGGAAAGCCAGGAACCAAGGTATTCAACAACGGTAACGGTGGCCCTAATGGTCTTTTTTTTAATGAAGAAAATGTATCATCCTAGTATTGGACTGACTGTTAGGAGCCTTTAACAGACGTTTACAGGTCTGTATCAGAATATTATGAGGGCTGTAATAGCCCCTTTTTTTTGTTCGAAATAGGTGTTACAGCCCTGTATCATCTTACAGGAAGTGTTTTAAATAGAAAATAGTGTGTAGCATAGCGTTCACCCCTTTGAAGCGTGAGGCATAAGCTAGATAAACGTGTGGCCTACACGCTACTTCTAAACATTAATCAAGGTTGCGTTGGGTTGCACTAATTTCATGATATTCTGCACCAATTTCATGATATTAATAATGAAATATAACAAAATTTCGTGATATTTGGTGCAACCGAATGCAACCGAATGCAACCTAAAGTAATAGGAGAGGCAATGATTAAGTATAATGGTAAAGAAAGAGCAACGAAATTAATTTAATACTGTTACTTATATTATTTTACTAAAAGGATTGAAAAGATTTTTTTTATTGAAAATAGAAAAAATGTAATGAATTGTTGAAAATATTAATTGATTTCAATGTTATAGTGAAAAATAACTTGTAATGTGAGCTATGTAGCGTGTAGTGTAGTCTATGTAGAGTGTAGCGCATGCAAATTATCATGTAGTGTAGGCTATGCACGACTTAAGCTATTTTCATGAGCTAGTAGCATTAAGGCTAAGCCACGTTACATAGAGTAAGCTACATATAGCGTAGCTATTTAAAACATTTACTGGTCCCACTGTCCATTAAGGCTATCAGACAACCGCTTTTGAATACCATGCTAGGAACTCATTTTCGACTATATCTAGACCTATTTTGTAGATCAAAACACAAGATTTCAGCATGATTCGACAAATCGAATTGAGGAGGAACTTATTTGATAATCATATTTATGATGACAATATATCAACTGGAGTTGTGCATATTAAAAATATACTAACCACCCCCAAAGCCACTGTGCACAGTCTAGGATTAAGTTGGTATAACAAGCATAAAATTACTTGTGATTGTAATCAGATATAGTTTTTAAATTCTGGTAACATTCGTGGCAATTCCCATTATTTTTGGTTAAAATATGCAAAGGAACTCATCACAACAAAATTGACAAACAACCAAGAATTTCTACTTCCCACAAGCTTTAACACAAAATTAGAGGTCACGTACTCAAAAACTCAACTTTCAGCAGGTTGATCTGACAGACATTATTCTTATCAAAGGATGGTCCAGAATACCATTAAATACATGTAAATATATATATATATATATATATATATATATATATATATATATGATACTCTTGTATTTCCCATTTTTTTTCATTTTCTTTCTGATGTTTCTTTTGCATCTTTTTCTTTTGGCAAAAAACGACACCAATACAGGGCCAAGACAGTTTGATATGCCCAATATTGTATCATGTTCCAGAGAGGGCCAATACGGCCTCCAAGACCAATTTTTGAAACTTGTCTACAGCTAATCCTACGAAAGTTGCAGTACAAAATACTTTGCCTTGGTTCTGCTAATTTTTAAGCATCTAGAGTATAGGGCTTTCCTCTAACCTCCAATTTAGCATTTGTCCCTTCTCTAGGTATCTCAACCAACACCATAGGACCTCACCATGTACACTAGCAATTAATTCATGCATAGCAAGTGCAAATGGTGAGGGCTTAAAGCCAACCCACTGCTACTGGCAACTCATTAGTCTCACTACAAGCCCTTTTCACTCTTATAACTACATCCTCATACATGTCTTGGATAATTTTGATATGATCTACTGTGACCCCTTTCCTCATAACCCACCATTAATCATACTAATGAGCATTTATAAAATGTCGATGTCTTATGGTCTTCTGTAATTAAGCAAATTCTGGTAGAATTTCATTTTCACCCCAACAAAGGATGAGAGGCAAGACTTACAAGAGACATCAAGGATCTAGATTAAAGTCATTCAATGGTGACCAGGGTTTCCTCAGAAGGCTGAACAGGTTTTACATGAGATCTTCAGCAGTATTCTTGGAGGGAAAAGTCATATGTTTACCAACTTAGTTGAGATGAGTAGTGAGACAAACCAACTTCAGAGAACAAAAATTACAAAGGTCCAGAAAACATTGATTTCAGAGAATGTGGTGAATAACACTAACAGCTGAAGAACCCAGATGGACAAATTGTGGTATATAAAATATCCTAATTTGCTTCAAAAGGTCTATCCCTCAAACAATAAATGCTTCATGCAAAGATCGAAACTCTTGGTACAAAACAATGCATCATTCATTTAAAGTCTATAATTTGTCAGCCCAAGAAAGAAAAATGCATCCTAACATCCTAGTCACTTTTTTTTATGGATACACAGAATTATTCAAAAGGAGAAAACCAAAAGAGGACTAACATCCCAATCATATGAGTAGTTCTTCACAATTTTCACACAAAGGAATTCTTTAATAATTTAAATACATACTTCATTCCACCCTAGAGTAACGTGCTCTCCTTCTGAGAGTCCAGATCCTGAAAAGTCGAGGGCGAACACTGTAATGTAAGAGGGAAGTAAAATAATGGCAGCCTCACTGGCATCTGCTCTGCACCCACTGTGTAAAAAAGGCATACTGCATGTTAGAATGACATCTTCAACAATAAAGAAGCTGTACTGATCAATTGATGTGACTGGTGTTGTTGGAATTTGCTAAAGAAGATTTTGACTGAGTTGAAAATGTAAAGAGAAGCAGTTAACGACTTTCAATTATTGATGAATAAAAATTGGCTTTAGGAACAAGAATTTGAATATAAATCTTGGGAGTGTTGACCTGGCAGAGGGCTGAAACTGTTACAACTCATTCAGTTTCAATTGAAACCATCAAGTTCTTAACAACTTGTTAAGAACACATACATGGATTCAGTGGGTTGACTTGGTCTGCTCTCCCATGAAACCTAGTCAACTCAGACAATATAAAACACAGTTTTGGGGTTTTAAAACCTGTTTGAAAACACAGTTCATTAGCAAGGACCCCAGTACAAGCATATTGTTAGATGAGAGTTTCATTAGAGAAAAGGAGAATGCATGTGATTTAGGGCTCTCAACGTGTCAGGTCTGTGTTGGACCCTGTAGTACTCATACCCGCACTAACCGGATCCGGGTCCTTTCGGGTCTAGGTCTCATTCTTAAATAGCCATACCCGGAGCCAATGGGGTTCAGGTACCCATTGGGTCTTTGGATATAAGTTTTGAGTCAAATAAGAGCATTTACACAATCGGAATAGGATTCATGTCGCTGAACCCAATTAGATGAGATAAGACATGATGGTGATGATATGTTCGTGCCCACCCAACATATGGATTCTATTGCACACACATTTGCCACTTTGACACATGCATGTGGCTTAGGAAACATCACTTCTTTGTTAGAAAAATCGATATATGTTTAATATATAATATTAATATTAAAACTAACTAGACCCAACCAGGACCCGACTTGACACATCCTGACCCAATTTTAACCAGGTCTAAGTTGATGGACCCAACCCAGACCCGGCTAGACCCGAATTTTAACCAGTCTTGGACCCAGACCCGTGAAAATCAGGTTGGGTCCATAGGGTACCTGTGGGCCCGGGCACCCATTGACAGTCCTACACGTGATGATGACCACAAAATAGCTAGCAAAACAGGGCCTCAAATAGGAACAACTGACAAAACAAGATTTGTTAAGCCAACCTTGAATAGCTAGCTTTTTTCTTTTTTTCTTTTTTTTTTGGAGAGAGAGACAGAGAAAGAGAGATGACGATTATGGTTATGATATAATGCATGCAAGTACTATTAGATCCTGACAAAGGGTAAATCTGCCTTTTCAGATTTTTGTCAGAGATGATTTGAATTAAAAAGTGCAAGGAGTTTGGCTTATCCATAAAGTCAAAATGCTGGTGGTGGGATATGTTATAAAGGGGCGAATTTTCCAAATTCGTTTCCTTTCATCCTGGAAACAAAGGGGATAGGGACCATCCTATCCAAATTGATCAGAGATAGACCCGTCCAAACAGGCCACAACATTAGCCTGTTTGTATGATGTTGTAATTATCATGTCGCATGGGGTAAGGATGTGCAGGGTATATGGTTCACACGTGATGGAGGATGGCTAAGATCCAATCACCTGGGAGGACCGAGTCAAACTGAAGCTTTTCCAGATACTGTATTTGGAAACTCTTTGTATTTTTTTGTAGTTTCCAATTATTATCACTTTCAACTCCTACACCTGGAAACCATGTGTTCCCAAGGAGTTGCCCTCATACCAACAAAGATACTGACAATATCAACTGTACACCAAATTATTACAAGTAAGAAATTATAATTTAGAAACACAAACTAGTAATTGGCAAAATTCAATACCCAAGTCAACCAATAGAAACTCATGTATGGTAGCAAGCACTTGATTGAGTTTCCTGCAACTAAAAGAAACCCTTGCCCCGAGCGTAGTTCCTTCATTGTTGTTGTTTCCAATCGTCTTAATGGCTATCATGCACATGAGATAGAAGTTTTAGCAGAAAATTGAAGTGTTCATTTTCATGTTTCATTTTTTTTCCAACCCCCAACTCTCATCAAAAGACTCCCTGCTACAACCACGAAAGACCTAAAGCCCTGAGACACCCGATAGACAACCCTATTCTTAGCCCTTTGGAAGACCACCTCTTAGCCATGAAAGACTACTTTGTGTTCCTTCCAAATCGACCATAATCCTGTGAGCAAAGACGAATTCTTTTACCCATTCATAACTCCTGCCATTCTTGGAAGAATCATTGATCTACATTTCATGAGTGGTTCGTTCTCTTACAAAATTTACGTAGTTGTGCACTGACGAAAAATTCCCAATTGTTTTGTACTTGCAGTGACCAAATATTGCTTTGGCATATTGTAGCGGCTGCTTGGGCAATACGATACAATGAAAGAGATTATCAATTAATGCAATACCTCACTCAATATGTTTAGTTCATCTTGTTTCTTTAAAAGATAGGAAAAAAAATATGGACACAACAATTAAAAGGGATCATTAAACTTAAATTTAAGATGAATATTAAACTGTTTTCCCAAATAAAACATAGAATCTGATGCATGATATGGATTTATTAGCTTAGAAAAAAATGAACATCTACATATTTCCAATATTATGTATTGTTCATATCGCCGGAATATGTATGAACACGGGACATTACAATTCGATATTCTAAACCTTGGTTCATAGTCATTTACACACACGTGTAAAAATCTAAATGCATTACAGACTCAACAATATACCAATAAGAAATCAACTTGTGCAGCACCTTTGTCTTCATGTCAGTGCTTGATTGATTGGACTACAGTGGCAATGGGTTGGAATCAACTAAATTGGGCCCAAGCCCCACTGATCACAACTGCTTGCTTAGTGGATCTCATTTTCAGGTTGATTCCTACTATTAAGAGGTTTGGAGATTAAAGCTTTGCAAAACCAGTTATAAGCTTCTTATAGGTGGGTCTGGTTGGGTAGGGGTCCATTCATGCTCCACCCATTTACTTAATAAAAATGTGATCAATGACATGTTTTGGACCCTAACTCATCTAAGAAGTGAGCTGACCCAACTAAATGCCAATCCTAGATTGGACCCAATTGTTGGTATGCACATGCATGTATTGTTCTTCTAATGTTTACGTAAGGAGTTGGCAGAAGAGTACAAGATTAGGAAGTGCCAATGCATGTATCATTCTTCTAATGTTTATGTAAGGAGTTGGCAGAAGAAAGTACAAGATTAAGAAGTGCCGCATTCCTATCCAATAAAACATAAAATCCATGTACCCATTAACAGCAAAAAGGTAAAGATGTGCAACTTTTTGAGGAAAAAGCATGATGTATGTCCTAACAATTAAGAGAATTCGGCTCTTCTACCCTCAGATGCATTTATCACAGTACTCTTCCCCTTGATATGCATACATTGTGTCATCAATTTAATCTGTATGAAAGCCTGCAAAGTGTGATCTAGTATTTCTTGACTCACCTGTTCCCATGGCAGTATATTACGCATGGAAGTGCCTTTCCTTCAGGAATGTTGAGAGGCACGTAATGACTACACTGAAGTATGTTTCCTCGACTATTAACAACCTGCAGTACGTTTAAAGATTATCTATGATAAAACTGGCCTTTATCTAACTGAATCAGTTCAAGAGTGCAACAACCGATAAGGCTAACAGACCTTGAAAACAAAGAATATTCACATTTATCAACTGCAATTCCAAGATATTCCTTTTCCTACGAATAAAATTCAATTTTTTGAGATTGTTAAAAAGAAGTAGACATGCTGATCTTTTACCTCCAAATCCTTTCTTTGAAACTGTTTTCCTTTAAGCATGAACTCCTGATCCAACAAGTCATTTTTCGGGCAATATTCAGCTCTGCATTTCAAAATATACAAGGGTCATGCCCTCTAAAAGTGACCAAATAGAAGGGAAGGGGGGGGGGAGAGAGAGAGAGAGAGAGAGAGAGAGAGAGAGAGGGAGGGAGGGAGGGAGGGAGAATACACACCTTAAGGGAAAAAAAGTAATTAAAAAAAAAACACTAAATAATCTGGATGTTCATACTTCATATAAGAATCATCATATATTCAACAGAAGAGTTAACTATCAATGTGTAATGTTTAGTGTCTAGTGTGCACTGGATTGACTGTTCTTAGGTCAATATTATAATCAACTGGAAAAGAACAAATGAATTCCTTGGTTAGCACCCAACCAGATGGGCAAACTAGCAGCTGCAGTGGGATCTAGCAGTAGCCATTAGCTCTCCCTGTTGCGTATCTGCTTTTAAATGGTGAAGCTAGAAACAAAGTGACAGTCTAGTGGTATCAAATCAAGAGGTAGTGAGGAATTGAGCTTTGGAAAATATTTTGGTGAGAGCTATGATATAGGAATCAGGAATGATCTGGGTGGTTGAGGAAATTTGACTAGAGAATGACTAAAGGAACTAATGTTGGATATTTGTTTATTTGAATGGTGGCTTATGGTCATGAATTTGAGTGGGGGGGGGGGGGGTATCCAATTTTTACCATGCCAAAGGATGGGATGGAAGAGTTGACTAGCTAAAAGGAACACAGCGGCATCAGATATGGATGGTGGAGAAATTCCATCCAAGAAAATGGAAAATCCGAGTCCATACCAGCATTGCAAACATAGAGACAGACTAATTGGAAAGAGGTGTGTAAAACTGCTGCTCAATGCAGAATTGGTATTAGATTAGTGAAGTGGCGAAAAAAGCCTTGTTGGGAAAATAGATGTGGCAATTTTCAATGGAAAAGAAGCGCCCTTTGGAGAAGAGTTATAGTGAAGAAAGACTGTAGTTGTGCGGACGGCAGAGATACCCCTTTAGGGGCCCAATACAGATTCACCCGTCGTAGAGGCATTTTGTCTATGGAGTCGGCGGTGCACCAAGGGCTGTCTTTTGAGGGTGGAGATGAGCGTCTATAAGCTTATGGAATAATTAGTGTATGGCGAACATTTGTTGTGTGATCCCTTCGGGCGGTTGTTCTCTATAGTGTCCAATAAGGAAGCTGAAGTTAACATCTACAAGGACTAGGAGGTGGATGGAAATCATCGATGCTGATATATGGTCGTCCCTGCTAGACCGTCGTATTCCTGCAAAACCAAATAAAAGAGGGGGGGGGGGGCTGGTTGCAACAGGGGACCCTCTGATGCTAAAGTTAGAACAGGCACTTTGGGTCTAGTAGAACTAGGAGAATGTGTGCATACATTCTATTGTACGCGAGGTTCTATTTTATAGCCCTTTGCTGCTAGTCACGTATATGGCAATGAATCTGCCATACAATCGTGTATCATGCAAGGGATAGTCCCCGGGATATTAGGCGTTATCCTTGGCGAGATTCTCGGCGAGGATCTCGGGGAATTAATCCTCCTTGTACACAAAGGAGATCTCCCGGTGGTCGGCTTCCGAGGTCATGATCGACATCCGATGCCGAGCTCTAAGTCGGGTCGGCCGAGGTCCTGCAGACTGAGCCGAACTGTTGATCATGGTTGGGGCCTATCTTCGAAGCCGGGTGGGTACTTATAGTCATTCGTTGGTCGCGATAGTGAGATGTCAACCAAAACCGAGGTCACTAATGATGGTTGGTACTCGAGTCAGTCATGAAGGTCATGCTTGGTAATCAAGTTCGGTAATTGGGACGGTTCTTATTCGATCTCCTCTTCCGAGCTACTCACCTTCTGCTTTCCATCTCTTTCTGGTCGTTAGGTCCATCCGATTTTACCCATAACAAAAATCATGTGGCGTGAACCCCGGTTTTCAGACGAAATTATCCGATATAAAGGAGGGGGAGCTCTTAAATTTATTGCAGTTAATTTATGGCATGAATGTTAATCTGATGAGGGAGACAAATTGCAGTAGCAGTAGAATCCGTCTAGCATATTTACAATTAAGTCGTTTTATAAGTGGCTGAAGGGAATGAGAGGCCTACTGCTCCAACAGGCTGCATACAGAGATTTAAAGCTTCCATGAAGGCCATTGCCTTTGCATGGATAGTGCAACCGATGGGATCCTATCTGGGCTATAGATAACCTTTCATGGTGTAGTATGATTCGGGTGAATCGATGTATCATGTGTCTTAGAGACAAGATGAATGTTAATCATCTCCTTATCCAATGTTCATATATCGGCGTTGTTTGGGAGTGGTGCCTCCAGCAATTTCAAGTAGCGTAGTTGATGCCTTTCTCTATCTCCCAGCTAGTGGATGCTTGGAGGTTTCATCAGTCTCAGCAAAGGCATTTGTCCATTTGGGGACTTTGTTTTGAACGTTGTAGTTTGGACCATTTGGGGGGAGAGGAACAATCGCACATTTAACGGTGTTGGAGTTTTGTTCTCATTTGTCATTGCTGGAGTTAAACACCTTGTTTGCTTGTGGGTGGTAGTTATGAGCCAAGTGGCCCCTTCCAGCCAAGGATCTAGGTCTTATAGTCGGTTGGATATTGTTTGTCATGTCATTGTTTTGTGGTGGCCTGTTGCCCCCTCTTTTCTTTTCGTAAATCTCATATTATTACTGATATTTTAAAAAATAAATAAATAAATAAAAACATCCCACTAAAGCTGAGTTGTCGAGCTAGAGGTCTAAAATTCTTCTATTTTAATCTTTTAAAAAAATCTATTTCAATAGCCACTCCCACAATAAAATTCATGATTCCTTGGCATTTCAAGTAAAGAAAGATCCTACTTTATGCTTTTTGTTACCACTCCTACTCATGCTTCTTATTGCTTTAAGGCCAGTTTGGTCGCATAAACAAAAGAATGCTAGAAAATTAGACAACACTGATGAGCCATATATCAATGGGTAATATCTGTTGTCTAGCTAAAATACCACGATGAGATTGTTGGGGACGCAATAAGCCCTAAAACGACTTGTCCAGCACAGAAGGCACCTCAAACAGAATCACACAATGCAATAGGGAAAGAAAATTCAAGCAATCACAGAGAACACACGAATTTTACATAGAAAAACCCTTGCGGGAAAAAACCACTGCACCAAGTGACCAACAATCCACTATGAACAGAAAGTTAGAAGAGATGGAACAACTTACAGATGTGAAAACCCTAACTTTCTCCCTCTCAAAACCCTTGGCTCACAAGCTCTCACGTTTAACTCTTTCACATTAACCATAATCCCATATTAACATGGTTTATATAACCCTTATACAAAATTAGAAACAAAACTATGCACTCATGCAGAAGTTGCGCAAACCATCGATTGAACCGTCAATCGAATCGACTGCAACTGATGACCCATCGATCGAATTGAAAGTATCCAAAAGTACCCAGAGAGTAAACTTGTATTTTTCGGATTTTCTCAATCGAATCAACTAGACTGTCAATCGAATCTAAAACCCTATTTCAACAACAGATTAAAGGCACCCGATCAACAATCTCCATCGTGGCTTCAATCTTGCATCTCCACTATTCCAAGTTACTATCACCATCTCTAAATTTCTTCATAGTAGATCCATCATCGTCGCTTCTTACACATACTTTGTCTTCATTCCTTCTTTGCCAAGCCCAGGGAAGTCAAGCAAAACCTAAACTTCTCTGCAAGAATCACATTTGTAAGCATGCCCGTCAGATTTTCATTAGTATGAATCTTCTCAAGAGTAACACCGCCTTCCTCTAGCATCTGCCGGATAAAATGATGATGAACATCAATGTATTTAGTCCGAGAATGGTATGCCGAGTTCTTCGCCAAATTGATTGCGCTCTCACTATTACGATGCACAGGGGCATGGCTTCCTGTTGAAGCCCCAACTCATTCAGTATTCCTTTCAACCAAACAGCTTCCTTGAATGCTTCAGTCACTGCCATATACTCCGCTTCGGTTGTGGAAAGTGCTACCACGGACAGAAGCTTCAACATCCAGTTGATCGCCCCACCCGCTAACACAAACAAGTAACCGAAAATCGACCTTCTATTGTCCACATTTCCAGCATGATCCGAATCCACATAGCCTACTAGTCTCTCCTCAGATTTTTCGAATGTCAAGGCGTAGTCCGTCGTACCTCGTATGTAACGAAGTAACCATTTCACTACCTCCCAGTGTTGTTTGACGGAGTTTGACATGTATCTGCTCACAACACCCACTGCATGTGAAATATCCGGTCTAGTACAGACCATGCATACAAAAGACTGTCAATCGCGCTTGAGTAAGGCACACGAGACATATACTGCCTTTATTCTTCTGACGCGGGACATTGTTCCGAAGAAAGCCGAAAGTGAGCAGCATAGGGGTGTGCTAACCGGTTTAGCCTTATCAAGTCCGAACTTGACCAAGACCTTCTCAAGATACTCTTCCTGAGACAACCATAGCCTACTCCTTTCCCTGTCTCTGTATAAGTCGATGTCGAGAATCCTTTTTGCAACCGATAGATCTTTTAGCTCGAATGTCCTGGATAACTGAGTCTTTAGTATGTTGATTTCAGACATGTTATGGCTGGCTATATGCATATCATCAATATACAATACTAGAATAATGAATTCACCATCACTCAGTGATCTGAAGTAGACACAATGATCGAACTCACTTCTGATAAACCGTTGGCTCAACATGAAAGAATCAAACTTTTTGTACCACTACCTAGGCGACTGCTTTAAGCCGTACAACGACCTCTTTAACCTGCAAACCTTATTCTCTGCTCCTAGCACCTTGAACCCTTCAAGTTACTTCATGTAGATCTGTTCTTCTAGTTCCCCATGTAAAAACACAATCTTCACATCTAACTGTTCCAATTCCAGAATGTATTGGGCAACCAACGCCAATACGAATCTGATAGATACTTGCTTGACCACAAGCGTAAATATTTCACCGAAGTCGATACATTCTTTCTGGGCATAACCCTTCGCTACCAGTCTTGCCTTGTACCTATGCAGTTTCTTGCAGAAAATCCACTTGCACCCAATCGTTTTCCTCCCAACGGGTAGCTCCACCAGCTCCCACATTTCGTTCTTATACAGAGAATCTATCTCATTATGCATCACCGCCATCAAATTCTCAGCATTTATGTCATCCAATGCTTCCTAAAAGGTAAACAAATCCCCCTCATCCTAATGAGGGCAAACACAACATTTGAGTCATCCATGTATCTCAACAGTACTCTACGATTTCTTGATGGATTTCTCCTAACTGGTGGTGGCATCACCTCTTCATGTACCTCTTCCCGCGGTCCGACTTCTTCAAGTGTTTCAACATTATCTATCTCAATGTCAATCGTCGATTTACTTGTGTTCATCCTTGCAAAAGAAAGAACCCTCATCAAACTTGACGTCCCGGCTAAATATGATATTGCGTGAAACCCGGTCATACAGTTTTTCATTTCACGCCATCACCATAGCCAACAAAAGTACACTTTTTCGTCATTTGGTCTAGCTTACCTCTCTCAACTGACGGTATATGAAAGTAAGCATCACAACTAAAAATCTGCAACCCTAAGTAGTCAATTTCTTAATCACTCCATACTTCTTTTGGAATTTTACAAGTAATTGGCATAGACGGAGATCGATTTACTAAATAACAAGCCGTGTTAATGGCTTCAGCCCATACCTCATTGCCTAATGCAACATTACTCAACATACTTCGAGCTCATTGCAAAAGAGTTCGATTCATACATTCTAATACACCAATATGCTCTAGTGTATGAATCATTGTGTTATGCCTCACAATCCCCTCATTCTTACAATACTGATTAAATTCCTTATAAGTAAACCCCCCGCCATTATCGGTCCTCAGAATTTTCAACTTACGTCATGTTTGTTTTTTGACCATTGCCTTTCATGCCTTGAAAGTGCCAAAAACATCAATTTTATGTTTCATAAAATAAACCCACAACTTTCTAGAGAAGTCATCAATGAATGTGACAGAGAATAACATCCCTCCTCCAAAAACAATGGGCGACAGCCCCCACGCATCCAAGTGTACATAATCAAGTTATCATTTACTAACATGTTTTCTAGTTTTAAAATATAACATTGACTATTTCCCATACATGCAATGCTCACATATATCTAAATCAAAACCTTTAAAGCTATGGATCAAACCACGATCAAGAAATACCTTCATACCACACTCGCTCATGTGGCCTAGGCATGCATGCCATACACGTGCTAACGTGGATTCCGCTACAGACATTGTAGCTCCACCCAATATAGTGCTCTCGATCAACTTGTAAAGGTTTCTGCTCCGTTGTGCCTTCATAACAGTGAGTGCCCCTTTTGAAACTTTCAGGACACCTTCGTACCTGACGAATTTACATCCGAGTGCCTCAAGAGCTCTCTGAGATATTAGATTCTTCTCTAGATCTGGAACGTGCCTCACATCGGTCAAAGTACACTCCACCCAATCATATATTCTGATGCGAACCGAACCACTTCCTATCATCTTATAGGTATGATCATTACCCATAAGAACCAGGCCATCATCATACCAGTTGTATGTGGTGAACAAACTCCGGTGAGGACACATGTGATACAATGCCTCTGTATCCAAAATCTACTCGTTACACTAATATCCAACCTTAGACACAAACAATACAACACAACCATTCGTCCCCTCACTGGATTCCACTAAATTAGCCTCTTTCGGCTAATCATCTGATTTCTCCTCCTGTGTTTTGGGATTTGTACAGTCCTTTATATGTCATGTCATACCACAATTCCAACACTTCAACTTTCTTTTGCCCTTCGACTTGGACCTTGATCGCGACTTCCCATTCTCTCACTCAAACGATCTTCCCCTGGCAACCAGTGCACTCGTAAAAGTACCTTCTCCACCGTTATTCCTTCTAAATTGCTTCAACTGAAATAATAAGATAACGGTATCAAGGTCCAAGGTATCCTTACCATGACACAGAGTATCCACCAAATACTCGTAAGAATCCAGAAGAGACGTCAACAAAATTAGAGCTTTGTCTTCTTCATCGATCTTCACATCCACAATTGTCAGTTAACAAATCAATTTATTGAAGGCATTGATATGCTCAAAGAGATCTGACCCTTTCACCATCTTTATATCATACACTTGTCTCTTCAGATATAGACAATTGAAGAGTGACTTCATCATGAATATGCTCTCCAACTTCGCCCATAGGCTCGCGGTAGTCATCTCATTAATGACATTATAAAGGACTTCGTCGGCCAAGCACAATTGAATTGCGCTAATCGCCCTCTGATTAAGTTCATGCCAATCATCTTCTTTCATCGATTCAGGACATTTCGCTTTACCAAGGAGTGCTTGTTGCAACCCTTGTTGAATTAGGAGAGCTTTCATCTTCAAACCTTCATATTCAAAACTGTTTTTACCCGTGAATTTCTGTCTTAAACCTCACATTCGATCCTCTCGATGTCATGTCTCAGATTCTATCTAAAAAGTCAATGTTCACTCTAATACCACTTGTTGGGGATGCAACCCCTAACACAACTTGTTCGGCGCAAAAGCAACCTCAAACAGAATCACACAACGCAATAGGGAAAGAAAATTCAAGCAATCACGGAGAGCACACGAATTTTACTTGGAAAAACCCTTCTGGGAAAAAACCACGGCACCAAGTGACAAATAATCCACTATGAACAAAAAGTTACAAGAGATAGAACAACTTACAGATGTGAAAACCCTAGCTTTCTCCCTCTCAAAACCCTTGGCTCACAAGCTCTCACGTTTAGCTCTCTCACATTAACCCTAATCCCGTATTAATATGGTTTATATAACCCCCATATAGAATTAGAAACAAAACCGCACAATTATGTAGAAGTTGTGCAAATTGTCGATTTAATCGACTGCAGTCAATGACCCATCAATCGAATCGAAAGTGTCCAAAAGTTTCTAGAGAGTAAACTTGTATTTTCCAGATTTTCTCGATCGAATCAACCAGACTGTCGATCGAATTGAAGACCATGTTTCAGCAACAGATTGAAGGCACCCAATCAACAAAGATAAACTTTTGCAAAACACCATGTCTTATTTTACCATGAGAGTGGAGGGGAGATGTGGAAAACGATGGAAGTGGGTACATGGCAGTCATCATAATAACGCGTCAGTGCCCGGCAATGGTCACAGGTCCCCCCAGTATTTTTTTTGTAGCAGCCATATAGCAGAGGCCCAATGTCAATGAAACGACATGTGAGAAACAACGTGAATACAGATCTTTCCATGCCATTTGTCCATCCAGAACTAGACCTTTCATCATTCCATCATTTGAACCCAACCCATGAAGCTAAATCACAAAGAGCTGACTTCAAGCCAATCCAAGTAACCAAACCTGTTGCGTCTCGGCCACCAAACCTAATAACTCCATAGCCCTTTACATGTGCAGTTCTACAATTTTAGCTCATAATAGCATTACAACTATTGATGGTTCTCCGCCATTATCTCCTCCAAAGGGCCTTTAACCCAACTACAGGGACCAAGCCCGTTCCCTCATACTTGGGAGCTACCCCCAATCTCACTAGTCCCTAACATCAAAATCCGCATGGTTCCAATTTCAGACAACCTAGATCTCACTCATAGATCATACCTAAACAAATACACCGCATGCTCTTACACTAAGGATGACATATGAAAAGTGCCCACCATGATTTATAAGTATTTCCAGCTTGAGACAGAATTAAAAATGGAGAAACAATTCAAAATTACAAACCATGTAAAATTCTTGCCCATATCATTAACGACCCGCCTAACGAATTCACCATGAAACTGAAACACCCAAATGAATAAAAAATAAAAAATAAAAATCAATTGAAACATGCACCCACAAAAGAATTTCACAAAAACATCATTAAAAAAAAAAAATTCAAAATCCTGAAAAATCAAAACAAATCAGATGCCAAACAATCAAATTCAACACCCATATCTAACCAAAATGAACAAACAAAATCAATAAATTCCCAATCCAGACAAGAAAATATAAATCAAACAAAAAAAAAAAAGAAGGAAATGGATTGTACCTTGGAGGGCGGATGATGAAATTCACAAGCTGTTCCATCGACCCAAAGAAGCAAAAGGAAAATCAAGAACTGGAATTTCTGATTTTTTACTCAGAGAGAGAGAGGGAGAGAGAGAGAGAGAGCAGGAACAAAACGCCTTCCAACGATTTCTCATAGATGTGCTCTTTCCTTATCAAAACAACGACTCAACAAGCAAGAAATAGAATCACAAAAAAATGCAATGTTTACTCGCACGCTTGAGTCATACTTCGTCTTCTCGGCACTCGTGTAACGCTTCTACACAATCACTTCCCATCATCAGAAAGTTTACGTTTGTACGAGAAAATGGACGGCTAGAAAGTCTATAAATAATGAGAAATGCCTTATAGTTGCATTGGTTCTCTTGAACAGTACAATCACTGGATCTGAACCGTCCAATAAATCAAGAATACATTTTATGGGCCACCACATAAAAAATCACACTGATCTGTGATCCAATCCATCCATGATTTGTCTTACTTTCTATAGCCAACCTTAATTCAAACCATGTAAATGATCTTAGCCATCCATATTTAAGGCCATAAATCAAATGGTTAATTTTTGTCAGATTAGTGTGGATTTTCATAGTACCCCATGAAATGTGCATTGGACCTAATGAACAGTCGAGATCAAAGGATTAGATTATAAAAGTGTCCCACACAGCTATGAGAGAACGTCTAGACCATATGAATAGTGATCCCTACCTGATGAATGGATGAGATCTAATATATGTGTGTCGTTTTCTTATGTGTTTTGCGAATCTTTCCTTCATCTCAAGCGAGCGAGTACACAGATTTATCAAAGAAATCAGGTGGTCTCTCACGTGTGAATCTCGGTTTGGGTGGGATTCTCACGTGACTCCACGGCGTCCGAGACTGAGTGGCGGAAGCGGTTTGGCTGGTGTACCTCACACCACCTGTATAGCTGCTGTATTGAGGTCACCAAGCTATGTGATTCTGATCACCATATATGTGATATATCGAAGCCGTCTATCTATTTGGCGAGCTCATCTTAATGCTTTATACGAAAAATAATACAATTCTAATTGTTAAGTAGACTACACTGTAAAAAGTAATAGGGGATTGAACGTCTATTAATAAAACCCTTTTTGGAGTCACCTAAATTTTGAATCAATATGAAATTTGTTTTTCTTCTTCATTCAGGTCATTTTGGTTTTATGAACAGATTGAATAGAAAATAAATGTGACGGTGGAGCTTACGAATTGTTTAACGGTGAAAATCATTATCTAAGCTACTATTTGTATAGTCCAGGTAATCTTTGGATACGATTCATTTTTTAAATAATTTTCTAAAATGATCCTTAAAAGTGTATGAGCAGTATAGATATAATAAATACATCATTATAGAGCCAATGTAACTTTGATCTCCTTTGGACCGTTCGTACAACTCGGAGCTCGAGTAGCGTCAGTGCTCTTCTTCGCACAACACGTACCTACAGCAGCTATATAGCTGGTGTGTGGTACATCAGCCACTCCGCTGCCGTGAGTAGGTCCTACCAAGTGATTGACAGTTTTTTAAGCAGAGGTTTGCTCTCCAGTACATCCCAATGTAATCTAATACCATACGTCGGGATTTTAATCTTTGAATCTGGGTTATCTTCCGATCGATGATCCAAACCATTTGTAAGTTGGGTCTCACTTTTTAAGTTGGATATTCAATAGGTAAATCTATCAATTTGATCATTTCAACCATTTTATAATTTGAGTCTTTTGCTTTGAACTTGAACGGCCACCTTGTATAATCAAAGGTTAAAAATATTAAGTCAGATATATGTTCCGAAAATCCCCTATCCATAGCAAGCCCTATGAAATGAACGGTCTGGATCATTACAAAAGAACCAAAAATCCCACGGATAGAATCCAGATGTATCTTATTACATTACAATGCTGATGTACTCGATCAAACCTCTTTTACGCAAACAAGTACAGAGCGAACTCCCGCGAGTGCGCCTTTTCTCGAACTACCTAAACACACGTGCCGGATGGACGCACGTGTGTGATTCCAGGATGCTTAATGGGGCCCACATCAACCTCCTCGGTATAAAAAATTCAGATCTCCCTTTATCTGGTATGCCACACGTGTACCTTATGGATCATTAGTCAATTTCTTTCAACCGTCCATTTTACTTTCACATATGCGGTCTAAATGAAGAGCATCATGGCCTTATGTTTACTAATAATTTGGAAGTGCAATGGTTTCGTATGATTAGTGGCCTGGATCTAATGAAAAGTCTCCAAATTGACGCGCGTAGATAGCTTACCAAATAATTCCACGCGCGCGAGTACACTTTTCAGAGTCAGATTCTTGGTTGAAACATCGCCGCTGCCGGCGCGGTTTGGCCGGTGACCGCGACACCATCCAGCAAGCTGGTGTCAAACCTCTGTGGGCCCCACCATGATATGTGTGTTTTATCAAAGCCGTCCATTCATTTTGCATATTCTAGGGCAGGAGCCTAAAAAAGAGGCAGATCCAAATCTCAAGTGGATCACAATATAAGAAATTGTGAGAATTGAATGCTTGCTGCCCTAAACTTTTTGGGCCCATGATGAGTTTTAAATCAAGCTGTTATTTGTGTTTTATCCAAATGCCTATGTGACCTTATCAACAGGTTGGATGGGGATGAGCAATACAGATCTCAAGTAGATCACACCACAAGAAATCATGAGAATTGAATGCTTGCTGCCCTAAAATTTTTGGGTTAACGATGAGTTTTAAATCAAGCTGATGTTTGTATTTTACCCAAAGGCCTATGTGATTTTATCAACAGGTTGGATGGGAATAAGCAATAGATCTCAAGTGGATCACACCGAAAAATTGTGAAAATTGAATGCTTGCTACCTAAAATTTATGTGCCCACCATGAGTTTTAAATCAAGCTGTTATTTGTATTTTACCCAAAGGCCGATGTGATCTTATCAACTAGTTGGATAGGATTAAGCAATGCATTAGACCTTAAGAAGTTTTAAATGATGCACAATCAATAAATATTGTTTTCTTTTAATGTGGTTCATGTGAGGTATATATTTGCCTCATTTTTTTTATCATGTTCTAAAATATGTTGAAAAAATAGATGAACAGAATGGATTAAAAAGGGGGAGGGACACGGATTCCTAACTTTTGCTGGAAGTCTCTGCATATGGATGTAGGGTGGGCTACGAGATGTTTGTGAGAAATTCACTTGTCAATCTGTTTTTCAAACTCATTTTAGTACATGAGACCAAAAATGAGATAAATCCTAAGCTCAAGTGGTCCACACAAAAGGAAATAGTTGGGATTCATTGGGCACAGTTGAAATAATCTTATGGTTATAACAGTTTTGTATTTGAATTTTTATAATTATTATTATTATCATTTACAAGCTTTCACTGCATCCTAATGGGATTGCCCTTGTAAAGGGTTTGGATGGCATATAAAGATCAAGGTGGAGTCCAGGAACATAAAGTTTCCATGGTAGAAATTTTTTTCCCCTAATTATCACTCTTCTGCACGCACCTAGGTTCTTGATTCATGTTATTTTAGATCGCATGTCCTGAAATAAGCTTGAAAAACGGATAAACATAGTAGAGTTTTCAGAAACATCAGTGGGCCCCACCCCACATCTTTGTGCAGGAACTTCCTGCAAAAGGCTTTCTTAGGAAATCCGCGTCCTAGAAAATATACATCATAGTGGGGCCCACAGGGTTGGCTGTGTTTGGTCACTAGCCAAGTGCCCATCGTTAAAATGGCGGTTGTTTCTTATCTTTTTTGAAAATGAAGAGTCTCTGGATTGGGTGCACGGAAAAAGAGGTTCGATCCGCCAAGCGTCCTCTCCACGCAGCACGCGTTCCGTGTGGAATCTGGTGCACTTTTGGAACACGCTATTGGACTTGGATTCGCCGGTGGCTCCTCCAGTACTGAGCTTGGTATTGGTCTAAGCTCTGTGGGCCCACCATCATGATGTATATGTTTTATCCACGCCGACCATCTATTTTTCCAGCTCATTGTATATCATGAGCCGAAAATTGAGGTAGATCCAAAGCTCGAGTGAACCACACCACAGGAAATTTTGGAGATTGAATGCCTACTTTTGAAAGCTTGTTAGGGCCACAGAGTTTAGACCAGTACGTATGTCTTGTGCAATCTGGACCGTTGGCTTTAAATCTCAGCCTGATGAGCAGGGTTAGGCTAGAGTTTCATTTTCGATCTCCTCCCATTACGGGGCGGGCCAAATCCCAATTTTCAAGATCTCATGCTAGGAACTCACCTCCGGCTCTCATTTTTCTGCTATTTTCTTTCCTGTGCAGTCTGCCGGATGAGATGGCCAACTCGACGTCATTTTCAGTCTCTTATTATGGCTGGTCCAAGAGCTTTTACAATATTTTACGTTCCATGAGTCTTTGGCGGGTCAAATTTGGCCTCTTTTTTTTTATATATACACATGTACTGATACTCCACTAGAGGTGTACACAAGTCCAACCGAGTCGAGCTTGGCACAGCTCAACTCAGCTCAACCACTACCTGACCCCAGCTCGAACATGGCTCAGATCAGTCCTCGAGCCTCACTGGCCAGCTTGGCTCAATTCAGTCAGCAGCTCAAGCCAATTTGAGCCGTGTTCAAGCCACGATCGAGGCTCAATGGCATTTTCTCAAACACATGGAGTGCACCTTCAATTTCGCACGGAATGTAAGGGCTTGTTTGATTTTCCAAATCGCATGTAAATGCAATGGGAAATAGTCATTATTACTGCTTCACTTGTTCGAAAATACGCTTGCATTACTGTCTTGAAAACTAAGTCAAAAAGACTTGTTTAAATTCTGGGCCCCACCATGATATATGTAAGCTGTCCATCAGCATAACATTTTAAAGCATAAGCCAAAAAATGAGCCTAATCCAACACTCAGGTGACCCACGATAATAGGAAACAGTGGCATCGATACATTTTTAACGGTAGATGTTCGATTCCCTAAATCTTGTGGTGTGGCCCACTTGAGCTTTGTATCAGCCTCATTTTTTTGGTCAAGCCCTAAATTCAACTGGCATAATAGATGGACGGTGTGGATAAGACACAGACATCATAGTAGGTCCCACATATATTTCATAGTCTCCTCAAATTTAGAGCTCAAAAAGGTAAGTGTCAAATCAAACGCCGATAACAACAGTATAATTACCTAGTGAAATAATTATTACTCACTTGCAGTGTATTTACCAAATATTTGGAAAATCAAACACGCCCTAGAGCAGTACCATTGATTAACAGGTATTTCTATTTCATCAAACACTGAGTAGCCAACATAAAAATCTAGATACAATAGTATTTGTTTCATATCCATACCTTCCTCGCCATTAGTTGACACTTCGTTGAGTCATTTCATCAAACACTTGCTTAGCAACATCAATATCAAAATAACCGGGTCACCGAATTGGTTTGCTTCGAATTGGGGTTCAATCCAAGTCGAGTTAAGCTCGAACTCAGCTCAAAATTTTTTCGAGCTAAAAAAATTGGCTCAACGCGGATTGAACTTAGTTTTGAACCGAGTTAAATCAAGCCTTTTCGAGTTGAGTGCGCAAGCTAACCGAGCTAACTTGGTTCATGTACAGCTCTATACTTCATGTACTCACACCATGGTGCTTTTTCACTACAATGGATACTTGAACCCATGACTGCATGTTAAAATTCTTGCAAGTCTATCATTGAGGCTTTACCCACGCGAGCTTGCACTTGCTTCATTCCCACGTCACAAGTCTAGCCCACACTTTTGTGCGAAGAAAAACACCGCTCAATGAGTACCCCGTCCCATACGTAGTTGATGGACCCGACCTAAGTTTTATTGGGTTAGGATCCTAATTCTTGGACATGTTTATAAAGCTGATTGGGTTTGGTATCTCCCATTTTTTACCTAGAATTGGGACCAATTGTGCACGTGTGTTTAGGTCCATTGTCTTGGACCTGGTTAAAATTGGAAGCATGTTGGGTTTGGGTCTACCATTTTGGATCTAGAACTGGGACTAGCTGAGTGTGTCTTAGGTCCCGTTTTAAATTTTGGTGGGGTCAGAACTAGATTAAGTACCATTATTTAAATTTGTGCGTGTGAGGGAGAAGTATCCAAGCCCATCTGTCATCGTGGTCTCTTACTTGGAAACTAAGGTTATAGATCAGGAGTCGTTACATAAATAAAATCTTCAGATTCTCTAATTTCTAAGATTTTGTAGGGTTTTGCCAATTGTGAAAATCTCAGTTTATTGGATAGTGGCAACTCCAAGTCAAGAATCTAACACCCCGAGTCAAAAAATAATTGCACAAGCAACAAGCTTGAAAAGAGCCCTCGTGAGCTTGATCCCAGCTTTCAATATTTACATAATCATTACTACATTTATCAAAGTGGGACCATGCATGATGATCACAGATGTCAATACTCTCAACGGCATGGATTCTAATAATGTGAGTATATAGTGTGAAAATTTCATACCAAGTGTGATCTCACATGCATGCTTATAAATGGTACTACCATCTTTACCAAGAAATGCCTTTTACCTTAATTAAAGCCAAATTGTACTATTCATTTACCATATGCATGCATAATAAATATGAACAAAAGACGAATAACTTTAAATTTTGAATTGTCAACTAGACTTTAATAAATTGAATTGCATATACAAGTGTAATATATGTATAGTCCCAATTACTTAAAGTACATTTTTCATGTGATAATGTAAAATCTCTCATTTCTACAATGAAATAGGAAGAAAGTAAATCAAAAGTCTTAGTTTAATTTGTAAACTGAAATGGATTATTGCAATGATGATTGGGACAAAAAGTAACATTTTACAATTATTTATATACTTATTTCAAAATTGGTGAGCAATGATGATTTGCATGAATTTGGATCATAGCCAAATACAATATTGGAATCAATTTCAAATACATTAGAATCAATTTTATTTGATATCTCTTACATGTGAGCTTTTAATATATTTGTTTAAAATTGGTGGGCCCACTTTTGTAGCCCACCTTAGGTTTGAAATTACTTCATTTTTTTTTCTCAAGTATATGTTTTTACGGACTTATTACAATGACTATATCAAAGTTACACATGTATACCACTTGAAATATTTTAAAATTTTGGTTAATCAAATTTAGGCTTATGTGAATATTTTATAGGATTTCAATTATTTCAAAAGCTATCCAACTAAATAAAAACTTTGGATTCCAAAGTATTTCAATTACAGGATGCCAAACAGGATTGAAGATTTTAAATGCATTAGATTTTAGTGAATTTGGGATTTAGAATCCAATGCATTTCAAATATAAGTAACCAAATGAGCCCTTAGCTTATATATGAGATCAATCATCCTTATAGTACGCTCCCTTATATTCCAATGACCGTTAGGCTTTAAGGTTGTGAGTTCGCCAAGGATTGTTATGGTCTCTCCCTTATTAGATTCGGTGAATTTTTATTTTTTCAATTTTAGCTAAAAATTTATTTGTATTATCTTTCTCAAGCATTCATTCATGAAAAGCCTTTTGAAATGAAATATCTAATAATATTTAGATTTATCTTATTTACTCATTTTCATTTTTCATACTCGGTTATCTTAGCAGCCGAGCTTGAGTTAGTGGGCTTAGGAGGTTGATTATCTATTTAGGCAAAGTCTAAATCCATACATCTAAGAGTGATTTCTATAGCCTCATTCTATTTTGGGAAGTAAAAGCCAGTAAAAGCATAATGCTATTTAGTTGGGAGGTGACTGATGCAATATTCACGATTTGTAATAAGAAAGTGTAATAACTTACATTAAAAAGGAAATCCCATCTACCTAAGCATAAATATAAAACTTTATTATGATAATCCTTTATTTGATTTTTGGGATAGTCAACTAAATCATCTATGATAACGGATCTAAACTGGACGCTTAGGTGTGAAATCTAGTACATCACTATGAACATTTCATGTGAGCTAATTTGATAGCATGCGAATGGTTCTCATAACATGATATTGGTTAAATACCAACATCACAAGCCCATATGTCCCAACACCTTTGTGGCAAAATGGACTCTTTGATGTCATGCCGTCAACACCATCCACCTTGCATCGTTTGACTCCTACTAGGTGGTGAACTCTTTTATGCTAAGCATAAAATTTTAAAGATAAATATTACCTTGCTAATCCTTGATGCATGAAAAGTACATCATGTCTTTTGATTCTAAGAACAGATGAATATCCTTATTTACAACCACTTTCATGAAACATACAATTAAATTTACCTGCCAATACTTAAAAATCATAATCGTACCTAATCCATTACTCTTAATGGATATTCTCAATGTCCATATATAAGGAAATATGTAACGGGTTAGCTAAGTCATTATACTTTATCTTTCTAGCCGCTTTATTAAGCGATGAACCCTAAATGTCTAGATGGACAAGATGCCCATAAATTTGTCCATTGCCTTTTACTAGGATGGTGTTAGGCCTAAGTAACCTATATTGTTAATTTAATATAGATTGAACAGGTCTTAATATAAACAATCCTTGTTTGAGTTGGATAATGAGTTTAAACATACCCACTTGCAATCTTCTTTTATGAGTTAACGAATGTAATCAATTATCAATGATTTTGATGTCTTAGATTTAATGGATATGTACCATCTGGTTTCTCTCAATCGAAACTATCAAAACCTGTATCGAAACTTATTACAAACATGGATCATTATGACTCTTAGTGAGATTATGGGCCAATTGAATCCAAGATTGAATTACTCAAACGCCATAAGGGATTCTATGTGTGCCCAACCATGCATGCCCATTAAATTTAAGTCTAACGAGTATTTAGTTGGGGTTGTGTATGATCGTGTTCCAAAGCATACACTCGACCCCGTCCCATTGCCTAAGTTACTGGGTATGGGTGTTGCTATGGAAAATATGGCGGATTAGATAGTGATAGTGCATGCTAATGTTTTAAAAAAAATTGCAAGAATCTACAATGCAAGGAAGAGGTTGATAAACACCGGATCCATGAGATGTTTGAAATGGGTGATAACATGCTAGTTCACTTATGTAAGGCAATATTTTGGATTGAAATGTATAATAAGTTGAGGAATAAGAAGGTCAACCATGTTTTGATCCTCAAAAAAATCAAGTATATTGTTGATATTCCCAAGGGCATGGAGATTTCATAGACTTTTAATGTAGCAAACCTATGTGGGTATTATGAGCCAAGTCCATTAAATAACTCGAGAATGAGTTCTTTCCAAGTGGAGGTGATTGATGTAGGATAGGGCACATATACATTCCTAGCATGGTTAAACCAAAAGAAGGCCAAACGGAAGTGAAAGTAGTTTGTTGGATTCTGGCCTAGTCCTACGTAGGGCATGACGTAATTAGGCTGCGAGCACACTTGGTTTGAAGAAATTCATTTTGGATAGAGAGAAATTGTCGTTTAAAGTATGAACCACAAAATCGATTATAACTTTTGATCCAAGATTCGTGACGAGATGCACGACCTATCAATCTTTACCGTAATGTGCCATCCGGTGTCAGCTGGGAGTCTGTTTCGCAAGAAAACACATTCTTTTAGTTCAAAGGAGGATTATATATATAACTATTTTTAGTAATTTTGACGTTTGTAGTATTTTCTTGTTTTTCTTTGTTTTTAGAGTCTTAAATTTTTATATTGTTTAGAAATTACTTGTTATCATGCAAGGACTCTTCTCGTAAGGTTTATCCGGACTTTTTATTATTGATAAATTAAGCTTTGGATGAGTTTTACTATTTTAGATAACTTTTATTAATGTTAGAATTTTGTTATTTTTGGTAATTACAAAATTTGGTTTATTTTTCCTTATTAATAGTGTAATTGAGAAAAATAGACAATAAACATTATTCAACAAAAAATATGAGTTTTATCTCTCTTTTTTTTTTTTTTTTTTTCTTATGGATTCAAGAATTTATCTTGTGAATTCAAGGTCTTTTATCACTTGAGGAAGATGGTGATCTTTCCTTCATTATTTTACGCTCTTCCATGCATAACATTTACAAATTAGTATTTGCATGAGAGATAATAGCTCATACTGCAGATGAAAAGAATACATAGATAGTTGGAGTAAGCCTTTCATTATTGATTTATAATAAAAACGTCTATAGTGTATTGGGAAAAAAAATCTAAATACAAGATGGACCAGATAAGGCCTTAGAGAAACAATGCCAATGATGGCCAGCCATTGTATTCAAACCACTGATTTTTCATTTGAAGGCCCTAAATTGAACAACTAAAAACACCAGATCAGTTTGATTCTCAATCACTGTACACACACCGAGGCATAGAATTGTTATTTTAAGGCCCCATGTCATCAAGATCCAAACACAAATACTCCACATACACCAATGTTGCACATGTGCGTGAATCTGCAACGTTCATCACATGGTCCCCTTAGCACATATATCCAAATCTTGAATTTTCATGTCAACCCATTTATCAGTGATTGACAAATTCACATTGGCTGAACACATATCACCCATTCGTTTGCGTATATCTATGGCCCACAATAAAGACTAGCCAGATTTTTGGGATAAGGAATATCCATAGTGGGGCCCACCATATGAACTCTCTGGATCTAAAACACATGTCCTAAGTTGGTACATGATCGGATGGAAATAGTTTCCTTTGGCCCAACTTCCGATGCGGTTTGGCTCTTGACCCTAACAACGGCTAGCTAGCTAGTGTCAAAGCTCTGTGGTCCACACCATTATGTATATGTTTTCTTCATGCCATCCATCCATTTTTCCAATCTAAAATTAGGCAAATCCAAAGCTCAAATGGACCACACCGCAGGAAAACCAGTGGAGATTGGATGCTTACCATTGAAAACTTATTAGGACTACATACATTTTCAATCAAGTTGATATTTGTGTTTTCTCTTTGTCTAGGTCTGTATAATCTTATAAGAAGGTTGGATGCTAAATAAACATTATTGTGGGCCAATGGAACATTTCAACGGTGGACATCATTATCTTCACTATTTTATGTGGTGTGGTCCACTTGAGCTTTAGATATGTTTAAACTTTGGACTCATGCCCTAGAATGAGCTCGCAAAATGAATGGACAACATGGATAAAACACATACATCATGGTGGGAGAAATTTGCGACTGTACGACCCATTTATGGCCCATTTAGGAAACTACGCCCACCTCATTTTCCTTTGCGAGAATACGCCCGAGCTGTACGGAAGGCTTGCCAAAGGTCGAAAATGCCCCTGCTTGTTCCTTCAAGCGGATATGTGGCGCTCGAAGGCAAGCACTAACACTCCTCGAACTCCGAGTTGTACGAACGGTTCAAAAGATATCAGAGTTACATGGGCCCCACAGTTACGTATTTATTATATCCACAACGTTCATCCATAGTTCGAGATCATTTCGGAGCATTATCAAAAAAAAAAATTTCCTATCCAAAGATCAACTGGACCACACCACAAAGAGCAACAGGGAAATTGATTTTAACCGTTAAAAATTTTGTAGGGCCCACCATAACATTTATTTTCCATCCAATATATTCATAATGTCACAAAGACCTCCTGGATGAAGAGGAAAAACAAATTTTGTAATGATCCAAAACTTCTGGGACCCCTAAAAGGGTTTCAATGGTAGACGTTCAATCTTCCACTACCTTTTACAGTGTGGTCCACTTGATAGCTAAATCTGTCTTATTTTTCTTCCCAAGCGTCAGTACGAGTTCGCCAAATAGATGGACGGTTTGAATATAACACATACCTCATAAAAGGACCCACAAAGGCGGTGGGGATTACAACAGGGAAAAAAAAGAGCTGGTATCTTTGGCTACGGATTATAACCGTAGCGATAACTGCAGCCAATGCTTTTTCAATATGTCCTCTACTATACATCGAAGGTCTTTCGATATATACTTCGATATATCGAATGTCTTTCGATTAATCGGAAAAGGTCCAAAACTGTCCAGCAACTTTGCATAAAAAATCCTGCAATTTTCAATTAATCGAAGTGTATTCGATATGTATCGAAGATATAGCTACAGATTATAGCTGTAGCCATAACTGTAGTCCGTAAAAGTCTATGCAAATTTTTTTATTTTTTATTTTTTAGTTTTTATTTTTTACATGGAGAACTTTATTCTACCTACAATTTTCTCTAATACATATTTATATAAATATGTATATATAAGCATATAAAAAAAAAATTCTCTCTTTTTTTCATTTCTTTCTCTATTCATTCAACAAGAATATCTTATGAACCAAAATTAGTTACTTGATGTACCCTATATGATTTTGGGGTAGGAGAAGATACTTTAGCCAACTAACCTAGTTATTTTCTAAGATTCCATCAGGTCGATGGTCGAAAATCCATTTCATTCACTTTGCGGTCAATTTCAATCAGTTCGTGGTCATTTCCATGCATTTCACCGTCAATTCCCTCCACTTCACGGACAATTCCATGCATTTCACGGTCATCCCAAACTATTTTGTGTTGATTCACGGTCGTTTCGAGGCATTTCGCGGTCAATTCCCTTCACTTTACAATCATTTGCATGCATTTCGCTGTCTCTCCAAACCATGATCATTCCCATGCACTTCACGGTCATCCTAAACAATTAGTGTTGATTCACGGTCGTTTGAGGCATTTCGCGGACAATTCCCTTCACTTCACGTCTATGACCGATGATCATGAATTGATGCGATTTGAGTGCGAAATGCATGCAAATGACCATGAAGTGAAGGGAATTGACCGAAATGCACAAAGGCCGTGAATCAACACGAAATTGTTTGGGACGAGTGAAATGCATGGGAATGATCATGGTTTGAAGCGATTTGGCCGCGAAATGCATTGAATTGGCCGTGAAGTGAAGGGAATTGACCGCGAAATGCCTCGAAATGACAGTGAATCAACACGGAATTGTTTGGGACGGACCGTGAAATGTATGGGAATGATCATGGTTTGAAGTGATTTGACCAGTAAAATGCATGCAAATGATCGTCAGTGAAGGGAATTAACCGCGAAATGCCTCAAAACGATAGTGAATCAACACGGAATTGTTTGGGAGGACAGTGAAATGCATGGGAATGATCATGGTTTGAAGCGAATTGATCGCGAAATGCATGCAAATGACCGTGAAGTGAAGCGAATTGACTGCGAAATGCCTCGAAACGACCGTGAATCAACACGGAATTGTTTGGGACGACCGTGAAGTGCATGGGAATGATCATGGTTTGAAGCGATTTGACCGCGAAATGCATGCAACTGACCGTGCAGTGAAGGGAATTGACCGTGAAATGCCTCGAAACGACCGTGAATCAACACGGAATTGTTTGGGATGACAGGGAAATGCATGGGAATGATCATGGTTTGAAGCGAATTGACCGCGAAATGCATGCAACTGACCGTGGAGTGAAGGGAATTGACCGCGAAATGCCTCGAAACGACCGTGAATCAACACGGAATTGTTTGGAATGACCGCGAAATGCATGGGAATGATCATGGTTTGAAGGGAATTGACCGTGAAATGCATGTAAATGACCGTGGAGTGAAGCGAATTGACCGCAAAATGCCTCGAAACGACCATGAATCAACATGGAATTGTTTGGGACGACCGTGAAGTGCATAGGAATGATCATGGTTTGAAGTGAATTGACCGCGAAATGCATGCAATTGACCGTGAAGTGAGGCGAATTGACCGTGAAATGCCTCAAAACGACCGTGAATCAACACAGAATTGTTTGGGATGACAGTGAAATGCATGGGAATGATCATGGTTTAAAGCGAATTGACCGCAAAATGCATGCAACTGACCGTGGAGTGAAGCGAATTGACCCCGAAATGCCTCGAAACGACCGTGAATCAACACGGAATTGTTTGGGATGACAGGGAAATGCATGGGAATGATCATGGTTTGAAGCGAATTGACCGCGAAATGCATGTAAATGACCGTGAAGTGAGGCGAATTGACCGCGAAATGCCTCGAAACGACCGTGAATCAACACGGAATTGTTTGGGACGACCGTGAAATGCATGGGAATGATCATGGTTTGAAGCGAATTGACCGCGAAATGCATGCAACTGACAGTGAAGTGAAGGGAATTGACCGCGAAATGCCTCAAACCGACTCAACACAGAATTGTTTGGAATGACCGAAATGCATGGAATGATCATGGTTTGAAGGAATTGCCGCGAAATGCATGTAAATGCCCGTGGAGTGAAGGGAATTGACGCGAAATGCCTCAAACGACGTGAATCAACACGGAATTGTTTGGGAGACGGAAATGCATGGGAATGATCATGGTTTGAAGGAATTTGACCGCGAAGTGAAATACCGTGAGTGAAGGGAATTGACGCGAAATGCCTCAAAACACCGTGAATCAACACGAATTGTTTGGGATGCCAGGAAATGCATGGGAATGATCATGGTTTGAAGCGAATTGCCCGCGAAATGCATGAAAATGGAGTGAAGGGAATTGACGCGAAATGCCTCGAAAGCAGTGAATCAACACGGAATTGTTTGGGAATGACAGGAAATGCATGGGAATGATCATGGTTTGAAGCGAATTGGCGAAATGCATGTAAATGACCGTGAAGTGAGGCGAATTGCGCGAAATGCCTCGAAACGCACGTGAATCAACACGGAATTGTTTGGGAGAGTGAAATGCATGGGAATGATCATGGTTTGAAGCGAATTGCCCATGAATGAAATGAACGTGAAGTGAGGCGAATTGACCGCGAAATGCCTCGAAACGACCGTGAATCAACACGGAATTGTTTGGAATGACCGCGAAATGCCTGGGAATGATCATGGTTTGAAGCGAATTGACCGCGAAATGCATGTAAATGACCGTGAAGTGAGGCGAATTGACCGCGAAATGCCTCGAAACGACTGTGAATCAACACGGAATTGTTTGGGACGACCGTGAAATGCATGGGAATGATCATGGTTTGAAGCGAATTGACCGCGAAATGCATGCAACTGACCGTGAAGTGAGGCAAATTGACCGCGAAATGCCTCGAAACGACCGTGAATCAACACGAAATTGTTTGGGATGACAGGAAAATGCATGAGAATGATCATGGTTTGAAGAGAATTGACCGCGAAATGCATGCAACTGACCGTGGAGTGAAGGGAATTGATCGCGAAATGCCTCGAAACGACCGTGAATCAACACGGAATTGTTTGGAATGACCGCGAAATGCATTGGAATGATCATGGTTTGAAGCGAATTGACCGCGAAATGCATGTAAATTACCTTAGAGTGAAGCGAATTAACCGCGAAATGCCTCGAAACGACCGTGAATCAACACGGAATTGTTTGGGATGACAAGGAAATGCATGGGAATGATCATGGTTTGAAGCGAATTGACCGCGAAATGCATACAACTGACCGTGAAGTGAGGCGAATTGACCGCGAAATGCCTCGAAACGACCGTGAATCAACACGGAATTGTTTGGAATGACCGCGAAATGCATGGGAATGATCATGGTTTGAAGCGATTTGACGCGAAATGCATGTAAATGGCCGTGAAGTGAGGCGAATTGGCTGCTCGAAATGATAGTGAATCAACACGGAATTGTTTGGGCAATCAGGAAATGCATGGGAATGATCATGGTTTGAAGCGAATTGCCCATGAAATGATGCAACTGACAGTGAAGTGAGGCGAATTGACGGCGAAATGTCGAAACGGCAGTGAATCAACACGGAATTGTTTGGAATGAAGCGAAATGCATGGGAATGATCATGGTTTGAAGCGAATTGATGCGAAATGCATGTAAATGGCCAGTGAAGTGAGGCGAATTGACTGCGAAATGCCTCGAAAGCGATAGTGAATCAACACGGAATTGTTTGGGAGCAGTGAAATGCATGGGAATGATCATGGTTTGAAGCGAATTGACCGAAAAATGCATACTGACAGTGAAGTGAGGCGAATTGATTGCGAAATGCCTCGAAACGGACCAGTGAATCAACACGGAATTGTTTGGGATGACAGAGAAATGCATGAGAATGATCATGGTTTGAAGAGAATTGATCGCGAAATGCATTGAATTGACAGTGGAGTGAAGGGAATTGATCGCGAAATGCCTCAAAACGACGTGAATCAACACGGAATTGTTTAGAATGACGCGAAATGCATTGGAATGATCATGGTTTGAAGCGAATTGGCGAAATGCATGTAAATGGCCGTGGAGTGAAGCGAATTGAGCGAAATGCCTCGAAACGATAGTGAATCAACACGGAATTGTTTGGGAGGACAGGAAATGCATGGGAATGATCATGGTTTGAAGCGAATTGTGCGAAATGCATCTGTTGGCCAGTGGAGTGAAGGGAATTGGCCATGAAATGCCTCGAAACGCAGTGAATCAACACGGAATTGTTTGGAATGACGTGAAATGCATGGGAATGATCATGGTTTGAAGCGAATTGTGCGAAATCGAAACGACCGTGAATCACACGGAATTGTTTGGGAAATAGTGAAATGCATGGGAATGATCATGGTTTGAAGCGAATGTACCGCGAAATGCATGCTGGCCGTGGAGTGAAGCGAATTGCCGCGAAATGCCTCGAAACGGCCGTGAATCAACACGGAATTGTTTGGGATGACGAGGAAATGCATGGGAATGATCATGGTTTGAAGAGAGAATTGTGCATGAAATGCATGCGGTAGCGGTGGAGTGAAGGGAATTGGCCGCGAAATGCCTCGAAGCAACCGTGAATCGACACGGAATTGTTTGGAATGACCATGAAATGCATGGGAATGATAATGGTTTGAAGCGAATTGGCCGTGAAATGCATCGAATTGCCCGTGGAGTGAAGGGAATTGACCGCGAAATGCGTCGAAACGACCGTGAATCAACACGGAATTGTTTAGGACGCAGTGAAGTGCATGGGAATGATCATGGTTTGAAGCGAATGTCCGCGAAATGCATGCGAATGGCCAGTGGAGTGAAGGGAATTTACATGAAGGGCGTGACCGTGAATCAACACGAAATTGTTTGGGACGACCGTGAAGTGCATGGGAATGATCATGGTTTGAAGCGAATTCACCGCGAAATGCATGCAAATGACCATACAACTTAAGAGATTAGAGGAAGCACACTATGAACACAACTTGGAAAACATGGAGTGTGTACCGACATGGGTGTGTACTAACAAGCTAACCTAAAAAAGTAAAACAAAAAATATATATAAAAATATTAAAAAAACACATTAGAAAAAAAATAAAAATTACACTTCGATATATCGAATAGAACACGATATATCGAAACTCTTCGATATAATCAAAACCTAATCGATTAATGGTAGAGTAAGTTGTCGATTATATCGAAATCTAGTCGATATAATATTAGTAAGTCATCCTTACAACCGACCGATATATCGACTATTATTCGATTGATCGAAAATAGTCACACACTGTCCAGCGACAAAATACTTTTTAAATTGTATTATCGATATAATCGAGTAGATGTCGATATATCGAGGTATCGATATATCGACTAGATTTCGATATATCGAAAATTGTCAGAAAATGTCCAGCGTCGAACTACTTTTTTAGTGCAATTTTTCTATTTTTTTAATTTTTATTTTTTTGTTTTACTTTTTTAGGTTAGCTTGTTAGTACACACCCATGTCGGTACACACTCCATGTTTTCCAAGTTGTGTTCATAGTGTGCTTCCTCTAATCTCTTAAGTTGTATGGTCATTTGCATGCATTTTGCGGTTAATTCGCTTCAAACCATGATCATTCCCATGCATTTCACAGTCATCCCAAACAATTCCGTGTTGATTCACGGTCGTTTCGAGGCATTTCGCGGTCAATACCCTTCACTTCATGGTCATTTGCATGCATTTCGCGGTCAAATCGCTTCAAACCATGATCATTCCCATGCATTTCGCGGTCATCCCAAACAATTCCGTGTTGATTCACGGTCGTTTTGAGGCATTTCGCGGTCAATTCCCTTCACTCCACGGTCAGTTGCATGCATTTCGCGGTCAATTCGCTTCAAACCATGATCATTCCAATGCATTTCACTATCATCCCAAACAATTCCGTGTTGATTCACGGTCGTTTCGAGGCATTTCGTGGTCAATTCGCTTCACTCCACGGTCATTTACATGCATTTCGCGGTCAATTCGCTTCAAACCATGATCATTCCCATGCATTTCGCGGTCATTCCAAACAATTCCGTATTGATTCACGGTCGTTTCGAGGCATTTTGCTGTCAATTCCCTTCACTCCACGGTCAGTTGCATGCATTTCACGGTCAATTCGCTTCAAACCATGATCATTCCCATGCATTTCGCGGTCATCCCAAACAATTCCGTGTTGATTCACGGTCGTTTCGAGGCATTTCGCGGTCAATTCCCTTCACTTCACGGTCATTTGCATGCATTTCGCGGTCAATTCGCTTCAAACCATGATCATTCCCATGCACTTCACGGTCGTCCCAAACAAATCCGTGTTGATTCACGGTCGTTTCGAGGCATTTCGCGGTCAATTCCCTTCACTCCACGGTCAATTGCATGCATTTCGCGATCAAATCGCTTCAAACCATGATCATTCCCATGCATTTCGCGGTCATCCCAAACAATTCCGTGTTGATTCACGGTCGTTTCGAGGCATTTCGCGGTCAATTCGCTTCACTCCACGGTCATTTACATGCATTTCGCGGTCAATTCGCTTCAAACCATGGTCATTCCCATGCATTTCGCGGTCATCCCAAACAATTCCGTGTTAATTCACGGTCGTTTCGAGGCATTTCGCGGTCATTTCGCTTCACTCCACGGTCATTTACATGCATTTCGCGGTCAATTCCCTTCAAACCATGATCATTCCCATGCATTTCGCGGTCATTCCAAACAATTCCGTGTTGATTCACGGTCGTTTTGAGGCATTTCGCGGTCAATTCCCTTCACTCCACGGTCAGTTGCATGCATTTCGCGGTCAATTCGCTTCAAACCATGATCATTCCCATGCACTTCACGGTCGTCCCAAACAATTCCGTGTTGATTCACGGTCGTTTCGAGGCATTTCGCGGTCAATTCCCTTCACTCCACGGTCAGTTGCATGCATTTCGCGGTCAAGTCGCTTCAAACCATGATCATTCCCATGCACTTCACGGTCGTCCCAAACAATTTCGTGTTAATTCACGGTCGTTTCGAGGCATTTCGCGGTCAATTCGCTTCAAACCATGATCATTCCCATGCATTTCCCTGTCATCCCAAACAATTCCGTGTTGATTCACGGTCGTTTCGAGGCATTTCGGGGTCAATTTGCTTCACTCCACGGTAATTTACATGCATTTCGCGGTCAATTCGCTTCAAACCATGATCATTCCCATGCATTTCGCGGTCATTCCAAACAATTCCGTGTTGATTCACGGTCGTTTCGAGGCATTTCGCGGTCAATTCGCTTCAAACCATGATCATTCCCATGCATTTCCCTGTCATCCCAAACAATTCCGTGTTGATTCACGGTCGTTTCGAGGCATTTCGGGGTCAATTCACCTCACTCCACGGTTAGTTGCATGCATTTCGCGGTTAATTCGCTTCAAACCATGATCATTCCCATGCATTTCACTGTCATCCCAAACAATTCTGTGTTGATTCACGGTCGTTTCGAGGCATTTCGCGGTCAATTTGCCTCACTTCACTGATGCATGCATTTCGCGCAATTCGCTTCAAACCATGATCATTCCCATGCACTTCACTATCGTCCCCAAACAATTCGTCTTAATTCACTGCTTTCGAGGCATTTCGCCAATTCGCTTCACTCCACGGTCATTTACCCGCATTTCATGTCAATTCGCTTCAAACCATGATCATTCCCATGCATTTCGCGGTCATTCCAAACAATTCCGTGTTGATTCACGGTCGTTTCGAGGCATTTCGCGGTCAATTCCCTTCACTCCACGGTCATTTGCATGCATTTCGCGGTCAATTCGCTTCAAACCATGATCATTCCCATGCATTTCTCTGTCATCCCAAACAATTCCGTGTTGATTCACGGTCGTTTCGAGGCATTTCGCGGTCAATTCCCTTCACTCCACAGTCATTTGCATGCATTTCGCGGTCAAATTGCTTCAAACCATGATCACTCCCATGCACTTCACGCGTCCCAAACAATTCCGTGTTGATTCACGGTCGTTTCGAGGCATTTCGCGATCAATTCGCTTCACTTCACGGTCCATTTACATGCATTTCGCGATCAATTCGCTTCAAACCATGATCATTCCCATGCATTTCACGGCGTCCCAAACAATTCCGTGTTGATTCACTCTTTTGAGGCATTTCGCGGTTAATTCCCTTCACTGACGATCATTTGCATGCATTTTACGGCCAAATCACTTCAAACCATGATCATTCCCATACATTTCACTGTTCTCCCAAACAATTCCGTGTTGATTCACAGATGTTCATGCATTTCTCGGCCAATTCCCTTCACTTCACGGCAAGATGCATTTCGCGCTCAAATCGCTTCAAACCATGATCATTCCCATGCATTTCACGGTCGTCCCAAACAATTTCGTGTTGATTCACGGTCGTTTCGAGGCATTTCGCAGTCAATTCCCTTCACTTCACGGTCATTTGCATGCATTTCGTACTCAAATCGCATCAATTCATGATCAGCGGTCAGTTGCATGCAACTACCGTGAAGTGAAGGGAATTGACCGCGAAATGCCTCGAAACGACCGTGAATCAACACGGAATTGTTTGGGATGACCGTGAAGTGCATGGGAATGATCATGGTTTGAAGCGATTTGAGCGCGAAATGCATGCAAATGATTGTGAAGTGAAGGGAATTGACCGCAAAATGCCTAGAAACGACCGTGAATCAACACAAAATAGTTTGGGATGACCGTGAAATGCATGGAATTGTCCGTGAAGTGGAGGGAATTGACGGTGAAATGCATGGAAATGACCACAAACTGATTGAAATTGACCGCAAAGTGAATGAAATGGATTTTCGACCATCGACCTGATGGAATCTTAAAAAATAACTAGGTTAGTTGGCTAAAGTATCTTCTCCTACCCTAAAATCATATAGGGTACATAAAGTAACTAATTTTGGTTCATAAGATATTCTTGTTGAATGAATAGAGAAATAAATGAAAAAAAGAGAGAATTTTTTTTTATATGCTTATATATACATATTTATATAAATATGTATTAGAAAAAATTGTAGGTAGAATAAAGTTCTCCATGTAAAAAATAAAAACTAAAAAATAAAAAATAAAAAAATAAAAAAATTTGCATAGACTTTTACGGACTACAGTTATGGCTACAGCTATAATCTGTAGCTATATCTTCGATACATATCGAATACACTTTGATTAATCGAAAATTGCAGGATTTTTTATGCAAAGTTGCTGGACAGTTTTGGACCTTTTCCGATTAATCGAAAGACATTCGATATATCGAAGTATATATCGAAAGACCTTCGATGTATAGTAGAGGACATATTGAAAAAGCACTGGCTGCAGTTATCGTTATGGTTATAATCCTTAGCCAAAGATACCAGCTCTTTTTTTTCCCTGTTGTAATCCCCACCGCCTTTGTGGGTCATTTTATGAGGTATGTGTTATATCCAAACCGTCCATCTATTTGGCGAACTCGTACTAACGCTTGGGAAGAAAAATAAGACAGATTTAGCTATCAAGTGGACCACACTGTAAAAGGCAGTGGAAGATTGAACGTCTACCATTGAAACCCTTTTAGGGGTCCCAGAAGTTTTGGATCATTACAAAATTTGTTTTTCCACTTCATCCAGGAGGTCTTTGTGACATTATGAATATATTGGATGGAAAATAAATGTTATGGTGGGCCCTACAAAATTTTTATGGGTTAAAATCAATTTCCCTCTTGCTCTTTGTGGTGTGGTCCAGTTGATCTTTGGATAGGAATTTTTTTTTTGATAATGCTCCGAAATGATCTCGAACTATGGATGAACGTTGTGGATGTAATAAATACGTAACTGTGGGGCCCATGTAACTCTGTTATCTTTTGAACCGTTCGTACAACTCGGAGTTCGAGGAGTGTCAGCGCTTGCCTTCGAGCGCCACATATCCGCTTGAAGGAACAAGCAGGGGGCATTTTCGACCTTTGGCAAGCCTTCCGTACAGCTCGGGCGTATTCTCGCAAAGGAAAATGTGGTGGGCGTAGTTTCCTAAATGGGCCATAAATGGGTCGTACAGTCGCAAATTTCTCAAAATCCTGGTGTTGTCAGGAGCCAGTGCAACAAAAAGCTCTTGTAAGGCAACCATCATGTCCGTGTAATATCCACTCCATTTATCAGTTGTATTAGCTCATGTTAGGACATAATAAAAAAATTCAAGTAAATCCAAGACTCAGGTGGGCCACATTAAAGGAAAAGGTTGGGATGGAGCTGCTTACCGTTGAAACTTTTTAGGTCCAAGTTTTGCATAATGCTGATATTTGTGTTTTTCCTTTATCTTGGTGGGGCCCACTTAGGTTGGGAAGGTTTCAATAATAGATGCCCCAATCTCCACTTTTTCTTGTAGTGTGGCCCACTCAAACTTTAGATTTACCTCATTTTTGGATTCCTGTCCTAACATGAAATCCATGCCGTCCATCTGTTTACCTTTACCCCAAAAATCATACTGCTTTAACATGGATAAAGGGAAAATACAAATATTAGCTTGATTCAAACTTTTGGGCCCACAAGAAATTTTCAATGATAGGTATCCAATTCCCACAATCTCTTGTGGTGTGGTCCATTTGAGATTTAGATCTTCCTCATTTTTTGGCTCATGCCCTAAAATGAATTGGTGGAAGGGATGGACGGCATGGATAAGTAACATACATCACGGTGGGCCCCACAATTTTCTTCACCTTTGGGAATACCTCAAACAACCAAATAGTCTTTGGTAGTTATCTGTTAACATCGCATATTCAGACAGGCTTGTTTGTCTTTAAATGACCAGAATGTTTGACCCTCTGTCCATGTGCCACTTGTCATCATTCAATCTCAATCGTCGATCACAAGAAATGAGGCCCACCACATCCAACCTGTTCTTTTTTATTTTTTTATTATTTTTATTTACTATAGTTTTAACTTTTCTTTTTCCTACCCCCTTCCGGGCAGGGCTCTGTGGAGCCCACCATGATGTAAGTGCTTTATCCAAGCCGTTAATCTCTTTTCTCAGATCAATTTAAGATATGCTGCTAAAAATGAAGCAGGTCCACATCTCCAGATGACCACACTAAAGGAAGCTGCAGTGATAATGACAACCACCGTTGAAATCTTTCTAAGGGCCACAGTGATGTTTTCTTTACCATCCAACCTATTCATAAGGTCATGTAGACGTGGATGAGTTGAAAAAACAAATATCATCTTGATCCGAAACTTCTCCAGCTCCCAAGAACTTTTTAATGGTGGAAGTTCAATACCCACTTTGTGGTCCACTGGAGCTGTAGACTTGCTTAATTCTTAGAAAACTACCTTAAGATGATCTGATAAAAGCGATGAACGGCGTGGATAAAATTCTTACATCACTGTGGCCCCACAAAGCCTTGCCTGGACAATTGCCCATAGTTATTACGTTTATTACAGCTATACCTCCAATTTTTTTAAACGCCTAAACAAGTGTGAAATGGGCCACCTTCATCAATTTCATCGATCAACACCATCCATCCTAATTCTCGTGTCCTTTTTTGTTACCGTTGGAAAAAATGAGGTCCCAACGGTAAATTCTTTTTAGACCATAAAACAAAATGATAGGAAATCATGTTGTTGCGGTCCAACTGATCATTATATATGTCCAATTTTTACATGTATGTCGCAACTAAATCCGTGCAGTTGAATGGACGGAAAGGATCATCAGAAAAAGAAAAAGAAACTGTGGGCCATACATGCAGTAAAGCCGGGGACTTGACAAGACAAGTTACGACTTAGTCTAGTGTTGGTGTGACCCTCACCGTATGTGGTCCTCTCTGATGTATTTTTGTATATCGAAGCTGTCCGTCCGTTTTTAAATCTTATTTTAAGACCAAATTCCAAAGATTTAGTAGATCCAAATTTTCAGTGGAGCACACCGTTGGAAACAGTTGTCAGTGACCATTAAAAGTTTTTTGTGGGACAGATAAGTTTTGGATGAAGGTGATACTTGTGCGGTCTGTTCACCCCTATCTTTGTGACCTTATCCACGGGTTGGCAAATAAATATTCCAGGGGCCTCTGTGAAGTTCTTAATGGGTGGAATTCCTTCGGAACATTTTACCGTCTTAGGTAGGGGTGCACACTGGTCGGTTGGTTCTGGTTCTGGGGTGAAAACGGAACCGAACGGTTCTAGGATATTCGGAACTGAAACCGGACCATTAGCACCCTAGAACTGAACCGGAACCGTACCATTAAAACCGGTTCGGTTCCGGGTCGGTTCCACGATTCCAAGCTTTTTATAATCCAACCCAATTGCATGTTTTATTTTATAATCTTGCCCATGTCCATTCGTATTGCGATCCATTTGATGAATGGTTTAGATATTGTATAAGGTGTGCAAAAATACATTTATGGAAATAATCATATTGTGCATTGTAAACCATAAATCATGAGTCAAATAAGGAAACAACCGAAAGGTTTTTGGTTCAGTTCCAGGTTCAGTTCCACAGTTTGGATCCACGGTCTGGTTCTACGGATCGGTTCACGGTTTGGTTCGGCTCTATGTAGAACCGAACCGATGTAAACGGTTCTTTGATTTTTGGAACCGAAACCGTAACTAGTGCACTCTAGAACCGGACCAAACCAGACCGTTTGGTCGGTTCTAGTCCAGTTCCACGGTTCTACCGGTTCGATGTGCACCCCTAGTCTTATGTCTATTTAAATCCTGGATCTGCACATGTTTTTGAAAAATGCCCTGAAATGAGCTATCAAAATGGATTGAACGGTGTTAATGTATAGAACTTACATTGGAGTGGGCCCCACAGTTAGGGATCCGGATTAGGTGAGACCCCGACCTTCGACCACGGGATTGCCGTGGGGCCGCAATTGATGTATGTATTATGTATCCATGCCGTCCATTTATTTTTCCATATAATTTTAGAACATTATTCAAAAAATAAAGCAAATCTAATTACCATGTGGACCATATGACGACTTTGGTGGATCCCTGGAGCAAAGCAAGTGGGTGGGATCCCTGACCATAGGGCCCATTGTAATTTATTTATATTATATCCCAATCGTCTATCTGTTTTGAAAATCATTTTAGGCAATGGTTTGGTGTAACCGAAAGTACACATAACAATTCAGCAATAAACTATAATATTTAGAGATAATTTAGCATGACCTTAGGTGCGATCGAAGTCAGGTTTGGTGCCACCGAAAGAATGTTCAATGCAACTTAAGGAAGATAAAGACTTTAGATGCAAATTGAGAAAATTTGGTTATAACCGAGGGTATAACTCAGTGTGACCGAAGCATACAGTCAATGTAACCAAAGCAGAGTTAAGTAAGTAAATTTAAAGTCGAATCAAAGTCTGTTTGAATTTTTTCTATTTAAAGGGGTGATTTTAACTTTCTTACGTGTAAATTAGGGTAGAAGAGATAGAGCAATAAGTTATAAAGCTTCTATAAAGTTTTTATTCTTCCCTGATTCTTTGATTTTATTCAGGTTTTTATGTTTTTCTTTTTTAATTTTAGTTTAATTATGTCTTTGATTGGGTAATCTCTTGGATAGGGCTAAGAGGTAAAGCTTGTAGTTATTCTTAATAATTTATTTTACATTGATTCGAGTAATTGATTTATATGTTAAACAAATTATTAATATTTGGTTTGAATAAAAATTTATTTTTAGTTTACTTTGATCCATTGTTGATTCTGAGCACATTGAATGCTTAGAAAAGTTAAGAGTAATTTCTTATCTATTTTGTAAAGGAATGATTTGTAAAATTTATTGATCTATCATAAACTTTGGGTACGATAAATGCTTTAAATTCCATGCGATCAATACTTTGGTGCATTATATAGGAACCAATTCAATTTAAGTTCAAAATCTGTTAGGATATGATCTAACTGCTCCATTATCCGGGCAAATAAGATAAGACTTTAATTATAATTGAGTAATACAATTGAATCAAGCGAATTAAATATTTAAATATAATTATAAGTGAATCCTTGACGCTCTAATATTTTATCTCTATTAATTCATTTTTCAATTACATTATTGCCATTGCCACTTAATTCAGATTCTATTAGTTAAGTTAGTTATAGTTCTAGTTCTAAAGTATCTTCGCACAATCATAAATCCTTACAACCTCTCTTTCATCAAGTTATTACTATATTGCAGCCCTACACTTAGGGTTTGTTTGATCAGTGGGTTATCCATCATCTGGGCTTACTTTTGATGTCCACCATCCATCATTAGGGCACACCTTCTATGTGGATCATCCATCATGTTAGGCCACTTTGGATATCGATCGTTCGTCATGTGAGACCTTGGATATGTGGATTGTCTACTAAGTGGGGCCCATTTAATGCGGATTGTCCATCATGAGGGGCCACACTTTAATATGGGTCGTCCAACATGTGTGGCTCACTCTATCCATTATGTGGGCCACCTTAATGTGGACCATTCATTATGTGGGGCCCCCTTCAATACGGATTGTTCATTATGTAGGCCCACCATTAATGTCCACCGTCCATTATGTGGGTCCCACCTTTGATGTTGACCATCCATCAAGTGGGACCCACTTAACATTGATGATCCATTAGGTTGGTCCACACTTTAATGTGGGTTAGCCATCATGTGGGGCCTACCTTTGATGTGAACCGTGCATTATGCTGGTTATAAGACCTGTATCCTAGCCCGTACCGTTACGTAGGCTTCCGCAGTCCTCTTGGTCAAATTCTAACAACCCGCGACCTATAATCGGCATTTGCGCTCGACCTTGAGTTGTATCCTGTTGATCTGAGTCGGCTCGGCCTAAGACTTGTATCATTACGACCGCGCCGTCGCTATGGTTCTGATGCCGCGTCTCATGTGCCAAGACGATACCCGAGTTAGGAGATGTAGGCCTGCGTTCAGTTCGAGGGAAAACGCCGCGCGTTGCAATTCCATAGAGAATCCATCACGTCAATCACTTCACTTGTCAAAGTACACTCATCAAGTCAAGTACCCTATCTCATCCCCCAAGTACACTACACCATCCCCAAAGTCAACTTTCCATCCCATCTCTTACACACCCCATCACTCCTCTCCCATCACCTCTCTCTCTCATTCTCTCTTCACTCAAGCAACTCCCAAGAGAAGCCAACGTCCAAGGTATTTCCAAGCACCAAGAGAACTTTGTGTGGCCCACTTCCTATCTCCCATCCCCACCCTCCAAAGATCATCTCCACCGTCAAAATGCATCCCTTGAAGCTCTACGATACGTTGATGGAAGAAGAAGTCCAAAAAGATCAAAGATGGGTAAATCTTCATTGTTTGTAAGTGTTTCTCTCTCTCTCCCCCTTTCTTTTATGATAAGTGGCCCACCTGATGATGCATGTAATATCCTTATCGTCCATCTAGTGGGATCAACCCACCTTGCTACCTATTTACTTAAAGGGTCTAGATGATGGGAAAGTACATGCGTTTGGTGGACCCCAACATGGCCAGGTGGGCTAGCCCAGAACTTGCTGGCGTTGTCCAGACCGTCCAGCAATGTCTGGACGTTGCCGTGAACCAAAGAAAAAAATATCAGCTTGGTTGAAAGCTTTGGGCTGAGCCGCTCATGCAGGCCTCGCCTTGATGTATGGGTCCAATCCATGACGTCTATCTCGTTCCCCAGCTCATTTTAGGCTTTGAGCCGAGAAATGAAGCTAAACCGACTTTCTGGTGGGCCATAGCATTGAGAATAGTACTTTTACCGTTGAATTACACCCTGATATTTCGATACACCAAAACTCATCGAATATTGGGCTTGATGGGTTTGTATTAAGACATGGGAACCAACGGCTGGGTCGGATTCCCCTGATAAGGGTCCCACATAGGAAAAACCGTGAAAAAGCCCCCTTTTTCCAAGAAAAAAAAACAAATATATTGTTCATTAGCCAGCAGCACTCAAGCGGACGCAGCAGCATCCTACGGCTGCGCGTGGATGGGAGAATGGGCAGGGACGAGTCCCAGCCATGGGCCCCACCGTCATGTGTGTGAACATCAAGGCCGTGCATTTGATGGGCCCCTCCTTACCGTGGGGCATCCCAAAAAATCCAACCGTACATGGGAGCTCAGGTGGCCCACACAGCAGAAAACAGTGATGAATTGAACGTCTGCCATAGGAACTCTGTTCCAGACGTCTTGGAGCAATACTAAATTTATAATTTGTATGCCTGTGTGACCATATCTACAGATGGATGGCAAATAAACGTTATGGTGGGCCCCACGTGGGACCCACCTTGTTTGGTTGCGGATTGGCTGGACTACAGTAGCATATTGCTGCTGTGGGATGCCACCGTAACGCATGCGCCTTACATCCTCGCCGTCCATCTATCCTGACGGTGGGACCCCACCTCAACGTATGTATTCTTTAGCCACATCGTTCATCTATGTGGACCTCACGTGAGGTATGGGATCCATCTGCACCGTCCATCCATCTCCTGTTGGTGGAGCCCACATGGGGTATGCGTTATATCCTAAACCGTTTGGGAATGTGGACCCCATCCTGATGCATGTATTTCAAGCATACCGTCCACCAATTTGAGGCCAACCCTGCACGTGCCACACGTGCAGGTGGTAGGACCCACTTTGATGAATGTGTTCTATATACACACCGTCCAGAGATTTCTGGACAGTGCTGTGGCACCTACTGTGATGTATTATATATCCTGGCCATCTATCCAGGGTCAGGCATAAGGCCAGTCACGTGTGTGGTCATCCATACCGTCCACATGGGACGTGGACTGCTAATGATATATGTGTTGTATGATGCACACTGTCCGGCCATGATCGGTGGGCCCACCCATTGTGTGATCCCAGGGCCCACCATGTTATACGTGTTTCATCTATACCGTCCACTTATGCGGCCCACTTTAATATATGCGTTGTATTCATAGTCTCTCCAAGAGACCCTCATGACATATATACTTTACATCCACACCGTCCAGAGAACGGTGGTACCCACCTTGCACTTATGTGTGCTGTCCACACGTGGGATGTGGGGCCACATGGTGTATGTATTTATATTCACACCGTCCAGCTTTCTAGACGGTGGGAACCACTAGAATGTACGTGTTCAATTCAAGCCACCCAAGGGTTGTGGATCCCACGTGATGTACGTATTTTATCCCCGCCGTCCATCTAATTTTTTTTATGTGTGGGACCCACCATGATATATGAGTTCTATTCCCACCGTTGATGTACTTGTTTTATATCCAAACTGTCCCTTTTTGGATGTGGGCCCAAAGTGACATATACCCAGCCCATGTGATGAGGCCCATTGTGATATATGTTAGGCCCACTGGCGTAGTCCATTTGACGCATATGAGACCCACGCGTAGGGCCCACATGTTAAGTATTTGAGACCCATGTGCAGGGCCCACCTGTTGTGTATAGAGGCCCATTAGTGTGGCTCATTGATACGGCCCACCTTGATATGTATAAGGCCCGTTGTTGAGGCCTACCTTTATATATATATATATATATATGAGGCCTATTGGTGCGGCCCGTGGATGCGATCCACTTGATGTATTTGATGACCCATGGGTTGAGGCCCAATGTGATGGATATAAGGGCCACGAGTGAGGCCCAATGAGACGCATGTGGGGCCTTTATTTGGGGCCGAATGTGGCGTATATGAGGTCCATTGCGATGTGAGATTACTCCATGATGTATGTAATGATGATTATGGTGGGCCATGCCATGGAAGCAATGATGGTTTAATGTCCACATTGGTTGGCAATGATGGTTGAATGTCCACATTGTAACCTTCCCTTATGCCTTGTTAGGCCCATTGTCACGATTGTTGTGACCGATTTGCCGATTCTGATTATCCATTAATCCGATTGTCGTGACCGATTTGCCGACTCTGATTATCGATCGATTCGATTGTCGTCACCAATTTACCAATTCTGACTATCTGCCAATCCGATTGTTGTGGCCGATTTATCGATTCTGATTATCGATTAATCCGATTGTCATGATCGATTTGCCGATTCTGATTATCGATCGATCCGATGTCATGACCGATTTGCCGACTCTGATTATCGATCGATCCGATTGTCGTGACCAATTTACCAATTATGATTATCTGCCGATCCGATTGTCGTAACCGATTTGCCAATTCTAATTATCGATTGATCCGATTGTCATGACCGATTTGCCGATTCTGATTATTTATCGATCCGATTGTCGTGACCGATTTACCGACTCTGATTATCGATCAATCCCGATTGTCATGACCAATTTTTCGATTCTGATTATCGATCGATCCGATTGTTGTGATCGATTTGCCGATTCTGATTATCGATCGATACGACTGTCGTGACTGATTTGCCGACTCTGATTATCGATCGATCCCGATTGTCATGACCGATTTACCAATTCTGATTATCGACCGATCCGATTGTCGTGAACGATTTGTCGATTTTGATTATCGATTGATTCCTATTGACGTGACCGATTTACTGATTCTGATTATCGATTGATTCCTATTGTCGTGACCGATTGCCGATTCCGATTGACGTAACTGATTTGCCATTTTGATTATCGACAGATTCCAATTTGTCGAGGCTGAGTATCGAGGCCGATTTTGATTGCCGAGGCCGATCGTTGAGGCCTATGTGATGAGGCCCATTGTGATGCATTTGAGGGTCAGGCGATGGAGCCCATTATGATGTATGTTAGGCCCATGTGAAAGGCCAATTGTGATGTGTATTAAACTTTTGAGTGAGGCCCATGGCGTTGTATATCATGCCCTTTGTGAGGCATGAGTTCACTATATGTGAGGCTCTATGTGGGCCATTCCTTAAGAGTAATATTGGTTAAATGTCCACATTGTCGATGTCAATTATCGGTGCATGTTATTGATACCGATTATGAGTATGTGACAACATAACATCACGATACATGCTCATACGCATCATCTGCATGTTTGTTATGAAATGTGGTTAACCATTGCATATGACATTGGGCATGTTGTTATGAGACTTCTGGATGGGCGGAGATTGTCTCACATGAGTACACGGTATGTGCAGGATTGATACATGACTGGATTGTATGACTCATGCATCTTGCATTGTGTGTTGTGATTATTGTACGCCCTAGCGACATCAGGGTCGTAGCCTCCACAGGTATTTCGTGGATGGCCAGATAGGACATCAAAAATCTGTTCTACATAGGGTGCTATAGATATCCCTAGGTGAAAATTTCTAAACTCTCTTGGTTCCAGAGGTTGCTCCAACGTCTACACCGAGTGGATGCATGAGCGCATGAGGGCCGTATACCGTTATGCCGCATCTCCCACTGTGTCGTGGTCGGTTGGAAGGGGGTACGGCCTTACCTGCCCTAGAGGAGGGGGCAATGCTAGGCTGACTCTGACCAGCTCAAGGAATGAGTCCGCTATTGACGAGCTGGGCCCGATATTGGCAGGCGGATAGTGAGGTCTCTTCCACTTAATTTGTTGCGCGCGATGGGACGACAATCTGCTTTAGAGTGTAATAGACTCTGGTGATTTTTCAGAGAGGAGCCGTACTGATATGTGGACTTATTGAGCAGGAGTTGCATACTCATGCATTCATTTCATTCACTATCCACTCGGGCTGGTAGTACGCAACTAATTGTTGTGTACCTTCACATGGCCAGGATTTCGGTTGGGCGTGCGATTAACCTTAGACCAGGAGTTTACCACATTGAATCTGACTATCTAAATTTAGGTATGAGACTAGTTTGGATAGAAGTCCCTTGTGATGGACCCCGTAGCCTGTGATACTACGTACTATCATCCCGACCTCACATTCCAGCTTGGTCATTTCATTCGCATCACATATTGCATCCACATTCATATGGCATTTTGGGTCGTTATATTTTTTATACTTATATGGCTTAGATGGACTTAACAGGATTTACATATTGCATTATACCTTCTGTATCTGATATTTGGCTCTCTATGACTTCTCATTTGCATTGCTGATCTGTATTGCATATTCTGATATTATATGACTCATGGACTTACCAGTATATTTTCGCTTACTCTGATTGCTCTGATATCGTATGAGTCATGATCTTGTCAGTATTTCCGCTTATTCCGATGATGTATGATTTATGGGCTTTACGGTATACTTGTCACTTACCTTGTGTACACACTTTCACTACCCTTTAAGCTTTCTATAAGCTTATGCACGATAGATGCGTGCAAGTGGCATGAGGTTGCAGCAGCGTTGAGCTTGGAGTGTGCAGCTATCTTCTGAAGCTTTGATTTCGATATATGCATCTCCCTTTCAGCATTGTATTTAAATGATTATATTAGTGGATATGTGATGATGATGATGTTGCCTTTATGATTTGGGTAAACTTGTAGTTATGCTCCTTACGAGATAAATGTACGTTGAAAAATCCTCCTTGTAGGATCCCAAGATCGGAATCTGGCGTATGGGTGTTGGAAGCCGAGAATGAGGTACTACGGAGGCTGTCGGCACCGGACTCGGCGATCGGGATTCCTGTGAGTCCGATCTCTGGATTTGGGGCGTGACACAGGCCCACCTTAATATGTATCATTCATCATGTGGAGGGGGACCTTCAGTATGAATCGTTCATCATGCAGGCCCACCTTTGATGCCCACCATCCATCATGTGGTTCCGACATTTGCTATAGACCATCCATCATGTGGGGCCCACTTGATGTACATAGTCCATCATGTGGGGCCACATTGTGATGTAGACCATCTATCCTGTGGGACCCACCTTCAGTGTCTACCATCCAATATATGGTTCTCACCTTTGATGTGAGTCGTCCATCACGTGGGACCATACTTTGATGTGAGGCATCCATCGTGCAGTGCCCACTCTTAATGTGATCATGCATTACGTGAGCTCACCTTGATATGATCATGCATCATGTGAAAGCTCACCTTCAACATGGTTCGCTCATTATGCAAACCCAACTCATAGAGATTGTAAAGAAAAGATGAGAGAGTAAGATGGGAATTACTTAAAAAGTTTACAAACAAATTTGTTCAAATATTAATAAAAAAAATGTCTACCTCGTAAGTAAAATAAGCTCTAAAAGAAAAATTAACATACCCATTAGTTAGTTTTTAATAATTTTTTAGCTGATACAAAAATTTAAAAAATAAAAGGTAGAGCTGTAAAAAATAAAAGGCTGAGCTGTTACCATCCACGAATATACATATATTATTATCCAGTGGTCCCAAAGAGTGCAAAAGCTGATGTCCCCAACCACCACTCCAGCAATCCCCATCGTTGGACCTTACCTTGGCTTGCACGCTAGAAAACAACACAACTGTTATATATTCTTCTTCCGCTTTCTTATTTTAAGACATAAACAACATGCTCCTCGTTGATTTCCATATCATGCGGCAATGGAAAATATCTGGTGCTAAGCTTGTACTGAATGACCCAAGTATCCATCTAATGACACGTGGCATACATGTACTTAGATCTAAACCTTTCATCTACAAGATCTAACATGGATAGCCCACATCCCAAAAATCACGGTCAATAGAAGGGCAATTGCACATTGATTCTTGTTTGGTTGGACCTTTTCATAACCATTCATTTATATTCACCAAAGTCATCTGATTGGAAGCTGGGATCGTCGAATTTTTTGTGTAACATCCATCCATGGTGGGGTCCAGTAGGCAAACGGTTCGGATCATGTGGAGGCATGCCCATATGAATGAGATGCAATGCTTGATTACTAAGTTGGATACAAGTGATAGCACTGGATATTTTTACATTTAAAGCACGTAACGTTGATGCTTTATTATGTATTGGTGGGTGAGAGAGCGAGAGAGACGGAGAGAGCGAGAGCACCTTATCTCTTTTGCAGTCCTTGGTGGCCTCAAAGAGTCCGTTTGGCTATTTTGGACCACCCAAACACCAACCCTATCTAATATGGAAAGGCCAACCTCCTCTTTATTTTATTTCTATTAAATCATTTAACCCCAGAAGGCCTCTCTCTCTCTCTCTCATTGCAGTGATATAAGCATAACCCAAGTCTTCAAACGTCTGTTCTTGAACTTTTCCTGCAGTTCTTCTGGTAAGTCTTTCCTCTATTCTTCTCATTTTCTCCAAGTGATTTTCTCACGCATAGCATGACATGGGATAGTCGCCGGAATCCAACACACTCCACTTTGCGACCGGGTTGTCAGAATCGACACACTCAAGTCTGGGGTGTCGGAGTCCGACATACCTCGTTCATTACATCATCTTTTGTTATTACTGAATGTGGATATCCCAATCGTGATAATTTCATTTCTTGTCGAAACAAAATAGACCTGGACTTATATTCAGGCATCCAAAGGCAAACCACATCAAGCTTAGATCAGGCCCATTTATGGCTATCTGGGCCCTTTTTGGGCCTCGTGCCCTTTTGGGCTGACAGTCATATGAAAAATCAACTGGCCGGGCTAAAGCCCATTTATTAGTCGATCCGGTCGTAACTCAGCCTGACTCAGTTGAATCACCCCCAACTCAGACTAGTCGAATCAGGGCCAAACAATCGTATTATGATTATCTAATTAGGGTTTTACTATATGTTATCACTTTTAAGTATGTCTTATCAATGGCCATGATTCCGTGGGACCGACATCTGGAATCCGGAACAACCTTTACCATGGGCCTAATAGTTAGGCCCAAGCTCACCCAATTCAAGATTGGACTAGACCCATCTCGGCCATTTGTTTTTTGGGCCCTAAAGACCTAAGATATTAATCAAGCTCGCGCCATGGTGGGCTTAGCCGGAGCCTGATAGCCGGCCGTGGTCCATCGACACCCTCCTAAGTGTGGTCATACAAGTGATCAGATATGGATACTCATGTAGGGCCCACTCTTTTTTGGGTCACCCTACAAGAACATCTTGGGAGATAGTGGGGCCCACTCTATGGGGCAATCAGATGGGATCTTATTTTGTTTATCTGACCATACAATTCTTTGAATCTTTGGCAGTGGGAATAAAAAATGGCACAGATCTTGGCAGCTTCAATGCAATGTCAGATGGGAGGAATCACAGCAAACAGTTCAATGAAATCAAGGCCCATGACTTCAAAGATGTGGAATTCTCTTCTGTTGAATCAGAGGATTAGGACCAAAAGCTCCACTAAATTTAGAGTTTTTGCTCTAACATCCGATAATTCGACCATAAACAGGATGAATGATCTGTTGAACTTGGATATCAGGCCCTTCACCAATAAGATCATCGCCGAGTATATCTGGTAACATTCTATCTTTTTAATTTTAATTTTTTTACTTGTTAGTACAATTGTGTGATGATCCGGACCGTTCATCTGGTCAGCTACATCCTAGATGGGCCATACGGATATGGGCTAAAACAATAATGATCATGATCCACATTCAATTGCATTGGATGGTTAGAAATTTTTTTAGGCGTGAATTTTTTTTAGCGATTTTCCATCCAAAGTGTGGCCCACCACTATGATCGGTCCAGATCAACTTGCATATGATGGTATAGATCGCGTACAACCCAAAATTTATAATAATCGGATAATCGTACCCGTACAATTAAGGGCATGCGAGATGGACGGTAAGAGTGAAAATGGTCTTACTCTTACTGGTCATTTCGCTGGCTACAATTTGAATGGCTGTGATTATCCGATCGGGGTGCAATCGATGGTAGATCCTTATTATTCAATGGTCAACGATGATCATAGGTGGGCCATCATAGCTCACTTTTTCTAACACTTCTTAATATATTCCATAATAACTACCAATTTTTCTTTCTTGAATCAGGATTGGAGGGTCTGGTATCGATCTACGCAGTAAATCGCGAGTATGCTAATGGTCTACTTTCTCGTTTTGATTTTAGATATATGGACAGTCCAATCATCGATCTGAACCGTCCATTAGTTAGATCTCACTACTCATGGGTCACCTTGATAAAAATAAAAAAAATAATCACAGTGATGAAATGTTGCCATTCTTTCTTATATCCATCACATTACCAAGAATGGGATGGTGACAGTCGTCTAATCAATACGGTTCTTGATGATCGGACCTTCTGTCACTGTAATTGACCCGAATCCAGAGCCATTCATTTTATAAGGCTCTGATTGATGGCTAAACATCCTCCAATCAGTGTGAATTTTTCATGGTGGCCCATGATGAGCTAACTCAACCTAATGAACAGTCCAGATCCATGACTAGACGGTCCAATGTCTAAAATTACAGGGGTGCTTTAAGTACACTAGGGTGCACTAAAAGTAATCTACTATCAAAAAATCAAATATCCAATTTACATTCATTTTTTTTAAATAAATAGTTCTTTATTTTATTAAATCCATTTTTAGACAATTTCGCGGCCCATCGAGCACCCATCGGAGCTTCCGAAATGGAACTATGACGGTTCGAGCACCGGGCAAGCGCCCGGCGAAGACAGTGAAGTTATTCTATAGTAAGCTCCAAAGAAATATAAAATTTCAACAAAGTTTGATATTATCATTGTCATCATCATCATCATCATCATCATTATTAATATTATTATTACATTATAATATTTTTAAATTTTTATTATTTTTTTGTGTCCTCTCTTTATTTTTTCAGCCCTCAAGCAATTTTCAAGGACCCCTTCAGGGGAGGGAACAATATCTTGGTGAGTATAATTGGATTATGGGCTAAATGTAAATTACCAAAATACATTTATATGAAAATTACCAAAATGGCATTACATTTCTAACATTATGTCTAGGGTTGGCAGTGGGTCTGGCTCGGGTTGGGTTTGGGTCAGCCCTAGCCCAACCCATTTACTAAATGGTCCAAGAATTCAGGTCGGGTTCTGACCAACCCAACCAATTTACTAAATAGGCCCAGGATTCTAGCCCAAACCCAACTGGCAACCCATTACCTGCGGCCCAAATGGGCCCACTTAAAATACATCCAGCCCAGCTGGACCCGACTGACCTGGAATGACCACAGTCAGGTTTAGTGGATGCATACAAATACTGTTAATTTGTTTCAAGTTTTCGGGTCAGTCATCTGGCGCGAGCCATAAACTTATATGTCGGGTCCGGTCGGGTTGGGCGCTTGAGTTGGGTTTACCCCCGGCACAACTATTTATTTAAACAGTCCATATTTTCTAACCAAAGCCCAACCCACTACCCATTTAGCTTGGCCCAAACCCCCATGAGAAGTGGGTCCACCGGGTTGACCGGTGGGCCCACCTGACTGATTGCGGCCGGTAAGGTTAATCTTGTCTCACAATTGTATTTTATACATGAAGGTGATCTGTGATGCGTATACACCCGCCGGAGAGCCCATCCCAACAAACAAACGCCATCGGGCGGCTCAGATCTTCAGTGAAAAAAAGGTTGTGGATGAAGTCCCATGGTAAGCTATTCATAGACTCAAGTCGGGCTGGCCCAGTGATCTTCGTCATGGCCCACTTTGAGCGAGGCATAGGCCCGCATTTCAAACCGGAGTATCAGGCCTGGGCCTAAAACTCAAGTCCGTTTATTCATCTGGCCGGGCGCACGTGGTCTCAAAGCCTATTGGCCCAGCAGCTGGGCCTATCTAGGGCTTTCAATATCTCTGCATCCTTTCATCGATTAACATTTAGAAATACTGATGATCAGACTGCCCTGATTTTCGGCGCTCAATGCATGCACAACAGGCCACACTTAATGAACGGCCAGGATCTTGTACAAAAGTGTGAATGGGCTGGAATGGGACCATTATGTTTTGGCCCACCAAGTGCGCGGACCTAGCTTTTTTACTTCATGGACTGGGCTTGGACCATCCTCCACCGGGCCCATACATATCCTTACACTTACATTCATATAGAGTTCTGTGGGCCCCACCCTAATGTATGAGGTAAATCCATCCCATCCATCAGATGCATCATCCCATGTTGGGCTACTGGACTAAAAATCAGGCCAATCCATGACTTAGGTGGGCCACACCACAAACATCAGTTGAGAGTGGATGCTTGCCCATTGAAACCTTCCTAATTGTATATAGGGCCCAGTGAGATGTGGATTAGAAATCCAACCCATCCATTGTGTGTGTCCCACTTGGATGAGGGTCACACCAGATTTTAGTCCATTCCAAAACTCAAGTGCGCCCCACCAAGTGCTTTTAGATGTTTTAGGGTTTCAAATGGTATAGCCCACTTGAGTTTCGGAAAGGGTTGATTTTTGGCACATCTCACAACCTAGAGGGGATCTACTAAATGCATGGTGTGAATGTCCATCACACATCATGGTGGGCCCCACAGATCTCAACCTCATAGTACCATTTCCCTACATGCAAACACATAAACATACATGTACACTAATACATACATGAATTAGGTATGGGATAGAGCAAGAGTACACCCTACTCCAAACAAATGTGAAGTGGCCTTTGGGTTGGCCTGTAGGAGGCTATCCTGGTCCGCAGGTACACTTTCTTCTTAATGCTCCCTCACAATAATTCTATTATTATTATTATTATTATTTATTTATTTATGGTAATTTTGAAATTGATCAGATGGGTGCACCAGAATTTCTGAAGTGTACACCTTCTTGGTGGGACCCATCATAGATCACAATGAGATAACGTTCTTGCGGGAATCAACGGTGTGGATTGAATTTTTTGTTTTATTAAAATTTCAGGGACCCTACTACTGTGGGGCAGGGGCAGATAAGTCATTTGGACGTGACATATCGGACGCTCATTACAAGGCTTGCTTGTATGCTGGAATCAACATTAGTGGGACCAATGGGGAGGTTATGCCTGGCCAGGTTTTCTTCTCATCCTTCTCCTTCTTATGTTGCATGGATGACTACATACATGCATACACATGCATTGCTTTGTTAGAAGCACACATGTGCGGCCCACAGGCAAAAGCAGGTAGATGTCATTCTCTTGTTAAATGTGGACTCGAAACATTTTAACTCCCTTAAGTTTCAAAATCTTAATGGTTAACACGGAAAAAGGGAGAAGGGTGGTAATGTAAGGTTAGGTGGCTGTGATTAATTTTTTTGAATTTAACGTTAGATTATTTGAATTGAGCATGCTAGTGTAAGTCGTAGTGATTGCGATTAGTTCACGACGTAAGAGTTAGTGCACTTGGATAGTACTATGAAAACGCTCAATGTAGGAATTGTGATGGATCGAACTACTCTAGTCTCCGTTTTAAGAAATAAAATACCCATGTATAAAAACCCTCTTCTCATTTTAGTCTTCTAAAAGGGTTTAAAGTATAAAAGATCAAGTTTCATCCACATTGTTGACATTAGGTATGACCTTCCATTTTATTTATATCAAAATGATGAAATTACCACAACTGGAATCCTTAATTGGATTTTCAAAAGACCCCTTCTGTTTTGCTGCATTTCAACCTAGAAATCTAACTATCCAAGCCATTAGTCTATGGGAAGAGAACCAATGGCTATAAGCCTCTCTATCAAGTGTGGCATCATGTGAGGCTTTCCATGCCTTGTATACACATTAAGAGAGTTTTGGGGAGAAGGTGAGCCAAGGGCGATCCACACCGTCAAAGATGTATGCTACCAATCAAAATTGTTCATCTACAAGACCAATAATTCTTAAGCATTGTCATGTGTCGTTGAATCACATGGCTCAAGCTAGGCACTAGATCTCTACCACTATGATTTTCAATTAATAAACTTGTATCCATACACATTTTACAATCCTAGAATTTAGAGTCATTTTCAATAGATAAACTTGTGTATATATGCATTTCACAATCCTAGAATTCGAAGTCATTACCGTTCATCTGGTTTCTTGACAGGTAACAAGCTTTCGCATTTTTTTACTTTGCATTAAAGATCCTTAAGAGATACTAATTTAAACCTGTATGTATGTATACGGTTTTTTTTTTAAAAAACACACACACACCCCACCACACACTCACGCCTTAGTGGGTACTCGAACCCTCGACCAGGTGTACCGGAGTAAGAGTAAGGACCCAACCTTTATGTATATGCTTGCATATTTACAAAGTCATACCTGCATACATGTCCAAATACATTGTGCTAATTCAAAAAACATAAAGACCCATATGCATTTGGACATGTATTTTTATGCATACATATGTACATACATACATACATACATGGCCCACCACCATCATCAGTGTTTTTACATGCTTTGTAGTGGGAATATCAAGTGGGCCCCAGTGTTGGCATTGAGGCAGGGGATCATATATGGTGCTCCAGATACATCCTTGAGGTAAAATCTTCCACCCCATAAACTGATAAGAGATGATGAAGAGAAGAAAAAAAATCTATTTATAATTTATATTGCTAATTTTTAATTTCCTTTCAATTTCATTAGAGAATCACAGAACAAGCTGGCGTCGTTCTGTCCCTTGATCCGAAACCGATAGAGGTATTTTACATTTTCAATCCAATTCAATGTTCTAATTATCTAATGTATTTGGATAATTACAGATTATTTCATTTCTACATTTTTTTTTCTTTTTTTAATCATGTATAGGGTGATTGGAACGGTGCCGGATGTCACACTAATTACAGGTATTTTAAATAATTCCTGTAAACTAGCTTAAATATGAATAATTTTATTATTACTGTTATTGGGGAGGCACAATTCATGTACACTTAGGCATCCTTCCTTTCTATTTTTACTAATGCAGTGGTATAAAGCATAGTTTATAATCTGTGTGAGTTAACTCAGAACTCTGAGTCAACTCGACTTGATATGATCTTTGAGTCAACTCAATGATGAACTCGTTTTCTTCAAGTTACTTGAGCTTTTCTTTTTAATTTTGTCGAGTACTTTCAAATTGAATCAATTTTTCAGAGAGGGAATGATGCAAATTTGTGCTATTTTCTTGTGTTTTTTAGCTTTGAGTTTTCTATTAGTGAGTCACTGATATAGAACTTTCCTATTGTGGATAGAGCTTGTACAAGTGGGCCCAATGATTTAGTGATCTAGACCAATGAGATTGTGTATCTTGTTGCTAGATGGACCATGCTCAAAATATCTTGTTATCGATTTTTCGTATACAAAATACATAGTTGAGAAGGAATATACCAAAATCTGCAGCTAATGGGGAAAAGAGGTCAACGATCTGTTGGGATGGTTAAGATCTTCTAATTTGAGAGAATTTAGAGCATGTTTCATTCATGATGAAGCTATCAGATTAATTGCTTGGATAAACTTAACCATAACATCATAAAACTATTGTGGAAAAATGCCGGTATAAAATTAATACAAACAAAGAAAAACTATAAAAGGAAAGAGTCGAACCAAAACCTAAAAGTTAATGAGAAAAACAAGATACAAGATAGATATTTATGAAAGAACAAAATATTGTTTGGCTGAATAAATTATTTCATTACTCTTTGTAATATATATGCATACATGTTTACAGATTTTACAGAATCAATCAAATATTATCCTAACTAACTATAGTTATAGATAAGCATGAAAGAGATCTTACAGAATCAATCAAATATTATCCTAATTAAATATAGTTACATATAAGCATGGAAGAGATTTGTTGCTAGCTGGATTGATTTGCTGTGCTGGACAGAATCTTGGATGGTGTATTCTCTACAATTTACATGCGATTTAGTTATATACTTACATCTATGAGATAACAATATGAAGTTTTTTTTCTTCACTAAAATAAAAGAAAACTATCCTATAAGACTTACATTTCTCTCTCTCCTACCATACAGTCTCTTACTATAAAAAACTACTTAAAAGATCACCATCTCTTTACATGTGTTCCCTTATATAGGTAACATACTCCATAGACAAAATTTGCTTAAAAGCTTAGAAACTAGGGTTCACATGTACGACAAGAGAGGAGAGGAGAGGATGTTTCCTAATAGAAAACATCTCGCACATTCAATTCATGTAAACTCCAAACCACCTCAACAAAAGCAACGAGAAGTTTCCTATTAGTCACTGATAAAGAACTCAAGACTAAGCACAACTTGTTATCATTGTTATTACTAGTAAAATGCACACGGAAATCAATTCATCTTATCACAGCTTGCTAGGTGGTAATTCATGTCGTGGTTCCTACTATAATCATACCTTCATCCTAAATCAAAACATATAAATTTCATCTACAACCACACATGATGAGAAAAACAAATGGTTTTAAAAAATGACCAATGGTATCCCACATAATGCATCATGGACCAACTTGACTTTTAGATCGAAGAAAGCCCATGATGTGATCCCACCTAATGAATGCACGAGGTCTAAAAACAAGCAATGATATATTTCGTAATGTGAATTATCAAGAGCATTTTTACCATGCAAAGTTTTAAATAAAAACTGATTATTTTACCTTTTAATAGTTTTATATGATTATTTTTCGTCGTGTGAAGCACAAAGAGCATGCGCGAGGATGGGGGCTTCGAAGTCATAAAGAAAGCAATTCTCAACCTTTCGCTCCGCCACAAGGAACATATAAGCGCTTACGGAGAAGGTAACGAGCGAAGATTGACCGGGAAACACGAGACGGCCAGCATAAACACCTTTTCTTGGGTATGCATAGAAACTCATTACTTAATTTAAAATCATAAAAAAATAATAATAAATAAATAAAATAATTGATTATTTTTCTTACGATCTTCCATCGTTACAACTATCAGGGGGTGGCTAACCGTGGTTGCTCCATTCGTGTCGGGCGTGACACCGAGAAAAATGGCAAAGGTATGTGTGTTGTATGTTCATGCATGTTTCCAACTGCGCTACTACTTATAGTGACAAATATCGTAGTCGGCAATTTCTCAATTTGGAAGTCATAGGTAGATTTTCCAGCTTTTGAGGTTTTTCCCTGGATATTATTGGGAAAATATTGAAAAAATAAAATTTTACAATAAATATAAATATATATACACATACACATATATGTGTATATATATGTGTGTGTGTGTGGACATATATACATATATACACACACACATATAATGTGATTTTACCTTAGGGTGTGTTTGATTGCACCAAATATAAAAAATCATGATATTTTGTGCAACCAAACACACCCTTAATAATGGCAACTTTCATGGTAAACTTGTGGAAAACTGAAATCTTGAGAGAATTTGAGAATCTCAATGAATATGTAGAGGGCAGCCCCATTCAGGCCCCCACAAGTGTAGCATGGCACCCATTTGTGAGATCCAAGCCATCCATTATGTGGGTCCCACTGTTAGATGCTCTGGTCCAAGAATCAGGCTGTTCCACTCATTAAGTGGGCAACAGATTTATGAAACAAATGGGCCAATGGTCCACAATCAAGCTGACCGTCTGCCCCATCTGATGACCAAATATCTGTGATTCTTTAGCCAGTGCATCTACATGATGGGGCCCACTTAACAGATTATTGGAACATATTGAAGCATGTAATGGGTAGGGTTGGGCCAGGTCTGCATGTGGGCTTAACAAAGGCCGAGTAACTATTACCACAAGACAGTTACGGTTTAGGGTTTAGGGTTTAAGGTTTCGATGATGATGATGATGATGCTGAAATTTTCATTGATTTTAGGCTACTTGGAAGATCGCCGGCCCGCCTCGAACATGGACCCATATGTGGTGACCGCGCTGCTAGCCGAAACGACGCTCCTCTGGGAGCCCACACTGGAAGCTGAAGCTCTTGCGGCCCAGAAGCTGGCATTGCAAGTTTGAAACTTGAAGATGGTCAGGATTTGATCATGGTCAAATTCCTGATCTCAAACCCCACCACAAGATATCCTCTTGTGTCATTTGTCTCTATCTTTTTCAAGAGAAAGCTTCCCTGTAGTTCAGATAGTTGCATGATCATGTCCAATCTTTAAAAATTAACAGCTCCAAAAAGGCCACATATAATGGCCATGATGATACAAAAGATCATATCTGACCATCTATGGGCATTTACGTTGAGTGTTGAAGCATTGACATTATGGTCCTGTCTTTCTTTTTTCTTATCTCTTGCTATTCATTTGTGGGCGACCTGCCCAGCCCAACGAGCCTGACCCATGACTGGGCTTGACCTACTAACTTAGCCCATGGGCCTAGACTCGTCGCAAGGCCGAATCGATTTTCAGGCTGGCCATGGGCCTATTTAGTATTTTAACCTAACCTACCATGGCCTGGCTTCTTATCTACATGTGTTATATCCTATAAATATGTTATTTTAATTCTCGACAAGGTAATACCATGCATCTTGAATGTAGATGGTTGGTTCCAATCTTTTAAAATGTTAATTTCTTTGTGTATATGTGGGCCACTATATATAAAACAAATGGACATGCATTCCTAGTTTGGATGCGCATGTGAATGGGCCAAGAAATAAACATTATATATGTCTGCGCGCGCGTGGACACACGGGCCTGCACTTTTCAAGAACATAGGGCCTCTAAAGGGATTGCTTGGTTCCCACAAAAATTCTGAATTTTAGGTGGTTGGGAATTGAAATCAAATATTTATAAAGTGAGGTTATTTGGCACTCTTAAAAATCCTGGATTTCAATTCTAGGTAGTTTAAAATCTTTGATTTTCATCCTTCAATACTAAGGGAGAGCTCTACCTTACAAAATTTAGAACTTATAGGTAATATGAAACCGACATATAGGGGTGTACACCGAGTTGAACTGAAGCTCGGCCACTAGCTGACCCCAGCTTGAACTCGGCTCGGCTTGGTCCTCGAGCCTGGCTGGCCAGTTCAGCTTGGTTCAGTTAGCAGCTCGGGCTAGTTCGAGCCAAGATCGAGCCGAGTTCGCCTGTGCAGCATTTTCACAAACATATGGATTGCACTTTCAAAATCTCACCGTTTTACATACAACAACAATAGTTTTATAGGTATTTTATCAAATACTTTCTAAGTAACATAAAAATCAAGAAAAAAGGATATTTGTTTCATATACATATCTTCATTCCCACCAGCCACACTTCGTTGAGTCATTTCATCAAACACTTGGTGAGCAACATCAATATCAAAGCAATCGAGTCACCGAACTGGTTCGAGTCAAGCCAAGTTCGAGCTGAATTCGATCCGAGTCGAGTCGAGCTGCGGTCAAACTGGGCTCGAACTCATTTTCGAGCTCAAAAAATTTGCTCAACTCGGCTCGAATTCAATTTCGAACCAAGTCGAATCGAGCTTTTTCGAGTTGAGTCGAGCGAGCTAATTGAGCTAGCTCGGTTCGTGTATACCCCTACCGACATATGTATTATCTCTCTTAAGATATTTTTATATTTTTATATTAATGGACATTTTCACTTGCTTTCACATCATGATTATGGGATATTACAAGCCTTTAAAATTAATGTAAGCCACGCTATAAAAAATAAAAATAAAATAAAATAATGACATCTATAAGAAAAAATTATAAATATAGAATTTCTTTCAATTATGAAATTAATAAGCCTACTTTCATAAGTTAAAAAGTAGATTGGACGATCCAAAAATTTAGATCAATGGATACAAATAAATGATTAAAAAAAAAAAAAAAAAAAAAGCTAAATCTTTAATGGTCTAGTCAATCTCCCGTACACGGCAAGGCCCATCACATTGACCCTGTGGATTAAAAAACCATTGGCACTATGTACTGTTGAAATCAGATCACCATTCACATTTTAATACATCAGGCCACTATTCTAATGGGAAGGGACATTTCCATAGTAAATGGTCCAAAATGGACGGCAGATATGCAATCTAAAAAGAGGTTTGATAGGATACATCGCATCTTATTGAACTAAGATATGTGGGACCTTAGCCTTTAATCTGGGTCATCTTCCAATGATCCAAACCGTTTATATGACGTTTCTCAGCGGATAGAAACAAATGAAAGCTCTCAATTGCATCAACTTGCCAATTACATCTAACCCGTTGAAAAGGTTGGCCCCACCATAAAGAACAACTGATAGAAAAGTAGGACCGTCCACTCATTCTGTGGCTCCACTGATCTGATTCAAATTACTTGTGGGCCCCACTGATGAATGGATGGCCTGATTTCTGCAACAGGTGATCTTCGGGGTGGATTCAACCTCTTGGACAGGCTGGATCAGTGGTACAACCACTCGCATGTGAGGTCTCCTGAACTTCACATGCTTGTGCGTGTGTGTACGTGTGTGCCGTTGGATTCCTTTAATATTTTAAACCATTCCATTTGAATGGTTAAACCGCCATGCGAGTTCACCACCATTTTAAAAAATAGCACTAACTCAACCGTACCAGTGGCATAGTTGCTAGCCAATCCACACCGTGAAAATTACGCTGATAATATGATGGTAACCATCTAATTTTGCCCTTAGAATTTAAACCACAATCTTATTTTTGACCATCCATCTAATAGCCGTCGATTGGACGGTTGGGATTTCATGGTCAATGTGACTTTACATATATACTCCATCCAAGGTGGGCCCACAATTTAGAATAAGGAGATGCTTTCCCTCTCCTTTGTAAATAAGAGAAGAATCTTAGCCTTTCCTTTGAATTCAAGACACCTCTAAGAACATTCCCACACAACAGAAGCTACCTTAGTGCTCATATATGGGCCCGTTTGGGTGGCTGAGAAAGATAAAACCAAATTCATCTCTCTTGCAATCATGCCCGCTGGAGGCCAGAAATCGATGGCTTTCCTCCTCCTAGCCATCAACCTCGCAATGTACTTCATCGTCACTGTGATCGCCGGGTGGGCCATTAATCACAGCATCGAAAGCATGCCGCAAACAGGTAATTCGAACTACATTAGTAGTTACACTATGTTTAGATGACACATTTTTCTCTGTGGTTGAAATAAAGACAGAGATAATCTTACACTTTTTATTGCTGGTCTATCATACAATGCACTTAATCGGCTCATTTTTACTAGTCTACGAAAAGGGTTATATATATATATATATATATATATATATATATATATATATATATATATATATATAAAAGGTTTTTGAAAGTGGACCATTAAACATTATTAATCTTTTATATTCATGTGAACCTGCAGCTGCGAGTTTAGAGATTCCTGTCCGGTTATTTCCAATATACTTTCCGATGGGAAACATGGCGACTGGATTCTTCGTCGTGTTCTCTCTCATCGCCGGACTCGTTGGTATTGCCAGCTCTATCACCGGACTCAACAATATCGTCCAATGGAATGTTGCCAACTTAATGTCAGCTGCCACATTTTCAATCATAGCGTGGGGCCTTACTGTTCTAGCCATGGGGTATTTGATCTTTGTTATGATTAGTGAAAACCCATTTGCATTCATCCATCTGCATTTAATGAAATCGGAACGATTTGATGATTATAACCATTTGATCAATAGCCTATAAAATGGATGGTCAAGATTACTTATGGCAAAATAAGTCCAATCAGCAATTTGAACCATCCATTAGGTGGGGTCTATAGATCAAATCCCATTTGCATTAATCCAATCAGGGCTATTGGACAGTTCTAAACATCTAATTAATAGCCAATAAAATGGGTGGTCAAGATTGTTTAGGCTGAGAATAAGTTCAATCAAGCAATTCGAACCACCCATTAAGGGGCCTACTATGGATTTTTTATGGTTATGAAAAAAATATTTTAATCAGACAATACTGACCATCCAATCCATTTTTATTCAATAGTAATATAAGTTTATATATATATATATATATATATATATATATATATATATATATATATATATATATAAACACACCAAGCACTCACAACCCATTGGTTTTTCATGAGTACTGTAACCCATGACCTCATGTTCAAACTCTTGAGAGTCTACCACGAATGCATAAGTATGTATTCCAAAAATGGGGGCACATGAATGCAAGACCAGAGCATTCATCTCTTAGGGCCCTACTATTAGTGTTGCCAATGGATGCTCGGAGTCTAGTTTTGGGCGCGGATTAGTTACTAACAGGTTGAGTAGGGAGACACCACGTAACGAAGTTCTGTGGGGGCCACTATGATGTATGTGTCATATGCACACTGTCCATACATTTGGAGTGATCATTTTAGGGTATGATACAAAGAATGAGGCAGATCCAAGGCTGGAGTGGACCCCATCACAGAAAATAGAGGGGAGAGTGACGCCACCGTTGAAACCTTCCTTAGGTCCACCATGATGTTTATTTGAGATCCAAACTGTTCATATGTTAACGCAGACATAAAAGAAGGGAAAACACAAATATCAGGTTGATTGAAAACTTTTATGGCTCTTAGAAATTTTTAATGGTGGGCATCACTCTCCCCAATGTTTTGGTCCACTCAAGCTTTGGATTTGACGCGTTCTTTGGATCATGACCTAATATGATCTCTCCAAATGGATGAACGGTGTGGATACAAAACATACATCATGGTAGGGCCCAAAATACTTGGTGACGTCACTTCAGCAGCAGCCAAACTTGCTATTCAACCTGTAAGTAGCCAATCGCTTCCTTTAGCTTTAGGCCAGATTTTCAACTGTTTGGATGGGTCCCACCGGACCTATTCAAAATTCTAATTTTGCTTGGCCCAGGCCCAACAAATCCATGATCCTTCCTACCGTAGCTTAAATGAACATAGCTATTGATTAGAGAACTTGTTCCCTCTCTCATCACCAATTTGGGAGCCACCCCAAGAAAAGGCTCAACTCATGTTAGGACTTTAAGGGGGCATTTCTATCTTAAGTTACTTAAGATAAGCTACTTATGCCTTAAGGTAACTTATTTTGAGCTTATTGAGTTGATAAGTATGTTTGGTAAACAATATACTTATAAGTTTTTCCTCTTTTTTGTCTGCCATGATGCCTCTCCGTAGTAACTTAAGAAAAGTAAAAAGCAAAAAAAAATTAAAATAAAATTGAAGTGATTAAGTGATTTTAAGTATATAAAAAAAAAGTTACTTATAGCCAATTATAAACCAAACTTATTTAAAATAAGTTGCTTATCTATTATTGTAAGTAGAAAAAGTAATTTATTTAGTGGTATCCAAACGAGCCCTTAAAAAGCCATAACATAGGAACAATAAGGATGGTGGACGCTCACCTCTGAAACCTTCTTGGAGCTTGGTCTAAGGTGATGTTTGTATGCCATCCAAACCGTTCACTAGGTGAGTCCTCCCAATTTCCAACCATCAATTGGAGGATTTTAGCCAATTAAGCATCGACTGTTTGTTGGATTTTTTTGTCCTAGTTGCCCATTTATGCCAAGTATGCAATTTTTAAATAATTCCTAAATAATTGTGCATCATATATCATGCTTTACCAAACTATCAAAGTTTTTCTCATTGCAGTATTTATTCACCATATTTAACTGCTACCTTTTTGCAGATTAGCATGCAAAGAGATCAATATAGGTGGAAGGGATGGAGCCTTGGTGAGTAGTACCTTTTAAAAATTATTAAAAAAAATAATTACACAAACATACACACACATATAGAGGAAAATCACCAAATCATGCTACTTTAGAAAATGACGACTAATTACCTTCAGGCACCTCAAGACTTTTCTAGCTAAAAGATCAATTAAAATATATATTTTTTAAGATAATGTAGGCTAGAGTATAGCATAAGTATATTTAAATAATTACTTTTTTATCTTAATTCTTAATGTATTTTATGGCTATGAAAGATCATGTACGGCAAATAATGGTGCATTTCTTATGAACAAAAATGCCCCTAATGATGTCAAACTCGCTTTGGAATTATTTTCCATGGTAGATAAAATTAGGCTACAGCAGATGCAACCGGAGCTAACTCACTAGTCATCACTTTTGAGGGCGGCAGAAATTAGCCATTCGTTTTGATGAGGATTAAAACTAGCAGTTGATTATAAGAGGTTATGTTAAGGGCTTTTTTGTCCATAATCCAACCTAATTTTCACTATTAGCCAAGTATGGGACTTTTTAGAAAATATTTGTAAATGGTTAAAATTTTGTTTAAATAAGGAAAGGGCTAAGCTCCTTTTAAACATATAAAGTATCACTGTTTTTGTAAATTATTTTGAAAAAAAAATAATATATCTCCTTAGCAATTTGTGGAGATTTTTACCACAAAATTCCTCCAGGATGCTGATTTTATCAAACAATACCTTGACTTTTTAAAAGTACTAGAACGGATTTATGGGAGTGTAAATAATCCAAACACTCTCATTTGCTTGTTTTCCTAGATGGAGTTAAGCATTTTGGACCCCCAGTGTTGAAATTAATATATATATATATATATATATATATATGTGTGTGTGTGTGTGTGTGTGTGTGTGTTCACTTGTGCACCTTTTTATGTGAGCACCCGTGCGTACCTATGCACACATGTTATGAGCACAAAATCAAAACAACATTTTTTAAGAAATTTTTGGGGCAAAATCCTAAATTTTTAATAGTAAAAATTAAAAATGAAATGATGCTCATGATTTTAAGTAATTGTTTTATTAAATTTTTGCAGAGGACTCTCGAGGCATTAACTGTCATTTTAAGTGGCACACAGTTATTATGCGTGGGAGCAATCCATGCTGGGATCCCAGCCGTTAGTAGATCACATCCTTGGGGAGGGGCAATTTGAGCTTGCAATCTTGGCTTGTTCAAGCATAAGAAAAGGCTCCCATGAAACAACATGGAATAAGCTTTGGCCATGTTTATAAGGATTTTGCATTCTAAATAATTGAGACTTTTCTGGAGATTATATGCAGTTACTAATCCATGATCTGGCACACATAAAAATGTTTGTATAAATATTCATCATCAATAAATTCAATACCTTTATGTGTATTATTTATCTTATTTTATAAGAAATTGCATTTTTCACGTGATTGGGAAGAGTGGAAAATATTGTTGGAATGTACTCTCATTGATGGCCTCATTTTGTAACAATGTAACTCCCCTTTTTTGTTATAACGGATGCAATGAATGTATAAAAATGATTTATTCAACATTGATAGAATATTTCAAATAATGGCTACAATATGAAACCTTATATGTTGAAATTTGTGGTTTTTGAAAAATAAAAAATATTTAAAAAAGTTTTGGAACTTGCTTTTTGAAAATTTTAAATGAAAAGTGCGGTGTGTGCTTTTTATCCTACTTCGAAAATGAAAAGAGAAAAGTGCGGTGGTTTATATGTGAATGTGTGTAGTGTTCTTACTTGGAGCTTTGGAGATTAAGACGCTAGGTTGCGTGTAGTACTGGAACGCGCAAGAGCATGGGCAGTGTGACTATAGTGGTGCTAGTTGGCATACTTTGCACGTGCGCATTGCGGTGCAAGTGATTTGGTATAAGCCTAGGTGTAATGGGTTTGAAAGGAGTTGGAGTTTTATAGGCAACTAAGAACAGTCAGATTATTAATTCGAAACGGTCAGTCGTTTTTTAAAATGGTTAACAGCCTTGAAAGTTATAATGGTACAAAAACGAACGGGCCATAATGATCCAACGGTCAAATCTTTCAATCCGACGATCGAAAACAAATCAAATTAATGATCAATGGTCAGAAATATTTTTCAAACATTCAGAACCATTGATGTTCACTTAACAACGGTCCACTCCTTGGTGCTTATATTAACTGGACAATTTAGGTCCACATTCCAATCAATTCCAACACATCTCTTCTCATCCATCAAATCCTTAGGATAACATCTCCATCGTAAAATACTATAAACATGTCCATTGTTTAAGTCTGTCAAAAGATCTCGTGATTGCTACATGTAAGATATCCTCGAAGCAATTCTAACCCATCAACAATTAATAAGGGGGCGAATCACGCTTTAAGGTCATCATATATTTTACGTGATTCAGCCTAGTGAAACGAAAATAATTAACCTTATTTTATTTTTATTTTTCGATATTTCCAACACATTTTTCTAACATTATATAATGGGCCGTCGTAAAAGGATTCAAAATAATATACAGAGAAAAAACAAGTAAGAAGAAGACTGAAAGATTACCCGTTTTGTTGAAAATTTTTTCCCACGGATTTATCGTCCAATGCGTACTCCGATTTCTAATCACAAACTTCAAATATTTTATCAGAAGGTGGCAATAAAAACTTTCTCGCCACCTAAAATTTATTTTGTTTTTCCATCCAAATATTTTTCTCCACCATTTTCTTTCATAATGCAAACGTTTTCACTCTAGTAACGATGATTGATTCAAACCAATGACCAGACCTTATCTAGTATAATCAATATATCATCGATTCTCTTAAGTATTGATTATATGGTTGGATTATCGAATCAAAGTGATTTTTTAGAGAATTGCTTACGAAAGGTGGGAAACACATGATGGACTATCCAAATCAATGATCAAAACTTTTCCAAACATCTCAATATGGACTATCTATTCTCCTAGCTGCATGTCAAAGCGCTATAGCTTATAATGCCCATAGTTGCATTGAGACACTTAGTCTAATACATTGATCCAGACCATTCGTTAAATCCAATGCATATTTCATAGGCTACCATGCAAACATCACACCTATCTTAAAAATATTAATGATTTGATCAATGCATTTGATATCGACGGTTAAGATTGTTTACACAAAAAATAGCTTTAATCAACAATTTGATCTTTTATTTGTTAGCTCCATCATGAATTACTTATAATTCTAAAGAATCAATTTATCATGCAATGATAACCATTTCATTACCCTATAGCTGGAAAAAGGGATGGCTACAGCATAAGGCCAAATAAAGGATGGATTGGATCATCTGATCTGTGCGATTTTGAGATGGTGGTCCATAAAATGTATCCGTTAAGGCTGATTAATTGGATTGTGCAAGCGAACATATGCAACTAGGCGCACCCAACAGCGGACAGATGCAAATACGGGAAGCGGAATGGTTAGTGTAGCACACACCAGCCATCCATTTGGCGAGCTCATTTAAAGGCTTGAGTAAAAAAATAAGGCAGATCTAAAGATCAAGCGCACCACACTACAAAAAGTGGTGGGATTGAACATCTACCATAGAAACCCCCTTTTGGGGATCACATAAGTTTTGGATCAATATGATATTTGTTTTTCCTCTTCATTCAGGTATTTGTGATCTTATAAAAAAATGGGATGGAAAATAAATGTTATTGTGGCCTAATGGTGAAAATCATTGAGTTTTTTACTACTGTATGCCTCACTTTTAAGCCGCCTATCTTACTCTGCCTGTCCAAACTTACTATACCAAACTATGACCATTCTGTACGGGCGCCTTTTTACCAGACCAAAATGCCCCTGGTTTATCGGAAACACAATTTGCTGTTGTTCACCTCATACGGTGTAACTCTAGCAAAAAAACCCTCATTTTCTAATCCTTCTCTTCTCTTTGTGATTGCCCACCCCAATAGAAAAATTCCCATTTTTTTATTCCTTATCTCCTCTTTGTGATTGTCCACCCTAGCAGTAAAACCCTCAATTTCTGATTTCTTCTCTCCTTTCTGTAATTGTCTACCCTAGTAGTAAAAATTCCATTTTCGGTATATTTTTCTTTTAGTTGAGATTACACTTGCCATATACATTATTTTCGAGTTTTGCCAACCCAAGATAGGTCGAAAATGGTGCCTCCATCAAAGAAGCTATGAATGCCAGATATATTTCAATGTCTCGACTTCATTATGTGGACTCATCTAGAGCTAGGGATCAGTCCTGTTCGGATCGGAGTACGTTTAACTCGACCTGATCCGAAATTCCACAGGCTTGACCCGAATCCGATCCGATCCGATCCGTGCCTGGATCTAGGTCACATGATTCGGACCGATCGGATGCATGGTTTCCGTGACTCGAACAGTGTCCGACTCGGTTAGGAAAACTGAGTCGGATCGGATTGGATAGAATTCGGATATATAAATTTAATTAAATTGTTTCATGTGGTGGGTCTACTTTAACCTTTAATGTACCTACTTTTTGTACTCAATGGCTAAAATAATATGTAAAAATTGATGAACGGCTTAGATAAAACATATACATCAAGGTGAGCCCTACATGGCTATGGAAGAACTTTCAATCTACCGTATACAGTGTTTTCATTGAATCTTTGATGTGCAGTACACGAAATCGAACTACTTGCCTTTCACGCAAGCAGAGCCTGTACAGGGTGATTTCTTAATCCAAGTGTGCAAGGTCTGTAGATCTAATCATAGGGTATGTGTTATATCAAAACTGTTCATCGATTTTCCAAGCTCGTCTTAAGGCTTAAGACGAAAAATAACACGGATCTAATTATCGAGTGAACCACATGAATGGTTTAACAGTGAAAATCATTCTCTGCTGCTATTTGTGGTGTGGGCCACGTAATCTTTAGATATTATTTATTTTTTGAATAATACTCTATAATTATCTCTAAAAATATATGAACGGTGTAGATATGATAAATACATCATTGTGGGGCCCATAACTTTCATCTCCTTTGAACCCTCCGTACAACACGGAGCTCGAGGAGGCCAGACATAGTACAACTGTACGCTGTACTAGAAACGGACTGGCTACTCTCCTTACCACCGGACGTCTGTGCTCTATGGGCCCCACCATGATATATGTGTTTCATCCATGCCCTCCATTTATTTTTATAGGTCATTTTAAGTCATTAGAAAAAAATGATGTATATTGAAATCTCAAGTGGACCACATTATAGAAGACAGTGTTGAATGAATTTTGACCATTAAAAACGTTATGTAGGCCATAAAAGTTTTCGATCAAGCTGATATTTATTTTTTCCTTTCATCTGGGTCCTCATGACTTGATCAACATATTTGATGCAATCTGTGTTTTATCCACACTATCCATTCATTTTTAGGAAAGTTAGGGTAACAAAATAAAAAAATATATTTTATACTACCCACCCGCCTATCGGTCCGGGTCTATTCGGTGTGGTTCGGGTCCCATCGGTTCGGGTATCCGGGTCAAGTCGGTCCGGATAAAGGTCTATCCGGACCTGACCTGAAAAAAATCGGATCTAGAAACTACAACCCGATCAGGCTCGATCTTGGCTGTCGGTTCTGTTCGGAATGGGCCAGATCGGGTCGGATCCGCCGGATCGGGTCACAAATGCACACCTCTAGACTCATCTGTATTTTATATGATATATCTCCACCGTCCACAGTCCAGCTATTTTATTTATACATTTTATGGCATGAGCCGAAAAATGATGCAAATTCAATGCTTAGATGGCCCATATTGATGCCTTTTTCTATTAAAGAACGAACACTGAAGCACAATGGTACGAAGATCAAGTGAAATAGACCGAGGACTGACTGAAATTTCATCGCGAACTGAGTTAAATTGACTGCGAACTGAGCTAAATTGACTACGAATTGAGCTAAATTGACCACAAACTGAGCTAAATTGACTGAGGCGTAAGTGAAATTGAACGAAGACTGCTTGAAATTGACATCTTTACAGAGAAATGTGTGAAATTGACCTATGACTGAGTCAAATTGACCGATAATTGCTTGAAATTGAAATCGTGTTAATCGAGAACTTGCGAAAATTGAGCGACAACTTCACGAGCGAATTATTGATCAATTTCATTTACTTATCATTCAATTTAACTCAGTTTGCGGTCAATTTCACTCAGTCCTCGATCAATTTCCAACTTAAGCGAGCTCTTAGTTATTGGTCAGTTTCACGATGTTCGCGATCAATTTCACTAAGTTCTTGGTCATTTTCATTTGAGACTCGGTTAATTTAACTGAGTTCTCGGTCAATTTCATGATGTTCGTGGTCAATTTCACTATGTTCTCGGTCATTTTCATTTGAGGCTCGGTTAATTTAACTGAGTCCTCGGTCAATTTCACGATGTTCGCCGTCAATTTCACTCATGTTCAGCTCAATCATTTTCATGCTAGGCTTAGTCAATTTCATGTGAGGCTCGGTGAATTTCATGTTAAGCGCGGTTAATTTCATCTGAGGCTCGGTCAATTTCTTTCAGTCCTCGGTCAATTTCACTCATGTTCTGCTCAGTCATTTTCATGATAGGCTTGGTCTATTTCATGTGAGGCTCGGTGCATTTCCTGTTAATCACAGTCAATTTCATTTAAGGCTCGGTCAATTTAACTGAGTCCTCGATTAATTTCACGATGTTCGCGGTCAATTTAATTCAGTTGAAGACGTCAATTTCACTCATGTTTGGCTCGGTCATTTTCATGCTAGGCTTAGTCAATTTCATGTGAGGCTCGGTCAATTTCATATTAAGTGCGGTCAATTTCATTTGAGGCTCGGTCAATTTCTTTCATGAAATTGACCGAGTTGAATATGAAATTCACCAAGCCTCACTTGAAATTCACTGAGCTTCACATGAAATTGATCGAGGGCAACATGAAATTGACTGAGCCGAACATGAATTTCATTAGTGAAGATCGCCGACTAGAAATATTCTCATGAAGTGCTTGATCGACTTAAATTATTTTTGATTTTTCACATCATGCTTTACAAAACTAATTATTAAACTTTATTTTTATTATATTTTATAATTCATTCTTGTAGGTGTTCATTCTTTTGCTAGAGTCCCAAACCTATCATGCAGGTGTTTACTCAGATGATGGTTTGATATGGTTAAGTATGAGTTGGAGAAAGACGATAGTTGGCTAAATCTTTTTAGGGAGTCCTCATTTTCTTCTTTTTTTTGTTGCACACTTCACCCTTTAGATTCATAGGAGCTTTAGAGGCAACCTTGTATTTAAGATACGGGAGATGCATTTAAAAAAAAAAAAAAAAAAAATTTAATTTGAGATACGAGGGATGCCTTTAAAATTCACAGAGATGGAAATTACTTATCAATAAAGTCGCTGTCTGCGCAATTGCAAGACAACGAGAAGATGTCAAGGGAATGTAGTGCTATGAACGGGTAATGTTTTTGTTACAAATCATCAACACTAACAGTATATTTTTCTATCATATCTTTAATAATATATTATTCTGTCAAGCATGGACAAGTGTATGTACCCGTCAACCACGATAATTTGCATTGGTTTTTTATGGTGATCTACGCAAGAAAACGAGAGATCATTCTGCACGATAGTTTGTACACGAATGCACTCACAAAGTATAGGAAAAAGATCAAGTTGATGACGGAGGCGCTCCCCATTATCTTCCATGCGATAGGTGACATGTCCATGCTCGACGGGAAGAGCTAGACCGCCATTCAAGATAGATCGGCACCGAAGCAAACGAATGTCTATGACTGCAGCATATTTGTACTGAAATATATTGGCATATTGTGTAGCAGTTACAATCATATTATTAATAATATGTTATTCTGTTAAAAATGAACAAGTGTATGTACCCATCAACCGCGATAATTTGCATTGGTTTTTAACGGTGATCTACCCAAGAAAACGAGAGATCATTCTGTATGATAGTTTGTACATGAATGCACTCACAAAGTATAGGGAAAAGATCAAATTGATGACTGAGGCGCTCCCCATTATCTTCCATGCGAAAGGTGACACGTCTGCGCTTGACAGGAAGAGCTAGATCACCATTCAAGATAGATCAGCACCGAAGCAAACGAATGGCTATGACTGCAGCATATTTGTACTGAAATATATTGATATATTATGCAGCAGTTACACTTTGGCAGGAACAAATATGCAAAAATTCATTTCAATTGGGAGGAATTCAATAACATATGATTGTTTGAATGTTGCCCATAAATGATATTTGTCTTAGGCATGGGAGGAAGAGGGAAATTTTGTGAAATGATGAATTTTGTTTTGTAATAGATATTTTGTGTAAAATTTATAGTGAATCACAATTTGTTCTGTATTAAATTTATAGTGTATGAAAATTCTATATATTTTGTTTAAATTGCGGACTTTGAAATATTAAATGAGGATACTGACCCTAAAGCTCGGTCAATTTCATTTGAAGCTCGATCAATTTCATGTGAAGCTCGGTCAATTTGAAGTTTGGCTTGATGAATTTCATGTGAAGCTCGGTGAATTTCATGTTAAGCTCGGTGAATTTCATGTTTGCCTTGGTCCATTTCAAGTTGGGCTCGGTGAATTTCATGTTATGTTTGGTCAATTTCATGTTTAGTTTGGTCAATTTCATGTTAGGCTCGGTCAATTTCATCTGAATCTCAGTGAATCAACATGAAGCTCGGTGGATTTTATGTGAAGCTTGGTCGATTTCATGTTGGGCTCGGTCAATTTCAAGTTAGGCTCGGTCAATTTCATGTTAGGCTCGGTTAATTTCATGTTGGGTTTGGTCAATTTCCTGTTAGGCTTGGCCAATTTCAAGTTCGGCTTGATGAAATTCATGTTAGGCTCGGTCAATTTCAAGTTGGGCTTAGTGAATTTCATGTTAGGCTCGATTAATTTCATATTTGCCTCGGTCAATTTCATGTTGTGGGCTCAGCTAATTTCATGTTAGGCTTGGTGAAATTCATGTTAGGCTCAATCAATTTCAAGTTGGGCTAGGTGAAATTCATGTTAGACTCGGTCAATTTCAAGTTGGGTTCGGTGAATTTCACAATTTTAAGTTGGGCTCAGTGAAATTCATGTTAAGCTTGGTCAATTTTTAGTTGGGCTCAGTGAATTTCATGTTTGGCTCGGCTAAATTCATGTTGGGCTTGGTGAAATTCATCTTAGGCTTGGTCAATTTCAAGCTGGGCTCAATGAAATTCATGTTAGGCTTGGTGAATTTCATGTTAGGATCGGTCAATTTTAAGTTGGGCTCGGTGAATTTCATATTAGGCTCGGTCAATTTCAAGTTGGGCTCAGTGAATTTCATGTTAGGCTCGGTCAATTTCATATTTGCCTCCGTCAATTTCATGTTAGGCTCGGTCAATTTCATGTTAGGCTCGGTCAATTTCATGGGGGTTTTGTCACAGCGAGCCCCATAGACAAGGTATTCTATAATGTTCACAACTCCAAGTGTAGAGTCGCAGTGCAGTAATAATCTCGGTAAGACCGAGGTCGAATCCATATGGACTAAAACTTATACATTCTGAAATTAACTAGAAGTAGAACTAGTAGAAGATGTGAAATTAATTCTTAAGTATTTGAGAGAGTAATTATAAATAGAGTAATTTATAAAAATAAGAATTTAAAGGTGGGAACTAGGGTGCCAAGGATCCACTTGTAGTGATCAGGGAGCCCTCTTGCTTGATTCAAGTAACACAATTGGAATTGGAATCTTATCCTATCCAATTGAAAAATATATCAATAAAACCAAATCTGAACTTCCATTGACCTAATTCTCAATGAAGGAGAACTATGATAATTGGCAGGAATTCCATCACCAAACCATGCCCAGGATACAATGGCAAACAACAACATTTACCAATCCCATAATCTTAAAGTAGGAGAATTATGAAGATTAGGAAGGATTCAATCATCCTACCATGCCTAAGGGACGATGGTGAACAATAGGACTTACTAATTTCACAATCTCAAATTAGGAAAAGAAGATACTCAAAGCTATTGCAGATCTACTATAATTTGAGTCATAATAAATCATTAAAAACTAAAAATATTCCTTAAATATCAAATTAGAATCCATAGAGTTTAACATAAACATGAATCCAATCAATAAAAACATCTCGTCATGTTACAAGCTTCTCGAGCTAAGAGATTTAGCCAACCATAGACATGATTGAATCTAAAACTCTAGAAAAAAGCATGAAAACAACTAAGGAAGAAGAAGAAAAACTCTTGGTGACGGCTTCTCCACCCTTTTGCTCCATTCCTTAAACCATAGAAGATGTTTAAGAATATTCTAAGGAGTCTTATTTATAGTTGTGGAATTCCAACTTTCGTACCTAGTTGGAAAACTCTAGAAACCGCCTTAAATTTACGCAGTTTACTAAAAAAGACTTCACTCTATGCATTTTTTCAAAATAGACTTCACTTTGCGTAATTTCAGAAAATGACCCAGAGTTTCAGAATATGCTTTTTCAGGATGATTTCAGGATTCCTTTTGTTCACTTTAAATATTTGATTCTCTTCATTCCTCATTTGGTTTTCTTGTATCTTTCGTATGTGAGTTCTTTAATCTTAGTTTCCTAAAATCCATCCCTTGCCTTGGTGATTCTTGAGCATCAAATTCATGCTTTTAGTACCCTTTTCAATCCAAGCTCTTAAATTTACCTTGCAACACAAACATGAGTAAAATATAATATTAAGTATTATCATGTTCATAAAACTAAGATATAAATGAGGGATAATATACAATATTTGACCCTCAACACAATCCCCAACCCGCATTTTGCTAGTCCCGAGCAAAGTATATGAAAATTATTTTGAGAACCACAAGATAATTTCTATAAGCTCAAGTGGTTTAAGAAAAACAATCCAGATAATAGAATTCTAAAATACATCAATGTTGTGCATTACCTTCTTCTAAACTCTAGCACTTAGAAAGTTTCATAATACAGTTCAAAGTATTAATCCTCCAATTAGAACAATTCCAAACATTGAGTTCCATGGGTGTATAGTGCAGTCTAGACTTATCACAATCTGAGGTTCAGTTCTTCACTTTCATAGTAACATTGATAGTTAAAAGAGCATTCGAGACAAATAAAACATAAACTGAAACTTGCCTTATAGTTCATCTTTTAATTTCCTCTTTTATTCCTCTAGCTTTTGATTTTTCCATCGATGGCTTTCACACTATGTTAACCTTTTTAAAGATCTTTAATAGGTAGCCCTTTTCAACAACTATTTTTTTTAGCTAAGTATTTTCTTTTTCTTTTTTCTTTTTTCAATTCTTCTTATTGAACATGATGGACAAATTCTCCAGGTTAGTTTATTCTATATATAATAATCATCAAGTTAACAATTCAATATCAAACTGAAACTTTACTGTGTAAGATAGATGTGACATGTGAGATCATGACTCAATCAATGTTTAAAACTTCTAATTGAGAATTAATGACTTAACTTAATTTTGAGATCTCTCAAGTGAGTAAACTCCAAGAGATATAAGGTATCAACATTAAGCATTTTGTAATTCTAATTTTTCAAAAAAATTTCAATTTTCTGCAATTTTTGTTTAAAGACTAAGAAAACACTGATGAGCTTGTCTAATCCACACCCTCAACCTAAAATCTACATTGTCCTAAATGTAAAAAAATAAGCATGTAATGCAAAAGAGGCAATGAAAATAAAAGGGAAGTGATAGAAAGATAATACTTAAAAAAGAAAATTTTGAGGCTTTTGCAATGATCTCAGTATAAAGATGGGTTAGCACAAAAGACTCAACAGACAATAAACAAACTATCCTAAATAGCAAAAAGCAAACTATCCTAAAATAACGGAAAGCAAGCAATCCTAATCTTAAATTCTTTAAAAGCAGTAAACCTAATTAGGAAAACAGGAGAAAGCTACTCAGTCATGCTGCAAGGTTCCTCCTTCAGCTAATATCTTGATAAATTTCTTAGTAATTAACAAGATCATCCAAAAGCCCTTTTTGCAATAGGCTTGGATGTCCTGGAGCATGAATTTTTAAAAAATTTGTGGACCTCAGTATAAAGTTTCATTTTAATCTCCTGAGATGTCCAAAGTACATATGATTCACCTGAGTAGAGAAAGTTTCAGAGTTAACGCAACACGGTGAATCAGAGACTACAAGTAGATAGAATTCAGAGAAATTCTCAGTAGGTAATGTAGTCTCAACATATTCTGAAGTTTCAGACTTCAGTTCAACTTTCAACTCCTCCTCCCTTAATGGTAAACATTCAAGATATGTGGAAGGAGGGGCTTCAGAATAAGAGTTCTCTCAGTCAGTAATAACTACCGAGGTATTGTTTTGTAAGGTATCCATTATTTCTTTTATCATAGGATCAGTTAAATCTGTAAAATATGCCAAGCGATCTTTCAGATAGTTGAGATAGTCAGTTGAGAGAGGCTCATTTTCCATATTAAGGTCTGTGATTATATGCCCAATGATTCCTTCGTCTTCTCTTAGAATAAAGGGAAACATGATCTCTTGCTCTTCACCTTGGTGAGAGCCAATTGTCACCGGATACATCTTGCCCTGCCCTATATAGACAGATTGTGGATCAGTAAGCACATTGATGTGAAGATTTTGTTCATTGCTACTACTCAGTAGAGACACTATATCGTCAAGGGTTGACATCTTAGATGATGGCCTTAAATGGGTGGTTTCAAATTTTAAAGTCATATCGAGCGACTCGACCATCTCCCTAATCATATTATAATCTAAATCAGGGGAGTGGCTTACACACGCCTCAAAAGAGGTGGAAGGGTCGATTGAAAGAGGTTCATCCTCCACACATTTAAATCAAGTGTGTTAGATGGGTAGAGTGGATCATTATGATCAACAACTTTCTGTACTTCGTGATCACTTTCCTAAACCATACTTGAGAACGATTCCAGGAGAATTTGGGGTGTAAACTCATAGCTGTCATCCCAATACTCACCATCTTCTAATTCAGTGTAGTTCACAAGTGGGATGAGATCGCTTTCCTCACATTCTGTTTCTAGGTTGGGTTGAGGCTCAAATAAACTAGCCTCTTCCTCCTCATTGAAGCCAAGTGTATCATGTGAGTGAAGCATGTCAGTATCATTATATTTGAAAGATACCCATGTCTATTAATCTTTACTTTGGACAGTCATTGAGATCGACTCTCCGGAAAATTGAACCATATGATCATTAATAGAATCCAACTCCTCATTCTCAATTTCAATATTCTCCATAATCACATCGCATGAACCTAACAGTTGTATATCTTTTATAAGTTCTTATAATATTTAGAGTATGTTTTGCTAGATGAGCTCTAGAGTTTGTGTGGAATTCTGAAGTGAATTCTCTTAGATCGTTTGTTGTTAGATCTCAGAGGTATAGGACCCAAGAGAATTGTCACTATGATACATTGTTGATTCAACTTCCCAGTCTTGATGTTTCCAGTGATTATAAGTAAGGAGTTGGGAATAAAGAATTGGATTGGGTTGAGGATGGGGTGAACTAGCCTCCTTTAGCTTATCAAGGCGTGATGCAAGCGCTTCTATCATTCTTCTGATGCTAGCAAAATCGTCCATATAACCCTGAAGTAACTCCTCTTTGATCATTTCTGGTTGGGTTTCAAAGGTAGAGGACCCAAGAGAATTGTCACTATGATGTATTATTGGTTCATCTTCCCAACATTGATATTTTCATTGATTATAGTCATATGAGTCATAGGTGGGAGAATCTGGTGGTTGTTGGTACATATTATCAGCTATAATACATTCACGCATAGTTCTCCTTTTGCTGGATGGTTGATAATTATCCTCATTCCAATAATCACGATGACCCTAATAATCACAAACTGTTTTCTTAATCTGTGGAGTGTAATTATTCTCCGCCTATAATCATCGAAGGATTTCTTAAACGATGGAGTATCATATTCTGGTTAGTTCTCGATGATATTTTTAGAAAATTTTTGAGACATAGGCTGTTTCCTATCATAATCATGATACATCCCTTCCCAATATCTCTTAGCTATCTCAGCATACTGACATTCTCACTATTACATAGTGAAACCCTAACTTCGAATTTAATCATAAAAGAGAATAAAAGAAAAAATCATACAACAATATGGAAAGTAAGTAGAAAAGAAGTTAGAAGGAAGTTACCAGATTGGAGAAGATCTATGTTGGGATCCTTCAAAATAAAAAACAATGTTAGTTCAAAAAAAAAAAAAATCTAGAAAAACCTTAACCTGAAAATAAAACAAAAAATTAGTCTTAAAAACAAATTAAGAAAGTTTCTAAATCTGAAAAATATGAAGTTAGTTTCTAAAACAAATTAAGAAAGTTTCTAAATCTAGAAATAAAAAGAAAAGTTAGTTTCTAAATCTAGAAATAGAAAAGAAAAATTAGTTTCTAAAAAAAATTAAGAAAGCTTTTAAATCTAGAAAGTGAAAGTTAGTTTCTAAAAAAATTAAGAAAATTTATAAATCTAGAAATAGAAAGAAAGAGAATTAGAAAGAAGTTACCAAATTAGAAGTTTCTATTTTGGAATCCTGCAGAAGAAAAGATAAAGTGAATTAGTTTCTAAAAAAGAACTAAGAAAGCAACCTAGTTTCAGAAAAAAAAAGAAAAAAAAAAGAAAAAGGAAAGTTTCTAAAAATATAGAGAAAGTAAGTTTCTAAAAATGGAAAAAAGATATGAAATTAGTTTCTAAAAAAGGATTAGAAAAGTTTTTAAAAACAAATTAGGAAAGCTTCTATCCTAGAATCAGAAGGTAAATTAGTTTCTAAAAACAAAAAAGGAAAGTTTCTAAACCTAGAAATAGAAAGCTAAGTTAGTTTCTAAGATAATTTTGAAAAAACTCTAACCTAAAAATAGAAAGTAAAAAAATCCTCATCTTAACCTAATTCCAAAACTAATCAAATCCGAAAAATGCAACCATCAATCCCCGGCAACGACGCTAAAAACTTGTTTATAACCCCAAGTATAGGGTCGCGATGTAGTAATAATCTCGGTAAGACCAAGGTCAAATTCACAGGGACTGAAACTTGTATGTTTCTAAAATTAATTAGAAGTAGATCTAGAATAAGATGTAAAACTAATTCTGAAGTATTTAAGAGAGTAATTGCAAATAGAGTAATTAAAACTAAGAATTTAAAGGTGGGAACTAGGGTGCTAAGGATCCACTTGTAGTGATCAGGGAGCCCGCTTGATTGATTTAAGTAACATAATTGGAATTGGAGTCTTATCTTGTCCAATTGAAAAAAAAATATATCAATAACACCAAATTTGAACTTCCATTGACCTAATTTTCAATGAATGAGAACTATGATAATTGGCAGGGATTCCATTACTAAATCATGCTTAGGAGACAATGGCAAACAATAGGATTTACCAATCCCATAATTTCAAAGCAGGAGAATTGTGAAGATTATGAATGATTTCATCACCTTACCATGCCCAAGGGATGATGGTGAACAACAAGACTTACTAATTTTATAATATTAAATTAGGAAAAGAAGATACTCAAAGCTATTGCAGATCTACTATAATTTGAGTCACAATAAACCATTAAAAGTTAAAAGTATTCCTTAAATATCAATATAGAATCCATGAAGTTCAACATAAACATGAATCAAAGCAATAGAAACATCACATCATGCTACAAGCTTTACCTCTTAGCCCTAGCTAAGAGGTTTAATCAACTATAGACATGGTTGGATCTAAAATCCTAGAAGAAAGCATGAAAACAACTAAGGAAAAAGTAGAAAAACTCTTAGCGACGGCTTCTCCACCATTTTGCTCAACTGCTTAAACCCTAGAAGATGCCTAGAAACATCCAAGGGAATCCTATTTATAGTTGTGGAACTCCAACTTTCACACTTAGTTGAAAAACTCTAGAAACCGCCTCAATTTTACGTAGTTTGCTAAAATAGACTTCACTCTACGCAGTTTTCCAAAATATACTTCACTCTGCGCCAATTTCACAAAATGACCTAGAATTTTAGAATATGCTTTTTTTAGGACGATTTGAGGATTCATTTTGCTTACTTCAAATATTTGATTCTCTTCATTCCTCACTTAGTTTTATTGGATATTTACTATGTGAATTCTTCAATCTTGGTCTCCTAAGATCTATCCCTTGCCTTGGTGATTCTTGAGTATCAAATCCATGCTTTTAGCACCCTTTTCAATCCAAGCTCTTAAATTCACCTTTCAACACAAACAAGAGTAAAATAGAACATTAAGCATTATCGTTTTCATAAAACCAAGATATAAATAGGGGATAATATGTAATATTTGACCCTCAACATGTAACGGTATTCAGTCATGTAGATTCTCATTTTCATTTCTCTTCCTATAGATAATCCATCTCTTTCTCCCACACAAATCAATGCCTTTCTTAAAAAACTGTACGTGTGGGACGTTAGAGTTTAAAATTTTCAAATCAGGTGGAGCAAAAATGACCACACTAGTCAGGATTGAAAACGAGTGTATATAAAAAACCATATATATGTACAGTATGAGGCACTATGCAGTGTTCAACTTGCGTAGACTTATGGTACACCTTGGTTTTTAGTTTGTCCCATTCGAAGCCACGCTTTAGTGATACAAATGGCTGATATTATGGGCCCCACTAATTGATTACCCCTGCACCAAAAGTATCCCATATGAAAAACTCCCAACCCCATTGGGAGCAAATAGACTACTCGACTGAAAAAGGGCCAAAGAGCTGATGTCTATGATTCTTAGAGATTTTTCAAGGCATTTCATTCACTTCGTGATCAATATCGCTCAGTTTATGGTCAAGTTCACTCACTTCACAGTGAATTTCACTCACTTTGTGGTCAAATTCAACGAGCCTAATGTGAAATTCAATGAGCCTAACATGAAATTCAACGAGTCTAACGTGAAATTGAGTGAGCCTAACGTGAAATTTGACTAGCCTAACGTGAAATTCAACGAGCCTAACATGAAATTCAATGAGCCTAATGTAAAATTTAACGAGCCTAACATGAAATTCGACTAGCCTAACGTGAAATTCACAATATTAACATCTTTTATAGTGATTAACTATATGTGTTTTAAGTTTTCAAGTTTAAGTTGAGAAGAATGGCGGGGTAGCCTAATCGAACTAAAACTTAATATTTATAGTAAAACAAAAATAAAACAAGTTTTCACCATCGATCTGATGGAATCTCGCAAATCTGCTAGGTTGGTTGGCAAAATCAGCTTCTCCTACCTAAAAATCATATAGGATATGTCGAAAAAATCATTCTAGTTTGCAACATACGACTGTTTTAAGGTTGGATAGACAAGTAGCAAGTCAGGGTCGACCCCGATTAGACCCAATCGACCAAACAGTCAGGGTTGACTAGGTCCAGTCGAGGTTGACTCCGACTTGCTGCCTGTCTGTCTAACCTTAAAACAGTCGTATGTTGCAAACCAGAATGAGTTTTTCGACATATCATATATGATTTTGGAGTAGGAGAAGCTGATTGAACCAACCAACCTAGTAAATTTGCGAGATTCCATCGGATCGATGGATGAAAGCCTATTTTATTTCCATTTTTACTATAAACATTAAGTTTTAAATCGATTAGGCCGCCTCGACATTCTTTTTAACTCAAACATGAAAACTTTAAACCCATGTATTAAACACTATAGAAGATGTTAATAGTGTGAATTTCATGTTCGTCTCGATGAATTTCATGTTAGGCTTGTTGAATTTCACATTAGGCTCGTTGAATTTGACTGCGAAGTGACTGAAATTAATCGCGAAACGATTGAAATTAATTGCAAAGTGAGTGAACTTGACCGAGAAATGAGTGAAATTCATCGCGAAGTGAGTGAACTTGACCGATGTGTGAAATTCACCGCGAAATGACTGAAATTCACTGCGAAGTGATTGAAATTCATCGTGAAGTGAGTGAACTTAACCACGAAGTGAGTGAAATTGACCACGAAGTGAGTGAAATTGACTGAGAAGTGACCGCGAAGTGTAACACTAAGGTTCTCATGACTCAAGGATGGTCACCTGAGGATGAGAAGCCATGTATTACATTATGAAGTATGTCACCACGCATCTAATTTATAGAGCATTTTTATGGCATATTGTAAAGAAATTACTGTGTAAGCTAAATTGTCATAAGCATGAATAAGGAAATTTAAATTCGCATAAGTATCAACAAAATTAAATCCTACAATGGGGGATTTTAGTTACAATCCGTGGAATAAAAGAAAACATAAAGTCCCTATAACAAAAGCATGTAAATCATTAACTATTAGTTGAGCTCAAAGGGCTTAAACCCCGCTGGCGTAGTATCCTTCTTCGCCAGGTTCCTCTTCAGTCATCTCTGGGATCCCAACCGTGGGGTTTTCTTCCATCATTAAACGTACATCTATTTGGTGCAATTGCACGATAAGGTGAGCTTTAACTCTGTGAGAATTTTCCTCAAAGGTTCATGCATATCATAGTATTCCAACATAATTTCAATCAATTTAGCATTTCATGATGAGAGTAATATAATATGAACACGTGTATGGATGTATGAATGTATGTCTAAAGTCACAGACCTAGGGATGCACATCTAGTTGTCAAAAAGAAAGGGTCACCCATAGTAGACTAATTACCTGAAAAAGCCCATGTAGTGAGAGCGCCCAAGGAAATTTTGCCTCATGAAAAAATATTCAGGATACACCCGATGAGGTCCTAAAAACCCTGAAAAGCCTCATATAAAGTGAGCGGCCTATAGTGATATGAATGCGCTCGACCTAAGGGTTACATTAGAATGATTAAAATTCTTAGTAGACCTATCAGGTTGCGGCTTACTTCAAGCACCTGGTAAAGCTCATATGGTATGCGTGGATGTTATGCACCATGATGGCCACGTACATCTCTTAGATTTAATAACGACGTCCCTTAAATTGTGGTTATTAACAAATCTTAAGGTCCTTGGCAAAATATTCAATATCCAACCATAAGTTTGATATGCATGGCTTCAACATAATTCATTATAATTCCACTATTCTTGGATTTGGATAAAGACCCATGACTATGGGATATTAGGTACGAGTATGATTACATTATTTGGAGCATTTAAGTGTACATCCCAAGCATCTCTACCAAGTAACATACATGCAATCCTTATACTACAATTTATAGGGTAGAGTAAAATGTAGTTTCAAGGCTCATTATCATGAACATTAAAAACATATTATCATGAACATTAGAGGCATACATATATATTCAAGAGATCATTAATGCAACGTAGAAATAACATGAACAAATTCTATTCACATGGTTAATCGATATGGAGTTGGAGTAATAGAATTTAAATCATTACCTCTTGTCAATCATTACTAGTAGAAATGAAAGAAATGAATTCATATTCACAGTATTCTAAAATTGTCCACACATTAGATTCAAACTAAGATGGAAACTAGAGAATGTAAGAAGGAAAGAGGGTGATTCCTAACCTTGGGTGGGTATTCTCTCGGATTTGTAATGTTCTTATGAGATGAGTGTAAGGATCCTAAAATCCAAGTAAATGTAAGTTTAGATTTCTAGACGCAACTTACATATAGCCTAATAGTTATATGAACCTTGACAACTACTTACTTGTTTTGGAATTGTCGAAGGAAGGAGTGTCCTTCAAGGTAAACAGTTGCAGGTAGTTCCTGGATAAACTATTACAAGATATCAGTGAGTCACTACCGAGTTGACTCAGTTGAAACTCTCAAACAATAAGCTATTGAGTTAGAGTTTAGGAAAACTACTTGTTGTAGAACAAGATCACTGGTTTCTTGGGTTTGATGCTACCCAAGTTCTCCTTAGATGAGCCTTGATACTACTTTAAGGATATTTTAGTTTCGACTTAGTTAAGAAACTGGGCGAGCCAACTCATGATTGAATTGAGAGAAGTTTCATACATAGATAGCAGGGTTTTGGGTTTTATACCTGAATGGAGACTGTCCTAACTGATGGTGTAGAGCAGATTAGGACGAGTTTCACACTAGGTCTTGTTGGAATATTTGGTTGAATTAAATAGACTATTAAAATCGAGAACCAAAAAAGAAAAATAAATTTTGAGAAAGAAGAACTTATTGAATTGAGTCGAGGCGTGACTGAGTCACTCGGCTTGAAATCGAATTTGCTCCCTTTGGACAGCGTCCCAAGTGCAACAGGTTTCCAGAGCAATCGACCTCTAGGATACAACGACTATGACCCGGTCCCAGCGGTGCACTCACTGTACACGGGCTCGAACCACTTGCAGTTTAATCCGAAAGTGCTGAGTTGACTCAGCGATGAACTCAGTAGAAAATGCTTAAAACCGAATATTAGAGAGAGTTTTATAAGAGAAGAATATTTCGTATCATTGAAACTGGAATCGGTTGTCTTTATATAGACTCCGAAGTGGTGCATAAGCACCCTTTTCAAAAGGTTAGGTCCGTTGGGTTTAAACCCAACAGAGGCGACCAACCGGAAGGGACGCATCTCTCTGGTTTAAAACGAAAAGGCGCAAGTGCGAGTACACTCCCGCACATATAGTCCTGCGAGTACCCATACACACACCCACGCGAGTACACACACACCGCACCCGCACCCACGCCCACGCCCACGCCCAGCCTAGCCCGTCCCGTCCGGTCCCGTCGCGTCGCGCACGCGCACCCGCTCGCGCACACGGACTCGGACTCGGCTCGGCTCGGCGCGCGCGCGCGTGTGTGGTTAATGGCATAGATTAGAGCTATTGGCATAGCCCCCCACAGGACCAAATTCACATGCCCCCTGAAAGGGGCTCAAGCCCTAGGCAAAAAGACTATCTTATATACAAGATAGTTTACCTTTTCAAATCCGATGTGGGACAAACCCACAACACAAAAGTACCAAAGCTTTTCAAATGTGGAGGGAAAACACCGAAAATTTGAAAATTCAAATTTTAATATTATTTTAAAACAAAATATAACAGGTCTGAACTAAGTCAGGACCTTACCTTGCAACACAGAGATTGGTTGAGTCAATAAGCTGATGACTCACCAATGACTCGATTTCGAAACTTATCTTGGATAGTGATCTCTTACCAGGAACTGTGAGTTGATTAGAGCGCTGTTGGAGATGACTAGCTACGCTAGAACGGTCGTGATTGTAGTGGGTCTGTATCGGATTTTCGGTGCTGCTGGGGAAGGCTGAGTCGATGTGGGATTGGTCCTCTTTCGAGTCCGCAACTGAGTTGGATAACACTCGGTTGGCTCGAACCGAGCTAACTGTCATGGTTGGAGGAGCTCTTTCTCTTGCTTCTTCTCAACAAAAGAATGGGTCAGAACCTGCTTCTGACTCGTCCTCTTCAGTGATCGAGTCGAGTTGCGATAGCAGTCCCCAACTCGCTCCAACGGCCGACTCTCTCGCCCTTTCTTTCTCTATCTCTTACTCTCTTTCCTTTCTTCCTTTACCTCGAATTTTGCCCTAAAAATCCGGCTATTTATAGGCTCTCATCCACTTCTAGAGATTTCTGAGCCTAATCACGGGATTAGTTGCTTCATTAGTAGAATAAGGATAGCAAAATCTGGTTTGATGCCCCGCTTAACAGTTGCATGGGTCCAGACAACTATTCTAGGAATATTTCTGGTGGTGTGGGCCGTGCATTGAGTGGCTTGGATTAGTGCAAGGGCCGTTAATAAAGAAGGTGGATTCCACGACTCTTTTGGATAAGATGATCCATTGATCATGGCATTTTCGCATGGGTCGGTTAATCCAAGGATCTGGTGGGTATAAATGGTTTGGATGCTGACCAGGGGGCTCGTGGGTTCCTCTCTACGGAGAAACAGGGACCATTGACCACACCCCTTTTTATAACGGAGACGACTAGCGTGTGTGCTCGCCTTTCCTAAATATCAACGTAGTCTTGGTCGGTGGGTCCCACTGATCGTGCTGGACGGTTTTGATTTTGGAGAGGACTGCTGATGGTGGGCCGTCTCGACGGACGAATGTAGCTTGTTTGAATTTAACATGTGGCGGGAAGAAATCCCAGCTTTTTCTGGGTTTTATCGGGCCGAGCCCGGTTTGACCGCGTGCACGGTCCCATGCTTTGTGGGAGTGCATGATTAGTGCTCGTGTACGACCCCAAAGGTGGGGTCCATGTGATGATCAGCGTAATCCACGCTGTCCATTCCTCTTGGGAGGTCCACTAGACGCCCTTGGCTGAAGGTTAGTGGTTTTATAGATTAGGTGGGCTACACTTGGAGATTCATCACTTATAAGTGCCGATTATTGTTGATCTAACGGTTGTTTCAGTTTCAATATATCTATTGGTGGTTATGAGGTGTGCCAATGTGTGTTGGACTTTCTTATTGTTGGATTTTGCTAATGGGTTCGCGTTAGTTTATGATGGTATAGAAGGAAGGTAAGTTTTATTTGTAGGCTAAAATTTAAAGTCGTACATACGAGTTGTTATACGAAGTGATTAAAATTTACCGCGAAGTGAGTGAAGTTCACTGCGAAGTGACTGAAATTGACCATGAAGTGAGTGAAATTTATCATGAAGTGATTGAAATCGACCCCGAAGTGATTGAAATTCACTGCAAAGTGAATGAAGTTTATGCGAAGTGAGTGAAATTCACCGCGAAGTGACTTAAATTGACTACAAAGTGATTGAAATTCACCGCAAAGTGAGTGAAGTTCACCATGGAGTGAGTGAACTTGAGTGCGAAGTGAGTGAACTTGACCGCGAAGTGAGTTAAATTGGCTCCAAAGTGAGTGAAATTCACCGCGAAGTGAGTGAACTTAACTGCGAAGTGAGTGAACTTGAATGCGAAGTGAGTGAACTTAACTGCGAAGTTAGTGAAATTCACCACGAATTGAGTAAAATTCATCGCGAAGTGAGTAAACTTGACCAAGAAGTGAGTGAATTTGGCCAAGAAGAGAATGAAATTTATGAGCATCACATGAAATTTACTGAGCCTAACTTGAAATTGACCAAGCTAAACTTGAAATTGATCTAGCTTCACATGAAATTAACTGAGCTTCGAATGAAATTCACCGAGCTTCACATGAAATTGATGTTTGCCTCGTTGAATTTCATGTTAGGCTCACTCAATTTCATGGTACACTCGTTCAATTTCAAGTTAGGCTCAGTGAATTTCAAGTTAGGCTCAATGAATTGCATGTTAGGCTTGGTCAATTTCAAGTTAAGCTTAGTAAATTTCACTGTAGGTTCGATGAATTTTATGGTAGGCTCATTCAATTTCATGTTAGGCTCAGTTAATTTTATGTTAGGGTCGTTGAAATTCATGCTTATGTATGACTATGATTATAATCCGTAACTATAGATTTCACGTGACGGTTACATCGGCTTTTAGAAACTGTGTTTTTGATATAGTATGGGCATTTTGGTCCGATAAAAATAAGTCCGTACACAAGGGTCCTAGTTTAGTAAGGTAATTTTAGAGGGACAAAAAGAGGACAGTGGCTTAAGAGTGAGGCATATAATCGGAAAAAAACTCAAAATCTCATTATGCTCGCAACTATTTATGGTGTGGTCCATTTGAGCTTTGGATATGATTCATTTATTGGCTTGCGCTCTAAAATGATCTCAAAAATGAATGAACATTGTGGATATGATAAATGCACTGGGGCCATGTAACTTGATTTCCTTTGAACCCTTCATATGACAGGAAGCTTGAGGAGCGTAAGCGGCACGACATACCCTCATCAGCTATATAGCTGATGTGTGGTACACCAGCCAATCCGCTTTGCAAATACCAGCTTGTGCCAAGGCAGATTGAAATCTCAGGTGGACCACAACATGGGAAACAGTGGTGATTAGACACAAATTTCAGCTTGATTCGAAACTTTTGTAACCTACAATCAATTTTTAATGGTGGGTGTTAAATCACCATTGTTTCCTGTGGTCCACCCGAGATTTGAATCTACCTCATTTTTTGGATTCTGCCTTAAAATGAGCCATAAAAAATGGATGGACGTCAAGGATAAAACATATACATCACGTTGGGCCCACAGATCGTTTCCACGACTGACGGGTAATCCGTGTTCAAACTTCCTGCGGTTGGAGGCAATTCGCGTGCATTTCACATTGCGTGTTTATGGAAGCGGATTAGGTGTCATCAGAGTTGTGGTATTTCCCTGACCGTGGGGCCCACCTTGATGTATGTGTTATATATCCATTCCGTCCATTAATTGTTTCAGATCATTTTAGATTATAAGAACAAAAATTAAGTAGATTCAACTCTTAGGCTGGTGCTCAGTGAGCCCCGATCAAGCTTATCTTTGTTTTTTCCCATCATTTGGGTTTGTATAACCTAATCAATATATTGGACGTGAAATAAACAGTTCTGAGGAGGATTTTAATGGTGGATATCCAATCACTATTGTTTTCCAATGGTGTGGTCCATCTGAGATTTATTTTCATATAATTTTTAATATAAAGTACTAAAATGATCTATAAAAATGGATGAACGGCATCGATGAATCACATACATCATGGTGGGGTCCACAGAGCACGAACCACGAGCCATCCTCTGTGTGTGTGTGTATATATATATATATATATATATATATAGGAAAAGGTATTATGCAGTCGGCTCATGGGAACTTCCCATGAGGTCGAGCAATGTGGGCCCCACCGTGATGCTTGTCGAACATCTACCCCATCAGTCAGATGCACCATTCCATGGTGGGCTTAGGTTTCAAAAATCAAGTCAATTCGTGACTTTTGTGGGCCACACCACACATAGAAGTTGAGAGGGGCTACCCTCCATTAAAAAACTCATAATCATTTGTTGGGCCTACCGAGATGTGGTTTGCAAATCCAACCCATCCATTATGTGTGTCCCACTTGGATGAGGGTTAAGACCAAGTTTCAGACGCATCTAAATTTCAGGTGGGCCCATCAAGTGCTTTTATATGTTTTAAGCATGTCTTCACATGCTTTTAGATGGTATGGCCCACCTGAGTTCTGTGTACGGATGATTTTTGAGATATCCCATAATTTAAAGGGGACTCATCAAATGCATGGTGTTGATGTTCGACAAGCATCACGGCATCACGGTGGGGTCGAGCCTTGTGGCCCCACCGTGAACATCCACCCCATCAGTATTTGTTGGGAAAAGGTACTATGCGCTCTACCTCTCGATAAGCTCTCATGAGGTCAAGTTGTATGGGCCCCACCATGATACGTGTCGACCATCAGTACCGTGCATTTGATGGGTCCCCTCTAAATTATGGGATATGCCAAAAATCATTCGTATAGGAAACTCAGGTGGGCCATACCATCTAAAATCATGTGAAGACACCGTTAAAACATATAAAAGCACTTGGTGGGGCCACCTAAGTATTGAATGCTGCTGAAACTTGGTCTGAACCCTCATCCAAGTGGGACACACATAATGGATGGTCTGGATTTGCAAAAAACATCTTGGTGGGCCCAAAAAATGATTATGAATGTTTTAATAGTGCACGGCACCTCCCCACTTCTGTATGTGGTGTGGCCCACATAAGTCACAGATTGACATGATTTTTGAGACCTAGGCCCACGATCGAATGGTGCATCTGACTGATGGGGTAGATTTTCGAAACGCAACACGGTGGAGCTCACACAGCTCGACCTCATGGGACGGACTCTTGAGGTCGAGCGCATAGTACCTTTTCCGCTGAGTTGGACCACACAGCGCGGATTAAACGCCTACCATTAAAAACTTTCTGGGGGCCACAGAAGTTTTGGATAAATCTGAAATTTGTGTTTTCCCTTCATCGTGTCTACGTGGACTTATGAACAGGCTGGATGTCAAATAAACATTACGGTGGGCCCTACGAATATTTCAACGGTGGGTGTAATTATCACTGCCGCTTTCTCTGGTGTGGCGCACTTGAGACTTAGATCTTCCTATTTTTTTGACCTTAAATCTAAAATGGTATGAAAAAATAGATGAACGGCGTGGATAAAATCTATACATAACGGTGGGCCCCAGAGAGCCCCTGCGGTCCGATTTCCGTCCATGTGGGGGCAGGACGCAATCCACTTCCCCAGATCAAATGCCTCATGGCCTCCCAAATTCCCTCACTTTGCATGCTACAGGCAAAAAGGCCTCTCTCTCTCTCTCTCTCTCTCTCTCTCTCTCTCACAAAATCCTTAAAACCTAAAACCCATGACCAGCAAATTCCACACCTTCCCAACACTCTCCTTCCCTTCTCTCTTTTCCAATTATGCCCCCAACAAAACCCAAATTTCCCTGAATTTCATTCACCCATTATCTTCAAATTCTTCATTTCCAAGAACCCATCTCTCATGGAAGATAACCCTCATTCCATCTTACAAGAGGAAGCAGAGAGGGCTTGGAATTATTTCCATGGCCGCCGCCGACGACGCTGAAAAGGGTCAAATCGCCAAATGGGTGTCGATGATTTCCCCCCGGGGGATCGTCGCAGAGAGGATTCTGAGACTGATTGCAGGTGCGACGTCGAGTCCCATATGCCAGTTCGTGTCGTCGCCGGTCACGTTTCTTCATTTGGTGGACCCCAGAATCAAATTGGTGATTTTCTTTTTCTCTTTTGTTTTTTTGTAATTTTGTGAAACTGGGTTTTAGTTTGTTTATTGAAATGGGTTGCTAAGACCATAGCTAGCTGGGCCATTAGTTGAGAGAAAATCAAGAAAACGAGATAGAAAAGAGAGAAAATGGTCTCACTTCAAGTTAGAAAACAGACCCCGGTGTTGGTTTTGGTCATTTTCGACCGGATATCGGTTTACTTGATGAAACATTGATTTTTATTGTTAGTCTTGATGATGGGATTTTAGCTTTATTTGACATGAGTATGGTGATTGGACTGCTGATCTAGTGAACCATTACTCAGATTGGTAACAGCGCAACACAAAAAATGTGATTGTAGGATGATAATAGCCATCCATTGTGTGGGTTCTAACTGGATAGATGAGAAAAAAAAGAGAGCAATGATTCACATTTAACAGGTAAAGTTGCACTCATTGTACTGTTAAGATTGCTCAATTGCATAACTTCCAGCCGAGACTATGGCCCATCTACATGGTGGGCCACCATCAATGCAGTGGTAATCACCATATTCATGTAGGTGGTGATGGTGGGCTTGCGAGTGAATGGAAATTGAGTGCAAAAATGTGAATGGTCCACATTTCAGAAAACTTGCACCAATCAGATCATTAAGATCGTCCAATTGCAGTCAAATGTGGGGGTATGGCACATACACAAGTAGTGTGACCCTATGCCATGGTCAATTCCAAAAGCTAGGGTTAAGGAGCTAGGCTAATGTATGGTGGGCTATGGATCGTAAAAGGTTTGCTAGTCTAAGACTCTTAACATATGATATCCAACCTTGAATTGCTGGGTGAAAGGCTAAGATGATGATGGTGATGAATTATGGATGCTTCTAGACATCTTTTATGTGTCATTGCCTGTTTGTGAAATATCAGGAGAAGTGATTAAATCTATCTCACCTTTTGCCCTTTTGCAGGTATGGCTTTTGGCCCTTGTTGTCTTACCAGCAAGGTCACATATAGTTATGCGCCTTGGATTAGTCATTTACCTGGCTCTACTGTCAATATGGGTTCTTCCCACGCATGTTTGGAAGGTATGCTTAATGCTTAGCAACTAAATAGCATGGTATGGCTAGTTAATGGGATCTTGCTGATTCAACACTCACCTTTCGTTCCACACACTTACGCACAAGAGTGCATGTGTTGACATGTGCCACATGGCTAGATTTACAAGATCCTTAGTGCATGATCCTACTAACCAGGTGCCCCTCCCACTTCGAATCACGCTTTAGGCTTGTGCTCCCACTTCCATTCCTAATTGTTTATACTTGCTTGCATTTTGAAACAAATGCTTCCCCACTCCCACACCCGAATCTATTCCCACTTTGCTTCACACTTTGTGCAATGATAACTATACCCAAGCCACTCATCAGGCAAACTGCATCTTGCAGGCACCCCGACCCAAATATCAAGCCAGTCCACTCATCAGGTGGGTCCCAATTGTGTAATGAATTTGGACCATTTGCATTTTCAAATTTTTGGTTGACCTGATGAGTGATACTAGCTTGATTTTTGGGCCATGGCATCTTTGTGGTGGGGCCTACCTGATGAGCTTCTCGGGTCTTGCGCATTTGGAAGTAGCAAAGTCATATAATACTCCAAAATTTGTACCATACTTTGCTTGACGCTTCATGCAATGATAGCAATTCCCAAGCCACTCATCTGGCAAACTGCCCCGATCCAAATATCAGGCCAGTCCATTAATCGTGTGGGCCACAAGTTTATAATGAATTCGGACCATTTGCCATTTTTCAAATGTTTTGTTGACCTGATGAGTGTACTAGCCTGAATTTTGGGTCCTGACAACTATTTGGTTGGGCGCCACTTGATGAGCTTCTTGGATTTCTGTCGGTTGGAAGTAGCCAAATGGGAACAATTTGTTGATTGAAAGTTTCATTTATCGGTAGTAAGCTTTGCTTCTCTCTCCTAGTTCAAGAAAATTTCTTTAGCATTTGAGCTGTCTCCTTCTAAATTTATAATTTATTGGTAGTCAAGTGTTGCTTTGCATTTGTTGGACTGTTGGCGTGTTGCCATTGGGGCATTCTTGATGGAATTCCTTTATCTTATCTTTTTTTTTTTGTGTGTGTAGGATCAATTGGTCAGAGTGGGTTTGCTTTCAGGGATTTTGTTTATTATGCTCGGATTGGGTTCTGATGGTGTACCTCCACTTGTCCAGTTAAGAACTCCACCTCCATCTATGATAGGATTGCCCAATATTCCTACATCATTGGAAGGCTATTCGTATTTAATCATGAAACTAGGGCCATTGCAGTTTACGAGGAAAGGCTTGTCGTTGGCAAGTACATCGGCATGTTTATCCTTCACCGTATGTTCTTATCCTTTACTCCCCATTTATCTGTTCGCTTTTGCCTTATTTTTCTGCCATTTATTTTTTTTTGAAAATGTCACTTTGTTGTTAACTGTAATGTTTGGAATCTGGCATGTCTGATAAGTAAGTTTTGCTATCAACAGCATGCATCCTCTCCATATGCACCTTTACATGCCAACCATGCACGTGTGTAGGACATCTAGGTGGTGCATAAGGTGGGCGACCTGAAGACAAACTGGAGCAAATATCAGGCTGATCCACTCGTCAGGTGGGCCAGCCATGTAAGAAAACATACCAAAGATCAACATTCTTGTGCATGCCTATGAGCAGACCATCCTACTTTTTATCAGATCTCTGCATGGTGGAACCCACCTGATGCACCAGTCAGATGTCCTACACATGTAAGAGGTGTGCTGCATATAAAATGTATGGAATAAAGAATTTGTGGAGCTAGCAGACCTCCTGATTAGTATCTGATGATTTTGTTGGCACTCTTTCACTTTTTCGAGGTGACCTACCATTTAGTATAAGAAACACTTATATTCCTTCCAGATTTAGTAGATTGGAGTCCAAGACCAAGTTATTTCAAGTGTCAAAAAGTCCCCTAATATATATTGGTCTCACTCTCTGACTTTAGTTGAAGAATTTGTTGGTGCTTTCCTAGACCCTAGCTGGCTTGGAAAAAGACGTAGAATTTCATCTCATGTTACTTACTGGATGCTCTTCTTCTTGGAAACTTTTTCCATTTAGTTTGAAAATTGAATTGCAATAATTGTGTTAAAACTACATCTCTGTTTCTATTGAAGGTCTTCCAAAGTGCAAGTCTTTGCCTGACAACGACAACTCCGGAGCAGCTTGCCTCCGCTTTACGGTGGTTTATGCTCCCTTTAACACTCATTGGTGTTCCTGTATCAGAAATAATACTGACTCTGCTACTTTCTTTGAGGTTCATCAATCTAGTATTTGATGAGGTAAATTAAAAATTGGTTCATATAGTCATATAGTTTAATCTTCAGGTTTTGGTATTTTCTTTTGGCGGATATTGTAGTAATGCTACCTCAATAATTTCTTATCCATTTGCAATTTGCACATTTAATATGCTGGCAGGTACGGAATGCTGCATTGGGGATTGTGGCTCGTCGGATACATTGGCGACAATTGACAGTAATGGAAACACTTGATGGTAAGCATACTCTGCATGTTATTAACTTTTTGTGGGCGTGGTCATGAAATTCTACGTGTGATCGAAATGCCAACTTTGCACTTTTTTTGTGGCATCCAAGCTATTAAACAGGTAGGCGCCACCATGTAGATATCCTGGCATAAAATTCAGGCTGGTCAATTCATTGGGTGGACAAGATGTACAAAAGCAATGGACAACTCAAAAGAATCACCCCCTGTCCAAATTCAACATGTATGTGTGGCCAGCTGCCAGAGAGGTATTCAGTAACGGCAATGGCTGGCTGTATGGCTTACAGCCCTGTAACTGTCGATTTTTTTTAAAAGGAGAAAACTGTATCAGCCCTGTATTGGCGTGTTATGGCTGTAACAGGCCCATTACAGGTCATTTTTTTCCGATTAGGCATTATGGCCAGCACAACGGATCCCACTGTTACCGTTACTGTTACGTAAGGGGTCCCACTGTTACTGGTACCTGTTTTTTAATATCTTTGTGGCCAGCCTGATGTGACTGCCCTGATTTTTGGGCCAGTCAAGCTGGAGGGCAAGGAGTGAGAAATCTTCAGCTTGACAAAAGAACTTACTGAAAGGATTGAAATTAGATCATTGAAAATTGTGGAGAATGCCTAAGGTTCTCATGTAGAGTATCCAACTCAACTTGACTAAGAACTTACATAACAAAAATTAAAAATGAAAAAGATTCAGGGAAAACTTTATGGAAAATCCAACACATGGCACTTTTCACTTGGACATTCGTCTATACAAATTTTGAAGTGTCTTGTATAACATTGAGGACTTTTCAAGTGTCTGCACAGCAATTAAAACAAAATGCATCCCTAATGGATATTAGTGTACTTTTATAATCAGATAAAAGAATCACTATACAGACGAAACATCTTGTTTGTCGTACCCAGTTTACTTAAATGACAATAGGGATGCATTCCCTAGCTGTGTTTTTGTTTTTGTTCCTTGTTCTTTCTTGTTGCTCTCTTTTTCTTTCAATAAATTTGTAGTTACTATAAAAGAAAAAAGAAGGGGGGGGGGGGGAGGGAATAAAGAAATGTTTAGGTTTGCTGGAGTTGTTCATCATGGGAATATTGGATCTCAAACTTTCCGGCTTTTCTTTTAGACACATTCTTTGTGAGGCAAATGAGGTGGCTGCCACTTTGTAATTATTTCCATGTCTCCTCGATGTTACTAGAATATTCTCTTTATTGATTTATGAGAAAAGAAAAAAGAGGTGGCCGACCCTTCAGCTAATGTTTTTTTTTTTTTTCTGGATGGGCAATTATCTCCTCCCCTCCAATGCTGACTTTGTATTCCTATAATTTGCATTCGCTGTTAAGCTGCCCTATTTTAAGAGGATCTCTTGTACCAGTCAAATAAAATGTATCTTGAAAAACCATCATATGGTTTATTCGAGATCAAATGCTTTGCAATGACATTGTTTTGCTCTTGTGAAACTTACCCTTGGGTTGGTAGACAAAAGTTGCTAATGAGCTAGTGAGTTTTGTACTCGCTGCTCATATATCTTTTTTTATTTGCTCTTGGGTTTTGCAGTTTTTGTTATGTATGTTCGTCGGATCTTCAAAAATATTTTCAGCCACGCTGAGCAAATTTCACAGGTTATATATTTTTCCCTTATCATCCTTATTTCTTGTCTCTATGATATCTAGTTAATTTTTTTGAGGTCCAAAACACTTGGAAACACTCCCTGGGAATCTGATAATGTGGAAAACAGTGAAAAAGAAACTGGAGTGCAATGTTTGTTTTACATGGTCCATTTCCACGAAATATTGAAAGGTCCATGGTCAATGCCGACATGTCTCTCTCATTACTGTGGAAATGCCCATGAATTAGTTTTTTGGGAAGAAATCAATTCACTCAATTTTCAAGAAAAAGCATAATAATTATTGTCAATTTCTCTAGCTACATTTTACAATACAAATAACAGAAAATGTCATATGTGGAAATTGATTTCATTTCCAACCATTTCCAACCTTCCAAACAATCTCGGAATTATATATATATATATATAATCTTCAACAAATTGCAAGTAGTGTTTTATGTATTGTCACCCCATGATAAGGAAACATGTATCAATATCATTGATAATGTTGCAATCGCAAATACCAGGAAATGTATCATTGTTTGGGGGAAACATTAGGAAAATGGTGGAATTCTGCACTGAAACCTTGGAAGATGTTAAAAGACACATGATTACTCACTCTGGACTAAAAACATTAAGGGACAAAACCATGCGTTGTTGGCCAGGATGCAATTACATCCTAAATGGGGTCATAGCATTAAAATGTCACGTAGTAAAAGTAATAAAACACAAAAATTATATGCAAAAACTAAAGAGAGCAAGTAATATGGAGTTACAAGGCAGCTTGAAGTCATCATTCTTATCCCCACTGGGGTGGCCATGATACTGTTGCTCCACATATTTGCAGTATTGTGCCCAATTCACAGGCTGATGGTGCAACCTGGTTATCAGTCAATGTGATCTCGACACCCTAATTGCAAAGAAATGAACACGCATACGGCATACACTCAAAGGAAATATCGACTAGAGAGGGAGAAGGTGCTTTATTGATATTCAAACTTCTTCTCTTGCAATACTTAAGAAAAGTCACAACTCAGAAAATCGTTAATAAAGACCCCCTTGCTATTAGATTGAATTCAAAACAATCTATAATTTATTTAAGATAATAACAATCCCACTAATAAAGATTTGGACTAAAATAGTATAAACAAATCTCCTAAATACGCATAATATCTTTAATCACATCTTCCACAACACCCCCTTATTTTCCCCAAATGGTAAATTTGATCTCAGACATTTAGGCCCCAAATCTTGCAACAAACAACCCAAAATCAGCACATGTTGGGCCCAATGGTGGGCCATGGGCCTACATCAGCTAAGGATACCAGGCTATGTACTCTTTAACATATCTCTAATACTCACCTTCACCACACTATACCGATTCGCCCATGGGTGAACACTTAGTGTGCACTGTAACCATCATTGACACTGGCATTGGCTTTTTCCTTTTTTGAGAAAACATATAATGCATTACAAATTAAATAAGGGAAACTGCATTTCCAAAGTACAGATGGGAGTGATGAACCTCGGCAGAAGCTAATGAAACAAGGATTGTTAGCATCTGTATCTAAAAGCGTAAACAGAATGTTTAATTCCTCTACACATACTGCTAATATCCTAGAATACATTGGCACTCGAACTAGGAAGGAAACCATCTCTCTTAACCCACTTGAAAACTGAGCAATTGTCGTAATCATGTCGATGGCTATGTACCTCTATACTCATATCCATTTCATGGATATCAATAGCTATAACCATATCTGTTTATGTAGCTGTACTCCTAAACATAGCCATAGGTGGGTAACTGTGAACGAGTGTCAAAACTGTTGGAATCACTCATTACATAGCCACAACTTCCATGTGTATATAAGGCGGGATGGAAGTGGAGTTCCGCTTCTCAAAACTAACATCCATGGATCACATTACATAGCCACAACTGCAATGTGTATATAAGGTGTGATGGGGGTGGAGTTGTGCTTCTCAAAACTAACATCCATGGATCAAATGCTCCATGTAAGAGACTCCTTGTCGTGTGCAACTGTTTCTCATGATGCAAGAAACACTGACTCAAATGTGCTGCTCCACATGAAACTACGGGCCGAGCACTGCCGTCTTGATCCTCGGCAGCATGGTCAAAGTGCACCTCCATAGTGAATTGGCTAACAGATCTTTGGCAGGGACACTCCCTACGAGTATGGCCAATCTGTAGATTGGTAAACACTCATCAGCATATAATTTTTTCACTTTTACATAACGATTCTAAAAGGTAAAAATGGAGAAAATTAGAATTTCCGGTTTTTCCTCCATTTTTCAATGCATGAAAATCATGCATAAATACATGGATTTCTACTACAATCCATGCTAATATGTAGAAAGAAAAGAAATTTAAACAGCATTTTCTCACCTTTTAGTTCCAACTCTATTCTGCTCTCTAGTCACAGTTTCTCCCCCAAAATTGTATTGATGTCAAACAACTTCAGAGATTGCCCTAAAAGTCTTCCAAAATGATTGATACTTTTTTTGGGCTTTCAGAAGTTTTTCTTAAATTTTCTATTTTTGCCGGACTTAATGCTATTTTCATTGATACATGCCATTATCCATGTATTGATGATACAGTGTATTTATACTAAAGGCAGTCGGCTGATTTTCTGCGATAAGTTGGATATCGCGAAATATCAGCATGTATAGGGCAGTATTATTGATATTACCCACAATAATTTGTAACTTTTGTTATACTTCCCAGGTTTAATATTGGTAGGGTGTGACAACAATGACATCAGCTGAAATTTTTGGCTGTATCACCAATACACAGAACACTGACCAGAAGTGCATTAGCCTTCTTGAGAAATCTCAAAAGGACCTCAGATCTCTCTTGTAGGTCTGTAGTTGGTGGAATTGGCAATTGTATTTATGTGCTAGTTATGATCAATTGGAATCTTCCTAGTTTGGGAAATTTGTTTTTCTTGGCAATCTAGTTTGGGAAGAGTAATTATTGTTCACCACATTTAATTCAGGTGCCTAATTTACATGTATACAAGCTTGTGAACAACATCCAGGCACCACCACCACCACCATCACAGCCATGTCCCAGATATTTGGGGTTGGTTGTTTCACCAATCATTCAGGAAGCTCTGTCCTCCATAAATGAACAAGTCTTCATATCTCTTCTCACTAGCTTGAGCCAAGACCATTTAGGCCATCCCGTTATTCTCCTATCATGCCCTTCACCCCTAATCAAGCTTCCCCACCTTCTTGGGCTGTTGAGAGAGGGAGGGGGAGAGAACCCTGTTTCTCAATGATAAGAGCTACAACTTTGCAAGAGGCAGAGCTTTTACCCACTACATAAAGAGGCTGTAAAACCACCTTCCTTTATTTCATGATTTTCATCTAAGGTGCAAGTTAATCTATATGTTACTGTTGGTACTTATTGAAGGATTCCACTCTTAATCTTCTACCAAACGTGGTTTTATAGGCAATGATCGTTAGAGGTTTCCGAGGGGACAGCAACACGCACAAAATATACTTTTTTTCAGATTCTTCCATTGGGGCGGCAGATATTGTTTCCTTGTTCTGCCTTCTTGGTTTAATAGGTGCTGCCATCTGGTCTGAACTGTTCCTCATCTGATACAAGCATGACCTATGGTAAGTCTCATGTGGTGAACCGTATGGATCTTTGGACATAACATTTCTTTTTGAAATTGGGATTATATACCCTTTAATAGATGACTTCTTTTTCCGAAGGTTGTTGACGGAATTGGCGAAATCAATACCGGCTTTGGCAATTACTGGGGATCATGAGGTTGAAATAAGAGGATCTCGTATTTATCAAGCAGTCCATCAATCGGCCTCTAGGGAGAATGAAGCATGGGGTTGCCATCTACTAACATTGGTTCAGTTTATTCAATCTCAGATATGTTCTTTCTTTCATTTGTTGCAAAAGCATTGAAAAGAAAAAAACAAAAAGGGGCTAACAAGGAATCATATGCAAGTGAAGAGGGTTACACCCCCTGGTAGAGGTATTGATCTGATCGCTCATTTCATTGAAACCACAATCTGAGCTGTGGCTAAAATCCTATTCATTTATGCTTGGATTTTCTGTTTGTACAAGTGGGCCCATGGTTCCTTCATCTAAATTTGATATTGTGGGCCACAATGTGGATGCATGCACTAAAATTGCCCATGTCAGAGAGAATTGTAGCCATCAATTTATTTGGTTTTCCACGGTTTAATGTGGACTGTCGTTGGATTTTCTTCCTTTTGACTAAGTACTTTCTGGCCACCAATTTAAGAGCTGGAATTTTCCCATATGAGAAATTTCTGATGCATGGCCAATCCAAAAGTGGACCGCAGAGAGCAATAGTTTGGATGACTGAAAAGTGAGCCCCACTTGTACAAATTGAAAACCCAAATAACTAGGCCAACACTCTCAGCTGATGCGTTGAGTATTACTGGTGTATATCTCACAATTGGTTGCTTGGATTTTGCAAGGACTGTGGCTACTTACGAATGTGGTCGATCTTACTCTGTGGTGCGATCAAATCTATCAAGATGCTATTTTGTCAATTAGCAGCAGCAAAATGTTCAATTTCACAACATTCTCAGAATCTTTACAGATTAACAGTTGTATTGTTGTAGTAATAAATGTTTAAAGATCACCTCATTTCCTGGTTATTAATTCCTATGTTTGAGAAGACATCCTTCTTTTAGGAGTCCTGCCATTCCATTTTCAAGCTGGATTGGGGTTTTAAAATATCAGCCCATTTGTAATTGTTGGATTTCAGGTTGCTGGTTTTGCATCAGCAAGAAATACTGTGACAGAATGTTGCTTCCTACTAATGCACTCTAGACTGTTGGCTGTGGACCCTACTTGGATCAATTAACCAAAACTACTGTTTTAATTGTCCAATTATTTGGCATTTATGGATGGTCTAGATTCCACAAATGAGCATCTTTTAATCAGGTTTTTTTTTTTTTTTTTTTTTTAATCAACTCATTTTGGGGTTTCCACTATTTACAGCAAGCCTCAGGATCTGAACGGTTTAAATATACTTGTATGCAATAAACTGCCCGAAAAACTCTACTCAATGTGAAGATGGGTAGGTTGCTTCACAGACTAGACCCAATGTGATATTTAATCATTCTAAATTGAAAATATTAGGAATGTAAGGAGAGTACAAGTAACATAGAATGTAACTCAATCCTTTGGAGTTCTCTGTCTTCATCGTTTACTAAAAATTAAAACAGAAAATTTAGAGAATAACTATCAAGTCCAGCCATGTTTTATGCAATAGAATGTTAGGCAGCCAATACGGAAAATACACAAGGACGAATGTAGCTGAATGAGTATTTTGAGATATATGAGTGGGATTACAAATATTGCATTTGAGGCAATGTAATGGAGTAAAACACCAATAGGTAATAATATGAGAAAAGCAGAGTTAGATGGTTTGATCATGTGCAATGGAGATTAAAAATTGCACTTGCTAAGAATGAGTTGGTACAGGTTGAGGGCTCTAAAGGGCAAGTGGAATGTCCGAAAGGATGAGGATGGAGGTAATAAGGACTAGATGACCATTGGCTAACTTTTAAGTTATGGCCCTTGATAGTGGACTGGCAAAAGAAAATTTTGACCCCAATTAATTAGCATAATCTAAAGATGATGATGAATGCAACTCAAGCAAACAATAACACATACCCCATTTAGGCTGTCATTTCCTTCGGTTGAGGTTTGGGGTTTGAAACACACTAACAACATACATGGAAGGTGAGTGATGCTGATTTTTGTTGACAATACTCATTCAGGGTTTCAAAATTGATATTTATTGCATTTCTCGGTCACACATTAACTAGCTTTCATCTTAAAATTAGCCTACTTATCTTTTGAATTTTCTTCTATCTTATAATTTTTGCCTTGTGTTTTGAAAGAATCAGGCAACTCAGCCAAATCACCCTTTGCTCATTTGGTACTACACAACTTGGAATTGGCCAAGTGGGTCAGCACAAGTCTCTAGTCTTAAAACCATGGTACAGATTTACTGCATTTCTAGGTCAGTTAAGTAGATTTTATCTTAAATTAGCCTATTTATCTTTTAAAAATATTCCTGTATTGGCCAAATGGGCCCAAGTCACCTTTACCTCATTTTAGGATTGGACAAGTCAGCCTAAGTCTCAACGTTTTAAAACTATGGTACAGATAATAAATCGGTATGCTCTTGCAAATGACAAGGAATGATATTTGCTGTGAGGACTTGCGCTAGCGATTGAAGTGGTGAATCGCGCCAACATGGCACCAATGCAAAATAACTCAATTTACTCAGCAGAAGGGCCACACTCACATGAGAGAAATGGACAGCTAGAAAGAATCATCAATGGCCAATATTCAATGTAGAAGTCGGCACACCTTTATATCAGCCTAGATTTTGAGCCAGCATTTCTGCACAAGGCTATCCGGTACATGGCCTAGCAAACAACACACCACATGGGCAAATGTGCAGCGACTTACCTCTTTATCTTTCATGCAGAAGAGGCGTTTCCTGACGTAAGATTGCAAGAAAACTTCATGCAGATTGAAATATTAATGGAACAGTAACCAATGCAATCACTTTCATCAGGTTTTGAAGCCATCTCCCCACATGCGGCACGAATTTAACAATTTGTGGACCATTCATCTCCTCGAACCTACCATGGATGGGCCATACCACCCTAAAAATCAAACTGTCTAAATGGTCCTAGCCGACGATCAGAAGTTTTTTATGATAAGAATTGGAAAATCAGAAGTGATTAAATGTGCAAAAATCCTCCAATTGGCAGCAAGGATCATCCAAACATCATGTGGGGTCTGGCCCATCCACAATCCGGCCCCATTGATAAACATGTGTGCCAAATATATTCTGCTTGATAACTAACGTATCGGCGTTTGGCTAATCCCCTTTAAAAAAGAAGAAGAAAGAAAAAAAGAAAAAGAATAAAGAATAAAAGGATTAAAAAAGAAAAGAAAAAGAAACTAGAAACCAAATGGCCTTGCAGCAACTTCTCCAAATGAATGGTGACAATTCTCTACAAATTTCAACTCCTGGTTTGGGAGATGAATAGATTTCCAAAAACCAGAAGCTATGATTACTAGCAAACAAGGTTTTAAGGCTTGAAAGCTCGACTTCTGAGTCCCAAACACCAAGACTCCATAATATTTAATACTTACAGATAGGTGCGTCAAGTTTTGTTAAGTACCAAATACCAAGTCGAGTCAAGAAAGTTCAACCAGCTGTATCCAGATTTTCTTTCATATCTTGGTGAAATCTATTTGAGTCCAGTCAACTTGGCTGAGTGGAGTTGAATTTCTTTGAGTTTTCAGACTTGCTTGGTAATAGCAATTATTCAATTCAAAATATTATTGAGTTTTTTTTGGAGCAGTTATTATTGTATTATTGAATATTTTTGTTTATAGCAAAAATAAAGATGAGTTTTCCAAGCTAACACCATATTTGAACTCCAACTCTCAAGCCTTGCTATAAATGGGTATAGGCTCCCCTGATTCTGCTGTCAGGACTTTGTAGGCATTTTGCACTCTTCTAGTCACAGGCCCGACTTTCCCATCGCCAATCACACGACCATCAATCATGACAACCTGTGAAAAGAAACTTCGTTTGATTAGGAATTCTCTCCATCATGAAGTGTAGATAGCAACAACAAAATTCGAAACAACTATAGATCAACACAACTGCAAGCAGGGAGTGTCTTTTGATGAAATCTTGATATGTCCCTCTTATTGACTACCCACTATAATTCTAGAAACCAGTGACTTGACTTGAAACTCGATCTTAACTGTGAGTTGGCCTTGAATTGACAAGATTCATCGACTCGATACTGCTTGCAACAACTGAAACCGAGTCACTTGGTAGTTAAATTTTTTTTTTCCCCATAAAAATATGTTGATAGTTTAAGACCCATGACCGCCTTGAGAAAAGGCAAATTCTTAAATAGCACATATAACTGTTTACAATGTTTATCCTTTAAATATTATAAATTTAATTTTCAAATATTGAGTTGAGTCAATTAGGGCCTGTTTGGCCGGGCGAATCCCATGGGATTAGGAGGGATGGGATGGATTTTAAGGTAATGATTGATGGTGCCAGTGGATTGGTTTAAGATCCATGGGATTGCTATATCCGGGGACAAGTTCACTGGATCTGTTTGGCATGCCCGACATATCATGAGATTTTACCTTCCAATCCGTCCCACCAAGGGATGGGATCAATTTTAAGGTAATGATAGTGATGTCAGTGGATGGTTTTAAGATCCATGGGATTGCTTATATCCCAGTACAAGTTCACCAGGTCTGTTTGGCTCGTCATGCCTATCCCGGGATATCGCGATCCCATCCCTCCTAATACCGTGGGATTGGTCCGGCCAAACAGACCCTTAAGTCTCAGGTCGAGTCTTCATGTCAACTGATGCAGGACTGATGTATTAAATGGCCAAATTAAGATATTTACCAAAAAAAAAACACAAACATCGCTAAATTCATCACAAATATCATGAACATCAAAAGAAAATCATGCATAATCCTGGCCTAAGCTACCAACGTCGTAACACAAAATCATTAAATAAAAGAAACTAGGATCTAATGGATGTAGGGACATCCAATTAGTATAGGGTATAGTCTATTTCAAAATAGGAAACGAAATATAACCTAGGGTGAAAATTAGGATTTGGGTAATTTAGTAAAGTAGGAAAATTAGGAAATTTAGGTTTAGGGTTAGGGTTTCGGGGATGGAAGAAAGGGTTTTTGATATAAAGATGGTGGGAAACCAAAAGGAGCAGGTGAAATTCACATGTGTGGCTGTACGGTCACACATGGCGTGGGAGGATGAATTTAGGTCGGTTAGAGTTTTTTGGATTGTGGATGGGTACGGGAAAGTTGGGTTTGGGAGAAGACGAAGATTTGGGATGAGAGAATTAAGAATCTGAAAAAAATACCTGGATGGGGAAGAAAAGAGAAGATGGTGTGGGGATATATGGAGACCTCGCACCTCCGTTGATGAAGATTAGCCTCGCACCAATCTTTCTTCCGAATTGCGTGGAAGTATCTTCAAATCGCATGAAGATGGGAAAGGATAGCAAGAGGTTCTCTCTCTCTCTCTCTCTCTCTCTCTCTCTCTCTCTTTAAATCACGAAATTCAATGAGATTTGAAGATACTCCCATGTGATTTGGAAGGAAGATTGGTGCGAGGTTAATCTTCATCAAAGGAGGTGCGAGGTCTCAATCTATCCCCGTACCATCTTCTCTTTTCTTCCCCATCAGGTTATTCAGATTCTTAATTCTCCCATCTCAAATCTGTCTTCTCCCAAACCCAACTTTTCCATACCCATCCACAATCCAAATCCTAATCAACCTGAATCCATCCTCTCACACCACACGTGTGAATCCCACCTGCCCTTTTTGGTTTTCCACCATCTTTATATCAAAAACACTTTCTTTTATCCCCAAAACCCTAACCCTAAACCTAAAATTCCTAGTTTTCCTACTTTTTCAAATTACCCAAACTATAATTTTCACCCTAAGTTATATTACGTTTCCTATTTTGAAATAGACTATACCCTATGCTAATTGGATGTCCCTACATCCATTAGATCCTAATTTCTTTTTATTTAATGATTTTGTGTTACGATGTTGGTAGATTAGGCTAGGATTATGCATAATTTTCTTTTGATGTTCATGATATTTGTGATGAATATAGTAATGTTTGTGTTTTTTTTTTGTTAAATTTCTTAATTCGGCTATTTGATATCACATGTTATGTAGTTCATGTATCGTTCATGCATCGTTCATGCATCGATCCTATATCAAATTTGGTATCAGAGCGAAAGGTCTTGTGTTCGAGACTCATCACCAGAGGTGATTAATGCAGGGGCATTTTCACACCGGGCTCGAGTGGGGTTGCCTGTGAGATGCAGGGGCACACTCGGGGTGGGCAGCCCGTGTGAGGTGGGCCCCACCCATGTGATGTAGGGCCCACGAGGAGGGTTCGGCCGAGGTCCTAACCCATGCAATGTGGGGCCTGGGCTATAAGATAAAGGGATTAATTTGCCATGCTCTATCAATTCGAGCTTTTAGAGCAAGTGGTTAATTATCCTGCATTAAATTGGTATCAGAGCGGGAGGTCTCATGTTCGAGACTCCTCACCGGAGGTGATTAATGCAGGGGCATTTTCACACCGGGCTCACACTTGGGGTGGGCAGCCCGTGTGAGGTAGTACCCATGTATGTGGGGCCTACGAGGGAGGGTTTGGCCAAGGTCCTAACCTATGCGATGTGGGGCCTGAGTTATGAGATAAATGGATTAATTTGCCATGCTCTATTAATTCAAGCTTTTAGAGCAAGTGAATAATTGTCCTGCGTCATCGACCCAACCTGGCTAGACATTGTGTCGAGCTTTTGGGTTTTGAACTATGCTACCCATAAAAGTAAATTTCTTGCAATGAAGGAAACTATGGAAGAATTCCTACGAAGTAGCTGATCTGATGCCCAATAAGATTAGAGAAATCATAAGAGATCTGATGCATCAAGAAGTGAATAGCATCCTGATGCGCCCTATCAGTACAAGTGGGGTTCATGGTTCAGTGATCCAAACAATTTATCTAATGGCCCAAACTCAATCCCAACTCTGATCAATGGCCATTAGCCACATATTGACGTTAGAAATACAGTAGGGGTTCAGAAAAAAGGCCACATATTGAACAGCTGGGATCCTCTAATCTGCAAGACTTTTGGGCCATCACCCACAGTGGGGCCATCAGTTCAGTGGTCTAGATTGTCGAACCATGGCCCCAACTCTTACATAACACATTTTAGCTCTATACTGTATGCATGTCTTGCATCTCCTGATGCATCATGACCCTATAATTCCTCGCGCAGGAGGCCAACCTTGATTGAACTACACTAATTTTCTGACTCATTCAAAGCTCAATTTCATACACACCAATCAACAGTTCCATTTCTTGGAAAGCTGCATTTTTCACCTAGGTCCTTACTCTTGCTCTGGTGGTAGACTCTCAAGAGTTTCACCACCCGGTCAAGGGTTCGAGTACCCATAGGTGGTGAAATTCCACTACGGTGTGAGTGTGTGGGGGTGTGTGCATGTGTTAAAAAAAAAAGAAAAAAGCTGCATTTTTAAAGATGATTTTATGTTCTAAACCCCAGTGTTCGAGTTGTCGGTATCACTATAAGTTTCGCTGGTTGGAAATAAAGATATAATATCGTTATCGCCGATAATATCACCGATAACCGGAAATGCAGGGAAAAAGGGAAAAACATGGAGAAAATGGTGGAATTTTTCAGTGAAACTTCAGGACATGCCTAAATACACATATTTACACATCCAGGAATCAAAAAATAGCAAAATAATGCATTAAATAATAAGTTTCCATTTAATTGGGGCCAAAGAGTATGCGTTGTCGTAAGAAATCACTCAAATAGTAACCAAAATTAGTTTATATAATACAAATGCAAGCTTACAACAATTAAGACATGCAAAAGTAAATGAATTGAAAAAAATACACATTTTTTGTCATGTTTCATCCCCACATAGAGTGACGAGGTGGCTCGTAATCATTGTCCGGATCCCGTGGCAGTTGAGAGTAGTACTGTTGCCCAACATATTGGCAGTATTGTTCCCAGGTCATTCTCTGCTTGTACCAATTGAGGAACTCTCTTATGTACCTCTGATAGTCATCCTCCCCAAACTGTACGAGAACACCTAAACGTGGGAATTGCATGACATACATCGACGGCATTTCTGAGCGGGGTATTGAGGAACAAATCAAGTCCAAACTCGACTCCTTGATAGTATTCTTGCCGATCATACGGGTGCCCGAATATCCTTCACAAAGGGTCATGACTCGAAGAACTATCTTCCGGCTGTCTGTACCCATGGGTAGATGAGCGTGATTGAATGTCGCGCTACCATGGTCATACCCGTGATATCCCTCATAAGCATAAGGTAGGACAGAGGTGGAGCTCCCCTGATCTGAACTTATGTCCATAGATGACAAGCTGCGTGTGAGAGCATCAGCCGCGGCGCGTCCGGCTTTCTTCTTCGAACGACGCTCGAACATATATCTGGGCTCTGATGCTCTCGCCCTGGATGGTGGACGAGATCCATGATCCCCGTCCTGAGTGGCATGGTCAAAGCTCTACTCCTCAGTGAACTGGCCAACGGATCGTTGGCTCTGAGCCGTCGTGTACCCCCCACTACTGCCACCCCCACCCCTACTAGTACCACCTATACTAGTGTCGTGCCTCTGTCCCCTCCTTCATCACCATCATCATCGTCGTCGTCGTCGTCGTCGTCCCCAAGACCAGTGTTAAGTGGGGGTTGAGTCTCATCATCATCATCACTCACTACAACTCAATGATGAGGAGGGGGCCGTGAAGATGCTTCCTCACCCTGATTAAAATGTGTCGAACTCCTCACCAAAGGATCAAAGGAGTCTGTATCCACCTTCTGTTCCTCTACTACCTGATCGACATCAATACCCAGAGTCGCTGCTCCCTCGGCTACCTGTGGAGTAGGGCCTCCCTCCGCATCATCTAAATCAGCTGATTTGACCCACTCATAAAGTGGGTCCTCATCATCATCACCTATCTGTGCCATGTTACCTATAGACAACAGGTCTAACGGGTCTTGATTTTCCTCCATGTCTCGGTCTACCCGCAACTGCCTCTCTCTTAACTTCATATTGTAATGGTAGTAAATGAGCTTTTACAGCTTCTCATATGCTAGTCTGTTCCTCTTGCTGGTGTGTATGAGTGACCATGTGCTCCAGTTCCTCTCACATGGTGAGGAGGATACAGTCTGTGCGAGAACACAGACTGCCAATAACTGCAGTGCAGGCGTGTCGACTCCATACATCGCTCACCACTGACCTATATATCCATGAGGAGCTTGTTTTAGTTTGAAGTTTAAATAAAAAATGTAATTACCTAATTATGTTACCATACTCACATGGCATCATCGTTTTAGTCGATGCTTTTACTAGTGCGAATGAGAACGTACCCCTCGCATCCTTAAATCGCAGCAACTGTAAACACGGTTTCACATGTCATTATTTTTAATCACCCATATTTCTAGAGGTTATAAGGAAGAAATTTTATTGCATTACCTGGTTACCGAAATCTGCTTGCGCTGTTGATTCTGGGAACAATCGTTGGAACGCCTCGTGGACGGCCATCGTCAAATCTTTATTCTCATGGAACCGACGTTTATAATGAAATTTGGGATTCAGGTAGTATGCTGAAATCCAAATATTAGTTATTCAGTTGTATTAACATGCAAACAGAAGTGATGCTTAAAATACTCAGTTGTATTAACAAACTTACCAGCTTGGTGGAGTAGATGCTCGAGAGTCCCAGTCCATCGACGATCGTTGATGTCGATCACCCACTGATACAAAGTGGGGATTGCAGTCATTATCCCCTGTCTCATAATTCTCATAAGCTCATATATTGACCCCAACGAAGGCCACATCTCATTATCTACGGCTCGTAGGACCTTGTACATCAAATGCAGGAAGGAAACGACGTTGTGAACTTTATCCCAGAAGGAATCAGAAAGCACTATCTTCGAACAGGTCTTTGCACCCTCAGTCTTCCTCTGATTCCACTCCATGTATCTCTCGGATCTGAACAAATTTCTGAGACCCGCGCGGTGCCTGTATAAGTTGTCGAGTGTAATAAAGTTCGTGGTGAACCATGTCGCGCCTGGTCTAACGATGTCCCCTCCACAACACTCACGCATTGCAGCCAATAACCATAGTGATTGTATATAAAGTTTGTCACTCTCCTCGCATCCTGGATGGTTTTCCTAACAAAATCCCTCTGGCCTATCTCCTCGAGCATTAAATCAATGCAGTGTGCCGCACACGGGGTCCAATAGAGATTGAACTTCTTCATCAATTTCTTCCCCGCCTTAACGAACGCATTACCATTGTCGGTCACAACTTGGACAACATTCTGGGACCCAACTTCGCTAATCACTCCTTTCAGGAGAGCATATATGTATTTGTGATCTTTTATTCTTGCCGATGCATCAATGGATTTGAGGAAAACCAGTTGTCCTCTACAGTACACCATGAAATTGATAATGGACAATTTCGTAGGTCCTGTCCACCCATCACACATGATTGTTACCCCATACTGCTTCTAGTTCGGCATGAGTCCACGTACCCAAGCCTGCATCTCCTCGTGCTCCTGATCAAGGTAGACGCCAAGAATCTCCTGTGGCGTGGGAGGCTTCACGCCGGGCCCGGCATGCTGCACCTCCTCAATCATATTTTTGAAGTGAGGACTAGCTGCTGCATTTGTTGGTACATGGCTCGAGATGAACCACCTAGATATAGCGCCACCCACTTTTTCCCTGAGCCCCTTGCTCCACATATTTTTTAATCTTTTTTTATTAACGCCTGCGATGGGTGCATCTAGGACACGAGCGCTTTACGTGCGTTGTAGGTCATGCTTGCTGCCTCCCTCAAATCGTCTGCTGCTCCCACCAGCCTCATGTCGGGACATCTCAAACGACGGCCTACTCTCATCAATCCGTCTTCTTTGCTCCCCCTCCCACTCTGAAGCCCGAGACTCACGAATCACTTGTCTAAAATCACTCCTTTTTCGAGCCGTAACACAGTCATCGGGGTACACGATCCCCTCATCGTCGTCATCATCGCGCTCGTCGATAGCACCTAGGCCCCGTCCAGTGCCTCATAGCTCCTCCCTTATATCCCTCTCCCAATCCCTTTGCTGCAGCTTGCGTGACTTCGCTTCAGTTAACACTCTTCTCATCTCCTCTCTCACTGGCCTTGTTACGCTTGGACAGTCTTTCACATTCTTGTATCCCCCTGCTAAATGTTCCTTTAGCCTAGACACTCCCCCACTCCATATCACTTGGCCACAATAGTTGCATATGACTCCATATTTATTCCCCTCCACTGGCCGTCCATGTTTCCACCCAATGTCCCGTGCTCCTCCTTTTCCCGATCCAGATGACATTTTGCTCCCTAGTAGTATACAAATTTGCAATAATCGACAAAAAAGGTACATCGGCTCGTATTCAGTGTAATAAGCCCAAATCATTTCAAGGGTTAAGATGTTAGATCAAATCAAAATTTCATATAAATTACAATTGAGGAAAGAGTTTGCAGATTACATACTAAGTAAACTTTATGGGGCCTATTGTGATTTATACATACAACATGATGAGTATTGGAAAAAAAAATGAAACAGATATAGTCTCAGGTGGACAATGCAAAAGGAAACGGTTGTGATTATACGGTCCACCATTAAACACTTATTAGGACCCACCATAATGTGTTCATAATGTTTATTTTCCATCCAACCCGTTGAAAAGGTTACATAAATCTAGATGAAGTGAAAAAACAAATATCAGCTTTATACAAAACTTTTGTGGCCCATAATAAAGTTTAAGTAGACCTCACCATAGAAAATAGGGATAGTGATTGCATATCCACCATTAAAATCCTCCTAAGGATGGCTGTACTGTTTACTTGACATCCAATCTGTTGCTTAGGTCATACAGATCCAGATGAAGGGAAAAAACAAAGATAAGCTTGATCCAAAACTTTTATGGCCCTCAAAAAGTTTTTAATGGTTGAAGTTTATTCAACGCTGTTTCCAATAATGTGGTCCACTTGAGACTGTTATATATCTAAGTTTTGGTCTCATTCTATCAAATGATGTAGGAAAATAGTTGGACGACATAAATGAAACACATTCCTCATGGTGGGGCCCACAGAGTACCGACCACCATCCATGGCTGGTGGTAGGGGGCGTAGCCATTCTGTTTCCTTTGGCTATAGTTTTTGGCTACAGCTTTTATCCGTAGCCAATGCGCCCGAAATCGGATTGCTTACTGAGTTAACTCTTATTATACTGAGTAAACTCAGTTGGGCCCACTGTGAATTTATGTGGTTTATCCACACCTTCTATACGTTTTTCCGTCTCATTTTGGGCGTTGAGCCTAAAATTGAAGCTTATATAAATCTCAAGTGGACCATACCACAGGAAACAGTGGAAATAATGACAGTGATGTTTATTTTTCATTCAAACTATTCATACGATCAAACAAACATGGATGAAAGGAAAAAATAAATATAATCTTATTCCAAAACTTCTGTGGTCCCCAAGAATTTTTCAACGGTATAACTTTAATTCACATTGTTTCCTATGGTGTGGTCCATTTTAGCCTTGTATATCCTTCTGTTTTGATATAAGGCCCTAAAATTATCTTGTAAAATGGATAGACAGACTGGATAAAATACATAAATCACGGTGGACCCCACAGAGTTTACTCAGTAGGGTTAGCATGCTGTACGCGGTACGCAAACCGCCATCCATGCCCCTTTCAACACCAGCGCAGGACTCAGATTTCCTTCCTGCGCTGCAAGCTTAGGTGGGGCCCACTATGATATCTGTGAAAAATCCTCCCCGTCCATCCATTTTGTGAGTTCATTTTAGGACATGATGCAAAAAATGAACCGTATCTAAAGCTCAAGTGAGCCTAAAACGTGATAATTAAACGTCCACAGTTGAAATATTTGTGGGGCCACAGAAGTTTTGATTCAGTTAATATTTTTGTTTTGAGTTCATCCCAATAGTAATGACATTATTAACGGTACCGATGGCATCTAAACATCACTGTTGAACCCCAGGAAGGTTTCAACGGTAGGAATTTTCCTAGCCACATTTTTCCTATAGTACGGCTCACTTGAGCTTTGGAAACAGATTGGCTACTCCCTTGCCGTGCTCTGTGGGCCCCACCACAAGGTATATGTTTCATCCATGTCGTCCATCTATTTTTATAGATAATTTTATTGTATGGAAAAAAAAACAGGTATATCCCAATGTCAATTGGACCACATTACAAGAAATAGTGTTGGATAAACTTTGACCATTCAAAACTTTTTGAGGGCCATGAAGGTTTTGGAACAACCTGATCTTTTTTTCCCTTAATCTGGGTCTATATGACCTAATTAACAGATTGGATGTCAAATAAACAGTATCGTGGGCCTTATGAGGATTTAAGTGATGGATATCCACTTACTATTATTTTCCTGTGGTGTGGTCCACCTGATACTTTTATCCATCTCGTTTTTGGGATAAAGCCCTACAATGATCTGCAAAAATTGATGAACGGAGTGGATAATACACATACATCATGGTGGGGCCCAAATACATCATGGCTAGACCACACCGCAAGAAATAGTTGAATTGTACATCTACCGTTGCAAAATTCTTGGGGCCACGGAAGTTTTGGATATGCTTAAATTTTTGGGCTCAACCCCTTGAATTAGATGGAAAAACGGATGGACGGCTTAGATAAACCACACATGCATTCAACGTGGGCCCAACTGAGTTTAGTCAGTACGATAGGAGCGTACTCGCACAGTGGCCGTCGGATTTACCTCCCAGGCAGAGGTATTTCATTTTCACCTTTGCAGGGCGCGAACTCCTCACCGCGAGAGGGATTTTCACGCGAGAGGGATTTTCGCTCGGCGAAATCCGATTTGTCGGTGCGAGAGCGATTTTCACTCGGTGTGAAATCCGATTTCAGGGATTTTCGCTCTAAGGAAGAAATTTAAAAAACCGAGAAGCTCTGTCAAGAAAAGAGGAGAGATGGCGAGAAAAGAGGGGTTTGCGTACACATACCGGCTCCGTCGATCGAGAAGCTCCTCTTCCAGCTCCGGTTCCGACTTCTGATTAACCAGGTACAAAAATCACTCTGAAATTTTTTTTCTCCGATATCCCCGATATTTATCAGAGAAAAGAGGGGTAGGTAGCTACAGTTTCTTGTGGGTTTGGTGGTTACAGTCGAGATTCTGAAAATATTGGATGGACGCCGATAATATCTCCCGATATTTCGTTGATAATGGAGTACAAAATGCATATTTTGATAATATCGCCCATCTTAAAAAGATTACCGATATTTCACCGATTTTTTGCTGACAACTGGCAGAGAAACGAATTTAGGGGGTTTCGGTGTCGCAGAGCTGGCGACACCGATATTGAGAAGATTCTTATCCATTATTATGGCTCAACTACCATGATCTTCAAACCTCGAGCTTGTCAATAATCACTTCTTTGGTTGTGAAATCCTACAACTATGTGGAAAAGTGCAGAACTAGAACACACATGCATCAATCAACGGAAATGGTTGCAAGTTGCAAATGAAGAATTTGTTCATTTCACTATTTTAAATAAAAACGAATTTACCGGAGTAAGTTCTCCCATTGTTCCCGTAGTCCATACCTACAAAACCAGATCATTAGTGGGGGTAGAAATTCTTGGCACAAACAAGAGAAGATAAGACAAACTATACAGCATAGGAAGAGTTACTGCTTGCTGTCCTGTAAGTGTAGTTACCATGTACCAAAAGACAGTCTTTTGTTGTCACCAATTCAACTTTGTCGATATCTAGATTTGGCCATATGAATAGAGGTATTATATGGTACATGCACAATATACTTGAGTTTTCAGCTTGTAAAGTGGGGCCCAGAGTTCAATGATCAAATGTCTGTTGGGACCAATTGTGGAGGAAGCACACCCCAAAAATCTGCCAGGTAGGAGGATCCTGACACCCATCTTGAGCCAGTTTCTGTTGAATGTAAAGTGTTGCATTACTCTTTTCAACCAAATGTTCGAAGGCAACAAATTGGGAAGTTAGGGTTGTCAAAGGAGATTTGCAGCACAGTCTTCTATTGGTGCCAACAGAACATTATACATCTGTGAGCCATGGGACCCATTTGTACGAATTGAAAAGCCAAGTACACTGCATAACCTTGGCTTGAGGATCATATAATTATTCATGCCCAAGGTATTCGGCAATGGTAACACTCATTACAGGCCTCTTCTGTTCTTTCTTCTTTCTTTCTTTCATTTTTTTTTTTTTCATTTCAGATTGAGCCTTACAGTCCTGTATCACATAACAAGCAGCTCCGTTACCGTTACAAAACAACCATTACAGACATTACATAACCATTTTTAAATATATCTTGCTCATAAGTCATACCATATGACTATGCAAGTGAGATAGGGCCAAACATGCATGTTCGGTTAGAAGATGCCTGAATATGTGCTGAATGGGAGCAAACATATAAAATATAACGGGCATCAAAAACATGGATGAAATAAACCTAAGCATGACAAACATATTGTGGTTTGCTGACTGATCAATTATTCAATGCAGCTATGAATTTTATACATAGAAAAGATCTCTTAAATACCCAAACCAACTCTTGAAAGACAATCCAGTGATTCTAAACAGGTTCAAACATCAAACTGACGCTGATTGTAGTCAATAACAATAATAATAATAAATTTTATATCACTTTGGTATTTTAGTTTCTATGAATCATTGTGATTGGAGCAAGTTCTTGAGTTCTTTTGGCAAAATGGGTACAAAATTCGGCACTATTACGGCCTTCAATAATACAAGTAGATGACAAAAATGTAGATCCTCAACCTGATTAAGAACTCGCAAAAAAGGGGTGCACCAATTGATGTGTGTGTGTGTGTTTGAAGAACAATATATACAAACCTCATCTGCAGTATGGAATTCAGATAGACTGATACGGCGCTCCACTAAGACCAAGTTCTCTTTCACCACAAGATCCATGACCTGCAACTCAAAGAACAAATCTATCAACCTATGTCAATTCATCAAAGAATGTTTTTTTTTAACTATACAGTTGTTTGGTATTAACTGACATAACCTTCATAGGAAGGAATCTAGGACACAACAGTTTAAGATACATTTCAACAAGGGCACATTGACGTGGCTTTCATGCACCTCTAGACTTCTAAATAATATCTAGATTTTTACCTTACTTTTAGATATTTTTATATATAAATATTTTCTTTAAAGTATCAGTACAATGGGATCATGATTTTATTTATTTATTGGTAGGTAGACACAACCCATGTCATCAGTAGCACGATACAAAGTACTGCCAAGTAGGAATGTTTAAAATATTGGAGAGCATACAGGCCAGCCCCTAAACCACTATGTATTGGCCACACGTGTTAACGAATGCCCATATTTGGTTAATGTGTGCAATTAAGATAGTGTAGGCATGTTAGAGTCGTATTCGACTCAAGTTTGATTGAACGCCGGACACCCGTGCTGAGATAGACCGAATCTGAGGGAGTGGTCACCTTCGTTAGCCACCAATTGTTACAGCAATCAAGCAATTTTAGAAGGGTAGGTGTTAATTCTTCTAAATGGATTCCTTTGCATTCGGACTTTTCTTTCAACGGTGATAGCAGGCCTCGTATTTCTCAATAGAACAAAGATGGATAAAAGATTTAAAATTAAAGGCAAATAGTGTTGATTTTATTGATTTGTAATTGAGGCCCAATACAATCGACAAATAAACAAAATAAGTAAAGAAATGAAAGATAAATACTTGCGATCGCTTATGTGGACAAACAATCAAGGTGGATGGGTCATCACATGTCCCTGCATCAAATGGCCAACAGTATGTGATCAGTGTGATCTTTCAAGTAAGGACTCGGTTGATTGGGATCCAACGACGGTAGGTCGCGGATATTTATAGTACTAAGCGTACTGCAGTGATGGCACTGTACAGTAGTGATCTAAGCTAACCTAAACTTCGAATGTTTTGCAACGTGGCTGGACAAAAGTGGAGTAATCCAAATTTAGATGAGCAGTGTTGCGCTATGTATGAGAGACTGTGTTTGGTGTGGGCCCTGAGCTCTTTATCATGTGCTCCTTATATAACTCGGGAAGAAGCAAACCCTCACTGGGTTTCCTTGTTGGTATAGGATCTTTGGCGATCATGGTGTGCAATTGTTTTCTGATCATCCCGGTCTGGCCAAAGCGATCTTTGGAGGTCAGAAACATTTTCAAATCTCCTTGCTAGCGTGACCACAGAGATATGTGGTCATTATGGGATTAGTCTCACTGGACCCGGATTCATCACAATGTCTTTGGTTTCCATCCTGTTCTTGCACCTCCGTAATCACCACAAGAGCACCAATCGTCATTGGGAGGATCTTCCATTTTGGTAGGAATGTGTGAGATGGCCTTGCCGAGCATATCCGGATTTGTGATAAGATCCCTATCTCAATGGGTCATTATAGACTTGTTGGGCACACTGCCTCGATTAGACGTGTCGCTCATGTTAGGGCTACTGTCATTCATCGTAACATCTTATTGGCAAACGTGCACATGGCCATGTGCAGTTTTCTCTTGGCAAGTGACGTGACACCGAAGGATGTGGGGCAAAAGATATCCTCGGTTTGCGAGTAGGATTTCAACCATCATCGACTAGCCGGTGCCAACAAATGGTGGTATTTCATTGGTCCGCGTGGATGCACTAGAACAGGTGTAAACACATTGCATGATGGCATTAGTATGCCAAGGGAGCTTGTGATCATGTTTGACAAGTAGAAGGGCCTGGTCAAAGCTATGGACGCTGTATTTCCAGATACATATCATAGATACTGCATCCACCACCTATACCATAACTTCCAAAAAAAATTTACAAGGCAAGTTTTTTATAAGAACAGATTTTGGAAGGCAATGCAATCAAATATGCAGTATGATTTTGATCAAACTCTAAAAGAGATAAGGAAAGAATTTATAGGTGCCCATGAGTAGATATCGAAGGTTACTCCATACTGCCGGACATGGGCATTTTTAACAATACTTAGTTGTGAATCTTGTTATCATGTGATAAACGATATATCAAAATGCTTCAACAACTATATACATGAAGCTAGAACCAAGCTCATTGTTGATGCTATGAAACTGATAAGAGTGAAAATAATGATCACTTTTGCGGTAAGGACTATTGCAAAGAAATGGGATACATTACTCATTCTGAATGTAATGAAGGCATTGAAAAAACTATCGATACAGGCTCATGAATGCAAAACCAGACAGGCGACCTTCGAAGAATTGAAGGTTCAAGCCTTAGAGTGCACAACGGTCGTGAATTTAAGGAATAGGACATGCAGTTACCAATGGTTTGATGTTACAAGTATACCTTGTAAGCATGCCATTGCAGCAATTTGGGCCATCAAGGGTAATGTGAATGAATTCTATTCACCATTCATACGGTTGTGAACTTCAAAAATGTTTATGACCAATATCCATGCGATGGGAAACCGCAGGTTTTGGCCACAAGTCGACAATGTTGTGTTTCCCCCTATTACTCGCTGTCCTCTTGGTCATCCGAGGAAGCTAAGGATTCGAAGTCAAGATGAGTCCCAACCTTCTTCATCACAAACAACCTAGTCGATGTCAGTGCCTCGAACACAACTAACGCTCATGCAAAGAACCCATCAATTAGAACCAATGTTTTAAATATCGTTATCGTGTAAAGTATCGCATCCTTGGGATATGGATAAATATCGGTTATTGCATGGGATATATCAGTTGTATCCAGAGTTCAAAATATCGGTATCGCGCTATGTATCACACTTTTGGGATACAAATACGTATCGGTTATCGCACGGGATATATCGTTTGTATCGCATAATTTACCGCACTTTTTGGGAAACATGGGGAAACATTGGGAAAATTATTGAATTTTTTAATGAAACTTTAGAAATTGTTAAAAAAGACCTTAATACAGACTTTTAAATCATAACATCTAAAAAAAAAAAAAGGTGCACATAATATGTTTCATTTGTATAGGGTCCTAAGCTATGCAATATTTAACTCAACTAATGCAAATAGATTTAAATTGAATGCATGACATTTATAAATGTATTAAAGACATGTATGAAAATACAACTAATTCATTGAAGAGCAAAAGAAGTAAAAATTGAAAATATATACATATCAATGATGTGAACTGGTTGTGGCCTAGACCCACAGAGTTGCGTGGTGGCTCGTAATCATCGTCTCCATGTCGACGGGGCTGGAAATAGTACTGCTCATCCATAAATAGACAATATTGTGCCTATAGGAACCAAAGAATGAGGCAGATCCAAAGTTCAAGTGGACCCATCATGATGTGGACACGACCTTAGTGCAGATTGCCTACTGATAATGAGGTGGCTACTAATAGTGCTCTATGAGCCCCATCATGATGTACGTGTCCTATCCTGGTCATCCATCCATTTTTTTCATATTATTTTATGACACGAGATGAAAAATGAGATAGATCCAAATCTCATATGGCCCACACCGTCCATACGTATTGAAAGCTCATTTTAGGGAATGATTAAAAAAATGAAGTAGATCCAATCTCAATGGACCATAATACAGGAAACAGTGGTAATCGATCATTAAAAACTTCTTGTGGGGTACAAAAGTTTTCAATCAATTTGATGTTTGTGTGGTCTTTTCATCCAGATCTTTGTGACCTTATCAACAGGTTCGATGCAAATAAACATTGTAGCATGGCCCAAGTAAGATTTGGATCACTACTGTTTCTTGTAGTACGACCCAGGTAAGATTTGGATATGCTTCATTTTTGGGATCATATCCTGAAATGAACTTTCAAAACTATTGGACGGTGTGGATTTAAGACACATACATCACCCAGAGTCCCATCAAGGTCCCACCCACCTCCGCGGAAAGTCTCATCGACGTGGATTTCATGCAAAAGCCTTTGCCAGAAGTGCGCTGGGAACCTAGGTATGCCCACTATGATGTTTGTTAGAAATCCACTCCGTCCATACATTTTATGAGCTCATCTTAGGACATCAGGCCAAAAATGAGCCGGATCCAATACTCAAGTGGGCTGAAAACTTGAGGATTGAACTTTTGCCATTGAAACCATTTTGGGGTCACAGAAGTTTTGGATCAATATGATATTTGTTTTTCATCTTCATCCAGGTATGTGTGCCCTTATGAACAAATTGGATGGAAAATAAACATTATGGTGGGCCCTACAAATGTTTTAATGGTGAGAATCATTGTCCCACTTGAGCTTTGGGTATGACTCATTTTTTGGGTTCATGATTTAAAATGATCTCGCCAAATAGATGAACGGAGTTGATATAATAAATACATCATTGTGTGACCCATGTAACATTGATCTCCTTTGAACCATTGGTACAACTCAGGAGTGTCAGCACTCGTCTTTGCACCACACGTAACCACACATTGAGTAAACTCTATAGGGTCCATAGTGATTTATATATTTTATCCACTCCTTACATCCATTTTATCCGATAATTTTAGGGCTTGAGCCCAAAATTGAAGCATATCTAAATCTCAAATGGACCACACCACGAAAAATAGTATGAATTGAATGTATACCATTGAAAGTTTCTTGAGGGCCACAGAAGTTTTGGATCAAGCTTATATTTATGTTTTACCATCATCCATGTTTTTGTGATCTTATGAACAGGTTGGATTACAAATAAACATCACTGTGGGGCCTATCAGGGTTTCAACGGTGGAAATCAATATTCCCATTGTTTCCATGGGTATGGTCCACTTGAGCTTTGGATATGCTTCAATCTTGGGCTCAACCCCTTAAATGAGCTGTAAAAACGATTGAACAGCGTAGATAAACCACATACATTCACGGTGGCCCCATGGAGTTTTCTCAGTACAATAAGAAGGCGACTTAGTACCAAATCCGATTTCAAAGGGGAGGAAGCCATTTTCGAAATGGAGGGTTTTGGACCTTCCGGAACCCTAAAATCCCCAATTCCTCCTCAATCAAACCCAAATCTCGAAAAAAAAAATTACAGATTTCTCGCTGGAATCTCCGCTGATGTATCACAGGTATGAAATACCTTTTTTCCTTTTTGAAAAAAAATAAAAAAATCTTGATGATATTGAAGAAAATCCTGCGATATCGTACGATATATCGCGCAATACAAATATTTTTTGCTTTTTTTAGAACTTCCGACTAGTTTCGTGTGGGTTTCGTTTCGCTGGCCAGCAATACCGATAATATCGGTCGATAGTATCGATATTGCGAACACTGGTTGTATCACATAATGTATTGTTATTGTTGGGAAACATGGGAACATTGGGAAATTGGTCTAATTTTTCAATGAAACTTTAGGAATTGTTAAAAAAGACATCAATACATACGTAGAAATAAAAACATTACAAAAAAAGTACACATAATAGGGGTTTCCTTTGTATAGGGTCCTAATCAGTGTTGTCAGTAGCATTGGTAGCGTACGCTACGTAGCATAGCATTGCCATTTCGCTACGTAGCGCATCAAATAGCGCAAATCCCTTGTAGCGCACGCTACAGGGGTCGTAGTGTATGCTACGGACTCGTAGCGTGTAGCGCAAGTAGCGTGCTCTACCTTCTTCTTTTTTTTTGTTTTTTCACTGTTGTAAACAGTGGTGAACTCACACCACAAGCACTTAAGTTATTTTAAAAAAATAAATAAATAAAAAATAAATAATAATAAAAAACCCTATTGAACAGGGTATTCGAAAGCAAGCCCAAACGCAAACCGACGCTACTTCCTCTCCCCCCTCTTCAATCTTGCAATCGAAAAGCCCTTCGAAGGGGCTTCTTTGGCCGATTGTTGGAGACTACAAGGAGCTCCATTTGGTGCAGTTTCATCAACAATGGAGAAGAAATGACGGAGAAATCGGATTTCCCCTATTCCGGTTGTGATCGGCTGTGGAGCTTCAACTTTTACAGTTTTCATTAATTTAATCTTACCTTTAGACAAAAAAAGGTACGCTCGTTCCTTTTTTTTTTGAATTTTTTTCGATGTACAATGAAAATAACTTGGTATTTTGAGTTTTTTCTCATTTTTTCTCTTTTAAAATGCCCGTTACTGTGCAGTTTTTTGTTCTTTATAATTTTTTTCATTTCTTTTTCAATATCTCTGTAGATATAGATTTTTTTCTGTGGTATGGCCCATGTGGGGCCCACTGAGGTGTGCGAAGGAGTGAATTTGCATTATTTTCTATGGTATGGCCCACGTGGGGCCCACTGAGGTGCATGAAGGGGTGAATTTGCATTGTTTTCTATGTTGTGCCCCACATGGGGCCTACTGAGGTGCGTGAAGGGGTGGATTTGCATTGTTTTCTATGGTGGGCCCACTGTGGTGTGCGTATGTGTGTAAGTGTGTGCATTATTTTTTATTGTGTGGTCCATGTGGGAACCACTATATTATTTTTCACAAGTTACTGTTGATTTTTGTGATTCACTGATTTGTTTGTGACGTGCTTTTTTTTTTTTGGTTAAGTAGTGAACTAAAGAGAGAAGAACGTTTGAAGAAAAAGAGAGAGATTTTGCATTGAAATTTGTGGCTGATAATCCACTTGGACAATTTTATAGAAATTATGTGCAATGCAAATTTTGTGGTCAAAGATGTACGGGAGGCGTGACTCGCCTAAAGAATTATTTGGCCGGAACCCACAATGAGATGAAGTCATGCCCAAAAGTGACGGAAGAAGCCAAGGAGGAGTGTAGAAAGGCTTTAAAGGAATATCATGACGGAAAAAATAAAAGAAATGAGGTGTTTCGAGATATTGGGAGAGGGGGATCGACATATCTTTTTAGTTCTGCAAGTGATAGCGCTAGTGTGGGTAATGATGCTTTCATTGGCAGCCAACTTGGTAGTGGATCTTCTGGTAATCAACCAATGGCAAGAGTAAGGGGTCTTATGGATCAATTTATTAGCAGTGAGCAATGTTAATCCACATTGAATTCAAGGTGGAAGAAGGAAGAAAGAAAAGAAGTATGCAGTGTGATTAGAAGATTTTTTTTTTTTTGGAAATGCTTTGTCATTCAACCTGTGTAATATCACGTACTTTTTAGCATTGTGTGAGGCTATTGGCAAGTATGGACTGGGATTGAAGCCACCATCCATGCTACGAGAACATGGATACTAAAAGAGGAGGTTGCTAATACTGATAGTTTAATGAAAGCATACAAAGATTCCTGGAAAACTTATGGATGTTCAATTATGTCTGATGGTTGGACAGATGGAAAGAATAGAAGCATCATTAACTTTTTGATTAATTCTCCGATCGGAATAATGTTTTACAAGTTTATTGATGCTTTAGATTCAATAAAAGAAAGAAATTTGTTATTCAAATATCTTGATGAAATTGTGGAAGAAATTGGGGAAGAAAATGTGGTCCAGGTTATCACGGATAACCATTTAAGCTATGTGAGTGCTAGGAAGAAGTTAATGGATAGAGGAAAAGGATATATTGGACTCCGTGCGCTGCACACTGCATAGATCTGATGTTGGAGGATATTGGAAAAATGAAATTGTATTCTGAAACGCTTGAAAAGGCAAGGACAGTTACCAAATTTATTTATGGGCATGGAATTGTATTGAGCATGATGAGAAGCTTCACGAATAACCATGAGCCTCTACGGTCGGCAGTGACACGCTTTGCAACATCATACCTCACCCTTTGACGTATTTACAAGCAAAAGAATGGCCTTATAGCCATGTTTGCATCGGAACAATGGTGCTCATGTTCTTAGGCTAAAAAACCTGAAGGAATAAAGGTACAGGCTATTATAATGTTTGATCAGAAGTTTTGGCCGAATGTTGCCTTATGTGTTAAGAGCACCATGCCATTGGTAAGCGTTTTAAGAGAAGTATATTCGGAAGAGAGGCTAGCAATGGGGTTCATTTATGAATTGATGGACTCGGCAAAGGAGAAAATTGCATTTAATTGCAATAATGTAAAAAAGAGAAGTTCCAATTTGGAACAAAATAGATGAAAGATGGACTCCTCAGCTTCATCGTCCTCTACATGCAGTCGGGTACTATTTGAATCCTTAAATACGGTACTCAAATAAGTTCTCTACACACCCTGAGATAAAAAGGGGGTCGTTGGAGTGCATGGATAGGATGATCCCCAATGAAGAGCATGCTGGTGCTGATATTCAGTTGGATGAATATGAGAAGAGAAGAGGGGATTTTGGCTCTCGCCTTGTACTTGAAACCATGACAAAGCGTCCCCAGGTAATTTATAATTTTATATTTTGATATTTTCATTTTTATGTAAATTATATTTTTCTAATTGGTGAAAGTATTTCATTAATTTATAAATTATAACTAATTTGTGCAGCTGATTGGTGGGAACGCTTTGGAAATAGAACTCCACAACTTACGAAGTTTGTAGTATAAGTTTTAAGCCTTACATGCAGTGCTTTTGGCTGTGAGAGAAATTTGAGTACTTTTGAGCAGGTGACTTTTGTACCATTTAATATTTTAAATTGGCTAATTTTTATTTAGTAGATTAGCAAGTCTTTGATAATTGACTGACATAGATCATCATATGATCAGATCCACACAAAGAAGAGAAATCGGCTAAAGCAACAAAAGCTCAACTCTCTAGTATATGTGATGTATAATATGAAACTGAGAGAAAGAAGCATGAAGAGAAGGGCGGCAATGGATCCAATAATGGTGGACCACATTGCTTCAGATGATGAATGGATTGCCGAGAAAGAAGACCCTGTTCTCCCAACTGATCCATCATGGCTCGAAGATCAAAATATGGCCTTTGATATTAGTGCCATTACAACTATTCCGGAGTCTGATGATCCAGTTAATAGCTATGCACTATCAACATCTAATATTTCTGAAGGAGTTTGCCCCCCACCTTCCTCAAACAAAAGGAAGGCAACTAATTTAAGTAAGTGTTTATAGTTATAGACTAAGTTACATGAACATTTTTAACAAAGAAAGTAAAAGACCAATGAATCTCTCTCTGTTTTTTTTTTTTTTTTATAATGTGTAGGTGGTCCTATGGGAAGATTTCTTACCCCTATAAGAGAGGAAGGAGATATAAGAATGAGTGTTCATGGTGTGGATGATGTACATGCAGATGTAGATTATGATGCTGATGATGAAAGGCCTAGACCTAATGACGAAGTGAACGAGGATGACGACGACAATGATGATCTATTAGATGTAGATGACCTTTAGAGTTTAGACACTAGAGTCTAGAGACTATTAATTGAGATTTTGAGATATTGATTTTGAGGAATGTGACATTTGTATTGTACTTAATGCTCTTAACTTTGGGATTTTTATTTTGAAGAATGTGACATTTATATATTTTGCTTTTTTCTTACTATTTAATATTTATCATATTTTTCTTTTAAAAAATAAAAATTAAAAAAATAGAAGTATTGTGTAGCTTACGCTACACGCTACGCTATTTCGCTACACGCTACGGAGGGTGGAACGCTACGCAACACGCTACCGCTATTTAAAACACTGGTCCTAATATATGTTCTTTCCAACTGAAGTGATGCAAGTATATTTAAAGTTTGTTCATATAATTTATAAACGTAAGAAGACATATAGAAACACAAGCAATACATTCAAAAGTAAAAGAAGAATCACTAGATTAAGTTACATACATGTTTAATTTTGTGTTAGGATACAAAGATTGCAATTGATTTGTGAGAAATTGAGAAATTTTGATTTTTCTTAATTTTCCGCAACTTGACCCATCTCCCCCAAATCTCGAAATCGAAGTTCCAAATCCATGATTTTTCTTGAAAAACATGAAGAGTAATAGATTTGTAACCATTTGATACTGGTTTAACATGATTTACAACAAAAATATGGATCGAAAATTGAAAATGCTCACTAGATCAAATAAGTGGGATATATCGGCACTACCTGTGCATTTCGTATCGCACAGGTGGGATACAAGATATATCGTGGGATATATCGGCTGATATCGTCGATAGTTAAAACAGTGATCAGAACTACGCAACTCTTCACAGACTTATTTCATCATTTCATACTTATATCGTGTATCCGACGCATGGGTATGCCCATATTGTTGGGGGTGTTTTTTTTTTTTTGGAGAAAATCATTGCTTGATGGATGGTTGGATTATAGAGTTTTTTGCGTTTTAAAAAAATAATAATAAATAAAATAAAATGGGAATTGGATGGGTTGCTTATGACTGAAAACTGTATAAATATATATATATATTTTTTAACTTTTTATGTTTTGGGAATGGGATTGCAAAGCCCATTTAACATAGTAATTCTTTCCTGCATTGTTGGTTCAGGATTGCTAATCTTTTTGATAGATTGTTGGTTGTATACATGCTTCTATTTGTGTCTTTACTTTATTAATGGATGGGCTGCATAAATGTTGACATTTTCAGTTAGAAATTGAAAGTAAAGACAGAAATATACTGGATGGGCCCACATTGTTGATCTAGTATATTTGTGTCTATAGTTTATTAATGGATGGGCTGTATATTTGTGTCTTTACTTTCAATTTCTCAATTAGAAGAAGGAAGTCCATGCAACTTACAGTTGCCCGAGTGATGCCCGGAAGGCAGTAATCAGCATGAGGTGTCAATACATGCCCTTTCTTCACTAAGAACTGCATTAAGACAAGACGAGCTCATTTTCCAATGGGGGCACAGCATGGGAAAAGATGCATGAAATTTCAAAAGCATTGCCATCTTCACTAAAGAAAAAAGTCCCACAAGACTTGCGAAAGCATAGACTCACGATGTTTGTAGCATTTGTTTCTGACACATAACCATCTTGATCTAGCATGATGGCATCATCTGCCTTTGCAAGATTCCCTTCTACCTGCATCAAACAAGTAGCTCAATCGTGTCAAGCCAATCTTAAGTCAAAACTGAACTAGAAAATGCTAAGTGGATAGCTTGTTCAATTCTCGAGAGCAAATGATTAGTTGCAATGTTGAGAGAAGGATGAAAACCTTTGCTAATATGTTGTTGAGAAGATTGTTGTGATGAATCTTTGAATCAAGGTTCTGTAAAAGCCAACCAAAAAAAATAAAAATCAGTTCAACAGACTCTGGAAGATGCTCAACTGTTTGAGATACACAGACCAGTCTTTTGATGGGGAAAGCACATGAAAGATTTTGAATTTTTCAACAGGGTTTAGTTAATTTACAAGTCTACTATGGCTTGTATTGTTCGCTTCATGTTTGTATTTCACTTGAAGCTAGACCTTTGTTATTAGCAGCAATACTAACGCCCATGTTTCATATTGAGAAAGCTATTGTTTGCACAAACTCAATTTAATTGGAGAAAAGATTCCTTATCCAACAGTGGTTAATCCTACCCAACTTTGCTCATTCAACAGTGCTCTGACACCATATCTGTAAAGTATAATCGAAACAGAGGACTCAGCATACAAGAAGCCAGATAAAATCATACCTGACCTATAAACAGTAACTTATTCAGTTCAGAGAAAATATAAAATGTTTGTTTAAGCATTTTTTCAGCCCAGAAGAGTTTACATGTGGGGCCTATGTATTGGGGTTCCAAATCATCCATATGGTGAGCCCCATGGTGCAATATAGGCACCCCGAATTCTGTCTGCCTTACCCCACCCATCACTACAATCTGTCATATGATCCCTGTCTGACAGTGTCCCTTCATTAACAATGATTACTCCCAACAGATTGAAGAAGTAAGACAATCTCGCAAGAGGACATCGTAGAAGAAGGTGAATGAATTCAAATGTTAGAAATAAACAGCAATTATTCAGTTGATATAAACTGCAGCTTATTCATGCAACACAACTCTCGATACTGTATGCTAGAACCTGCATTAGAGTTCTTGTGAAAACCAGCCTCTGCAGGTTAGTTGAAGGGACCTTTAGAAACCCAGTAAAATTGGTGACGAACAAATTTAAAACACTGTTAAGTTATTCTCCATACAATAATGGGCCCACTATTTGGACAGGTTTAATGCACGTACAAATGCCACATGAACAGTAAACAAGTCACCACCATTTAAGAAATGGGGAAATGAGCATCAGAATTTAACACAGCTACTGAAATGTTGCAATCACAATCTAGGGTTTAGAAGCTCTTGTTTTAACTTGTTAACACAAGATTCAAATCTTCTTGAGGCAGCACAGTCACGAACAAAGAAGAGAAATGGAATCGTACACCATGAATCTTACATTTGGTGAATTTCGACGTGTGGTAGCGGTAACCAAAGTAATGCCACCAGTGTTGTCGTATACGGGTGGTTTCCACTCTGCAAGCACTGCGATTCCAAAAAAGAAGAAATAATGTATTACAAGTTTCAGAATGTTATATACTTATATTACACAAGAAACAGTGAAATACAAGGGTGCATTTGGTTGCACTGACTATCATGAAATTTCTTGCTATTCAGTTCAAACAAATGACCCTAAAAGAAGATTCATACCAATTAAGGTACATCCATAAAGATTAAATGCTGGGCTCATTCCAGAAGTAACCTGAAGGATAGAACTGTTAGAATTGACTCAAGAATAAGAGATCGATGTGTGGAAACTAAACAAAACATTGAAACATTGAAACATTATATTATGTAGAATCTACTCAAGAAAACACGACATGTTGACATGTCTGCATAGATACACGACAGAGATATTTAGAATACAAATATTAGTTAATGAAAGAAAAATAACATATCTGGATAAATAGAAATACATTAATACAATATGCTGATGGAAAAAAAACATATCTGGATGTGGCTCTTGTTTTCTTTGACAAAACTTTTCGTTGCTTCTAAATAAATACTATATACAAAATAGTCAAAAAAAACAAATAAAACAGACCAAAGATTTTTCCTATAGCCAGGTCAATGCTGTGAGACTTGTCCAACACCGACATGTGCCTAACAAGGCACATTTTTTTTCCAGAATTGAAGTGACCTTGTCACAAAACATTAGAGATTCATCGCCCCATTGATTAAGTTTAAATGTGTATTCTTTTCTTGACAAGACACGGGAACATTAACCAATACTATTCAAACATTTAGGACTAACCTTTTTGCCACGTGTAAGAGTGAGGCGGATGTGTGCATTGTCAAACATCCCATTTGTGATGAGAGTGCTAAAGATGGCTTCTTTAACCTGCATTTTAGTTTACAGAAATGGAAATATTTCAAACAAACTATGATATTAGTCTGTCAACAAATACAAACCAAAAAATAATAACTTTCAAGTTGAAAGGCTGGAAACAAATCCATGACCTCAAGCTGTGGGCCATACAGACTACCCACTTGGGGATAGGACTCAATAGATCATGACAAACAATGGAAAAGAAACTAAATTCAGGCTGTCACCTCTTCACGACTTGGAACATTATTGAAGGCCAAAGCTTTTGCCGAGTCAAACAATCTGATGATAAAAGAATCCAAATCTTAAACAGGCGAAAGATCTAAAGCTAAAACACAGGAATTGCTTTGAGAGGACTTACAGGATATGGACGTCAGTTTCTTTTCTGATGCAATGGATTCCATGCGTGTGGGATCCATTATTTGGTGATCCAGACCACCAATCTGATGGGCCACATGTTAGATGGGGGATTACCCAAAAAAATTCCAGATTTAGAGATTCTAACCATCCAACCATAGGCCCATTTCCCATTGAATGTGTACAGTAGCAGTAATTTCTTAACCCACTAACTCCATCGAATTTTAATAACAGAATCAATGTTTTACATAGCGTCGCTATGTAGCATGAGTAAATAGCATAGTTCCCATGTTGTGTATGCTATATGTACTGTAGTGTATACTACAAGCCTGTAGCGTGAGCAGCTTACGCGACGTACACCATACCGCCAGTTTTATTTTTGTTTTTTTAAACTCCTTTTTTTAGTAATGTTAGTTTAGCTGCTAATTTAAATGGTGGTGACCAATCCTTTTGACACATTGCAATGATTTATAAGTATCAAGACAATCCAAATGGTGGGTCCTTAATGCAGGGGCATTTTCACACCGAGCTCGAGTGGAGTCGCCTGTGGGATGCAGGGGCCCATGGGGGAGGTCTTGTATTCGAGACTCCTCACCGGGAGTGATTAATGCGCATTTTACACTGGGTTTGAGTGGGGTAGCCTGCGGGATGCAAGGACACACTCGGGGTGGGCGGCTCGTGTGAGGTGGTACCCATGTGATTTGGGGCCCGTGAAGGGGGGTTCAGCCGAGGTCCTAACCCATGAGATGTGGAGCCTGGGCTATGAGATAAGGGATTAATTCGCCATACTCTAACAGCTCGAGCTTTTAGAGCAAGTGGTTAGTTGTCCTGGATCAAATTGGTATCAGAGCGGGAGGTCTCATGTTCGAGACTCCTCATTGGGGGTGATTAATGTAGGGGTACTTTCACACCGAGCTCGAGTGGGGTCCCCTGTGGGATGCAGGGGCACACCCGGGGTGGGTGGGGCCAGCGGGGGAGGTCTCGTGTTCGAGACTCCTCACCGGGGGTGATTAATGTACATTTCACACCGGGCTTGAGTGGGGTAGCCTGTGAGATGCGGGAACACACTCGGGGTGGGCGGCCCCTGTGAGGCGGTACCCATTTGATTTGAGGCCCACGAGGGGGGTTCGGTCGAGGTCCTAACCCGTGAGATGTGGGGCTTGGGCTATGAGATAAAGAGATTAATTCGCTATACTCTAACAATTCAAGCTTTAAGAGCAAGTGGTTAATTGTCCTGCATCAGTCCTATTGTTAAGAAATGGGTTTCCAAAGAGAGTTTTAAAAGCACTCTTTCGAAAGGCCTAATACCCCCAACGGCAAGCCCTCTTTCCACCAAACTTCCTGTCTTTGATTCTCCTAATCCAAGGAACCGTTAGAGACGAAACTTTGGGCATTGATCAGTCCTGAGAGAAGAACCTACAGCTGAAGTTTCACGGGCATTGGAGCTCAAACAAAGGAGAACTTCAAGATTCCCCATTTGAACTGTGTACAGCTGTGGAGTTGAAGATTTGCATTTTTCGATTGGTTTAAAGCTAAATATAGGTATTTCTTTTAGTCTTTATCTCAATTAAAAATTTTTACTTTATTGTGATTAATTTAATATTGATTTAGAGTGTCTTTTGATTTTATTTTCCTCTTCTTCTTTTTTTTTTCATTTTTGGGAGTTGGTACTGTGCAATATTGTGGAATAAGCTTGTTCTACAACTATTTGTGTAGTGTGTAGCGGCTGTCTATTATTTTCTATAGTTGATTGAACCATCATGTGGGCCACCATGCAACAGTTGGTTTAAATATAAATAGATTAGCTTTGATAAGTGATAATTAATAACTTTGTTCTGAACATGCTTTTATGTGGAAAAATGAAGCATTTTTGGGCTTTTGGCCACCATGCAACAGTTGGTTATAATATAAATAGATTGGCTTTCATAAGTGATAATTAATAACTTTGTTATGAACATGCCTTTATGTGAAAAATGAAGCATTTTTGGGCATTTTTTGTTTTTAATATTTATTCATATTATTTATCACTTTTTCCAATTATTTTAACAAAAAAATAGTAAGCATCGTGTAGCTCACGCTGCATGCTATAGAGGGTTGAACACAATGCAATACGCTATGCGCTATTTAAAATGCTGATCAGAATAGCTGTCTCTGTCATGATTCAATGGCTAAAGTACACATTGTTTTCCTAACTTCTAGTTTTTCCGATGGATTAAATTGGGACAATGGAAAACTACGATGACTCTGGTTTGTTGATTCACAGCTTGGATTGCGTATTATCTATGACTATATATCTATGTTCTGGGACCAAAAATAAAAATAATGCAACTTTGGCATAGCCTGTATTTACATAGTAGTTCTAAATAAGTGGGATTATTTATCAACCTAACCAACATAGGTTCTATGTATAACTCATTATGTGGTCCGATACACCCTTTCTTTTGTTACAAATATCCACAATTTCTCTATTTTGCAATGAAAAATGAAGACAATGGACCTATGAGATGGTTCGGATCATACAATCTGGGGTATTTTTAGGGCATCCCCATTCATGGTGGAGCCTAGCAGGTGAACAAACTAGGCAGTGGAAAACTAGCAATGGGCCGCACATGAATGGAATCCTGCAGCTGAACAAACTAGACAATCCGAGCTCAGCCACTGATAATTCTTGTCACTTCAAATATACATTTTTTCAGAAGCACAATCAGAAAAAACCCAGAAAATAAAATAAAAAATCCAGAGAAATATCATGAACTCAGCACCATCTTCTTCATCTAAGTTTTGCTATCATGGGTAAGATTACTAACCGATCTAAATGTTCATCAAGTTTGAAAACCTTTCCATTGTAAACACGAAGTCCCTCCCACACAGCATCACCACCTTGGACAACTGAGTCGAACACTGAAACCTTTAAGGAATCATGCAGTGAGAATACAAAGGAGAGACCAAGCAAGCTCCCTGGAAAAACTTCCTGTAGAAACCATTCTCTTACAAAATTCAATCCCGATATACCTTTGCACTCTCACGAGGCATGAGCTCGTCACCAACCCAAGCAATCAGCTTCTCATTTTCAGGAACTGGCAGACTTGGAGGAGGCAAGGGAGATCTCAAAAGGGATGATGTCCTCCTACTGTGGTGCCTAAGCATGTTGTAGAAAGGAAGACTTTGCTCTAGCAAGTCATACAGCTGGGAAGGAAATGTCTGAAAAGAAATTCACAAGCTAGATTAGTGATTTTACATTCATGCTTAAGGAAGGTATAACAGAAAGATGACACAAGTGATGAGATGAATAGAGAGATGGAGCAAGCAATCACTAATATAATATGTACTCGCCAAAACAGGAGCTATCCAATACTTGGTTCAAACTGTCAGCATTTTTAGGCAAGTATTCCGTACAGGTACACACCTTTTAGCAATCAAACTACTCATCTGATGGGACCCAACATAAATGGGAGATAGACAAAAACCATCAAACTATCCCAACCATTATCAATAAGCAGACTCTTACACGTTGCATGAGTTCTTCGCTGTGTTATTTTTGACAATCCAATTGCAAGTCAGAAATCAGATAGCAGGGTAAGATCGAGGATTCGGTACATCACATGCTTCTGGTGGAGCCAAATGCATGAATGGTCTGGATCATTGACACATCGGCCCGCATTTATGGAATGCATGCCCAAACAAAAACAGCAGCAGCTCTCCTCATTTACAAATAGGAGGAAATTAAAGAGAGCATGAGAAACTGCATAAAAGAAAAAATAAATTTAAGGAAAAACCAGTTGGAAAACATCTGCAAAAGTGGTCCAAGCTCAGAAAATGGTGAAAGGGACATTATTTATATGACTGTTGAAGTATGAAACCACAGTGTAACATGTCTAGGACTATCATGTTAATGTAGTGCACTGTGTGCACCACATTTCTGTATTACTGTGATGTACCATATCAACTTGTAACTCATGAAATTCATGGTGTGAATATCTGTTCATGTAACGCTTGTAACTCATGGTACAACTCTTGTAACTCGTGGTGTAAATATCTTCCAACTCATCTTAATGAAGTCCATATAGTTGTGTCACTCCCAAGAAGAGGGATAAGCCATTATCAAACCTTCCTCTCTAATTTTCATCCTTTCATCAATATCTTGCATTCGTCAAAGTGAGAAGCCATATCACACAACATGCTATCAGAGCATGTCCTGGCATGATTATTGCAAGGATCTGTCATTATTGTTCTTTCTGACCGTGAGATCATCTCTTTCTGGTGGGACCCACAAGTTGTGACCGTAGACATTCAAGTGAATATGATTTTCTAGGAACAACAACATTTTTTTTTTGGAATTTCGACAATATCAGGTCAGTTTTCTCCAAAAATTCATTTCTGTAATATTCTACATTTCATCTCAGTCAATGGGTCTTGCCTCCTTATCCATGATTGGAAATTCTTTTCTTGCTGATTTTTCATGGATAGTCAAGTGAAGCTGATTTTCTAGGAACAACAACATTTTTTTGGGAATTTCAACAATATTTAATTTTATTTTTTTTTGAAGGCAACAAACTGAAAATTCATTAAAAGGGGAAGAAAAAGAAAACAGAAACAAGGAAGAAAGAAAGGAGAAACTGCTGAGATAGCAGAAACTACCTATCATCCTAAAAAGGAAAAATCGAAATTTGACAAATCCCTAACATTAACTGCCCATTCCACAACCATCTTCCTAGCCCTAGCCCCCACAAAAGAAATCGATGAAGACTTATCATTAAAGCATCTATCGTTTCGTTCTGTCCAAATGGCCCACCACATGGCAAGAATAACCATGCGCCAAACAACAGATTTGAGCTTCCCAAAATTAGGCCCATGCCAAGCTGCAAGGAGGTTGGAGGCTGTTTCAGGACTGCACCAGTAGATCGAGAACCTGTTATAAATATCAGTCCATAGCTGATGAAAAGAAGGACAATGGATGAGGAGATGGTCGATAGTTTCCGCCTCCCGCATACAGCACACGCATATATTCACTATCTGCATACCCCGTTTAACCAAATTGTCAACCGTGAGAATTCTGTTTCGACCCACAAGCCACCCAAAACAAATGAATTTTGGAGGGGCCAAGTATTTCCAGATGAAAGGGTTGGCTTGGCAAAGAGGAGCAGAGGGGAGGAGAAAGGAGTATAAAGATTTAACAGAGAATGATCCAGATTTATCTAATTTCCACCCAACTTCATCGGGCTGATCACAGCAAGGAACAGTCTTTGAGATAAGATCATGCAGATTCGTAAATTCGATTAATTCATCGTCCTTCAGATTCCTGATGCACGAGATAGACCAGACGACTTGCGCCCTGAATGGAGAATAGCATCTGTTGATAGCAATGTCTTTGTCGGGTGTAAGACGATAAATTTGAGGGAAACGAGACAGCAGCGGAATTTCCCCCACCCACAGATCTTTCCAGAAACGAATAGACGACCCGTTGCCAAGAGTGTAGTTGCAATTTTTGACCAACTGATTTTTAGCAGCTAAGATACCCCTCCAAACATGCGAAGCCTTATAATACGAAGATGCTTTCGGCCACCATCCGCCTATAGAAGAGCCATATTTCCCTTTAACAATCAAGGTCCATAACGCCTCCTTTTCGGTCGCAAATCTCCATGTCCACTTTCCGAGCAAAGCAGCGTTCATCACTTTCAAATTTTTAACATTGGCACCTCCCTCCTTAAATAATTTGCATACTTCATTCCATTCCAGGAGATGAAATTTTCTTTGATTTTCCTTCCCGAACCATAGGAAGTCCCTCCTAATTTTATCAATCGTCTTCCTAACTTTAGCTAGACATCGGAAAAGAGACATAAAATATAGAGGGAGACTAGAAAGAGCAGATTTGATCAGTGTCAAATGCCCACCCAATGATAAATAACGGCATTTCCACGTCGATAAATTTTTGTGAAACTTGCAGACAACTCTATCCCACATGTAATTAGGGGGAGAACCAACAGCCAAGGGGAGACCGACGAAAGAGGTCGGAAAGGAGTTGACCTGACATCCGAGCAACTCAACGAAAGATTTTGTCGTCGACTGGGGCACGTTGATCTCAAGGATCTTGGATTTACTCATGTTGATCCTAAGAACAGACACCGCTTCAAAGCAACGCAGCGTAGTAAGAAGATTTGTGATGCAGCCCGAAGAAGCAGTGGAGAAAATAAGTGTCATCGGCGAACTGAATATGAGTAATAGGATTTGGTAGTCCTGGCATCGTAATGCCACATAGGAGACCATACGCCTGCCCTCTGATCAACATCTGGGACAACGCTTCGCCAACGATAAGGAAGAGGAGGGGGGAGAGGGGATCGCCTTGTCGAAGCCCTCTAGTGCTTTTATAAAATAAATAAATAAATAAATAAATAAACCCTTAGGAGATCCATTCAAGATAATAGAAAAATGAGCAGAGCTAATGCAAGCCTTAACCCACCTTCTTCATTTGATTCCGAAACCCATTCGAGTCAGCATGTAAAGAAGAAAATTCCAATCGACATGATCATATGCTTTGGCTACGTCCAACTTACAGAAGATACCTTGAGAACTGGATTTATGACAAGAATGTAAAACTTCGGTAGCAATGAGAGCTCCATCCAAAATCTGTCTGCCCTTAATAAATGTGTTCTGGTGAGGGGATATGAGGCTGCCGATAACCTTTGATAGACGAGAAAAAAGAACTTTCGCTAGGATTTTGTATGGACTCCCCACCAAGCTGATCGGACGGAATTGAGAAAAAGAGGAAGCCCCTGAAACTTTTGGAATGAGTGAAATGAAAGAAGCTCCTAATCCCTTCGAGAGCCTTCCTCTAGCGTGAAATTCGTGAACAAAAGCCATCACGTCATGACGAACAACCTCCCAAAATATCTGGTAGAAGCTCATCGGAAACCCATCTGGCCCTGGAGACTCATCCCCCTCTAAGGCGTCTACAGCAGCCTTGACCTCAGCCTCAGTGAACTGGACCTCTAACGAATCTGCCACAGACTTCTCCAAAGAGGAGAAAAGTAAATTATCAAGGAGCGGTCTCTTCCAGTTTTCCTCAGTGAGAAGATGTTTAAAATGCGAAATGGCAATACGTTCGATCTCAGCTTTGTCCTCTATTCTGTTTCCGTTATCTGAAATACTGAGGATGGAATTCGCCTTGGCCTGCATGTTGGCCATATTGTGGAAAAACTTAGTATTTTTGTCCCCCTCAACGATCCATTTCATTCTGGATTTGATTCTCCAGGACGTTTCATCTTCGAAAGCTATATTCGATAAATTCTGGATGATGTCAATTCTCCGGAGCTGAGCTTTGTTCGAAAGCGGGGCGACCTCTGCCTCACCATCAATACGCTGTAATTCAGACAGCAGAGACGCAACTTCAGCCTCTTTTTTTGAAGAACCTGATGACGCCAATCTTTAATCTTAATTTTGAGAAGTCTGATTTTACAGAGAAGCCTGTGCCCTGTGTAGCCTTTAGCCTTAAAATTCGACCACCATTCAATAATGTTCTGGTGGAGGTGCTCGGATTGAAACCACGCCGCATTACATTTGAAAGATTTCGGGCCCCAATTTTCATCCTCCACAGAGAGAAGAATTGGACAATGGTCCGACGTCGTTCTCGGGAGAGCCGACTATTGAAGATGAGGGAAGGACTCCATCCATTTGGGTGAGACAAGAAACCTGTCGAGGCAAGTTTGAATGGAGTCGACCTGGCCATTGGTCCAAGTATATCAAGCTCCAAGTAACGGAAGATCTATTAGCTGTTGATGTTGAATCCACTCCGAAAATCGAAGCATAGCAGGAGTCAGCCTTCTCTTTCTAGAGTGGTCGCCAGCGTAACGGGTGATGTTGAAATCGCCAATCATGCAAGACGAATATAAGAAGACTGTCTGAACCAAGGTGTCCCGTATCGGTATCGGTTGGTGTAACGGTGCCCTCCGAAACCGATACGGATACGGGGGCGTAACGGCGCAAATTTTTTTTTTCCTAAAAAAATATGAAAAAATATGGATTAAATCCAAAATATTCTAAGCATTCCAAATATGCATTCATTTATAAATTGGAACATATTTATGGTGGTGTAACGGTCCACTCTTTGGTGAGAAGTTGTATAGGATTGTTTGATGAATTTATGAACTAGATAACCTGAATTTGACTCCAAAATTCATATATTTAATTTTCTAACTATCTACTATCAATGATAGATATATTAAAATGAATATAATATGAAAATATCTTACATTTAGGTGTTTGCAATTATTTTTGAGGGCCAAAATTCATGCGTAAATAGAAAAAAATATATAAAAAAATAAAATGGCACCCCAAATATGTAAAATGCACATTAACATGTTCTACTATGATTAACACATCATATGGCATCATTAAAACAGTAAAAGAATCATTAAAAAATGATTTTTCAAATTTTGAAAAAAAGGGCCGAAATAAATGCGTAAATAGAAAAAAATTTAAAAAAATATAAAATGGCACCCCAAATATGTAAAATGCACATTAACATGTTCTACTATAATTAACACATCATATGTCATCATTAAAACAGCAAAAGAATCATTAAAAAATGATTTTTCGAATTTTCAAAAAAAGGGCCGAAATAAATGCGTAAATAGAAAAAAATAAAAAATATATAAAATGGCACCCCAAATCTGTAAAATGCACATTAACATGTTCTACTATGATTAACACATCATATGGCATCATTAAAACAGCAAAAGAATCATTAAAAAATGATTTTTCGAATTTTCAAAAAAATGGCCAAAATATATGCGTAAATAGAAAAAAATATAAAATGGCACCCCAAATCTGTAAAATGGACATTAACATGTTCTACTATGATTAACACATTAAATGGCATGATTAAAACAGCAAAAAAATCATTAAAAATTGATTTTTCGAATTTTAAAAAAAAGGGCCAAAATTCATGCGTAAATAGAAAAAAATATAAAAAAATTATTAAATGGCACCCCAAATCTGTAAAATGCACATTAACATGTTCTACTATGATTAACACATCATATGGCATGATTAAAACAGCAAAACATATTAAAAAAAGTATAAATACCTATTTTTAACGAATTTCTGAAAAATGGCCCACCGAGCTTTGATTCAAGAAAATCCGTAATATAATGTGTTTTTATCTCAAATACCTAGCCAAGGTTGGTCGAAATTAGTAGTAGAAGGAGTGAGAAACAGTTTAGAAGCAATAGGTTTCAAAAAAACAGCAAAAACAGAGCTTAAAATGGAAAAAAAAAAAAAAAAGTTACCATTATTAGCCCGATACGGGCCCGTAACGGCCGTTACGCCCCGTAACGGGCCCGTATCGGCTGATACGGGTACAAAATCGGGTGACGGCCAATACGACCCTGAAACGCGTAACGGTTCCCACCGTTACCGTTACGTATCGGCCGTTACGGTCGATACGTAACCGTTTTGGCACACCCTGGTTTGACCCGATTCAGCTCAGTCCAGAGGTCCTCCCTGACTGCATCATTGTTAGGCCCATAAACAACAGACAAAAGACAAGAGAAGGGAGAAGACTTATCTTGGAGTGTGACAAAAACTAACCACACGCCGTAATCTGAAGAGAGCTCCCACTTGGAAGATTTCCAAGCGATCAAAATACCTCCCAAGGATCCAATAGCGTCTAAGGATACCCACTTAACATCGTTCACCTTCCACAGTGTTGAGAGCAGGCTATCTTTAAAGAGGGGAACTTTCGTCTCCTGGAAACATATAACATCCGGATTGCATCTGTTAACGGTAGCTTTAATCAGACTCCTCTTTTGCTTGGAGCCCACACCCCTAACATTCCACGAGATTATCTTCATTGGCTAACAAAACTTACCCGGGTACCCTGTCTTCTAGATTTGTACGGTGATGATGATCTAAACCCAGGACTTGCTTCCAAATGCTGTAATTCACGATTGGTGGAGATTTTGGCCAGTTGTTTTCCGGCGGATGGCCGGTTGGCTATGGGTCTCCCCCTATTCTATATGCACTGAAATAGGGCGACATAATCATCCAAACGATCTCCAAAGGACAAGCCTAAAGATCTCCCTACCTTTCCCATAGCATCTCTGATCCATTTCTTGCTGTGAATCTTTGCCAGGAGATCAGCCCGATTCATTTATGCAGAAAACTTTCTCCACCTAGTTCTCAGCAATCATCTATAAAGGTTCCGCCATAAGCACCTCACTAGACAGGTTGTCCTGGAATAGCGTAAGCGGACCCAGTTCCGAATCAACCACCGACGGAGGAGAGGAATTGGAAAGAGATGAAGGACGAGACAGGTATTCAGAGTCGCTTCCTCTCCCAAGAGAATCAATTTCGAGTTCAAGAGCAGTGTTGACCTTCGAGGCTGGGTTCGGGGTGAGTATGAGGTTAGAAGTTTTCCATCCAAGTGCTGGGGATTCATAACGTATAGGGAGAGCAAGGGAAGAAGGGCTCGCTAAGGACAATGCGGGGGGTTGGATAATGGATAATGACGGGTGAGGGTTCGGGTCCGGGTCCGGATAAGTGTGCTCGATCGACGAATCCCGGATGTATGACACCCATCCACATGTAGGGTTCACAGAGACGGTAGGCACGTGGCTCTCAAAAGCGTGCGAAGAGGAGGGACGCGGCAGTGCATTAAATGTCGCAGATGCTGACTGGGCGCAATCTCCGTTACCCCGTGGACAATCAGAGCATTCTCCTGGATAAAAGGTTGTTTGCCCATCTTTCGAAGCAAAGAAAAGATCAGCGACTCCACGCGTCGATCGACACATCGAACTATCAGGAACCAAGGACGGTCGAGATGCAGCAGCGTCTGACGAAGGCGGCCGAGGCGACAGATCGCCACCACGCGTTACGTAAAGAGCAAGGGAGTGGTCTTTCCCGCCGCAGTTGTCATGATGGTTGACAGACGAACGGGGAGGTACTCCGCAGGAGTATGGTTCTCGTATACCTTCTTCCAGAGGATGTTGTTGAAGCTTCGTAGGCGGTGGCGGCAGTTCTTCTCTGATACGCCATAAATCGCCCCACCGTGGAAGCAGAACGTCCGAAGCTTCCCTAACGATTGGAAAATCCAAGGGACGATCATCCACCACCACTTTAACAGCTGGTGGCAGTGACGCACCCTTCTTTCTTCGAACTCTAACCCTAATAACACCAACTTCCTCCCTAAGTTTCGTTTTAGCATCCAGCTCCAAGATAGATCCCAGATAAGCAACGACGGAAATGAAAAATTCATCAAACCACAGTTCCAAAGGGATACCCCATATTTGAAACCAAACGTTTTCCATGCCAAACATGGAAAACTCTTCCCAACGCATGACTCGGGCCACCGGACCTCCAGAGTGGAGGTGACCCGCCATTAGTAACATTTCAGGGTTAATTCTCGGACACACCTTTACCCAGAGCTCATTGTAACCCAAGGGCTTAATCTTGTAGTTTCCCGGCCGGAAACCCGTCGTTTCGGAAATCCAGTCTCACCTGTGAGATAGACGCTCCCTCCTTACAGAGGATGACCACCGTCTCCTTTAAGTCGTCAGCAGCCCTTTGGAAGTGAGTCATATTGACTAAAATGGGATCGCCTACCATCGGCATAGCAGGTGATTCCCTATAATCAGATATAAGAGGGATGCTGATCGGGGGAGGGGGAGTCTTGTTCAGCAGGGCGTCTTTGAAAGGCCCTGAGGAGGTAGGAATAGGATTGGGATTGGGGGTGATTTTTTTTTTTGGGGGAGAGGACGGAATATTGGGTTTAAGACGATACATCTTCGAATTTTTCTTTTGAAGCTTGAGCGGAGGTATGATGTTAGGGCCGTATCTTGCTCTTTGAACCAGTAGTGGACATCCAGCGAATTTCTCTCCATGTAGAATGTCCACCGCCCTCGCTAACTCCGTTTCGGACGACATGCGAACTAACACGAAACCTCTATACGCCCCCGAGCTGCGATCTCTAAGCATAACAACGTCCATAACAGCCCCGGCTCGCCTGAAAATCCGCTCAAGGTTAAGAGGGAACCAACCACTCGGAAATCCTTTAACAAATAAAGTCGGAAATGCTTTTCGATTTCTAGCCCCAGAACCCACTGGTCTTGATTTCCGACGTGGAACAGTCTGCCATTCCTGGTCATTCTCTTCCACTGTTTCAGTAGAAGGCTGCGTTGAAAGCCTTTGCTCTGCCGTGTTAACCTCTCTTGCTCCCGAGGACTTCCCACTCGACTTGCTGGAGATGACGGTGGAGCAAACGCCCCATCGTCGTATGCCATTGCTCACCATCGTCGTATGCCATTGCTCACCATTTTTATCTGGGTATTATCCACTCAGAAATCCTTTAACAAATAAAGTCAGAAATGCTTTTCGATTTCTAGCCGCAGAACCCACTGGTATTGATTTTCGGCGTGAAACAGTCTACCATTCCTAGTCGTTCTCTTCCACTGTTTCAGTAGAATATGTCTTTCTCTTTTACAAACTATCTATCCTCATGTGGCATCACACACCAAATTTTGTGCGGGCTACTGCTCATTAGCCTTCCTTCAGCTGCATTTTGCAGGGTTGCAGGGAATTTCAACAATATCAGGTCAGTTTTCTCCAAAATATCATTTCTGTAATAGTCTAGATTTCATCTCAGTAAATGGGTCTTGCCTCCTTTCTTATCTACGATTGAAAATTCTTATCTTGCTGATTTTACATGTTTCACCTATCGATCAGTCCAGATTCTTCAAATGATTCAATATGAAGGGCATTTTGAGGCTGTTGCCCGTGTTGTTGAAGACGCCTTGGCTGTTTTCCCTCCTTAGCTAGATCTCTTTCAGTCTGATAGAACAGTTTTTCGTTTTCTTTTTTCTTTTCTTTTCTTTTCTTTTTTGGCTCGGTTGAGTGAATTATCAAATACACTGCCTCTCTATGTTTATTTTAATAGTTACATCATCATCAGAAGTTAATATCTGACACATTATCAATGAATTTCAAAGGCCATGTTACTAAAAATCTTATCCTTCAAATAATGACCATTAAACTCAAGGAAGTAAATGTCCATCAAAGATATCAGGCTGCCAAGATGTTTATTGGAGGGAAACAAAAACTAGGGTATATAGATGGATCTCTTGTGGAACCTAAAAAGATGATCCTAAACATAAAGAATGGAAGCCAATACCCTCTTGGTGAAGGTATCCAAAAGCGGTTACGCAACGGCCACTACATAGAAAAATGGCTCCCTGTAACAGCCCATTACGGAGCCAATACAGAGCTTTTCAAAAAAAAAAAACAGAGAGAGAAAGGCCATGATGGCTATAATGGTCCATCTCGTAACAGTAACAACGGTGGCCATTACCATGATTGAATACCTTGCTCTTAATAATGCCATGGTCGCATGAAAGAAATTAATTGAAACTAGAAGGATATTTGAGCTATTGGCAAGGCTCAATCTTGAACCTGAATTTGAACTATTTTGCATTCAGACTCTTGGGTGCCAAATTCTTCCTAATCTTAATAATGTGCATGCCACTCCTATTGGGAGATGAACGAAGGGATGAAGTACAAGTTTGTTCCATCCACAGAAAGATTTGCTTTTTTCACAAAGGGAACTGAAGGCCCTGGAAGATGGATAGATCATGACTCTGGAAGGTGTGCTTGCAGGCGACAGCAAATGTAGAGGATCTGGAAACCCAACACCACCCCCCCCCCCCCCCCAACTTTTCCTTCTTTATTTTGAAGGGTAGCAAGCAAAGGAATCATTATATTGATATTTGCTAGAAATTGCATGGTAAACCCTCTAGTGTGTCTAGATGTAATGCCAATAGTGGTTCTACAGAATCCAACAAATCCCCAACTAAACCCTTCTGGTGAATCCAATCAAATCTTACAAAATGAATATGTTTCAATGATTCACAAGATGGTTGTCCTAGAAAGTAACATTTGTTCCAAAAGATCACCCTACATCGCTTTTGCACAGGCAAGTCTTCTCCTCTGCTCTTCGTGTTACTTTTCTCAATAGTCCTTGGGTGATTCACTCAGAGCTACTATCCATGTTACTGATACATTGCAATCCACTTCTTTTGTTGTTCAAACTCCACTTCGCAAAGTAAAAGTAACAGATGACAGCTTTTCCACTATTACTAGAAAAGGTGTTCTTGTTTCTTGCAATATTTCATTATCTTCATTTCTTGTGCTTAATCTATCTGCAAATTTATTGTCTATCAGTAATCACACAAAGACCTTTCATTACTGTTCATTTATCATCCTTACCTTCAGTGTGCATATTCCTTCCTTTCCATCAAATCAGCTTTCTGTCAGTATGCTAACCAAGCAACTAAATTGTTGTATTACATTCTATGCTTTTCATTGTGTCATCCACAACTTACAATAAAGAGGATTGGTACTGACTGTGACAACAGGACTATACTTGTTCGATACAAGCAACATTTCTTCAACTCTTTTAATTCTACATCCATTGAGAGTAATAAAAATAGCATATTTGTGGCATTCACGTTTAGGGCATGTGTCTTTTAATTCTCTTCAAATGTTTGTTTCCAAATTTAGGAATGACTACGCCGTATCTGGGAGGTTAGGCCGTATCTCTGCAGTAGCATCAACAAGTTGGGCCCTGTCTGCCTTTGTCCAGGCCATTTATATTTCGGACATGAAACTAGGCCCAACCTTAATTTGCCAGGCCTTCTTTTTCAGATATGGCCAGCCCATAGGCCTAAAAATGAAACCAAAACCCAGCACACAGTAGCTGGGCCATAACCTTGATAGGACAGCCCAGCACATTGAAAGCCCTACATATATGGAGCATGATACAAAAGACATGGAAAAACATAATTCCACAGGTGCATCCGATACTCATGCTTATCTGCTGATACTTTTGGATTTATGATAATGCTTAGGGACATAAATCTATAGGTTTCAGCATTTCTTTATGTAATTCTTGATGTCATGCAGATGCATGTGAAGCGTGAACATATCCTATAAACTTAATGCCCTTAGTCTAGAACATCCTCAAAAAGATTAGATTATAATTTATGACTCTGTCTCTTATGTTTCCGTTCGGAGCAGTGATACAAGTACCAAGTGCAGAAATTGTAATAGTTAAGTTGCCAATACAAGTACCAAGTTCTGGCATTCTTTAAACGGCAAACATAAGTTGTGTTATGCAAAATTCTATCGAGGCTCTTTTTCGGAATTTGACATGATTATGGCGGAGGTTCTCGTGGCTGCCCTGAGTGGAGATTGACTTTGCTCACTGTGGTTTGGTTGTTATGGTTGGAAAGAAACAATCGCTGTTTCCACAACCAGTGTCGTTTGCCGGGTAGTGTCCTAAGTCAGGCCTTTTTGTTATTTCGGAGTGGTCAGCCTGAGCTCCGGTTTTGGGTCTCTCTTTGGGGGGTTGTATTGTATTTTTTCTTTTCTTCATGTTTCTGTTTTTCTTCTTTCTGTTTGCTTGTTTCTGTTCTTTCCCTGCTTTTCTTTTTCCTTTTTTTCTTTTTGAGTGTGTGTGTGTGTGTGTGTGTGTGTGTTGGGGGGGGGGAGGTTCTGGTACTATGTTTACTAATATTTTTGTGATCTATGGTAATATTTAGGGCATAAATCTATACCCTCCATAATTTCTTTCTGTACATCTTCAGGTCATGCAGATGGATATGAACATAGCCTACAAACTCAACCCTCTTAGTGTAGAAAATGCTAATAAATATTGACTTAATGACTCGGACTCCAATGTTTCCATTCAGAGCACAGATACAAGTACCACGAGCAGAAATTGTAATAGTTAAGTTGATGGTGAAACAATCAAAATGTCTGGTACTATGTTTACATGGAACTCATACCAAGGGATAACCACTTTTTGGAGTGAAACATGTTGACTTATGGACACTTTTATACCACCATGGAGCCCAAACACCATCCACTGGTTTTGGACCGGCTTCCCACCTGAAATAGAACGTGTTTGGCATCAGCAAGTAATTTTGCACTCACGAAATGCCATTCATAGAAGAGAATAGACTGAAGGATTAAGGCTGTTTTTGGAAGTCAATATATTCGCATTTAGCAAAATAGATAATACACTCAATACAGCTCCTTGTTGAATTAAGCGCACTTGCCATTTCATGCCTGAGAAATGGGGTTTCTGCACTTTCAAAACATACACCCATGTGGTGTGGTGGGTGGCTCGGTGTGTAAAGAAAAAAAAACTGTAAACCCATTCTCGAACTAAAGTGGGCATCACTTAAGAAGGACCAATGTCTTGAAATTTGAATCTGATTGTAAAATTGTAGGAGGATTGAAAACTTAGATCGTAATCGCAAATCATAAAATTCGTAGGATTTTTATGATCTTTTACATAAAGTATAGAAAAAACTGAAATAACATCCATGAAATAATATCCAAAGCGAGCGTCATCATGAAATTTATTTTTGCTGACTATGAGATAGTATTAATTGATATATGAGCTTTCAGGTTCTTCTAATATATGCGACAAATATTAGATAATGCACATCATGGCTTGGCTGCATTTTTCAAACAATGAAAGGTCTCATAGCTTCTAAAGTTTTGCAACAATCTTCAAAACACACTATAAATTACAACCATCTTTGCAGCACTGAATTGTGTAACAGATAACATAACAATCTTGCGTTCTTATGTAGTTTGAATGTTACAGAAGATTTTGTCTGCTAGCACCAACTACCAGGAGACGTCAGATTACAATGGATTCAAAGCCTCAGGTTCGCTGAATAATCTCATATTGACGGTCTCCGACAAAACAAGATGAACTCATCACAGTGAAACTTTAAGGAGCTACTTATAAAACTCCACATTTTGGAAAACCAAAGATAACCTAGCTACAATGATGTTTTTGCAATAGAAATTGACGGATAAGAAACAAGTAGAAAACATGTCGCAGCTAGTGTTTGGGAACAGTTTCGCATACTTGAGCATTGAAGCTTGAAAAGGAATGCCCAAATCTTCACAAAGACCACGCAATGCAGTCTGCATTTACACAAGAGAGAGAGAGAGAGAGAGAGAGAGAGAGAGAGAGAGAGAGAGAGAAAACCACCAGACTTTCAAATCAACCTAAAGTTAATTGTAAGTTGTAACTACATCTGTGAATTGAATCTAAAAAAAGATAGCATATTCAATAAATTTATTCAAAACATGGATGGAAATTGTATATTAGGGAATGGAATGCTGTGTTTCGAACATAAAACTTGGATATGGTATGAGGCCCCTCGGTAAGGAGCTCAGAGTTTGGATTCAATCAGTGCCACTCAGATTTCTGTTTTTTTTTCTTTCTTTCTTTCTTGTTTCTTTTTTGCACACACCAGATATTTATTTCATGAGATTAAAAAATACAAAGGGGGTACATAAACCCAAACTCTGAAGGACTAAACGACAACATAGAACAAGGCAACGGAGTACTATGATACTATCTCATGCGAAGGCTCAGAAGGCCCATCCAATGCCAGGAAATTGGATGTCAATAAGATCTTTTTTTGAAAGGTAACACTACCAGGGATTAGACCCTGGATCACTCACACACACTACACGGTCTATACCAGCTCACCTAACGAGCAGGAGAGACATCACTCAATGTTTGTTAAGCGTTGCAAAGGAAAAACTGCTATTCTCATTGTCTATATGGACGACATCAGTCTCTCTGGAAATGATCGTGAAACCATTCAGATTCTCAAAGGTTATTATTTGCAAACAAAGTTTGATATCAAAGACCTTGGTCCCTTGAAACACTTTCTTGAATAGAGGCACCTCAATCAAAGAGAGGGATTTTTCTCTCAGAGGAAATATACTCTTGATCTACTTCAAACGACTAGAAATCTTGGCTACAAAAACCTGCCGATTCTCCCCTTGACCCAAACCACAAACTCTGCTAAGAGGATGGGGAAATTCCTCATGATCCACAAACCTATCAACACCTAGTGGGAAACTGATTCACTTCGCTATCACTCATGCGTAAGAGTCACCAACCAGTTTATGCATGCAGCATGCCCCTAGGACACTAATTTTGAACCAGCAAGGCAAATTCTACAATATCTAAAAAGATCTCCAGGCCAAGGCGTTCTCTACTCCCATCATGGGCACTTGTACATAAGTGGATATTCAGATGTAGATTAGGCAAGGAACCGGACGATCACAGATCTAACTCCAGATATTGCATGTTCCTGGGCAGAAATTTGGTTACTTGAAAGAACAAAAGGCAAACAGTCACTGCTCAATCTAGTGTGTAGGCTGGGTAATGGGCTATGGTCCATGACACGTATGAGTTAATGTAGCTAAAAAAGTCGATGACTGACTTAAGTTTTCTTGTTAAGAAGCCAAACAAAATGGAATGTAATAATCAAGCAACTATCCATATCCCTATGAATCCTGTTTTCCATTAACAAATTAAACAGAACGAAGTCAACTATCATTTCATCCTGATGAAAGATAACTGCAAAAGAAATTATAACTCCATATATCTACTCTACTGAACAGTGAACAGATGAGTCTCTTTTGAACACTCACACTTCAACACATTGTAAGAAAGCTGGTGGACATATATGCTCCAACTTGAGAGGGAGTGCCAGAATGTACATTTGAATATAGTCTTGCAAGCCACCATACATGTAAAATACTTGTCTAATCCTTTTAATCTTAATTAGTTGTTGTATATTGCTTTTTTAAGGAGAAGAGATAAGGATGTAAGTAAGATAGTTTTGTCTATATGATGAATTGCTAACTCAAATTGAGAAGCGAGCCATATCCCTCAAAAATATTCTTCTCCATGTCATCTTCATATTTTCGTCTCCTCTCTTTAGATTGAAATCAACTCTAACAACACCTCTAACTAGGATAAGTCATCTCAGTTGTAAAAATAAATAAATAAAAGCAAAAAATAAAAAACAAAACTATCATGTTCCAAGCTGAAGCTGATTCTTGTTATAGCATAAATAACCATCAAAGCAGCAGGCTATTTTAGCCAAATGAGGCTGCAAATTTTCAATTTATAACTGATAAATATTGACCTAAGTGTGACTATTTCCGAATTCCCCTTTATGGTGGCCATCTAATAGTTGGGCTAACATACAACATCGAGGACAACCTCGTTGGCATTAAGTGGTGTTCGGTAAACATGGATTGTTGAGCTCCTCGCGAGATTCTAGAGCCAAGCACTCGACCATTTAATCAAGCATGACCCACTGTGCATGCTCACCTCTAACACAGCAATATGCCTGGCAGCTGCACTTCCATGTGCCTACTTTTCTCGCTTGTCCCCTGCGGTGTGCATGTAATATTAGTACAGCAACGGACTAGTGTTGGCACTCAAGTGTTGTCAATGCAAGCCTCTACCACGACTAGTTTCTAAGAGACCAGGTAAAAGTGAAAGGTTGATGTCCAGCGGGCAATCATAAATTTTTTGCCAATACCTTCTAAATCTGACCCCGAATTGTTGGTAGAAGGCTGAGATGATGATCATGATCATGAACTGAGAAATACTGGCATAAGTGCAAGATTTCATTAAATAATGACATTTTCAAGTGACTACGAGTTAGTAATTCATCTGTGTATAAATATGATATTATGTGAAATGTTCGCTACAGCTAATCCAAAAAAACGGATGTAGCCAGGCCCTCCACATGGAGAACATCAACTGTCCATCAGGTGGGCATGTTGCAGATTACCTGGCCGAGAAATTGGGGAGGAGCAAGACTTATGTGGGCCACCGTACAGAATTATGGACAATTAAAAAACTTTTCCCAGCCTTCCATTTTTTCACATGGTGTGGCCCACCTGACGAGTAGATTAGACAGATTTTTTGCCTGAAAAATCTATGTGGTGGATCCCACCTGATGGATGGTTCAGATATCTTACACATACCATCTTTGCATGCATTGCAGGCATGTATAAGAGCCGGACTGTATACACATGTAGGACTAGCAAACCAATAATGTAAACCACCAAGAAGATCTCGTATTACCAACTGGATCATCTGGTTTCATTGGTCTTAGCAGTTCTCTCAAATATATTACACCATAGAAATGTGTCACCTTGCGTTCCAGTAAGTCAGTTAAGCAGTAAGTAAAGACTTCAGGTAATTTGATATCATCATGTGCCGTGACAAGGAAAAAAAAATAGAATAAGAAAGTATTCTGTGTTAGGATGCTTATTTGAATTTAATTGAAATAATTCAAATTAGCCAAGTAGAACCAAAGTGGGCTGCTCCCTTCCTCTTAAATACACTAGCCTCAATTGAAATTACATTGGCTCATTTCCAACTTGAAATGAATGGAATTTCAATCAGGAATTTGTCCGCCATTATAAACTAGCAAGGTGGCAACTCCCTCTTAATCATTCTTGTGCATTTATACGAGTCAATACAGAGTTAATAATTTTTTTTGAAAAATGGATCTCTCAAACCAGGATACAAAGCCAAAGTTGTCAATTAAACCATCCAAACCCAACTATGAATGGGAACAAGACACTAGCACACTCCTCAAGATACTTAAGAACTCAAATCTTGCACGGTAAATCAGCGGATTCAAGATAGAATGGTATTCCTCAATGATGAAAAACACAAGCTGAGGACCCATATTTATCGCATGCTTGGAGTCATCAAAGGATGACCACATTAAAAAAAATAAAAAATAAAAATTCCTCATTTTCCTTATGAGAGTGAGCCTTTCGCATTTCCGACAATTTCCAACAATTAACAAACAAGGAAAACCAATTCCCCATTGATAAATATCTTTTTCCTTTTTCTAAATAGACCCAAATGAGATAATATTTACAATCCGCTATTATCCTAATGTAATTATAAAATTGCCATTAGAATCTCAAATATTTTCATGATGTTGATGCAAACCACAATTTATGCTCCTTCACATGCAGATCTAAGTTAACAATCTCATTTTTCATGGGTCTGAGGCATGAAACCTACGGAACCTCCCACCATCATTGGGGGTTGAAATTGTACCAAGTCCAATTAAATTCCAAAGACAAACCATCCCATCTTTGTATTTGTCTGCCCCAGATCTTCTCGAATCACATTAGATCGAGCATGTTCCAATCCTAGATGAGCTAGCTCTCGGAACCCAACACACTTCCATTGAACATGCAAACAAGTACAACAAATCACATTTTTTGTCCTTTGGGTTGGAGCCCACAGCTCAATGGTAGACATGCATGTTTCAACATTTAGGTCTCAGGTTCGCGCCTGCTTATCTATCACACATGCAATTGTCTAAAATAGTCTGCAACATTCACCGATAAAGCAAAGGTTCATTAGTATTTGATTGGAAACTGATCTCTCTAACCCACATGTGGACTTAACCTTGACATGGTTGCTTTCCCAATATGCTTCTAACCTCATCAAATAGATTCGCATGACCTTGAGAATGCACACCAAGCTAGCATCATCTTATCTTGGCTATGCCACATAATTACAAGTACTAAGGGCACTAAAGTCACCAACCAAATTCTCAGACTCGCACAACAATGAGAATCGGGATCAATCCCATGGCTTGTAGTGTGTGATATGAGTCACAAATTATGATATATCAAATGATCACCACACATCATCACACACGCAACGCCATCGATCATCTCAAGATCAATCTTGGTGAATTACGTAGGATATCGTGACTTGGCCAGGCAATATATGTTGTAATGGTGGGAGTAACAGTCCCCATCATTACCATAAAATTATGGTTGTTACGCCCCCCGCAATGGTCAAAATTATCTATCTATTTATTTATTCTTTATTCTTTAATTATTCTTCTTTTTTTTTTTTGCCAAAAAATCTGAAGAGGGGGCGGAGAGAGAGAGATATTGCAAGGAAGAAGAAGGATACTTTTTCCCAGGTACTGTTTTTTCTCTTTAGCCAAAAAAATTCTCTTTTTTGAATTTATTGTGTAATGGCCCACAGCCGTTATGCTGGTCCGTTACAGATCATTTCAGGCCCCGTAATGGCCATTACAGGCCGTTATAGTCAATTTTGGGGGAATGGGATGTTACGACCCTGTAATGCATAACAACCCGAACCGTTTCCATTACGTAATGGCCATTGCCGTTACGTAACAGATATGGCACACCTTGTAGCCAGGTCTAAAAAAAGCAACGCTTATCTCATGGAGATCTAATCTTTCATTTCTTCAATCAGGGCCAAGGGTCCATTTCACTATGCACCTGCATCTCAACATGCATGACTCAATTCCATGCTCAAACACAAGGATCTATATTGCGAGAGGTGGACCAAAGCCAACCGACGAAGATATATAGATAGACGCATAGTGCTTGCAAAACCAGAAAGAGGTGCATAAATAAAGCATCTCATGCATGTAAAATAAACCCATTTTTTATAAGTAGGAAATACAAACTGCAAGCTAGCCCATAATCATAGTTGACAATATCAGTGTTCGAAATATCGATACTATCGGCCGATATATCGGCCGATATTATCGGTATCGCACCACTGCGAGACGATACACCCCCGATAACCACCGGAAGATACCAAAAAATTCAAAATCCCAATATCGGCCGATATATCGTCGATATCGCACGATATATCGACAATATGGCGAGATTTCCTCTCCATTATCGTCGGAGACAAATGCACGGACAGAAAATCGGATCCGGCTTGTGGAGAATAAAAAAAAAAATTTGAATTAGAAAAAAAAAGAAAAAGAAATCGGAGCGTACCTGGCTGGAGGTGGGCCACTCGACAGGTAAGTAGGATTTTCTGCAAATTTTCTTCAACTTCCCCCTTTCTTGGAGATTCCGGCGAGGAATCAGGCCGTGGTCGACATTTCCGGGTCACAGGAGAGAAATCTATCGACGTCCGAAGAAATCCAAGCGAAATCCGGAGAAATCCTCTCCGAAATGTCAAGAAATCATCGTGAGATATGAAAATTCCTGGATTTGGGCGAGATTTTAGGGTTCCAGAAGGCCGAAACCCTCGCTGCGTCAAAAAACAAGGGTGTCCGAGCCCTCTTTTAGTGTATTTGGGTCGGGTGGTGTACCGTACACCACCGAGTGTTGACATCATCAAGTGTTGTGGGTCCCATCATAAGGCATGCGTTAAATCCAAACCGTTCTTCCATTTGGCGAGCTCGTTATAAGGCTTGAGCCGAAAAATAAGACAGATCCAGAGAACAAGTGGACCACACCCCAAACAATAGACAGTAGTGGGATATTGAACGTCTACCATTGAAACCCTTTTGAGGTCAGAGAAGTTTTGGATAAATATGATATTTATTTTTCCTCTTCATCCAGCTCTGTGTGACCTCGTGAACAGATTGGATGGAAAATAAAAGTCACGGTGGGCCGTATGAATGTTTTAATAGTGAGAATCACTGTCCCACTGCTATTTGTGGTGTGGTCCACTTGAGCTTTGGATATTAATTATTTTTTGGCTCATGATCTAAAATAATCTCTCCAAATGGTTGAACGGTGTGGATATAATAAATATATTATTTTGGGGCTATATAACATTAAATCTGGTCCAAAAGGAAGCGGATTGGCTGGTGTACCACACGAGGACGCGGATTGCGTACTACCCCCGCCCGTCCCTAGCTCCGAACGGGCAGGTCTGTGGTCGGGCCCACCGTGATGTATCTGTACATCCAAACCGTTAATCCCTTTTCTCATATTATTTTAAGGTATGAGTACGAAAATGAGGCATATCCAGCGCTCAAGTGGACCACACCAAATAATAAGCTTGGTTGCATTAAAATGCACTAAGCATTAAATGTCAGTGGGATTAGATGCAAGAGTCATTTTGTAGGGCCCACCATAACATTTATTTTCCATCCAATCTGTTCATAAAGTCACAAAGACATGAATTAAGAGGAAAAACAAATTTTATATTGATCCAAAAATTCCGTGAACCCCTAAAGGGTTTCAATGGCAGACGTTTAATCCCCCCATTACTTTTTTCAGTGTGGTCCACTTGATCGTTAGATCTATCTTATTTTTCATCTCAAGTGGACTATACTCAAGGAAACAATGGTGGTTGAACACAGTACCATTAAAAACTTTTTAGGGTGCACCTTGATTTTCCCTATATTTTATTAGGCACTTAATTTATTTATAACTTCACGTAAGTTTGAATGAAGAGAAAAAACAATTATCAGCTTGATCTAACCTTTTGTGGCCCACTAATGGTCAATCATCATTGTTTCCTATGGTACGGTCCACTTGATTATTGGATCTGCTTCATTTTTTTTTTGAATAATGTCCTAAAATGATATGAAAAAACGGATGGATGGGGTGGATACTGAATATAGTTGTCATAGTTCAATTGCATAGCGCATATCTTAGTACAATATACAAAGGAAACCTATTATGACCATTTCTTTTTTCAGATTTTATGATTTAAAAGTGTGTATTAGGGTCTTTTAAAATAATCCCTGAAGTTTCATTGAAAAAATCAACAATTATCTTAATGTTTCCCCATGTTTCCCAAAAGTGCGATAAATTATGCGATACAAACGATATATCCCATGCGATAACCGATACGTATCTGTATCCCAAGGGTGCGATACATTGTGCGATACCGATATTTCGAACACTGGACAATATCATCAATGAACATTGTAGTGTTTTAAATATCTATGCTATGTAGCCTGTAGCTTACGCTACGTAATGTAGCTTAGCCTTCATGCTATGTAGCGAATGAAAATAGCTTAAGTTGCATGTAGCCTACGCTACGTGATAATTTGTGTATGCCACACTCTACATAGACTACGCTCTGCGCTAAGTAGCTCACATTACAAGTTATTTTCCCTAAAACATTAAAAAAACAATTAATGTTTTCAATGATTTGCTACATTTTTTTAAATATTAATAAAACTTAATTAATCTATTCAATGCTTTTAGTAAAATAATATAAGTAACAACATTAAATTTGTATTACTCTTTCTTTTCAATGATTTGCTACATTTTTTAATATTAATAAAACTTAATTAATCTTTTCAATGCTTTTAGTAAAATAATACAAGTAACGAGATTAAATTTGTATTACTCTTTCGTTATCTTTATACCTAATCATTGCCCTTTCCTATTACTTTTGGTTGTGCTAAATATCATGAAATTTTGTTAAATTTCATTATTAATTAGTCTAACTTGGTGCAGCATATCATGAATTGGTGCAAACCAAGAGTAGGCCTTGATTAAATATCTATAAGTAGCATGCAGCTTACACTACACGCTATGTAGCTTATGCCTCATGCGTCAGAGGGATGAACGCTACGCTACATGCTATTCGTTATTTAAAACACCGGAACATTGAGGTCTTGAGTTCAAGCTTATATTACCTAACAAAAAAATATCATCCAGTGAACAAGAAAGTGACACGTGTCTGATAGACCAAACAAAAACCAACAATACTGAATTTATTATTGCAGTTCAGTTTAGTTGAGCACCAGCACATTTCCTCTACAATTGTGTGCCATCTAGCACCACAATTAGTATAACAAAATCATGAAATGTTAGAGCTTTTAGACTATTAAGTATACTTCTATATGAACATTATAAAATATGAGCTTTGCTAAGCACACACATATGGACATGTGTGGTCCAAGATCCAATCCATCCATCGGAACAACACCACTGCATTGATGCCCTAGCCCACGAATCAAGTTGATCCACTGGTCAGGTGGGCCACAATTTGCAAAACAAATGTACAGCTCTGAAAAACTTGTATGAAGTTTTCTAAGCCATCCACATGTTTTCAATATTGGGGCCCACATGCCGCTTGGAACAGATTTTATTTTTGGGAAAATATGTGTAAGGTCAGACCAACCCTATGGATGGGACTAGATCTCAGAAGTATGTGTCATGTTGGCATGTCTGGCAGGTACATGAGCTTTATTGCACACGTGTGTGCACTTAGTAAAGCTCATACATATAACATAATACAATCTTCTTGACATATAGTTGCATGAAGCCTAAAATGAAGCGGCAAGAGATTGGGAGTGGGAGCAAGGAAACGCATATTGCAAAATGTTGACAGGTATTATCAGCTAGGAGGTGGAAGCAGGAGCGTAAGTCTTATGTGTGACTCGAAGCAGCTCCTAGTTAGAAGGATTGTGCAACCAAGTCTTGACAATGTGCTGGCAACCAAAGTGAGTGTCACCCACCATAGCTGGGAGATGCAGTGACATGGAAAATCTGCAAAGATGAACTATGACATGGGAAGAACATTTGCATGCTATTTATAGAAAGGTTCTATAACTCTTCAAACTCCAATTGATGCCTGTTTCGTTAGCAGAATATGCACTATAGAAGGCTAACCTCAGGATCGTCTTGCAGGTCTGCTGCATCTATGACAGGTGGAGGCGTTCCAAGTTCACAGAGCTCACTGTATATGGCAACCAGGCTAGCCAAACCCAGCTCAAGAAAGGATGGCGGCACAACTTTATCAAAGGATGGCTGACAACATGTCAAAGACAGCAGCACAACATAAATCAATGACTAGAAGAACGTAAAATTCATATATTTCAATAGCTAATACTACACATAAAAAGAAGAAAGAAGTATTACATAATTCCTACAAGACACATTATAAAATAAGAACTTGTGAATTCCAACAAAAATATGAATAATATCGTCTGGTTTGTTTAATATGTTTATGTGGGGCCCATGGTTTGGCAACCCAGACTCCGATGGCTGCATTGCAGGCTGTTCATCTGATAGGACAATCTATCCCTTCAATTGCCTGCAAATAAATAGCTAAACATGATTTTCCAGATTCAACAGCATAGGGCCAAAGATTGGATGGCTAAGATCCTCCAATCTAGAACCCTGGGGTATGATCTATCATGGTGGGTGGCATCAGACTGACTCTGGGTCACTGAATTATGAGGGCTTCTTGTATGGAGTGAAGACCTATCAAGGATCGAATAAAGGTTATTTCGTTTGTCTCTAATGTTAACTTTAAGAATCTCATGAATTCGTTGTAATGGTTGTCCCAATCAGCACAATTTAGAAAAGCTTCTCAATAAAGAGCATAGAGACACATCAAAGCATTGCTGGATACTCCATAGTTCATCACATGCAGATAAACCGCAACCATTACATTAACATGAACTAGAGACACAAGCAGTCTCTTCCACTACTATTCAATAGCCTGACATAGAAACTACAAACAACAAAATCATTATTACATCAACTTCATTGAGGAAGTCTACGACTAGATGGAATGCATTACATTGGTGGATTGCAGCAATGTCTAAAAAACCTTATCTAAGATTGAACCAGTGAAACCGCTGAATCAGTCCAAACCAGTTCCACCGCCACTTGGAATTTTGACATCATCACCATGTGATAAATAATAAAATAACAATAAAGTGCCATTGCAAGGAAAATAAGTTAGGGAATAAGAAATTCAGCTTTTAGATAAAATATGTTCTACTTACAAGAAATAAGGTGCCATTGTAAAAGCTTACCAAAATATCAAGGGGATTTCGTATCAATATGAAGTGCTTTCCTTTCTTCATTAAATCACTATTCAAGCCAGGTATGTATTGTTTTGACATATGCTGTATCAAAAAAAATGCACATGAGAAGTAATATTTTAGCAAATAAAAACGAAAGCTCTGACCCTTAACATAAGTAAAACCATCAACAGGAATAGAATTGCACACAACCCACTTCTCCTAGTTACGACCAGTGATTTAAATATCTATAATATCGGCTGATACTATTGGTATCACACATGGGCGATATATAACAGGCCTTTAGTTCACAGAATTTCCCACATCGTGTGATATTTCGCTAAATATCATAATGTATCAAAGAAATATCGATGCATTGCCATATTCTGATAATATCGCCTTTAAAAGTTACTTTGTATCTTCGATACTCTCAATAGTTATTGATGATACCACTAGTGTGTCAGCCCCCTTCTGAAAATATTGGAAAGTTTGCCAAAAATCCCCAAAAATATGTTTTCTCCAAAAAATTTTGCTTTGATTAGCGTTTTAAAGGATTTCAAACACTCCTGTTTGTTTGTTTTGGAGAGAAAAGGAGATTTGGATGCAAAGATAGAGATCGAAAAGTGGGCAGTACCATGAACAAATCAGTGAGGGTTTACAAATGTGAACAGTTTTTTTCTTGTTTAAATTGCTTGGAATTAGTGGGATGAAGTTAATAATCCATGATTTTACATGTTTTGCATACTTAATCATGAATTTGACCTCTGATTTTCAAAATATGGGAAATTTGAGAAAAATCCAAAATTTCCCGCATTTTACCCATTTAGGGCCTATTTGATTTGCCTATTTCCCCAATAATGTAAAGGAAATGGGCAATGATTACAAATTACTTTAATTGTCTCCTAACGATAGCTGCATTTGACCGTAATGATGAAAATTTTACATTGTTTGATTTATCCACGGTAAAATGGTAATGATAACAATTTAGATTACTTCAATGTCAAATCATCATCAAAATAAATTGATGTTGTTGTTTAGATTAGAGATTTTCACAATAATTACATGACAAAGTGCAATAATTACAAATTACTTGTCAATTGAATATATCTGCATTTGATCGACCATTCTTGTGTTTGGTTTAGCAAAGGTAAAACTGTAATCATGACACAATTACTTTACTAAGAAAACAGGCAAACAAACAAGCCCTTAACTTGCTAGAGTGTGGAAAAATCACATTAGAATGCTTGGAGGCTAATCTACATATTAACGGAACTTTTTGGAATTTTTAAAAAAGAAATGTTTTTCAAGAATAAATATTGAAAATTGATTTAAAATATATATTTTTTAAAATTAGATTGGCTAGATGTTATTTAGGCCTAATATTTATATAATTATGTGTATGTTGATTAAATGTCACAATGGCAAATAGATCAATGTAAATAGCATTTAATATTATTTTGTTAGCGATTTAGTGTATGACTTGTAATTTATAAATTATATTTCCATTTTCTATAATCAATAATAAATAAATAGCTTCTTCATTTTATTATTAATGTTAGTTACCTGTTATTTATTAGTTCTTACTTATTAAGTATTAATTGTTAAATATATTGTTGAATGTTGATGACTTGATGTCTTAATTCATTGTTTAATTGATTTTATTTTACTCAAACATATTTTAAACATGTAAAATTAGTTAGCTTTTAACTTAAGAATGTTCCCCCCTACTTTCTTATATATTTTTTACATTTTTCTTATTTTCCATTTTTTTGAAATAATATATATATGCAACTGCATATGCGATTGTGCAATCGCATATGGACACAGGCATATGCGATCGCACACGATCCCATACGCAATTCAACAACATTGCTTTGTGCCTGTGTGGCCCACTTGATAAACAAATAGGCTAGAAAAATTCAAAGGGGAAATAGGGATTTTATCAATTTTCCAACCGGGTTAGATCGGATCAAATCTAGGCCGGGCCCAACCAAAATTCTCAGGTCAGGCTTGGGACTACTATGTTAGGCCCACGCCTTGCCCGGAACTTGGGTCTTAAGTGTTGGGTCAAGCCCGGGCCTAGCCTAGCCACCCATTGCCACTCCCACATAGTATGATTCTCTTTAAGCGGATTGCTACCTATGACAAACATTACAATAGACATGCATCATAATAGCAGCTGGATCCTTCCCTTTCCTTGCTCCCTCTGCTTCCTACAGAGGTATTTACCGTTGCTTCTTAGTGGATAAACTAATTTCTCAATTCTTGTGGCTTTTTATTTTTACAATTTGGAGTCCAATCACTACTTTAATAGGTCTTTGCATAAAGCTTTCCAAACTTCATATAATAGCTCAAATCCACTTTAAAAAGTGATGTTGTTTTAACTATTTTCACAATGATTGGATGTTGTTTTAACTATTTTCACAATGATCGGCTATTGAATAAGTGAAATGAATGAATTTTTAAGAACAATATCCAATCACCCTCAAGAGTGAAACTTTCAAAAAGATCGGCTATTGTATGAGCGAAATGAATGAATTTTTAAGAACAATGTCCAATCATCCTCTCAAGAGTGAAACTTTCACAATGATCAGCTATTGAATAAGTGAAATGAATAAATTTTTAAGAACAATGTCCAATCACCCTCTCAAGCGTGAAAACAGTCTCCAACTCTCCATTGCTAAACTAATGTCGCCAACTTGTTCACCTACAGTCTAACTTAATTTATGGCCCTTGATAGAGAGGAATGGAGGAATAGGATTCACGTAGCCGACCCCAATTAATGGATAGGGCTTAGATGATGATGACGACGATGACGATGATGGTGATGATGATGAACATGCAGCATTTTATTTTCATAATTTGAAGACTAGTCACTGTTTAGATGTTGGGATATAACATTGAAAACTTCAAGTAACAGCTCAAAGCAGCTTTGAAGCTGTGGTATTTAACCTAGTTTCATACTTCCCAGCTATAGAATAAACGGGGGGGAAAAATAATCTTCAGAAACAATACCCAATCTCCCACTTGAGTATGAAATCATGATATGTGGGCAACCTTAGGGTTCACAATCCTTTCTCTAGTTCTCCAATTCAACGTCATTTCAAATTACTCAGTTTCACCAAAGAACTTAAGGGAAGAGAAAAGGACGAGGCACACCTTGTATGTTTTGCCACGTGATTAAGTTGAATTTTGGCGTTTGCAGTAAAAGGAACTCATTGAATGCCAGTGATGGAGGAAAGGAAAGATGACCTTGGAATAAGAAATTTCTAGCAATTGAGACACCATAAAAACCATGAAATTTTGCTTTCCATATGTTCATTGGAGTGGAGACTAATATTACAGAGTGCTTCTCAAATATGAGGATGTACTTCCACTGTCCACATTCGTGGGAGTATCCTTTCTCACTTTTTTTTTTCTTTTTCTGGTTTCCTAAAAAAATACTTTTTCTTCATTTTTTTCTGTATCTCTTGCGGTGTCCCCGTTCCTAGATAATGCTTCAATTTTTATTTTTATTTTATCGAAAGTAAATAGTTTCTTTAGGAAAGAGTTTAATTTTTTTTAATAAATATCGCTCAATGTCTTACAAATTACATCAAAGGCACCTATTCACTCTACAATGTACAACTCAACAAAATGATTCCAAATGTGATACTGTATGGCGCAAAGGAAACCTCAACCCAAAATTTCTAGAGAGTTCTTGCATACTTTGCCCATGTTATAGGATGCTTACCTTGCAATACCTGTATCTCTTTGTTCCCGGACCAAAAATGACCTCTTTAACAACTTTATTACCATCAGAATCCTGTTTCATATAAAGAAATTACGGTTTCAATATCCACCAAAATACAACACAGGAGATTACCAAGTACATAGTACCACCAGCAGAAACATATATATGAAGCAAAATAGAGTGAGATGGAGGAAATTCATGGATACTGACAGCAAAGATACTCGCCACATGGGGGGGATTGGGAAAGAACCAATACCTATGTCCTATATGGACATATAGCTTCCATAAGTTCATCTGATGAGGTAGGAATTTCAGGGCCAGAATAGCTAATTGGCTATTAATAAAAAGAGAAGTGCTGCACTTTTGCCTATCCAAGAAATTCTTGTTCTCTAGTGTTTAAGAAATTTCTCCTTAATAAAGCCAGTATCAGGAGAAGCAATGAAAGCCCCAAAAAGAACGATGACCAATGATGATGATCACATCAACAGCGAGGAAAATGTAAGGTAACGCTAGCATGCTAGTAACCAGGGTAAAAGAAAAACAAACATGACGGCATTCAGTCAAAAGCTTATTTTTCAAAAAGAAAAAGAACCATCCTGATGATCGTGCTCCATTCAAAAGATTACAAAGATAGAGATCAACGTCTCATATACCATCTTGGATAGAACTTCCTCCCGGTAGGGCCTTGCTACTCCAGTAACCCTCAAGAAATGTGCATACAGGGGTTCATCAAGCACTTCCATATCATCTCTCTAAACAACAAAAGAACAATGAAAAATCATCAGATCAGCAGCAACGAGGACAAAGAACAAAGAAAATACATCCAAAATGAAAGATCCAACTTCAACAATTAATCTAAAACACTAAAATAACCATTTGAAATTCACCTTAACATACATAATAGACATATCCTTAGGGAAATTGATTTCTTAATCATTCTAAACAATAAGCCAATCGAAACCCACCATCGCCAAGTACAAGAAAGAAACAATAAAAAGGAACCGGTGGCAGAATTGGAATAGATACCCAAGCAACCATTTGAATCTTGCATATAATGAACAAAAGAAATAATTAAAAAAATCTTCAAGAAAAATGAAACCATTATAACGAAAGTCAACACATCCACATTCAACACAAAGTAAAACCCGTGCCAGATTTCAAGAACTACCCATTTCAAATCCATCAAATACTGCTCTTTAGATATCATTAAATATATGCTTTCAGCATTTTATGGGAAAAGAACACTCTAGCCCACCTTCACTTGGACGAAAAGAAAAGAAACTGTGATCCAAAGTCAAAGAATCCAAATTCAACAAACAACCACAAACCAAACCATATCCATCAAAATGCCATATTACAATTGCTTTGCCCCGCTTAAACATTCCACACAAAATTTCACTTCAAATACGCCATTTCTTGGCAAAAAAACAGGAAAAAAAAACCCAGAAATGTTATATGGTTAATTGAAATTCATCGAGAAGATGCAATAGCTATATCAATTGAAAAACATATGTTCAACTTCCAAAGTAATAAAAAGAAATAGAAAGTTCAATCAACCATTCCTTAGCGGCTCCTTGTGTAAAAGAAAAGGAAAAGGGAAGTACAAGTCTGAAAAACCGGTCCAGAAATCCAAATTCAAAATCAAGAAAAATTCTAAAACTTGTTCATACATGATGTTTACACTTTACATATCATAAAAATTCTAAAACTTGTTCATACATGATGTTTACACTTTACATATCATAAAAATTCTAAAACTTGTTCATACATGATGTTTACACTTTACATATCATAAAAATTTAAAGAAAAATGATGCTTCCAACCGCATACACCCCCCCCCCCCCTACTTTTGGAACTAGAATAGTACTTAACAGAAAGTACCATTCTAGAACCAAATTAGAATTTACTCTGGAGTTTAAGTGAAGAATGTGAAATAGATGGAAATTGGCACTCACGAGGAATGAGGAGCTCTGAAGGAAATCACTCGAGAGGAAATCCCTCAAGAGGAAATCATTCAAGAGGAGAATGCGAATGGCAGAGGTGCAGGCGGGAAAGCTTGAGAGGAGATTAGTCGAGAGGTACAATTACATTAATTACTGTCGAGGTCAATCTCGGACAAAGGTGGTGCGAGAGAAGATCTACATCCATGATTGGGGAAGAAGGATTCTAAAGAACACTATGAAGCGAGGCCTCGTTCAAGAGGTATAGGAAGAAGAAGCAATTCCAGAGCTAACGAGAGAACAAGGGAAGCAGTTAGAGGAAGAGAGGGGCAAGATTCAGGAGTCTGTAGGAGTGTTGGGGTTGCTAATTGGGAGCGGCGTAGAGCTAATGTTAAAGGGAGTAGGAAGATGACAGTAGGGGGCGGCGGTTGAGGCGGGGTTTCAAGGTGGTGTGGATGGGCTTTGAGTCGGTGGAAGAAGGGAGGGTTTCACAGCTAGGGGCGGTAGGGGACATGGTTTTGAATGATGGAATCACCCTGCGAAAAAATGATACGATACGGCATCGAGTATTAGAATCGGACCCCCTATCGGTCAGAAAATTTTTTAGCCAAAAAAATCAGAAAAAAGGATAAAATGAGATATTCATGAATCTATCTTCTTCTTCTTTATATTTTGACCATGTATTCAATGTGTATTGGTAAGAATGTTGTCCTAATGGGTTGACCTACTGTGAGTTCTGGTGTTAATTTTTTCTTTATATAAACTGTTGATATATATAATAAATTGATATGGTGATCAAACTACTCATATCTGATTTTTATAAAATAAATAAATAAATAAAAAACTCAAAAAATCCAAAACAGTAAACTTAGCCACCCCATTAAAGCAATACATTTGAAAAAAAAAAATCAGAATTTCCATAAATCACAATTCCCAAAAAAAAAAAAAAAACTACACATTCAGATCTGACGTAGATCCAAAAAAAAAAAAAAAATTGCATGTCCTCTCTAGATCTGTGATAGAAAAACATCTTATTAAAAAAAAAAAAAAATCTGGAATTGATATATTTTTTAGCAAATTTAATTTTTTTCAAAAAATCGATCAAATCTACATAGATCTTATCAAAAATGGATGGAGAGTACATATCTGAGATCAGATTTTTTTTTAATGATTTTTGAATAACATAAAAATAAAACTAAAAATTAAAAAAATAACCATAAATGCCCAATTAAAAAATAAAATAAAAAACCCAAAAAAGTTCAAATCGATCTACAAAACTGATCTTTTTTTGTAGATTTAGGGGTCTAATAAACATAACAATGGATTAGAAGAATAATCGACTCCAAAAAAAAAAAAAAATGGAGTTTTTTTTTACCTGTTTTCAATTTTTTCATAATCGAGCCCAAAATATTTCGGTCCTTCAAATCAGCTGAAATCGGATGTTTTAATCCTCCAAGTTGTTGTTAATGACGCCGAAAATCACTTAAGAATGATTTAATAGAGGTATTGCAGAAACTGGAGCAGAAATGAGGGAAAAAGAGATTGAAATGGGGAAAGAAATGGTTGATTTGGGCCCCTTTTATACGTGTATCGGGTCTAACTGATACGCGTGCAAGATATCGGGCCTGATACGCCCCCGATATGGTCCACACGTTATCGATACGACCAATACAGGGTCGTATCATGTATCATATCACGTCGATACGGATACGATACACCCGTATCAGCCGATACCTTATCAATATTTCGATCTATGGTAGGAGAGAGGACCGAAGCTAGGGGGGGTCAAAGCAGGTGGCAAGGCAAGCCACCAGGGGGAGCAGCCACTGGCAAAAGCTACTAGGGGGAGTAGATCCAGGTGGAACAAATAAAGAAGTGGAAGGAAACCCTAGCCAAGGAACTTCCATCTTTTAGAGCTTCCGACGCTCTTTGTGGAGAATTTTCCACTAAGGCGGAAAAAATTCAATTTCAAAAGGGCTTTCAACGACGTCTACTCGGTGAAGGAGATAGTTGTCCCAAGGAAAAGGGGTTCTTGGAAGTATAGAGACTTCGCGTTCAACTTAAGAGCTTGGAAGACGTTAGGAGGGTGGTGGTGGAGAGGAACGACAAGATGTTTGAAGGTCGAAAGCTATCCACGCAGAAGGCTAGATATGGGCCCGAAGTCGTCGACGACCTCTTTGACGAGGAGGATGCAGAAGGACAAACCCCAGAAAAGGGGGCATCAATTAGGAAGGAAGACTTGATCGAGGGTGGGGTCGGAACAAGGAGATCGGGTTTATCTTACAGGGTGGTGATGTCCTCTAGGGTTGTTTGGGGTCAACAAAAGGGGGGGAGAAGAGGGTAGTAAGGTAGACATGGCATAAGCAAGAGCTACTAGTTTGTTGTGCAGGGGGAAGGATGTTGACGACCTAGTGATAAGGGTCCACCTTGCAGTGCTGGATAATGCCTGGAGGGCTTTGCAGTGGAGCATGGTTGTTATTGCGAAGCCAGAAAGCTCAGCAGAAAAGGTGGCAGAGTGGTTGCAATCTTCTAACGGCTTTGGAGAGGGTCTACTCAATGCCAAACCATTGTTTGAGTTAGAAGTTCAACTATCTCTCAATTCACAATGGTTAGAGAATCTCTTAGCGACAAGCTTGATGACTCCCGATGGTCCGACGGAGAGGCTCTGCAAATGGGTTGAGTGATCTCAGTTAGGGTGGAAAGAGTCATGGTTTTAGGTGAGGGGAATGTCAATCAAGCTTTGGTTTTTAGAGGCTTTCCTTTTGGTGGGTGATTTCTTGGCAAAGTGGTGGCAGTTGATCCAACTACTTCAGGAGGGGAGGAGGTGAGAGAGGCTCACATTCGTGTGACGAGGAAGCGGCTAGTGAAGCAAGTAGATCAGATCTTGATCTTCGTTGGGAACGAGAAGCTCGTCCTTACCATCCAAAAGGAAGGTCAAGAGCCAGATAGTGGCAGAGATAGAGGTGGTGAGGTAGCAGTCATGGCGGATGCAAGCAATGAAGGGCGGAGAGGAGAGGGTCTGGAACAAGAAGTACCATTGCTTGGATGCTCATGTGGAGCAACGAAAAAGGGGGTGTTGTCGTGGCACTCATCCAATGATTAATAGGGGACAGGTGGCATGACCATAGAGGCTAAGGTGGGTCAGGTGACTGCAACGGATGCTGCAATGGGGGCAATTAGCGGGAGAAGGACAAGTGGCTTGACAACTGCCTCTCTCGTAGAACTATCACGCGGCGTAGTTTTAAGAGAGCTTGCCTTCACAACATCTGTCACCGAGTGTCAGTTCAAACAAGATGCTCGGGAGGGACGCGTGGAAGCTCTAGGGTAGTTTGTTACTTCAGAAGCAAGGCTCGGATCTAGTCTGGACCCGAGACATTTATTTTAGCTCAAGAAATGTCGGATAGTCCACCACGTATCAAGTTACATGATATCACCTTGGCACATGAGCCTATTTCCTCCATTCTCACACGTGCCCGGCCTTTAAGTAATGGCACGGGTGCAAAGTCAAGTTTTTATAATAAGTCCACATGCTTTTTCTCTCCCATTGGAAACGACTTTGAGTTCTTTGTTCGCAAAGCATTCGGTACTCGACAATGCCAGTGGAGGAGGATGTGTTCTTTCAGGGAGCGAAAACTTTCAATTCGAAGGACGACCGTGGGGTGTTAGTCAAATTGGGATCGATCATTTCTATTGCGATTGAGGAGGGAGCCTAAATTAGCACTACTCACAATGATGCTTTTCTGTGAGAGGTCTTTGAGGTGGAGCCTCTTCAGATTGCTATAGAGGTAGTTGATGAAAGGGTCAACAGCTTAGTTGGCACAGATACGCTCACCATGGAGGACTGAAGGGCGGAAGGATTTGTCTCGAAAGCTTGATGGAAGAGATAGATAAGGGAAGCTCTTGTGCAAATGGGGAAAATGATCGGTGTTACCTTCGAAGACTGTGAGGACTATTGTGCTCTGTTTCAGTTTGTAGCACAACTCAGAAGCCAAAAGAAGGGTATTGAGACCTCACTAAAGGTTCAAAGAGCTTCAAAAGGATGGTGAGAGTTGGTAAATCTAGTTTCATCAATTAATTATGATTCGTAGAAGAACAAGATCAGTGTCCAGGCGAATATTCTTTGCCGAAATGTCAGGGGGCTAGGTGACCGGGTAAAGAGGGGTAGATAAAAGAGGTATGTAAAAGATCCAAGGTGAAGGTCATTGCCTTCTAGGAAATCAAGTTGGCTGCCTATGACAGGAAGATTTAGGACTCGATGGGGCTGCAACTGCAAGGAGTGGATGGCAATTAATGCATATTGGTCTCCTGGTGGGATTGTTGTATGGAATTGATCCCATTGGATAAAGGAGGATTGGTGGGGAGGGAGCTTCTTAGTATTGGTGATTCTAAGGGATGTGTCTTCGAGTTTTTGCTGGCGGTTTACAACAATTTACAAACCAAAAGACATAGCAATGAGGCAAGATTTTTTAGTGAAACTTTCTGTTGTGCAGGGTAGTGTGACGGCCCTTGGTGTGTGGGTGGCAACTTCAATGTCACCAGATTTACATTTGAAAATCCAACAGAGGTACAATCATGCATAGTATGAAGGATTTCTCCGAATTGGTGAATGCTCGTGGGTTGATTGATCTTCTGATGGAGGCTCTAAATTTCACTTGGTCAAATGGGCAGGAGAGGCCGATTACGTCCAAGATAGATAGGCTTCTGGTATCTCCAGGGTGGGTGGAGTGTTTCCCATTAGTCTCTCAACATGAACTGTCGAAACCAGTGTCCGACCACTATCCCATTTTGTTAGAAATGGAAGGAGAAAATTGAAGGCCTCGGCTGTTCATATTTGAATTAGCTTGGATGGGGATCAAAGGTTTCTCAGAATTAATAAAGCATTGGTGGGGATCATTTGAAGTGGTGGGATACGTAAGATTTAGGTTGTGTCAAAATCTACTCCTATTGAAAAGTAAAATCAAGATTTGGAAGAAAGAGGTGTTGAGGACTCGGGAGGCGGAGATTGGAAACATCCTTGAAGATATTCAAGAGTTAGATGTTAAGGAAGAAGTTTCAAAGCTATCGAAGGACATAAAGGGATTGTGAGCAAAGTTAACTCACGATTATAAGAATCAATTGAAGGAAGAAGAAGTCAAGTGGCGCCAACGATCCAGAGCGATCTGGTTGAAGGAAGGGGATAAGAATACAAAGATCTTCCGCAGCATTGCAAGCCCTACGGCCAGACGCAATAAAATTACCAATATGATGGTTGATGGGAAGACAGTCAAAGGGAAGGATAAATTGTGTGAGGCAATGGTGCACTTATTTAAAAGGATGTTAATATGAGAAGAGTGGGTTAGGCTAGTGAAGTTAGACAGCCTGGATTTTTGGGGGTCATCTACCAATGGGGAGAATTTGGTGCGTCCATTTTCCGAAGAGGAAGTGAAAGCAATAGTTGAGTCGCTAGGGAGGGACAAGGCATCGGGTCTATATGACTTGCCGATAGCATTCTTCCAATTGCTTTGGGATACAATGAAGCGCAACATCATGAGTTTCATAGCAAAGTTAGCGGAGGAGGGCCGATTGTCGGCAGATATTGGTGCCTCTTTTCTTTCAATCATTTTGAAGGTTATAGGTGCAAAAAGTATCAAGGACTATAGGCCTATTGGTCTAATTGGAAGCCCCTATAAAATCTTCGCAAAATTCTTGTTTCCCGGTTCAGTTTGGTTTTGGGTAGCAAGCATTCTCTCCTTAACCAATGTGCTTTTGTAACGAGTAAACAGATTCTGGATTGTGCCCTTATGGCCCATGAGTGTATTAATTTGAGATACAAGGTTTGAAAGATAATAATGTGTAAGATGGACATTAAAAAGACCTATGATAATGTTGACTGAAACTTTTTAGACTACATGCTTGTCAGGATTAGTTGTGGTGAGAAGTTGTGAAGGTGGAGGGAGTGCATCCGTTCCGCTAGGTTCTCCATACTGGTTAACAGGTAGCCAAAAAGTTTTTTTGGAAGCTCGAGAGGTGTGCGGCAAGGGGGCCCATTGTCCCCGTTTCTTTTTTTGGTGGTGGCAGAAGCTTTGGGCAGAATATTTTAAAAAATGATAGGACGTGGATCTCCTCCACGACTTCAAGGTTCATAGGAACAGTCCTCCAATTTCTCACTTACGATTCGTTGACGACACTATTATATTGAATGATGCAGATTTCAATATAATGAAAAGTTACATATGGTGATCACATGTTTCGAAGTAAAATCAGGATTAAATGTTAACATTGCTAAGAGTCAAATGTTGGGGATTAGGATTTAGGAGATGAGGAAATTAGTTGGAGTGTTAAAGTGTAAAGCGGGATCTTTTCCCATGACTTACTTGTGTCAAACAACCATTTACTCTAAAAGCTTAAGCTGTCAGAGTGTGGTGTATTAATGTATATCAAAGGACTTTATCACTTTAACACCCCCCCGCACGTGCGGGATGGGAACTCCGCACGGGAACATACTGAGAAGGGTGGAGGGACACTCGCACCATAAATAGGCCGGGCTTGATTTCCTGGTCCCAGAGCCGGACCTGATTTTTCCTGCCCCCCGTGGAAGAATAAAATATTAGCGAGGCATATTTGCTGCTCTCGAGATTCGAACATAGGACCTTCCGCTCTGATACCATGTCAAACAACCATTTACTCTAAAAGCTTAAGCTGTCAGAGTGTGGTGTATCAATGTATATCAAGGGACTTTATCACTTTAACAGTCAAACAACCATTTACTCTAAAAGCTTAAGCTATCAGAGTGTGGTGTGTCAATGTATATCAAGGGACTTTATCACTTTAACAACTTGGGCCTCCCACTTTGTATCGAGAAGCCACCCAAGCACTTATGGGACAAAGTAGTGGAAAGGTTTGAAAGGAAGCTATAGGGAGGGAAAAGTAGATATTCGAATGTGGATGGTAGGATAGGGCTTATTGAAGCGGCATTGTCTAACATGCCTCTTTATTTTGTGTCTTTATTCAAATGCTCAAAACCAATGTAGTATGGTTGGAGAGACTTAGAAGGGACTTCTTGTGGCAAGGTTCAGAAGACAAGAAAAAAGTTTGACCTCTGAGGATGAGAAGATGTTTGCAAGCCGCATAATTATTGGGGGAACCTAGCACTTTTGGGGAACTGGTGGGGGTGATTTGGGATGGAGGAAATTCTATTTGGAGGGGATAATGAACCTAGCACTTTTGGGGAACTGGTGGGGGCGATTTGGGATGGAGGAGATTCTATTTGGAGAAAGACAATTGCATCCAAATATGGATGTGAGAAAGGGGGGTGGTGGATATGGGATGCTTCCCTTTAGAGAGCGTCAGGATTATGGAGGGGCGTATCTAGCATGAAAGCCAAATTCAAGAAGATTGATTTCGTGATTGGACATGGAGAACATATTCGGTTTTGGAAGGATATGTGAGTGACTAAAACTTACCTCCTGAATGTGTTCCCAAGATTGGTGTGGTTCACAGTGGATAGCAACATCTCAGTTGCAGATTGTTGGTCGGTTAGTGAAAATTTGATGGTGTGATTGCCCCTTTTCCACTAGAACCTCTTCGACAAAAAAAACAAAAGACCTAGTCTTGCTCCTTCAAAGAATTCACTTGGTTAATTTGTCGAGTGGGGAGTGAGACAGCATGGTGTAGCACAAGGAGAGTTCAGGTCGATTCTTGGATAGTTCTTTCTACAAGCTGCTTCACCATTCATCAATTGAGTGTCGGGCCCCACCCCGGCAGCTATGTTGCGGCACTATGGTTAGTAGGTAGGGTCTTGACCATTGATAATTTCCTGAAAAGAGGAATGGTTATTCCCAATGTATGTGCGTTCTGCATGGGTGACGCTAAATTAGTAGATCATTTGTTCACTCACTGCTTCTTCACACATGGAATTTGGACATGCCTTCTCACTTCGTTTAACAGGCAGTGGGTGATGCCAAAACTCAATGGCGAGCTCGTTTATGGCATGGCATGGGGTGAATCTCAAGAAGCAAGCTCGAGTCGACTGAAGACTAGCGCTAATGCCTATTTTATGGACTATATGGTGGGAAAGGAATGGAATATGCTTGAACAATATTAATAACACCAGCTCTTATGTTATCCCAAGGGAAAAATCTTATGTGGCCAAGTGGGCTCTTTGTATTGCTATTTTGAAATACTGTAATCTTCTTTTTGCTTGAGTGGATTGTAAGGTTTGGGGGCCACCTTAGCACCTTTCTAATAAAATTAACTTTATCTTTCATTAAAAACGTAACAAATTAGAAAATTGGGTGACGTCATAAAAATGAATGAATCAGGATATGGAGATGTATCTAAAAATATCATTTCATGGGTTTGTATCTTCAATACATTCCAATAAATATCAGAATGTATTGTCAATACATTCATCTCCAAATAATTCTAATGAAATGCAATACGAAACCAAGATACTTAAATCAGAATGTATTGTATCCATATTCTAATGTATCATATCAGACACCAACGGCTCCTTTTTTGAATGCATTGCTATACAGGAGAGACGCACCTCTCTCTCTCTCTCTCTCTCTCTCTCTCTCTCTCTCTCTCTCTCTCTCTCTCTCTCTAAGCTTTAGTGAGATGGGCTTAACCCAGTGATCCACTCTTATACACCATTTGAATGTTTTTTAAGGAATTACTTCTCTAAACTATCTCAGGTATGAATACCCAATTACAGGATATAAACCATTTACAGGCTATCCAAACGCCTGTAAATCATTTACAGCTTAAAGCCAAACAGACAGGCTGTAAATCATTTACTGATTTACAGCTTAAACCATTTACAGACATCCAAACGACCCCTTACAAAGGCATTTGAAAAACCAAACACCCACCCTCGCATATCAAGCATCACACTCTGCCAGAGTATCAAACAATTTCCAAACCCTTGTTCCCAATATGAAACTGTACATTCCCATGATTTCATCAATGGTGTAAGTATCAATTATCAAATTTCCAAAGCAAAAGAAATGTATGGATATATCAAAAGGAGGAGTTACCTGAGCAAAAGAATACATGAGGCTGGTGCTGAGGGATCTTGGAGCAGACCATGAATGAATCACTTCTATCTCCTTCTCTTCTCCCATCTTTTCTCTTTTCTGAGCGAGAGAGCAGCCTTCAAAACCTCTCCAACTTCAAATACAGTCTCTTCTGACACATCTAGCAAAGCAATCAACGATAGACTCCTCTGTTAGTTCACCACCATTAAAAAAAAAAAAAACGCTTCCGTACCAAACGTGCTTGAAATCCACGCGTCCAAAAGGTAGACCCCCCCTTATTTTTTTGCCTTCATCCTTGATCCCAACACTCATTGGGCCACCTATTAATTCATGTGTATGGCCTATGATTTGTTAATCCATGTGATTCACGTCGTATGAATGGCTCAGATGATATATAAATACCATGGTGGGCCTTATACAAAATTAACGGTGGACATTCATCCTAGCTGTTTACCATATTGTAACACCTTAGTTTTGGATTCTCAGGGTTTTTTGGGTTCAGTAGTCAACGGACGCGGATTTCTTGCAACGCTGTCAGAAGCTAGGTGGGGCTAACGGTAATGTTTATGAACAATCCACTCCGACCATCCATTTTTACGGGACATGTTAGTTTATAAGACTAAAAATAAGGTAGATCCAAAACTCAAGTGGACCACACGACAGGAAATAGTAAAGATTTACATCCACCGTTGAAACATTCACGGGGCTTGTGATCAAGCTAATATTTTTTCGTTTTCAGTTAATCGCAGTAGGAATGATCTTATGAACGGTTTAGATGTCATAAAAACATCACCGTGGATACTAATGAGTTTTGTATTTTACTACTTACTTTTTCCAAGTCGTACGGCCTATAAAATAGACCGTGAATGAGGAATAGTTGTATGAAATTCAGACCGTCCAAATCGCTAGCCCCATGGATGATAAGAAAATATTAACCATATGAAATTCAAGCCTTCCAAATCACTGTTTTACTTTGCATGGTTGGGACTTCTTGATCACTGTAGTTCTAGAGATATTTCCGGCCCTTAATGAGACCCACAATTTGGACGGTCTAGATAGCTGTATATGGTGCCATATGCGAGGAGATTGAGTTACCATTCTTTTCAAATTGGTGGTGAACTAGCATAGGAGTTTACCGACCAAAAAAGAGGATAAGCTTGTCCAAATCGGAAGGCCAATGCGTACTGAGTAGGTTCTGTGGGGCCACTGAGGATCTTTGTGTCTCATCCACGCCGTCCATCCGTTTTTCCATATCATTCTATGGTATGAGATAAAAATTGAAGATAATGAAAATTTCAATTTGACCACGCCACAGGAATAAGTGGGGATTACCTTCTTGTAGTGTGGTCCACGTGTGATTTAGATATGTTTTAATTTTGAGATCATGGCCTACAATGTTATAGTAAAATGGATGGACAGCATGGATAAGATACTTACATCATAGTGGGTCCCACGGATTTTATTCATTACGCGACGCAATCCGCTTCCGTCGAAATCAAGACAGAGAGAGTTTGGTACTCTGGCAGAGTTTAGTGGTCGATACTCAGGCACTGAAATATTGTACACTCATGACACATTTAACTCAAAGTTAACGGTCCAAGTTGTGTTACATAATTTAGATAGTGATATAAGTTAAAATATAATTTTATTTAAATTCGTAATTAGTTTATTGGTGGACATTAATTAAACGGTTGGAATGAAAAATAACTAATAGTTCTAATTCAGGAAGCATATGTAAACGAAACAGAGGTTATTCTCGATCGAAGACTCTGATTATGGTGAAGGGCCCCATTTTTAAAGTGGGTCCCACGATCTGGGTGGTTTAATTTACGTTGATGCATGACAGTCGTACTATCATGAGTGCACAGTCATCAATCATCGCATTCTGCAAGATATAATATAAAATATAAAACCATGGAGATTCGCAAGAAGATATTGATTTCTGGACTGGGAGGGACGCAGCTATCCTGCGAAAGCCTTTCGATGGGGTCCACCGTGATGTTTGCGAGAAATCCATCCCATCCATCCGTTTTTTCGGATCATGTTAGGACATGGGCTTGCAGGTTAGGCAGATCCTAACTCATGTAGACTGCACGATAGGAAAAGGTGGTTGAAACCTTCCTTGGGTCCTGTTTTATAGGGATTTTCACCGTACTGGCTCTGATTAAATTCTCTAAAGAGGTTCCTTGGACCAAAAATGCCCGTCTTTAGTTAAGTAGTTATATGGTTTATGAGTGAATAAGAAGTTATTATCTTGAAAGTGACGTGGAGGGAAGCTTTTTTTTTTTTTTTTTTTTTTTTTTGCGAGGCCCAACTTGTGTGGCTTACATTAATGTATGTGTATAATCCATGCTACCCATCTTTTTTGTCATGTCATTTTAGGGCTAGAGTCTAAATATCAGCTTGATCCAGAGTTCTTATGGGCCACGTAATAGAAAATAATAGTGACAATGGCACCCATTGTTGAAACTTTCCAGACTTACTATGATGTTTGTTAAAAGTGAATACTGTCCAAATCAAGACTTTTTGAGCTTACGACGAGCTGGCCAACAAGGTAGATAGAACGGATCATTTCATTGTGAGCCTTAGGGTATGATACCAATGGCTAGCATTTCATTTTGTAGTAAATGAAATGAACATACAACATGACAACTATGATGCATATAAAATGACAACAATTACCTTATATATAAGGTGTGGTATGGTGTGTGTCACTTGTGCATTCCTTTTCATAATTTTACTTATTTTCGAATATAGCTTTTGGTGCCACATGTTTGCTATTAGGGTTGTACATGAGTTGGGCTAGCTTGAAAAGCTAGATTGACTCAGCTCGAGTCAGCTTGGATTGACTCGGCTTGAATGGCTTATTCGGGTTGAGTCAAGCTAATTTTGTGAAGCTTGAGTTGAGTTCGAGTCGAGTTCAAGTATGATGTATTTCAACTCGACTCGACTCGAAGCTCTAACTTGAGCTTGACCCGGCTTGATTAATAAATTTAAAACTTTTAATATTATATATATATATATATATATATATATATATATATATATAAAAGTTTTTTTAAAAAAAAAAAAAAACCAAAAGAAACCCCTGTACCTCATCAGCCCTATTACTTCCCTTTTCATTTCTTCTTTATCTCTCTAGTACCCCACCCACCTGCTGCATGCACGCCCGCTTGGCCAGCACTCCACTAGTCTAGGCTTCCAGCATGCTGCTCGCACACCCACCAACACTCCACCAATCTCTATCTTTCTCTCTCACTCTCTTGATCTCTTCGAGCGAACCTGCAACCAATCTCGACTCGGCCTGATATCTCTCTCTCCCAATCTCTCCAAGGTAGGTATTTAACTTATTTTTTATTTATTTAATTTGTTAATTTATATGAAGGTAGATTTATTGTAGATTGGGGACTGGGTCGGGTTGGGTTGGGTTAGGTGTTGGGGGGGGCGGGCGGGCTAGTTTAGGATGGGTTTGGGGTTTGGGTTAGGCGGGCTAGGTTAGGATGGGTTTGGGGTTTGGGTTGGGTTGGGTTGGGTTGGGTTGGGTGCTTTGTTGGGTTGGCTACATCTATGTATTTTTTACTTTGAATTTGCACATGCAATCTTTGCGCCTTCACCGATAATTATTGTAGCTCTTTTATTAGTATTAATTAATATATTTATTTACTTTTAAAAAAAGAGCAACTAACTGTTAAGTCGGGTTGAACAAGCTCGAGTTCGACTCAAGGTAAACTCGACTCAACTCAAACCATTAACTTGATTCGAACTCGACTAGACAGCTTTGGCAAACAAGCAAAGCTTCAATGTTGAGCTCAAAGGCGAGCTCGAGCTCGATCACAAACTCAAATATAGCATGAATGAGTTGAGCCGAGCTTGGCCCACCTCGACTCACTCGGCTCGATGTACAGCCCTAACCACCATGTGTGCTTTTGATGTCACCATGCATGATGTTGTTGTCACTATGTATGTGTGCTCCAGTGTTATGTGTCTCGTACTGGTTTCTTCTCTCTATCCTTCTCTATGTCTCATTTTTGTTTTAAAAATATACAAAAACCTCTTTGTTCTTCGCCCTCTCTTCAACTGCTTTTCTTCTTTTAAAGTTCCCTCATATAAGCAAATCAATCAAGGCAAAACTTGGTTCATGAGCTTTAATTAATTGTGCACCTGATTTGAGTCATCCATTATGGTGGAGAGTTGTTGCATTCGAGGGACAGATGAGCTGTGACCCAGTGCATCATGGATCAAATCCTTTCTGAAAGTATTCTTAAAACATCAGCATTAATATGCCTCAACACTCCTTTCTTGGATAGATTTTACAACCACCAAAGGGAAGTTCCAGTGGGTGAAAACTATGTGGGGCTTGCCATGATGTCCATGAGAAATCCACTCCATCCATCTATTTCAGAGCTCACAATAAGATAACAACAAACAATTACTAAATCCAAAACTCAAGTGGACCACACCATAAGAAAAAGTAGAGATTAAATACTCGCCATTTATACTTTCGCGTGTTCACAAGAGTTTCAGAACGGGCTAATATTTGTGTTTTCAGTTCATCCTAGTGGAAATAACCTAATGAGTGATTTGGATAGCATATAAACATCATGGGGGGCTCTGGGAAGGTTTTAAGGGTAGGCATTTTCATTTTCACTGTTTCCTATCATGTGGCCCACTAGAGCTTTGGATTTGCCTAATTTTTGAGTTCCTATCACATTATGAGCTTCCAAAACTGATGGATGGAGTGGATTTCTCACGAACATCAGTGGACCCCACATAGCTTTCACCTACATTAAGGGTCTTGTGCACTAGGAGGTAGATCCCCCAAAGGCGATCAGAGCAAGGGCCATGTCAGCCTATCATGGATAAGCGATTCAAAGATACAATGAGAAAAGGTCCATTTTTTTACACGGTCAGGATAGTCGGAGCAAACCAATTTTTGACACGTGGCAAAGCAACAATGAAGCCTATGAGATCCCTGATGTGGATTATCATTCATATCATACACATGTATGGTACACAATCTAGAGGCATGAAAATGGTTAAGATTGCCCTACCTATTTTACTTTTGGACTCTCCCATCCAAGCCAAACAAAAGGTTCGAATCTTATGCAAGTGAGGTATCTGTATGAGGTATTACCTGATGAACGGTTTTGATAAACGGTTCAGATTCATCAACTTTCCCCCACTTGATGCCTCCACTTGTTAGCAGTTTGGATGATCTGATGGACCTGCTGGATGAGCGGTTCAGATCATCCATTGTCCCCTAATGAGTGAGCAGTTATGATCATTTGTGCCCCACCTAACAAGGGCCCCCTTATGGGTGAGAAATTCAGATCACTCATTGCCCTACTTAAATGAGGCAAAAACGTCATAAAAAATTGTTATTTTAAAACATCAACGGCTGTCATTGATGTTTGTTAGACGAATCTAAATAGATGGTGCCATTTACAAATACAAAAAGAGAAAGGGGTTATTTACAGATAGGCAAAAATGAAGGGTGCATATGCAAAGGAACTCACAAATTTATTTTAAGCGAACCATTTGCTCATAGCTATTTTAGATCATGCGCTATTTGTGATGGCCCATTATTTGAATGGTTTAGATCGACATACGATTATATCTACTGTGGGTCCCACTATTATTTGAGGTACATGCCACGTGTACAGTAGGGAGCCACCTCAGCACCCTATCAGAAGCTTGTCCCGAATCAAGTGGGCCAGTCATATCACATAATGGAGTAACCGTTGCATTTCTCATCTACAAAATGTGAAAGGACAATGAGGTTTGCTAGCCAATCTGGCAAGTATTTAAGAAATCTGATGTAATCCAGACCATTTGGGTATGTTTTAAAGGACCGTTGTTTCTTCGTGGCCCACCCTGACTTTTCAGCCTGCCAAATTCACTCGCACTTGTGTCTGGAAGGATTCATGCGAGTATCTTCTGCACCTGTTTGGGAAGGGTTGACAAATTCTACACGCATCCAGACAGGCACTAATCCAATATGGAACCTGTGCGTGATCAGATCTTTCCATCAAGTGGGTTACAATGTTTTGCTCTTTTGACCTAAAAATCCGGCCAATTCGCACCTCAGGTGGGCCACAGTATCCAAAATAAATTGACGGCCAGAAAAAAAAAAAGATTCATTTTAACGGTCAGCAAAGTGACCCATGAGCAGTGTCTGATCTCCCAGGCAGAGATCAGTGTTATTTACAGGGAGATGGAAAGCTATTATCTCAAACACGTATTTCATACTGGCACGTGTGCCTCCATAGGGAGCTGGGGACGAGTAACGCTCCATAGTTTGATGGAAAGTTTCAAGTGCGATATGGTTGAGCTGAATAATACTAAGAGACACGCTATCCATATAAGCATCCAAATGAGAGAGATATATGGATCATTGCTCACCTTTGTAACCATTCACTTTCTGGCGAGGATGGTTAAGATCATCTGATGAGTGTGAGTTTTGGGATAAGCATTTCCACATTATGGCCCACCAAATGAACTGTCCTGATCATGCTCATGTCAAGCAAAATGTCACATTATGGGTTCTCATAGTGCTATTCCTTGCTAAATATGAAAGGTAGCCTATAATAAAATGGGAAGTGTCTACACAACATTGGTCTATCAAGAAATATCCAAAATATCCACCATGCACATGAACCACTTATCTGATGGAACCCATCATCAATGAACCACAAACCAAAAAATAGTAGCAATCAAATGATCCTAACTTATCTGATGGAGCCCATCATCAATGAACCACAAACCAAAAAATAGTAGCAATCAAATGATCCTAACTTAGTAGACTAGACACATCAAATGTGGGTCATGACCACTTCCATTTTTAACCATTCATTTGCACGCAGGCCACCATCTAGATTATTAGGAATGTCTAAAGATGAAATAATTGTAATCAATAGAATTATAGTGACAAGTAGACATAAACTTCGCTCTCGAGTTCTTCAATAATGTAACATTGATTGATGCAATTCGAATGCCCAAATACCAAATTCAAAATTTTGGTTACATGAAGCGGACACTTAATAATCGTATACTTGACCGATCATATGAAATCATGTACGGGAGTAAATTCAATGGCTTCCACATTTCAGTTATATCCACTATGGAGAGACCGGCTTGGGCAGTTAATCTCAAAAAACAATCAAATGTATCTGGATTGCGGATAACTGTTGCTATGTAAGCGATTGGTCCACCATCCTTACTCCCATCATATGCAGATTTACAAACCGATGCATCATAACAACTTGCTTCACCTGAGGAGGTACAATATCCATGGCTACTATCATTATGTTTCTTATTTAACCCATTACATCTACATGTTTTGCATCGATGAGAATCGAACTTGTAAACGTTGTTGTTATTCTTAGGTGTGTGTTCACAAGTTCTACTACGATTGAAATTTAGTGACCCTCCATCCCCATAGTTGTTTTCATCATTTATGTGACCGTTTCTGAGGGTTCCATTACAACAATTTTCCATCCATCGATGAGGTTTATACTCCTTTCGAGCCAAAAGAATGGTAAGCACTCGAATAAGATGCGGTACACATAACGGATCATACATTACATCTGCACCCAAACTGCAGAGAGAAAGTACATGAAATTAATGATATAAATAAATAAATAAATAAATTTTCTTTTTAAAAAAATCATACTTACACTATGTCGGGGTTGCAATCTTGGAGATCCACTACTGATGCAGACTCCCATTTCAAATATTTAGTTTCCACCTGAAAAGACAATAAAATAGTTGATCATGGAAGGCAATTAGTTTTGTTGCTTTCTTGCTTTTCTGTTTCTGTTTCCGTTGTTTTGGATTTTATCATTCCCGAAGTATTATAGAGTTTTTTTTAAAAAGCATTTCAAGCTATTTTGTTTGAGAGTTTCCCCCTTGGGTTTAAGAGTCTCATCTTTTAAAATTGCACTCTCCCAAAAGGATTGATACTTGCACTCTCCTAAATGGTATTGAATCATTTAGCGAATGTGTTGATCTTTCTCTATGGGTTGAAAAGTCCTCTTATTGGTGTTGATTATGACATTCAATGGGATTTATTTGATTTATTGGTGATGCAAAATCATTATCTATTTTAAAAATTAGGAGAGCTAGGAGAGTTGACGCATGGATAGACAGAGAAACCATACTGTTGAGCAAATAGTGATGCATTGTTTAACAAAGAATTTTGAATATAAACAAAAGTTGTAGAAATTATTACAAATGAAATTTGAATTAAAATGTAGTATAATTTGCCTTTTAGGTTCCTCTAATATCCCAATCAACTTAAATTATTTTAGTTTGCATCTCCTACAATACAAATAAAAATATGCACAAGTTTAGTCATCTAAGTAATGGTGGTAAATGAATTCAAAATTAGTATGAATATCACATAGTGATCTTAAAATCACTAGTTATAAATTTTAACATTATACAAATGAAATGTAATTATTATTTTTAAATAGTGTAAACAATTAAATTTAAAAGAAAGAAATTTACCTTTTAACAAAATATATCTAATTCTCAATTCACATTTTTTTATGATTTAGAGCATCTATATGAAGAAAAAATTTAGAGACCCTTTTACCTATTTATAAGGTTTAGAGATATTTTAGGGATAAAAAAGTCATCGTTAAAGCTGACTAGACAATGACACATGTCCTTAGATGAAGGGTTAAGATTCTAATTTTGAAATTAGTGGAAGTAAGAAAAGTAGAGGTAGGAAAAGACAGTGGAGGTTGGTGAAGATAGTGGGGGTTGGTGAAGGTAGTGGAAGTAGGTGAAGATAGAGGTTGCCGAAGATAGTGGAGGTAGATTAAGTATTTTTAAATTAATCAAATTCAGATTTGGGTACCACATTTTATCCGTTCAGATTTTGGGCTCATATCACATGAGCTGAGTTCTCAAAAAGTTTTCGTGAGAACTGGTGCGCAAGTGAGCATTTCACCCTATCAATAGCCTTATCCTTTAGTTTTTTTAAGAATGTATCAGTCACTCAAGAATTTTAAACGTACGTATTTCAAATTAATTTACACTTTCTAAAATTTAGGTGGAAGATTTTTCGAGCCCAGCCAGCTGCAAGTCAAACACCTTTGCCAGGCTGAGCCCAACCCCAAAAATAAGCATCTCACTAGCCTAGTACCCATCCCAAGAACGTCAAAATAGTTGAGCCGGAAAGCAGTGTGGCATTGAGCCTTTATGCGTAACGAAACTCAGGTCTAGCCCTGTAAGTTGTCAAGGCTCAAAAGTCATGCTTAAGCCGAGCTTGTGGACCATCGACCATAGCAAAAGTCCAACTAGAGAGAGCTAGACACGGACCTAACCCACTTTCACCCCTACCTACGGCGGGACTTTCCATGTGTGCCTAGTGATGGAGCCTGCTTAGATCAAGTTGGCATGATCCGGAATAATCATTTGGTGACCCTTACTGTAGATTGCTCATAGGCTGTAAATTGCTCCAATACATCAATGATCCTAGTAAGATATCGAAAGATTTACCAGAGGTACAATGAGGAGAACATCAAGGGATGTGAAACACTTTTAAACTGTGGATGAAAAGAAAATTTCAATATCTCACATTCAAATCTAAAAATCAATGGTGAAAATCATTATTAAAGTGTCATTATGGCATTGTTTTAAATATCGACGATATCGGCCGATATATCCCACGATATTTCTTGTATGCCACCTGTGCGATACAAAACACACAAGTAGTGGGATATATCCCACATGTTCGATCCGGTGAGCATTTTTTATTTTTCGATCATTTTTTTCTGTAAATCATGTTACATTAGTGTTGAATTGTTACAAATCTATGTTTTTTCATGTTTTGTATGAAAAATCATGGATTGGGAGCTTCGATTTGAGATTTGGAGGAGAAGGATCTAGTTGTGGAAAATTGAAAAAAAAGTTAAAATTTTCCCAATTTCTCACAAATCGGTTACAGTCTGTGTCCAAACATAAAATCAAACATGTATGTAACCTGATTTAGTGCTTCTTCTTTTGTTTTTGAATGTATTGCTTGTGTTTCCACACGTCTTTTTACATTTATAAATTATATGAATAAACTTTGAATATACTCGCATCAATTTAGTTAGACAACGCACAGATTAGGACCCCATACAAAGAAAACCTATTATGTGCGCTTGTTTCAAATGTGGGTCATGAACACTTCCATTTTTAACCATTCATTTGCATGCAGGCCACCATCTAGATTATTAGGAATGTCTAAAGATGAAATATTTGTAATCAATAAAATTATAGTGACAAGTAGACACAAACTTTGCTCTCGAGTTCTTCAATAATGTAACATTGATTGATGCAATTCTAATGCCCAAATACCAAATTCAAAATTTTGGTTACATGAAGCGGACACTTAATAATCGTATACTTGACCGATCGTATGAAATCATGTACGGAAGTAAATTCAATGGCTTCCACATTTCAGTTATATCCACTACGGAGAGACCGGCTTGGGTAGTTAATCTCAAAAAACAATCAAATGTATCTGGATTGCGGATAACTGTTGCTATGTAAGCGATTGGTCCACCATCCTTACTCCCATCATATGCAGATTTACAAACCGATGCATCATAACAACTTGCTTCACCTGAGGAGGTACAATATCCACGGCTACTATCATTATGTTTCTTATTTAACCCATTACATCTACATGTTTTGCATCGATGAGAATCGAACTTGTAAACGTTGTTGTTATTCTTAGGTGTGTGTTCACAAGTTCTACTACGATTGAAATTTAGTGACCCTCCATCCCCATAGTTGTTTTCATCATTTATGTGACCGTTTCTGAGGGTTCCATTACAACAATTTTCCATCCATCGATGAGGTTTATACTCCTTTCGAGCCAAAAGAATGGTAAGCACTCGAATAAGATGCGGTACACATAACGGATCATACATTACATCTGCACCCAAACTGCAGAGAGAAAGTACATGAAATTGATGATATAAATAAATATATAAATAAATAAATTTTCTTTTTAAAAAAATCATACTTACACTATGTCGGGGTTGCAATCTTGGAGATCCGCTACTGATGCAGACTCCCATTTCAAATATTTAGTTTCCACCTGAAAAGACAATAAAATAGTTGATCATGGAAGGCAATTAGTTTTGTTGCTTTCTTGCTTTTCTGTTTCTGTTTCCGTTGTTTTGGATTTTATCATTCCCGAAGTATTATAGAGTTTTTTTAAAAAAAGCATTTCAAGCTATTTTGTTTGAGAGTTTCCCCCTTGGGTTTAAGAGTCTCATCTTTTAAAATTGCACTCTCCCAAAAGGATTGATACTTGCACTCTCCTAAATGGTATTGAATCATTTAGCGAATGTGTTGATCTTTCTCTATGGGTTGAAAAGTCCTCTTATTGGTGTTGATTATGACATTCAATGGGATTTATTTGATTTATTGGTGATGCAAAATCATTATCTATTTTAAAAATTAGGAAAGCTAGGAGAGTTGACGCATGGATAGACAGAGAAACCATACCGTTGAGCAAATAGTGATGCATTGTTTAACAAAGAATTTTGAATATAAACAAAAGTTGTAGAAATTATTACAAATGAAATTTGAATTAAAATGTAGTATAATTTGCCTTTTAGGTTCCTCTAATATCCCAATCAACTTAAATTATTTTAGTTTGCATCTCCTACAATACAAATAAAAATATGCACAAGTTTAGTCATCTAAGTAATGGTGGTAAATGAATTCAAAATTAGTATGAATATCACATAGTGATCTTAAAATCACTAGTGATAAATTTTAACATTATACAAATGAAATGTAATTATTATTTTTAAATAGCGTAAAAAATTAAATTTAAAAGAAAGAAATTTACCTTTTAACAAAATATATCTAATTCTCAATTCACATTTTTTATGATTTAGAGCATCTATATGAAGAAAAAATTTAGAGACCCTTTTACCTATTTATAAGGTTTAGAGATATTCTAGGGATAAAAAAGTCATCGTTAAAGCTGACTAGACAATGACACATGTCCTTAGATGAAGGGTTAAGATTCTAATTTTGAAATTAGTGGAAGTAAGAAAAGTAGAGGTAGGAAAAGACAGTGGAGGTTGGTGAAGATAGTGGGGGTTGGTGAAGGTAGTGGAAGTAGGTGAAGATAGAGGTTGCTGAAGATAGTGGAGGTAGATTAAGTATTTTTAAATTAATCAAATTCAGATTTGGGTACCACATTTTATCCGTTCAGATTTTGGGCTCATATCACATGAGCTGAGTTCTCAAAAAGTTTTCGTGAGAACTGGTGCGCAAGTGAGCATTTCACCCTATCAATAGCCTTATCCTTTAGTTTTTTTAAGAATGTATCAGTCACTCAAGAATTTTAAACCTACGTATTTCAAATTAATTTACACTTTCTAAAATTTAGGTGGAAGATTTTTCGAGCCCAGCCAGCTGCAAGTCAAACACCTTTGCCGGGCTGAGCCCAACCCCAAAAATAAGCGTCTCACTAGCCCAGTACCCATCCCAAGAACGTCAAAATAGTTGAGCCGGAAAGCAGTATGGCATTGAGCCTTTATGCGTAACGAAACTCAGGTCTAGCCCTGTAAGTTGTCAAGGCTCAAAACTCATGCTTAAGCTGAGCTTGTGGGCCATCGACCATAGCAAAAGTCCAACTAGAGAGAGCTAGACACGGACCTTACCCACTTTCACCCCTACCTACGGCGGGACTTTCCATGTGTGCCCTAGTGATGGAGCCTGCTTAGATCAAGTTGGCATGATCCGGAATAATCATTTGGTGACCCTCACTGTAGATTGCTCATAGGCTGTAAATTGCTCCAATACATCAATGATCCTAGTAAGATATCGAAAGATTTACCAGAGGTACAATGAGGAGAACATCAAGGGATGTGAAACACTTTTAAACTATTTGTGGATGAAAAGAAAATTTCAATATCTCACATTCAAATCTAAAAATCAATGGTGAAAATCATTATTAAAGTGTGATTATGGGCATTGTTTTAAATATCGACGATATCGGCCGATATATCCCACGATATTTCTTGTATGCCACCTGTGCGATACGAAACACACAAGTAGTGGGATATATCCCACATGTTCGATCCGGTGAGCATTTTTTATTTTTCGATCATTTTTTCTGTAAATCATGTTAAATCAGTGTTGAACTGTTACAAATCTATGTTTTTTCATGTTTTGTATGAAAAATCATGGATTGGGAGCTTCGATTTGAGATTTGGAGGAGAAGGATCTAGTTGTGGAAAATTGAAAAAAAAGTCAAAATTTTTCCAATTTCTCACAAATCGGTTACAGTCTGTGTCCAAACATAAAATCAAACATGTATGTAACCTGATTTAGTGATTCTTCTTTTGCTTTTGAATGTATTGCTTGTGTTTCCACACGTCTTTTTACATTTATAAATTATATGAATAAACTTTGAATATACTCGCATCAATTTAGTTAGACAACGCACAGATTAGGACCCCATACAAAGAAAACCTATTATGTGCGCTTGTTTTTTGTAATGTTTTGATTTGTAAGTGTGTATTGATGTCTTTTTTAACAATCACTGAAATTTCATTGAAAAAATTCGACCGATTTCCAATGTTTCGTCATGTTTCCAACAACAACGATACATTACGCGATACAACCGATATATCCCATGTGATAACCAGTATGTATTTGTATCCCAGGGATGCGATATGTAACGTGATACTGATATTTCGAACACTGATTATGGGACAATAGCTTATTTATGGTTATAAAGAGAATATGGATGGTTCAAATAATCGGACCATCTCAGCATGCAACTCCAGTGGGTGTTGAGACACGTCAGTCCCTGAGTTGCGAATGATGCAAAATGAAATCCCTACCAATAATAGGATTGTAGAAACATTGCTTTGAAGTTCATTTTCGTGGTATGTTCCCACTTTGGATCACCACCCATTGGGACCTACATGCTAGAGGATTATACAAAGACTTGAACCATCCATGTTCCCAGTACTACCATAACTAGATCCAATAATCACACTTCAATGATCATCCTGATCATTGATTTATAGAGTTGAATGTGCACAATAGAAAATTTTCTTTGCAGTTTTGTAAATTCATCAACACAGTGATGGCTCAAATCATCCACTCAACCTAAGAATCTAAGATTCTTAAGATGGCTAATATAGCATAAAATCTAGAACATGGACAATGCCGAATTCCCGATCATCTAACCACTAAACATGAGGGCCCCAATAGAGCAAGAAATAATGAGATCTCAGTCATGACATAGAAAACAAACTCCTGCTCTAGATTCATTACGCCACCCATAACATGCCTCACACAAGCCTTTGTTGCAACTGGCCATGATCCACGGTGCCCATCTGTTGGGCACCCTTGAGATACAGATACGTATCGGTTATCGCATGGGATATATCGTTTGTATCGCATAATTTATCGCACTTTTTGGGAAACATGGGGAAACATTAAGGAAATGGTTGAAATTTTTAATGAAACTTTGAGGATTGTTAAAAAAGCCTTTAATACACAATTTTAAATCATAACATCTCAAAAAAAATATGTACATAATAAGTTTCCTTTGTCTAGGGTCCTAAGTTATGAGATATTTAACTGAACTAATGCAACTATATTTAAATTGGATGCATGATATTTATAAATATATCATAGTCATGTATGAAAACATAACTATTTGGAGATATCATTTTAGGCCATGAGAAAAGAATGAGTCAAATCAAAAGCTCGAGTGGACCCCACCACAGAAAACAGTGGAGAGAGTGACGCCCACCATTAAAAATTTCTAAGGACCACAAAAGTTTTCGATCAAGCTGAAATTTATTTTTTCCCTTCTTTCATGTCTGTCTTAACTTATAGACAGGTTGGATTTCAGATAAACATCATAGTGGACCTTTGGAAGGTTTCAACGGTGGGCGTCCCTCTCCCCACTGTTTTCTGTGGTGGGGTCCACTCCAGATTTGGATCTGACTCATTTTTTGTCTCATGCCTTAAAATAATATAGCCAAATGTATGGACGGTGTAGATACACCGCATACATCATGGTGGGCCCTATAGAACTTGGTGCGTCACTTCAGTAATCAGTTTGGCTACGCAACTTGTCAGGACGTGGATTGCGTACTACCCCCGCCCATCCTTAGCTTTGAACGGGCGGTTCTGTGGGTGGGCCCACAATGATGTATCTATACATCCAAGTCGTCAATCCCTTTTCTCATATTATTTTAAGGCATGAGCACAAAATTAAGGCAGATCCAACGTTCAAGTGGACCACACCAAATAATAAGCTTGGTTGCATTAAAATGCACAAAGCATTAAATGTCAGTTGCATTAATGCTAGTGGTCAGTGCTCCGTGGTTCCCACCATAGTGTATTTGTTTCATCCATTACGTTCATCTATTTTAACGGATCATTTAAGGGATTGTTAAAAAAAAGGATAGGTATATATATCTCAAGTGGACCACACCACATGAAAAAAATAATGATTGGATATCCATCATTAAAATCCTCTTAAGGCCTACTGTACTATTTATTTGACATCCAATTTGCTGATTAGGTCATAAAGATCTAGATGAAGGGAAACAATAAACATCAGCTTGATCTAAAACTTCTAGGATCCGGAATGTTTTTAATGGTCAACATTCATTCAACTCTATTTCCTGTAATGTGGTCCACTTGAGTTGTGGATATGGTTCAATTTTGGGCTCAACCACTTAAATGATCAGTAAAAACCGATGGACGGCGTGGATGGACCACATACATTAAAGGTGGGCCCAAGTGAGTTTACTAAGTATGATAAGAGCGTATTGAGTAACGCACCACGCATCGATCGCATTTTCACGGAAGTGGATTGCATATTGAGTAACTCAGCATACTGAGTAAACTCTGTGGGGCCCACCGTCATTCATGCACTATATCAACTCCATACATCCGCTTTATCATATAATTTTAGGGCTTTAAACCAAAATTTAATCATATCTAAAGTTTAAGTGGACCACACCACCTGAAATAGTGTGAATTGAAGTCTACCATTGAAAAGTTCTCGGGGCCCACAGAAGTTTTAGATCAAGATGATATTTGTGTTTTCCATTCATCCATGTCTGCGTGATCTTATGAACAATTTGGATGACAAATAAACATCACCAGGGGCCTTAGAAATGTTTCAACGGTGGAAATCAATACTTCCACTATTTCCTTTGGTATGGTCTACTTGAGCTTTTGATATATTTCAGTTTTGGGCTCAACCTCTAAAATGATTTGGAAAAACGTATGGATGGTGTGGATAAACCAGTGAATTCACAGTGGGCCCAAAAGAGTTTACTCAGTACGATAAGAGTGTATTGAGTAACTCAGTACACAATCCGATTTCCATCTTCACCCATCTGCGATCCCATTTTCACCCATCCGCACCCCTCTCCTTCACTTTCCCTCTCCTTCACGAACGCATCGGTTCTGGAGCGACTTTCGCGGCGAGGTTTCCTCAATCCGGCATGATTTCTCACCGGAATCTCGAAAGAATTCCCATAGACACTCTCCAATCAGCGAAGAAAGAGGGAAATTGAAGAAGAGGGAAAGCGTACTTACCTGTCGAACGGCCCACCTTCGATCACCGATCTTCGTCGCAGCCTACAGGTACTCTCCGATTTCTCTTCTTTTTTTTCTTTTTTTTTTCCGATTCAAATTTTTTTTTCCGCAATTCCCGATCATCTAACCACTAAACATGAGGGCCCCAATAGAGCAAGAAATAATGAGATCTCGGTCATGACATAGAAAACAAACTCCTGCTCTGGATTCATTACGCCACCCATAACATGCCTCACACAAGCCTTTGTTGCAACTGGCCATGATCCACGGTGCCCATCTGTTGGGCACCATCATTTTGATGTCGACTTCCAAATCTGCTATGTAACATATGTGCCTAAGGCTCAAGTGTCGGTGGAATTAGATATGTTATGCAGTCTCATGCATGTAAGCTGACCCATAACACATGCAAGCAGAAGTGGCATCTGCAGCATAATGTGCTAAATTGCAACCGTTCTTCACATAAAATTTCCTTTACATGCACTGTGCGGACTAGTGCACCATCCTAAACATATAGTATCATGGTGAACCTGACAGGCAAATGTGTCTAAGTTGTCCATGTACATGCAGCTGCACATTAAAACATGGTGCAAGGTAAGAGATCGAAACCATCTTTCATGAAGGGCCCATTGTCCACATACCTATGCAAAGAACTCGCGAACACCCATTCATGAGATTGTCCACAATTTTGTGTGACCGATGGACAGATGGATATAACTTGATCACATTACTATATTTGTCACCTCTGGGCTCCCTCCAACTTCTGGGCAGACCCTTGTTAAAGTGCAGGCACTTGATCGGCATCTTATAACTGACACACATATAGTCCTGCAACGTGTATGACAAACAGGGTATAAAAGGAATTAAATGAAAAGTTGAAGCTAGCTGTTTAATGTTATATATACACATAAATAACTACATATGTGTGTGTGTATATATATATATATATATATATATATATATATATATATATATATATATATATATATATATATATATATGAAGGTTCACATGCAACTAGTTGTGGATGAAAAATCATACAACTAGCTGCATGTAGGGTGCACCGTGTTGTATGTCATCCAAATTCATCCAACAGGGTTGTCCTCCTCATGAAAATAGGATGGCCCAAAAATCAAACCGATTAAAAGCCCCAATGCTAGCATGTTACTATAACGCATGCTTCTCTTTTCCGAAATAGGTTATTGGTAACTTCTACTGGCTACCTTGACTCCACTTGTCTACAGGCCTTTAAGGAGTTGACTTATGCTGCTTAATATGGAACTTTTTGTAAGAATGTTGAACTTCTATTATGCATTATTATTTCACTCGGCACTCCATATCGACTGACAATGTTATTCTTCAAATATCTTATGTCACATGTGGTTGTAATTTTGGTTTAGGGTGTAGCTTCAAACCATTTAGTAAAATAATCAATTTGCAACCAAAATATATATGCAAACATTTGTCACTCTAGGAACGAACTTTCCAATGACATTTAGGCATCATAGTCAGGATATGGAGCTCAAAACACCTTTTGTGCATCTAGATTGCATGTTCTTGACATTTAAAGCATTTCACCACTTATTTGAGACAATCCATCACCAACATGGTTCGAATAATAGCCTTAGCCTCAGGATCTTCATGGTCATCATATGGCCATTCATGTGGGACTCCCATATTCCTTCTTGAATACAAGTTGTTAACTTTCTCCACTTCCTCCCCATCTAAGCAATGGAGAAAATTCTAGTTATGAGACCTTCTAAAGGGTGGTTCCACCATTGACGACAAATTGCCTAGCTAATCTCTGAATGGTGTGTCAATTAATGGGAGTCACACTTGTGGTTATGCCCATTTACACAAAAAACAAAAAAATCACCCTGAAAATCCTCATTGTGGGATCCTAGGATCGGAACCCAACATATGAGATCTAGGAGCCGAGATTAGGGTACTACGAAGGTTTTCAACGCCGGATTCGGAGCTTGGGAATTCTATGAGCCCGTTCACCGAGTTTAGCGCGTGACACTCGAGGTAGCACTTAATATTGTTATACTATGGAAGTTTATATGTTTCTCGATCTATGGTAATAAGTAGGTTCTTGCTCCACTATAACTGTGCACTGTTATGTCCATTCAGCCATCTCGATCATGGAGGCCAAAGTAGTAAGCACATCCACGTATTTATTTTTGTTATACTGGACATGTAGGTGAAGGAAATCTCGCCAAACACTTCAATCAAGTTTTCCAAATACATTTGATATGGGATTAGCTTCCTTTTATTTTCCAATCTCCATTCATCTGACTATTGACCAACAATCTCCAAACACATCCAATGTCTCCATCTTCAGGGTGATTGAGTCATTTAATCCAACGGTGCATGCCTCATACTCAGCCCTGTTGTTAATGCAGTCTCAAACAAGCTTCTTTTAACTCAAAACATGCACAACTTCCAGAGACAGATTTCCTCCATGCCGCAGCCTCTTAAGATTAATGATATTGTCTAAATAGATGTATGGCAATACATGCATTAGCATCTAGGTCCCAAGCTTCCTGAAGTTACTTTAGGTTGTGGAGCCTATTGGTGTTGGTTCTTAAGAAGATTTGGCTCTAAGTAGTGGTTTTATAGAGATTTATGGTTTGAGGTTTTGATACCTTGCATAAAAACTCCAGCAATTGGAAAAAGACCCTCAATTATGTACTTCAACCCAGGTTGAAGAAGCATTTTGGGTAGCATATTGCTATGACCCAAGTGCTTCCCCCAAGCATAGACCGTCCAACACTCAACTCACAATCGAGTCAACCTATCCCTAAGTGCAAACACCAAGTGATGTGCACCAAAGCCACTAGGATGTAGGAGAGACAAGAGAATGGAAGAATGCTTTGTATTACTTAAGAGCTTCAAAGCTTACAACTTGTTGATGGAAACAAATGAGGACCCCTCCTTATATAGGTCTCAGAAAATTCTAGCTACTTTACATGGATGGCTAGGATGATGCCACATTGCGATCATCCACTGACCATGAATACTTTAGAATCTTTCTCGAATAATCTGCACTACTTTCTTTTTCCAAGACCCACTAGAGAACTCTAGAAGATTTAAGGGTATACTTCTCTAAACACTTCAAGACTACTTTAGAAGTCTATACATTGCATAAAACCTGTAATCTACAAAGTGAGAACAATTTGACTCAGCTCATGATTTGGCCCTGTAGGAATAACTGATCCATTATGAGGATGGGAGGAGGATCCGGTTTTGGGAAGACATATGGTTAGGAAAGGGTTCACTTCAAGACAAATTCCCAAAACTAGCAACATTTTCTCCAAAGGCGAACGCTCCCATTTGTTGATGCTTTTCCCTCTTAGATGAGGATGTGGTTTGGTATCCTACATGTAGGAGGAATTTATTGAATAAGGAGGTCGATGACTTCACTCGGCTCTTAGTGAGGATCTATGGTTTTCATCCCTTGACAGGTGAGAATGATGCAATGGCTTGGAAGTTGGATACGTCAGGTCGATTTTCCGTCGGATACTTCGACGGGTTGATTTCCAATCTTTGATGGGCGAGTGGTGTGCTTACCATCGCCTTTGTGTGGTACTACAGCGCCACTCCCAAGGTTACGGCCTTTGCTTGGCTAGTGGGCAAGGACAGGGTGTTAACAATTGACAATCTCCAAAGGAGGTCAATGATTATGCCCAACATTTGTGTCATGTGCATGCGCAATGCAGAGACAATTAACCACTTATTCATCCATCGCCCTTTTGCCAGACTGTGGGAGACTTCTTTGTCATGTTCCATGTGTCATGGGTGATGTTGGGGTCGAAAGAGGATCTGCTCCTAGCATGGCATAGGATAAGGATTGGGAAAAAGGGTAGGGTGCCGTGGAAGTTAGTTATGTTGGCTGGTTTTTGGCCTCTTTAGGGGAAAATAAATAGTTGGGGCTTCATCATCTCCTAGATTTTTCATCATGGCCCATCCCAAAACCAGCGGCTAAACGGTTTTGGAAAAGAAAATATGTTGGGGGGGGGGGTGCGCAAAGTCAGATGTTGTGGATTGGGCTTCAAGATCCAAGGGTCTTGTTGAGTGTTTCTTTCTTGATCAAGCTTATGCTGTTGTCGTTTCACTGTAGCCCTTTGGGCCTTTCAAAAAAAAGAAAGAAGAGGAATGATCAGTCCAAGATAGTATGCATATCAAAGATGGGTTGCCAGAGACGTCTAGGATTTAAAAAGAAATGTAAGCAGGCTAAGATAATCTAACAATATATATCTTGAATAAATATTGGAGCATGATATATTTGATTTCTCTACAGTGCTACTTTTATGGTTGTGTAGTTGACCATCTTATAGATGTGATTTGGAAACTATAAATTAAAGCACATATTTCTCAATGATTCCATGAAATAATTGACATGAATTGTTGAACCCCTTTGCAAATTTAAGAATTTTGTTTAATCATGCACTTTTCTTTCTCTTCCATTGCAGGGACATAACTGATCTCCATCAAATCTAGCTCCTCAAGTATAGGTTGGCGAGCATAACTATCTCTAATTCCAGTGAGTACCTTCCAAAAAAAATTATTCTTCATAACTAGGGCCCGCCTGATTAAATACCATGTTGGATAGTTAAGAAACAACATTTTCATAGGATGAGTGTAGCTGACAAGAGGATGTTGAGATGGATGAGTGGCAAGACAAGGAAGTATAGAATTGGGAATGAATGCATCAAAGGGAACTTAGTGGTAGCACCAATAGGTAATAAGATGCAGGAAAGTAAACTTGGATAGTTCGGTCATGAGCAATGGAGGCCAAGAACCATGCGGGTTAGAAGGAATGAGTTGGTTCAAGTCAAAGGCTATAAAGGGGAAGGCCAAAAAGGACGTGGATGGATGTAGTGAGAAAAGACTTGATAACCTATGGTCTAATTGAGAGTCTGGCCCTTGATAGAGAGGAATGGTGGAACAGGATTCATGTAGTCGACCCCAATTAATTGGGATAAGGCTTGGATGATTATGAACCATGGCCCGCCTATTGTTGGATTGGAATGTTGTGGAGAGTGTTCCCATCACCAATGTTGCCTTAATTACCAACTCGTCTGGTATCCTTCAAAACTGGGACCACTGACCTGGAGTCTCAATCTTTCGAGGCATCTTAACAAAAATCTGTACACACAAATGGCAGATTTTCTTTGTACTACCAATTTCCTCTTCGAATAAGGCTCTGATACCCAATTGGTGCAAACTATAACAAATCAGTCAAATATGCATATAGACTAACTAGAGATACCAATTCACATTAAAAGAAATAAGGGAGAAGGAAACATGATTACAAGAGGATTTTACCAATGGAGTTGAAAAATCACACACAAGGCAAGAAGATTTTTCTCTAAAAATTGCAGCAATTATTATCAAAGAGGAACAATAATGAAGGTCTTTGATGTATAGATAATATAAAACATAAACAAAACCCTATAACCAATATCCTTCAATCCTAATAGATTTCAACCCTTGATTATCCTTAAAACAACCATATGTAAGTTCTTATTCTTTCTTTACTAAATTTAAATAGTTAAAAACTGCCCTGAGTTTCTAAAACCAGATAGTTACTATAGCATTTACACAGCATATCGCTGTAGTGTGTGCTTCTTTTTCCTTGACTGGGGGATGGGCCCAACGGTCAACAAGATTGAGTGTGGCCAATCCATGGCTGCATCAATTACACATAATCCAAATACACGCCTAATATTGAGGAGTAAAACAGTTATCAATGGATCTGCGTATATTTAAGTTGGAAGCTATGAATCAGAAACATCACCATAACTCACCAAATTCACATCTTGTAAAGTACTTTCTGATACCTCAGTTCCAGTCCTCGATTGATTCAGCTCCAAATTATGTTTTAGGTTTGCTAAACTTGAAAGGTCACCATCACTTAGTATCACCTGCATTGAATGCTCCATCATCACCAAGTTTATTTTGCTACAAAAAGCAACACTTCTAATCGCTAGATGTGAATCATATGATATGAGAAAGCAGTGACATTAACAATATATCAGTGAATGGAGCTGCATTTCAACTTTGGAATTCTCAATGAGTGGAATGGTCCCGAATGGCCATTGTGCTGATTTCTTCTATTAGAAGAAACAAGCTCACCTGCCATTTTGGGCTAGTTTCAAGGAGAGTCCATTCCACTCAATGCATTTTCCAAACAAGGCAGCTTTGAAACATGCATGGCACCATGAAATAGAGATTCGAGCTCTTCTCCAAATGAAGCTTTATGTATTTCCAGATGACAAGAGCTGCAAAAGTCATTTTGCCATAGCAGACATGAAGAGTGATGACATAGGTTGGTGGGTTTAGGCTGGCTTGCACACATCAGTGGGCAAGGTTGGCTCATCCAGATTCTGGGCTGGGCCTTAGTCTGATTCTAAGGGTCTGCAGGACAGCCAAGGGACTAATGTACAGGTCCCAAAAAAGAAAAGAAAAAAAGATAGACATGGTTCAAGCTGAACCTTGGCCAATTTATGGTTGTCATGGGTCAGTCCCGAGCCTAGATTTCAAGCACATGTAGAACAAGTGAGTTTGGGCACACCCTATCAGGGCAAATCTACTCAGTCCCGTTGGTAAGTCCAGGCAGCTACAGCATTGACAACAAGAGTAAAACTCAAGGTCTGCACCAGAGATTTTCAGAAACAAGGATTCCTAGCAGCTGCTACTACATGAAAAATGTTTTTCAGCAAAGCAGAAAAGTCAAAATCATCCATTTCTCAAACTTTATGCATGGCTTCAAAAACCTAAATCAATTGCTAATACGTCCATTTTAATATCTGGAAGGATTTTATATAACGTAAACTGATTATAGATGTTGATGATGATGATTCATTTCCAGAAGCGGGGGAATGAGTACCTTATGCATCATGGTTACCCTTGCATAGTCTTAGCAGAAACGTTAGAGAAAAGGGCCAGATAACAACTTGTGTTGCCACAACTCAATAAGTTGGGACAATTATTCCACAACACACATGGCACATATGCAAGTTTTTATTATTATTATTATTATTATTATTATTATTGAAGTAACGGGGATATATTAAAAGCGGGAGAAAGGATACAAACAGGTCTGCTGAGATAGCAGAAACCGAAAGCACAAAAAAGGAAACTATAAGCCTAAAAAGAGAAAATCAAAACCAGAGAGGATGGGCACATTCGAAGCCCATTCAATTAGGAAGTTTTTTTGCTTTAGATCCCACAGTCAGAGCCGAAGCATGAGTGTTGTTGAAGCATCTATCATTTCTCTCCTTCCAAACAGCCCACCAGATGGCCACAATTGCCATTTTCCAAACCTTGGATCTCACTTTACCCAGCTTGAATTCGTGCCAGTAAGCAAGATGAGAGGAAGCAGAAGAGGGCACACAGCCAGCAACGCTGAAGCGAGAGAGAAAATCCTGAAGAATATGAGACACAAACGGGCAGTGAACGAGGAGATGATCGACTGATTCATCACTGTCCATGCAGCACAGACAGATGTGGACGAGCTGCATACCTTTCTTCATGAGATTGTCCATTGTGAGAATCCGATTTCTAGAAGCGAGCCAGGCAAAGCATATGTATTTAGAAGGAATGGGGTATCTCCAGATGAAAGGGGAGGTCAGCGAGACTAGGTGGTGGGAATAAATCAAAGTGGAGTACAGGGAGTTGACGGAAAACTTGGATGATTTATCTTTGGTCCAGATAATCTTATCAGGTTCAGAGGTGGACAGGTTAGCCCTAGATATACAAGAAAGAAGGTCTACATAATGGGTCACCTCCCAATCATGAAGGTTTCTACGGCATCTGATATCCCAAACAATTCCAAAGTCCAAGATGGAAAAGAAGCTATCGATAGGCCTATTTTTATTAACAGTCAGGCGATAGATTGAAGGGAAAGTCCCTCAAACACCTGTCCCCAATCCATTGATCCTCCCAGAACTGAATCGCCGAACCGTTCCCCAACTGGAAAGCGATATTATCAGTGACCACCTTTTTGTAACACAGGATACCTTTCCAAATGATAGAGGCTCTGTAAGCTGTGGAATCCCTTGTCCACCAGCCACCCGAAGTCAAACCATATTTTCCTTTGATGATGATATTCCACAAAGCTTCCGGTTTCGAACCGAGTCTCCAGGTCCACTTCCCCAGGAGGGCCTTGCTCATGGCCTTCAAATTTTTTACGCTAGCACCTTCATTTCTAAAATGGCTGCAAACTTCTTGCTAGTCCAAAAGGTGGAATTTCTTCTGGTTTTCCTTGCCACTCCACAAGAAGTCTCTCCTTAGTTTGTCGATTCTACGCATCACCGTAGACGGACAAATGAGGAGGGAGAAGAAGTAAATAGGGATATTAGACATAACAACCTTAAGAAAATGCCACTGTCGTTTAATTCACTTTAAAATTTTCATGGGTATTTTAAAAAGTGCAGATTTTTAGAGGGAAGTCCATCCTTGTTAAAGTCAATAAGTGCGTAGGCGATACAACCGTGTGGTCCACCTGAGTGATTTTACTCTGGGACATACACTTGTACGGTCCATCTTTTCTCTCTCTCTTCTCTTCTTTCTCTCCCTTCTTTTCTCAAACTAGGGTATCAGAGAAGGTTTCAGCAAGCTAGAGTCTTCCCCTCTTCTTCTCTTAAAACCCTTTACTCCTTATTCCTCTTCACTTCTTGTTCCCTTTTCTCTCTTAGTCTGAGAGTTCTTTACAGAATATAGGGTTTTGTTTCTTTTGTTTGTGCGTTGGGCTATTGTTGATGGCATGCACGTGAAGCCATGACCGATGAATGTGGTCATTCTCATTGTTTGAAGACATATGGAACTAAGAAGCATGATTGTTCTACTGTGATGTGCTGGGCTGATTGATATATTGCATCCAGTGTGTTGTTTGTGTTAGCTCAAGGTATTGAAGCTTTCAAGTGTAAAAGCATTTCAGTGCCAAGTGCATTTAGTTCGCTTGATTTTTTGTTTGGATGGAGACAAAAAATTGAGAACAAATCTGATTATATTTGTCCATCTAACTTTCTAGGGGCTCAAATAACCTCCACAAAGCTGAATGGGGCAAATTATCTTTAATGTTCAAAGTTTGTGGAAGTCTTCTTGATTGCCAAAAGAAAGCTAAAATACTTGACCTCCACGAAGCCTGAGAAGAATGATAGTAGATACGATGAGTGGGTTTAGGAGAACACTCAAATCATGACATGGTTATGGAATAGTATGGAACAATCCATTAGTGCAAATGTTGTGTTTCTTCATATTGCCAAGGAAGTATGGGATACAGTATGAGAGATATATTCATCACATAAAAACATCTCTCATACATATCGATTGTTTCAAGAAATACGGTGACTAGTCCCTTGGGAATAGTTTTCGAAACTTAAAAGCATTTGGGAAGATTTAAATGTATATTAATCCCTTACAAATGATCTAGAAAGTCAATGTCAGTAGCATGAAGAATTTAAGATGACCAAACTTTTATCAGGATTAAAGCTTGAATATGAGCCTGTTCAAGCCCATGGTACTGTGGAAAGGTTGAAAGTTTGTTTAGTTGCTATGGGTTATACTCTTACTCTCAGCTTGGATTATATAGAGACCTTTTCCCCTGTTGCAAAACTCAACTCCATCCGTACTATAATGTTTTTGGCCATTAATCATAGCTGGCCATTGTTTTAATTTGATGTTAAAAATGTGTTTCTACATGGTGATCTCGTAGAAGAGGTATATATGGAGAAACCACCTAGGTTTGTTGCTCGTGGGGAGTCATATATGATCTATAGGTTCAAAAAGGCAATATATGGGTTGAAGTAATCTCCACGTGCATGGTTTAAACAAGTTTAGCAAAGTAATGTTAGCATATGGGTTGCAGTAAAGTCAAGCCGATCATTCGGTTTTCATATGCAAAAGTATATCTAGACCAATTGCATTGGTTGTATATGTGGATGATATTGTGATTAGAGGCAGCAACAGTAAGGGATTGAGGACCTTAAGAGACATCTTCAAGGCCACTTTCTAACAAAGGATTTGGGCAATCTTCAGTCTTCCTTACGATAGTGGTTGCTAGCTCAAAAGAAGGCATCAATCTTCAGTCTTCCTTACGATAGTTTAATACTGGAAGAGCAAGAAGCTGAGCATGGTGGCGCAATCTAACACTAAAGCTGAGCATCGAGCTATGGCTTACACTATGTGTCAGTTAGTATTGTTAAAGAAGCTTCTAAATGAAATGGGGTTTGTTATGAATACTCAATTACAATTGTTCCGTGATAATCAAATGGCCACTCATATTGCAAGCAACCTAGTTTTTCACAAGACCAAGCATATTGAGGTTGACTGTTATTTTATACACGAGAAAGTCTCAAGTGGTGCAATCCCTACATATGTCAGGTCTCAAGATCAGCTAGCTGATGTATTCACCAAAGCTCTTGGCTGAAATCATTTTCAATGTGTCTTTTCCAAGCTTTTGTCTTTTTGAAAGATGAAATTTTATTAAGGCCAAAAGCCAAAACAAAGACAACAACAAAGCAAAAGCCAAAGACAAAAGAAGAACAAGATACAACCCCACCCAAAGGTCTACCTGAAAAATACTTAGGGCGACGAATCAGACAGAAATTGAAGAACCCAGTTAAGAACAACCATCGCAGAACAATTCTGATTCCACCTAGACGATTGCAATATGGAATGTACATTTGTACGATCCATCTTCTCCCTCTCCAGCCGGTTGGAAGGAATTTGACACTGTTGAGTACTTTTTGGATTCAACAACTCAATCTGCTTATCCCGCTTCAAAATCAACCCTAATGTTGTATGATGCTTCAATCAGTTTACGATGTAACACGAACGTCACAACCCACACTGTTGAGTACTTATTGGATTCAACAACTCGATCTGCTTATCCCACTTCAAAATCAACCCTAATGTTGCATGATGCTTCAATCAGTTTACAATGTAACATGAACGTCACCCACTAACCCATTCCCCCCCCCCCCCCCCCCAACAAATCATGAAGGCATTGATACTGCCATCTTCTTCCTCCAACGATTTTGAATTCTGCATGTGCACCTTCCCAAATCTTTCCAAGCTGAATTTCATCTTTGGATTTTCTTTTAAAACACTCAGAGGAACACTCTGGAGGTGGCTTTTTAATCCACTTCCTTTTTCTCTCCTCTCCCTTGCGGCCTCATCTTGGGTTTGGTGAGTTAGGATACAAAAAATAATCATCCTGATTTCCGTTCACAAGCATGTGAGGGCTTTTTGTGTTATGCACATCCTTCTTTCTAATGTATTCTTCGTCTTTCAATGCAAGTTTGTAAGCCTCCTCCACCAAATACACTATGGTTCACTTAAGATCTTCCATTGGATCTGATAATACAAACCACTAGCCTTCTTTTCTACTGATTGATCTACTGATAGATGTCTTTCCAAATCATGAGGAAGCAGATCCTTCTGTTGGGAACGATGAAACTTCTGATAGAGTTCTTGCTCATTATTCAAGGGCAAGAACTTTTTGTTTCCTCACCTCCTTTGTCTTCATCCAAGTCCCCAATTTCTTCCTCAGTTGCACAAATGTTTTACCTGGGTGCCCTCCCACTTCAAATTGCACTAGATTCATGCTGCCGCCCTCACTTCCTAGCTATTTATAGTTGCTAACATTTTGAAATAGATGCTTTCCAACTCATGCAATAAAATTTGTTGTTGCTTCCCTATAGTCTTCATGCAACAATGTTTCTTTATGTCTCTCTCCCCAATGTCCTTGCAATGAAATGCACCAGAAATTGGGTTGTCACAATCTTAACCTTCATCTTACTCAGCACACTCCCATTTGAAGAACTGCATTCACCAACCAACCGGTAAAGTTTGTCAATTACGGAACGCCTTGGAACTCAACCCAAACTTTCTGCCATATGTATAATCAAAACCCTCCTATATCGGTCACCTCTTCTATACAATAAGACAATCGAACGGAACATTGTTGCATCACTCACATCAAATTCCAGATAGTACCACCTTGCACAGAAGGATTGTCCTCAATATTTTTTAGACGATGTCAAATTATCCAAATCTACTCGAGATCTTTTCCCGGCCCTTCCAATTTCATCATTCCTTCTACATGTCTTACCTATATACTCCTCTTGTATAGCCCTTTCAATTTGATCTTGCCTTCTAAGAATCAGCATGTAGATGAACTTGCTCTAATAATACTTTGATATAGGGTGGACGGAAATTTGTATGGAGCTAAAAGAAGAAAATAGAGGAAAATCACATCACACTTAATGCAGGGGCATTTTCACACCAAGCTCGAGTGGGGTAGCCCATGGGATGCGGGGACACTAGGGGTGGGTGACCGATGTGATTTGGGGCCCATGGGGGAGGTCTCGTGTTCGAGACTCCTCACCGGGGGTGATTAATGCGCATTTCCACCGGGCTCGAGTGGGGTAGCCCGTGGGATGCGGGACGACACACTCGGGGTGGGCAGCCCATGTGATTTGGGGTCCACAAGCCCGCGAGGGGGGTTCGGCCGAGGTCCTAACCTATGAGATGTGGGGCCTGGGCTATGAGGTAAAGGGATTAATTTGCCATACTCTAAAAGTTCTAGCTTTTAGAGCAAGTGGTTAATTGCCCTGCATCAAATTGGTATTAGAGCGAGAGGTCTCGTGTTCGAGACTCCTCACCGAGGGTGATTAATGCAGGGGCATTTTCACATCAGGCTCGAGTGGGGTAGCCCATGGGATGCGGGGACACACTTAGGGTAGGTGACCCATGTGATTTGGGGCCCACAGGGGAGGTTTTGTGTTCGAGACTCCTCATCGGGGGTGATTAATGCACATTTCACACCAGGCTCGAGTGGGGTAGCCCGCGGGATACGAGGACACACTCGGGGTGGGCGACCCATGTGATTTGGGGCCCATGAGCCCACGAGGGGGGTTCGGCCGAGGTCCTAACGCATGAGATGTGAGGCTTGGGCTATAAGATAAAGGGATTAATTCGCCATACTCTAACAGTTCGAGCTTTTAGAGCAAGTGGTTAATTGTCCTGCATCAACACTATTCAAAGAGGTTGATTATAAAGATTTCTCCATTTGCAAACGAACGTATTTTGTCTAAGAAAAATAACTACTTTGCTTTGTTCCAAATTCCAAGCCAGTTGTCATCTACAAAACTATGTATATATAAAAGAAACCCTAATACAAACTTATCTCAACCTCTAGACTCTATTAAATCACAACACTTGAATATCCTTAAAAGGGCCTAAAATATTGTAGCATCATTGTAACTTATACTGTTGAGTTACTGTAGCAAACATACAATAGTGATTGTAGTGGTTATTATGCCAAACCCCTAATATACAAAGGCCATTGAGAAAATTACTAAAACCCTTAAAAAAAAAAAAAAACTTTCGTGGACTTAGAACGCATGCTAATACATGTGGGGCCCATTTCATGAACCGCGGGACCCACGATTTGGATCTTGGGGGACCCACATCTTCATCACATATTTCTGACAATCATTTTGGCTAGCATCGGTGTGTAAATGGATTTAACATAATTGGCAATATATCAAAAAGAAAATAGAAATAACCACTGAGCAATATGCAATTGAAAGCCCTGAGAAATCCAAAGTTGCATTGGAGGAATGGAGCTAGGCAAGAATCAACCGAACATCAATAAAATCTTGACCAGGGAAAACTCAACACAACTCACATGGTAATATCATACCTTGGAGGCATTTACGTAGGTAAGAGAAATACCAACTAAGCCAACACCAGAACCAACCTATAGTTTGAAAGATTCAATAAGAAAAAAACCACATTATACACATGTTCAATAATTCAAGTGTTTTAAACAGGAACAAAGACCTCAAATGGAACTCACATGAAAAGATAAATTGAAAGCCAAAAGGTACATAAACAGCAATAGGGTATCAAAAAAGAGAAGGAATTAAGTTAGTATTAGTAACATGAACATGAAAGTTGTATTAGTCATGATGTTCCGATCAAAAGATTGACAATTGATCTACCGTTTTCTTGGGCCATGAGCTTTAGGGTTTGTGACCAAAACCTCCAAGCCAAATGATTGTTTTATTCATCATAGAATTGAGAAATATGCTGAAACCAGCTGAGATGCATTTCACACTTAGGATGGAAGTTCCTATATTTGCATTGAGTGGAATGGCTATTGACCCAAATGGCAATAGTGTCATTTCTTATATTTGAAGAAACGAGCTCACTTGCCATTTAGAGCCTGTTTAGACTTCCACCATTCCAAGCAATGTGATATCGTGTTTCCACACTTCAAACATTATATGTTCAAGTCCTTTTACAATGAAATTGCTACTCGATTCCAATGCCCCATTAAAATTCTTTGCTTTGACAATGGGGGGTGAATAGAGTTGTACACAAGTCAAACTGAGTCAAGCTTGGCACAGCTCGACTCGGCTCGGCTTGGTCTTCAAGCTTGACTGGCTAGCTCGACTCGGTTCGGTCAGCAGCTCAGGCTAGTTCAAGCCAAGTTCGAGCATGTGTGACATTTTCTCAAACACATGGAGTGCACTTTCAATTTCTCATAGTATGCAAAACAACAACAGCAGTTTACAGGTATTTCATCAAACACTTGATAGGCAACATCAAAATCAAAATACAAAGGTAGTTTTATCATGAATTTTATTTTATTTTGTAGTTATTTGTTTCGTATCATACCTTCCTCGCCACCAACCGATCCTGCGGAGAACGTATGCACCCGAAACAACACTTCGTTGAGTCATTTCATCAAACACTTGGTGAGCAACGTAAATATCAAAATAATCGAGTCACCGAACTGATTCAATCCAAGTTCGATTCGAGTTGAGGTTCGATCTGAGTCGATTCAAGCTCGAAGTTGGCTTGAAATTTTTTCAAGCTCCAAAAATCAGCTCAACTCGGCTCAAACTCATTTTCAAATCGAGTCAAATCGAGCTTTTTCAAGTCGAGTCGAGCGGGTTAATTGAGCTAACTCAGTTCGTGTACAGCTCTAGGGGTGAATATATGTCGAAGGCCTTCTTGACTTTTTTGCAAGATCATGGTATTTTATCTTAGTCTTCTTATCCTCGCACTCAACAAAATGGCATTGCCAAAATGAAGAATCGTCACATTCTTGAAGTTACACGTGCACTTCTCCTTGGTATGCATGTTCCTAAACATTTTTTAGATGATGCCTTACTGTTGTCTTTCTTATTAATCGCATCCCATCTAGAATTCTACAGAATAAATCTTCCTTTAAAATTTTACACCCTCATGAAAAATCATTTTCCTTATCTCCCAAAGTTTTTAATTATACATGTTTTGTTCATAAACTTGATGGCAGTAATAACAAATAAAGTCATTACTCTGAAAATTGTGTTTTTCTGGGATATTCGCATTCCTAGAAGGGGTATAAACGTTATAACTCATTGACTCGCAAAAAAGTACGTGTTAGCAAATGTGATGCAGGGCAATTGACCACTTGCTCTAAAAGCTTGAACTGATAGAGCATGGAGAATCAATCCCTTTATCTCATAGCCCAAGCCCCACATCCCATGGGTTAGGATCTCGATCGAACCCCCCAAGTGGGCCTCACTTCACATGGGTTCCGCTTCACATGAGCCACCCGCCTTACACGGGCCTCTCATCCCGAGTGTGCCCCTACATCCCACAGGCCACCCCACTCGAGCCCAATGTGAAAATGCCCCTGCATAAATTACCCCCCGTGAGGAGTCTCGAACACAAGACCTCCCGCTCTGAAACCACTTTGATGTAGGACAATTAACGACTTGATCTAAAAGCTTGAACTGATAGAACATGGCGAATCAATCCCTTTATCTCATAGCCCTAGCCTCACATCCCATGGGTTAGGACCTCGGTCGAACCCCCCTTGTGGGCCCCACTTCACATGGGTTCTGCTTCACATGAGCCACCCGCCTTACACAGGTCGCCCACCTCGAGTGTGCCCCTGCATCGCATAGGCCACCCCACTCGAGCCCGGTGTGAAAATGCCTCTGCATTAAAATGTCACCTTCTTTGAGGATGTTCTATATTGCTCATCTGAAGGACGTTCGCTACATAATCATCTTAGCAATCGGGGAGAGACCTTGTTACATCAACCTATACCTCTTCCAGTCCCCTCACTTGATGAAGATTCCCATTCCTCTAATCCTCTCAAACCATTATTTGTCTAACAATGAAGGAAGAAATCCCCCATTAATCAGCCTCCCATTATTCCATCCACTTCTGATGGAGATCCATATATTATCCCTTAATCTTCTGATGACCTTCTTATTGCTTTACGCAAGCCTAATCGGTCATGTATTTGCCATCTTATACATCGCTATGTTTCTTTTCAGTGCTTGTCACCTACTTTTAGGTTCTTTACTGCCTCAATCTCCTCTTCTTCTATTCCTTGCAATCTCAAGGAAGGCTTCAGTAATTCTGACTGCAAGCAAGCTATGATGGTAGAGATACAAGCTCTTGAGCAAAATGATACATGGGAGCTAGTGCTTTTACCTAAAGGGAAGCAGACAGTTGGGTGTCATCAGGTCTATACTATTAAGTACCTTCTAGATGGATCATCTCTTTGGCTGTAAATTTGTCTTGCCCATTGTTCCAGCTGGACACGAACAATGCCTCATGATGATCTTGTTGATGAAGTTTATGTGGATTTGCCAACAAGCTTTTCCCTAACCAGTGGCTTACATCAGGTTTGTTGCCTCAAGAAGGCTATCTATGGTCTTAAGCGGCCACCCCGGGCTTGGTTCAACAAGTATAGCAATGCATTGTTAGACTTTGGCTTTGTTCGCAGCCACTCAGATCATTCTCTCTTCATTTGTCGCCACACTACTGGGATTATGGTGTTACTCATTTATGTAGATGATATTGTCTTGGCCGATGATGATGCTGCAAGCATTACTGCTCTCAAATCTTTTCTTCAAACGTGATTTGCTATCAAAGATTTAGGTACATATCGCTACTTTCTTGGCATTAAAGTTACTAGATCCCAGTCTAGAATTGTTCTCTCGCGATGGAAATATGCTCTTGATCTCTTGTTCGAGACATGCATGCTTGGCTGTCGACCCATAGTTATTCCTATGGCTGTTGTTAAAAAACTTGGTCTTGATGATGGAGATCTATTATCTAATCCCCGCATGTATCGTCGCTTAGTTGGTCATCTCATTTATTTGACTATTACCCGGCTTGACATGTCCTTTGCAGTGAGTGTGTCAAACAGTTTATGCATGCTCCTCATATGGCTCATCCTTTTGCCGTGTATCAAATCCTCCATTATTTGAAGATGTCTCTTGGTCAAGGCTTACAATTTCAGCGACATGGTCATCTTCATCTCTCTAGCTACTACGATGCTGACTGCGCCGAGAGTTTTCATGATCGACAATCTACATAGGGCTATCACACCTTTGTGGGTGGCAATTTGGTCACCTGAAAAAGTAAAAAGCAGTCAATGGTTGCTCAGTCTACTACAGAGGCTGAATATAGAGCCATGGCACATGCGACATGTGAACTCATGTGGTTGCGCACTCTGTTACGAGAACTTGGTTATCCTTCTTCTGATGCCATTCCTCCCTAGTGTGACAATCAAGCAGCCATTCAAATTGCTAGCAATCATGTGTTTCATGAACGCACTAAACACATAGATTATTATTTCATCTATGAAAAGGCGGCAGCTAAAGAAGTTGAAACTCCATTCATTCGTTCGGGGGAGTAGCTAGCTGATATGTTCACCAAATCTCTTGGGCAGGACAATTTGCATCGTCTGGTGGACAAGTTAGGCATAATTGACATCTATGCTCCAACTTGAGGGGGAATATTGAGCACTACTGAGAATATATGTATACTTTGCATTTTGTGTGTGTGTGTGTATCTTGAATACTCTGTTGGAGCACCATGTGTGCTTTTATTTTAATGTTATGAGAGTTGTGTAGGAATTCTACACAACAGTTGCCCTAGCCATCTTTTTCTCCTCTCTCTTTCAACACTGTCTTTTCCACTCTTTCTACTGATTTCTTCTCCAATCCAATTCAACTGAGCATGCCAAAGATGTTTAGGGTTTCTCTTGAAATTTTCCTTGCAATCCAGCAACAAGCATAGGTTTACATGGCTCTCAAATGAAAAGTGATATGCTCGAATGGATTCATAGTTTACATGATACATTCAGTAGTTCCTGTGATATGGTTTAGACATGATATACATATTGTGTGTGTGTGTGTGTGGATAGACTATTCTCAAAATTTTCGGAAATTGTTGCTGCAAAAGGGATAATTTCCCCATGTAAAGAATCTTAACTAGCACATCAGTGCAAGTTATATGATGATTCAATAGCAACATAATAGTTGTTCTACAATGCTAACATGAATCAGCATCTTGGGAGTTCTGCTAAGCCCACATGCTAATACACACTGTCAAACATGCCAACCTCGCCATATCAGTAGGTTATCCGGGCCATGCATCAGGTGGGCCTCACCATGCAGATGCCTTGGCCCAAAAATAAGACATGTCTGCTTGTCACGTGGGCCACACACACACAGAAAAACAGATGGTTAAAAATTGCACAAAGTCTGCAGTCATTGTACAAGTGTAGCTCACTGGCTCATTGTACCAGTATGATATTGGGGCCGACTAATCTACACAGGTGCCACCTGATGTGCCTATCAGATGCCCAAGATACATGTCTGCTTGTACGTAGGTGCCTTTGGGCTTAGCAAAACTCTACAAAACAATAAACACCATTAAGAAAACTTCAGAGGACAAAACCTAGCGACAATTGCCTTACCTCAAAGCAAAATTTATCTGAGAAAATCTCGGGATAAGACAGTATAAATTCTGACAAGAAAAGACTTGAAGGCCAAATGGAACACCTATATAAGATAAAACATAAAGAGTTAAATGTGGTATTCATGATGTTCAGACCTACCTTACTCTTAAATGCAGCATCCATGTGATGTTGCTAAGAATTAATAGTGAATGGGCAGAAAGAGGTAAAATGGTATGATCCTTCACTTGAAAATTTCCCTTCAATTCATGGAGTTAAAGTCCTGCATAAAGTATTCTAAAACAGATTGTCCAAACATTGGTAATTCTTCAGAAGATAAACTTTTCAGTTAAGAGTACCAGATTCTAAATGTCATTATTTGGATTTTACTAAAGAAAACGGAAACTGTAATCAACTTGAGATTCATATCTCTAGCTGATGGAAATCCTCTAGCATGCCACAAATGTAAATGTTAGATTAAACAAACAGAAAAACCTATGCACCAAAACCATGCTCTCCACCAGAAACTCTAACAGGGGTATATTGCCATGACTGAGTTCCCAGACATAAGCGAGACGATTGCTAGGGGTAAAGGTTAGTAGTATTTTTTTTTCAGGAAATGGAGATTCATTTAAGCTGATCCACAATGGTATATGGATAGGACGAAACTTACACAGTGTCAAACTGCGAAATAAGAATTTAGAAATAGTTAATTTCAGTTAAACTGATATTGGGGATGTAATGGTGAGATAATACTTACGTGTACAGTTTTTAGAAGGAGAATGCTCCAGCAACAGGCTAACAACCTTGTTTCTAGTCAAGGAAAATTAGTGATTTATAGTTATTCTAGCAGTGTATTCAGTGGCAGGCGAAACTAGTAATATACAATCACAAAGAATGCATTCATGAAACTTGGTTGTAGCCAATCATTGGCAACAATATCCTGCTTTTCAATCGAGCCATTCTGCAGTTGAGGTAGACAACTTGTGGGCATGAAGTTCTAAGAAGACCATGGGTTGATTCGTAGCTTCCATTCAGCAACTCCACAGTTGACAGTTCAAATGTACCTTTACCAAGAGTAGTTGCATAAAACATGACATCTGATGAGATCTGTTGAAAAAAGAAAGAAAGCTGGTAGTGCCCTCTACTCATTCTCATATTTCAAGATCATAGAAGTGGAATGGAAAGAAGACTGAAGACTTCCAAACAAGTTAGCATGTTCTTTTATTGGGTGGCGATGTACAAAATACCCATGTGATGGTTTTAGTAAAATGGTTCGTGATTCTCATATAAAACATACTTTTATTCAGTATTCTCCACTTAGAGGATTAAAGTTGAATTGATAATGGATCACTTTTATACTTTCAAGGACGTATATGATGCTCAATGCACTCGAATAGAACAAAATTGACTAATGTATAACTATTGTAACTTCATCATGGCTTGTCAACTTTGTAAATGATTACATACTCAAGGTGAAAACGAAAGTGCTTTTAACTTTTATGTATCATTCTCTAAACATGCCTGCATAGCGATCATCTCCTCCTTATATTCTTAGTGTCATTTTTGTAACAAAGTAACGTGTTTAGCAAATTTGTTGCTGGTTTGCATGATATATATGGACATTGTAATAACTTACAAACAAAACCGGAAGTCCTACTTTATAGCCTTGTAACTTTTCTTCAAATCTATAAATGTTTGTTGAAAGGTATATAATTGACTCTTGAAATTTGTAGTTTGCTAATGATTATTGAATTGTATGGTGCTTATTGCTTGCTACAGATTACTTTATGCTGGGATAAATTACATGTATGCATTAGAATATCGTGAACTCAAATATAATTTTAGCATACATATTAATATATGGAATACCATGTTAGTAGGTATATTTATGAGCATGTGGTATTCCAACATATAATAATATTAGACAGAGAGAAATCATGTACCTCAGATCTACAACTCTCTATCAAGGTGGTTATTCTTCCATCTGAGGGAACTTCAGTTTCCACAATTGGAAATTACAGTAGCAATGGATAGAAGTTCCTTAGCAAAGTGAATATGCACACACACACACACACATATATATATATATATATATATATTTAGTACAAGTTTCTCAAAAAATTTAACAAAACTGTCAATAGTAGTATCGAATTGTCTACACTTCCAGGCATAAGCTTCCAATATCCACTTATAACTATGACTACGCATAGCAACGTATGGCTCCACAAAGATGCACTAATCACAAGACAAATTCAGATGTATTAAGGAAGACAAGAAAATTTGTTGATTCATAAACATGAATCTGTCAAGACACGAGTGTAAATATGCCGAGATAAAATGTAAATCAGCAAATTCTAGCTACCACAGCATAGTTTAATTAATTGAAATCAAGACTGAGATCTAAAGGAAGAATCAGACTCCTACGGAGAAGTTCCACTGAGAAGGTATGCCTGAAAGAGATAAACACTATAACAAGGAATTTACGCAGTCCAGTTCAGGAGCAAACATACAGTTTGCTGATGCGCAGGAGTCTGTACATATTGCACCCATTGTTTCAAAGCCGTTCATCTGAAGGACACCACCATTAATGGGTGCTGCCTTGTAAATCACCAATATGACAATATCGAAGGTTCTTAACCTTCAACCAATTCCCTATGAATGGATGTTGAAAGGAGAAAATACAACAAAGGTCCACATCCAATAGAAAATATTCCAAAGTTCGAACGGGTGGGATCTGTTAGTAGGATAGACAACATACTTACCATAAATAAATTGTACAGTAATTTAGGAAACAGATCTGTAAATATCTTTCCTGAATTAGGGGATATAGATGCTTCTGTAATTAGGGGATATAGATGCTGTAATTAGGTGATATTATGCTATAATTAGGGGATATAGATGCTGCTGTAATTAGGTGCTGTAACTAGGGGATATAGATGCTGCTGTAATTAGGGGATATAGATGTTGTAATTATGAGATATTATGCTGTAATTAGGGGATATAGATGTTGTTGTAATTAGGAGATATTATGCTGTAATTAGGGGATACTGTAATTAAGGGATATATTGTAATTAGGGAAAATGATTTCTATATAAGAAAAGGACCACTCGATTGAGGGTCATTGAGTAAATCTGACATGGTATAAGAAAAGGACCACTTGTGGTTCTAGGATCTGGTTTTCTGGTTTCTTGGGTGCGGGTGTTGGTTTGCAGTTTTTTTCGGTGTATTTCGAGAGATTCTAGTTATGGCTAACAACTCCAACTCAGAAGTCTTTCAAACTCGGTTTACAGGGAAGAATTATGCTGCCTGGGAGTTTCAGTTTCAACTTTTTATCATGGGAAAGGAGTTGTGGGGTCATGTTGATGGGAGTGATCCAGCACCTACCGATTCTACGACGTTGTTTCAATGGAAGGTGAAAGATGCTCACGTGATGACTTAGATTCTTGGGTCTATTGATCCACTGCTTATACTCAATTTAAGGCCGCACAAGACGGCTAAATCGATGTGGGAGTACTTGAAAAAGGTCTATCATCACGATCATTCCGCCCGGCGATTTCAGTTGGAAACTGATCTTGCTGCCTATTCCCAAGGTACACTCTCTATTTAGGAATATTTCTATGGTTTTCAGAATCTTTGGGCTGAGTTTTCCGACATTGTGTATGCCGAAGTGTCGACTGAGTCCCTCTCTGCTGTTTAAGCAGTCCATGAAGTTAGCAAAAGAGACCAGTTTTTAATGAAACTAAGGCTAGAATTCGAATCTATTCGCTCCAACCTGATGCACGGGGATCCTTCACCATCTCTTGACGTGTGTTTTGGAGCACTTCTTTGAGAGGAACAACGTCTTCTTACTCAATCTTCGCTTCTGCAAGAGAATGTTGTCGCATACGCTGCTTAAGGCAAAGGGAGGGTTCGAGACATGCGTACAGTTCAGTGATACAGTTGCAAAGATTATGGGCATATTGTTGTTCATTGTGCTAAAAAGTTCTGCAACTACTGTAAACAGAAGGGGCACATCATCAAAGAATGCCCAACACGTCCTCAAAACCGCCCGTGAATGCTTATCATGCTACTGCTACTGGCCACACTTCGGATGGGGTAACCCGCACTCAAAATCTCGCTTCAGTGTCATCTTCCACTGCTGCTACACCTGCCCTTACACCAGAAATGGTGCAGCAAATGATTGTATCGGCATTTTCCGCTTTCGGGCTGCAAGGTAAGGGTATTATACACACTTTACCATCTCAATCTTGGCTTGTTGACTCCGCTGCATCCAATCACATGACCAGTTCTCCTGATATGCTTAGCAATGTTTGTAAGTACACTGGTTCTTCTAATATTCAAGTTGCTAATGGCCATCGTTTACCAATTATTGGGGTTGGTGATATCGCACCATCACTTAACTAATATTTTTGTATCACTTGGGCTTTCTATTAGTCTTATCTCGGTTGGACAATTAGTGGATAATAATTACAATGTTTAGTTTTCTCGTGATGGTTGTCATGTGCAGGATCCAGTGTTGGGGAGGATAATAGCGAAGGGGCCTAAAGTTGGGAGACTGTTTCCATTATACTTTTCCATTCCTAGTATCATTTGTTTAGCTCGTACTACTGTCTACAATAATTGTGAAGTATGGCACAAACGTTTAGGCCATCCAAACAATGTTGTTTCATCTCATTTGCTGAATTCTGGTTCGTTGGGAAAAAAAGATTCTTCTTTGCCTCATGCTTTGTCTTTTGATTGTTCTACGTGTAAAATCGGAAAAAGTAAGATTCTTCCCTTCCCTTGCTCCGGGAGTAGGGCAAAGAATTGCTTTGACCTTGTTCATAGTGATGTATGGGGCATTACTCCTGTTATTTCTCATGCTCATTATAAATATTTTGTGACATTCGTAGATGACCATAGTCGGCATACTTGGGTATATTTTCTGCGCTATAAGTCTGAAGTTTTTACTGTTTTCAAATCGTTTCTAGCATATGTTGAGAATCAATTTACCACTAGCATTAAGACTTTACGATCTGATTCTGGTGGAGAATATGTCTCATGAATTTCTTGAGTTTCTTCGTCACAAAGGAACTATTTCTCACCGCTCGTGTCCTTATACGCCTCAACAGAATGGCGTGGCTTAGCGCAAAAATTGACATTTGTTAGATGTTGCTAGGACCTTATTACTTGCATCTTCTGTTCCTCCTAAATTTTGGGTTGAAGCTTTAGCTACAACAGTATACTTGATTAATAGGTTGCCTTCTAAAGTGCTAAATTTCGACTCTCCATTCTATCGTCTGCATAAACAGCACCCTAGCTTTCTTGACTTGCACACTTTTGGTTGTGTCTGTTTTGTGCATCGACCTCCGCATCAACGTCACAAACTCTCTGCGCAATCTGTGAAATGTGTCTTTATGGGATATAACTTATCTCAAAAAGGATTTGTGTGTTATGATGCTTCTTCTAATAAATTTCAGATATCTCGTAATGTCGTTTTCTTTGAGCATCAATATTTCTTTCCTAGTTCTATTACATCATCTCCTGCAGTTTCTATTCTTCCTCACTTTAATGATTTGATGTGCCCACCTGAACGCTTCAAGCCTGGTTTTGTGTATAAACGTCGTCGACCAACTCTGACCAACTCTACCCCTTCCTGAGTCTGATCTGCCACCTGATCCTGTTTTGTACCCTCCTTGACGATCTGGTCGTACTTCTCATCAACCGGATAGGTATGGTTTCCCTCATACCTCCTTCACAACTATCTTATCAACTGTGTCGATTCCTAATTCCTACTCACAAGCTGATAAACATGAGTGTTGGAGAAAGGCTATGCAGGAAGAACTTCAAGCTCTTCAAGAAAATCAGACTTGGGACATGGTCCCTCATCCTTCTCATGTCAAGCTAATTGGGTGTGACTAGGTTTTTTCTGTGAAACTTCGGCCTGATGGGTCTGTGGACCGTTATAAGGCTCGTTTGGTTGCCCTTGGTAACCGCCAGGAGTATGGGGTTGACTATGAGGAGACCTTTGCTCCTGTCGCTAAAATGACAATTGTGCGTACTACTATTGCCATTGCGGCCTCTCAGGGATGGTCCCTTTGCCAGATGGATGTGAAAAACGCATTTCTTCATAGTGATTTACAGGAAGATGTTTACATGACACCTCCTCCTGGCCTTTGCTCGTCGTCGACGTCGAATGTGTGTAAGCTGAAGCGCTCTATGTATGGTTTGAAACAGGCTCCTCGGGCCTGGTTTGATAAGTTCCGGGCTACCTTACTTCGATTTTCTTTCATCCAAAGCCAGTATGATTCTTCGTTGTTTCTTCATACAACTTCTGTTCGTATCGTTCTTCTTCTGGTTTATGTCAACAACATTGTTATCACTGGGACTAATTCTGCCCTCATTGATCAACTCAAGCAGCATCTTCATGATTCATTCCATATGAAGGATCTTGGTCCTCTTCGATATTTCCTCGATCTAGAAGTTCAGTCCGATCCCTCTGGGGTTTTCCTGCATCAACATAAATACACGGAGGACTTGATTTCCTTGTCTGGTTTGCAGAACTCCTCTTCCGTGGATACCCCTTTGGAAGTGAATGTCAAGTATCGATGTAAGGAGGGGGATCTTCTTCCTAATCCCATGGTGTTTCGACAGTTAGTTGGTAGTCTCAATTATCTCACTATTACACAGCCTGACATCTCCTTTGTTGTCCAGCAAATCAGTCAATTTATGCAGTTTCCTCGCCACCTTCATCTTGTCACGGTCCGCCGAATTATTCGATATCTTCGGGGTTCCTCTCACCGTGGCTTGTTCTTCTCTACTGGTACTCATCTTCGCCTTGTGGCTTTTAGTGATGCTAACTGGGCAGGATGTCCTGATACTCGCTGGTCTGTCACCGGGTGGTGCATGTTTCTTAGTGATTTACTTATATCTTGGAAGAGTAAGAAATAGGATTGTGTTTCCAAATCTTCGACCGAGTCCGAGTACCGTACCATGTCGGCAGCCTGCTCGGAGATTATGTGGCTCCGTGGCTTACTTGCTGAAATAGGTTTTCCTCAGTCTACTCTCACTCCTCTTAATGCTGATAATACGATAGCTATTCAGATCGCTACCAATCCCGTCTATCACGAGCGTACCAAACATATCGAGGTGGACTGCCATTCTATTCGGGAAGCTGTTGATACTCGGGTTATCTCTCTTCCACATGTCTCAAGCGACCTTCAGATAGCGGACGTCTTCACCAAAACTATGACACGACTACGTCATCAGTTTCTTATTGGCAAATTGATGCTTCTTGATTGACCAACATCAATTTGAGGGGGGATGTTAGTAGGATAGACAACATACTTACCATAAATAAATTGTACAGCTATTTAGGAAACAGATCTATAAATATCTTTTCTGAATTAGGGGATATAGATGCTGCTGTAATTAGGGGATATAGATGCTGTAATTAGGTGATATTATGCTGTAATTAGGGGATATAGATGTTGCTGTAATTAGGGGATATAGATACTGTAATTAGGAGATATTATGCTGTAATTAGGGGATATAGGTGTTGTTGTAATTAGGAGATATTATGCTGTAATTAGGGGATACTGTAATTAAGGGATATATTGTAATTAGGGAAAATGATTTCTATATAAGAAAAGGACCACTCGATTGAGGGTCATTGAGCAAATCTGACAGGATCTTCCAATCTCGCAAATTTTCAGCACAAAACCATCCATGGTGGTGTGACTCAGATCAATGGAGGGAAGCCTGTGCATGAGCAAACTATACATTTTCCGATATGCGGGACCCTGTAATTCCTCGTCTGTGAACCTGGTAACTGACAGAAGTGCCCTGATGCATAAGTTATCATAGAGTAATCGATAAAACCATCACAAATATATGACTGATAATAATAAAACATACCCAGTATCTCCTTCGAGCATGTTGACCGAACATTTCAGTGGAATCACCACTTTTGCTGGTCTTGGACAACTTTGGTTTTCCGAATGACCTAAAAAAAGTGAAAGGGTGGTGACTAAGATGCAACTGCAAGTAGCATCAGTTGAAGCAAGGAAGATACAGAACTCCAAAGGATTAATAGACGTACCATCTGGAAAGAGAAAGGATATGCTTTTGTAGACCCGTGTGTTGCCTTTTAGCAAATTATCATCCTATCCAAGGTTAATCCGAAATCCAAACACCATTATTCACATGAAAGAGTTTATAAATAATATATCGCATTTCCAGAAACTTAAAATCCCCAAACCAGTAGACTAGGCTTTAGATCAAATCCAGCCAAGCTCATCTGTTCCAAGTTGACATCACAGGACTATGATAAACAATAAAAACCGCAGGCAGAAAGGAGAGTTAAGATAGTATGAGCGGGAAAAAAAAAAAACACTTAAGGAAGAGGAAAGAAGAAATCAGCAGCAAGAACAAATAATTGAGAGGGTAAAAAGGTTATCAAATGAACTTGGCAGGAGAAATATGGAGGAAGCTAAAAGATGCAATCAAGCACTGAAAAAGCAGGACAGCTTGATCTCATTAATTGTTTAAACACAAGATTGAATGCCGAAAGAAGTCTAGCTATTCCAATGTACATGTCAGAGTAGCAAAGAGTTGATGAAATAATTCACAGAAGAATTGAAGGAATGATAGAACAAAACCGGAAATTCCAAAATGTCCCAAGTTGTAAAAGTGCTTCTCAACAAAAGTTAGAGAAATTTTCTGGGTGATAACGAACTTATAAATTAGTCACTAAAGAAACTCTCTGATCTCCATAAATATGCTCATGGACCAAACAGCATAATATCTGCAAATAACAGATTTTGAAATTTTAAATGTCATCACATCACTCCACTCAACAACAGAAAGAAATATTTGCATGTCTTTCCCATTGTCGTAATTCTTACTGCCTTCATGAACGCGTCTTTAATTGATAGGCAATTTCATTGAACACTATTGTTAACAGAAATTAGGGACACTCTTCAAAAAAAGGGGGACATTTAACATTATTGCTAAATTGAAAAGGACGCAAGAAACAGAAAAGTGCCATTACGAAGTCAGCATCACCTAGTTACCTTAAATGAAGCCATATAATATGCATACTGTTCATAGAAGACATCCAATAAATCATGACCGCTGGATTCAACAGCAACAATGACTTTCTTTATAAAATTTTTGATGTACAGATGACTCGCTGCATTGCTGTTGACCACCTGCAAATGAAAATTTATCCCTATGAATATCGTACAAGATCATATAATTCCTATTTAGAATAATTGTTTGGACAACTATAAGTGCCTAGAAACACATAAGCATACAAGAATACTAAGCTATTTCTTGGATGTATGAGTTTCTAGAACGATGCCTATCATGCTTTTCTTTTTCCTTAAACATAGCCAACTTGTATCTCCCTGTCCTCATCACTTATCTTCTTTTAGCATGTTCCAGAAACGCAGAAGAGAAAGATGCAATCTGAAAGGCTTCTACATCAATTATAGAAATATTGGCTGTTCCAACATATAGTAAATCGCAGTTTGTCCTTTCTTAGAGGTTTGAATCCTAACACATCTGTTGTCATCCTTCCACTCCTGAGACTCAGGGGAAGATCTAACACCCTTTCGTCAGAAAGTGCCTCCTCATTCTCCAGCTTCCAAGTTTCCTTGCAATATTGTGGGCTTTCCAATTTTTCAAGTCAGTCTCTTCCATTCTTCTACAACTAATCTACTGATTAAGATAAGTTAGCAGGGATGGCACTTCCTACGTTTTGTTTTTCCACTTGAGTTGTTCTACACCAGATAATTTTGCACATGGTATGAGGTCAATGAGCCGACTCATTTATCAGTCTTGACTTTTTTGCAGTGTGATTTATTAAAAGAAAACTACACTTTTGGGGAACACTGTATATTGGACTTCTAGTGAACTTTCGTTTATCCTCCGCGCCTAATTCTGAACATGGTATGAAGCAATAACACCAACAGAAGATTCCACTATGATTACGAGCCTAATTTCTTCTTCTCTTCCTTTCGTCCCAGCTGGTAGCTGCAATTTGAATGAAGTCGAAGTCACACTTCGCTTTTGGGTTTTCAGATTTTTAAAGGTTTTTTGGGGATCTGCTAGTGTAGAAGGGGACTTGTCTGACATTAATTCATTGGGTGAGATTAGAGGGTGCATTCAAGGAGATCTTGGTGGTTGGAGTGGATTAGATGTGTCTCTCTCATGTCAGGGAGGCAAACTCACAAGCAGGCCGATTAGCGAGAGAAGAGGTTACCAGGATTTCTACTGTACCCATGTCCTTACCTCTATGGAGAGAAGGTAATACAAAATAAAAAGAAAGAAGATGGAGAGAACTTATAAGTGCACAAATCATGAAGGGAAGTGGCAACATATTCAAGTGCGGGAGCAGAGAAGCATCTCTTTCAAATGTAAACAAGTGTAAATAGGTAGAAGGCGGGAATGGGAAAGAAAGGATCAGAAGCGGAAGCAATACCTAGTGAGAAGGTTCCTGCAACCAAGGGAGAAGTGGATAAAATAAAAGAGGAATGTGATTGGAGCTCATGTGTGGAGATATCAAGTAGAAATCATTCAATGAAAATAAGGGAGGGTTACTCCCTTTATAAAGAAAGCATGGATTTTGAGATCATTTAGGGCACCTCTAAATTGGAAAAGGAAAAAATAGGTATGAATGGGAGGGATTCGGGTAGGGAATTGAGAGATTTTAGGGATTTGACGATTTTCACAAGTATTAGGGAGGATTTCTGTGACTTTTGGGTCTGGGGTTCACGAAAAGGAAAATAAGAAACAAGAGGGATGGGGTGAGTTGTTTCCCTAAAAAAAATTCCCTTTCTTCTAGTATTTTACACCTCTCAAGTGTCTAATATTATAACAAAATTACCACTAAGTTGAAAGGATGTTAGTAAAGGTCTTAAGTAGAAAGAAAAAAAAGAAAGAAAACGAGAAAAGAAAAAAGATCCTATCTTTGGAAGACCTTCTGAAACTCTTTCTCATCAAGTAAGAGTCCAGACTACATGGTAAGAAGGAAGAACAAATGGAGATTCTCGCCACGCCACTTGGTCTACCCGAATGACCTAGTAGCACTATCTAGTGTCCAATCAACCCAGGACACCCAATCAAGGGTCTAAATCAAAGTTAGGAAAGTTAAAAGCACTGCAAGCTCTTCACGACAATGCATACAACATACATACAAAGTGAGCCTCAAGCACCCTTCTACCCAAGCCCTTGCTCATGCTACATAAGTGAGTGTGCGGACATTGCCTCACACCATTCTTACCAGGACTTGAACTTAAGTAAATGCATGGCTTAAGTCTCTCCCTCCAGCCACTCTCCTTGTTTCTCTTTTGTTAAAAAGTACAACCTATTAGTATATTTACTTTTTTTTCAAAAGAAATGCAAACTACATGGTTTTGAAAAGCTAGTCCAATTTTTTTGGCAAAACCACCCGAAAACTCATTTTCTTTTGAAAAACATTAAAAGTCTCCAACTTTTTCCAAAATAAACAAAAGAAACTATTTGGGCATATAAGTACGTGCATAGGTGGTGTCTTATGGACTTGGAATCTTCACTTAGTATGTATAGATCACAAATTTATCAGAATTCTAGGTGACCTTAGCTTGAACCAAGTATACCACGTCATATAACTGAATATGTCACACACACACATGCACTTTCATATGAATTGTGCTTAAGAAGCTATAATGTGGGGGGCATTTTCACGCCAAGCTCGAGTGGGGTGGCCTATGGAATGCAGGGGCACACTCAGGGTGGGTGGCCCGCAGAACCTATGGATTTGGGGCCCGTGTGAGGCGGAGCCCATGAATTTGGGGCCTAAGAGTGGGCGGAACCCATAGATTTGGGGCTCACGAGGAGGGTTCGGCCAAGGACCTAACCCATGGATTTGGGGCCTGGGCTATGAGATAAATGGATTAATTCGCCATGCTCTATCAGTTCGAGCTTTTAGCGCAAGTGGTTAATCATCCTACATCAAATTGGTATCAGAGTGGAAGGTCTCATGTTCGAGACTCCTCACCAGGGGTGATTAATGCGGGGGCATTTTCATACCAGGCTCAAGTGGGGTGGCTGTGGGATGCAGGGGCATACTCAAGGTGGGTGGCCAGCAGAACCCATGGATTAGGGCCCGTGTGAGGCGGAGCCCATGAATTTGGGGCCCAAGAGTGGGTAGAACCCATGGATTTAGGGCTCACGAGGAGGGTTCGACCAAGGACCTAACCCATGGATTTGGGGCCTGGGCTATGAAATAAATGGATTAATTCGCCATGCTCTATCAGTTCGAGCTTTTAGAGCAAGTGGTTAATTGTCCTGCATCAAGCTAGCACATTAGCGGCTTTATGCTAAATCCTGGATTCATGTATCGTGAGAATCAACCAAATTCCCGAATAGGCTGACAGTGTCTTCACTTCCTTGCTCATATTGGCGAGTCTTTTGGAGATGTCCTTCGAACATCAACTATCTCATAATTTCTTTTAAGAGACTCATCAAGAGCACTAGCTCAGACTACTTTTAATCATTACAGGTATCAGCACTATGCATGCATCTAGGAATGAGACACGATATCATATGCTCATCAACCACAACTAGTGAACTACTTTGCCCCATTGAACCTAATATATTTAGACTGGGTTTCCTTCACATGGTGTCTAGAAAATCAACTTAAGTCTCATTCCCCTTGATGTTCTACATAGAACATCCTAGCAAAGCCCTTTGTAAAGGATCTGTCAAATTTTGAAGACCTTATGTACTTAACTGTGATCACACCATCACTATGACTCACTATAACTTCAATTCTTCTATAATCAATTTTGTTAGCTTGCATATATATATTTCTCCATATATGTTGCTTAACTTACCAAACAAATTTCCATACATTTTATACTTGACTATAACTCAAGGTGTCCCATATCCGTTACGATACGGCCGTATCGGCCGATACATAACGGTAAAGGCCGACACCGTTACGCGATATGGGGTCGAAACGGGCACCCCCTCGATTCTGTGACCGTAACGGCCGTTACGGGCTTAAAGAAAAAAGGAAAAAACAAAAAACATACCTTTTCCTTCTTCTCTCTCTCTCTCTCTCTCTCTCTCTTCTTTCCCTCTTTTCTTTTCGGTTTCCCTCTCTCTCTCTCTTCTTTTTCATTTCGGTATCAAAAATGGAATGGACTGACAGCCACGCACTTAAAAAAAATTTATGTGTTCTGCGATGCACGGTGAATAGTGCACTTGCACTGTTTTGTTACATGGGTCTACTATAATGTTTATTTTCCATCTAACCTGGTAATTGGGTCACACTAATGTGGATGAAGGCAAAACACACATGTCAGCTTGATCTAAAACTTTTGTAGCCCCAAATAAATTTTTAATGGTGGACGTTTAATTATGGTGCGGTTCACTTGAGCTTTGGATCTGCCTCATTTTTGGGCTCATGCCCTAAAATTATTTGGCAAAATGGATGGACGGTGTGGATATAACACATTCATCACGGTGGGGCCCAAAAAACTTTAACATTCGTGTGCTACACTTCATAATCCGAGTCCCATCGGGCCCTTAAAAAATTGTACACGAGACATGTATTAACTTAAAATTTACCAATTAAATTATGAACTGTAGTTGCTAACTCACAATGCCAAAATCAAATTGTTCGAATAGTTTTAATTATTAATTTGTGGACACTTATTTTTTTAAAATAGGGCATTTTGATTTTTTTTTCATGATTCACCATCTAATAAATGTCCACCAATTCATAAGTGGGATAATGCCAATAAATTCCATGAATTTGAGGTTGATTTGGGGCATGGATTGGTCCTCCAAGTCAACCCCAAATTGGCAACGCCATCTACCTGAATTTAATTTCATTTTTTTAAAGAACTATTGGGAGAAATGATATCAAATTGTTAAGTATATAAATTATATATTTAGAAAACTAAATATATGAATTTTATAGTCAAATTCAGGTTATTTAGTTCATAAATTCATCAAACAGTTCAATACAATTTCTCACCAAAGAGTAGACCGTTACACCACCATAAACATGTTCCAATTTATAAATGAATGCATATTTGGAATGCTTAGAATATTCCAGATTTAATTCATATTTTTTCACAATTTTTTAGCAAAAAAAAAATTTTGCACCGTTACGAACTGTTATGCCCCCATATCACCGTTACACTCCTATATCCGTATCAGTATCGGAGGGCACTGTTACGCCAACCGATACCGATACGGGATATATAACTCTATCACCCCTTCTCGCAGCCTCCACTATTCTATCCTTCAAGTATAGATCTAAAGTACACCTATCCTATTCCCCATATCATCCTTCCACTTATACAATGATCTGTGGTCATCTCCAATCTCCTTGGCTTTTGCTCCTTTCCACATTGTTCCTTCAAGCATGCTAAATTAACCCTCATTTTCATTGTATCCACAAATAGCCAACCCACACTCTTACATGAAAAAGTACTCACATTCCCGTGCCAAGAATCTAACATGTTAAAAAGTATATTAAAAAAAATGCATATGTGATCTTCGCGATTGAGGAATTCTCTAACATTCGGTCAAAATCAATATAGGTGAAAATATATGAATCTCAAATTCTCCTAGCCCACAAATATGAAATGCTCAGGTGACCCACTATTTCCTACACCTACTACCTTTGATAAACATAAACAAGTTATTAGCATGAACTCTAAGAAACAAAAGTAAAATATGTACATTTATGGCAATGTCTACTTGGAAAAACACTTACAAGCTTGCTAATACAGTGCTCCCAGAGGAAACTTTGGACTTCATTTGTAATGGACCCTCCACCAGATTCTCTACATGAAGAAATATGCCAAATATATCTTTTAACATGAACATTTAGTATATAGTTTTTACAGGATGCTTGATTAAGAGAGAGAAAGACAAGGGCATTTTTTGTCTGGCCCATCAACTACCCAAGTGGGGCCCACCTTTAGGCAATCCAAACCTTTTATCTGGTGCTTACTAGGGATGTAACTTGGGTCCGGGTCACTCTAAACCTGATCCAACCCAAGTTCAGGTCACATTGGGTTAGTCATCAAGGTCCTCAGAACATGTTCAGGTGGAGCAAATTTAGGTTAGGTTGGGAATAATCACATGTATCAAGGTCAGGTTGGGTTCAGTCAGTTGGGGTCATGTATAGAGGAATTCGGGTTGGAATTCAGGTCAGGTTAGGGTGTTGATTGGGTCCTCTTGAGGTCAGGTAGGGCATGGGTTAACCCTCAACCCAACCCAACCTGCCCAAGTTGCACCCTTATTGCTTACCAGCCATTATTTATGGGTCATTCTGTAAAAATATCCTCCATCAGACGATGTAAATTGTCCAATAGTGGCCTACAAATCAAGGATTTAGCCAACAGTGATCCGCACTGTTCACCTGGTGGGCCCTATCATGGGTGGAGCACACGGCTGAAAATAACTCCACCCCCGTACGATGTCAACACTCAGATTAGTAGCCTACAAATGGACAGTTTTGCAAGTGTACACATCAAAATGAAAAAATCACCAATCAATGTTGCTAACATTTTTTTACAGGGAAGATTTTTAGGAAAATTCTTTTACCACAAGGCAATGTTTTCCATATCATTATTGTATATTGTATCGCTATCCTACCCTTGGGATACGGATACATACCGGTTATCGCATAGGATATATTAGTTGTGTCGCATAATGTATCATTGTTGTTTGGAAACATGGGGTAAACATTGGGAAATTGGTCGAATTTTTCAATGAAACTTCAAAAATTGTTAAAAAATACATCAGTACACACTTAGAAATCAAAACATTACAAAAAACAAGTGCAAATAATATGTTCCTTTGTATGGGGTCCTAATCTATGCGTTGTCTAACTAAACTAATGCAAGTATATTCAAAGTTGATTCATATAATTTATAAATGTAAGAAGACATGTACAGAAACACAAACAATATATTCAAAAGCAAAAGAAGTAGAAACCTAGAAATATGCCTATGAATAACATGTATGGTTGTAGCTCAGACCCGCATAGTGTTGCGCAGTGGCTCAAAATCATCATCTCCATCTTAACGGAGTTGGGCATAGTACAGCTGCTCCACAAACCAACAATACTATGCCCAAATCATAGTAGAATAATACCAGTGAAGATACTCTTTAACATAATGTTGGTACTCATCATGTCCAATGTGAGGAAATTTCAAAATTTCCACAAGTCGGCTCACCGTCCCCCAAATCTCAAAATTAGACTGTATATGATGATGATTTCATCAAACACTTCTGAATACTCTAAAATAAGAGCCAATTAACCGCTGATCGAAGCAGAATTTTGAAAAAAAATAAATTTAATTAACATTTTTAATTAAAACATACTTGTTTTACAAAAATTTCCCAAATTACCAAGAATCACTAGATTATGTTACGTACATGTTTGATTTTGTATTTAGACACAGATTGCAACAAATCTGCGAGAAATTGAAAATTTTTAAATTTTCTCAATTTTACACAACTCGGCCCATCCCCCCCAAATCTTGAAATCGAAGCTCCAAATCCATGATCTTTTTAATGCAAAATATGAAGAATAATGGATTTGTAACCATTTGACACTAATTTAACATATTTTACAGTAATATATATATATCGAAATAAAAAATGCTCACTGGATCAAATAGGTGGGATATATCGACACTACTTGTGCGGTTCATGTCGCATAGGTAGGATACAAGGTATATTGTGGGATATATTGGCCGATATCGTCAATACTACAAACATTGCTACGGGGGCGGGAAACATGGGGAAGCATTGGGAAAATGGTTGAATTTTCAATGAAACTTCAGGGATTGTTTAAAAGGACCTTAATAAACACTTTCAAATCATAACATCTCAAAAAAGAAGTGCACATAATAGGTTTCATTTGTATAGGATCCTAAGCTATGCATTGTCTAACTAAACCAATGCAACTATATTCAAATTGAATGCATAACATTTAGAGTGTATGTGATAATCATTTCATCAAACACTCCTAAATACTTCGAAATTAGTCTCAATCAACAGCTGGTTCAAGGAAAATTTCAAAAAAAAATAATAATAATAATTTTTAATTAAAAAATAACTTTTATTTTCCAAAAATTGACAATGGCTTGTCAAATCAATAGATTAGCCCTCATACATGCTTGCTTTCATGTTTGAAGTGCAACATTGCAAGCAATTTGGGAGAAATTGGGGGAATTTTGAATTTTCCCTAATTTTTCCCAAATTGGGCCACCTATACTCAAATTTTGAAATTAGAGTGTATGTGATTATCATTTCATCAAATACTCTTTAAATACTTCGAAATTCGTCTCAAATGATAGTTGGTAGAAAGAAATTTTCTTTAAAAAAAACATGGAGAACATGAAGAACCAATTGATATCGAAATCAAAGCTCCAACTCCATGATTTTTCATACAAAACATGAAGAACCAATGGATTTATAACTATTTGACACTTATTTAACACAATTTTAATAAAATAATAATTGAAAATTGAAAATACTCACCGGATCGTACATGTGGGATATATCAGCACTACTTGTGTGTTTCGTATTGCACAGGTGGGATACAAGATATATCGTGGGATATATCAGCCAATATCTTTGATATTTAAAACATTGCTCAAACCTACATAGAGTTGTGTGGTGGCTCAAAATCACCATGTTCATCTCAACGAGGCTGGGTATAGTATTGCTTCTCCACAAAACAAAATAATATTATGCACAGGTCAAAGTAGAATGATACCAGTGATGATACTCTATAACATAACATTGGTACTCATCCTCTCCAATTAGAGGAAATTTAGGAAATTTTCCCTAATTTTTCACAAATTGGCCAATCTTCCCCCAAATCCCAAAATTAGAGATGTGATGATGATTTTATTGAAAACTCCTGAATACTCTAAAATGGGGGGCTAATAACTGCTAATCGAAGTGGAATTTTGAAAAAAAAATACTTTTTAACATTTTCAATTAAAATTTATTTTTCCTGAGTAATCCCCAAATTACCAAGAACCACTAGATCAGGTTTCATGCATGTTTGAATTTGTGCTTGGACACAAAGATTGCAGCCAGTTTGTAAAAAATTGAGAAAATTTGACTTTTTCTGAATTTCTTGCAACTCAGCCCATCTCCCCCAAATCTCAAAATCAAAGCTCCAAATCCATGATTTTTCATGCAAAACATGAAGAATCATGGATTCGTAACCATTTGACACTGATTTAACATGATTTGCAGCAGCAACAACAACAACAACCAAAAGAGAGAGAGAGAGAGAGAGAGAGAGAGAGAGAGAGAGAATCAAAAATGCTCACCAGATCGAACAAGTGGGATATATCAACATTGCTTGTTTGTTTCCTATCACACAAGTGAGATACAAGATATATCATGGGATATATCAACTGATATCATTGATACTGAAAACATTGGTATGGAAAACACTTGTATTTCACCAGATTTCTCAAAACTACAATTTCTCTTGGATGCTTTACAAATAAGAACCCCTCCTTACATAGAGTTAGGAAGACTCTATAACCTACACATATATGGCTAGAATTGTGCTACAAAGCACTCATCAAATTGCCAAGAACTCTCTATGACTTTTTTTTCTAAACTATTCCACACTTCTCTACACAAGACCCCACTGGATTTCTCTAGAATCTTCCAAAGATCTCGACACAACTTTACACCATTCCACACAAGTTTAAAACTTTCTACAATTCTCTACACCCTTCTACCATTCTCTACAACTTTCCATGCACTTATCTATTCAATAATCTCTACACTTATGTACAAAACCTCTCCAACATACACGGTGAGCATAAATTTGGCCAAGTTCACGACTTAGACCCATGAGAATGATCAGTCCATGACCCATTGCTAACGTCGCGTAAAGGTGGGGATATCAACAAAACAAAACCCATAGCCAATACTACATTGAAATACTCCAACAACAACAACAACTAAAAAAGGTGGAAGTGTTATATTACTTATTAGAGGTCATTAGTTTCTAGAATATTAGCTGCCTACAGTGGAAGAAAAAGCATCAAAATAGCTCCTTTTTTTTCTTTTTTCTTTTTAGTTAGTCTTGCATAGTATGGTATGAAAAATGGAAGAGAAGGGAGAGGAAGATAGAAATTACTGGGCTAAGGAGATCAAGCAATGTGCGGGCTCCATTGCAAGGAAAGCTGCGATCAGATGGTCGAAGCGGTTTGAACTGAAACGATCCATTGTCTTTTCTTCCGTTGGCTTCCTGGGGTTTTTGGAACTTTGAAGGAATGGTAAAGCGATTCGCGCGAGGAAGGGTTTGGAGATTGGCGACTGGTCTGTCAACGGGTCGGGTCTTATAGTACGGAGAATTGCCTGAGGTTCCTGTATGCGTCGGCGCCGCTGTAGCGGATTAGGTGAGACCCTAGATCCACCGAGATAGGTGGGACCCCGGAGGATTCACATTGATGTATGTGACTTAAATCCACACCGTCCAACCATTTTCAAAACTCATTTCAGGGCATGATCTAAAAAAATGACGCATGCCAAATCTTAGGTGGACCACACCATAGGAAATAGTCATGGTTGAATCTCCACCATTAAAAACTTCATGAGTCCACCGAAATGCTTATCTTCCATCCAACCTCCTGCTAAGGTCTCAAAGAGATAGATGAAAAGAGTACACAAATATCATCTTGATCCAGAGCTTTTGTGGCCCACAGGAAGTTTTTTGTAATGGTCAGTTACAACTGTTTCTTGTAGGATGGATACCTGACCGTGGGTTCCACCTTGATTTATTTGCCTTACATCCATGCGGTCCATCCGTTTTGACATCTCAATTTAGGGCATGATCCGAAAAATGAAGTAGATCCAAATCTTAGTGGACCACACCACAGGAAATAATAGTGTTTGAATACCTACCTAGCCCGCTGGAATGTTTATTTTCCATCCAACCTGTTGATAAGGTCACAAGGACCATGATGAAGGGACCACACAAATATCAGCTTGGTCCAAAACTTTTGTGGACCACAATAAGTTTTTAATGGTCAATCACCACTCTTTCATGTCATGCGGTCCACCTGATCTTTGGATCTGCTTCATTTTTTGGATCATGTCCTAAAATGACCTCCAAACAAGGAGTTTTTCGTGCAAAATCCACTCCGTCCTCCAGGTGTGCCACTAGATTCTAGGCCATTGTGACAAAATTTACCTAGAAATACAACTCGGGTGGACCACACCACAAAGAAGAGTGGCAGTGAGATGACAACCATCGGTTTGTGTACAAGGCCATCATTGATTTTTGTATTATCACCTTTTCTCTCTATGAAATTTTCCTAAATGCCCTTTCTTTGATTTAGTTACCCTGTTAAAACTAGGCCGAGTTTTGAGTTGACTCAGGAAAACAAGGGTGAGTTACCTGCAAATCATGGCCTGTTTGGTTTAACTGAACCATTGATCAGGCCCATGACCTGGTCAGGTTTACTTGAGCAAGTACCGAGTTGACCTAGCTGATTTGCAGACTATGGTGCTAACCAGGCGACTCCCCGAGTCAATTTGGACTTTGTCCAATCCAATATAAGGGAGGTAGAGCTGGGCATCGAGTTGAGTGGGACCGAGTTAGGGCTGACTCGACTCGATCCGGTTTTGAAATAGGCCTGTCCCGAACTCGATCCGACTCGATACCGAGTCCCACATGTCTGGCTCGATTTGAGTGCAGTCTAGCCTGGACTGATCCGAACCGAGTCCGATACGGTCAGAAGTACCGAGTCGGGTTGAGTTGGCACCAAGTCGGATTGAGAGATGAGGGAGGGAGGGAGGGAGGGAGGGAGTGGAGAGTAGAGAGAGGAGGAGGAGGAGGGTGATGGTGGTGGGTGGTTGTCGGTAGGGTTGTACATGAGCAGATTTAGCTCGGTAGCTCACTCGACTCGACTCGGTTCAAAACTGAGTTCGAGGCGAGTCGAGCTGATTTTTTGAGCTCGGAAAAGTTCCGAGCCGAGTTCGGGCTCGACTTGACTCGACTTGGTATTGGCTCGAACCTGATTCGAATCGGCTCGGATTGAAAACCAGGTTTATTGATAATATAATATATTATATATATAAATACTCGAGGGTGCTTCACTCTTTTTTTAAAAACACTAAATCCCTAAATCCCCAAATCTGTCCAGCGTCCGACCCTCTCTCTCTCTCTCTCTCTCTCTCTCTCTCTCTCTCTAGTGTCCAACGTCCATCCAGAAATCTCCTCAATTATATAATACTTCGGATCCAAAAATCTCCTCTTCTTCAAAAACACCAAGAAGAGAGAGCAAAAACCTAGATTTGTAGTAGAAAAAGCAAGGAGAAGATGTCTTCTACTTTAAGTGGCGACGAAACTGCTCCCTTCTTCGGCTTCCTCAGTGTCGTTGTTGCCCTCTTCTTCTACTATAATTTCTTTTCAATGGGTATGCACACCTCTCGTCGGGGCTTGCTGGGTTGTCGGTCGGGATGGCAAATGAGATCGTCGGTGATGCTAGCATCCGGTAATTTATCCCTCTCTATTCATTTTTCTTCTGTAGATCTGGAGGTAGAGTAGGGTGACCAAGTAGTTAGCAATTCTTCAAATTTTATTATTTTTTAATTCATTTGGATTTTTGAAGATTAGGTCTTTTCTAACTTGTATTACGAGCTCGAACTCAGCTCGAAAACTCGTACTCGTACTGGATCGAGCTGCTGGCCGAGCAGAGCATGAGTTGTTGTTCCAAGCTCGAAGGCCAAGCCGAGCCAAGCATGAGTTGAGACTCAAGCTGTCCGAGTCGAGCACGAGCTAGGCAAATCTCGGCTCGGCTCGACTCGTGTACACCTCTAGTTGTCGGGCCTGGAAGATGAGGATGAGGGGGGGAGGGAGTGGAGAGGAGAGAGGGGAGGAGGAGGAGGAGGGTGATGGTGGTGGGTGGTTGTCGGGCTTGGAAGAGGAGGAGGATGAGGGAGGGAGAGAGGGAGTTTGGGATCGGGTCAGGGTAAGGTGCGGCAGGTAGGGTTAGAGAATCGGGTCAAGTCGAGTCTAACCGGATCGAGTTACTGGGTAATTCAAACTCAACTCGACTTAAGTTAGGATTGGGTGAAGACTACTTGGTTCGGATCGACTCACCCATTCGGTTCAGGTCGAGTCGGACGAGACAAGTTAGTCGGATTGAGTCATCCCGTGCCCACCTCTAAAGGGAGGCAATGGGCTAAGTAACCCACTTGACCCGACAAGACTAACCCCGCTCTGGGTCGAGCTTGGCCCATGGGCAAGGCTTGGGCCTTAGACGTATGGCCGATCATTTTTTATTTTTATTTTTTGTTGTTGGGCTTTGGCTCAAGTAGACCCTACTTAGCCCATCTTTACATGAATATGCGTTATATCCCACAACTATGTCATTTTAATCCTTGGGCAACCATCTATCTATAAGCATTGAGATGGCGGGGATCGCGCTCACGAAGACATTTTTAGTCTTTTGCTTGTGCAGTTATATGATTTGAGTCAAGATATAAAATAGTTGACTTGGAGTCGCCACTACCCAACCAACTCAAGGAGTCAGACTTTTGCAATTGACTAAACCTTGTAGAGTTCTTAGAAACCAGAGTATTCAGGGATTCCATGTTTTACAATGACTATTGATTTGTGACTTGAGATTCTAAGGGACCATGGTGATAGAGAATGAAGGTATTAAGCACCTCATCAGCCTACACAAATGTATGGTTTCTACTTTATTGACTCAACGAACTATTAAGGAATTTGAGTGGGTTACCATTAATGCAACGAAATGGATGATATGCAATGTAATAGTGCAATGACTAACTCAAGAGTGAGAATGAGGGATCGAAATGCATGCGATCCGCCAAGACCCCTTTACCTGAGAGAGATGGTAAGCAATGGAAAAGACTCCGATCGGTCCGAGTTTTTGATGCGGCGAGATATGGAAATCCGACAAGCCATTATTGAGCATGCACTCGAATCAACTAAAGTTGCAGGGAGGTTGAGAAGAGGTATGCCAATGCAAATGCTAGAATGCAGTAATGATGGGGATGAGGGGATACAATGTCCAACTCAAGAGTGAAAGTGATGGATCGAAATGCATGCAATCCGCTATAATTTGTTTGTGTGAAAGGGTTGGTGAAGAAGAGAGAGAGAGAGAGAGAGAGAGAGAGAGAGAGAGAGAGAGAGACTACGGTCAGTCGAAGTTTTTTATGTGGGCGAATCCAAGAATTCGGCAAACCCTAGAGCATACACTGAATATACTAGAGAAGCAGGGGGGTTAATTGGAGAGAGAAGATTATGCAAATGCTCGATACATGAATGAATGCATCTAATTTATGGCTTGGGTAACCCCGAGAGAGGGTCATGGGTGGATGGATTATTACAAGGATTGATTCAAGGAAGGTGGTTGGCCTTCAGATGGCTCGAACAACTATGACTTGGGTGTAACTAGGCTTGCCTAGTGCCGGAAGGGCTTCTCTCCTCACACTCTCTCTTTTTTGTGGTGAATCTCCCTTTTACTTAAGGATGTGTCGTGTAGAATTGAAGAGGATGGGGGTATTTATAGGTGAAGTGGGTAATCTTTTGGTAATTTAGGTAAAGTTTGGGGGCTAATGGAGGCTATAAGGGTTATGATTGGCTCAGGGTATGGGTGTGCCACATAGCATCCTCCCATTGATTGAGAAGAGTGGCACGGGGTGTAAAAAGGGGGAAGTCCAAGGGTAGTCTGGTCATTCGGACCAAACATTCGAGGTAGGAATAGAATTCTCTCTCCTCCACCTCAATGAACCTTAAGTTTCACAATAATTTACAGGCTTTCTCATGTTTAAGGCCGAACGGGCTTGGGTTTGGCCCTTGATTTGGGCCTGAATTTGGGTTTCAAATTGGTTTGAATTTTGCATTTTTTTGAGGGGTATGTCTATGCATAAATCAGTTGTGTTATCCTGGGCGGGGTGTCCACGCTATCCTAAATATACGTTATATCCTACAAATATGCCATTTTAATCCTTAGGCAACCATCTATCTTGAATCCCGAACATTATTTTCATTCCTCTAAAATGTTTATTTCTTTACGCATGCACGGCCCGCCTGATAAATGGATATATTAGGAGGGAGAAATAAGAATTTTAGCAAATTTCGAGCCGAGCTAGGTCTAATCAGGTCAGGCCTGGGCCAAACCAAATTGTTTTAAGTTGGGCCTGGGTCGGCCCAGGCCTTGCATCTTAGTTCGGAGTTGGGCCCAAGCGTAGCTTGCGAAGCCTAGCCCATTGCCAACCCTAGTCCATCTGGTTTGGCACTATAAGTTGGGCCAACTCCGCCAAACTCAGACGGGTCATCCTCTACTCAGCTGAGTCCTAACTTGACTCAGAACATCTAAGGTTGGCAATAGACCAGGCTGCCCAGCTTAGGGCAGGATGCTAAACTTGGCCCGAGGGCGAGTCTTCGACTTGAAATCTAGGCCCATAGCCAAATGGGTCCAGGCCAAAAATAAATAGCCCCGACTATTGCCCGAGTGTATACTCTGTAGTACATGGGTATTGGTAATGTACACTCTAGAGTTCATATACTAGCACGTGTATGTTGTAATACGAAGAACTTTGATACTCTGGTACAGTATTGTAGATGATATGCAGGCCCTTATAGACTACCCAAAAATGTGAACTCCTACTTAGATTGATGAACTATACATTGATGCACTCATTTAAGTCCAGTTATAAAATACTGAAATTTCGGCTCCTACTTTGAATTTCATTATAAATAATCACAAGCTATTCATAGAGAATGAATTATTAGAATCCTTTTTGGATCAGAAGAATTAATATCAGTTACAAGCATATCTGACCCATTGGAACTTAAGAGTCCGAGAAGGAATGGCATCTGATCAGAGAAGGGTGGGTCTGAGTATTTTCCAGTGAGTATTTGCAACGAGACGTAAAGATCGGTGGCTTCCGTGTAATGAACTCCATCCCAACTTATATATTCAGTAGTATTGTTGCAGACATTCGTAGTTACTGAGCTGCCATTCAATGTCTTTGATTGACCACAAAAGATCCGGCTATCGTAATTCAGCGGCGGGCCTCCGTACCCACAACAAGCTGTTATTGGATGTTCAAATCCTGGGAAATCACATTCTCAAAAGATCAACATTAGGCAAGATATGTATGTATGGAAGCTGAAATCAGATGTACAACACTTGCAATTATATCAATGGGATGGGAAATGCTAGGGGGTTGTTTGGATGCCTGTAAGTTTTTAAGTTGTGGATTTTCAGGTGTAAGTTACATACTGACTGTTTGGAAGTAACTTACTGATAGTATCTTAACTGTAAGTGAAAACATGCCTCCTCCTCATGTTTTGACTTGTAACTCAAGGGTGAAATTCCACACACAAACAACTAATCCAACTTACAAGCATCCAAATTACCCCTTCAGCATAAAGGAGGTCGAGGAAGATCGATCCGGATCGTTTATAAGATGGGACCCACCATGAATATGTCCTGAAAAAGAAACTGAGTTGTCTCATTGATCATGTCAGCCAGGGACAAAGGTATGAGAAAAATGCATGTGGTGAACCGTATGAGTGCATCAACCCCATTTTGGAGCCAGTATGTGTTTACATTGGGCCCCACCTGATGGATGGCCTCAATCTGGTGCACGTGACCACATTCGCATATGTGATGCAGAGATATTCCTCAATCATCAGCAAAAGCTTATTAGCATCTCTCCAATCTACTTACCATATCGAGAAGAATTTGAGATGAGGTTGAGTTTTATTGAGAAGATGTCGATACAAGTGACGTTTGCATTTGTAAAGTTGCCTTGCAATTTTGTGCAAAGAGCATGAAGCTGCAAATGGAACTGCGTGGCAGCACGATTGTGTGAGCTCACACATCCAATCTCGTCGAGCATTGACGGATCTTTCCTGAAAGTGGCAATATTTTGAGGCAAGCACCCAAGGGGCCCGGTGTTGTGAATCCAAAACTTCCTTGCACCCTGGTCATATAGTTTCTGAAAAATCAACAGAAGAAAGAAATAAGATCATGGATTTTATTTTACGCACTCCATTCTAGTAACAAATAATAAGGCATTAGAAAATAAATGATAGTTGCTGCCTTTAAAAATCACTTAGATTTCATTTGGGTATGGTCATTTCAGGAGTAGAGAAAAATGATTCATGATTTCAAAGTTCTACTCTCATTAATATTTAAAAAATCATGAAATGGGTCTCTTTTGTTTTGTTATTTAGGAAATTCTACCAAGAGTGGAGATCCCAAAATTCACAAATGGAAAATGCAGCCTAAAAAACCATGATGTAGATTTTTTTTGCACATTGGTTTCTATTTTTAAGACTAATCTTGAAATTTTCTATGATCTATACCATTGATCGATGTCCAAAAGATGAGGAGAGAAGTACCATCAAATGGGAATCGCTCTGGTTGGTTGTGTACTCTTCTAGACTAAGGATTTTCTAGGATTCTTCTCTTGATTTTGTTGTCAGACTTTTAAAAGTCTTCAATGTTTGGGGCTGCTCAACCGGTCGAGAGGCTGGCTCGACTGGTCGAGGGTCCACTCGACCGGTTGAGCACCACTCGACTCAAAGTCCAACGTGCTACTTATTTGGGTGTCCAGGGCACTCGACCGGTCGAGGGGATGGCTCGACCGGTCGAGGGGGTCCCTTAACCAGTCGAGGCCTCGGCTCGAGTAGTCGAGGTTACGCAGATTCTGGCTCGGATTTGGTGCGGACTGCATAAACTTGAGGCGGTTTCGTAAGGGTGCGAAAGGGAAGTTTCCTAAACTATAAATAGGGGTCCCTAGGGCTATTCTAAAGTAATTCTAAGGCTTTCTAAAGGAGTTACAAGGGTTCCTAAAAGGGTTTTAGGGCTTCCTAAGGGTGTAGCAAGGGTGAGATTCGAGTTTGTTCGAATCGGGTAAGTCCTCTCTCTTTGTAATTTCTATTTTCATAGTGGAGATCTGTCGCTTTGTGCCGTGGTTTTTTCCCGCAAGGGTTTTCCACGTTAAATCTGTGTTCTCTTGTGTGTGCTTGGTGCCATTGGATTGCTATCCTAGATCTAGATCTGTGTGATTCCGCAACACAAATCCCAACAGATTTCTTTTGTATATTGCAATGGGGTTGATAATCCCCTTTTACAGACTTTGATCCACCATCCTAGCGATTGAATCTTTAATATCCCAAAGAGAAGCACTCCCCTCATGCTTTGGAAACACTAGTCCACATAAAACAGTTGAAATGGGGATTTTACAAAATAAATATCAGTTATAACATTGATTATATGTTAAAAAGAAGTTTAAATATCTGGATTAGCAGATGATTATGGGATTACCCGGGTCTACACCACGAACAGTCAGGATCAAGAGGGCCTCATGGCCATTGATCTAACAAAACACATTTGCAGTGGCCATGCGTAAGATTAAAAACATCATACAAAATTCTACACCAACTACATAATTCTCTAGTTTTTATTTGACATTTTCAAAGATATCAAAGACAGCCTTGCATTTTGAGGGGAGAGAAGTACATACATAAATTCTGATTTCATATTCTTGCAAAATGGTTGGAATAGAAGCAAGTACTTGGTCCTCCGTTTTGGAATTAAATGCACCCGCAAGATCGTTCTGGCCTATATCGAACATGTATAGCCCTTGCTTGAAATAATCTTCCTGAGGAATGTATTTATCTAGTTTCTTGCCTGGACGAGATCAAAGAATGCGTAATGAGTAGCTTGCAACAATGTATAAAGAAGAAGTGGTCATGATTTCATAGAATTCAGTCATCATTTTTTTTTTCTGGGGGTTTCTTTAAATTTCCTAATTTTCTATTTAAAATAAGATAAACCTTTTATTTCTGGCAATTTTACTGATGTGGTCAAAATGTGAATGGCAGGAGTTCGCTGATTGTATGCATGGGCCCTACATGGGCACTTGAAAAATCATGTGTAGGAAATGTTGTGAGTTTTGTAGTTTTTGGGTCATCGCTGAACAGATTGATAGATGTGTGAAACTCACCCAGTAGAATCTAGGCATACCAAAATCGAATTGCCAAGACGATGATGATTAGCAGCATATCTACATGGCTACTACCCTCTTTAGTAAGAAGACTTGCAAGAGTGGAAAAAGTGCCAAATTGATGTTCATTCAAATAGCAGTCTTACACTGTTCACATTTGAATCTAAAACCATTTCTTACACTATGGAATTGAAATTTCTAGCTAGTGAGAAATTGCCATTCAAGACTCTGACAACTACAGTCGTGCCTGTCAGCAAAAAATGAATTGAACCCATTTTTCAGCAGTACTCAAACATGCCTATGGATGCATTCACTCAGTTAACACTTTCTTGGAGCTAGTAGACAATAACCAACTACAAGTTCTATCCCTTCACTTCCCTCTCACCTGTTTGAACCTAGATTTCATTGAAGAATGTTAACTGAGTGAATGCATCTGAAAATTGGTTTTAAAAATAACAATGTCATTGAAGAATGTCAAATGATTCATTCATGAAGGTTTTTAAAAAAAATTAAATTAAGACGTCCACTTAAACTACGGGAGTTCATTTTCAAGCTATAGTGCCAGTTATTGAAGTTATTTTATTGTGATTCAACATTAAAGGAAGGAAATAAATAATAATGTCATTGAAGAATGTCAAATGATTCATTCGTGAAGATTAAAAATAAAATAAAATACGTCCATTTAAACTACGGGAGTTCAATTTCAAGTTGTAGAGCCAGTTATTGAAGTTATTTTATGGTGATTTGACATTAGAGGAACAAAAGCACACTCTCTAGGATTTGAACCTACAACATCTGGAGTGCCTGATTAGATTCTTAGATCTTCTTCAAGGCTCAAATTCTCAATCTACCAGACTCAAACTTTGGGCTATCGTCCTAATTCTTGAATATTGTTGGGGAAATATTTAAACATATTACACTTGTGAGGTGTAACCATAGTTAGCAATGTTCTGTTTTAAGCTACATGTTATTGAAAAAATTATTATCTTTCAGAAGAAAAGAGGGGAAAAAACTCATTCTTTAGGACACCCCCTTTTCTTGGGAAAATGAAGGATTTGATAGAGGCAAATAATGATATTAACCAATTGTTTGATTACCTATGTATATTATTACATGTGAATGTAAAATTCTATCCATTTTATTGGTAGTTTGGCATTTTAGGCTTATCTATATACAATATCCACACATATATATGTGCATGTGTAATGTTTTTTTTTTTCCTCACTCTGTTACTTTTTAGGGGGCGTTTGGATCGCAAGTTACTTTAGATGAGCTACTTATGCCACAAGTAGCTTATCTTGGTTTCTACTAATTCAACATATAAGTATGTTTGGTAAACAACATACTTATCAGCCAAAAAGTAAATATGCATGTTTGGTAAGCAACATACTTATCAGCCAAAAAGTAAAAGGCATGTTTGGTTTCCAACGTCATTAGTATTTATCCCTCGAGTCTGTCTGGTCCTCCTCACGTCCACTGTTCATCATGTGGGGCCCCAATTTTGGATGTGGGCTATTTATCATTAGGGGCTTACCTTTGATGTGAACCATCCATTATGTTGGCCCATGCGGATATGGGTGATCCATCATGTGGAGCCCACCCTTGATGTGGACCATCCATTGTGTGGGGCCCTCCTTCGATGTAGACAATCCATCATGTGGGGCCTCCTTTGAAATGTCTAAGAGAGAAGTATAAGAGTGAAAAGTTAAAAAACTTATAATAATAATAAAAAAGAACTTATGGGGATAAGTAGTTTTGAGTTCATATGTTACTTTTGCAATCATGTTTACCAAACTAACTTAAGTTCAAAAAAGTAACTTACTGACTTAACATAAGCTAAAAAGTAACTTATTTGGTGATATCCAAACAGGCCCTTAATCGAAACCATATTGATCCGAACTTCTTATTCACCGATTTTATTTTTTAATCTTTCCATTTCTTTGACCGAATTTTGGACTGTCTTTTTGACCGGTGAAACCGAATTAAACACACGTTTCCCGCACCATTTTTCGTGGGTGTAACCAATCTTCATCATACCTGAATTCTGTATCCTTAAGAACTTGGGATTTGGAGAAACTGCTCTACTTGATAGTTGATACTGTACTTATAATAAGGAAACATAGTGACACTCAAAAGACCTCCATCTGTCATGTTCCTGGCAAATCAGGATATTTCATAGTAACGAAGATTTGATTCCCTATCGCCCTAATGTGGGCCAATCAGATGTGGTCACGTGTTCTAGTTTTATCAGTGATAACAGTGTTAGGCTAGATTCTTAGCGTTGGAGTGTTAAAGTCCATTGATATACATTGATACACCATCCTTTAACGGCTCAAGCTTTTAGAGAAAGTGTTGATTTGACGATAAATGTATGTGTGCGTGTATTAGTCTTGTATATATTTCAGCATTTCTCAATATAGTACTTTCAAGCCTTTCACAATATAGCCTGCGTTTATCATGCTATCAGAGCCTCTTTTGGTTTGAGAGGCAATTCTGCCCATCCACCATCTCAGATGATTAATCATCATGACAAACATCCATCAATGTAGCCCTCAAGGTGGCCCACATTTGACTATATAACATTTTATGGTATTATAAGAAGTAAGATGTCATTAATGAGATTTTCTAGACATGCCAAAACTAATGAATATGCCACAGTATAGTTACCTGCTAACTCAAGAACTCGAGCTTTGAATCGGATGAAGTGGGCCACCTGAATTCCAAAGGAAAATGGGCTGATGGACGATGCGGTCAGCGAGAGAATAGTAGACCCAGCAGCTGCAAAATTACAGCCTTTCCTGAAACTGGGAGCGCCAACGGAATCTAAATATGCATTGAGGAATGGAAGATCCATTGCATCCACTTCAAAAAAAAAAAAAAAAAAAAGGATAATTAATAAATTGAATTAAAGCAGTTATTTTTTCAATGACAGAAAAAAGAAGAAGAAGAAGAAGAAGAAATATCATATATGTGGGACCCACCATCTTGATGGCCCCACATTATAGCAGGTGGTGGGTCCCACAAATCGCAACGGTCTGATCTGGTTGCACTGGTTGTTTTTGCATAATGAATAAAATTATATATGTGATGATTCTTTGAAAAACCAAATAGGGTGTCGTGACTAAACATGTAAATCATCATAACCCTTCACAAATGCCCCTTGATCGATGTACACTGGGGCCCACTCAGTAGGAGAAAATCCGAATCCACGGAGTTTCTCCGGACTCCCCACAGAGATTCCTCGAAAGTCAAATCCACGAGGGAAGAAATTAGAAAATAATTTCTAATCATTTTAAAAATAAATTGATTGATAATTGTCTAATTTGTATGTGTCCCTCTTACACCATTAATAAAGAAAAATTTAAACCAATATTTATAATTACCAAAAATAGCAAAATTTTAACTCTAATAAAAATTATAATTCTAGTAAAACTCTTCTAAATCGTAATTTCAAAAAATAAAAAATTCCAAATAAACTTTTTTAGAAGAGTCCAGTATAATTATAAGTTACTTCTAAAAAAGGAGAAATTCAAAAATAAAAAAAATATTTTAAAAAATAGATTTACACAAAATAGTAATTTTTCCTCAAAATTTTTTTTTTGAGCTAAAAGCGCTCATTTTCTGACAAACCGTACAGATGCTACCCTCGTTTTTTGACAAAATGGACAGATGCAACCAACTTTGTGGGTCGGTTCACCTCGGATCGCCCGTTAGAGTAAAAATTGATAGGTTATGCGCCCATTACGAAACCCAAATCAAAAGTTACGACAAATTTATGATTCACCTTCTTTTGGTCCAACCATGCTAGGAATGTACCAATGCCAGGTCCTACATCAAATCATGGGGCCTCTTTAGTGGCCTCTCCTCCAATGAGATGTAATCTCATCATATGATTCCCCTGAGAATACATTAGCACAATCCCCCTTCTCTGCAGAAATTTGGAATTTGCCACTCTTCACACATGATAAATGACCAAAATCCTCGGATTATCCGTCCGGCAGGGTCAATTCTGTAATTTGAATCTAATAAGATGACCAGAAACAAGAGATTTCAAATAAGTGTACAGAGAGATTACTGAGGAAATCAATTATTAGCCGTCCATCGCAAAACCGTCCAGACGGCTTGCCGAAGTAGGTCTCGCCGTTTGGCAGGTTCAGCCACTTGCCGAGCCCGGCGACAAGCCCGCCGGTGTCAGAATTTGAGTCGCCGAAGTTGAAGACGGCCGGGTAGCTGAAATCAACGGCCAGGATGGTGGCCAGGGTGATGAGATCATGATGAAAATTGAGAGAGTGTAGAAGACGGTCCTAGACATGGCTAGTGAACAAAGTTAGTTATGTGGTGGTTGGTTTGTGACTCTGAATGATGAAATATTTAAATGGGTGCTTTAGTGGGACGAGGCGGATTGCGTCCTGCAACCATAATCCGTACACGCAAGGCTCTGTGGGGTCCACCGTGATGTATGGGTTTTATCTACTCCGTCCATCCATTTTATCAAAACATTTTAGTGACTAATAGAACATATTAGGAATGTATGATGCTTACATGGACCACACATTGGGGATTAAACTTTCACCATTAAAAACTTCTTGGTAGCCACAAAAGTTTCTGATTAAGATGATATTTGTGTTTTGAGTACATCTAGATTTATATGACCTTATGAACAGGTTGGATGGAAAATAAACATCACGCTGGCCTTTAGGACGGTTTCAACGGTGGGTGTCATTGTATCTGCTGCTTCCTGTGGTGTGGTCCACTTGAGCTATGTATCTGCCTCATTTTTAAATAGCATAAGAAAATAATTTAGAAAAATTATAGACGGTATGGATTAAAATTATATATCACTGTGGTCCCCACAGGTCCCTGCGTGGATGGATTATCGTACAGCAGCATCCGCATTCTTGGTGGGAGATGGGTGCGTCGCAAGTTACTCAAGAAGGTTTGCTAATTCCACACGCATGTGGAGAGCCTGCCCGTTCGCATGCAGCCATATGTGCAGATATGGAAAATACGTGCTTGATCAGATCTTTCCATCAGCTGGGATGTAGTGTTTAGATCATTTCTCTTAAAATTCATGCCATTTAGAATGTTATTTGTGCCACGACGTACTAATCGATCGGACGGCTAGGAAGAGTTGGTTTAACTGCCAATTTACGTTGTACCTTGTTACCCACACAAGAATTTAAACTACATATACTTATGGGAGAAATATCTTAGTATTATTTCGGACGAGATGGAAAGCTCAGATATCGCACGTGTTCTCCAATGGTGTGCGTGTACGCGTGCGTGTTGAATCAGCAAACGTCGTTTCTCTAATGCGAGTTCTGCTAGTTTCACGTGCACACTCTCCACACGCACTTCACACGAAGAGCCTGCCAACCTGGAAAACTTGTGGGCCATCTGAGCAGTGTGATGGGTGGGCCGCAATGTGACTATTAGTGTAGCCAAAAACCAAGTTGGTCCACTAAACAGGTATACAAAAAGAATGGACGGTTTACAAAGCTTGGAAACTATCCTCATTCAACCTGCAACTGTACAGGTATGGGCAACGCGTGATTAATCGAACGGTCAGGTCTTTTCATTTAGGACATGTATTATTTGTGGTAATTTCATGTAATTAGGTGTAAACAAGTAATGATTATTTTTATGAGTATTTTATCCGGCGAGATGTTGACAAGGGAGCATTTGGATCTAAGTTACTTATGACCCAAGTAACTTATCTTGGTTTCTGCTTATTCAGTCGAAGTGATTAAGTAACTTTAAGTAAAAAATTACTTATAATTGATCATAAATCAAAGCTTACTTGTGTGCTGTTGTAGGTGAAAAAAGTAACTTATTTGGTAGTATCTAAACCGCACGTTTGGATTGTAAGTTACTTTAGATAAGCTATTTATGCGATAAATAGCTTAGCTGGGTTTCTACTTAATCAATGAACAAGTATGATTGGTAAATAACACACTTAAAATCTAAAAAAAGTAGAAAAGTATATTTGGTTTCCAACATTATAAGTAATTATCTCAAAAGTTTGTTTGGCCTCCCTCACATCTATCAGCCATCATGTGGGACTAACCTTTGATGTGGATTGTTCATTTGTGTGGGCCCCACTTTTGATGAGGGTTGTCCATCATGCAGGGCCCACCTTGGTTGTGGGTCATTCATCATTAAGGGCCGACCTTTGATGTGCACGGTTCATTAGGTTGGGCTCATCTTTGATATTAGTCATCTGTCATGTGGGGCCCACCATCAATGTTATTGTCTATCATGTAGGGCCCATCTTCAATATCCACTCCCCATCATGTGGAGCCCACCTTTGATGTGGACCGTCCATCATATGGGCCCACCTCCGATGTGGGTTGTCCATCATCCGAGATCTGCCTTGGATATGGACCACTCATCATTATAATAACCTTTGATGTGGATCGTCTATCATGTGGGGCCCACCATTATTAATTGCCCATCATGTGGAGCCCATCTTTGATGTGGGTTACCTATCATGTGGGCTGCACCTTCCATGTGGGTTACCCATTATGCGGAGCTCGCGTTGGATGTGGGCCATTTATCATTAGGGGCAAACATGTCGATCGATCATCATGTGAGGACACCTTGATATGGGTCATCATCATGTGGGGCCCACTAGATCATCTGCCCATTCATGGGATGATTTTCCAATATCATTAATTTAAAAGTGAGCTTCACATTGCAAAACTGGGAAACCACACTCGGAATACACTTTTGTAGTGTACATTCTTGATTTTTTATGTTGTTACAGTTTACCCTTAACCTTTTGATTGTTTGCAGTTTACCCCCTAATAATTTTGCAATTTCTATAACTTTTTTAAAATGAGAATGGAGAAGAAGGGGAAGAAGAGCTTGTTGTTGTTATGATTCGAAATGACTCGAAAAAAGGATTTTTATAAAACTCTGAGGGACAATAAAAAGCCATTTTCATGAAAAGGCACATGCCTTTTCTTCTTTACATGATGTTTCAAGGTGGTGTATCTTCATTAATGGCTTCCTTCAACCATTAATGTCATCCATTCACCATTAATTCAAAATCAAAAGATGTTCCATTCATTAAGGGCCCATTTGGATACCACCAAACAAGTTACTTTATAACTTATGTTAAGTAGTTAAGTTACTTTTTTCACTTAAGTTAGTTTGGTAAGCATTATGATAAAAGTAACTTATATAAAACTACTTCTCTTAACAAGTAAACATTTATATTCTTTTAACTTATGGCTTTTTACTTCTCTCTCATAGCCTATGTCAAAGAAGGCTCCCTCTCATGTTCCATATCAAAGAAGGCCCCATGTGGTGGACTGTCCACATTGAAGGTGGAGCTCACATGGTGGACGGTCCACATAAAAGATGGGCCCCACATTATGGACGACCTTGTATTGATGTGGGCCCACATATGGATGGTCTCCATTAAAGGTCGGCCCATAATGATAAAAAAACCCACATCCAAAGCAGGCTGTCATGATAGACGACCCGCTTCAAAGGTGGGGCCTACATGATGGGCGATCCACATCAAAGGTGGGCTCCACATTATGGGTAGTAGACATTGAAGCTGGGCCCCACACAATGGATGACCCACATTGAAGTGGCCCCACATGATGATCAGTCCACATCAAAGTTTGACCCCTAAGGATGAATGACCCACATCCAAGGCGAGCCATGGATGATGGGCAATCCACATTGAAGATGGAGCCCACGTGATGGACAGTCCACATCAAAAGTGGGCTCCATATGATGGGCAATTAATAATGGTGGGCCGCACATGATGGATGATCCACATCAAGATGGACCTCACATGATGGATGGTCAACATCAATGTAGGCCCCACATGATGGACAGTCCACATCAAAGGTCAACCCTAACGATGAGTGGGTCATATCCAAGGCAGGCCCTGCATGATAGACGACCCACATCAAAGATGTGGGCCTTACATAATGAATGGTGCACGTTAAAGGTCGGGTCATAATGATGAATGGCCCACATCCAAGGTGGGCCCCGCATTATGGATGGCCCACAACAAAGGTGGGGCCCATGCAATGATAGTCTATATCAAAGGTTGGCCCCACATGATGGACGGTGGATGTGAGGGGGATCAAACAAACTTGAGGGATAATTACTTATGTTGTTGGAAACCAAACTGCTTTTTCTACTTATTGGTTAATAAGTGTGCGTTATCAAATAGACTTATGGGTTGAATAAGTAGAAACCAAGATAAGCTACTTATGACATAAGTAGCTTATCCAAAGCAACTTAAGATCCAAACGCTCCCTAAGAGGCAACATCAGTTCATCACTCAAAAATGAATGGTCACCAACAAAAATTAAAAGCCACAACCTTCTCCTCATTTTTCCTTTATAAATTTGAAAAACCCAACAATATTTTCTCTTTCTTTATTTTTGAAAAAAAACTCAACATGGACCCCACGTGCACACTTTCTAGCAAGTAGTCTTTTTAACTTCTTTCTCTTCCCTTTTATTTATTATGCACATTAAGTATAGAAGACGTGATGGAAAGTCCTATAAATGAACTATAAGTGTAATCAGACCGCACGTCAAGCGGGCCACACAGAGCTGCCACGTAGGCAAGCCATGTGGGCCCCACACATGGATGGGCTAGGTTGGCCTTGAACATAGAAAGAATGAGAGAAGTCTAGAAAGATGGGTGGGGCCCCACTTAATGTGTTCGAGAGGTTTGAACACTATACATTTTAATGGGCCACATTCAAACATTTTAAAGAAATGCGTAATATATTATGGAGGCATATTTGCTACTTCTGGGATTCGAACACTTGACCTTCTGCTTCGATACCACGTCAAATAACCACTTGTTCTAAAGGCTCGAGCTTTTAGAGCAAGTGATTGTTTGATATGGTGTTATGTCAAACAACTACTTGCTCTGAAAGCTCGAGTCATTAGAGGATGGTGTACCAATGTATATCAAGAGACTTTAATAGGAAATTATTAAGTTTTTGGTCATTGATTTCTAAATTTGGATTTACTGACATTCATGCTTGGAAAATTTACTCATTTGGGCCATTAGACCTTGATGTGAAACAAAAATTGGTAAATTTGGTGATTTCAGAGGATAATTTTCCGAAGTCAAGAATAGAGGTGTGTTATCTAATATGGGAATAAATGGAAGACTAAAAGTAACGAACTAAAGTAATAATTCCACATTCTCCGTGTATTAGCCAACTCATTAGATTATTATTTTTTCACATGGCTAAGAGATGGGCCCCTTGGACTTAAAAGGCCATCTGAAGAAGCCTTATTACAACCTCTCCAATTAAACATAAAGAAGAAACATTATTCATATGTTGATTATTCCATATGGGCAAGTAAGCACTTATTTAGATGGTGTCTTGTTTATGTACTTCATTAACTTGTATTTTTACTATTATCATTTTTCTAAACTAAATACATCACGTGTGTGGACCAAGAAATGAGGGAGGAATGAAAAGTAACATTCCCTGAGTGTGGACAACAGGCAACTCAGGGATTGAGATGTCCCTTAAATAGATGGGAGGAGAGGTGTGTGTCCCTAACCCTAGTTGGTACCAATAGGGCCTCCACCACGGACCGAAGATCCGGTGAGGAAGGAGTCTAACCAACTCGCAATGGTTACCCATTGAGCGAGGCTACTCGATTGCCTACAGTGTGAGGGTTGATTAATGCGTGAAGATTTTACACCTGGTATGTAGACCTCCACATGAGATAGGGATCAACCTATACAGGCTAGGTAGATGTTGGCAGGCCGGGTTGAAATAAACTGGGCCTTGGTGGTTAAATGAATAACTATATTGATGTTGTGATGAAAATTCAGGCATTTGGCCTAAATAATTTTTTTTGAATTTATATATCTTATGAATATTCAATGAAATGATAAATGTATTGTGCATAAGTCATGAAAGCATGCAATTAACTACTTATTGAGCTTAGACAACTTACGATGTTGAGATACTGACAATCCAGGATATGGAATACATCCGTAATCTTACAAGAATTGCCTGATGATGTTGATAATATTCTCCCAGAGGAGGTGAAAAAGGCAAGAATTATAATGGAGGAGTACAAGCGAAGAAAGCTTTAAGAAAATGGAACAAAAAATTGACTTTTAAAGAGAATTAGAAACTTTGAAGAACAATTTTATTTGGATTGCTTACATATGAATTACGAATAAATTTATCTCTTTTGTTAATAAGTGATGTTTAGATTGATATTTTGACAAATTCATTTTATTTAATATTCATTGAATTCATTTATATTATGGCGTTTTGGTTTTTGAATGTGGGTTAAATGAATGTTGCCTCTCAATATTACTGAGTCACACCCTTGACTAAGTGATTGTGTCAGGATTACTCCAATTCCAAAATCGAGGTTGTGACACCAGGTCCTCCTTTGAAACTCAGATCTGTATAAATTTGTGACTGTTTTTATCTTGTGTGCTTCATTTAGGTGGTTGTGGCTTGGGTCTTGTGTTGGTAGACCCTTATGGCGGACAAAACCACTTCCATGGTGTAGGATCTTCATAATCACACCACTAGTTGATTATTATAGTAAAGTTGAATGGTAACAATTATTTGTAGTAGACCCAATAAGTGAAATTGTTTTTTAAGGGGGAAGAGATAGACTTTCCTACATTCCTACATATTAGATGAAGCTATGGATTGTTGAGGGGGCTTGAGAGGAGAAAGGATGATCCAAAATGTAGATGTAAAGATAAAGGCAGCTAGTAGAAAGGGTTGACAGGTTGTCGCAAGGATCGGTTGGAGTGTGGGAATTAGCCTTTGGTTAGCTTGGGCAACTTGGATTAGGGTGTGACTAGGCTGGCCTATGGGCTGTATGGGCTCGAAGGGAATACGGTTTTTGGTGGTTAAGGGATAATGCGAAAGTGAAGGGAAAATGGGTATTTATAAGTGTGAGGGGTGACATTTTGGGAAGTTGAGGGGCTAAAGGAGATGGGAGGGCTGTGATTGGCTGTGAGAATGGGTGTGCCACATGACATCTTGCCATTGGTTAGAGGGATTGTAAAATGTGCAAATTTGGAGGAAACTAGTGGTGGAGTGGTCATTACAATTCGAGTGGGACTTTTGAGGTGAAGGGTAGAATTCTCTCTCCTTCACGTACCTTGTCACTAAATTTGGGTGAAACCTAGATACTCTTGTAGGCTTCTCACTCTGGCTTATGAGGGTCATAAGGCTAAATGGGCCTAGGTTTGGGCTTGGACTAGGCTTTGAACTAGACTTTTGGGTTTTAGTTTGGGCTGGATTTAAGGGTTCAGAGGCATGCAGATCAGTTGTGTTATCCTAGGTGGGGTGTCTATGGTGTGGCCCACTTGATAAATGGATAGATTAGGAAATTCAAGAGGGAAATAGGGATTTAATCAAATTTCGAATCAGGCCTGCGCCTAAGCAAAAATAAAAATAAAAATAGGTCGGGCTTCCGCCTTGGGTCTTAAGTGTTGAATCTTTAATCCATGGTACCAGCATCTAGGTTTGGCAATAGGCTGGGCTGCCCGGCTTTTGGGCTAGGGCTAGGGCTTGGTCCAGGCCTGAGGCTAGGCTTGGCTTGAAATCTAGGCCCAATATTCAGACCCGACTGGTCCAAGGCCAAAAATAAATAGCCTGGCTTGTTGCCCTAGTGTATACTGTATACTATATACCACATGGTTATTAGTAATGTATACCATACAGTCCATATACTAGTGTGTGTGTGTGTGTGTGTGTGTGTGTGTGTGTGTGTGTGTGTGTAATATGAAGAACTTTGACACTCTAGTAGTGTATGGTAGATAGTATGCAAGAACTTAGAAACTATCACATTCATGGACTATACATGGATGCACTCATTTGAGAGCTGTTATTAAATATTAAATTTTCAGCTTCTACTATGGATTTCATTATAAATAATCATAGCTATCCATTGAGAAAGAGTTATTAGTATCCCTTTTTTGATCAGAAGAATTAATGTCAGTTACAAGCATATCTGGCCCATTAGAACTTGAGTCTGAGAAGAAATGGCATCTGATTGGAGAAGGGTGGGTCCGAATATTTTCCAGTGAGTATTTGCGTAGAGATATAAAGATTTGCGGCTTCCGTGTAATGAATTCCATCCCAACTTATATATTCGGTAGTATCATCGCAGACAGTTGTATTTACTGAGCTGCCATTCAAGATCTTTGATTGACCACAAGCGACCCGGCTATCGTAATTCAGCGGCGGGCCTCCGTACCCACAACAAGCTGTAATTGGATGTTCAAATCCTGAGAAATCACATTCTCAAAAAATCGCCATTAGGCAAGCTTTGTATAGAAGCTGAAATTAGATGTACAACACTTGCAATTATATCTATGGGATGAGAAATGACAATAAGGGTTGTTTGGATGTCTATAAAATTTTAAGTTGACTTTTAGGTGTAAGTTACTTACATATGGCCTGTTTGGATGTGATTTGCAGGTTGTAAGTATCATACCTGTAATTGAAAACATGCCTCTTCATCATGTTTCCAAATGCAAGTTTTACTTGTAAGTGATTTACTAGTTGTAGCTTACAACTGAAATTTCACACAAAAACACTACTCTTAAGTGAGTTACATGTAAGTCACTTATAACTAATGCAACTTATAGTCATCCAAATGACCCCTTAAGGACATTGACATGAGGGAGGTTGAGGAAGATCAAGATCTTAGCCATTTATTAGATGGGACCTACCATGAACATGTCCTGTAGCAGAAACCAAGTTGTGGCATTTATCATGTCAGCCAGCGACGTATTTTATGAGAAAAATGGATGGCTTGAGAAAGTGATAGTGGTGCCCATTCAACACATCCATGTGGTGAACCTTATGAGAGGATCAACCTGGTTTTGGAACCAGGATGTGTTTACATTGGGCCCCACCTGATGAATGGCCTGAATCTGGTGCATGTGTGATGCAGAGATCTTCCTCAATCTTTAGAAAAATCTCCTTAGCATCTCGCTAATCTACTTACCATATCGAGAAAAATTTGAGATTAGGTTGAATTTTATTGAGAAGATGTCGATGTAAGTGACGTTTCCATCTGTAAAATTGCCTTTCAGTTTTGTGCAGAGAGCATGAAGCTGCAAATTGAACAGCTTGGAAGCACGATTGTGTGAGCTCACACATCCGATCTCGTCGAGCTTTGACGGATCTTTCCCAAAAGTGGCAATATTTTGAGGTAAGCACCCAAGGGGCCCAGTGTTGTGAATCCAAAACTTCCTTGCACCTTGGTCATATAGTTTCTGAAAAACCAATAGAAGAAAGAAATAAGATCACGGATTTCATTTGATGCACTCCTTTCTAGTTAAGAATAATAAGGCATTAGAAAATAAATGATAGACGTGAGCTTAAAAAATCACCAAGGCTGCATTTGGGTCATGGCCATTTCAGGAGTGGAGAAAAATTATTTGTGATTTTATATTTCTACTTTTACAAGTATTTAAAAAATCATGAAATGGGCTCTTTTGTTTCATTAATTAAGGAATTCTACTAAGAGTGAGATCCAAAAAATTGCGAATCGAAAATGCAGCCTAAAACACAATGTAGCAGTGTTTCTTTTTGCACATTTGGTTTGTATTTTTATGACCAATCTTGAAATTTTCTATGATCTGTACCGTTGATCAGAATCCAAACGACGAGGAGAGAAGCGTTTTCAAATGGGAATCTCTTTGGTTGGTGGTATTCTCTTCTAGACTAAGGATTTTCTAGAATTATTCTCTTGATTTCTTGTTATATCTTGCAATGGGGTCGATAATCCCCTTTTATAGACTCTGATCCACCATCCTAACAATTGAATCTTCTATAATCCAAAGAGAAACACTCCCCTGATGCTTTGGAAATGTTAAGACACATAACCTTTGATTTGAACAGTTGAAATAAGAATTTTACAAAATAGATATCATTTCTGATACTAATAACATGTTGAAAATGAGTTTAAAGATCTAAAACAACAGACCATTGTGGGATTACCCAGGTCTACACCACTAATGGTCAGGATCGAGAGGGCCTCATGGCCATTGATCTAACAAAACTCATTTGTAGTGGCCATTCATAAGATTGAAGCCATCATACAAAATACTAATTCTAATTCCCTAGTTTTTCTTGGACATTTTCAAAGATATCACAGACATCCTTGCATTTTGAGGGGAGAGGAACACTTACATAAATTCCCATTTCGAATTCTTGCAAAATGGTTGGGATAGAAGCGAGTACTTGGTCCTCCGTTTTGGAATAAAATGCACCCGCTAGATCGTTCTGGCCTATATCGAACATGTATAGCCCTTGCTTGAAATAATCTTCTCGAGGAATGTATTTATCTACTTTCTTGCCTGGAAGAGATCAAAGAACACATAATGAATAGCTTGCAACAATGTATAAAGATGACGAGACCCTTATTTCATAGAATTCAGTCATCATTTTTTTTCTGGGACTTCCTTTAAATTAAGATATACCTGTTGTTTCTGGCAATTTTGCCGATGTTGTCAAGATGTGAATGGCAGAAGTTCGCTGATTGTATGGATGGGCCCATATGGGCATTTGACAAATCATAGTGCAGTTAGTTGGTATTTTCCCATCCACACAACTGCACTAAGCAAAAATTCATGTGATTTTATAAATTTTTTACCATGGGACTATATGCCATCATCATAGCCTTGTTCCAGATATTTGGGCTGGCTTCTCATGATTACTTAGCAAAAATTCCACTATCAGCAGCCTAGCACGACATCAACCGTCCTGATTTCATTGGGAGGTGGAATCAAGAATCGTGGGAATATTGCATATCTCCTCAGTAATAATTTGTGAATAACCTGCACTAAAATATTGTTTTCAGGGAGCATGTGGAGGAACAGTTGCGAGTTTTGTAGTTTTTGGGTCATCATGATGCAGATTGATAGACGCGTGAAATTCACTTGCTAGAATCTAGGCAGACCAATATTGAATTCCCATGACGATGATGATTAGCAATGCATCTAGGTGCCTACTACAGTCATTAGTAAGAAGATTTCAAAGAGCAGAAAAGGTTCCAAAGTGATATTCATTCCAATAACAGTATTACACTGTTCAAATTTCAATCTAAAACTATTTCCTTTTATGGAATTGAAATTCCAACTAGTGGAGAATTTCCATTAAATCAGATTGTGACGGACTGATTTGCTCTGGTCGAACCAATTGGCTGGTCTGGAAATGAACTTCCTAGGCTTTATTTTCTCTTCCATTAGTCATCCAAAGCACTTTCCATTCCACTCTGCAATTGAGGGGTACTGTTTCAAAAATATAAAAGAAAAGAAAAGAAAAAAAAGAAGCATTTTTGGGAGGAGGTGATTCACCCGTATCTGAACCATGAGCTACCACACGAAAGGCGCTGACAACTACAGTTGTGCCTGTCAGAGAAAAATGGATTGAGCCCATTTTTCAGCATCACTCAAACATGCCTTCAATGCTTTCAGATGCATTCATTCAGTCAACACTTCATTGGAAGTAGACAATAACAAACTCCAAGTTCTGTCCCTTCACTTCCACTCGCTACACCATTCATTTGAGTTCAGCTACATCCATCAGATGACAAAAGAATGCAACTCAATGCCTGTTTGAACCTAGAATTCATCTAAGTGCAGGAATTCTATTATCTGATATCTGAGATTTCCTCTTGAGATAGTCATCACTCATGAAGATACAAAAAAAAAAAAAAAAGAGGAAAAGAAAAAAACAAGGATATCCTCCTAAACAACAGGAGGTCAATTTCAGGCTGTGGTGCTTGTTAGTGAAGTTATTTTATTGTGATTCGACATTAGAGGAACAAAATCACTCTATCTAGGATTTGGACCCACAGCATCTAGAGTGCCTAATTGGATTCTTAGATCCTTCTTCAAACTCTCAATCTACCAAACTCAAAGCTCTTCATCCGCCAATTGGGCTACGAGCCAAATTTGTGAATATTGTTGGGCCAATGCTCCATTTTAAACTCCACATTATTGCCAAAGAACTCATATAATCGGTTAACCGTTTAAAACTTTGTATCTTTTAGAAGAAAGAGGAAAAAAAACTCATTTTTTGGACATACCGATTTTTTATTTTTTTTATTAATGAAGGATTTGAGAAAGGCCAAAAATGATATTTGATAGGTTTTGGAGAAATCACCACACAACAAAACTCTAGATTAGTAAGGCTTGCATTATCAAAAATCCTCAAAGAAAGCAACAACATATATCAACTAAGGAAGAGAACAATGTACATGAATACCCCTGTATAGACATAACCACCCAACATGGACCAAGGGGTAAAAGAGGAAAAATATAATACAAACAATAATATAAACATAATATAAACAAGTGAGGGGCGACCATTCAGCCACACGACCCAACCATGTATGGTACGTGTGGCATGGGCAATCATATATGTCTAACAATATTAACCAATCGTTTGATTACCTATGTATATTATCATGTATAGATGTAAAAATCTATCCATTTTATTAGCAGTTTTGCATTTTAGGCTTATTTATACACAATATCCACACACACACACACATAATCTTTTTTCTCACTTCGTTATTTTTAATTGAAGCCATATGAAACCTGAACTTCTTATTCACTGAATTTTTGATGTTTCCATCTCTTTTACTGAATTTTGGACTGTATTTTTAACTACCGAGACTGAATTAAAGGCGAAGATTTCCTGCAATATTTTTTCGTGGGTGTAAACGATCCCCATCGTAACTGTATCCTAAGAACTTAGGATTTGAAGGAACTACTCTACTTGATAGTTGATACATGTACTTGTATCAAGGAAACATAGTTACACTCAAAAGACCATATGTTATATTTCATAGTAATGAAGATTCGATTCCCTATCGCCCACGAGATGTGGGTCAATCAGATGAGGTCAGGTGTCCTAATTTTATCAGTGATAACAGTGTTAGGCTAGATTCTTAGATGTATGTATGAGTGTAGTCGTCTTGTATATATTTCAGCAATTCTCATTAGAATACTATCAATCCTTTCACAATGTAGCCCACATTTATCATGGTATTGGCTTGAGAGACTGTTCTGGCCATACGTTGTCTCAGATTATCAATCGTTACGACAACCGTCCATCAATGTAGCCATATTTACTAAAAGGGACCACGCAGGGTGGCCCACATTGGATGATATCACATTTATGGTATTATAAGTAAGATACTGTTTTTGAGATTTTCTCAATGTGGCGAAGCTAATGAATATACCATGGTATAGTTACCTGCCAACTGAAGAACTCGAGCTTTGAATCGGAAGAACTGGTCCACTTGAATTCCAAAGGAAAATGGGCTGACGGATGATGCAGTCGCTGGGAGAATAGTAGACCCAGCAGCAGCAAAATTACAGCCTTTCTGGAAGCTCGGAGCACCAACGGAATCCAAATATGCATTGAGGAATGGAAGATCCATTGCATCCACTATTAAAAATAAAAAAGGATAGTTAATTAAATTGAAGTAGTTATTTTTTGTAATAACGTAAATGATATGGGTACAAATTCTCAGTTGAGAGTTGATGTAGAGAGGGTCGCGGACAATTTCATGGCCAAGATGGACCAGAGAAGGCCTGATCAGAGGTGGGAGTGATCCGGACCGTCAGAACCTTAAAACAGGCATATCTCGCAAACCGGAATGAGTTATTCAATGTACCATATACGATTTTGAGGTAGGAGAAGCTACTTTAGCCCACAGCCGAATTTGCGAGATTCTATCAGATCCACAGTTGTAAATTCGTTTTATTTCCATTTTTACTATTTATAGTAATTTTTAGTTCGATCATAACTTTTGATCAATTGAGTTTTAGGGGTCATGCCCAACACGAAAAGGGCTTAGAAAAATTAGGGGAATAACATGGTAGGACAAAGTAGACGCCTACTATTTTTGGCCGAAAACTATGAAGTCTAGTAAAAATCATGACCGTCTATAAATATAAATAGTAAGTTTACTATTTATAGTAAGTGACAATTTTAGAGAGTTTGAGTTGAGTTTGATTATGAAACTTCTTCCTAGGATTGATATCATTATTTAAAGGATTGTAAACTCATTTTTATGATCAATTAAATTATTTTCAATTTTATTTTAAAAAATAAAAATAAAAAATTCCCCGTGGATTCGAGGAATCTTTGTAAGGAGTCTAGAGAAACTCCATGAATTCGGAGTAGTTATCCCTGAGGAAGACTGTGCTCAACCTCATCACGTCCATCCCTGCGTCAAGAGTGGGGCCCACCACACTCTTAGAGTATATGCAATGTTTGCCCTGCTCCACTCTGTATGATCACAATCAGACGGCGTAACATGTGGGGCCCACTATATGGTTCTGCTTGATGCCCCCACATTATAGCAGGTGGTGGGTCCCACACAACGTGACGGCACGATCTGTTTGCACCGATGGTTTTGTGTAATCATGAATACACTATAACTGATGATTCCTTGAGAAACGAAATGGGATGGTATGATTGAACATGTAAATCATCAGAGCCCTTCATAGATGCCCCTTGATCAACCCACATTGGGGCCCACCCAGAAGGAGAAATTTCTGATATCAGGGAAGTGGGCCCCAATGCACTTACCAATCATGGGGTCTATTCAGCAGCCTCTCATCCACTGAGATGTCATCTCATCATATCATTCCCTTGAGAAAACATTACCACAATCCATCTTTCCTTCAATTCTTCGAATTCGCCATGTTCACACATGATAAATGACCAAAATCTCCTCATTGGAATATCACCCAGCATGGTCAATTCTGTAATTTGAATCTAATAAGCTGACCAAAAGCAAGAGATTTCAAATAAGTGTGTAGAGAGATTACTTAAGAAATCGATAATCAGCCGTCCATCGCAGAACCGCCCGGACGGCCTGCGGAAGTAGGTCTCGCCGTTCGGCGGGTTCAGATGCTCTCCAAGCCCCGCGATAAGCCCGCCGGGATCGGAATTCGAGTCGCCGAAGTTGAAGACGGCCGGGTACCTTAAATCAACGGCTAGGATGGTGGGCCAGTGTGATGAGATCATGATGAAAATTGAGAGGATGAAGAAGATGGTCCTAGCCATGGCTAGTGAAAAAAGTTAGTTGTGTGGTCGTTGGTTGTTGCTTTGGATGATGGAATATTTAAAACGGTTGTTTGGTGGGAGATGTGTACGTTGCAAGTTACTCTACAAGGTTTGCTAATTCCACACGCGTGTGGAGAGCCTCCCCATTCGCATGCAGACACACGTGCGGATATGGAAGATAATTTCTTGATCGGATCTTTCCATCAGATGGGTTGTAGTGTTCAGATCTTATGAAATAAAAATAATTCCCTTTAGAATCTCATGTGGGCCACGATATAATAATCAATCGGACGGCTAGGAAAAGTTAGTTTAACTGCCAATTTACGTTATCCGTTGTGGCCCACAAGAGGAGTAAAACTATATGGACTTTGGAAGAAATATATATGGATTATTCGGACGAGATGGAAAGCTCAGATATCGCACGTGTTCTCCAGTGGTGTGCGTGTACGCGTGCGTGTGGAATGACCAACCTCGTTGCTTTAATGCGAGTTCTGTTAGTTTCACGTGCACAATCTTCACACGCACTTCACACGAAGCCCCTGTCAGACTGGAAATTTGTGGGCCATCCGAGCAGTGCGATGGGTGGGCTGCACTGTTACTAATAGTATAGCGAAAAACCAGATTTTTCCACTGAATATTTGGGACACACGATATGAAAAAAATGGACGGTGTACAAAAGCTTGAAAACCATCCTCATGTATACGATACGAATGCAGATTGCGCCTAGCCGGACTGTGGGAGGACGCAGCTTCGGTGGATCGCTGATTGTGGGGCCCACTTTGATGTATTTTCATTACATCCAAGCCGTCCATCAGTTTTGACAGATGATTTTAGCCATGATCCATGAATTGAGGCAGATCGAAGTCTCAGGTGGACCACATCACAGGAAACTGTGGTAACTGAATATCCACCATTAAAAAAATTCTTGGAGGCCACTGGAATGTGCATTTGCCATCCAACCTATTGATAAGGTCACAGAGAGATGGATGAAGGGACTACAGACATATCAGCTTGATACAAAACTTTTGTGGCCCACAGTAAGTTTTTAATGATCAATCACTACTCATTCCTGCGGTGGGCTCCACCTGAGATTTGAATCTGCTTCATTTTATCACGGTGGGTCCACAGTCAGAGACATACCCATCAGATCCCTGGCACAGAGAGCTGCGTGGGGCCCACAGAGATGTCCGTGACAAATCCACTCCGTCCATCTGTTTTCAAATACCACATTCGGATAGGATTCTAGAAATCAGGCGGATCCAAAACTTACGTGGGCCATACCACACGAAACAGAAGGGATTGAACGCCTGGCAGTGAAAAAAGTTTTGTATCAGGATGATATTTTTTCTTATAGTTTATCTGAGTGGTAGTAATTCTTTGAACGGATTGGATGGCGTTTAAACATCATGGTCAGCTCCAGGAAGGCTTCAATGGTGGACGTTGCTGTTCCCACTGTTTCGTTTGTGTGGCCCAATGAGTTTTGGATCTTCCTGATTTTTAAATTTTTGTCCTATTGTAGTCTTTTAAAACAGATAGACGGAGTGGATTTGTCATGGATATCTACCCACAGTGAAAAAAGTAAAGATTCTGTGAAATCCAGGAATGTAAAGTTACAATACCAAGATTAAATTGTTTATTTATTTTCAACCGTCCAATAAATATCCACCCATCTGATTGTTAGATACTTAAAACTTGAATATTTATGACAATAACATATTAATGAGCAGTTATTTGTAAAGTTATCTTTTTTACTGCGGGCATATGCAAATATCTATTATGGTCTATGGATAGGGGTATTTGCAAAAGGCCCTTTTTATTTATCTTGTAATATCTTATTCTAGATATATATTTATCCTGTTACCATGACTATCAAAAGAGCATGAAATGTTTCTTGGATAAACGAAACAAAAAACAAAAGAGAATGAAAGTCTCGTGGGACATGCATGCTATTTGTGTGCAATTGGTGTGGAAAGGGGTAGAGGGATGCTCTCTTGAAATGATGTTACAGGTCTCTTGTTTATTCCACTGGGTTGTTATAAATTTCGGCATTAAAAAACCATGTTATAAGGAAAGAAAATGAAAAACGTAAGCTAGTGCACAATAGCTTCCTCAACTTCAAAGTAGCTTAATTTGCTTGTTGGCTGAAAAGTGGTAGTGGTCGTGCGCGTTGGCACTTTTACGTTTGAAGCTTGTTAGTTATTGAAAAAACTATTAGTAAAACACATTAGTGTGCTCACATATTCCCGTAGAAAAGTATATGGGAGCCAATTGCCCGTCGTAAGGTTAGCTGTGCAATGCCTCTGCCATGTAGGATCCTCTTTCAAGGTAGACATATTTTTCGGCTTTCGATGAAAGGATTTGTTGGGATCCCGTGAAAGCAAATTTGGATTTAATCAAACAAGATGAAATCTAACATAAATAAAACAACCAAAGAGTACATAAATTTTATGTGGAAAAACTTAAGTAGAAAAAAAAATCACGGTATAAAGCGATAAGCAATTCACTAAGAAATAATATTATAAGAGATGATCCACTTACAGAGACACGAGAACCTCGTTCGAATCTCCAACAACCCTTGTTTTTCTTCCCTAAAACTCTTAGGAACGTCGTAGCAAATCCTTATTATGCCATAATCCCGATTACACCTGATATATATACTATCATAGTTGTAATAGGAAATAAATTGTGCACTTATATAATTCCACACGCACCGTGGATCTAAGAGTCAATCGATTGACACTAATTAAGTACCTTTCAATCGATCGAACAGACCAAAACTTGAGTGATTGAACTAGTCCAAAACTATCCATAGAATAAATAAGGATTTTTTTTTTTTTTTTAATACTGTTGATGTCCCCGATTTTGTATAGATTGAAGACATCCATTCAACAAAATTCCTTCTCAAGATTTAACTGATTTAAAAAGACAAAAAAATACTTGAAAACCTCACAGTGACAATGAGAATAGGATTCAGCTCACATACCAACTATCAATCTAAGAGTTTATGCATTGTTGCAGCAGACAACATCAAACAAAATCCACTTATAGGAAACTTGAAATATATCTTGATAGTTAAAAGAACATTTGTGCAACACCTTTTTTTTCTCTTTCCTTTCTTTCTTCTTGGATCTCTATAACTATTAATGCACCTAGAATTCCCACTCTATGACTTAAGAGAGCTTTTCTAGAGTGTAGAATTTTGTGAGGCTTTATAGATTACTCGCTCTTACTTAGACTTGCAACATGTTGCTTTCTAACTTTTTTAGTCAATCAAAAAAGGATCTTTCTAGGAAAATTTTGAAGTTCTTTCATTATCAATTAGTACTTACAACATACTTATGAATCACATAAAATCTTTAACTAAGTCAAACTGTTCAAAATATGTTTGGATGTTTTCTCCTATATGTGTCGCGCACATGAATGCATATAACTGTCTCACATTATGTTGTTGTGTGTGTGTGTGTGTGTATATATATATATATATATATATATATATATATATATATATATATATATATATATATATATATATGTTGGACGTAGGCCAATGGGGCCCATTTGTGAGCAATCACTAGTGGGTACGTCCCATGTTTTCTCCGGTCTCTTCCTTTGAATTAAATTTCAAATTCAAATATGAATTTGATTTTTAATTGAATATAGGGATTTGATCGGATTATTTGGCCTTATCCCAATCCCACCCAAACTCTCCTTCCTTTGTTATAAAAAGAAATGCGCTTCTCTCGTGTAAAGCATTGAGTCATATGATAAATCGAGAGTATACAGAGAAATATTGTGTGCGCTATAGTCTGTCCATTTTAGCTTGTCCTTGGGACGATCTGATCCATAGATCGCAATCCAGAGCCACTATATGCCGTAGGATCAGACGTGTGAATAGTTCCATTTGCTACAGTAGTAGATAGGCGGGCCGTTGAAGCACCGTTCTTCTGTTTTGTGAGGGTTCCAAACTTCGTGTAGACCGTCAGATCTTGAGGGCTCATCTTCCGAGCTTACCAACAGTGGTATCAGAGCAATCAACGGCGGATCTCCGATTATTATCATCTAAAAAGGTAAGTGGCCCATCTTTTCCTTTAGGAATGGAATTATGGCCCAATCCCTAAAATCATATGAGGGAAATGGACGGTTCAGATTTTTCTCAAACAATGCGGTGGCCCCATGATCACCACAACAATCTCCTAATAAAATATTATGTTGAGTTAGATATAGCGTCAGTCGTGATCAAATCATGGTGGGGCCTACTTTCGTGCTGTGTCAGACAAATCCAGTCCCTTTAGTAGTTTGGCCATCTAATTTTAGGGTGTGGACCAAAAACCGAGGCTAATCCGATACGGAGTTGGGTTACACAGCAAGAAAACATTGGACGATATTTTTTTTTAACAGTCCATTGTTTAATGGTCAACAGCCCACTTGAGCGCTTGATCTTCCTCATCTTTCAGTCCACCTGGTAAAATCACAAGGCCAAACTTGTGAACGGGGTGGATTTCTCTCAAACATCATAGTGGGCCCCATGATCATGGAAACCATCTGAGTGATATACAGCCAACTTGTTATACTGATGTACAACAACGTGTTTTAGTGCATGTAGGTAACACGTTGCAATGTAACATATCTGAATGTAACACGTTACAATCCAACACCTATCATACACATTGTTGCACGTTTCATACATATAGCTATACACGTTTTAAATTAATACACAATGTCTAATATGGAATACATGTGATATGGCGCAACACGTTGCCTACAAGCTGTACATGTAAATTGCTACAACATGTTTCCTAATAACAACACGTTACATAGTTGTGATGTACACATTTCATACATATACATCTGTTGAGACCATCTGTTGAAAGATGATGTATGTAGGCTAACGTGTACATCTCAGCCACATCAATGTGTTGTACAGCAAAGTGTACATCTTGCGTTGTATTGTGATATAAAGTTGTATAGCAATGTGTTGTACAATAACATTTTCTGTACATCTTAGCGATGTGTTGTACAACAAAGTGCACATCTTAGCAATGTGTTGTACATCTTAGCCAACGTTACACGTTAGCTTGTGGTATAACACGTTACATGTTGTAGTGCATGTACAACGCGTTAGCTTGTTGCACATGTTGTTTACACATGATGTACTATATCATATGTATATCTCAGATATATATAGTGCATCAGATAATACGTGCACATCATCTTAACCATACATCTGACGTGTAATCATGTTAACGTGTACAATTAGAACTCATGTTAATGTGTACAATTAGAATGATGTACACTAGCGTTACATGTATAATCATAACTGTGCACATTTTCATAGCTGTACACATTTACTGGATACAGATAGTACAAATAGTGTTTACACACATATAGATTACAGCAACATGTTGTCAGCTGCACATGTTGTTCCGTGCAAAACATCAGCCGTATTATACTACAACTCGTTACATGATGTTACTGTACAATATGTTACTGTACAACACGTTACTGAAAAACACGTTACACGTTTTATATTGCTATACATCTGTTGATATGGTACAACACATTTCTGTACAACCAGCATGTGTTATATATATAGCATATATGTCAAGATGATATACACGTATCTGTACAACACGTTACATGCACGTACAATAACCTGAAACTATGTTTTAGTTTTGCTAATTCCATATGTGTAGATATGTTGAAGGATGTTGGATACATGTCAATAAATGTAGTTTCCTTTATAATATTTTCTTCACTGTTGATCCAGAGCTCATTAGTGAATGAAACGATCATCAACCATGATGATCAATGTTGATGAAAGGATCCATCATCAATAATGATCATTAACGGTAATGATCAGATCTATCATTAATGGTCATGATCACAGGTGAAGATAGAACTCTCCTGATATCTTAGCATTTCATTTTTCTTTCTGATGATAATGTTTATATATGAGAAAATATTTTGCTTGATGTGTTTAGATCTAAGCTCCTTATATTTTTTTTCATTAGAAAATGCAAAACTTAGTGCTTAGACGCTCCCTAAAACTATAGGTTGTGCATAACCTGAGTGAGAGTTTATTCTCCTTCACCAAATGATGCATGCAACCAATAATGGAAGGTTGCATGTTATACAAATTTATTCTTATAAAAGTATTAAACTCATCTTAATTAGAGAACTTGATTGTTCTACACCGCCCATTCGGGTATGTGGACTTTCAGATCTCATTAAGATGTGTTAACTGCTTTTATATTTTGAAAATTTATATAACATGTAGAAATGCTGATGATTAGTGTCAATACCTTATATCTTAACTAAGTAGTGATACTCATGCAATATAGAGATGACCACCAAAGCGTTAATCGCTGAATAGCTGAAAGGACAACATTTCGACGACAACAACTACGAATACTGGTCCCGTGCGGTGCGATGCCTTCTAGACAATAATGATATATCTCACACACTCAATGTAGTTCAAGAGGAACCCATATTAGCTGAAAATGGGAATTTACAAGAACATAGGGTTGTGATGACTCACTAAAATAAATGGCGAAAACAAAATCGTTCAGCTCGTAATGTCCTTCTTAGCACTATGTACATAAAACTTATACCTACGTATGAAGTGCATGAAACCGCTAAGGGAATCTGGGAAGCACTGACAGATGGCTATGCGCAGAAGTCAGATGCGAGAGTTAGGACAATGAAATTAGAATTCCAGGAGTATAGGATGCTTGCCGGCTGCCCCATCAAAGATCATATTCGTAAGATGGAGCAATTGATAGGTGCCCTTAGGAATGTTGGGTGTAAATTGACTGAAAATCAGAAGATTATAGCCATACACCATTCCTTGCCTGAATCATGGGCCCAAATCAAAAGAATTCTGAACCATACTGATTCTATCACTATGTTCAGAGACTTTTGTGGCCACTTGGTACGTGAGGTTGAAGTGAATGCAATTCAGCCAGGTTCGGCCAAAGCCTTTGTAGCAGAGACCTACAAGTAGAAAACTAACAACAAACGATCCAAAGCTCGCGAGAAGGCGGAGAAGAATAATCAAGAACAGAAGACTACAACACCTCATCCAAATCTCAAGAAGGGGAATGGAAAGAAGAAACAGAAAAAGATAAATGTAGTCTACTTTGTCTGTGAAAATTTCGGTCATTATGCTCAACAGTGCGCCCATAAAAAGATGGTAATTTCTCAGTCACTAGATACTTTGTATGTATGCGTTTGTTTTGAAATCTTTTCCGTAGATATAATATCTAACGAGTGAATTTTGGATTCAGGCGCAACAAAGCACGTGACACAGAGTCTTCAAGGGAAGTTACAAGCTGTACATGGGCAATAACGCTATTGAAGACGTACAAGGGATTGGTGTTCTCCATCTTCGTACGCGCATAGGGCGAACAATAATCCTCCATGATACCCTTTATGCACTGGGGATGCGTCGGAATTTAATTTTTGTTTCTAGGTTATTATTTGATGGTTTTGATATTCGATTTTTCGGGACAAGAATTTCTTTGAGACTGAATAACCTCATCTTTGCATGAAGAAATTTAATTTCAGATTTATTTATTCTGCATTTAGATTGTGATAATACACCTCTTGCTTTATCTACTATGCGAATGAAACTGTAGTATCTGAATCTCAAAAATGGCACGCGAGATTAGGTCATATCAGAAAGAATTGTATGACAAGACTAGTATGTTCTGGTATGTTAGACTCCTTATCCAAAGTTGATTTGTCATTATGCTAACATTGTGTTTCCGAGAAGACATCGAAGAAACCATTTCCCAAAGTGGCTAGGTCCAAGGGCACACTAGAGATAATCCATACAGATATCTGTGAACCCTTTAATGTACATGCCAGAAACGGATGTCAATACTTTGTCACTTTCATTGATGATTATTCGCGCTATGGATATGTGTATCTCATCTCACACGAATCTGAGGCTTTTTGATTGTTTTCTTAAATATAAAGCTGAAGTGGAAAATCAGCTTGAGAAAACGATTAAAATCTGTCGATCTGATAGAGGTGGTGAGTATACATCTGAAACGTTTAAATCATATTGTGAGAACGTTGGAATAATTCGGCAGTACATAATGGCTTACACTCCACAACAAAATGGTGTTGCAGAGAGAATGAATAGGACACTTTTGGACATGGTTAGATCGATGATGGCACAAGCCAATCTCTCTACCACATTCTGGGGAGACGCACTGTTGACAGCCGTTTACGTCCTTAATAGAATCTCATCAAAATCCATTCCTAAGACTTCATATGAGATGTGGTTTGGGAGGATTCCTTCTTTAGCCAACCTACGCCCTTGGGAATTTTTGGGATATGTTTTGCTACCTACTCTGCATAGAGGTAAACTTGATAGTAAAACCATTGAATACGTATTCATTAGGTATCCTATGCATTCAAAGGGATACGTTCTAGTTTATGAGGACCATGGACGATGGATTGAGATAGAATCCAGAGACGTGACCTTCATTGAAGATAGATACCCAAGCCGAATCAAGCGGGGCCACTATATACCGTAGGATCAGAGGTGTGAATAGTTCAATCTGCTCCAGTAGTAGATAGGTGAGCCGTTGAAGCACCGTTCTTCTACTTTGTGAGGGTTCCAAACTTTGTGTAGACCGTCAGATCTTGAGGGCTCACCTTCCGTACTTACCAACAATATATATATATCCTTTTTCGTATTGCTTTAAGGCCTATTGCACTAGGGCCAATCATATTTCTATGGCCATGATTGATCACTAAAAAATTAAATCAAACTATAGATTTTATAAAACAATGCATATGATAATTTTAAAATAAATTTCTTAAACAAAATTATATTCAAAAGTAAGTTCTAGACAACTATGTTGATCAATCATACCAAGATTAAACCCATAAAGGCTATAAATTATTTGTTGAAAATCAATCCTTACAGAAAATGTTGACCGCCTAGCTCATCGTGATCCACATAAGAGCTTTATATACTAGTGAAGCAAAGTAATTAATCAAATCCTCACTAAAATCATAGTCCCTTTTAAGTCTGAGGATAAGCATGACATGCATAAGAAGTATAAGCTGGCTGCATGTGATGAGAGAAAAAGGTAAGGGCTACTTACATGTAGCAGATTGCGTAGATAGAGACCAAGCAAGTAAAATTTTGGCCATCAACAAGCTTTTTGCCAATATTAGGTTGCAAAGCAGCCACTCTCTAACTTATCAAAATGCCCTTATTTTCATTAAAATGCATTCTCATTTCTTAAAATATTGAAAGTTCATTGCGCTTGGGAACTACTTGCATGAATAAAAAATTATATTCTATTGCTTACCTTGCATGTAATATAGATTGATTATTCTATCATCAAAATGAAGTTTGTGAGGCCACATGCTTGCAAAAGAGCCAATTCACACACTACACGTGTTAAAGTTTAGCCATGCCCATGTAAGATATATATAACCCAATCACATGCCACACGTCTCCAAGTGTTGTACATGCATGCTATTTGCCATGACGATATACATGCTCTTATTAAACCTCAACCTAGCTCAAGCATGACTCAAAATTCAAAACCAATGTCCAAAGGAACTAATCCAATTGTTTGGTCTTAAAAGCAAAACTCCAACCTTGATTGGCCATGATATAGGTAAGGTTGCTACTTGGGGAGGGAGGTTGGGGCAAGTTCAGTGGACCCAACCCAACCCAAATATTGAATACCGAACCCTAATAAAATTCGTATTGGGTTTGGCAATATTAAGTTGGGTTAGGTTAACATATGGAATTATTAAACTAATATGTAAGATAAAATTATGATCATGTATAAAAGCATTAAAGTAACAAAAATAATTACCAAAATAATACTAGCAAAATTACTCACAATCATCAATCATGTGAAAGATCCTGGTGGTAGATGGCACACGCATTAGAGATCCATGCCATTCATCAAGTAGTGTGCAATACCAATATGCGTTTGTGTAAAAAATAATGGTATGCTAAAAAAATCCCCAAGTCCTGCCTTTCCCACCTCATGCTTGCATGTTAGCATTTTACCTGTGGAGCCTACCTTAATATGTGTTGTCTATCCACACTGTCCATCTATCTTTTCTATCTCATTTTAGGGCATAGGCCTGAAAATAAAGCAAATCCAAATATCAGGTGGACCATAGAAAGTAGTGGTGATCAACCATTAAAAGCTTCTTGTGGGCCAAAAAAAAAAGGATCAAGTTGATATTTGTGTTTTTGCATCATCCGGGTCTATGTGACCTTATCAAAAGGTTCAGTGTGCTCTAAGGAAGTTCTTAATGGTGGGCATTCAATCACCATTGTTTCTTGTGATGTGGTCCACTTGAGATTTAGATCTGTTACATTTTTAGGCTCACACCCTAAAATAAGCTAGCAAAATACCACGTAGATCACGTTAGGTCCATGGTCACGACCTGACCAAACACAATAAAACCCTTACCTGACGGAATCCACTCGCACCTATTGTGTTTCCAAAATCCAATCTGAACACTAGTTACATGACCTATTTCTAAGTGTGGATGTAAAAAAGCCAGCCCCATCCTTGATTCCGGGGACCATACAACTGGAAATAGTGTAAACGGCAATGCCCGCCCTTTAAATTGTCTCCCTCTGTGTGACCCACCTGAATCATGGTTTAACCTGATTTTTGGACCGTCCTAAATAGTTTTGTGGAATTTGATGGTTGGAGTGGATTCTTATAATCATGATGGTGGGCCCTGTAAAATATGACGTCAAACATCTCTCCAATTGTTTCCTTTGGTGTGGCCAACTGAATCACAAGTCAGCCTGATTTTTTATTTTTTATTTTTTATTTTATTTTTTATTTTTTATTTTTTATTTTTTTTAACACCTAGATCCATAGCTCAACTGGCAAATTGAGTGGAGATACCTCGTTTCAACAGTTGAGGTCTTGGCATCGATCCCTAGAGGGGGTGGCTAACATGTAGTGTGTGTACTGACATGGGTGTGTGCTAACAAGCTAACCCAATAAAATAAAATAAAAAAGTTGGCCTGATTTTTGACCTTGGCCTAACTTGTTCCAACTTGGGCTTATACAACTACGGCCGGAGTGGATTTCACATACACATTATGGTGGGCTTGGGTGTGCCTCCATTAATTTATGATCTTCTTCTTTTTTCTTTTTCTTTTTTAATATAAGAAAGCCAGATCTGTTCAACACCCTGATCCATAGCTTAAGTGGTAGACTGAGTGATAGATACCTCATTTCAACATTGAGGTCTTTGTATCGATCCCTAGTGGGGGTGGCTAACACTGAAGTGTGAATTGACAATGGGGTGTACTAACAAGCTAAGAAATCCACTCCAATCATTAGATTCCACAAAACAATTTAGGCTTAAGACTCAAGAATCATAACAATCCATGATTCAAGTGGGTCACTGAAGGAAACAGTTTGTACATTGTTTCCAATTGTGTATCTATCCATTCCAATTCTTTCTTTTTCTATTGATTCTTTTTCCAATCAAGATGTATGGATCCATGGATCTATGTGTCTATAAAGATCTTATTCATGATTAATGAAAATGTGCAAAAGCTCTATTTGCCTCACCATTCTATGAATCTCTTCATTTTTGGGTTAGGCATTGCCACTCCCTTTGACAGTATCCACTTATTCATAACTTAGTTTTGAAAGCCATATTTTGACATAGACGCTTTCGGGATGCCCCTAATAACCAATGAATGGCAAGTGTTTTTTCTTGTGTAAATCTTATTTCAATGGGAACTTGATGAGTCAATTCACCTACATATTTTGCTTTTACTGCTATATCGGGAGTTACTCCACATATTGCGTTACTCCACATGGTGCTTGACATAAAATGGATGGTGGATTTATTTTTGTTTTTTGTTGAATCTTTTTCATGGCTCGATAGAGAATTTGATAAGCAAATGATTTTTTCCATGTTTCATAATACGGTTAACCAATATGTTAACTAATTGATTACAATAAATGAATTTTGCAGCTTTTTCTTCTACAATACCTCAACGTGACATAAGCATGAAAGAAGTTCAAGAATCAATTTTCTTTTTATAAGGGCTAAAAACAAATAACTTATTTTGGTTTTTTGGCCCCATACTGTAGGGTGGATCTTGGAAGATATGAAAGATCTCCCTCTGATCCATACATATGACTTTCATCAAATATGACTTTCCACGTAATTCTATATGGATCAATGAAAGTGAGTATGGAACTCTGTTTACTCAGTATCCATTTCCCTCCTTTTCTTGCTAGGATTGGAAATCCTGTATTTTACGTATCCATATGATCGAGTCCTTGTGTTTATGAAATAATGTAAAAGGAAGTGCTTTGAAGAATGACGAATGTGCGGGTTTTTGGCACCTATGCCTAAAATTAAGGTCATGCAACTGGTTGGTATGATTTTTTATAGTGCAATTCCCTTCCACACATGGGGCAAAAGGATGGGCTTCTAGTTCTACGTAAATCTCCCCATTGAGTGTAATTTTAGCTTTTCATCTTCCATTCCTACATTCATAGAAACATTGTGGTAAATATGGAGAGTCAAAGCATGTTATAGAAATATCATATATTCACATGAACTTTCAGATAAAACCCTATTAATATCACACTATTAGCTTATGGGAATATCATATATTCATAGGAACTTTCAGATAAAACCCTATTAATATCATGCTATTAGCTTGAAATTTTGTAAAAACATTAAGAAATTTGTTATATAAATACATATTTAAAATTTGAATTTATTTAACAATTTACAGTAAGTACTTATAAATATATTTATTTACGATGATATTCTCCTTATATTCGAAATTTGAAAATCTTTCCAGAAATTTCGATCGAAAATGAGATCTGTCGTTGTGGACTGGACTACTAGAGGATTTCACTGTCCTTGATCGTTAGTTTGGATAATTTTGACCATTGGACCACTAAATATGCAAGCCCTAAGTCATTCATGGATGGTTCTAATCATGATCCCTATTGTGTATGCACGGATGGTTCTGCATCATGTACCCATAGAACCATTTCCATATATATATATATATATATATATATATATATATAAAACACACACACACACCCCACACACTCACGCCGTAGTGGAATTTCACCACCTATGGGTACTTGAACCCCTGACCGGGTGTTGAAACAAGTGAGAGTCTACCACCGGAGCAAGAGTAAGGAGCCAAATAGCATGCTCTGATGACATTTAAGACTCCTGTTTCAATTCCTCGAATTCCACTCAAATAACATGCTCTAATGCTGAAAATGAGTTTAGATATAGTCTAAAAGTAATACAATGAATTAAAAAGAAGAAGAAGAAGAAGAAGAAGAAGAAGAAAGAAGAGAAAAATGAGGCCTTTATGACTAAGAGTTTAACTCGAGTTAGGCTGAGGGTCAATTCAAGCCCAACCTGACCTTAGAAGTGCTCAATCTAACCTTAAAGGGACCCAACCTCAACCTAGCCTAACCCAAATTCTAACCCGAGGTGCCCAACTTGAAGTCCTCTATCATCGATCCGATCCAACCCGACCCGACCTAAGTACATGTGATTATTGCTAACCTAACCTAACCTGTTGCTTAACCCGAACCCAACCTAAGGAACTTGACAAGCCAAACCAACCCCATCCGAACTTGGGTCAGGTCAATTACTTGAAACCAAGTCCCATTAGGGCTGTAACAGCCCTGCAATGGCGTCCCATAAGAGGGGTCATATTGACCTGAAACTAATGATAGATGCTAATATGGTCCTTTTCTCTCATGGGATCACTTCACCTGGCTTGGATGTCTGTAAGGTCCTTAAGTTATAAATGGATTATGGGTAATCTGATTATTGGGCTATTTGGATGCATGTATTTGCCTGTAACGTAAACAGATTACATATTTTAACTGTAATTTGAAACATGACTTTTATCATGTTTTAGATTACATCTAATGTCTTTACAGCTAAAAAGGTAGTATATATGTTAGAACACCATGGGTACCATACACTCATGATATGTGGGGCCACCGTAATGTGTATGGTACATCCAATCTATCCATCATGTACTTCCCTTGATGCTCTCATGTGGCCTTAAAAATCAGCTTGTCCATTATCAAATGGACCACATGAGGGAAGGATGGGATGTTCACCCTTAAAAACTTATAAATTGCATTTGGGGCCCACTGTGATGGGTTGATGACAACCAATCCATTTAGTGTGTGCGTACTTTAATGCTTTCTTAGGGCTTTAAAAAAATTACGTCTTCTTTATGTAATTTGTAAATTTTGGAAGGTTCACAGCCTAAGCTTTATAAGATGAATACCTAATTATTTATTCATCATAAACACCTTACCAATTAGCTAAACATACAATCTATTTACCTGTAAATAGATTACCACTTTGAAAGCCAAACAAAAACCGATTACACCTTAAACTCTTTTAAGGTGTAATGTGCATACAACTAAAAAACCTTAGTGGCATCAAATTGACCTGTATTTCACAATGGGCGGCCAATATGCTAATGACTGTGGGCCCACCTTGATGTATGAGTGGTATATCCACACCGTCTATCCATTTTGCCAGCTCATTTTAGGGCATGAACCCAAAAGTAGAGCAAATAAAAAACTCAGGTGGACCACACTATAGGAAACAATGGTGATTGAATGACTACCATTAAAAATTATCCCAGGCCCACCATGATATTTACTTGCCATCCAACTTGTTGATAAGGTCACAGAGACATGGACGGAGGGAAAAAACGAATATCAGCTTGATCCATAACTTTTGTGGCCTAAAATAAGTTCTTAACGGTCAATCACCACTATTTCCTGCAGTGTGGTCCTTAGATATGGATATGCTTCATTTTGGTCTCATGACCTAAAATGATCACGGATGAACTGAGTGGATATACTACAAATAAATCAACGTGGGCCACACCTTCAGGGCCGTACCGGTGGATTGCCAGTGTAATAATTACGAGAGCGGATGAACTTGGAAACGGATTGGCTACTCCCCTGCCATCAATGGCTGATGGTCAGTGCTCTGTGGGCCCCACCATGATGTATGTGTTCATCCATGCCGTCCATATATTTTTATAGATCATTTTATGGTACGAGATCAAAAATGAGATATATCCCAGTCTCAAGTGGACCATATTATCGGAAAAAGATTTGAACAAATGTCGACCATTTAAAACTTTTTGGGGGTCATTAAAGTTTTGGATCAACCTGATCTTTGTTTTTTTGCCTTTCATCTGGGTCTGTATGACCTAATCAACAGATTGGATGTCAAATAAACAGTACTGGAGGATTTTAATGGTGGATATCCAATCACTATTGTTTTCCTGTAGTGTGGTCCACTTGATATTTATATCACTCTCATTTCTGGTTCAAGCTCTAAAATGATCTTTAAAAATAAATGAACGGAATGGATAAAACACATACATCATGGTGGGGCCCACAGAGCACCGACCACCAGCCACCAGCAGGGGAGTAGCCAATCCGTTTCCAATGAACTTAGTGGATATACTACAGATAAATCAATGTGGGCCCCACTTTCAGGGCCGTACCGTGTCATGTGACCGGGACATTGAGATACCAACCATTTTTACTTATCATTTTAAGTCATATTCAAAACTCAAGTAGAAATGGTGTGCATTCAATTTATGACTTGATAATCCGGATCAAACCAAGTTGAATCAAGCGGAGTTTTAAGCTGTTGATACTGTCTTGGTTTGAACTTGATTTATATTATTAAACGAGTTTAACTCCAAAGCTTGGTTTGGTTTCAACAACTTCTATTCCAATTAATTTATGCTTTGTTTTTCAAACTCAACCAAGTTTTCAAGATGGCTGAATTTGTGGAGTGAAAGATATCGATCCATAAAGGGGATGAACAACACTGAAGTGTGAACTGACAGTGGGTATACTAACAAGCTAACCTTAAAAAAAAAAAAAAAAAAAAAGGGAAGAAAGATGGCCGAATTTGTGTCCAACTAGTTACGTGTATGCTGCGTATACCCTCCGCAATTCAGATCCGACTTTCCGAGCACTCGGTGAAAGGACGCGGAATAGATACTGACAGGTGTAACAGGGAGATTCGCTATACCCTCCGCAATCCGAATCCGACTTTGCGAGCACTAGGTGAAAGGACGCGGAATAGACACTTACAGGTGGAACGGGAAGATTCGCTACTGAAGTAACTCCACCAACCTGTATGGGCCCTACCATGATGTATGTTTTGTATCCATACCGTTCATCCATTTTGAGAGATCATATTAGGGGCATCATACAAAGACTGAGTCAGATTCAAAGCTCGAGTAGACCCCACCACAGAAAACAGCGGGGAGAGTGACGCCCAGGTTGGTGGCAGGGGACTAGCCAATCCGTTTCCGATGAAGTTAGCGGATATAATACAAATAAATCAATGTGGGCTTCAGGGCCGTACCATGTCAGGTGAGGCTGAGCCGCACTTAATCCGCTGTCATAATTATTACACCGGGACATTGAATTAGACTTTTGCCAACCATTCACTTCCGTGGTATAGATGGGCTTGTCTACCCGACACCACTGACCTGGCTGGTGTGTACGTTACGCTCCTCGAACTCGGGCGGTAACGGTTCAAATCAGATCAAACTTCCATTGGGCCACAATGATGTATTTATTATATCCACACCGTTCATTCTTTTGGTTAGATCATTTTAGAGTATGAGCCCAACATGAGTCATATTTAAAGATAAAGTGAACCACACCACAAATAGCATTAGAGACAATGATTCTCACTATTAAAACATTCATAGGGCCCACTATAGCATTTATTTTCCATCTAATTTGTTCACAACAGCACACAGAAGTGGATGAAGAGGAAAAACAAATATTATACTGATCCAAAGCTTCTATAACCTGGAGAGGATTTGAATGGTAGACGTTCAATCCCTCGTTGCTTTTTGCAGCGTGGTTGACTTGATCTTTGGGCACTGTCTTATTTTTAGGCTCAAGCCTTATGGACGGTTTATATATTACACGTAGACTAAGTTAGGGATGACTCGACTCGACTCGATTCGGTCCTGAAAAAGGCCTAACCTGAACTCAATCCGACCCAGTACCGATTCCAACATACCTAACTCAATCATAGTCCGAGTTTGGACTGGACAGATCCGAACTGAGTCCGACTTGATCAAAAATACCGAGTCGGGTCGAGTTGGCACTGAGTCAGATCGGGTCATCAGGCTAGGTTACTCAACCATCAGGCTTGGGGAAGCACTTAAGCGGGGACACACAACATTCTTATGGTGGGGATTGCATGATGAACGGCTTCAATCATGGATTGCTTTAGTTAATCTAATTGGAACCTAGTTAGTGGAATTTTACCATCTTAAAAAAGGGAAAAATCGGCATGTGCTGATGTGTAAAAAGAGCATAGTTGTAAGCCAATCTCAAATAACTAAAACATCATTACTAGCTATTGATCTTTTAAAAAGCTACCCCATCTTTTCTTGGGAAACAACTTTCCACATCCTACCGTTAATAGGGTGGTATAAAGGGGGCTTCAAATATCCGTCAAAAATTCCACAAGTGTGTTTGGATAATGGTTTTAAGGGCGTGTTTGATTTTCAAAACCTCCCATAAATACAATGAAAATGAGTAATAATTATTTCCTGAATAATTATCCATAAATACAATGAAAATGAGTAATAATTATTTCCTGAATAATTATGGTGGTGATACGCTTGCTTTTCTTAGCACTAAGATCGAGGACACCATCAAATATATGTGGGCCCACCGTGATATGTGGCTTATCCACAACGTCCATTCGTTATCCCAGTTGAAACTAGAGTAGTACAAAAAAGATAAGGCAAATCCAAAGCTTGAGTGGACCACACCACAAGATTTAGGAATCAAACACCTACTTTTAAAAACTTCTTTAGGCCACTGTTCTTTTGGTGTGGGCCACTGGAGTGTTGGATCTGCCTCATTTTTTGGCTCATGCCTGAAAATGTTACGCTAAAATAGATGGACAGTGCAGATACATCATATATATCACGATGGGGCCACAAATTTAAACCAGTTCTTTTGGACCAGTTTTCTAAGCATAAATACAAGTGGTGGGAGAGTAATGATTACTCATTTAATGGGCATTTACATTGGATTTGCACCTAGGAAGCGGATTGCGTAGTGAGTAGAGCTGTGTAGGACCCGACTCGATCCAGCTGATCTAACTTGGTCAGATCCAACTCGACCCGAACTGAATGTCAGGGTCAGGTTCGGATCGAGTAGACTCACCCTGATCCGAATCCCAACCAAGTTGAGTTCGGGTTACGTAGTAATCCGATTCGACCCAATCTGAAATCCGATCCGATGCGAAACTCGACTCGGACCAAAATCAAGTACTATATATACAAAACATATAAAAAAAATCCCATTCCCCTCTATATCCTAACCCTAGCAGCCAGCCATCGCACCCAACCCGATCTTGACGTCCCATCCTCCTCTCCCTCCTCCTCCTCCTCCTCCTCCTCTCTCTCTCTCTCTCTCTCTCTCTCTCTCTCTCTCTCTCCCTCCCTCCCTCCCTCCCTCCTCCACTCATCCGTCTTTGAGCTCCTCCTCCTCCTCTTCTTCCTCTCTCTCTCTCTCCTCCACTCGTCCGCACAGTAGCACCTGTCCGGCTTCGAGCTCCTTCTCCTCCTCCTCTCTCTCTCCTCCACTCATTTGCACAGCAACACTTGTCCAGCCACCCAACCCATTCTCAAGCTCGAATTTTCAAGTATTTATTTATTTATTTATTTTTATCGTTAACTTCTTCTTCTTCTTCTTCTTCTTTTTGAATTTTTTCATATTTTTCAATTTCTAAAAAATTTTCAAAAAAAATATATTAAAACAAGAAAATACCCTATCCGAATCGTACCCAACTCAATCCGACTCAGTTTCTCTGACCAAGTCGAACTCAATTTGGGTCAGCCCAGCCAAGAATCGGTTCGGATCGAGTCAAGCCTGTTGGATTCGGTCCTGAGTCAGATCAAGTTCGGGTTAAGGGGTTTGCAAAACCGGATTGAGTCAAGTTGGACCTAACTCGGTCTGACTCGACTCAATGCCCACCTCTAGTAGTGAGTAACTCAGTACGCTAAGCATACTGAGTAAACTCTGTGAGGTCCACCGTGATTTATATATGTTATCCACTCCTTCCATTCATTTTACCAGATAATTTAAGGGCCTGAGCCCAAAAATAAAGCATATACAAATCTCAAATGGACCACACCACAGGAAACAATGTGAATCGAACATCTACAGTTGAAAAATTCTTGAGGGCCACAAAAGTTTTGGATCAAGGTTATATTTGTGTTTTCCCTTTTGTCCATACTTTTTTAATCTTATGAACATGTTGGATGACAAAGAAACATCACCGTGGGGCCTAGCAAGGTTTAAATAGTGAACATCATTATTCCCACTAGTTCCTGTGGTATGGTTGACTTCAGCTTTGGATATTCTCCAATGTTGGTCTCAACCCCTTAAATAAGTTGGGAAAACAGATGGACGGCATGAATAAATCACATACATTCATGGTGGGCCCAACAGAGTTTACTCAGTACGATAAGAGCATACTGAGTAACTCAGTATGCAATCCAATTTCTTGGACCGATGGTTCAGTAACCCAGCTGATTCAATAAAATAAATAAATGAAAACTTGGATTCAATACTCACCTGACTTTGTTTGACACCATGAGTGGCCCCCGACTCAAGCAAGTCTCAACTTGACTCAGGGCAAAACAAGTCCATCTGAGTCACCGAGTCTTTTAACCATGGTGTGGATGCCTGTTGGGCATGAAAACAAGCGGGTAGGGTAGAGAGGAGAGGAGAGGAGAGAGAGAGAGAGAGAGAGAGAGAGAGAGAGAGAGAGAGAGAGAGGAGGAGGAGGAGGAGGGCCGGAGGGTTGCTGCTGCCTGTCGGACGGGAAGGGTTTGGGTTTTTTCGGATCGGGGTGCCCGGCGAGTAGGGTAGTGAGTAATTAGTTTTACACACACACACACACACACCCTACCTAACAACTTGAGTCAAGTCGGGTTTCGAATCGGGTTGAGTCTAACGGATCAAGTTTCAGGTCAAGTTGGGTTGAGTTACTGGGTAATTCAAACCCGAGTCGATATGCTTTCCGATCGGGCTACGACTACTCGATTCGAACCAACTCAGCCATTCGGTTCGGGTCAGTTTGAGTCCGACCGAGTTGGACAAGCCAAGTCGTCCCTTGTCCACCTCTAGGCACATCAGCCATTTGGGGTCCTTCCAAGTAAAGTTACATGCCTCAGAATGATGTAGCCATTTGGCTTCCTTCACATTAAAGTTACATGGCCCCATAATGATGTATTTATTATTATATCTACACTGTTTGTCCATTTGGCCGGATCATTTTAAAGTATGAGCTCAAAAATAAGTCACATCAAAAGCTCAAGTGGACCACCCTATTTGCAATGTGGTCCACTTGATCTCTGAATCTGTCTTAATTTTACAGCGAGCTCGTCAAATGGACGGACGGTTCCAATATAACGCACCTCATGGTGGGACCCATAGAACTTGATGATGTCAACGCATCAGCCTAGTCATTGGTGTGTGTTACACCGGCCAATCCACTTCCACTTTTTTTCACGGCTCTGATGTTATACACAAGGGACACCTTGGCAGAAAAGAAACGAAGTGTAAACTTTTATACACTTCGTCGAACAGGAACATTATCCATTTTTCTTGGAGCTTTTTCCTACTGTACGCCTCGCCTTTAAGCTAGCAACCTCATCACGCCCGTCCAAACTTACTATACCAAACTACGCCCCTGGTGTACGAGCGACTTTTCACTGGACCAAAATAACCCCCGCCATTCCTTCCGGAAGTGGATTGGCTAGTGTGCGAAGATGAGCGTTGACGCTCCTTGAACTCCGAGTTGTACGAACAGTTCAAAAGAGATCAAAGTTACATGGCCCCACAGTTATATATTTATTATATCCACAACGTTCATCCATATTTCGAGATCATTTCAGAGCATTTAAAAAAACAAAAAATCATATCTAGTACTGCCGTACCGACGGTAGTGTCGCGGTAGTCTATGCATTTTTTTTTTAACAAGGAGAACTTTTTCCCCCTTACATTTTTCTCTAATACATATTTATATAAATATGTATATGTGAGCATATAAAATTTTTCTCTCTTTTTATTCATTTCTTTATTTATTCATTTAACAAGCATATCTCCTAAACCAGAATGAGTTAGTTGACGTACTATATATGATTTTGGGGTAGGAGAAGCTACTTTAGCCAACCAACCTAGTTATTTTCCAAGATTCCATCAGGTCGATGGTCGAAAATCCATTTCATTCACTTCGCGGTCAATTTCAATCAGTTTGCGGTCAATTTCAATCACTTCGCGGTCAATTTCATTCACTTCGCAGTCAATTTCACTCACTTCATGGTCAATTTCGTTCACTTCGTGGTGAATTCCATTCACTTCGCGGTCAATTTCATTCACTTTTGTGGTCAATTTCAATCAGTTCATAGTGAATTTCATTCACTTCGCAGTCAATTTCATTCACTTCGTGGTGAACTTCACTCTTTTCACAGTCAATTTCATTCACTTCGCGGTCAATTTTGTTCACTTCGTAGTCAATTTTGCTCACTTCGTGGTGAATTTCACTCATTGCGCAGTGAATTTTATTCGATTCACGGTGACAAGGGAAGCAAAGAGTGGACAAGGGAAGACCATTAGGCGAATCGACCTAGTTGCTAGTAAGCTTCTCAAGGAAGTGAACAAGTGTGTGAACATTGACAAGCCAATCTTTGGAAGCATGCCCGGGGTCAAAATTGGCGATGAGTTCCGCTACAGGGTGGTGCTTTCCATCATTGGCCTTCATTGACCTTATCAGGGTGGGATAGATTACACAATGGTAAGTGGAAGGATTCTAGCTACGAAATATCAACTTTCCTCCTAGTCAATCATGTAACTCATTAAGGTCCATCAACATTCCTACGAAGTGATTGAAATTTTCTGTGAAGTAAGTGAACTTCATCGTGAAATGAATGAAATTCATCACGAAGTGAGTAAACTTCATCGTGAAGTGAATGAAATTCTACGTGGACTACACCACAGGAAACAATGATCGATGGCCATTAAAAACTTTTTATGGGCCACAAAAGTTTTGGGCTAAGCTAATAGTTGTGCTTTGCCTTTATCCATGTCTGTGTGACCCTATCAACATGTTAGATGGCTAATAAACTTCGCAGTCAATTTCATTTACTTCACGCTCAATTTCGTTCACTTCGCAGTGTTTTCTGTTCACTTCATTTACTTCGCGGTGAATTTCATTCACTTTGAAGTTAATTACATTCAATTCACGGTGAATTTCCTTCACTTCGCGGTGAATTCCATTTAATTCATCTACTTCGCAGTGAATTTCATTCACTTCGCGGTTAATTCCATTTACTTCGCAGTCAATTACATTCACTTCATTCAATTCGCGGTGAATTTCCTTCACTTCGTGATCAATAATTTGTGGTGAATTTCCTTCACTTTGCGGTGAATTCCATTCAATTCATCTACTTTGTGGTAAATTTTATTCACTTCGTGGTCAATTCCATTCACTTCACGGTGAATTTTCTTCACTTCGCGGTGAATTTCCTTCACTTCGCGGTCAATTACATTCACTTTGTTCAATTCCCGGTGAATTTCCTTCACTTCGCGGTGAATTTCACTCATTTCGCGGTGAATTCCATTCAATTCGTCTACTTTGCAGTGAATTTCCTTCACTTCGTAGTCAATTACGTTAACTTCATTCACTTCGCAGTGAATTTACTTCACTTCGCAGTCAATTCCATTCAATTCGCGGTGAATTTCCTTCACTTTGCGGTGAATTTCATTCAATTCATCTACTTCGTGGTAAATTTGCTTTACTTTGCGGTCAATTCCATTCACTTCATGGTGAATTTCCTTCACTTTGCGATTAATTTCCTTCACTTCGTGATGAATTTTCTTCACTTCGTGGTCAATTTCATTCACTCCATTCACTTTGCGGTGAATTTTATTCACTTCGCGGTCAATTCCATTCACTTCGTGGTGAATTTCCTTCACTTCGCGATCAATTCCATTCACTTCACGGTGAATTTCTTTCACTTCGCGGTCAATTCCCTTCACTTCACGGTCAATTCCATTCACTTCATTCACTACGCGGTGAATTTCATTCACTTCGCAGTCAATTCCATTCACTTTATGATGATTTTTCTTCACTTTGCGGCTAATTTCATTCACTTTGCAAATGAATTTTATTCACTTAACGGTGAGTTTTCTTTACTTCCTGGTCAATTCCCTTCACTTCATTTACTTTGCGGTGAATTTCATTCACTTCGCGGTTAATTTCCTTCACTTCGTGGTGAATCTCCTTCACTTTATGGGCAATTCCATTCACTTTGTGGTAAATTTTATTCACTTCGAGGTCAATTTCCTTTACTTCGCGATCAATTCTATTCACTTCGCGGTCAATTTTAATGGCTACTGCTATAATCTATAGCCATAGGGAACCCTAGCTTTTTTGATAAAAGCAGGGGCATTTTGATTCAATAAATGTACATCCGTACAGCAGGGAGTATTCTTGGAAGTTAAGTATGAGAGGGCTAAGTTATGTGGCTCATAAGTGAATCGTATAATAGGAAAATTCTCTTTTTCTTAGAAACCTTTGATACTACGATAGGACAGAGTGTGATAGATGATACACACTCAAAGCTTAGTCTGTATACTTGGCATGTAATTAAGTTAAATAAAACCGTAAAAACTAGGGATCTGAATTTAGATTTATCATTAAACAAAAAATATACATTTACTTAACAATCAAATTGATGGAAATATATTGGATGGTTAAAAATAAGACATCCAATGGTCCTATTTTAACAAACGAGTGTCAACGTATCAAAGTATGTGATTGTTAAAATAGACTTATTTTTGGTAATAGGAATTATCCAAATTTATTTCGGAAATTTAGTCGGTTTAATTTGAGTTAATGTTTTCCACGTGTACAATTTCTGAGTGCCTGCGTATCAAGCTTCATACACCAGCGTAACAAATAACTCCCTCTGGGATCAGATTCCTTCTCAGAAGTAGCCGTTGAATCAAACAAAATTCCAGTCTTCTGCTTCGAACTTTCAAAAATTCCATCTCTATTTCCCTCCAAATCTACACCAACATCCAATATCCCCCCAAATCCTTGCAAATCCTCACAAAACCCTAATTCCATTTCCTCCAAATTCACCCTCTTTCAATCTCTTTTCACCTTTGATCCCTCCCTTTCACATCAGTTTCAGATTCTTGGAAAATCTCAAGAACCTAGATCGTATTTTCTTCCCTTTTCAATCCCATTCATCGGGATTTTCGACTTTGGTTCCTGGCAAACTGCAAAACCCTAATTCCCATCTCGCAGATTTCTCCCCTTCAAGCTTTTGTTTTCCTTTTCATTGAAATTCCATCTATTTGACTCCAATTTCTTGCTAATTCTCAGAAATAAATAAAATCTTTTTTTAAAAAAAACTTTAAAAATCCCGTTTAATGTCCAATTATCTAGTTTCAGTTCTTGCTAATTCTCAAAAACCCTAATTTACTTTCTATTCCCTTTTAGTTTTATCTCTTTTCCCTTGGGTTTCTTTCGACTTCTAAGCAATCGAGATTGCATTTTCTCCTTTTTAAACCCCTTTCAGTGTACTTTCCACTTTTTCTACTATCAATTTCCTGCTTTTTAACTTTCTTTATTGCAAAATTCTTCTTTATTCTTCATTTAAAAATATATATATATATATATATATCAGAAACCAGATTGTATTTAGTTCTCTTTCTATCGCTTTTCTCCTTTCTGACTGGCAGTACCGTGCTGTCCAAAAACACCCATATTTTATTCGCTATTCTTTTCTCCCCTTTTATGCTGCCAATTTGTTTGTGTGAAGCTTGGTTTCTAATTTCCTGAATTTCAAAATTTCTAGCTCTTGGAAATGATTCCATGGGGGGAATTGAGCTGTTGTCTGGGCGCAGCTGCTCTCTATATTTTGGGGAGGAGCAGTGGAAGGCATGTCCATTGTTATTTTATTTTATTTTATTTTTTGTTGGAATATTATTTTGCTTTCCATCGTTTGTGTTTTTTTCTATATCCATATAAATTGTGTCCATTGTGTTTTAGTTTGCTTTCCATCGCCTTTTTTTTTTTTCAATATTCATACAAATTGTTTTGCTGCTAATTATTGGTGTTTTTTTTTTTTTTTGGGTGAAGGGATGCGGAAGCTCTCAAATCAGTTACTAGAGTTAACCAATTGAAGGACTTGGGTATGTTTTTTTATTAGAATCTTAAGATTTTATTGATATCATTTAATGAGATTTCTTTTTTACATACACAAATATTTAATTTATTGATATCATATATATTTTTTTGATGAACAAATGTATTTTTTCTCTCTCAAATGCTGAGATGGTGTACCATCTTATTACCCAATCCCCTTTTTGGCGGAGATTTGGGGTGGTGCTTCAATCAATTTGGAGTGGGTGGGCGATGCCAAAAGCAATTTACTTGGTGATGGAAGCATGGGATTATGGAATAAGAGGGGGCAAAAGGTGTTATCTTTCTTAGCTTGTAATTTGGTTTATTTGGAAGGAAGAAATTATCAAACATTTTGCCATAAATCCTCCAATGTAAACTGGGCGAAGCTACAATGAATAAAAGGGGTGATTTCTTGGGCTATGGCTCTAAATAGGGGTGTACATTGAGCCGAACCGAGTTGAACTGGCCTCTGCTCGGCTCGGCTCGGTCACCAGGCACACCCAGCTCGAACTCGTCTCGGTTCGGTGACCAAGCCAGCGTCTCCAGCTCAGCTCGGCTTGGTCAACAATCGGACCAGTTCGAGCTGAGTTCGAGCCAGTTTCGAGCTTTCGAGCCGAGTTTGAGTTCAAGTTTAATTTTCTAGTTTAGTTTTCGAATTTTCGAGTTTTCAAATTTGAATTCGAGTTTAGTTTTCGAGATTATACAATGTCGGAACTCAGAACTAGGAAGTCGAAAGTGTCGAGTTAAAATTATAATTTTGCTACATACATTTAATAACACAATAGAACATAAAATAAAATATCAAATACAAATTGAAGACACTATTGTAGAGGAGATTCGTCTGCCTAGCTCGAGCTGCTATCCAAATCTTTATATACTTACTCGTTCACCTCTCCCGAATCAGAAGGTGGAGATAGCTTTTTATCGCCCTCTTGTATAGTTTGAATTAGATTTTTCAAACTTTCTTTGTGAGAAGATTTATACGTAGTGCCCAACGTCTTGTAAAACACACCAAGACTGGAGAGAAACTTAGATGAATTCTTACTCTTCTTCTTTTTAGCTGTGCAGTTCGAACCTGCTTCAACATCATGTTGTCTTAGAGGACATCACTGATGTGTAGAAGCCTCTTTCATATTGCGCTTTAAGGCGAGTTGGAATTGTTCTTCTTCCAATGCTAATAATTTAGCTTCCTCCTCTGCCTTAGAAAATTTGGATGGGGGGAGTGAAAGCTTTTTTGTTTGAATCAATAAGTGCTTGGAAAAGAAGTTGGACTTCCTTTGGAGCTTTAGGACACGGTTTTGCATCTCCACCCCGACAGGATAAGTGTAATATGAGCCGATTAGTTTTGTTAACAAACTTGGCTCCACACAAATAACACAAAATCTTCAACTTTCCAGACTTTGGAGAATGGACTAAGGAACCATAGTCCCAAACGTCGATCGATGGTTCACTTGAAGACATATCTAAATATTGTGTTGGAAAAATTAGTATTTTAGCAATAATGAAATACGACATAAAACAAAAACAATTTATGGATGAAAAAAAGAAGCCATTAATGCATTGTGCATATAACATCCATTAACATAACATAAAAAATAAAAATAAAAGATTACTCATTACATCATTTTCAAGTTCCAATAAATTAACAAGAAATGTTAACTTAACTCCATTCATGTTTCTGTTGTTCCATTTGCTGCGGCTTGAAACGAATTCTCCTCCTCTTCCTCATCAATATTAGAACCTCCCCAACTCGGATGCAACCAATCTTGTGTACAAATTAATGCTTCCACTGTATTTGGTGCAAGAGAGCTTCGAGTCTTGCTCACGACCCTACTCCTTGTGCTAAAAGCAGATTCCAATGCCACTGTTGAAATAAGAATTGACAAAATATTTGGTGGGTATTTTCCTTTACTAACTCTCATTTTCCACCACTCTAAAACATCGAAATTTGAATCCTGTCGCATTACGACTGACTCTTTGAGATACAAGTCTAACTTTAATTCTTTCGTTTCAGTGCTTTTATTTTCTTTTGCTAAGAAAGACATGTAATCATCATCGGGCATACTGTCAGAGGTTGTAGCAGCATGTGATCTAACTTCGTTAACACTTGGTGTGGATCCTGTGGTTGTGTACGTATTGTACAATGCTTCGATTGCGTCACGAACCTTCGAGGCTTCAGTTACTGCCTTTTCATTAGAATAAATCTTCATATAGATGTACTTAACATAACTCATCTTGCATCGAGGATCAAGAACAATAGCTAAGGACATTAACAAATGATATTCATCCCAGTACTTATCGAACTTTATTTGATACCACCTGTCATGAGTTACAGAAAAAATGGACCTTCACTGGCACCTTTCTTTAGGGCTTCCTTGATCTTCCACACAGCTGGAAGAAATTTGTTGTAGGAAACTTATTGCCAGAAAATATCTTCATACATTCATAAAAAACTTTTAAAAATTTGTGAACTTCTTTTGCTTTGCTCCAATCTTCTTTAGTAGACGACCAAGCATACGTTTTATCACGCGTTGCATATTCTGGAAATGCAAGTTCCAATTTTAGGGCTGAATCCAACATCTCGAAAGTTCCAACGTGTGCATACATCTAGCTTCAACGTTTTTGAAGACTTCATATTCAAACGTTGGACCATGTCATTCCATATACTCAGTCTTGAAGGCGAGTCCCTTATGTACTTTACACTCTCCCTCACATTCTTTATAGTTTGGTCAATTGAATTCAACCCTTCTTGTACAATTAGGTTCAGAATGTGTGCACAACACCGAACATGAAATATTTTTCCCTCAAAAAATAAATTGTCGGTTGCCTTCAATTGGTTACGTAAGAATGATATTACACTGTCATTTGTTGAAGCATTATCTAAAATTAATGAAGAGACTTTTTTTTTTCAATGCCCCAATCTCGTAGATAGTTGTCTATGCAATCTGAAATAACCAAACCGGAATGGGGAGGTGGAAGGTGGCGAAAGTTCAATATTCTCTTGCAAAGTTTTCAATTTTCATCAACATAGTGTGCAATCAATGAAATGTATCACTCTCTGATTTTGTGCCTTCCACATATCAGAAGTTAAACTTATCCTTGAAACTGATGCTGAAACTGTTTTTAACTTCATTTTCTCACTTGCGTTCAACTTCATGCACTCCCTCTTCACAGTAACACAGAATACCTTCTCAACCTAAGAATTAAGGAATTTACTGTATCCCATGAACACTTCACTCTATCATTTTAAATGGTTGCTCATCAACGATAATAAGCCTTGTAAACCACTCCTTCAGTTTCTCTTTTTCAAACTTATGAGTGGTAAGTTTACCTTCAGAAGCAGCTCCTTCGGACTTTGTAAACGATAACAATTGTTGGCCGGAATGTGGAATTCTAGGTCTCCTTGAACAACTTTGCCTATGTCTGTTTAAATGAGTAGTCGACCCCCCGGTATTTTTGTTGTATAGAGTTTTGCAGTACAGATATCTGATCTTAGCGACATTGTTAACTACTACTTCAAAATCATCCCAGACAGCTGACTGTTTTTTTCCTATACTTTCAGCTGAAGACCCCTCTCCCTTAACAACAAGAGGTAATGTGGTTGATGCACCGGCACCAGGGGTAGTTGAAACTTCATCCTCATTAGCCATCTCTAAAGATATGAAACAATTTCATCTAACCTTAGTAAAAAATTTTCTAAGTGGTGTACCATGTGTGTATAAATGTCCCCTAAACTTTCAACAATTTCCTAAGCGTTTAAATCAATCACCCATTCAATGTTGAATAGATTGTAATGTTTTCATTATTCAATTTAAATGCCACCCCAAAATTTCTGCAGCATCTCCCAATATCTCTCCAGAATATATTAATCTTGTATTTGATTCACACGTCAACCATCCACACAAAGTGTGGATATTTGATGAGGAAATAAATGGAAAAATATATCTAGAGAGAATTAAGAGAGACGAACCGAAACAAGCATATGCATTTAAATTAGAATAAATAAAAACATTATTATCTATCCAACATTGAACTGTCAAAAAAGGAACAATTTGAGAATTTTTATGCATCCAAGAACACATTGAATCTATGTTTGGCAACATAGAAATCCTCAAATGGGCAACTGATTATCCCATACTACAACTAGAATAATAAAACAATTAATATTTAGGCAAACAAAAGAGCAAGCTGAAAGATATCCACCTGTCATCATCCAACTAACTATTAACAACATTTATAAAAATAAAAGATATCCAATAGGCAATAGGTATAAGCATATATTAAGACTAGCTAACAAAAACAAAAAACATTGCGTCTCTCTTTTAGACTGAATGGGCAGATCTGGTAGTTCCACGCTATGACCCTTGGGCTGACGTGAAAGCCGACTCCAAAGGAGCTACTGCTCAGAGAGCACGGCTAGAGGTGTTACCTCTTCTACCAAACGAGCTGTTGAAGACCCCCCTCTCTCAAAGTTGGAGAGATTGGAATTGAATGAGAATATAATGGACCCTATACATGTGGTGGCACATGTACTTGAAATTGTACATTCATCAAGTAGACTCTTCCATAGACAGGGCATTGCTCAAAAATCACTATGACAGTTGAACATGACAACATTTGGAACTGGAAGGCCAATTTGCATGTAATATAAATGCTAAAATTAAAAAAATCTATTAAAGCATTTATATGTAAAGTAAAAGGGGGAATAAAAAAAACAAACAACCGAAGAATCCCATTGATGCAAAAGGCTTTCACATGGAGTTTGATGTAAAAGGGGGAAAAAAAACAAACAAACAACCACGCATTTTCCTTTCTTCTAATGTGATGTTTGGTTTCCACCAATCCAAACAGACCATAAAAAGACTCTCCATATCAAACTGCCTTGCTTGGAATACTTGCCCAACCATACACCACATATAAGTAACCATTAGTCGCAAATACTTCCTACATTTGTTTACAGACTTCCAAACTTTTGATTCATATATGCATCCATTTGATATTAGTCTCTACTAATTTTAAATGTCCAAATGTCTAAAAGGTTGTCAGAAATAAGGATTTTACACAACTGTGGTGTGTAAAGCATATACAAGGCCCATGCAGTTGATATGCAGAGGGTTAGAGTGGAGTGGGGCTCTTTAATTTTAGCATTTTAGCATTTTAATTCCTTATTTAAGACATTTATTAGTGAGTTTGGATATAAATTCATCATTACAAGCAGACAAATGTGTTTGGTTTCTTGTTTTGTTTGCTTGTTTATTTATTTTACCTTCGGTTTAATTCATGATATGGTCCCCAATAGAGTGGAATAGCATAACCGGATCCGTGTAGCCAACCCGAATTAGTTGGGATAAGGTTCATATGATGATGATGATTTGTTGATTTATTTATTTTGCACTAACTAATGATTTGTGAAAAAGGCTATAAACATTGCTCTATGTATAGGTTAAAGGACCATGGTACTCATATTCTATCACATGTAATTAGTTGCTCTTACATGTGTCTCTTCTTTATGTAATGGCATTTATATGTATGAGTGCTATTTTATGTACATGCGAGCAAGGGCACATGTACACACATATATGAGCTTTGCTAAGCCCGCATGCATGTACAAGTCAGCTAATGAACATGCCACCATATATATTCTAGCATGGTGGACAGGTGCAATATCGAAGCCATCCATGAAAAGGGTACCACTATTTGGTTCCCTATACCAAGAATTAGGTTGTTCTACTGGTCAGCTGGCACACTTAGCAAACATACAGTTGAGAAAAAATCATCCAAAGCTCTCTAATCCATAATGTGTGCTCTAGTGGTATTGGTACCACCGTAGCTTATAGTAGTAATGGGCTGTTGTGGGGCCCACATGATGGATGCATGACATCCAACTCATCCGTTAGATGCATTCTCCCAGCCTTTAGTCATAATGTGTGCTCTAGTGGTATTGGTACCACCGTAGCTTATAGTAGTAATGGGTACCACTATTACTACTATAAGCTACAGTGGTAATAGTGGTACCAACTCATCCGTTAGATGCATCTAACGGATGGGTACCAACTCATCCGTTAGATGCAATATCGAAGCCATCCATGAAAAGGGTACCACTATTTGGTTCCCTATACCAAGAATTAGGTTGTTCTACTGGTCAGCTGGCACACTTAGCAAACATACAGTTGAGAAAAAATCATCCAAAGCTCTCTAATCCATAATGTGTGCTCTAGTGGTATTGGTACCACCGTAGCTTATAGTAGTAATGGGCTGTTGTGGGGCCCACATGATGGATGCATGACATCCAACCCATCCGTTAGATGCATTCTCCCAGCCTTTAGTCATAAGCCTAGAAATCAGGCTGATCCAAAACGCAGGTGGGCTACATGATAGGGAGAAATTTGAGAGGGGATGCCCACCATTTTTGGATATATGGAGTCCAGGTCATTTAGATCCTTCATCTAGCTCAGATGAATGGTCAGCCCAAAATCATGCAATTTTGCAACTCAGCTGGGTCCTACTGAAAATCAGGCTGAAAGGGGCTGGTTTCCTAGATTGGCACCAAGAACTGCAGAATAACAACAATGCAGAGGAATGCATTTCTTACAACTAGTTCAAAAGGAAAGAGTTAGCACTTGGGCAAACTGCATATCTGCAATTTATGAAGTTTTTGAAGAATTATGCCTGGAGAGGAAACTCAAGCTGTAAGTTTGACAAAAGATTAAAATAAATAAAAACTTCAAGCTGTAAGTTCTATTCGAGCAGGGGCGACCGGGCTTGCGGCTTACCGATGTTCAGACTCTGACTGGCGAGTTGCGGCAAGGGCAGGGGTGACTGGGCAGGGGAGTTGCCGCCGGACAGTCGATGTGGCGACTGGATAGGGGAGTTAGGGTTTAGGGAAATGGCCGGACGACGAGGTGGCGACCAAACATGGGAGTTAGGGTTTAGGGAAATGGCCGGACGGCGAGGTGAGCGCCTGAGAGAGGAGGGAGAGAGAGAGAGAGAGAGAGAGAGAGAGAGAGAGAGAGAGGAAGATGAGTTAGGGTTTAGGGAAATGGCCGGGTGGCGAGGTGGCGACCGGACAGAGGAGTTAGGGTTTAGGGAAATGGCCAGACAGCGAGGTGAGCGCCTGAGAGAGGAGGGAGAGAGTGTAACAACCCTAAATTTTGTTACATTATAAAAAAACTAAATTAAATATTTAAAGATTTTATTTTTAAATAAAAAATAAAAACAAGTTAATAGTTGAGTTGGTAGCGAAATTCTTAATTGAGAGAGATGTTTAGGGATCAATTCTTCAAGTAGTAATTATAAATTTTTTATTAAATATCATAAAAAAATTCAAATTCAGGATAAGGGAGGATGTGCTCATCCTATCTTATGAGAATTTTCTTTAAAAAGGGATACGGAAGGTTTCTTCATTAAAAAAAAAGGAGATAGGAAGCCCTAAAGTTAAAGGAAGAGGAAATTCTAAGAAGGCTCGATCAGGTAAGTTCTAATCGTTAGATCTTTTTAACTTTTTATTATGTTGTTAATTTCTTCTTGATTTATACAATGGATGGCGTGGATCATCCACACCATCATTGTATAGGTGTGTAGAGTCAATTTTAATAAAGTGATGTTTTTATGATTTCGATCTAATTAGTAGTATTTTAGGAATAAATTAAATAGATGGAATCTGATTGTGCTAAGATAGATCTGTAGGGATCATATGATCCTTAAGGCCAAAATATACAAGGGCTATAATTTTTAGATCAATCTAATAATCAGAGAGGCCACATTAGTCAGATCTAAAAGTGTTTAATAAAGGAATCTTAGATTTTTACGCAAGTGTTGGTATCACTTGGCATAGAAGGTTGAGATGGGCCATCGGTGTATGTGTGGTTAGATCCACACCATCCATCTAATGTGTAGATGCAAAACATGATAATACCTCAAGAATCTGGATGATCCAATCATCTGGTGGGCCACCCTGATTAATTATTTGACATTCAATTTCAGGATCTTAAAAAGAAAATCTAAATCTTGATAATTAAATTTACATAAACATATAATTTTAATTATTTGATTATTTTAGATTTGGCCACTTAGAATGTTAATCAAAGGTGGACCCCACCATCTAATACAAATAAATGAATAATAATATCATTGATATAATTGATAGGACTCCGGAATTCAAATCAACCTAATTACATTGCAGAGTCAATACTACCAAACTCAGGTGAGTAACCCAACTTGTCTCATAATTCATTAAAATTAAAATAAATCATTGTGATTGTTTGATTGATTTACTAGTTTGAATATTTTGAAATGATAATTGTACGATAAATTTATATGTGAATATTTTAATCGAGACAACTATGCCAAATATGAAAAATATACATTTACATATCATCCCTCATTCATTGCATTGCATAATGCATGGTCGATCCTAGGGGCCCTCCCTGGAAGAAATGTCGATCTTGGTAGAGCGTTACCAGATGCGGGCTATGCCCAAGCCTACCGAAAGGTGGAAGCCTACCCAACGGGTGAATGCGGGTTGACGACCTCCAACTCAAGCAGATAGACGATCATCCCATCTGATGCATTCATACATCATTTTCCATTTATATCATTGTACATGTATTTATGTATTATTTTAATTGCTATGATCATGAACCATGCTGGATTATATCACTAAGCCTAGCCAGCTTACATTTTTATTGATGGAAAAACCGTACAGAGGAGCTATTAGCAGATGATGTGACCCACGAACCGGAAGGATCTACTGTACCTGAACACGACCCACCTGAAACATGGGCATACTTATCTGAAGATGAAGTAATGGCATTAGACTATTTTTGATTATATGTTTTATTTTGTTAGCATAGTTTGATAATGCATACTAGTATTTATTTTGAGACTTTAAGCAATTATTTAGATTTATTTCTTTGAAATAATGTTAGCATGGAATAAATATCATTATAGTATAATGGTATAATAAGTGAATGATTTTAAGGTTCATTTTATTTTAAGGGTCGTCAAGATTTATATATGTTTAGTTAATTGGTGCTAAGTATTATGTATGTGTGATTGAGATTATGGTGGACCTTATATTGAATATAATTATCATCTCTGATTAAACCGATTAAGGAATTAAATTAGTACACTTTGTGTACAAGTTACGAACTGAAACTCGGGTCTGAGGGTGCACACTTTGTACCCGAATTTTGGGGCGTGACAGAGAGTGGAGAGAGAGAGGGTTAGCCGGTTAGGGTTCGTGGGCGGCTATGCGGGTAAGGGAGGGAGAGTTTTTTTTTTTGGAAGGGGGTATATATACCCTGCACCGAGTCGAGCCGAGTCAAACCAAGTCGAGCTGAGTTCGAGCTGGATTCGATCCGAGTCGAGTCAAGCTGGGGCAAGCTCGAACTCGTTTTTGAGCTCCAAAAATCAGCTTGACTCGGTTTGAACTCTGCTTCAATCCGAGTCGAGTTGAGCGAGCCAACCGAGCTAGCTCGGTTCGTGTACACCCCTAGCTCTAAATAGGAGTGTCGAGGGAGGATGTGTATTTAAATTGGACTTGAGTGAGTTCGTTTGATGCATAAAATGGCTTTTCGGTTGTAGTTCTTTCATTTTGTTGGAATTTTTTAAGGTAAGTTTTTACAAAGAATGGTGAAATTTGAGCAACAACACTAAATGATGTAAAAGATTATTTGATAGATGGTCATGCATTTGGGGAGGGGGGATGTTCTTTTTTCGTTCATATTAGATGTGTGTTTGTTTCGTTATGATAAAACTGATTTTTTTTTTTTTTTGGGAAATTTACAAAAAACTACCTAATTAATATAAAATTTACATTCCGATACCTTTTAAAAAAATGTTTTTAATAAGCTACGCCATTAGCCTACGTAATTATCATCCCACTACCTTTTGTTATGTTTCTTAACGCTTCTTGTGTGACCAAATGGGTTGGTGGCTCGGATAGGCTCCAATGTGATGTTTATGTGAAATCCACCCTGACCACCAAGTGCTTCACCCCATGTTAGGCCCATAGCCCACAAAATCAACCCCATTCGTGATTCAGATGGACCAAACAAGTGGAAACAATGCACAAAACAATGCTCATCCTTTAAACTATTTCTCTTAGGGGCCGTTTGAATGCGAGTAAATGGAGGTAAATGGTATTTGAGGTGTGTTTAGATGGAAGTAAATACATGGAAATGGGAGTACATGGGCATGTAAATGAAATCCTCTATATGAGAGAGGATTTGGAAGTAAATGGGGTGAAATGCCCTTGGAGCTCTCTTGGAGAGTCACATGAGTAAACAAAGGTGGCAGTGGCACTATGCACACGTCCGCTATACACGTGACATGCTAACAATACTTCGAAACAATTCAATTACCAGCTACATCACTAAAATCACACCAATAGAATGATCCAAATAGTCCAAAGGTTGGCCATCTAAATGGACGGTTAAAAAGCGTTGACAAGTTGCTTGTTTGTGATCCTCATATTTGTGGCCCACCCGAGGCTCAAAATTTTCTCATTTTCAGCTAAAGTATATATTTTAATGGGCTTATTATAATTATTCTATTAAATATCACATATGTACACTAATTTGAGATATTAAAGCTGATTTGGGATATCACAATTATTCTTGTGAATATATTGAAAAATTCCAATTCATTCCAATTCCTACGATATACTCCCATCTAAATAGAATATTTGGATTTCAAATGCATTTCATTTACTCCCAATTCATTTACCTCTAATTTAATTTCCTATTTACCTCCATTTACAAGCTCCCAAATAAGCCCTTAGTGTGACTCACTTGAATCATGGATGGGCCTAAATTTTGGGCCCCAGTCCTAAATTTTTATATGGCATCTAATGGTTGGAGTTGATTTCATAACATCATCATGGTGTGCCCTGTAAAAATTAAGAGTGCGTCTCTCTCTCTCTCTCTCTCTCTCTCTCTCTCTCTCTCTCTCCCCCAATCGTAAACCTGATTTTTTTGGCCCTGGGTCTAACATGTGATTACACATATAATGGTTGGAGTGGATTTTACATACACATCATGGTGGGCCCTGCCAGAAATCAAGGGCGGGCGTCCATCTCCCAATTACAAAAAAAGAAAAAAAGAAACAGAGATTATATTTAAAAAATGGAATTTTATGGGATGCCCGCCCGTTATTTTTTGCAGGGCCCATTGTGATGTGTATGTGAGATCCACTCTGACCATTAGATATGTAATCCCATGCCAGGCCCAAAGCAAAAGAAAGAAAAGAAAAAAAAGGCTCACCTGTGATTTAGGTGGACCTCACCAAAGCAAACGGTTGGGTGAGAGACGTCCACCCTTGATTTTTATAAGGCCCACCGTGATGATTATATAATCCAGTTCAACCATTAGATGCCACACAAAAATTTAGGTTGAGGCCCAAAAATAGGCTCATCTATGATTCAGGTGGGACACACCAAGGGAAATAGTTTGGAGGGTGAGCATTGCCTTGTACACTATTTCCAATTGTGTGGTCCACCTAAGTCACGGTTGGGGCTGATTTTTGGGTTCTAGGCCTAACATGGGATGAAGCAACTAGTAGTGGTCGATGGGGATTTCACATAGACATCATGATGGGGCCTACCCATACACTCAAGTATTGGAGTTATGCGCCAAAACCCCGTCGACATTAGGCTCAGAGAGGTGATTGGATATTCACTTTGCATAATCCTTTTTTGGTGTATGTCACCTTCTGCCACCAAGTTCCAGTTTTAGTTAAATTTTGTATGTTTAAGGCAGTCCACTTTGACCATTGCCAATGAGTTATATAATACTTGATTCACCTTTGTTTATTTGAAGAACACACCACTTGTATCTCTGTAGCTTGTTTCTCTCTCGTCCATATGGCATGATAGCTGGGGTTTTTAAGAGCAGAACCTCTGTTACCAAAAGCCGAAAGGGTCTCCAACACATTCTCCGATTGAATTCTCAATCGAAATACCCAATTTACTTTGATAAAAGAATAAGCAAAGAACACTCCTCAACATGATGAAAGTAATAAACAAATGATCAATCATTGCTTCTGCCTCCCTGTGCTGAACTCCACTAAAATACATATCCCTTCATTGTATCGATATATTCACTCAATCCGCGGGTTGATTTCCATGTCTGAATGGTCTCTACAATTTATTTGCAGCCATATGCATTATTAGCAAACTCTCGGTACAGAATATTCTTTGTGTGACTTGTAATTTGTTATCTTTTTTCCAATTCATATATTTGTAATGCTTTAGTTAAGTATTTTACAGTGAATCCAAAACTAAGACTAGAGATTGTGGTTCTTTGAATCACCATCATTGTCATCCTCTTCATAGCCTTTTCCCAGCTACTTGGGGTTGGCTTTACAAATCTTGTTTTGTCGAAGATTTTGGTTCTTTGAATATTGGATGTATATGCATCATGCGCTTAAATTCAGAAATGGTAATTCTGTATTTTAATTTTTGTTATCTACAGCTCTTCTCTTGGATTCTGCACGCAAAGTGCCACCTTTGGTTGTAACTATTTCTGGACGAGTTGGTTCAGAGACACCAATCAATTGTGAACAAAGTGGTTTGAGAGGTGTAATAGTGGAGGAAACGGTACATGGAATTTTTATAATTCTATTTTGAGCAAGTGCCATAAAATACCCATAGATTATTCTTTCATTTAAATAATTTATTAATATTCTGGTTGATATTCTTTTTTAAGGCTGAACAACACTTTCTGAAGCATAACGATGCTGGATCTTGGATACAAGACTCTGCTTTGATGCTTTCTATGAGTAAAGAAGTTCCTTGGTATCTGGTAAGTGATGAGTCTAATGCATTTTATTTTTTTCTTGATACAGTTGAAATTGATGTACCTGAATTGCATGCTTGGCCCATATAGAGTTTGACTTGAAAGAAGGTTAAGAGTTTCTGTGGATGTCAATATTGATTTGTCAGTTTCAATCTCCCTGGTCATGATTTGAAAATTTTCTCCCTCTACCTAGAAAACTATGTTTTAAAAATTGTGACTGAGGCCAAGGAGATTTGCTTTATCACATAAACTGGTGGTTTTGAGGTTAAGATTTTGAGAGCTCAACTCAATAGTAAAGTTGCATGAAGCATGAAGGGTAGCGACAGCAGATTCAGAAGAGGCATGGGGAAGTTTTTGTTTCAAAGTAGGTGCTATTGTACGAGTCCAAAGCGTGATTCTAAGCAGGAGCAGCACCTATGTAGAAGGTTCCTGCAACTAAGCTTAGGTTTGCTCAGGCTTGAATAGAGATTGGAAACTTGGTATTGATCGAGTCAATAGAGTTTTTGCTGCTCCCCCCTCCCCCCCCCAAAAAAAAAGGGGGTTAAAAATTCTATAAAACCAATACCATATTAGAAAACAAGTGAACCACGTACATAGTGAAAAACTGAACCTTCTATCTGTAGGATTAACTACTACATTTGTAGTGCTTGTATGTAGAACAGTCTAAAGTTTGATAACCATTTATTATATCACTGCTTCATACAAATTTAAACCTAGTTAACAACTAATAAGGTAATCTTTCCAAAAAAAAAATAAAACCAACGAATAAGGTAAATAATCCATGCATCATAGATGACTCTAAGACTCACTATTTAAATCATTAAGTTTTGGCGTCATGGGTTTGCTCCCCACATACGTGGTTTGCAAATGATTGTGTGCATCCGCAGTGATTAGTCCCCCCTTAAAAAGGGGCGGGGACACCTTGTTGTCATTAAAAAAAAAAACTTTTTGGTGTTTTTGGTGATAAGCTATGCAATAAAAACATATCATATTTAGGGATGACAAATTACCAATTTACCATATGCGGTCTTGTGGGGAAATATTGAAGGAGAGGAACTCCCTGATTGGTTAAAATAGAGAAGACTTGTTGAATTTATTAAAGTGGAAGATTCAATTCATGGTTTTGAGCCGGGCTATGCTGCTTCTAGAATTCAGAGGGTGTTGTCTTTGACATCATGAGCAATTGGAAGTCTGTTACTCGAGGAGGGATTTAGTAGTGATTGTTTTGTTTGGGTCCACCCTTTTACCTTTGTTTGTGTTTTTTATTTCCTGTTGTTATGTTGAACTTTTTATTGTGCTGTTCTTGGTGGGTCCACCCTTTTACGTTTCTTTTAATGGGATGATCCCTCATCTTCTTTTTTGTAGTCGCTGCTTGCTTTTGTTTAATTAAATTTACTTTCAATTCAAGAGAAATGATCTACAAATGAGGCCATTCTAGTCTAGGAGGGAGAAGAGGCTTGGATTAGGAAAAAGGGGTGAACTTTATTGTTTGGTTGGGAAGAGGCAAGGAGGAAGAAAACATGGCGAGAAAGGTAAAGGTGTAACAATCGATGCAAGGGAGCAAGGTTTATGATGTGAGGAGGGAGAAGGATGGAGGCTGGTAAGGAACAGAGGGAGCAACAAAGCACCTTGGGGCAAAGAACCTAGAGCATGAGATTGAGTGAGTATCTGATGATGTACGTGGAGTTGGTTGGAATGAAGGGCACCTTCTAAGGGCTTTTGGCAATTGCGGGAGGGTGGTGATCCCGAAGGATAAGAAGACAAAATGCCCATGGGGCTTTCCCTTCGTGAGGATGGAAAATGGAGGAGGTACTGTGCGTCATTGGTGCTTATCAAGGGAAGAAGCTACTGGTGCAAAGAGCACTATGGTCCGGAGATGGTGAATACTCCTGCGATTAATGGGGTAGTGAGTGGAGTAAGGGTGAAGGGGAGAGAGGATTAAGGAAGCGGCCGATGGAGGCAAGGAGAAGGAACACTGGAAGCTGAAGAAAAGAGTGAAAGGTATGATACTGGGAGAACATGAGAAGGTAAAGGGGGGAACCGACAAATGGGCATGGAAAGAACAAGCCGAAGGGGGATTAGTAGTTTGTGTGTATCCAAAGGTGGCGGAGAAGGTGAGGGAAACTTTTGAAGTGGTCTTTTACTGCTCAAACGAGGGAAGGAACTATGTTGAAGGAGATTAGGGATTGGCTAGAGGATTGCTGTGGGGTGGAAGCAGATGAATGCGTCATCAAGCCTTTAGGGGAGGAGACATGTTGAGCGAGGAGCAAGGGGCATGGGGAAGGTGGACAAGTGTCGTTCCCTGGGGTGGCATGTACATGGGTTGGTGGGAGCATTGATGGGGACATGGGAGAGGATGGGGGGTGGCGAATGGGAGGTTGTGAGACGCGTGGCCTAGATGATGGGTGGGGTTGCAGCTCGAGGCAGAAAGTTCTGGCCACAAGCTGGGGGAGAGTGCAGGTTGGATGATGGCTAGAGGTTTGGCGGAGGCTTAGATGCTAGGTGGCGGGTGGTATGGTAAGTTTGGGGTAGGAGAGGAGGCAAAAGATGACACTTGTCGGATGATGTCAGTGGTTGACGATAGCAAGGTGGCCTATACATCAATCGAGGCGACAACAGGGGAATGGAGGCTTGGGACAGTTGTCGTAAGGAGAGGGATGTTCGAGAGTTGGGTGTAGCCTCAATAGAGGTTCGAAAAACACTTGGTAAAAGTAAGGGTAGGAAAGAGGTAATTGTGGAGTAGGTTGGTGACATGTGGAGGGAGCTGATTGGTCTTTGTGCTTTCGAGAGGCAATAGGGGTCTGTTCAAGCTACACGTGGAGGTGGAGGCATACATGAGAGTTCAACACTTGTGCCATTCTGATGTAGGACACATGATTTAATGCTAGCATGCAACATGAAAGAGTCCATAAAGTAATTCAATTAACAAAAAATGCTAATCCACCAAGTAATTAAAAGTAAATAATAAGAAATAAAATTTGATTTAACCTAAATCACATGCTCGCATGCGAAGAAATCACATAAATCAATTAAAAGTAGGACCGATGGAAGGATAAAACTTCCAATTTAGCATAGGCATGTTCCACACTCAAGGGACATATTTGTAGGTTTTATGATTAGGGTTAGGATGGGGAAAATCTGAAATTTAAAGAATTATGGTTCATGGGAATTGAGAATTTTGGAATTATGGTTTTTTTTAGAAATTGGGGAAAATCTAGGAAAGTTAGGGATTTTAGGTTTAGCGTTAAGGTTTTGGGAATGGAAGAAAGGGGTTTTGATATAAGGATGATGGAAAGCCAAAAGGGGCTAGGTGGGATTTACACGTGTGGTCGTACAGTCACATGTGTGGCGGGGGGTGGATGGGTTTAGGTCGGTTAGGGTTTGGATTGTAGATGGGTATGAGAAAGTCGGGTTTGGGAGAAGACGAAGAGATGAGGAGAATGAAGAACCTGAAGAAAATACCTGTATGGGGTAGAAAAGAGAAGATGGTGTGGGTATAGATGGAGACTCGCACCTCTGTTGATGAAGAATAGCCTCGCACCAATCTTCCTTCCAAATTGCATGGAAGTATCTTCAAATCGCATGAAGATGGAAGAAGAAAGCAAGAGCTTTTCTCTCTCTTAAAAAAAATAAATATCAACCATCAAATAAATCTTAAAAATAACAAAAAATATAAAGAAAGCAAGATCAGAGTCGCCCGATGGCCTGATCGACAAGATCCAACGGTCGGATCAGCACGAAATAGAAATCCGATGGCTAAAATGATCTCCTAAGCAACCCACATGCATTATCCCAATGTGGGGTCTTCCTGATGCATGTCCCCAATCCATGTGGGGTCTTCAAAATGGCTCGGCAGGCCCCATCTGGAAGAACTTTCTCTAGGTTCTAATTTGAATGTGGCATCTTCGACTTGGGCCCATGTTAGGTTATCACTTTTGAAGAGTCCATGGTTCTGAATGTCGGTATCGGTCCGGTGGAAAAATGATACAATACAACGTCGCGTATCGGTATCGGGGCCATATTGGCCTATATCTGTTAGATTTATTTATTTATTTTTAAAGCAAAAAGAATATGAAAAAAATATTAGAAAAATAGGAAAAAATGAGATATCCAAGAATCTATCATTTTTTGTGTTTTGACCATGTATTCAATGGTGTATCGGACCATTATTTGATGAGAATGTTGTCTGTCAATTTAATTTGTTGAAGGTATGGGCCCTAATTGAACACCAATCAAGCATGATTTTGTGATCTATGGCCCATTACATTGAAATACGACAAAAAGAAGATGAAAATATAAAAAAGGAAAGCGAAGGTTTTCCCTTCTTTCTGATTTTTCCCACAACGGTCCACTTCGCTTCGATTTGTCGAATTCCATTCACATTATTTGTTTTGATCCCAAAATAGGTATAGATCTAGCCTAAAATGGGGTTTTAAGCTTCTTCTATGGTTTAAATGAAAAAAGAAGAGGAGAAATGAGTAAAATCTTAAAAAAAATAAATAAATCAAAATTGAGCTTTTATAGATGTATCGCATATATCAACCGTATCGGCCTTGTATCGGTGCCGATACGGGCCGATACTGATGCAGGACATGAAATTCAAACATGATGTGCGAGATTTCAGGCTTAAGATCACCTAGTTCAGAAACAATTACACAAATTCCATATCCCACATGAAAAGTCCAAACATTCAATTAAGGGGAATCTATGCGGGTCCTGGCCTACACATGTTAGGGCTGGATCAATAAAAATTATGAACCAAACGATACTCAAAGATAAGAAATAATCATCCACACATACACAGTAATCAGTCCCTAATCCAAGGGATTCACTAATTTCAACTCAAGGAACCCTAAGGTGAAAAAAAAGGGCAAATAAATTAAGGGTAATGCAATCTAGGGTTAGGGTTTATGAAAATAGGTATGAAAAGGGAAAAATAAGAGAAAACCTGAATCGGGAGACAATTCCCGCGAGCGGACAGCGGGCCAGGGCCTGGCGCACGTGCGCACTAGCCTGGCCGCACGTGCGAGCGGGTCCCACATTCGGAAACCGATTCCTTGGCCCTGGTCGGCCAAGGGTGGGCTCCAAACTCCCAAAGTTTCAGGGCGATCCGAGCTACGGGCTGGGTGCGGTGCTCCGCCGAAGTTTCAGCCCTCCTTCAGGGCCAGATTCTGAAAACTGGCCGTAGGGGGAAGATCCGCTGCAAAACTGATGGATTCGAGGCGAGGACGGCTGTAGAAGGTGAGATATATGGATGGAAGAGGGTAGAGACGGATGTGGATAGATGTGGCTTCGCACCACGGTAGTTAGCCCTTTGAAAAGGGAGGGCTTCGCACCCACTTGAATTTTTTCACAACTCTAGAAACTCAAAGAGTAGAAAAAACTTGCAGGAATTTTTATTAAACTTCAATGAATCAAAAGAGCTACAAGGGGTGCCTATTTATAAGAAAACTCTATACTCCAAAACTCGCGCCATGTGCGCAACCTATTACTTGGTGATGAAGTAAACCAAAATAAAAACTAATCAAAGAAATCTAAAGCGTTCATGATATTCTAAATAACGTAAAAATCAAAACCTAAAATATGAAATCAATCCGACTAGTGGGCCCCAATCATGAGATTTTATGATGGGCTTTACTTGATTATTGGGCCTACTCAAGTGAACCAAAACTCCATCTTCTAACTAGGAGGCCCTCCCTGGACGTCGTCATCGGGCCAAATCGACGGTGGGGCCCTCCCTTTCCTTGCGTACATGCGTAGGGGCGGCGTGCGTGCGCGTGATGTCCCCATCAATTCTCCCCGGTTGTGAAGATTTCGCTACTGACGAAATAAAACTCCTGAACCGGTCCAGGATGTCAGGATCAAGTCTCTGAAGCTCCTCCTCAATGAGCCACATGCTGTCTGAAGTTGGGCGTGACTTCCATTTAACTAGGTACTTCTAAAGCCCGCCGTCCGACGTTGAAACTATCTGATGGTCCAGGATATTCTCTATTTCCTCTCTGGGTGTGTGAAGGCTAGGTATGGAAGGTAGAGGCTGGGAAGAAAGGTCAGGAAGAGTAGGTATGGGAGGTAGAGGAAGGGAAAATGGGCGGGGCCGGGTAGGTATGAGACGTAGAGGTTGGAAAAATGGGTTGGGAATGGTAGGTATGGGAGGTAGAGGCTGGGAAAATAGGTCGGGACGGGTAGGTATGGGACGTAGAGGCTGGGAAGATGGGTCGGGAGGGGGCCATGGATTAAGGGAAAGGTTTAGGGATTCAAGATGGTTAGGCAAAAGGCTGGACAATGCATCAATGACCCCTTGAAATGCTATGGAACTAATTCTCATGGAGGGTGGAAGATTTGCCACATACGCATTGAGATCGTTTTGTTTTATAATTTTGAAGGGTCCAGCGCTACGTTCGTGTAACTTACAAATGGCCCCCGGAGGATACCGCTCGGGCCTAATGCGGACCACCACAGAGTCCCTTACATTGAATTCCTTGAAACATTTATGTTGGTCTGCAGAAAATTCGCAATGTTCATTACTAGTAGTGATCTTCTGCCTGATTTCTCGATGCCATGAATGAATGTGATGCACAAAAGACTCTGACGGCTTCTGGGATAGACATAGGGACAAGATCAATACGTTTCTCAGGTTTATAACCAGTAACGACTTCATAAGGACTGAGACCTGTGGACCTATCGACAGAACTATTAAACGCAAACTCGGCTGTAGGTATTACGGTGTCTCATGTTCTGGTGTGCTCTATATCCCTCCTAGGGGGAGACTCATCCGGTAGATCATTAGGAAAGACATCACGAAACTTATCCACTACCGAAATGGCCTCAGTAGGTAACTCTACACTAGCCTTTGGTGCACTCTCTCCAGCCATAAGGCCGCACATGTTGTACCCCTCAAAATAGTGGTCTTGATGTCCCTCATGGGGTGGGTGCACGAGTGCATGCCCATAACTGATTCCTCGGCCAACTCTATTCATTGGTCTATCCTCCTGGCCGCCTGCCTGAGATTGAACATCTACCCCCAATGGGGGGGTTTGTCTCGGCGGAGGCCTATAGTTGGGTAATGCGCACATCAAATTGATCAAAGCATTGGTCTATATGTTGTTCCAAGCGCTTACCCACAGACTCGATTTGATGGGATAGTTTGTTTAGTGACTCTAGCAGTTGCTCTATGTTTAGAGTATGGTGCAAACCAAAACCATGACTCGTACGTGTGGGCATACACTTGCTAACTCCACCTAAGGACTTTCTATGACGACTATATGCAACTAGATAGGACTAAATGATGCTATGAGACTATATGAGGGAAACTCCGCAGTGTTACAAAAATCCAGCATCATAGTTGGCGAAATACGGGAATAACAGAAAGTTACAACAATGTGAGTTGCTAATTCCCTGCTAACAGAAATTTCAGCAATTAATATCAGGGACTACGGGCTTCTAAACAACTATATGTGATGAAACTGGATGCATAAAGGACTTAAGCAAACTAACCCTGAACATGTAATGTATTCCCCTATAAGAACCCTAAACTCTGATACCAAATTTGATACAGGACATAAAATTCAAATATGATGTGCGAGATTTCAGGCTTAAGATCACGTTAGTTCAAAAACAATTATACAAATTTCATATCCCACATGAAAAGTCCAAACATTCAATTAAGGGGAATCTATGCGGGTCCAGGCCTACACATGTTAGGGCTGGATCAATAAAAATCATGAACCAAATGATACTCAAAGATAAGAAATAATCATCCACACATGCACAATAATCAGTTCATAATCCAAGGGATTCACTAATTTCAACTCAAGGAACCCTATGGTGGAAAAAAGGGCAAATAAATTAAGGGTAATGTAATCTAGGGTTAGGGTTTATGAAAATAGGTATGAAAATGAGAACATAGGAGAAAACCTGAATTAGGAGACAATTCCCGCGAGCGGACAGCGGGCCAGGGCCTGGCGCACGTGCGCACTAGCCTGGCCGCACGTGTGAGCGGGTCCCACATCCGGAAACCGATTCCTTGGCCTTGGTCGGCCAGGTGTGGGCTCCAAACCCCCAAAGTTTCAGGGCGATCTGAGCTACGGGCTGTGCGCGGTGCTCAGCCGAAGTTTCAGCCCTCCTGCAGGGCCAGATTCTGGAAACTAACTGTAGGGAGAAGATCCGTTGCAAAACTGATAGATTCGAGGCGAGGACGGCTGTAGAAGGTGAGATATATGGATGGAAGAGGGTAGGGACGGATGGGGATGGATGTAGCTTCGCACCACGGTAGTTAGCCCTTCGAAAATGGAGGGCTTCGCACCCACTTGAATTTTTCTACAACTCTAGAAACTCAGAGAATAGAAAAAAACTTGCAGGAATTTTTATTAAACTTCAATGAATCAAAAGAGTTACAAAAGGTGCCTATTTATAAGAAAACTCTATATCCTAAAACTCGCGCCATGTGCGTAATCTATTACTTGGTGATGAAGTAAACCAAAATAAAAACTAATCAAAGAAATCTAAAGCGTTCATGATATTCTAAATAACGTAAATAATCAAAACCTAAAATATGAAATCAATCCGACTAGTGGGCCCCGATCATGAGATCCCATGATGGGCTTTACTTGATTATCGGGCCCACTCAAATGAACCAAAACTCTGCCTTCTAACTAGGAGGCCCTCCCTGTGCGCTGTCATCGAGCGAGATCGATGGTGGGGCCCTCCATCTCCTTGCGTACGTGCGTAGGGGCGGCGTGCGTGCGTGATGTCCCCATTAGATACAAGCCAATACGGGTCAGTTTTTCCATATTGGGTTGCTATCATATCGTGTATCATCTTGTGCCAATACGGATAAGATACGGCCGTATCGGCCGATACAATACTGATATTCGTATCCATGTGTGTAACGCGAAGTGAGATGATCGTTTACACGCTTGGGGGGTTTAAAGGGGACTTGGGGTTGCAGTCGGGCATTATATATGTGAAGGGGGAAGTTGTCAAGTCTCTTTGGAGCTGCGAGAAGACTGTTGCGAAGGAGGAAGGCCAACATGGTGCTGAAAGGAGTGAGATGGTGCTCGAATACGATATCTACTCTCCAGGATCAGTTTGCGATGTGGGATGTGTATGGTGTTAGAAGTGCTTGAAATTTGTGGGGAACCGGTATGGCTGATACTATAATAGGGGGTGAGATCACTGAAAGGTGGCTGTTGGTCATTGTATTTGATAAAAACAAGGAAGGATGCACAAAGTCACTGATTCAGGAGGAGAAGGGTCTGTAAAGGAAATTGGGACAAAGATAAATAAGGAAATAGTAGATTTGCGTGTCAAGTTCTCAGGGAATTGATGTGTAAGTTTGAATCCATTCTTTTGATGTATGATTAGCTTTGTTTATGTCTTGGCTATTGCGTTGGCATTTTTCTAATAAATGATCAATTATTCCTTTAAAAAAAACATATTGGAAAATTATTGATGAAGGTGGGACGAAAACCAAAAGCCTTTCATGGTACGGCAGACTTCACATGATCAAACCATAAACTTAAATTGATGGGAGTCGCATTGGAAATCCAGGTCCAACCAGTTGTGGAGGCATCATCAGGGACAACAAAGGAGAAGTCATGCTAGCTAATATCTTGAAAAATTGAATTAAGTTTTGTTCTCAGTTTCAAAAGTTTTAGAGTTCTAAAGGGTTGTGGTCTGTATCCTATAGACCCCGAGTATGGGTTGAGTGTCATCCACTTACTGCAATAATATGATCAGTGGTTTGACCCATCCATGATCCAACCCGAAAGGGAAAAAGAAAATAAAAAAGGAAATGATTTCTGATGTAAGTTACATTATGTGATTGTTGCAGTCTCCATGTGATGAACTCTGCATGATGCACTGTATCAAACTCTATTGCACCAATGCATGTCTACAGAGTATCAGGAAAAAAAAAGTATTTGGCGTATGTCATATTTGTTGATATAAAATATCACATATTTTCTTTGTAATCCGTAATTCTATAGTAGCCAGCCATGATTGATTCCTGCTAAATATCAAATGTAGTGTACTTTTTATATATTGGCCATATGGGGTTTAATCCAATTTCATGCTCCCAATCAGGACATTTTGACAGATTATACTAGCTGAATCTCATTTTTAACCTTTTCTCTGAAAATTTTTGGAGTTTCTTGGCTCAATTTGGTTACCTAGTTGAAGTAGAATCTTTGAATTGTATAGACCCGTTCATTTCCTGGTGTCGATGCTATTCACATAAATCTTTTTGAACTGTTTTTTTGTTTGTTTGCATTACTTTCTTCATCTCTTTGTTTAAAACTTTTTCTTAACATCAGGACGATGGGACTGGCCGTGTATTTGTTGTGGGAGCACGCGGTGCTAGAGGCTTGGTGTTAACTGTTGCAAGTGAAGTCTTTGAGGAGTCAGGACGGTCTCTTGTGCGTGGGACTTTGGATTATCTGCAAGGTCTCAAGGTTTGTTTATTTGATGATATTTCCATAATAAAAGATGACACTTACAAAATCAGATGACCTTACATCAATCATATTTGGCAGATGCTTGGAGTCAAGCGAATTGAAAGGGTCCTTCCTACTGGTACTGCCCTGACTGTTGTTGGCGAGGTAATCTTGTAATAAATATAGTTTACAAATAATTAATAAATGAATACATAAAACTAAAAGTAAAAATAATATAAAATTTACAAAATAGAAGCCTCTATTTTTATTTTTTTTTTGGTTGAATGGTGTTTTTCTTTTCTATGGGGCAACCAAGATCACCAATGATACTGATCATCATTGTTGTCGTCAAAGCCTTGTCCCAACTTATTGGGGTCGGCTACATGAGTCCTATTACTCCATTCAAATCTATCATGGACCATAACCTCAGTTAACCCATAGGTTCTCAAGTTTTTTCTTACTACCTCAGTACCTCCACCCACTTCCTTTTGGGCCTAACCCTTGGCTTTCCAGAGCCTTCAACTGAAACCAACTCACTCCTAATCGGTGCTGTTCTTGGTCTCTGTTGTGCATGGCAACCAGTGACACCCAAGGTATAAATAAAGGGTTATGTGATGGTCGTTATGTAACGGTAATAGTGGGAACCATTATGCGTTGGGGGCCGTAATGGCTGATACAATTTTTTTTTTTTTTTTCCTGAAAAAAAGAGAGGCCATTTCGGCCACTGTTACCGTTATTGAATGCTTTGGTGACAAATTTTTTTTTTTTTGAAAGGTGATAAATTTTAAGAACAAGGCCAAAGCCAATGAATACAATATACAAGAAAGAAAAGAAAAAAGGAAAAAGTTGGGAACTACCTTACCGCTTTAAAAGCCTTCTCCCATTCCATTATATTTGATTTAGCTGTACATCCACTAACCGACTGCTTGGGTTCCGAAAGCACCTCTTGTTCCTCTCCTCCCACAATCCAAATTCTAACCAACAAGGATATCTTCCATATTGCCTTCTCTTCCTTACCAACACCTCCCCCACGCCATGCCCAGAAGAAACGTTCTACGGATCCTGGCATGACCAAAGGTCCAAATACCTCAAAAAAACTTTTCCCATAATTCTCTAGCAAAAGGACAATGGAGAAAAAGATGATCCACCGACTCTTCATTTTGCATGCACATCAAACATACATTTGTGACAAAACCGTCCTTCTCTGGCGAAGATTATCAATCGTTAGCACCTTTTTCCTTCGCATAAGCCATGCCAAAGGCACCAACTCGGAGGGAGCCCTATAATGCCACCCAAAAGCTGTATGGCTTAATTCCCTCTCGAATAAGACCCAAACTTAAAGTTATAAAATGATTCGACCGAGAACTTACCGGATTTTTCCTTGGTCCACAACATAGAATCCCGCTTTTTTGCTGATGACACATCTCTTGCAGCATTTCCAACAATTTAATCATCGCTTCTACTTCTTCTTCCAATAGATTCCTTCTTCATAAAGGAGCCCAAATCATTTCATTCCCGTCAATAGATAGAGTAACAACGAGCAACCGTGATATTTTAATCCATCGATATTCTATCCAAACTATGGAAAACTTCTTGAAGAGGCTTATTTCCCATTCAAACTCAACCCAAAAACGAGTACTCCTTCCATCCCCCAAAGAGAAGCTTACCCCCTTGAATTTTCCATTCAATCCTGCTATTGCTTTCCAAACCCCCTATACACCTATACTTTAAATAAAGAAAATGCTCTAATCCTTCAACCTCCTTTCTCTAATCCATATTTCTTTATTATAACATGTTTCCATAAATGACCTTCCTCATAAATGACCTTCCTCCTTTTACCAAGCTGCCTAAGCCATTTCCCTAATAGCAAAGGACAAATGTCTTCTTTTCCAACACGATAGCTTCCTTTCAAACCTTTCCACCATCTTATCCCACAAGTATTTTGGCGGTTTTCCTATGCATGGTGGTAAGCCTAAATAGGTTGAAGGAGATGAGCCTAATCGACAACCAAATATTCTAGCATATTCACCCATCTCTTCCCTAGATAAATGAATGTATCCAACAATTTACATTTACTTATGTTTTGAGAGAGGTTTCAGTATGTTTAGTGAATTACTAAGGATGGGTGGTTTTTGCTTTTCTATGAAAAGCCTAGAACTACTTGTGTTTATTGCACATCTTTAATCCATTTATGATCCTTAAAATAATATCATGGAGTAACAAAAAGCCTTGCATCATCGCATAAGCGATCGCTTAGGCTGATGGCTTCTTTTTTCTTTTGAAAATTTATAAAAAAAAAAGGGAAAAAATAGTTTTATTTTTATTTTTAAAGAAAAACTTTGTATAATTGCTACAAGTGATTGGATTGGGTTTATTTTCCTATTTCATTGTAGTTTGACTATTAGGCCATCTATATGTTGAGTTATATTATGTTATATGTAACAAAACAAATTTAAATAATCAACAAGCTACTCTAAGAAAGAATTAATTATCGAAAATTACTAATATAGAAATTGTATTGATAACTTGAATCTTGATGAGTTGATGCATACAATACAAGTTACAAGTTACATCTTATTACAATCTACAAGAAACTTGATTGTTGGCCATTATGGCATGGCATACTTCCTGCATGGCATATGCAACCACGGCATAAGTGATCAACTACCATAGGAGTCTAGCCCTCTTTTGGTTGAGAGAGGACGTTAATTGGTTCAAGACAATGCTTCACCTTAATTACCCATGTGCTCTTTTTCTTTTCTTTTAAAATCATTTTCATGTCCTTTCATAATGCACAGTTTAATGATTCGAAAAACTAATTGCATGTAAAGTTTTTACCCTAGCAACTTGTGTGATATATAATAGGGATGCTGCATGTGTGCATGCATGCACACACATGCACATGCACATAGAGACGCATGCATGCACACACATGCACATAGAGATGCATGCATGCACACACACACATGCACATAGAGACGCATAAACAGACACACTTATGTGTGCGTGCGCACATGATTAGGGGGATTAGCTATCATATGAGTCTAGCCCTCTATTGGTGGAGAGAGGACATTAATCGGTTCAAAGACAATTCTTCATCTTAATTACCTAAGTTCTCTTTCTTTCTTTTTCTTGCTTCACCTTAATTACCTAGTTTGTGGGTCACTTCTGGCACACTTTATGGGAGTGGTAGGGGACTAAGCTTCAATTCTCTAGCACATACCATCTTCAAACAAGCTTCAATTCTCTAGCACATACCATCTTCAAACAGACGACCAAATTGAGGTAGTCAACTCAGTGGGACTTGGCTCTATCCTAGGCCGAGTTTGCCTACAATGACTCAGTAAATCATACCATTGGTAAATTCCCATATGAAATTGTAAATGGGAGAATGTCCACATCATGTACTTGACTAGTCCCATTAATGGTACAAGATCAAGTGAGTAAAGATGTTTCTCCAAGCACATCCAAGAATTGCAAGCTCATATAAAGAAGAAGATTGAAGAAGGCACCGAAAAGCTGAGAATGAAAATCGATGAGAAAAGATATATAAAGAAGGTGACTTAATTATGGTTTATTTCCACCAAGAAAGTTTTCCGAGGGAAACTTATAATAAGCTCAAGTCTAAAAGGATTGGTTCATGCTAAGTCAAAAGGAAGTTGGGTGACAATGCCAATGAGATCTAGTTGCTAGACAACTTAGATATCTTGTTGACTTTCACTGTGGCAGATCTGTTTTGAGTATCATGGTAAGGTGTCTGGCATGCAAGATGAATCCATTATCGACATGGATAAACAACTCCCAAAGAAAAAGAAGAAAGAAGTTGAACAAGTGTTGCGAATGAAGATTATTGACACTTGATGGGGCCAATATAGGCAATACTTGGTGAAATGGAAGAGTAGGTCCTATTCTGAATGCACAAGGATCACAAGTGATGAATTGAAAAGATTGGATCCGAACCTCAACAATTTGTATGAAGCGTCTAACTCGTCAAAGTCGAGTTCTTTCTAATTCGAAGGGAATGATGTAAGCCCCCGGCCCACTTAGGCCCACCATAGGTCCTAATAATGACGTAAGCCATGGCCGACCGTAGGGCCCAACATATGTTGATTTTTGGACTTTTTATTTATAGAATTTGGTGGGCCTAAATCAAAGATTGTAATTTACTACTTTTTGAAGATATGGGGGTTGATTTAAAGATGTGATTGGAGATATGAGGGGGATGTGATTCAAGATATGGGACTGATTTAGAGATGTAATTAGGATTTAAGATATGTGACTGATTTAGAGATGTAATTAGGATTATTTTCTATATTTTCTTTTACTATTATTAGGTTAGATTTTACCATCTTAGTTAGACTAGATTGATTTCAAGTCAACCATGATGAATTTATAATCAATTTCCTAGTTGGGGGGATTCTCATTAAGTATTCACATAGAGTCTATAAAGCTACGTAGAACTCGTCAATTAAGTTGAACACCAACCACTGGTGAAGACCCACTGCTACTTGGAACTTGTCAATTTGACTCCAAGCATTTATCACTCTCGCAATCGTACGTATCTTTAACAATGTCGAGATATCCTCCGGGGACCTCATTCCTCCCCACCACCCACTACCTAACCACTATAGTAATCTATTGTGTGCTTTCTCTAGATCTATAAAGCTATTTGTAGATTCTTTCTCGTTTCTCGATACTTTTTCCTCAAATTTCTAAAACTATATATATATATATATATATATATATATATATATATATATATATATATATATATATATATATATATGTCCTTGACATGAAGCCAAACTGATTTTCTGATGTCCTTATTTCTCATCTTGTTGTTCCACCACCCCTCCTAGAGCTTCATAGTGTGACTTATAAGTTTGATCCCTGAACTTCATGTATCTCCGTTGATATTTTTAAATAGGCACCGTGATGCTTCTCCTAAACCCACCTAGCATTTGCATTGCCTGTATACATACATAATTACATATGCATATATAGCTTTTTTCAGTCAATTCAAGTTATCTGGTATTTATTTAATTCATTTAATTAACTTTCAGGTAATTTAACTTCTTGAATATCGGGAAGCATCCGTTTTGGTGAAATTAATAGATTATTATGGTGTTTTGTTTGTTTGCAAGCTGTAACCCATGCTATGTATTATATTTCCTTTCACTTGCCACATTTTTTTAATAGTATTTTCCTTCTATTTTGTTTGCTTAGGCTAGTAAGCACGACATTGGAACTATCCGGATTCAGAAACCCCATGAAGGTCCATTTTACGTGTCCCCCAGAAATATCGATCAGCTCATTGCATATCTTGGAAAATGGGCGAGGTTGTTCTCTGATATTTATGAAAAATTGCTTATTTTGGTTATTTGTAGCAAAAGATCTGAAAGATGTTTTTAACAGGTTGTGTCAATATGCATCTGTGGGGTTCTCGGTTTTTGGTGTTTATTTGCTTGCTAAGCATGCCGTCAGTTTCATCCTTAAAAGAAGACGACGAAAGGATCTGCAGAGAAGGTAAAGTTTCATTGGCGTTTCATCATTAACTGGCTATCTAGAACTAAATAAATTGCTGAATGATGCATTGTTCTTAGAAAGCAATGGAAGGTATCTTTTATGAGAAAGGATCTGGTGTCATCACTTATAGCTAAGTTAGAATTCATGTATGTGTTCTTATTGATGATTTTATCTGCATTCATGTAGCAGGCATTTACGAGATTTGGACCTTTTATCTGCTGGCCTGGTTGTCGATGTGGCATATCTCAAAAATTACACTGTTCAAATCACCCAAGCCAACTATTTGAGGAGGACAGCTAGATTTTTAAAAATAAAATAAAATAAACAGTCAACATTTAGTGGGTGGAGGTCCTCTAGTTGGGCACTGGAATCATTCATCCACTGAGTTTTGGGGTATGGTCTGTCCACAGTAACAAGCAACGGATGAATAGTCCAGAATAAAGATCTTTTAAGCATGTGCCAGGTGTATGGAAATGCAGCTAGATTTAGATAATGTTTTTTAACATCCCCATCTTTTCCCTTATTTATTATCGTTCAACTTCGTAAATTTTTTGAATTTTAAAAATATTTTATATTTCCAAATTTGACAACACCTCAAATGATTGAAGTTATTGGGAACAAAAATAATTATCCTTGAACTTTGTAAGTTATATGAATTCAATAACTATTTGGCAAATCCAAGAATCAACAAAACTGCAAATTATTATGGACCATGAGGTTATTTGGAACAGACTCTTATCCTTGAACTACGTATATTTTATGAACTCAAAAATCTATTTGATAATTCCAATAATCGACAAATGACTATGTTCCTTGAAGTTCTTTAGAACAAAATAGTTATTGAAATTTTGCTATCCTAAGTATACCATGGCCCCAGGGCCATTTACATTAGTCCTAGGCCTATATAAGCATCTAAACCCACCCCTCTCTCACTCCATACGAATTTGTAAACCCTAGTAGAGAGAAGAGAGCAAAGAGAGAAGGAAAGAGAGAGAAAGTGAGAGAAAAAGTTAGAGACTGCTCCTGGGATCCTTCCCTACCACTCCACATGCTGAATCCCCTCTTTTGTGTCGCTATACCGACAATTTCATTCCGTTTTCGAGTAAGAAATTCTAACCCTAATCAGTTTAGGGATTCAAATAGAGTAAATGGTGAAAGAGCTAACCTATTTCATTCTATAGGTTCGTTGTGCCGTGGCGAGACTTAGTATTTAAACTGAGTTTGACACTTGTTTATCGGCGAAAGGTGCGGACTATAAACGTTTAGGTTATGATTTTTCAAGGCTTTCAATATCAGCAATGATTTATGTCTGACTTGATTGCAATCACATATGCTTAGACACGATGTTTTCCGTATATTTCACATATATGTATACTAGGTTGATTGTAAATGCATTCTACGTGCTTGTTGAAATGTCTGAATGAATATGGAATTATGATTTGTGCTTGCCATGATTATTGAATGCAAATACATGATTGTTGTCTGTGTGGCAACTCCTATGTGGAAGGATTTGCTATAATATGCATTTTAACTAAACTATTATATGTATGTGATATGTGTAGTCTAAGTGTTTGATAAAATGACTGAATGAGAAAATGCTTGTTTAAATATATGTAATGAGGGTGTTGAGATAGGAGTCTCAATCCCCTTATCTATGGTTGAAGTTTCCTTCATGTAACCTATCTTACTACTATGTGATTTATGGAGGAAATGCCTATGTATGTTAACATGTACTTTATGTACTCATTAAAATGCTTATATGAGAATTATGTTTAAATTGGTTGCTATCTGCTGTTTGGACTAGCACATATGAATGCCTATTGTTTGGAGTGTGATTTGGGGCTACGATGTAGTCCAGGCAATCGGTAATGGTTTACGATTTGTGGCCGAGGTTGTTTCGCCACACTAAATACGTTCGATGAATCTGAGTTGTACGGAGATTAACAACAGTGGTTAGGCCACAAGGAGTGCGTATGCACTCCATGTCGATTAATTCAACGCACGCTCGTACTAGTCGAGCTTGTCGAGTAACTCGATTGGCCTAATGTATGTTCAACATGTATGGACGCCATCGCTTGAATCTAAGGTACCAAACTCACAAATGCAAAAAGCCCGTTTAACCTTCGTACCTCGATCCGCTAAGACTCATGAGCTAGGCATGGTGGTATGGGATACCGTGCTCGTGTCCTACGCCTGGGCAACGAGCCTCCCGTAGTGACCAAAGGAGCAACCCAAACTCGTGAGCCGAATATGGTGGTATGAGACACCGTATTCGAGCCGTCGGCCTACGATCAGGTGATGAGCCCGTAGTGACCTCGAGTATACATTAGACTACGCTAAGGTGACGAGCCTTTCCATAATAATCTCGAGTATAAATTAGGCTTGCATTGATGGTGACGAGCCTCTCCGTAGTAACTTGGAACCTGCCTATCGTATGCGATTAACTAGGATTGACGACCCTAGATGGATCATTGTTTGAGTAAATGATATAAAGGGAGGTGCCTTAGATTCCCAATCCTGCTGTCTGAATATGCTTTTATAAGAACTTGGCTAATCACGCACATGCACCGCTTTGCATGTGCCTTTAGCGTTGGAGTTGAGCACAGCGAGAGTGTTGCATGCAGCGATCGTGAGATGATGTCGCTGAGGGAGTGCAGGCGAGGGCATACATCATTATCGCATTTCATACTCGCATTAACAACAGTACTTAGAACACGATTGTTGTACTACATTAATTATTGCTTGATGAATTGATAACATGTTAACCTTTGCTTTATAGCTCCACCGAGTTGATCACTCACTCCCATGTTCTGGGGTAGTGTTTTAAAATACCAACCGGACTCTGTTTTAGTTGCAGATGTTGGTGATGCTTACGAGGCGGAGCCTGACTTTTATAATGACGAGGGGGAGTTCTCCTACATGCAACTCTCTAGCAGGTCTATGTAGACCTAGAGTAGTGTGTCGGGGCTACAGGGATATGGATAGAGGACATTACACTTCATCATTTTGTATATTTTGGAACTATACATGTAACTATTTGACCTGGTGACGTTCATACTCTGGGGACTTACAGTTACTTATATGCTTATATGTACTTATCACAGTCTTCCGTTTGCGTAATTTAACTGTCTCTGGAGTATGATATGTCGATTTGGTATAATCTTACCTATGTTTAATGCATTAATATGGACAACATTTAATCATCATTATCTATATTGTATAAGTGATATGTTAGAACTTGGGTGGTACGATACAGCTATTATAGTCTATGTATACTATGACAAATCTGCCTTCAAGACCTATGAAGACGTGACTACTAGTCAAGAGGTTCAAATGGAAATGAAGGTCGGTTGAATGTCATCGACAAAGGAACTGTAGAACTTGTGTTTATCTCTGGAAAGAAGGTAGTCTTGATCAACATATTGTACGTTCTGGATATGAGGAACAACTTAGTTTTAGAGGATCTTCTGGGTAAACCTAATAATAGAGTAATATATGATTCTAGCAAGTCATGATCTTGTCCGAGATGAGAATTTTGTTAGAAAAGTAAAAATGCTGAAGAGATGGTCAAGTTCTCACTAAATGAAAATAATCATTATACTATATGCTTGAGTCTATTTCCTTATGGCATGGTTGATTATCACATGTTGGCCATAGTACCATTAGACTTATGGTTAAGAATGGTTTAATCTTATATAATGAAAGTGAGAACGATAAATGTGAAATGTACATATGGTCGAAGATGATGAAGAAACCATTTTCAAGTCTTGAGGGATCAACTCAAGTAATTAACCTAGCGCATGCTGACATATGTAAGATAAATGACATTCTTACCCAAGAAGGCAATGTATTTCATAACATTCATTGATGATTATTATAGATAAGTATATGTGTACCTATTGAGATCAAAAGATGAAGTATTTAATGCATTTACGATATATAAGTCTTAGATAGAAAATCAATTAAATAGAAAGATAAAAAAATTCAAAGTGACGGTGAAGAAGAATACTTCTCTAATGATTTCTCTAGCTATTGTGAAGAGCATGACATAGTGTACTGGTGTAAAAGACCTAACAAACTACAACAAAATAATATAGTTGGGAGAAAAAATAAAACCTTAGTTGAAATAGTCAACTCAATGCTAATATAAGCAAAGTTGTCATTAAGTTTGTGGGGAGAAGCGTTACTAGTAGTACGCCATTTTTTTTTTTTTTTTTTTTTTTTTTAAAAAAAAAAAAAAAAAAAAAAAAAAAAAAAAATAGAGCACATGATCCTTGGGACCTACAATTGTTAAGTTTGCCTTTGTAGGTCATGCACAAAACAATAAAGTCTATAAACTCTTAGACTTAGAGTCTATTATAATCACAGAATTTAGAGATGTAGAGTTCTTTCGGAATATGCTATTTATGAAAATAATAGAGACTGAGATCTAAACTCCTAGTGGTGATCTTATAGAGAATAAGAAATCAAAGCTCCTAATGAACCTCGTAGAATTGAGAGGGAAGTGATGGAAATGAGTCTGGATCTTGATTAGATAGACTCTAAGTGTATCTTGTTTCATCTTGTCGAGGGTAATAGAGAAGATTTTATTAAGAAGATATATATAATTTTGACTATAGAAGATGACCATAAACATTTAATGAAGCAATGTCTTTAAGAGACTATGCGTTTTGAAATGATATCATTAATGATGAGATATACTTAATTGTGATAAACTAATTATGGGAATTTAATTCAAATATGTTATCTCATGGTTCCATGCATAATGTAGCTGATAAGTACATTTACTCTAAAATGTGTAATGATTGCATTAGTATTATATGTTTATATGTTGATGTCAAATTAATTATTAATAATACATTGAAAGGTGCAACTGAAATGAATAAGTTTCTCTCTTCCATCTTCAAAAATGAAAAATATTGGACAAGTGAATACCATACTAAGTATCAAAGTTAAAAAACAAAGTAAGAATTATACACCATGTCAATCACCACTTTTTTCTATAGTATGATCCACCTAAGTTTTGGATCTACTTCATTTTTGGGCTCTTGCCATAAATGATCTGGCAACATGGATAGACGGCGTGGATATAAAATGCATACATCAAGGTGGGCCCCTCGCTAAGGGCCGCACCTAATCCACTGCCTATCTCTTAAGATCTTATTTTTGTTTTTTATTGATAGAAGATGATCAGACGGCCAGGATTGCTTGCTCAAAATGAATTTTGGGTGGATGGTCCGAAGTCAGGCATCCTGATAGAGCAATCCAACTGATCAAGGCTAGGCCATGCATCGCATGCTGGCGGTCATGGACAGAGCGAATCAGTGAAATTTGTCTTATGTAAGGACAATTTCACCGATAGTGCCTGCATGATAACTTGTCATGCCATCCCAAATTCCTGCGAACGTGCCACTTATGTAGGACATCCTTACCGTGCAAATGGTGGGCCCTGCCATGAAGATCACCTGGTGGAAATATCAGATCACTCGGCTTATCAGGCGATCCACACCATTGGAGTCAATGGTCTCTCTGAAAGAACGGTTAGATGGGGTTTCAATGGCAATGGGTATTCAGCAAATGTCTCCAAGATAAAATCAGATCCAGTCGTCCATTGCTGGACCGCAGTTTACAAGATCAAAGATCAACCGTCAAAATACTTTGGGATTGGACTATCCCATGGGCTGGGCCAGGCCACGTCCATGGGCCCACATAGAAACTATCAGGTGCGATCGTCGCCGCGCGTGTGAGAGATCCTGGTTTCAGTATAACCGTGACATGGCATGTAAGAAAGAGATGCTCTCAATTTAAAAGGGGCTTTTATATATTACTGCCTTCTTAATTTGGCATTTACATTCCGGTACCATCGGTCAGTTTTCTCTAAGTTAGGTTACTTTAGGTCTATTTTTTTCATAAATGACAAAAACACGCTTCTATATAAATACCTTTACTGTAAAATAGTGGGAATAAGCTATCAACCACTCCAACATGATGGTCCACCATACAAGTGGGATGCCTCAAAAATCACACCTTTACAACCAACATACTATGTGAATTTGCTAGTTTTGGGTTGTCCAATTTTTATATAGTTTAGCCACTTAAAGATTGTGTAAGTATGATTTTTAGGACATCCATCATCATATTAGGGCCCACTCGATGTATGGCTTGGATTGCGTACAAGCAAAGTGGGCCATGCACCAGTGGCAGACTGAGTGAGCATAACCTCGTTTCAATGCTAAGGTATTGGTATTGATTCCCAAGTAGAGTGTGTACTAACATGCTAACCCAAAAATAAATAAAAATAAAGGTGGGCCATACAGGACAGTTGTAGAATAATCCATATTATAGAATGTTGTAGATAGTGGCCCACATGACCATGATTTTTCTGAGACGATAAGTAGAATACTCTAACATGTTTTGATCATTAAAGATGTGGTGGACCAACAAGGCCACTTATGTTTTGTTATTTGATTTCAACCGGCCATAGTATCAACTACCCTTTTGGGGTGTTGAGTAAGCTTGATTGCATGTTTCTATGCCAGATTTGATTTTTTTTTTTTTTGTGGCACATCCAAGCCGTGTATCAAGTGGGGTCCATCATGTAGCTTATTTTGCTAAAAAAATTCAGGCTGCTTGACTAACGAATAGGCCACACGTGTGAAATCAAGGGATCGCCCACAATCACTTGCGGTGTGGATGATGCTGGGTTTTATTTTTTTTGTTAGCTGGTTAGTACACACCCACTGTCAGTACACACAGCACTGTTAGCCACCCCCACTAGGGAACGATACCGAGACCTCAAGTGTTGAAACGAGGTATCTCCACTCAGTCTAGCAGTTGAGCTATGGATTGGGGGTTCAGAACACTGGGTTGACCCAATAATCAAGTAGTCTGTCATGTTTTTTTTTTTCCTTAGGACTATCTTATTTTATGCTATCCAACCTGCACATTAATGAGCCTCACTATGATGAGAGAATGCTCCAAAAATTAAATCTTTCTAATTATCAAGTGGACCACACCACCACTTCCATATTATGGTTGGAAAGGCGTGATTTTTGGGGCATCTAACTTTCATGGTGGGGCCACCAGTACCCTATTAGAGCGGGTGGAATACTATTTTATGGTGGTATTTTCTTTGCTCTCAAAGAGGGTTTTTGACTTTTTATTGTCCTTTAGTAGAGGGGTATTTTTGTCAGATGTTTGAGAAAATTGAACAAAGATAGCATAATGCAACATACCTTGATTAATGAGATAGCTTAATGAATATAGATAGATGATATCACATTTTATCATTTTGTTATTTTTGGAATTATACATATAAATGCTTAGCCTGGTGACTTTCATACTCTGGGATGCACAACCACTTATACATTTTATATACTTATCACAGTCTTCCGTTTACATAATTTAACTATCTCTGGAGTATGATATGTTGATTTGGTATAATCTCACTCATGTTTAATGCACTAATACGGACAACATTTAATCATCATTATCTATGTTGCATAAGTGATGTGTTAGAACTTGGGTGGTACGATACAACTGTTACAATCTATGTATACTACGATGGATCTGCCTTCAAGACTTATGAAGACGTGACTATTGGTCAAGAGGTTCAAATGGAAATGAAGGTCGGTTGAATGTCATCGACAAAGGAACTGTAAAGCTTGTGTTTACCTTTGAAAAGAAGGTAATCTTGACCAACGTGCTGTATGTCTTGGACATGAGAAGCAACTTAGTTTTAGGGGATCTTCTGAATAAACCCAAGATTATAATAATTTATGAATCTAGCAAGTCATGATCTTGTCCAGGATGAGAATTTTGTTAGAAAAGAATATGCATGTAATGAAATGGTTAAGTTCTCGCTAAATGAAAATAATCATTCTACTATATGATTAAGTCTATTTCCTTATGGCATGATAGATTATCACTTGTTGGCCATAGTACCATTAGACTTATGGATCATGGTTAAGAATGGTTTAATCTTATATAATGAAAGTGAGAACGATAAATGTGTAATATACATATGGTTGAAGATGATGAAGAAACCATTTTCAAGTCTTGAAAGATCAACTCAAGTAATTGACCTAGTGCATGCTGACATGTATAAGATAAATGACATTCTTACCCGAGGAGGCAAAATGTATTTCATAACATTCATTGATGATTACTATAGATAAGTGTATGTGTACCTATTGAGATCAAAAGATGAAGTATTTAATGCATTTACGATATACAAGTCTTAGGTAGAAAATCAATTAAATAGAAAGATAAAAATTTTCATAGTGACAGTGGAGAAGAATACTTCTCTAATGATTTCTCTAGCTATTATGAAGAACATGACATAGTATACTAGTGTAAAAGACCTTACAAACTATAACAAAATGATATGGTTGGGAGAAAAAATAAAACCTTAGTTGAAATAGTCAACTCAATGCTAATAAAAGCAAAGTTGTCATTATGTTTGTGGGGAGAAGAGCTACTAGTAGTACGCCATGTCCTAAATAGGATCACATCTAAGAAGACCAAAAACTCTCCATATGAGATGTGAAAAGGAAGAAAATCAAACTCAAGATATTTTAGAATGTGGGGGTATCTTATGTATTATAGAGCACATGATCCTTGGGACCTACAATTGTTAAGTTTGCCTTTGTAGGTCATGCACAAAACAATAAAGTCTATAAACTCTTAGACTTAGAGTCTATTGTAATCATATAATTTAGAGATGTAGAGTTCTTTCGAATATACTATCTATGGTAACAATGGAGACTAAGATTCAAACTTTTAGTGGTGATCTTATAGGGAAAACTCAATAAAGAATTGAAGCTCCTAATAAACCTTGTAGAATTGAGAGGGCAATGAAGGGAAAAAAGTATTGATCTTGATTAGATAAACTCCGAGCGTACCTTCTTTCATCTTGTTGAGGGTAATGGAGAATATGTTATTAGGAAGATACATATAGTTTTAACTGTAGAAGATGACCATAAACCTTTAATGAGGCAATGTCATTAAGAGACTGCTTTTTGAAATGAGATCATTAATGATGAGATATACTTAATGTGATAAACCAATCATGGGAATTGATAGAGCTACCTCCAGGTTCCAAACCTATTGGGTGCGAGTGTGTATTTAGGAGAAAAGATCAAACCGATGATACTATCCAAGCCTTTAAGGCATGACTAGTAGCAAAAAAGATTCCACTAGAGATAATGAATTGATTACTTTGATACATATTCACATATGGATAGAATACTATCAATTAAATTTTTATTCGCATTGATATCCATACATTATCTTCACATCCGACAAATGAATATAAAGACAACATTCCTGAATGGTAACCTTAATGAGGATGTATACATGGAGCAACCAGAAGGATTTGTTCTGCTAAAAAATGATAAGAAAGTGTATAGGTTCATTAGGTTATTGAATGGATTGAAGCAAGCACCGATACAGTAGCATGAAAAATTTGATTCAAATATATTATCTCATGGTTCCATGTATAATGTAGCTGATAAGGGTATTTACTCTAAAATGTGTAGTGATTGCATCATTATTATATGTTTATATGTTGATGACAAATTAATTATTAGTAATATAATGAAATGTGTAACTAAAATAAATACGTCTCTCTTCCATCTTCAAAAATGAAAAATATTGAACAAGTGGATACCATATTAAGTATCAAAGTTAAAAGAAAAAAAAGAAGTGATGATTATACACCATGTCAATCACTACTTTTTCCTATAGTATGATCCACCTGAGTTTTGGATCTACTTCATTTTTGGGCGCATGCCCTAAATGATCGGGCAACATGTATGGACGGCATGGATATAGAATGCATACATCAAGGTGGGCCCCTCACTAAGGGCAGCACCTAATCCGCTGCCCATCTCTTAAGATCATGTTTTTGTTTTCTATTGATAGAAAAATATTATCAGACGGCCAGGATTGCTTGCTCAAAAAGAGTTTTGAGTGATTGGTCCGAAGTCAGGCATCCTGATGGGGCAATCCAACTGATCAAGGCTGGGCCATGCATCAGATGATGGGCGGTCAGGGAGAGCGAATCAGTGAAATTTGTCTTCTGTAAGGACAATTTCACCTAAAGTGCCTGCATGATAACTTGTCATGCCATCCCAAATTCCTGTGAACATGCCACTTGTGTAGGACATCCTCACCGTGCAAATGGTGGGCCCTGCCATGAAGATCACCTGGTGGAAATATCAGATCACTCGGCTTATCAGGTGATCCACACCATTGGAGTCAATGGACTTTCTGAAAGAACGGTTAGATGGGGTTTCAATGGCAATGGGTATTCAGCAGTTTACAAGATCAAAGATCAACCGTCAAAACACTTTGGGATTGGACTATCCCATGGCCTGGGCCAGGCCACGTCCATGGGCACACATAGAAACTGTCAGGTGCGATCGTCACCACGCGTGTGAGAGATCCTGGAAACAGTATGACCGTGACATGGCATGTAAGAAAGAGATGCTCTCAATTAAAAGGGGATTTTTATATATTACTACCTTCCTAATTTGGTATTTACATTTCGGTACCATTGGTCAGTTTTGTCTAAGTAGGTTTAGGTTAGGTGTATTTTTCATAAATGACAAAAACACCCTTCTATATAATTTACTGTAAAATAGTGGGCACAAGCTATCAACCCGTCCAACATGATGGTCCACCATACAAGTGGGTCGCCTCGAAAATCACACCTTTACAACCAACATACTATGTGAATTTGGTAGTTTTGGTTGTCCAATTTTTATATAGTTTAGCCACTTGAAGATTGTGTAAGTATGATTTTTAGGACATCCAATCATCATATTAGGGCCCACTTGATGTATGGCTTGGATTGCAAAGAAACAAAGTGGGCCATGCATAAGTGGTAGACTGAGTGATAATAACCTCGTTTCAACATTGAGGTCTTGGTATCAATTCCTAAGTGGGGCGTGTACTAACATGCTAAATAAATAAATAAATAAATAAAGGTGGGCCATACAGGACAGTTGTAGAATAATCCATATTATAGAATGTTGTAGATAGTGGCCCACATGACCATGATTTTTCTGAGACGATAAGTAGAATACTCTAACATGTTTTGATCATTAAAGATGTGGTGGACCAACAAGGCCACTTATGTTTTGTTATTTGATTTCAACCGGCCATAGTATCAACTACCCTTTTGGGGTGTTGAGTAAGCTTGATTGCATGTTTCTATGCCAGATTTGATTTTTTTTTTTTTTGTGGCACATCCAAGCCGTGTATCAAGTGGGGTCCATCATGTAGCTTATTTTGCTAAAAAAATTCAGGCTGCTTGACTAACGAATAGGCCACACGTGTGAAATCAAGGGATCGCCCACAATCACTTGCGGTGTGGATGATGCTGGGTTTTATTTTTTTTGTTAGCTGGTTAGTACACACCCACTGTCAGTACACACAGCACTGTTAGCCACCCCCACTAGGGAACGATACCGAGACCTCAAGTGTTGAAACGAGGTATCTCCACTCAGTCTAGCAGTTGAGCTATGGATTGGGGGTTCAGAACACTGGGTTGACCCAATAATCAAGTAGTCTGTCATGTTTTTTTTTTTCCTTAGGACTATCTTATTTTATGCTATCCAACCTGCACATTAATGAGCCTCACTATGATGAGAGAATGCTCCAAAAATTAAATCTTTCTAATTATCAAGTGGACCACACCACCACTTCCATATTATGGTTGGAAAGGCGTGATTTTTGGGGCATCTAACTTTCATGGTGGGGCCACCAGTACCCTATTAGAGCGGGTGGAATACTATTTTATGGTGGTATTTTCTTTGCTCTCAAAGAGGGTTTTTGACTTTTTATTGTCCTTTAGTAGAGGGGTATTTTTGTCAGATGTTTGAGAAAATTGAACAAAGATAGCATAATGCAACATACCTTGATTAATGAGATAGCTTAATGAAAAACTAATATAATTAAGTACCGGAACATAATATCAAAGTAATTAGGTGGTATTATATAAAAAAAATATCATGACATGAGATCACGTGAAGGAGGTAGCTTTCTATCACCGACAAGGAAGGCGGGGGATGTGACTTTTGTTGATGTGGATTGAGTGAGTTCGTGTGGATGAATTCTACGAAAAGATTAGGTTAATTCAACAACCAAATAGGCTACGCCATTGAAATATTTAAGTTTTATAGTTAAAATAATCCAAATCATGTGTAAGGTCCATCATGCTCGATATATGCCATGCAATCTACTCATATGATGGACCACATCAATGAATTTTTCAAAATTCATGGCGTTGGAAGACTCATGTGTGCCGTGCCATGATAATTTAGAGGTTTTAGGCATGATTTTTGAATTTTTCTTATGGTGTGGCCACTTAAGTCTTGAATTGGACTCATTTTTGGATCCATAATGAAAATATGGCAACGCACCTGGTAGATGGGGTGGATTTGATTCATGTTTGTCTCACATAGAGCTTAGTCTTATTTGAGCGAGGCTAGTGTAGTCATCTATGTCATTTTCGTTCGAGTTGAAAGTTGGTTTATGGGCAGGTTGGAAAGTTGAAAAGAGAAGCTAACAAGTTGAATGATTGCTTTGAATGGGCTTGATTCTCAAACCAAACTAGAAAGACATGACTTTCTATAGCACGTGTTGAAGTGAAATGAAGTAGCACGCAATTGAAGAAATAAAGAAAATTTGAGATGGAAAAATAAAAAATTTGTTGGTCCAATCTTGATTTAAATGATCAACATTTCAAGTTAGATTTGCTGACTTTTATAAATATTCCAGCGAGTATAAAAGAAGAAAAATGATATGATAAAACTATCTTTAAAATATAATGAATTCACAAATATGAAATATAAATAATACAGGGGTATAATATCTTTCCTAGAGAGACCAACCATATATATTCATTTGCCCTTTCACTTACAGTAGCCATCCTGTCATTAAGGGGAGTTTGCATCATAAGTTAGTCTACTTATGAAACTAAAATGATTAAGTGGGCATTTGGATTGCAAGTTACTTTGGATAAGCTACTTGTGCCATAAGTAGCTTATTTCGATTTTTGCTTATTCAGTTAATAAGTATATTTGACAACCAACATACTTATAAACCAAAGGGCAAAAAACATGATTGGTTTCCAATATTGTAAGTAACCATCCATCAAGTTTGGTTTCCAATATTGTAAGTAACCATCCATCAAGTTTGTTTGGTCCTCGCATCCACCATCCATCATGTGGGCCCAAGCTTTATGTGGACCATTTATTGTGTAGGCCCCGCCTTTAATGTGGGTTGTCCATCATGCCAGACCCACCTTGGAGTGACTCATTCATTATTAGGGGCCAACCTTTAATTTGCACATTTCATTATGTAGGGCTCACCTTTGATGTTGGTCATCCATCATGTGAGGTTAGCCATCAATGTTATTGTCCATCATGTGGGGCCCACCTTCAATATCCACTGCCCGTCCTATGGAGCCTACCTTTGATGTGGATTGTCCATCATGTGAGCCTCACATCTAATGTGGGTCATCCATCATGCAGGGCCTGCCTTGGATATGGGCCACTCACCATTGGGACTGTCCATTATGTGGGACCCACCTCGATGTTGATCGTTCATCATATGGGACCCATCATTATTAAGTGTCCATCATGGGACATTGTAGACACCTCACCCCAGCTATCATAAACAAGGACAACACGGACCATGATCAACCATACCCGAACCCGAAACCCTAATCCAAACCATAACTGAACTCGAAACCTTAATCTAAACGATACTTGAACCCGAAACCCTAATCCAAACCATTAAAACTTCTCAAACCTAGCTTAAAATCCCAACTCTAGGAACCGTTTGAGCCAAGACAGCCTAGAAATGCACCCGGCTGAGCCAAAACTCAAGAAAGGACCACCGAATAAGCCAGCATGCCACATGAGGACCGCACGTTGGAGCCCGGCCCGGGCAGTAGTTGGATTACCGCCGGTGGTACTCCGATTACCACCGCTCGTTGAATGCGTGTGTCCTCTAAGCAACAGTTGTCATAACATCTGAAAGTTAACTTTCTTTCAAAACTATCCCTCTTGTAGATTAATCCATACTATAGAATGTTGTAGATAGTGGCCCACATGACCATGATATTTTTGAGACAACAAGTAGAAAAGTCTCACATGTTTTGATTATTAAAGATGTGGTGGACCAACCAGGCCACCTATGTTTTGTTATTTGATTTCAACCGGCCATAGTATCAACTCCCTTTTGTGGGGTGTTGAGTAAGCATGATTGCATGTTTCTATGCTAGATTTGAATTTTTTGTAGCACATCCAAGCCGTGTATCAAGTGGGGGTCCATCATGTAGCTTATTTTGCTAAAAAAATTTCAGGCTGCTTGACTAACGAATAGGCCACACATGTGTGAAATCAAGGCTTGGCCCACAATGACTTGCGGTGTGGATGATGTATACTCAATGTTCAATACACTGGGTTTTTTTTTTTGTTAGCTGGTTAGTACACACCCACTGTCAGTACAAACAGCACTGTTAGCCACCCCCGCTAGCGATCAATACCAAGACCTCAAGTGTTGAAACGAGGTATCTCCACTCAATCTACCAGTTGAGCTATCGATCGGGGTTCAAAATACTGGGTTGATCCAATAATCATGTAGTCTGTCATTTTTTTATTATTATTAGTAGGACTATCTTATTTTATACCATCCAACCTGCACATTAATTAAGCCCCACTATGACAATGGAATGCTCCAAAAATTAAATCTATCTAATTATCAAGTGGGCCACACCACCACTTCCATATTATGGTTAAAGGCGTGATTTTTGGGGCATGTAACTTTCACAGCGGGGCCACCCAGTTCCTTTAATAGTCGGTGGTATACTACTTTATGGTGGTATTTTCCTTGCTCTTAAAGAGGGTTTTTCACTTTTTATTATCCTTTTATAGAGGGGTATTTTTGTCAGATGTCCGAGAAAATTAAACAAAGATAGCATGATGCAACATACCTTAAATAATGAGGTAGCTTAATGAAAAACTAATTTAATTAGGTACCGGAACATAATATCAAAGTAATTGGGTGGTATTATATAAAACATATGATGACAAAAGACCATGTGAAGGAGGTCGCTTTCTATCCCCGACAAGGAAGGCAGGGGATGTGACTTTTGTTGATGTGGATGGAACGAGTTCATGTGGATGAATTCTACCAAAAGATTAGGCTAATTCAACAACCAAATAAGCTACGCCATTGAAATATTTAAGTTTCATAGTTAAAATAACCTAAATTATGTGTAAGGTCCATCGTGCTCGATATATGCCATGCAATCTACTCATATGATGGACCACATCAATGAATTTTTCAAAATTCATGACATTCGAAGACTCATGTGTGCCGTGCCATGATAATTTAGAGGTTTTAGGCATGATTTTTGAATTTTTCTTATGGTGTGGCCACTTAAGTCTTGAATTGGACTCATTTTTGGATCCATAATGAAAATATGGCAACGCACCTGGTAGATGGGGTGGATTTGATTCATGTTTGTCTCACATAGAGCTTAGTCTTATTTGAGCGAGGCTAGTGTAGTCATCTATGTCATTTTCGTTCGAGTTGAAAGTTGGTTTATGGGCAGGTTGGAAAGTTGAAAAGAGAAGCTAACAAGTTGAATGATTGCTTTGAATGGGCTTGATTCTCAAACCAAACTAGAAAGACATGACTTTCTATAGCACGTGTTGAAGTGAAATGAAGTAGCACGCAATTGAAGAAATAAAGAAAATTTGAGATGGAAAAATAAAAAATTTGTTGGTCCAATCTTGATTTAAATGATCAACATTTCAAGATAGATTTGCTGACTTTTATAAATATTCCAGCGAGTATAAAAGAAGAAAAATGATATGATAAAACTATCTTTAAAATATAATGAATTCACAAATATGAAATATAAATAATACAGGGGTATAATATCTTTCCTAGAGAGACCAACCATATATATTCATTTGCCCTTTCACTTACAGTAGCCATCCTGTCATTAAGGGGAGTTTGCATCATTATTTAGTCTTCTTATGAAAATAAAATGATTAAGTGGGCATTTGGATTGCAAGTTACTTTGGATAAGCTACTTGTGCCATAAGTAGCTTATTTCGATTTTTGCTTATTCAGTTAATAAGTATATTTGACAACCAACATACTTATAAACCAAAGGGCAAAAAACATGATTGGTTTCCAATATTGTAAGTAACCATCCATCAAGTTTGGTTTCCAATATTGTAAGTAACCATCCATCAAGTTTGTTTGGTCCTCGCATCCACCATCCATCATGTGGGCCCAAGCTTTATGTGGACCATTTATTGTGTAGGCCCCGCCTTTAATGTGGGTTGTCCATCATGCCAGACCCACCTTGGAGTGACTCATTCATTATTAGGGGCCAACCTTTAATTTGCACATTTCATTATGTAGGGCTCACCTTTGATGTTGGTCATCCATCATGTGAGGTTAGCCATCAATGTTATTGTCCATCATGTGGGGCCCACCTTCAATATCCACTGCCCGTCCTATGGAGCCTACCTTTGATGTGGATTGTCCATCATGTGAGCCTCACATCTAATGTGGGTCATCCATCATGCAGGGCCTGCCTTGGATATGGGCCACTCACCATTGGGACTGTCCATTATGTGGGACCCACCTCGATGTTGATCGTTCATCATATGGGACCCATCATTATTAAGTGTCCATCATGGGACATTGTAGACACCTCACCCCAGCTATCATAAACAAGGACAACACGGACCATGATCAACCATACCCGAACCCGAAACCCTAATCCAAACCATAACTGAACTCGAAACCTTAATCTAAACGATACTTGAACCCGAAACCCTAATCCAAACCATTAAAACTTCTCAAACCTAGCTTAAAATCCCAACTCTAGGAACCGTTTGAGCCAAGACAGCCTAGAAATGCACCCGGCTGAGCCAAAACTCAAGAAAGGACCACCGAATAAGCCAGCATGCCACATGAGGACCGCACGTTGGAGCCCGGCCCGGGCAGTAGTTGGATTACCGCCGGTGGTACTCCGATTACCACCGCTCGTTGAATGCGTGTGTCCTCTAAGCAACAGTTGTCATAACATCTGAAAGTTAACTTTCTTTCAAAACTATCCCTCTAGTCGACCCTATTTACCCTTTTACCAATTCCAAGAGCCAATGAGAGCATGCCATGTGACATTCCTCTCTCCTCAACCAACCACAAGCTACCATGTCATCTTTTACCCCTCTCAAAGCCAATAATTATAGAAATGCCATTGAAAAATGCTATAAATAGCCCTCTCCTCTTCACATTTCAAAACAACACACTTACACTTTCTAAAGCTAAGTGAGAGAGAGAGAGAGAGAGTGTGTGTGTGTGTGTGTGCGTGGGTGAGGAGGAGTTCCCAAGCCTCCAAGTCCAGATTTTTCAGCTATCCCCTAAACCTACTTCCAACCTTCCCAACCATCCTAATCCCCAAGTCTAGCCCGAATTGATCATGACTCAGTCATGTTTTAGCCTACTCAAAATTAAGCCAAAGATCCATTTATTTTATATATAAGCATTCATCATTATATTTATTCCCTTCTCAACCCCCCTGTTTCTCTAGATCTCTAGTAAACATATGCTCTGTGACTTGTCGTACCTCGGATCCTGTCACATTAGAAATTTCTAGTGATCTAGTCCACTTTTCCTTACCTTTTTATATAAGCATAATCACATCCGCCTTCTAGACACGTTGTTGGACGTATGCTCTATGGCTTGCTGAAATCTCGGATTTTGCCGCATCAAAAATTCACGTGTGCTTAGTCCTACCTCGACCGTATCATTCATCCTTTGAGATTTTCGTACTACACTAAGTAGATACCGTACATTTGTATGGGCAAAGAGGGTGCCTAACACCTTCCCTCTTTGTAACCGAGGTCCCTTACCTGGAATCCTGGATCGTAAATCAGGAGTCAATCTAAGGTAGGAGAGTCTTCGAATTTCTTCAACCTTATGTATTCCACGAATTCTAGCCGACTGCTTGATTCTGAGATTTATTGGCTAGTGGCGACTCCAATATCAACAAATCAGCCTAATCACCCCCACTACCAAAATAAAAAATATACAAATTAGCGTGGGCGCCAATTTTCAATGTCTACAAACATCCATCATGAGGGGCTTAACTTCAATGTCCACTACAAATCATGTGGAGCCCACCTTTGATATGTAGATTGTCCATCATGATGTGGATTGAGTGAGTTCGTGTGGATGAATTCTACGAAAAGATTAGGTTAATTCAACAACCAAATAGGCTACGCCATTGAAATATTTAAGTTTTATAGTTAAAATAATCCAAATCATGTGTAAGGTCCATCATGCTCGATATATGCCATGCAATCTACTCATATGATGGACCACATCAATGAATTTTTCAAAATTCATGGCGTTGGAAGACTCATGTGTGCCGTGCCATGATAATTTAGAGGTTTTAGGCATGATTTTTGAATTTTTCTTATGGTGTGGCCACTTAAGTCTTGAATTGGACTCATTTTTGGATCCATAATGAAAATATGGCAACGCACCTGGTAGATGGGGTGGATTTGATTCATGTTTGTCTCACATAGAGCTTAGTCTTATTTGAGCGAGGCTAGTGTAGTCATCTATGTCATTTTCGTTCGAGTTGAAAGTTGGTTTATGGGCAGGTTGGAAAGTTGAAAAGAGAAGCTAACAAGTTGAATGATTGCTTTGAATGGGCTTGATTCTCAAACCAAACTAGAAAGACATGACTTTCTATAGCACGTGTTGAAGTGAAATGAAGTAGCACGCAATTGAAGAAATAAAGAAAATTTGAGATGGAAAAATAAAAAATTTGTTGGTCCAATCTTGATTTAAATGATCAACATTTCAAGATAGATTTGCTGACTTTTATAAATATTCCAGCGAGTATAAAAGAAGAAAAATGATATGATAAAACTATCTTTAAAATATAATGAATTCACAAATATGAAATATAAATAATACAGGGGTATAATATCTTTCCTAGAGAGACCAACCATATATATTCATTTGCCCTTTCACTTACAGTAGCCATCCTGTCATTAAGGGGAGTTTGCATCATAAGTTTGTCTACTTATGAAACTAAAATGATTAAGTGGGCATTTGGATTGCAAGTTACTTTGGATAAGCTACTTGTGCCATAAGTAGCTTATTTCGATTTTTGCTTATTCAGTTAATAAGTATATTTGACAACCAACATACTTATAAACCAAAGGGCAAAAAACATGATTGGTTTCCAATATTGTAAGTAACCATCCATCAAGTTTGGTTTCCAATATTGTAAGTAACCATCCATCAAGTTTGTTTGGTCCTCGCATCCACCATCCATCATGTGGGCCCAAGCTTTATGTGGACCATTTATTGTGTAGGCCCCGCCTTTAATGTGGGTTGTCCATCATGCCAGACCCACCTTGGAGTGACTCATTCATTATTAGGGGCCAACCTTTAATTTGCACATTTCATTATGTAGGGCTCACCTTTGATGTTGGTCATCCATCATGTGAGGTTAGCCATCAATGTTATTGTCCATCATGTGGGGCCCACCTTCAATATCCACTGCCCGTCCTATGGAGCCTACCTTTGATGTGGATTGTCCATCATGTGAGCCTCACATCTAATGTGGGTCATCCATCATGCAGGGCCTGCCTTGGATATGGGCCACTCACCATTGGGACTGTCCATTATGTGGGACCCACCTCGATGTTGATCGTTCATCATATGGGACCCATCATTATTAAGTGTCCATCATGGGACATTGTAGACACCTCACCCCAGCTATCATAAACAAGGATAACACGGACCATGATCAACCATACCCGAACCCGAAACCCTAATCCGGGCGCCAATTTTCAATGTCTACAAACATCCATCATGAGGGGCTTAACTTCAATGTCCACTACAAATCATGTGGAGCCCACCTTTGATATGTAGATTGTCCATCATGTAGGCCCCACCTTTGAAGTGGGTCCTATCAGCCCGCTTTAAATGTGAGCTTTTTATCATTATGGGCTGACCTTTAATGTGGACTATCCATATGTTGGCCCACATTAATATGGGGTCATCCTTCATGTGGGGCATACCTTTTATGCGGACCATCTATTGTGCGAGCCCTACCTTTAATGTGGATGGTCCACTAAGTGGGGCCTCCTTTGATATGGACAGCAAGAAAGACTCCTTTAACATGGACTTGAGAGAGAGAAGTAGAAAAGTCGTGTTACTTAAAAATCTAAAAGAAAAATACTTTTTGAGATAAGTAGATTTTAATTATCACATAAGTTAATTTTACCATGATACTTTCCCAACTAACTTATATGAAAAATTAACTTTACCTAACAAAAGTTTAAAACTAACTTATTTAGTGGTATCCAAATAAGCCCTAAATAACTTTTAAATAATAATACTTATAATTGATCATAAATCAAGCTTATTTATCTCAAATACATTACTTATCCACTGCTCTAAGTATAAAAGCAACTTATTTGGTAGTATCCAAATGAGCCCACATGAATTATTCTAATCACAACAAATTTTGCATTTTTATTTCTCTTCAGTTGGACAAAGACCAATAGATGATAGAAAAATAACCATTGTCACATGACAAGGAAGTAATAGAGGGCATGTTTAGAATCTAAGATTAGGTGGGATAAGGTGGTATGGAATTGTGTTTGGTCTTAAGTAAATTTCATCCTGCATTTAGAAACGACAATCAGATAAATCCACGTATCATATCATCCTGTCCCAACAATAAATACTAAATCCTCTACCTCTATAAGCTCTACATTAATACATCTGGACTGCTTGAATTGCCATCGATATTTATTCTGCTTTATTTTATTTTTATTTGTCAATTATACTACACATATTTAGATTAATAAAATCATTACTTAGCTTTAAATTCTTATTTAATTTATTTATCTTATTTTTATTGATTGACACGACTAAGCTATCACCATCGTGATAATTGTTCCTATTTCAAGGTAAAAAGAGTCCATTCATGATAGAAATAGCATTGTTAAGACTAACCCCTTCATAAATCACCTAATTTCATTGTTGATAGGTGGTTAAGTACTCAGGCCAATGTCCTCATCCAATTATTTCAATATTATAAGCCATTTGGTTCAATTTAAATTGAACATAACTTTAACACGCTCAAGACATATATTATTGTACCCATAATAAATATCAGCCTAAATTGCCGCATGTCTGAATTAAACAACAACAATTTGATCCTAAACGTTTCTAGTCCTTAAGAAGTTGGTGGCGTTCAATCACCACTATTTTTTGTAGTGCAGACACTTAAGATTTGAATCTGCATTATTTGATCATAAAATGATCTGAAAAAAAACGAAAATGCATTATTTTTTAGCTCGTGGCATAAAATGATACGAAAAAAAGAAAAGGCAGAGGGCCATGTCGTGCCACACGACAGGGTAGTTGTAATCAGATATAAGGGTTTGGGGAAAATATGTGGGTCCCACCTTTCGAATCCATGCGGAATCATCTAGAATAACAAGGAAAATATGGCCCACTCGCTGTCACTAATTTGACTGGGATAAGGACCGTTGATAGAGACGTTTGATTTAGAAAATTCACAGAAATCAGAGCCATGCAATCCACCAGAACTGCACGAACCAGATCACTTCGACTCATCCAAGTCAAGGTCGACTAAATGGCATTGGAACATTCAACCCCATGTGAGCTCTAGACTCATCTCAGTACGGACCATAAATAACGGAGACGGATTGGCTACTCCCCGTGACACCAGCCCCGCGGCTGATGGTCAGTGCTCTGTGGGCCCCACCATGATGTATGTGTTTCATCCATTCCGTTCATCCATTTTTACAGATCATTTTAGGGATTTGTAGAAAAAATGATAGGGACATAAATCTTAGGTGGACCACTCCACAGGAAAACAATAATAATTGGATATCCACCGTTAAAATCCTCCTCAGCCCCACTGTACTTTTTATTTGACATCCAATCTGTTGATTAGGTCATAAACACCTAGATGAAGGGGAAAAAAATAAATATCCGCTTGATCCAAAACTTTTATGGCCCCAAAACATTTTTAATGGTCAATGTTCATTCAACACTGTTTCCTGTAATGTGGTCCACATGAGATTGATATATACCTCATTTTTTCTCTTATATCATAAAATGATCTATAAAAATAGATGGACAGCATGGATGAAAAATATACATCATGATGGGGCCGGGCCCACAGAGCATCGACCATCAGCCAATGGCCGGTGGCAGGGGGAGTTGCCAATCCTTTTTCCTTAAATAACCTCTTTTTATCATCCAGACCTATCCTACACCATGACCCCAACAAAACAGGTGGCACAATATGGGTGGGCTGGTCATCAATGCAGTTTGGCCCACCTGTACAGACTAATCAAAGGAGTCTTACCTGTCACGGTGGATCCCTGACCGTGGGCCCAACTGTGATGTATGTGCCTTACATCCATACGGTCCATCCCTTCTGTCAGATCATTTTAGGGCATGATTTAAAAAATGAAGCAGATACAATCTCATGTGGACCACAACACACGAAACAGTGGTGATTGACAATTAAAAACTTCGCGTGGGCTGTAAAAGTTCTTGATGAAGCTGATATTTGTGTGGTTGCTTTATCCCGGTCCTTGTGACTTTATCAACAGGTTTTAATGGTGGGTATTAATTACTGTTTCCTTATCAACTCCATCCATCCATTTGCCGATGTTATTTTATGACAGGAGCCCAAATGAAAGTGAGATCCAAAACTCGAGTGGGCCACACCACAGAAAACAATATGAATTAAATGCCAACCCTTTTTAGGTAATCAACGAACGAACCAACACCATCTCCTGAAATTACTTTTTTTGGCACTAGAATCACACGATATTTCAACCAGCGTAGGGTGCATCATAATGGTCTACCGTTAAAAACCTAACCAATACGGCCAAAAGCTCAAAAGTGATTGAACACATTACAGCTATTAAGCCATTAGAATCATACCAATTGAGTCAAGCTTAGAACTTACGGGCCACACCAGGAGGGATAATGGGGAAATGCACACAGTTGAAACTTTCTTAAGCCGGTGTTTAAAAAAAATAAAAATTGTTGGAGTGTTAATATCCCTCTATATACATGGATACATCATCCTTTAAGAGCTTAAGTTTTTTAAAAGAGCGGTGATTTGATATGGTATTAAAGCAGATGATTAAAAAATAACGTATCAATGTATATCGAAGAACAAATGATCAAAAACTAATGTATCAATGTATATTGAGGAGCATATGGTCAAAGAATGATATATTAATGTATATGGAGGGATATTAACACTCCAACAAAGGTCTTAACAGCCAACTTCAATATAAACTGGTTCTCATGGTGTGGCTTAATATAACTTCATTCATCCATCCTCGTATCTTAAAATGAGTCCGAGAAACAGATGAAGGCAAGTGGATACACACAAACATCATAGGGAGCCCATAGAGGCTTGTTACTCGGGTTACACAAGTCACATTGTTAATAAGTCGCTTTTTAACAAAATTCATCAATAATTCGGATTAGTGATGAATTGCAGGGCTGATGACATATAGGGTGTTCGACAGATGCACTCCGCAGTGATGAAACATATGATGCATTATAAAAAATAATTTACACTATCCAAAAACATTTAAATTCCACCTGTAATCCATTCAATGATTTGACTCACATAAATTTTGTATAATAACTTGGATAAATGTTATACACAAATCATGCGCACTACCATTGTTTTTTCTTACACACACTGACACTCACACAAACCGATGCCACATGGCACTCCATCCCACGATCTCAGAGTTTGTTTATGGGTAAGTGCGACCATGACCATGGAACTCACCTCAATGTATACATTGTATATCTATACTATTTATCCGATTAAAACAAAAGAAGCTTATTTTAGGATATGGCCTCAAAAATAAAGCAAATAAAAATCTAAAGTGGACCATACAGTATGGATTAAATTCCCACTATTAAAATATTCTCAGGGTCATAAAAGTTCTTAATCAAGCTACTATTTGTATTTTCCTCTTCATTTAGTTACATGTGACCTTATCAACATGTCATTATGGTGGACGTTAGGAAGTTTTTAATAGTGTATGTTCAATGACCATTGTTTCATGTGATGTGGTCCACCTGAAATTTGTATATGCTTCATTTTCCGGGACATGCCTTAAAATAAGCTAGCAAATCAGATGCACAACATGCACATACATCAAGATGGCCCTACAGTTAGGATCGCATGCTGAATCAGTGAAACAAATACTTTTTTTTTTTCTCATTTTTATGTTGCTTAAAAGGTTTTTGATGAAATACCTGTAAAACCACCGTTGTTATTTTACATATAGTGAGATTTTGAATGTGTAATTCATGCGTTTGTGAAAATGCTGTACTGGCGAACTCGGCTCAATCTTTGCTCGAATTATGCTCAAAATGGCCTAAGCTGCTAATCGAACTAGGCCGAGTTGGCCAATCAGGCTCGAGGTCCGAGCCAAGCTGAATTCAAGCTGGGTCGGCAAGTGGCCGAGTAGAGTCGAGCTATGGCATCTTGACTCGGTTCAACTCGTGTACACCTATATCAGAGTCAAGCTATGGCATCTCCACTCGGTTCAACTCGTGTACACCTATATCAGAGTCACGCTATAAAATTTTATTTTATTTTTAAGGCAATCAACATGTTGTCAGGTTGTATGACACCACACGGCAATACAATTCTCGATTTTATTGATTTGTTTAAACAACAACAACAACAACAGGGCATTTCGGTAATTCTTACTCGCCAGAAAATTCCATCCACAAAGGCATTATTTCTTGAAATAGGGATTTCTGAGGAATTTTGCCCTAAAAATCCCGACTTTAAATATTTAAATTTCTACCGCCAGCTAACGGCCATGCCAACTGCCAGTCTTCTCTCTGCAACTACCTCATTTTGTTTCTTTTTCATTTTTATCCCCAAAACCTCCATAAACACCACACCTGATAAAAATCCAATTCCCAAATACTCACCATTCCCAATCATCTCCTCTCCAATCCCAATCTCGGATGCTAATCGCTGATCCGCAAGTCGGGTAATGGCTATCTCCCTTCCGTTATCCGTTCTGTTTCCAAAGCTTACCGTATCTTACAGTTTCGGCACGTCTACCGTCGTCTCTCTGACGCTATTCTTCATCCTCCTATGCGCTTGTATCGTCATCGGTCATTTCCTCGAAGAGAATCAATGGGCTAACGAGTCGATCACCGCCCTTCTTTTGGTGCATCCTTTTAATCACAACTCCAGTAAATCATCAGTCGTTTTTTAATTTTTTTTGGTAATGAATGGAAATGATAGGGAGATCCTTGCGAAGTGGATTGTGGGTTTCTGTTACAGCACAGTGGCGAGAGGAAAATGGATGGTCAGGAAAAAAAGACCGACGGGCCTACCCGTCAAGTGGACCAGCCTGATTTGGCCCCAGTTGATGAAGGGGCCAGACTCCACATGTGTGCTGTGAAGAAACTTCAATCCTTTATTGGGGAATCTACTAATTAGGCCTGTTTGGATGCAACCTCTGCAAAAGGGGTTTCAGTGAAAAAGGGTTTTTCCAAAATTTTTGTTGGTTGATTTGCTGAAAACCAATATGATTTGTGTCCACTGCGTGGGCTTTTTAGCGGCCATTTCGATGAGCAGGGGATCAAAATAGCATTCGTGAAAGTGCATCCAAACGCACTTTGCAAAGTGGGGTTTGGCTTAAAACAGCATTTAGGCACCAAACGATTGTTTTGAGGGTACATCCAAACAGGCCCTTATGGGTTTTTGATCTTAGTACTCATTCCTTATGTAGTTTTCTTTTTCAGTGGTAGTTGTTTGGATTAAGATTTAGAGAATTGTATGTATGGTTATAGGGTTTATGCGCTGGAGTAGTGGTTTTGGTAGCCAGCAAAGGGAAGAACTCTCGTATACTCGTTTTCAGCGAGGAGCTTTTCTTCATCTATCTTCTTCCTCCGATAATCTTCAATGCTGGGTATGTCCTCATTTTGCAAAACTGGGTTTCTTGTGATTTGTCTTGTTAGTGAGTTTGAAAGAGGAAATATACAGATCTTGCATTTGTTCAGCTTGACAAGCTCTACATGTGGGTCCGTTTCTTGTGATCAAGATTGTTAGTTTGGTTGGCCTATGATGGATTTGGGACACTCCACCAAACCCAACTGCCAGATGCTGCTCCCGCTCTAATACCAATTTGATGGAGGACAATTAAACAATTGCTCTAAAAGCTCGAACTGATAGAGCATGGAGAATTAATCCCTTTATCTCATAGCCCAGGCCCTACATCGCATGGGTTAGGACTTAGGACCTCGGCCGAATCCCCCTCTTGGGCCCCATTTCACATGGATTCCGCTTCACATGAGCTACCCGCTTCACACGGGCCGCCCACCCCGAGTGTGCCCCTGCATCCCACAGGCAATCCCACTCCGGCCCGGTGTGAAAATGCCCCTGCATTAATATGAAATGGCAAGATCGTAGTCCAAAGCCTACAATGGTTAAGATCATTGGAAGGAGGTGATTTCAGTGGCATGCCAAATTGCCCTCCATTATGAGGCTACCAGATTAATAGTCTGGATCATCAAAAGATGGGCACCACCATCCGACAAAAGCATGTTATTTCTATTTCTTTATTCCAATACTATCCCATGTTTTCTTGCATGTACGCTATCCAATTCCCAGTCAGATGGTGATGGAATGTGAGGCCCAGTTCATCCCATCACCTGCTAAAATATTAGAGGTTAGCATATCAGGCCCCACACCCATTTCCATCCAATGACGAAACTGAAGGTTAGAAAATCTCACATGCTGTTATGATATGCAAATCAAACATATGTTCAGTCTCCTTTTTTGTTATACCTTAGTCACAGCTTTTTTGAATGCATATCATTTCAAATAAGTGCCATTTGAAAAGAGACATGCCAAAATTACATTCCAATGCAGTCAGTATAAGTTCTAGTGCTTGTTATTTTGCTTGTAAGTCCTAATGATCCTTGTAAAAGGAAAAATTTCAATTTCCAGATTTCTATAACATTTTCTTCTCACATTTGTTCAATCCCTTTTCCAACTAAAGTATCATATGATGCTTAATCATAAAAAACCAAATCATTTGTTTTACCTATAAAGGAGAAACATTGTGCCCACATTTTGTTAGTATAATATTTTGATCTGGCGGGCCCACCTTGGGATGCAACCAATGTTCGAGTTATCGGTATTGCTACAAGTGTTGCTGGCCGGAGATAAAGATATGATATCGTTATCGTTGATAACTGGAAATGCTAGTAAACATGGGGAAAATTGTGGAATTTTTTAATGAGACTTCATAAGATGCCTAAATATTAATATTTGCATATTTATGAATAAAAAAATTGTAAAAAGAATGCATATATAATAAAATTTCTTTTAATAAGGGCTTAACAGCATGTGCTAATGTAAGAAATCAGTCTAATAGTAACACAACAATCACTAAAATCTCATTAAACCAATTAACAAGCAAACAAACAGGCATAGTACATTCATACATTTTTACATCCATGCATAATTAAGCATATAATTTATAAATACAATACATATGCATGATGGTCTAACCATCATCCATCCATATAACCATCCAACCACCCATCCATCTATTCATCCCATTCAACCTACCAACCAACTATCCATTCAACCACCCATCCATCCATCCATCCAACCATCCATCCAACAATCCAACCATCCCATCCAATCTTCCATCTATTGATCCATCCATCCAACAATCCAACCATCCCATCTATCCAGCCAAACATCCAACCATCACATCTATCTAACTATCCAAACATTCACCAACCGTCCCATCCATCGAACTATCCAAACATTCATCCATCCATCACATCAAATCATCTAAACATCCATCTCATCCAAACATTCATCCATCCAACCCATTTTTTTGTCTAACCATCAATCCACCCCATCAAATCATCCAAACATCCATCCATCCATTCCATCTATCTATCCAATCATTCAAACATCCGTCAATCCCATATATCCATTCAACCATCAAACCATCACATCCAATCATCCAATCATCCATCTATCCATCCAACCATCCCATCCATCCCATCAAATCACCCAAACATCCATCCATCCATCACATCTATCCATCCAACCAACCATCTAGTCATCCCATCCAACCAACCATCCTGCAACAAGCACCTATATCTCCCCTGTCGGTTGAGCCTAGCCATCCAATGAAAATAGACAACTATAACAAATGGTCCAAATACAACAGAGGGAAAATCAGATGGTTATGATCATCTGAAGTCGAAGGTTTTTGGAGTGTTTTTCCACTTTCCAAAGAGCAACCTTTGCTACTTCTCGCATGAAATTAAGATCCTTTCTTACATAATCATGCAATTGAGTTTGACATTTTGAAACTGCAAACATGTTTCTAGTTTTCAGGTCAAGAAAAAGCAATTTTTTCATAACTTCTCGACAATCTTGCTATTTGGAGTGGTTGGCACACTGATATCTTTCTGCATCATTTCGTTGGGTAAGTTCTGCAATCTCCTCTAGTGTTCTGTGGATGCCTTTGGATGCATAAGTCAGTTGATTCCGTGGATGCGTTTGGATGCATAAGTCAATTGATTTGCAATTTTTCTGTTTATTTGAGTGAAACTTACAAAAGCCATTGATGTTTCAAAGTATTTGTAATGAGGGAGTAGCCCTTAAATTGCGTCTGATTCATTTTAATTCCAACTTGAAAGTTTTTAATTCCATTTTACTAGATTAATTATTGCAATTTAATTCATTAGCGCATCCAGATGCACCTTAAACTTATATTATGAGACTTTATCTCACTTAAGCATTGAAAAATTGTTGAACTAGTAGGTGAATGGGTTTTGGTTGGAAGTGTTTACTGCTCTCTGGGAGTATGAGACAATCTTTTTGATGTGAAAGGTTTGCTAGAAATGGATGCATGTCATGCTAAGAGGTTTGCTGAGCACGCACACATGTACAAGGCAGCTGTCTACATGCCTGCAAATGTGCCAGCCTGGCACATCCAATCCACCCATCAGTTGGGTTCGACTGTGCAAATGCTCTGGCCCAAAATCTAGTTGGTCCACTCATCAAGTTGCCCAAAGCATTACAAATAGGCAGACACCTCTGAAAAACCTTGGCCAATTTTTTTTTTCAGCCATCCAATTGTTCCATAAACTGCAGCGAACCTGATGAGTGGACAGGCCTGATTTTGGGCCAAGGCATCTAAACAGCGGGACCCACATGAGATCAAGCTCGGATCTCACACCCGTGACCTTGCCGGCACGTGCTGTTTCATTGGGCTGACTAATACACTTGTGTGGGCTTAACAAAGTTGCTATTTTAAAAGGAAATACAGGTTATTCTAGATAAACTTGCTTGTCCTGATTAGAAGGTATTTGTATTGGGTTAGAAACACACATCTACACAAAAGGTAGCAGACCAGTAGTAGCAGTGTTTTGAAAAAAAATGATAGTCCCTTGTGGTGAATGAGAGAAGTCGCCACATTAAGTCACTACAAAACCAAAGGCCCACCAACAGCTATGAACATTTGACAAGTTAAAGCAACAAAAAGAAAAGAAAAAAAGGAGAAGAATTATTTGAAACCCAAAAAGAAATATCTGAATTAACAAAAATATTGCCTTTGTGGGAGATCATGATGATTCATATGTTAGTATGTTGGGCCAACCAAAAATATAATGGGCTACAATGAAAACTGGTTTGACCGATCTGTCTGGCTTATGGAAAACTGGGAAACAATTTGTTTAGTTAAATCAGGACAGTCCCAACTTGTTTTCATAATGTAAATAAATAAATAAAAATACAATACAATATATTGTATCAAATGCTAATGATTATAATCACATATTCACCCTGTGGCATAGTATGAGGAATCGTTGATATTAATACATCAACTTCTTCTTCTTATTATTATTTTGTTTTGTTTTCCACACAGTTCTAAAACTCGGTGATTCAACTCAGCGAGATTTTGAGCCAAGTCACCATGAAACTCGATCGAAAGCTTGACTCGTCGAGTCAACTCGATGACTTGGTTGACTAAGACTGGAACTGATTCGCTAACTTTGGAAGAGATTTTTCAAAAAAGTAAGAAGTGGGCTTGGAACCCTGAATGCCTAACAAAGCACTTTCTCTAACCAAGACGCCAAACTCCATCTATCTGCAACTTCTTCCATTATTTTTATATTTTATCAATACATCACTATCCAAAATTATAAAAATATTAATTTAGTAGTTAAATATTAAGTTGAGTCAAGTAAAGACTCATCCTAGTTTTAGAGTCAACCTGATCCTGCTAAACATCGAGTTGAGTCGAGTTCTTAAGTTTTTGAATTATGGTTTTCCATTGCAATGACTTGCTCAGTTCTAGGTACTAGTAGGACTTGGATATGCTATGCAATTTGTTATTTCGAGCTACAGCTCTGAAGTACTGGGATGGCATTCTTTCTTCGATTAGTATGGAAGTGTTTGCATTCTTGCAAGAATCTTCCGTGACCCATTTTTGCTTTCTGAGATTGATAAAGACTAACATATTATAGCTTGCATTGATATATCTCAGTGATTAGAAATGCATAATATATAACTCCATTACAAAGTTCAACTTCATTTATGCTTCTCCCGAACTTTTGTAGGCGTGTTTTTTCTATTTAAAAAGATTGGTGTGTCATCCTTGGGGCTTCAAGATTATCTAGGTATGTAGGTGATTCATATATCAAGTTTCCTACTTTCTAGTGATTTTGCATCTGTGTATATTGAAAGTGATATATTTGCAGCTCTTGGTGCCATCTTTTCTGCCACGGATTCAGTTTGCACATTGCAGGTAATATCCGATTGATCTAAATGAGAGAAAAAAAAAAATATAATCTTTGAATTTCATACATATTGATTGATGCTTGTGGTTGACGTTTGATCCTTTTTCATGTTAAAGGTCCTCAATCAAGAAGAAACACCCTTGCTTTACAGTCTCGTATTTGGGGAGGGGGTAGTGAATGATGCTACTTCCATTGTACTTTTTAATGCAGTCCAAACACTCGACTTCAACAACTTTGATGCTATGACAGCCTTAAAACTGTTTGGGACCTTCCTCTACCTGTTCTTCACGAGTACTGCACTTGGTATTGCAGTAAGTTTGTAGTTCTTTGATTGTTTAAGTAGTAGTCTATAATCTGTGAGAGATGCATATAGTATGGGATTGACATACGGTCTATCATACATTTTCTATACATGTACAACACGTCTCTCTCTCATAATCATACTTCACAAACTTGCAGATTCGACCAAGGAATCATTGCTAGTCATCTCCGGTACCATATGAACTTGTCAACATATGTGTTGACTCAAAACTGAGTCCTGTATTTTTAATGATCAAAGCCTGACTCAGGCCAACTTGAATGTATTTGTTTCCCTATCGTACTTTTATTCGTGCCCGTAGCATAATGGTAGATGGAATCTTTCAAAAGAAAAATGTTTTACATAATACTTTCAAAAGGGATTTTTTTTTTTCCTTTATATTATATCGTTCTAATTTCAACCTTTTCTGTGTTTTGTATCTCTCATTTCTTTCCATTTTAAATTATTCCTAAACCACATTTTGTCATTTTAGTTCGTGAGTGGCAACTAGGTCATCATCAATACAGTTCAATTCAATTCCGCATGTCTTTCCATGTAGTTCACCTTTTGTTAAATATGTTTTACATTTATATAATTTTTTTTACTATTTTTGTAATACTAGAAGTGATTTATTTTCCTTTCCTTTTCCTTTTTTTGAACTTAACAGAAAAAGTTTAGGCCCTGTTTGGTAGAAGCCTAAAAATGAGTTCAGCTCATTTTAGTAAAGAAGGATTATGTACAATACATAATCTCTTTTTTGAATAAAATGAGATGAACTTCATTTTTAGGGGTCTACCAAACAGCCCCTAATATCTAGTATATATTTATTTAGTTAGGTCATGAGAATCATAATTCACCCAATTGTCCAAGTCAACAAGTCCCCTGTTTTACTCTTTGGATTTTGACAAACTAGAGTTCGACGATAGAGTTTGTGAACTTGTCAGAACATTTAAGTTTTATCGGTTGTATGGTACTTTAAAGTGTATGTTTTCATAACTTATGTTTGTGTGGAAGCATACACTCATCTAATTATGTCAATTGTTTGTTGGAATTGTTTCAGGTGGGTCTTTTAAGTGCATATGGCATAAAGACATTATACTTTGGAAGGTTTAATTGTGTGCTTTTACTTGCTATTCTAGTTTAATGTTGTTCTACTTAATTTTCATATAATTATGTTGCTCCTTGCTTATTTTCATATACTTATGTTGCTTCTTCTTTTTTTTTTTGGTTAGCTTGTTAGTACACACACTCCATGTTAGCCACACCCGCTAGGGATCGATACCAAGACCTCAAGTGTTGAAACGAGGTATCTCCACTTCTTGGTTATGCACCATTTCCTTCAAAAGGAAGATGTTGAGAGGAAATAAATACATCATATGTTTAACAATGCCATATTGCAAATCGACTTTGATAGGGAAATAAGTATTTTTGAAACAAAAGGACTACGTTGTCAGGTTTAAAGATGGGCATTTTCATCCTCGAGGTCTAACTAATCCTATTGTTAGGCGATAAATTTGATTACTTTACGTGCTTAATGTTCAGGTTTTTCACTAGAACCTCGCATTTTACTTATCCTCATGCAAATTCATTTTTTAGTATGAAGGTAAAAGCCCAAATGGTTAAAATGATTTTTAAAAAAAAAGGGTTTTGTGTAATTTTGCTCTATGGAGCATTTTAGTAATTGAATGACCAATGCATTTGTGATTAATGAGTCCCATGACCAGGAAGACTTATGGCACAAGTTTGAAGACATATTCGTAGATCTTGATGTAGGACAAGCTGAACTGATGGAGCATGGCGAATTAATCCCTTTATCTCATAGCCCAGGCTCCACATCGCATGCGTTAGGACCTCGGCCAAACCCCCCTCGTGGGCCCTACTTGTCATGCCCCAAAATCCGGGTACAGAGTGTGCACCTTCAGACCCGAGTTTAAGTTCGTAACTTGTACACAAAGTATACTAATTTAATTCCTTAATCAGTTTATTCAAAGATGATAATCATATTCAGTCTAAGTTCCACTGTAATTTCAATCACACATACATAACACTTAGCATCAATCAACCAGGCATATATAAATCTTGACAACCCTTAAAATAAAATAAACCTAAAAAAATCATTCATTTATTATATCATCGTACTATAATTATGTTTATTCCATACTAACATTGTGTTAATGAAATAAATCTAAATAATTTCTTAAAATATCAAAATCAATACCAATATACATTTTACGTTAATCAAACTATGCTAGCAAGTAATCAGAAATGGTCTTATGCCGCCACTTCATCTTCAGATAAGTATGGCCATGTTTCACATTGATCGTGTTCAAGTACGGTGTATCCTTCCGGTTCTTACACCACATCATCTGCTAATGACTCCTCTATACAGTTTTTCCATCAATAAAAATGTAAGCTGGCCAGGCTTAGTGAAATAACCCAGCATGGTTCATAATCATAGCAATTAAAATAACATAAAAATGTATGTACAATGATATGGATGCAAATAATGTATGAATGCATCAGATGAGATGATCGTCCATCTGCTTGGGTTGGAGGTCGTCAACCCGCATCCACCCATTGGGTAGGCTTGGGCATAGCCCGCATTTGGTAACGCTCTACCAGGATCGACATTTCTTCCAAGGAGGGCCCCTAGGATCGACCATGCATTATGTAAAAGTAATGAATGATGGATGATATGTAAATGCATATTTTTCATATTTAACATAGTTGTCTTGATCAAAATATTCACATATGAATTTAGCGTACAATTATCATAACAAAATACTCAAATCAGTATATCAATCAATCAAACAATCACAAACGATTTATTTTAATTTTAATGAATTATGAGACAAGTTGGGTTACTCACCTGAGTCTGGTAGTGTAGAATCCACAAGGTAAATGGGTTGGTTTGAATTCAGAGATCCTATCAGTTATATCAATAACATTATTATTCATCTAGTTATTTTACATGGTGGGGCTCACCTTTGATTAACATCCTAGGTGACCAGATCTAAAATAATCAAATAATTAAAAATTTTATTTTATATTTCTATCTTTTATTTCCTTTTTAAGATTATAAAATTGATTGAAAATTATTTGATCGGGGTGGCCCATCGGACGATCAGATCATTCAAATATTTGAGGTTTGGTTATGTTTTGCCTCTACACATTTGATAAATGGTGTGGATCTAACCACACATACACCAATGGCCCATCTCAACCTTCTACGCCAAGTGATACCAACACTTGTGCAAAAATCTAAGATTCTTTATTAAACATTTATAGATTTGACTAGTGTGGCCCATCTGATGGTTAGATTTATCTGAAAATTAGGGCCCTTGTATATTTTGGCCTTAGGGATCATATGATTCGTATAGATCTATCTTAACACAATCAGATTCCATCTATTTTATTTATTCTTAAAATATTACTAATTAGATCAGAAATCATAAAAACATCACTTTATTAAAATTGACTCTACACACCTATACGATGATGGTGTGGATCATCCACACCATCCATTATATAGATTAAGAAAAAATTAACAACATAATAAAAAATTAAAAAGATCTAACGATTAGGACTTCCCTAATCGAGCCTTCTTAGAATTTCCTCTTCCTTTTACTTTAGGGCTTCCTATCTCCTTCTTCTTCTTCTTCTTTTTTTTTTTTAAATTTTTTTTTTTTATAAATATGTAGAAACCTTCTGTATCCCTTTTTAAAGAAATTTCTCATAAGATAGGATGAGCACATCCTCCCTTATCCTAAATTAATTTTTTTAAAAAAAAAACATTTGATAAAAATTATTATTACTACTTCAAGAATTAATCCCTAAACCTCTCTCTCAACTAAAAACATCTTCACCAACTCAACTATTGACTTGTTTTTATTTTTTAAATTTAAAAATAAAATCTTTAAATATTTATTTTAATTTTTTTAAATGCACCAAAATTTAGGGTTGTTACACTACTTCACACGGGCCGCCCACCCCGACTGTGCCCTTGCATCCCACAGGCCACCCCACTCAAGCCCGGTGTGAAAATGCCCTTGCATTAGATCTCTTCTCTCACAAATGTGGCTAAAGCGATTACTTGCTCTGTACAAGATGTTGGATAGAGAAACTGTGCATCTACATGATTCTTGGATCATTAAAACAATTAGTGCTAAGTTGTATACTCAACTAATTGGAATCAAGGATAAGTTATTTCCTTTTCTCCAAGACTCGAAGTCTAGATCTGCCTGGGTTTTGAGTGCTATACCTGCTAGTTAGAATTTAGGTTGGACTAATGTTGGCTTTTATGCCCTTGAAAGCCAATCACACCATTCGCTTAGTCCATAATTGTTGAAATTGTTTCCAGCTGCATCTCATACATCATATGGGTCGTATATTGTTCGTGTATTGGTTCAACCAACATGTGTCCATAGGTTGACATTGTAGCCAACTAAGTACATTGGTTCTATGACAATGAAACATAAGATCTGGTTGGGCTATTCCTTGCCTATCTGGCATGATTTGCAACTAATGATAGATCTGGACAATCTGTTTATATGGTTGTTATGGGGCTTGATGACTGTTCAAGCTGTGTGTTAAATTTTAGCCAATTTGAGTGGTTTCTCAACATCAGTACATAGGTGGGTACATGCCTTAACATGGCACACCAAAGGTGATCATGAAGGAACGCTCTTTGTCCATAATAAATACATGACTGTTCAAGCTGTTTTACTTATCCCCTACCCGACGTTCGAAATGATCAATTGGCATTTTTATAGATGGCTTTAGTTCACTAAAAGTGACTCTTACATGGTTGGGCCCAATTTTTTCAATATCAGTATCAATGGACGTATCGTGCCCTTCGAATATGAAAATATATCGGGTATCATATCGGTATGTATCGCTGTTTTTGGGAAACATTGGGAAATTGGTTGAATTTTTCAATGAAACTTCAGGATATGTTAAAAAATACATCATTTCACATTTAGAACCCAAAAGATTACAAAAATCAAGCACACAATAAGTTTTGTTTGTGTAGGGTACTAAACTATGCGTTGTCAGATAGAAGTGATGCAACTGTATTAAAAATCAGTTCTTATAAAATAATAAATAAATAAATCACTAATATTACTATAATTCATATCACTTATTAGCACATTCAATGTATAAAATACTGACACTAGATATGTCGTACAATACATAGTGCATTTATTTAAAAGTATATTCTTTAATTACATTTTATGATTTTTTAAAAATAAATAAACAAATGTGGTTGATTTTAAGATCAATATACACTCATAAATTAAAAAATATATATATTAGGCATACATAACATCTGGTCAATCTAATTGTTTTCAGATAAAATTATTTTTAATTAAATTTCAACATTTTTTTAAGAGTTTTTTTTTTTTTTTTTTTAAATTTCAAAAAGCTCCGTTAATCTATAGATCAGCCTCCAAGCACTCTGATGTGATTTTTTCAACCTCTAATCACAAGTTAAATGGGTGAAATGGAGAATATTTTAGATTTCCCCTATTTTTCCAAATTCAAAAATCGAAGGTTGAAAACCTTGATCGAGCACGCAAAACATGCAAAATCATAAATTATGAACTTCATTCCATTAATTCTAAGGAATTTAAACTAGAAAAAAACTGTTCAAATTTGCAAAAACTCACCAATTTGGGTTATGGTACTGCACGCTCTCTGATCTTGATTTTCGCCACCAAATCCCTTTTCGTTTCTAAACAATTAAAAATGAGCGGTCGAAATTCCTTAGTAATGTAATGAAAGAAAAAAAATATAATAATAATAAATAAATAAATAATCTGGAAAATAGATTTTTTTTGGGATTTTTGGCAAACTTTTCAATATTTTCACAAAGGGGATTGGCGAACTTAAGGTATTGTCTATACATTGCAATACATTGCAATATATTGACCGTTACTGGAAAGTTTCCCAACTAAAGCCTAGTATCGTTTCATTTTTGTGTGATATTGTTAATATCGGTTGATATTATGGATATTGCAATCATTGGTTGGACCATAACTAAGTGATTTGGGTCATCAACAAAGAGACTTGGTTGTGTTTTCACAAAATGGAATCCACGTTAATAATATTTGAAAGCTTGATCACTAGTGACTATTAATCAACATGTTGATCATACACGTCTTTCAGGTCCAAAGGATGTTTTTGAAAGTATTTTTGGAAAGACCTAAGTTTTTGAACTTTTCAAGTTGTTTAAAGTATAATCGAGTGATGGTGGTAGATCTTCAAATCCTACATGTGTGGCCCACTTTTATGGCCTTAGGCCACCTAATGGAAGGTGATGTACTGTGGAGGGATGGGGTTTATTGAGAGCAGCAAATGGTTACATATGAAAGGACATGATCCCTCACTAGACTAAAGGGAGTGATGAAACCTTTATTTTTGAGAGTGGGCATTTTGGTCTTTTGACCATATTTCTCTATAAATATGTCCATAAGGACACATGTCGAAGCCTTAACCATTCCTTTTCCTCTCTCAAAATTTCATAAGGGAAAACCTTATGAGAGAAAAAAAAAAAAAAGGTGAGGATCATCACTCCCTTGAAGAAGAGTGCCGAAGACATTGGGTGTGACTTGTGAGAGTCCTTTGGGGGCTAGAGCTTCGATCACAAGGATTGCAACTTATCCTCATCCGTTCTTTCGATGAAGTTAATCTTACAAGTACAAATCATATTTCAGATTATGCTATTTGAGCATGCTCTCTCTCTTTCTCACACTTTTGCAATTGATTTCCATCCTAGATGCCCGTAGTGTTACAAGCTTAGAAATGGTGCCTCCAAGCCCACCTTATATTTTGAGTTCTAACCAATCACTATCATTGTTTGGAGTATCCCCAATATTATGGAAATATCCCTGATATTATCCATATCTCTAGTTTCGCGATACCGGTAACACTGGTAGTCTCAGAAATTTTTAGTATTGGCAATGTATCGCTAAGTATTACCAATATATTGATATCACCATTGTATTACCATTATTTTCAACTGTGTAAATTACAGGTATTGCTTGTATTGCCAATGTATCGATATCGCCAAAAATTTGTTTATTAAAAAAATTATTTCAATTTTTTATGGGCGCATGGTTGTATGCAGTTTCAAATTGTTGGCAATAATATCAATCATATTGTGATATTATCATTATTGCAACATGGGCGATATCGAGACCACGGTCATTTCCTTTCTAGTTGTCAACGATTTCTCGGCAAAATATCGTGTGTTGTTGATATTTTGAAATATCGATGGATGTTTAGATGGAAGGTTGGATGGATGGGATGGTTGGACAGGTTTCATATGAAAACACACGTTTTTAGGCCCCCATTATATGGAAATGTATTATGTGTGCATTCTTTTTGCAAATTTTTTATTCCTAAATATGCAAATATGTGATTTTACCATCTACCAAAGTTTCATTGAAAAATTCCACTGTTTCCCCAATGTTTCCCTGCATTTTCCATTGTCAGCGATATTATCAATGATATTGATATTGTTTCTGTATCCCCAGCCAGTGAAACTTGTAGCAATACTGATACTTCGAACATTGATCGCTCTTATGGTGTAGCAAGAGTTTGGGATTTAGAAAATCCACCAAAACCTAATCCTTGCGATATTGAATACTTGAACCCATAATTGGTTAACATAGTAGTGCGCATTTAGTGTGCATGCATGGGAACTAACCTTTCACTTGATGCATGGTTTCGCAACTCAAACCCTTTTATTAAATCTAATTTCCTATACTAATTCAAATTTGAAAGTGCGATTGCTCTTGGATGCCTCCCCCTTGGTTGCTTAATATATACTACTATGAAGTATGAACAATCCTAAGTTTACTCCACCATCTCAAGTAATGCTCAAACATAAAAGATCTTCAAACAAATACGAGGGCTTTCTTCAACCCTTTTGAAGGTTCATTTGCAGCCATAAAAAACTTCCTACCGATTCAATCCTTTACTTCACTCTGGTTTGAAGTACAATGTACAAGCTCATGTCATTGACAAATCAATTGATTGAAAATGTGACTCAAGTGACTAATTATTCTCTAACTTCAAAGAGTAATACATAGTGCAAGTATTAGAATTACACACAAAGAAAATGGTGAATATAGGGAACGTATATGGAAAATCTAAAAGTTATTATAGAAGATCTATGAAAAAGAAAGAAAAAAGAGGGAAATATGTCAGTGTATGAAAGGTGGAAAAAAATCGAACAATACCATATTTCCATTCAGAATAATGGAATTTGACTCAAATGATGGGATTGGGTAGGATTTACATGTAATTATTTGACTGAGGGTGAGGCAATCCAGTTTATATCTAGTTTCTTGCTCAAGTTAGGATGACTTGGAGTTTGAACCCATAGATTAGTTGGATGCAGCTCTATGCTGCAACCACAGGTCATGAGTTCAATCCGAACCTACCCATTAGAGAAAGAAGTTTACTTGACTTGGATGGTGTACAAGTTAACTCTTCAGGTTTTTAAATCTTATTTTGAAATCTGTATGTTGGGTCCTATGTTTTAAAAACCAGATGGCTAGTAATGTCACTGTTAGAGTCAGATCAGACCAATTTGGAAAACCATTAGTGGTACCTACCCCAATGAATCATTGATTGGTGGATGTCATGATTGAATTAGACTGTCTGGTTAGTGGGCACATATTGGATGAAAGATAGCCTGAGAATCACACTGCTTAGAAGTTCATAACTAATATGATATGTTACTCATTTAAGGATTGGTTCATAAAATGGAGCCGACTTTGGTATGTGGTATAGTAAAAGGAGAACACACACACACACACACACACAAACACACACACACACATTACTCATTTAAGGATTGGTTTATAAAATGGAGCCAACTTTGGTATGTGTTATACTAAAAGGAGAACGCACGCACTCACGCATGACGCGCACGCGTGCGCACATGCACACACCATGCTTAGGTCACATACAAGTTTGTTTTTATCATTTTATATTTCCTCAAAAAATGCAACAAATATACACATAAGTCATTGCGGTTTGCCGGTTAGCTCCCTATGTGATTAGACAATTGACTGAATAATAAATCATGATAAAATCAAATATTTACAAACGAACTATGTGACCATTGGTCCAGGTCAAACTGCATAAACATGGTGTTTTAATCTAAACTGTCCCGTTCCAAGGTTTATAGCTCAAAAGCTGCAAAAACAGTCCATGGAGGTTAACTAGATTGTCTATCCCATAGGTTCAGCTCAACAAAGTCTGACTGGCCACTCTGATCCAATTTTTATAAACTTTCTTACGTAACATATTCATCATAGTTTTGGAAAGCAGCTACGTATCAGCCATACTGGCTAATAAATAATGAAAGCAGTCATCCCTGTTATGCAATACACAGATGAATCAATCATTATGAAAGAAGGGGCTGTATTGGCCAATACATCTGACATTTTAATTGGTCGATACCTCTATTATAGATCCATATGGGGCCATAAAGGTCCATTTTGAACATTTTCATTTTCAATTTTCTTTTGTCTTTCCACTTCTTTCTTCATTTCAACCATAAAAGAAGCATAGAGACATTTTAAACTAGATCTAGGCATATTTTGAGGATCAAAACGAAAATTAGAGTGGGATTTGATGAATTGAAATGGAGTGGACCATTTTGGAAAATATCAGAAGAAGGGTTAAACCATCACTTTTTTTTTTTGTCGATCTTCTTTTTGGTGTATTTATAAGTCACAGGTCCTAATCTATCAAATCATGCTTGATTTGTGTTCGGTTAGGGCCTATTAGGTTGACTGTCAGCTGGTCAAGTTGACACTTCCCGACCAACATCCTTCTTACCAAAGAATGACTAGTTTACACAATCAAATACATGTCCTCAACAAAACAAAAAAAAAAAAAAAAAAAAAGAGAGAGAGAGAGAGAGAGAGAGAGAGAGAGAGAGAGAGAGAGAGAGAGAGAGAGAGAGAGAACATATTCGGGATTACATCTTTTAAAATCTCACCAATAAGTTTTAGATTTTCCCCAAAAAATTGGGCCATTAGGGGGTCGTATTATATCAGCCAACAAGCTAGCCACTACACAGGGCCGATGCCATTATGTAATACCTTGATATTCATAGATACAACAAATATATTTAATTGTTGAGGGAATATTTTAAAGGAATTTTCAAACCCAAACTCATTAAAGGTAGATTAAGAGGAGGGTTCCTGTTGGTCCAGAGATCAAATAGTTAAATTTGTTTAAATTCATATATTCACTTATGTATTTCTATGCATGTTTTAAGTGTAAATACTTTCTAATTAAAGAAATAATTCCATTTGTTGATTTAATTCACCTCATTATATTTAGGTTTTGGTCCTAATATGTTTCGTTAATTCTTTTTCAGGCATTCAACAGACCGTGAAGTTGCAATCATGATGCTTATGGCTTATTTGTCTTACATGTTGGCAGAGGTATTTGGCTTTAATTTTAATTATTTTTTCAAAACCCTAACTTGATAAAATTTTACTAATTTTTAGGCAATTTATTTTGCCATCATTCACATCTTTTTCTAAGTTTTTATGATGCGTAATAAATGTACTCCATTTCTCATCCATATAATTCCGTTAGAATTATACATGTATTTATTGTGCTTATATTTCAGTGCTCCTTTAGGGCACCATATCTTTGTATTATGGGTCATTTGGATGCCTATAAAATCCTTAGTTGTAAAGGGTTTATAGGTGTGTTTGAATGGCAAAATTTGGCTAAACACTTTACAAATGAACTTGCCCTTTATTTTCTTGGCAAAAAAGTATGTTTCATATTATGGATAAAGTCTTTACAGCTGAAAAGATATTATGAATAGAAGAACACGATGATTGATACACACTCATGCTGTATTGGGCCCACGGAGATGCATACAGTACTTCCAGTATGTCCATCATGTGCATCCATTGATGCTCTCCTACGACCTTGAAAATGCAACTTGATTGATCGTCAGATGGGCCACACGATAGGGATAGTTTGGAATGGTACTCCCACCATTAAAAACCTTCTAGATTATGTGGCTGCCTATTATGATGGGTGTTGGATTTCCAATCCATCTAGCATGTGCATACTTTGATGTTCTCCTAGTGCCCTAAAAAATCAAGCCCTTTTTATTTAATTGCAGATTTTGGCAGGTTTTTCCGTCCCAAGTTCTATGTGGTGTGAAGACCTATTTTATTTATTGTAAACACTTAACAGTTTAGCCCAACACATAATCTGTTTAACCTGTAAACACTTTACCACTTAAAAGCGAAAAATAATAGCATGTAAACAGTTTACACTTGAAATTCTTTTCAAGTGTTAAAGTGTTTACTACTTCAAACTTTATAGGCATCCAAACGACCCTTTAGGTTATCCTTAACAAAGTAAAGTTAGAGAGATCATTTTCTCTTTTACTCAAAAATTTCCCATATCTCTCTTTCTTTCTTCACATGATATCAGAGCTAGAGTGTTCCCAGTGCTAGTTAATAGTGTACTATGTCATCTCCTTTCTTCCCCTTCTTTCCTTCCCTCTCCACTATACCAACCAGCAACCACACCAACCAGTGTTGTAGCCTACAACAACAATACCAACAAGTGCCGCCACCAGAGAAAACTATGCTAGACGACATAGTTGCCCCTAGTGCAAGCACCAACCAGTGTGGTGCCTATAATGACAGCACTATCAACAGCTGCCACAGCATCAGTTGGCTAGGCCTCCTAGGTCAGGGTTGCGGAGCAACGTCACCACTTCTATGGGCAGTTTGTTTTGTCTCAGATGGGCTCTCCTTTGGTGTAGCCAGATCCCTCAGGAGAGCTCCACCATTGTCTGTCCTTCATTGGTTTTTTTTTTTTTGAAAAGCTCGGTGCTACTTGAACTCACAATTTGCTGAAGTTGTGATGCTTGTAATATAAGAAGCCATGGCTTCGCCTGGTATTTTTGCTGATTGTTTGTGATTCGGTTCCTATTTGTTGTATTTTCCCTAGTTGTGTATATAAGATAGTTTGGGAATGAGAGATTGAAAAGTTACCACAATCGTGGTGGTCTTTTCATTAAGATCAACATCTCGGATTCATGATTACAAAGGTGGAGTTAGTTGGAACAAACTACCTGTCTTGGGTCTCTTCTTCGGGATCTTGGAGTAGACATTTCTATGTGTATTCCTCTCTATTGTGATAATCATATCACCTCGAATCCTGTCTATCATGAAAGAACAAAGCACATCGAGGTGGATTGTCACTTCATCCATGAAAAGGTCACATGCAGGTTGTTGTCCATACCTCGTGTTCATTCCAAGGGTTAACTTGTAACGCCCTGAAAATCGGGAGTCGAGTAAAAGTCTAACTCCCGAGTTCCAACGCATCACTTATGCAACATATTTAATGATGATTAAATATTGTCTGTATTAGTACATAAAACATGAATAAGATTAAGTCAAATCAGCAAAACATAATCCAAGGACAGTTGTAATATGCAAGCAGAAGACTGACTCAAATATGTATAACTCTACAAATCAGTATAAGTCCCCAAAGTATGTATGTATCGCCAGGTCAATAATTACATGTATTGTTTCAAATTTCAAAATATCAAAATGTAATAGGCCACTACAAGTATGACCCTGAAGCCCCGTCGATTCAGAACGGTCTATGAGAACGCGCCTGAATACTGCATGTATGAGAATGCCTCCTCATCATCCTCAAAGTCCGGCTCCACCTTGCAGGCTACGCCATCATCTGAACCTACAATAGGGTCTGGTTGGTGTTCAAGACACCGTCCCGTAACGTGGGAGTGAGTGATCAACTCAGTGGAACAATAAAGCAAAGGTTAACATGTTATCAATTCAGTTAAGCAGTAATGATAAAGCAGACATATCAGACATTCCTAGATACTCTTATTAATGCAAGGATGAAATGTAAGCATGATGCATGCCCTCGCCTACACTTCCTCGTGCGACACCATCTTACGGTCGCGACATGCTTTCTTCCCTCTGTACTCTTCAACCCGGGGCACATGCAGTGCGATGGAATGAGCGTGATTATCGAGTTATTATTAGTCCCTTTCATACAACAGGATTGGGAATCTAAGGTACCTCCCTTGTATCATTCCCAAACAAGGATTCATTCTAGGGTCGTTAGTCCTAGTTAATCTCATACGATGTTGCGGTTCTAGGTTACTGCAAAGGGCTCGTCAACAGATCAGTGCAGGCTTAGTTATACTCTGATTACTACGGAAAGGTTCGCCGCCTCACCGCTAATTCAGAGTATGCTCAAGGTCACTACAAAGGGCTCGTCACCTTATCAGTGTAGGCCGACAGCTCGAATACGGTGTCCCATACCACCGTATTCGGCTCACGAGTCTGAGTTGCTCACTGGTCACTATGAGGAGGCTTGTCACCCCAGCGTAGGCCGACAGCTCTACCACGGTGTCCCATACCACCATGCCCAGCTCATGAGTCTTAGCGAATCGAGGTACCAAGGTTAAAGGGGTTTTCACTGGTGAGTTTGGTACCCTAGATTCAAGCAGTAGCGTCCATACATGGTGAACATTCATCGAGTCAATCGGGTTACTTGACGAGCTCGACTAGCACGAGCGCACATCGAATTGATCGACATGAAGTGCATGAGCACTCCGTGTGGCCTAACCACTGTCGACAACTGAAGTACGGCTCGGACTCATCGAACACGTCCTGTGGGCGAAAACAACCTCAGCCACCAAATCAGAACCTGTTACCGATTGCCTGGACTATTACATAGTCCCAACCACACTCAGTACCAACAAGAGTTCATGTGAGATAATCAAGCAGTAAGTAATTCAAATCCTACAACCATTTAAGCATTTTATGAAATACAATATAAACATGAATTCACACATATGTATTTCATAAGTAATCAGACAATATAATATATGGTACATAGAGGGATTTATACACATAGTTAAGGTAGTTGAGAACCTTATCTCAACGCCCATATACAATACAATTCACCAATTACTTGTTCATACAGACAATTTATCAAACACTTATACTACACCTATCGACATACATGACATATGTTGATTTTTAACATATACTTGGACAAATCCTTCCGACAAAGAGTTGTCACATACACCATCATCATGCACTTACATCCCATAGCCATGGTAGGCATAAATCATGATTTTATATTCATTCAGTCATTTCAACAAACACTTAAATTGCACCCTTCAACATACATGACATACATCGGTCATAACATGTATTTGGGCAGATCCTTTCGCCAAGGAGTTGTTACAAATGCAACTATCTCCTATCCATGACAGATAATCATGGCAAACACGAATCCCAATTCTACACGCATTCAATCATTTCAACAAATACCTAGAATACACTATAGTCAATATAGTTCATATATATCTGAAACGCAAAACAAACGACGCATTTGGCGTGTGAAATAGCACCCACGTCAGTAATAAACCATTAACAGACATTGAAAGCCTTGAAAACCATAAACTATACGTTTATAGTCCGCACCTTTCGCTGGTAAATGCGTAACGAACTCAGTTTAAACACTAAGTCTTTGTTTACGGCACAACGGCAACCTATAACATAAAACAGGTTAGCCATTTTACCATTTACTCTACCCGAATCCCTAAAACAGATTAGGGTTAGGATTTCTTACCCGAAAATAGAATCAGAATCACCGATATAGCGATACAGATAGGTCGATTCAGCACGTGGAGCGATGGGCTCAGATACCAGGAACTCTCTCCCACTTTTCTCTCACGTTCTCTCTTTTTCCTTCTCTCTTTGCTCTATCATCTCTCCTAAGATTGCAAAATCATATGAAATGAGAGAGAGAGAGTTTAAGGCCCTTATATAGGCCCAAAACTGATGGGAATGGCCCCAGGGCCAAGGTATACTTAGGTTATATTCAAAGGGCATCTATTTCAGCCCAACGGAGCACTTCTGGTAGCCACTTTTCCACGTGCGGTTGGACTTAAGCTCTCTGACATTGGATCTAGGTCAGGCTGAGCTTTCGTTCTGATCGGGTGTGCAGATCGACCGTGGCGGACCAGTTTCAGTTTAACGGTCACGGTCACTCGATCAGGGTCACAAGTACACCGACATGTGTGGGACATTTCTCCTAATCCGATGGTGTATTTGGGTCAGATTTTGATGGTCTGAATCCTTATATTTAGTGCGCAAGCGACACGACTTAGATTACTTAAATTCGGATTTTATTTCTAAATATTTTCATATTTCTCACACACTTCGCTCCAGGCTCAAGTTGTGCATTTTTAAATATAATTAAGACTTGATTTCTGAGAGAGTTGTCAAGTCTAGTAATGCAGTCATAACTGTATAGTTTCGTGATCATCGGACACTCGATGTGCGGTTCAGGTCCAATACGAAGTTTCAAGGTGCTCCCGAGAGCAACTGAGTTTAGAGATTGATCCTAAGTTTTAGGATATTGTAGCGGTATCGATTTTACTCGTTTTGGGTCTTGCAGTTTGTATTTAAAGTGATTAGGGCCCATTGCACAGAGAATCTAGTTTAACGCTAAATTAATTCTCATTTAGTTTCTAAAGGATTTGGTCCTATTTGATTTCTGTCTGAGGTGGTACTTGGCCCTTTGTAGTTTGTATAAAAAGTGATCCAAGCTATTAATACTTAACTAAATTACGTCCTAATTACAACAGAATAAGGTCTAAGGGCAGTTCTACGTCCAAGGACATCCATTGCCAAGTTAGGAAAAATCCGGGATGTTACATAACTAGTTGATATTCTCAGTAAGAAAGGTTGTTCAATCTTCTCACCTTCATGACATCTTGAGCAAGTTGGGCATGTGTGACATCTATGCTCTAGCTTGAGGGGAGTGTTAAGAGTATATGAATTTATTGTTTTTATGTTTCAGTGCTCCCTCAAGACACCATATCTTTCCATTAGGCTTATTCTTAATAAAATAAGATTAGAGAGATCATTCCCTCTAACTCAAAAATTTCCCCTAATTTCTCTCTTTTCTCTCTACAAATTTCTCTCCTCTCTCTATATTTACAACTTTATTTATATTCCTTAAATGCTCCTAGAATGCATTGAGCTTGCTTCCTCTGCAAAATTGAAGATTATAAAGGTTTGACTTCTAAGTGTGGGTCATTTCAGTAATCTTTATATCCCCTCTTCCTTGTGATTACCAGCCTCATTTTTTCGTCCTCCCATCTAACAATGATGAAAATGACATCTTTAAATCATTAAAAGCATCAGTTTTTCAACTTTTGTGTGATGCAGTTCTTGAATACTAGATGTTAATGATTAAAACATTTTTTGCAGCTATGTTCTCTCAGCGGGATTCTAACAGTTTTCTTTTGCGGCATTGTTATGTCACATTATACGTGGCATAATGTTACTGAAAGCTCGCGGATAACAACTAAGTACGCACCCTTTCTCTCGAAGCTTCATTTCTTATTAAATAATTTTAAACGGGTATACTTTTCCCTATTGTTCGCATTTATTTATAGAACTTCTTCTGATATTGTCACTTGTTGTACCTTGACATCTTGGTAAAATGTTTATATGGAATATTTGTTTAAGAATAAGTTGGGAAAACAAAGCCTAAATACATGTGTCATTTTCTTGCATAAGCCACATGGAACCCTTTGATTTATGCCAAATGTCACAGTCAAAACGACAATGGTAAATGATAAAGCATTTTAGGGCCTGTTTGATTTTCTAATTACAGAGGTAATTCAAGGTAAATGAGTAATAATTATTTACCAGTGTATTTCTGGTTGGATTTCCAAGGTGATGTTGACCGCCACCTTTCATTTATAACTCTCTTCACGTCACCCGAAGAGAAAAATGTTAAATCATGGGGCCCACCATGATGTGTGTGTCTTATCCACACCGTCCATCCCTTTAGCCAACTCATTTTAGGGCATGAGCCGAAAAATGAAGCAGATCCCAAGATCAAGTGGACCACAACACAGGAAACAATGGGAATTGAACTCCTACCATTGAAAGCTTCTTGAGGACCCCAAAAGTTTTGGATCAAACTGATATTTTTGTTTCCCCTTTATCCATGACTGTGTGACCATATGAACAGGTTGGATGACAAATAAACATCAATGTGGGCCCTAGGGAGAAAACAACTTTCAACCATTGACGTCTTAATGATCATTGTTCCTTAAGGTGTGGTCCACTTGAGCTTTTGATTTTCTTAATTTTTGGGTTCATGCCTTAAAATGTATTTTTTAAAAGGATGGATGGTGTGGATAACTCACATATTTCATGGTGGGGCCCACATATTTAAATCAGTAATAACAAATATTGTATGGACCGCTTTTCGAAACAGAATTCCGGTGAGTTTCAAACAGGTGGGGTAAGTAATAATTACTTATTTCCCTGTATTTACTGGGGAAATTAAAAATCAAACAGCCCCTTAGTGTTACATTTATTTTTTATTGTTCTAGCTATGCGCTTTATTCGACTTCTAATCTTGAATGACATAATAGACCTTTTATCTTGTAGAGAAATGCATGTGTGCATGCGTGTGTTTTTGTAATCCTGTGGAATGCCATTTTTTAGGTTCATGATAATACAAGAATGTTAGTTGTTGGGGCTAACATTAGTGGCTATTGTGCCCTAAAAGTCTTTCCCTTCTCTTCCTCTTTTGTTCTCTCTCTCTCTCTCTCTCTCTCTCTCTCTCTCTCTCTCTCTCTCTCTCTCTCTCTCTCTCTTCTTTCCACTTTCTCCTTTCTCTATTCATACTTTCTACTTGGTATCAAAGCCAAGCTTTAGTGTTTGTTGAAGGCGTTCTTAGTTGGGCCCACTGGCCATTGCTAATGTCATCACACCATATGGGTGACGTAAGCAGTGTACTGTCAAATGGCCAAATGAAGAAGAAAAGTGCAAGATCTAGAAGAGGATGAAATTAGAAGAATTATTGATGCAGGATATGTGATTTAATGCTAGCATGCAACGTGGAGATTATGAAAGAGTCCATAAAGTATTTCAATTAACAAAAGATGCTAACTTACCAAGTAATTAAGAGTAAACAATAGGAAATAAAATCTGATTTAACCTAAATCACATATTTGCATGCTAAGAAATTGCATAAATCAATTAAAACTAGGATCGATGGAAGGATAAAACTTCCAATTTAGCATAGGCACGTTCCACATTCAAGGGACAGATTTATAGGTTTTATGATTAGGGTTTGGATGGGGAAAATCTGAAATTTGAAGAACTAGGGTTCATAGGAATTGAGAATTTTCAAATTAGGGTTTTTTTAGAAATTAGGAAAAATCTATTAAAGTTAGGAATTTGAGGTTTAGGGTTAGGGTTTTAGGAATAGAAGAAAGGGGTTTTGATATAAGGATAATAGAAAGCCAAAAGGGGCTAGGTGGGATTCACACGTGTGGCTGTATGGTCACACGTGTGGCATGGGGTGGATGGGTTTAGGTCGGTTAGGGTTTGGATTGTGAATAAGTATGAGAAAGTTGGGTTTGTGAGAAGACAAAGATCTGAGATGGGGGAGAAAAGAGAAGATGATGTGGGGATAGATGGAGACCTCGCGGTTCTGTTGATGAAGATTAGCCTTGCACTAATCTTCCTTCCAAATCGCATGGAAATATCTTCAAATCGCATGAAGATGGGAGAAGAAAGCAATAGCTTTTCTCCTCTTTTTTTAATCACAAAATCCAATAAGGTTGGAACTCACCCCTATGTGCTTTTATTATTAAAAATTCGGCATAATTACAACTATGCCACTCACTTAAGTGAAGTGACCCATCATAAAAAATAAGAAAACTAAAATATATATTATCAATCTCAACCATCAAATAACTCCTAAAAATAACAAAAAACATAAAGAAAGCTAAATCAGAGTCAAGGGGCCCGGATCTAAAAAATTCGGTGGCCTGATGGCCTGATTGACAAGATCCAACGGTTGGATCGACACGAAATAGAAATCCTATGACTAAAATGATCTCCTAAGCATCCCACATGCATTATCCCAAGGTGGGGTCTTTCTGATGCACATCCAATGCATGTGGGGTCTTCAAAATGGCCCAGCGGGCCTCATTTGGAACTCGTCTCTCATCTACAAAGAAAGTTGCGCTGATGTGGGGTAGTCGTCTGCGTCTCTGGTACACTTGAGTAGGTCCTCCGATGTTCCCATTAATCATGGTGATTTTTTCTAGGTATTTTGGTAAGTATTTGGTGGTTCTATTTGAAATAGATTTTTTTTGGAAAAGGGGTCCGATCCGTTTTTTTTTTTTTTTAATGTTGTTCTTATGGGGTCTTTTCGCATTGGTTTGATGTGATTGTGCATGTAGTCTCTGGAATAAAAAATTGTGACATTTCATTGAGATTTGAGAGAGTTTAGATGATTTTTTTATAGAGGGAAGTTGACGTACAACCCATGTTAAAGCTCTTTCGCTAGTGTTTTAGGTTGATGTTCTCATATAGAGACTTTATGGTGTGTTCGGGTTGTGTAGGCTCCGATATTTGATTAGTTATGAGCACCTTATGCATATTCTTATGTAGTTTCATGTAGTTGGAGAGTTAACACAGCCAGTGTTCGAGTTGTCGGTGTCGCTACAAGTTTCGTTGGCCGGAGATAAAGATATAATATTGTTATCGCCGATAATATCGCCGATAACCGGAAATGCAGGAAAAAAGGGGGAAACATGGAGAAAATAGTGGAATTTTTCAATGAAACTTCAGGACATGCCTAAACACATATATTTACATATTTAGGAATAAAAAATTTACAAAAAGAATACATTAAATTAAAAGTTTTCATTTAATGGGGGCCAAAAAGCATGCGCTGACCCAATCAGCAAAATATCATTTTTGGAGCTTTCTATTTTTTGCCCAAAAATAGAAGTTGAGTAGAAATTTAAAGAAATTATCCCCATTCAACTGAACCAGGGCCTGCCTGGATGTTATTTTCTGATACAATGATTTCTTTCTAGCAAAAGTGTCACAATTGTACAAAATCGGTTACGTGCCAAAGGTGGACCACACCATGATGATCAACTGGAATGAAAATCAGATCAATCTACTCTTTTGGCTGGCACACATGTACACTAAGTATTCCATCAGCTGCCCATTGATTTTGAAGTTGTGGCCCACCCAAAAATCGGTTCATCTTGATCATCATGGTGTGTCCCACCATTTTCATGGATCTGATATACTATCAAAGACATGTTTACAGTAAAAAAAGAGGCGAGATGTTCATTGGATGGCCCCAAAAAGTTTTATGGGCCCCAAAAAGTTTTAAATGGTCAATGTTCATTCAACACTGTTTCCTGTAATGTGGTCCACTTAAGATTGGGATATACCTCATTTTTGGTCTCATACCGTAAAATTATCTATAAAATAGATGAACGGCATGGATGAAACATATACATCATGGTGGGACCCACAGTGCAATGGCTGGTGGCAGGGGAATAGCCAATCCGTTTCCAATCCGCGCAGACGCGGCTTAGATACTGACAGGTTGAGTAGCGGTCGGCTGCTGAGGTGACGTCACCATGTTCTGTAGGCCCCACTACGATGTATGTGTTGTATCCACACCGTCCATCCATTTTGAGATATCATTTTAGGCCATGAGCGAAAGGACCACAGAAAACAGTTCAAGAGTGATTCCTACAATTGAAACTCTCCTAATGCTGGCCATAACGTTATTTGAAATCCAACCCGTTCAAAAGTTAAAAATGACACGAAAGAAGGGAAAACACGAATATTAGCTTGATCCAAAACTTACGTGGCCCTCCAAATATTTTTCAACGGTAGACATTCAATTCAACTATTTCTTATGGTGTGGTCCATTTGAACATTGGATATGCCTCAAATTTTTTTATATAAAGGCCTGAAATTATCTTTTAACGTGTATGGACGGAGTGGATAAAATAAATAAATCATGGTGGGCCTTACATGCGGTGGCCGGGCTGCCTTTATACACGCGCAGATTGTTTTCCGCGTAATGCGTTGATATATGCTCACTGCGTTCGTACGTAACTGGTGCGAACTTTTTGGTGGGCCATCATACATGATGGGAGTATAAAATCTGAACGGTCCACGTGATGCAGAACCCCATGAAACCTGTAAGGCCCAACTTTTACTTTGATCCAAAACTTTGGTGGGCCATGAAAGAAGAAAAATGTTTCATCTATTGATTTGCATTTCTCTTTTCTATAGCCTACCAGAGTTTTAGATCGGTATGAAATTTGCCCCTACGAGGTTTCATGTGATTCCGCATCACATGGACCGTCCGGATTACACTCCCATGACACGTGTACAAAGGTGCGCATGTGCGTAGGTGCGCATGCCTCATTAGGCTGGTAAGAAAAGAAAAGAAAAAAAAAACCCGATATCTATTACGGGTTTTTCTTTACGAAAAGCAAAAAAAACCCCAAAATTTCGTGGAAGAGATATCTCCGCCGAAGAAATGAGATATTTGAAAGAGGGTTGATGCAGAAAGGGGATTTTCAAACCTGAAAATCCGAACGGAATGGCACCGGGTGCTGTTGATCGATGCGTTCTTCCGAGCTCCAACTTCCGATCCGATCAACAAGTAGGCAATCTTCTCGATTCCGATATTTTTTCCGAAAGATGGGTTTTCTTATTTCCGATATTTTTTTCGATTTTTTCAAAGAGGGGTTTTCTCACGGATTTATGGGTTGTTGGCCACAGTTTTCCCGTGATAGGGATCGTGGTTGGTAGCTACAGTGCGAAAATCTCGATATTATCGGCGATAATCCAGGATTTTCGCCGATATCTCCGATTTTTCACCGATATCTGCGATATTTCGCCGATAATCCAAAGAGAAACGAAATAAGGGGGTTTCGGTATCGCAAGACTAGCGATACCGATATTATCGGCGATATTTCGATAATATCGCCGACAACTTGAACACTGAACACAGCAATATGGAATGTACTTCTTCTCATTCAAGTGATAACTTAAGTTCTTCGATGATTCCAAAAGGAGTCAGTGTTGTTAAATTGAATGATTTGCATATCACCACTATTAAGTTTGATAGTAAAAATTATTTGGCATGGTTTAATTCAGCTTATATGTTCATTAGAGGCTGGAGGAAGCTAGGATATCTAGATAGGACAATTTTGGAACTTGAGAAACCTAATCCTACTCATGAGATTGGGTAGCTGACAATATGATGATAATGGTGGTTACTTCACTTGATGAAGCTTGAAATTAGTGACATGTTTATGTACTGCAACTCTACTACCATTGTAGCTACATAAGAATTTGGCATCATTTGTCACCATTTGTAATAATATATCAATTTAATCTTCTCCTTTTGGAGTTTAATAGGAATCATAAAGCTTTAACTCCTTTTCCAATTTGGCATGGTATCATAGTAGGTTATCATTTGATCTTTGATATATATGTAGAATTCAGAGGCTTTGAGTATTATGGTCACCCCTCCCTCTCTTATGTCGGCTTCATGTCCTCGGACCCATGTGTATAATCATGTATATATTTTCATTTAAGGCCTCTGAAGTTCTTTAAGAATACACTCCCAGGCCTAGTCTTGACTGTAAGCCCCAGCTTTTCATCATTTTAAGCGCCTAATCAAGATTATCAAGAAGTTGGCTATTGATCAAATGACTACGCTTAATCAAACAAAAGATCCAAGACATCAATAAATTGAGAATTCCCCTATGCGGATACAATCTTCTTGGGTTGCCAAGCAATGAAGGCATCCGGGTTGTTTGATTGGCCCCATTGAATTTCACTCAAGAGAGGAACCTTATTTCATTGTTTCAGCTAGGTTTGTTCATTTTGAATTTTCTGAAGATTATGACATTGCATCTATAATTCACCAACTTCACATAATGGTTGGGTTTGACGAAATTGAGTTGAGGTAGCATCTATCTAGAAGACATCTAGTTTTTGCAATTATAGAAATACGAGACGTAGATTACTTCCTTGAAATTGGCATCGCTGGTTCAAATAGTAAAATTTAATGAATAAAGAACATATAAGTTACGTACTATCCCAGTTCCTAGCAGGAACTTGTCCATGTCCAGTGTAAGGGACTTGAACCTAGGCAACCAAGCATGAATCAAACCCAAGCCAGCCAAAGGCCATAGTCATAGGGTCCATGTCCAACCGATTGGAGGAAAAGGAAACCTACCCAGCTTAACAAAACCTGTTAATCTTTTTAGTCTAAGCCTTAGCCTGACCTAGCCCAAATCAACCTGAATCTAGCCAGTAGCCCTGTACCCTATCAAAATCCGACCCTGAATTAAACACAATAGTCATACAATATCTATAATTTAATTAACTGTATTGTGACCAAGCTATGCCATCAGATTTTAGCATGCATCGTGCAAACCTAGCCTAAACCTGGCTTGGTTAACAACTGAGCTCAAAAACCTAGGCTCAATCCCAATCCACGGATCTAAATACCTAGCCCAAATCCGGCAGTAGGCAGACTGGACCCAGGCTGGGCTTGGGATAGCTAACCCACTGGCCACCCTGCTAGTGCCACATCAAACAAAATCACATGCTATCTAAAGAGAAGGGTGAGCCAACTGAAGATATTTTCATGCACAAAAAACTTGTAAGAGGACTTTGTATATCTCCTGTAACTCATCTAGGCATATAATAGTCATAGTAAGTCAATTCATGGCAGCATCCAAGAAGCCACATATAAATTCTTTACATGCAAAAGCCTTTTTTTTAAGGAAAAAAGATGTCTTCCTGTTGGCCAAACAAGATTTGAATATTAGCACCAACACTGCAGATTTTGTAGGATAACCTAGCAATAGAAGGTTTATAAAGTTATTATGCCTTTCTGGAAGCGATTATACTCTCGTTGAAGTAAAAGAAGCAGTTATCATTCATGTCTAAATCAAAGGAAAATGAGAAATAACAAACCATCAAGCTTCTTTTGAATCAGATACCATATAATATTTTCTAATATTTGAAGCGCTATTCATATTATCACACATCTAATTATTTTTGAAATAACAGCACACGATAAGGTTAATATTCAATTTGTGATAGATGAACTCATTTCTAAGGAAACTATCGCATTTCCCATTGGAAGTTAACGGCAAATGTTGACATGTTCACTAATAAGTGTTGGAGGAACTCCCAAGAGTGAATGAATGATGTTCATGCTACAAAGTGAGTGAAAATGTTAGATTAAGATGATAAGTTATGCTTACGCATTTATTTATTTTTAATTATTGTTGATTGCTTAATTAATTAATTTGATTTCCCTTTACTTGATTTAAGGTACAATTATATCTTTAGACTATGGGGCTTCAATGTTAAGCTTTTAAATGGGAATGTTGATTTTTTTATTTTTTTATTTTTTTATTTTTTTTCTTTTGAGTAAATTTAGAGAGCTTAACATGCAAAATGACAACAAAATTGCATTGCAAAACAATATATCTAAGAAAAAATAATTTTATGTTATGATGACATATTGCTCTTGTAATATATATATATATATATATATTGTATATGGAAAGATGGTTCCCTTTCTTGTGCAGAAAAGAAATTATTTCACTTGAAACTTCTTTGCCTTCTACATTTATGTGAAAGTAATTCCTCTGTAATTTGATGAACACAGGCATGCATTTGCGACAATTTCATTTATTGCGGAAACATTTATTTTTCTATATGTTGGTATGGATGCCCTAGACATCGACAAATGGAGAACAAGCAAGGCAAGGTAATACAATTTAACACATTTTTTTATTTTAAGTGTGAAAGGCAGTAGGTGATTGTTAATTGGTGGAAGTTCTTTAATTTTTATTAAACTTTACCATTTCACTAGTGGATGCACATGGTTTGAGTTTTAAATTTTGATGAAAGCTATCACTTTGAGAGCTTTTTGGTCCAATATTGGAAGAATAAAGTTGAGAAAGGCATGTTTTATTTACTAACAAGGTATTGTTATCGTTTGTAAAGCAAAAAAAAAAGGTTTGGAATGACCCTTCAAAAGATATCATCATTGTTTAAATGCTTCTTCAAGGCTTTTTCTATACTTCCATCATCACAACATTTCGGTAACCTAGACATGTATGTTGTTGTGGCAGTGGTATCTTTTGCATATATGTTCATTTTGATTCTTTATTGGAGAATGAATGTGGTTGCGGGTGGTTGCGTGCATCCACAAGGAATAGTCTCGCCTTAAAATGGGGCGGGGACACCCTGGCGTCATTAAAAAAAAAAAAGGAAATCAGTTAACTAGCTTCTTTCTACTATGTAGTTTTCAATGAAGCTAAGAACATAAGTTGTAGGCATAGCCAGTAGTCACCCAATTACTTTCATCTAACAACTGTTGTGTACTTTAATTTACAAAATACGTCACATACCATATGTTTAAAAAGAAATGAAAATAAATGTGTTGAAGATGCACAAATCCATCATGTTTTTTTTTTTTTTTAAATAAAAATTTTAATTTTAATATATCATGTTCCTAAAACACTACATCATCATCTAAGCCTTATCCCATCTTCCTAAAATACTACATATATCTCCTAATGCAGAGGCGTTTTCACACCAGGCTCGAGTGGGGTGGCCAGTGGGATGCGAGGGCACACTCAAGGTGGGTGGCCCGTGAAACCCATGTGATTTGGGGCCCGGTGGCTTGTGTGAAGTGGAACCCATGGATTTGGGGCCCACGAAGAGGGTTCAGCCGAGGACCTAACCCATGGATTTGGGGCCTAGGCTATGAGATAAAGGGATTGATTTGTTATGCTCTATCAATTCAAGCTTTTAGAGCAAGTGGTTAATTGTCCTGCATCATCTCCAAATTCCAGTCCCTCACTAATATGATTCCCTACTTTTCTCCATGTAAAGAAGTACAGGTAAACTTGTTATTTCAAGATAGAGCATGAAGTAATCGAATTTTTACACCATGAGGCTTAGTCTTCTTTTTAATAATTCATAAGACTATTCCCATCTAGAGTAATAGAGCGAATAGTATGGTTGTAGACATCATAATTTTGTATATATTTCTTGGACCTTTAAACTTCCTAGAATTTGGCATCTTTAATATCTCAAAAACAAAAAATCAAAGTGAATTCCTTGATCAATACATACAACTCCAGGCGATTCAACCTTCCCAAGACAAACCTAATCTTTACCCCACCAAACTAGTTGAGCATTCATTTTATTTCTATCACGTATTCTTAAAATGGGGTCCATCACATCATAGTTTCTTATTAAATATTGGCAAGTAATACCTCATTGGGAATGTTTAAAGCCTAAACTTGCATGTCTCTCTGATGGGGACATCACGTGCACACGCACACGCACGCCGCCCCCCTACGCACGTATGCAAGGAGGGCCCCACCGTCAATCTGGATCGATGACGACGTCCAGGGAAAACCTTCTAGTTAGAAGACTGAGTTTTGGTTCGTTGGAGTGGGCCCGATAGTCAAGTAAAGCCCATCATGGGTTCTCATGATCGTGGCCCACTAGTCTGATTAATCTCATATTTTAAGTCTTGCTTATTAATGTTATTTAGAATATCATGGACGGTTTAGATTACTTTGATTAGTTATTATTTTTTATTACTTCATCGCGAAGTAATAAGTTGCGCACATGGCGTGAGTTTTGGGGTATAGTGTTTTCTTATAAATAGGCACCCCTTGTAGGTTTATTTTCTCATTGAATATTAATAAAAATTCTACGTTTTTTTTTACTCCTCTGAGTTCTTGAGTTGTGGAAATCCAATTGGGTGCGAAGCCCTCCTTTCATCGAAGGGCTTACTACTGTGGTGCGAAGCCACATCTATCCTGATTCGCCCCCATCCACTACCATCTCTACTTCTCATCTCCTACAACTATCCGCACTTCAAATCTATCCGTTATCGCAGCAATTTTCCTCTCTTCAGCAGAATTTCATAATCTGGCTCTGCAAGAAGGCTGAAACTTTGGTGGAGCACCACGCACAGACCGCGCATCCGATCAACACGAAACTCGGGAGTTTTGAAGCCCTCCCCTGGCCAACCAGAGCCAAGGAGGCGTTTTCCCCATTCGGGACCCCCTCGCACGTGCGGCCAGGCCTGACCCGCTGTCCGCGCACGTGGACTATCGTCGGGTTCAGAATTTCCGCTTATTTTATCGCTCTCATACCTCTTTTCTATAATCCTAACCCTAGATTGCATTATTTCAATTTGTTTGCCTTTTTTTCTAATCCTAGGGTTCTCTAATTGAAACTGGTGAATCCTTGGATTAGGGACTGATTACTGTGCATGTGTGGATGAGTTTTACTTCCCTTGCTTGAACGTTTGAACTTTTGTGTGGGATGTGAAAAGTTTATGTGAATGTTTCTGAATTAGTTTGATCTAAAGCCTGAGATCTTGCATATCATAGTTAATTTTCATGTCCTGCATCAAATTTGGTATCAGAGCACAAGGTTTTTATAGGGGAATGCATGACATGTTTAAAGTTTAATTTATTTGTGTCCATTATGCATTAAGTATCATCATATAGAGTTGTTTAAAGGTCCATAATTTTTTATATAAGCTGCTAAATTTTCTGCTATCAGAAAATCTGCATATCTCTTTGCTGGATTTTCTATTGATAGATTTTTTTGACAGAAAGGTTGCTGGAAATTGAGTAGTATTGTGTCGTTTTCTCTATATGGAGTCCTATGGGAGCATTTAGTCATATCTAGGCGCATATAGTCGTAGTAGAAGGTCCTCAGATTGAGTTAGTGGTTGTATGCCCACACGTACGGGTCATGGTTTTGGCTTGCACCCTACACTAAACATGGAGCAATTGCAAAAGTCAATGAACAAGTTGACCCACCCAGCAGTTTAAGTCTTTGGGTAGGCGCGTGGAACAACGTATGGACCAACACTTTAAACAGCTTGATGTGCACATTACCCAACTAGAGACCTCCGCCAGGGCAAACCCCACCATTAGGGAAGATGCCCAATCTCGGGCAGGTGGTCAGGAGGATAAATCAAGGAATGGAGGTAGCCAAGGAATCGGTTATGGGCGCGCACCCGTGCACCCACCCCGTGAGGTACATCAAGACCACTATGACCTCGATGCGCAACTTCTTAAAGAAGTTAGAGTAGATGCCCCCACGTTTGATGACCACTTAGACCGTAAAGTTTTTCAAGATTGGTTAACAGAAATGGAACACCTTTTTGAGTGGTACGACATGTACGGCCTTGTGGCTAGAGAGAGTGCACCAGAGGCTAGTGTAGAGTTACCTACTGAGGCCATTCCGGTAGTGGATGAGTTTCGTGATATCTTTCCTGATGATCTATTGGATGAGTTTCCCCCTATGAGGGATATACAACACATCAGGACGTAGGACACTGTACTACCTATCGCTGAGTTTGCATTTAATAGTTCTGTCAATAGATCTACAGGTCTAAGTCCTTTTGAAGTCGTTACTAGTTATAAACCTAGGAAACCTATTGATCTTGTCCCTATGTCACTGTCCCATAGGTCGTCAGAGCCTGCAGAGTCTTTTGCGCATCACATTCATTCATGGCATCAAGAAATCAGGCAGAAGATCATGACTAGTAATGAACATTACACACTTTCTGCAGACCAGCATAAATGTTTCAAGGAATTCAATGTAAGAGACTCTGTGTTGGTTCACATTAGGCCAGAGCGGTACCCTCAGGGAGCCGTTCATAAATTACACGCGTGTAGCGCTGGACCATTCAAAATTATAAAATGAAACGATCTCAATGCGTATGTGGTTGATCTTCCACCTTTCATGGGAATTAGTTCCACATTCAATGTGGAGGATCTAGTTGCATTTCAGGGGACTACTGATACATTGTTCAGCCTGTCACCTAACTATCTGATTCCCCAAACCTTTCCCTTAATCCATGGCCCCCTCCCGACCCATCTTCCCAGCCTCTACCTCCCATACCTACCCTTCCCACACCCAGAGAGGAGATAGAAGATATTCTGGACCATCAGATAATATCTACGTCGGACGGTGGGTTTCAGAAGTTCTTGGTCAAGTGGAAGTCATGCCTAGCTTCAGACAGTATGTGGCTCACTGAGGAGGAACTTCAGAGACTTGATCCTTACATCTTGGAACGGTCCAAGAGTTTTATTTCGCCAGTGGCGAAACCTTCGCAGCCGCGGAGAATTGATGGGGACATTTCGCGCACATGCACCCCCCTTCTACACACATACGCAAGGAGGGCCCCACCATCGATCTGGATCGATGACGATGTCCAGGGAGGGCCTCCTAGTTAGAGGACTGTATTTTGGTTCGTTGGAGTGGACCCGATAGTTATGTGAATCCCACCATGGTTCTCATGGTCATGGCCCACTATTCTAATTAATCTAGTACTTTGGGTTTTGTTTATTATTGTTATTAGGAATATCATAGACGGTTTAAATTGCTTTGATTAGTTATTATTTTTTATTACTTCGTCGTCAAGTAATAGGTTGCGCACATGGCGCAAGTTTTGGGGTATAGGGTTTTATTATAAATAGGCACTACTTGTAGTCTCTTTAATTCATTGAAGATTGATAAAATTTCTACGTTTGCGCACATGGCGCGAGTTTTGGGGTATAGGGTTTTATTATAAATAGGCACCCCTTGTAGTCTTTTTAATTTATTGAAGATTAATAAAATTTCTACGTTTTCCTGCTCCTTTCTGAGTTATGAAAACCTAATTGGGTGCGAAGCCCTCCCTTCTTCGAAGGACTAACTACCGTGGTGTGAAGCCACATCTATCCCGATTCGCCCACACCTTCTTCCATCCATATTTCTCTTCTCCTACTATCATTTATGCTTCAAATCCATCTTCTATTGCAGCCGTTTTTCTCTCTACAGCAGATTTTTAGATTCGGGACCTGCAGGAGGGTTGAAACTTCGGCGGAGCACCACGCACAAACTGTGCATCGGATCAAGCTGATATTTGGGCATTTTAGAGTCCACCCCTCGCCGACCAGGGCTAAGCTGGCTCTTTTTTGAATAGTGGGCCCCACACACATGCGGCCGGGATCACATGCACGTGCGTCTAGGCCATTGCTGTTGTCCACACGTGCGGTACTTCTCTGGTTCGTCTTTTTCCTCTCTTTCACTCCTCTTTCACCCAAAATCCCTAAACCTAACCCTAAATTATTCAAATCTCCAATTTTATGCCCTTTCTTCAACCTTAGGGTTCCCTGAATTTAAATTTATGAATCCCTTGGATTGGGGGAATTATTTTCGTCCATGTATGGATGAATTTACCCTCCTTTGATTATTGTTTGGTCTATAATTTTGATTGATCCGGCCCTAGTATGTGTAGGCCTGGATCCACATAAAATTCCCCTTGATTGAGTGTTTGAACTTTTGTGTGGGATGCGGAATTTTGTGTAATTGTTTCTGAACTAATGTGATCTAAAGCCTGAAATTCTTGCACATCATATTTGAATTTCATGTCCTGCATCACTCTCACTAACCCATATTTGAGAATGGGATTGAAGTTTAGTGGCATCTTTGCAAAATTATTCAAACATTGAAAAACATGCATTTTTGTCATCCAACGTTTCAACCTCGTCATTTCTTATTCAAACATTGGTATATTATAGGATTTATGTATATAACAAGTCAATCATCTCATAACACTAGTGCATCTATAAAATTTTCCTATAAGATTAAGATTTTCTAACAGCAAAATGTGAAGTTAAAGATGCTAGGCCCTATGGCAAGGCAAACAAATGAATGAAACTTCAAAATTTTTATTATAACAAATTAATGAAAATAATGAAATTAAGGATTGAAAGTAAATGAAAAAGGTTAAAAACTTAGGATTTATAAACAATAAAAATGAAACAACCATGAATTAAAATCCGGAAATTGTTTATTTCAACCTTTCGATGTCAGCTAAATCACTCTAGAATGTCATTTGTTGAATTTTCCATCTGTTAAATGGTGTATATTACAAACTGTCAGACATGCCTGTTCTTGGGACACATTTATCGTATTTCCTGTAAATATTTCCACCAAAATAATGTTCATCATTGTTTGTAACTATTAAATTAACAACTACGATAATACAAATTATATCAAAACATCATCATCTAATCCCTACCCAACTAATTGGGGTTGGCTACATGAATCCTTTTCTGCAATTCCGCTCTATGATTCAAGGGCCATAACTTCAGTTAGACCATATATAGGTCATCAAATCTTTTCTTACTACCTCCAACCATATCCTTAACCTGCACACAAATTGCATGAAATCAAGTCTAAAAACATGCATAAATATCAATAGAGGTTGTACTAAAAGACCTCTTTTATTTGTTGTATTTGTTAATATTTTTACTTGTATTTGTTTGATTCAGCGTAGGAACTTCAGCTGCTGTTAGTGCAACGCTACTAACTCTGGTTCTAATTGGGAGGGCTGCCTTTGTATACCCTCTTGCAATTATTGCAAATTGTTTTAAAACCAGAGTCAGCACAATTGTTGATCTCCGTCAACAGGTAATATTTTTAGATAATTATAAATAATTCAACTGGAAGTTTATCATAAGGAAGTTATACTTGAATGTTACTTACTACTCCTTTCACTATTTTAATCAGTTTATAATTTGGTGGGCGGGCTTAATGAGAGGTGCAGTTACTATCGCTTTATCCTACAACAAGGTAGATCTTAAAATGTGTCAAGCCCTTTCTTATTGTGATTAGTTTTTTGGGTATAGGAGATTATGTGTGCGTATGGATGCGAGTGTGTGTGGAGTATGGGGCTATTATTGCTCATGTGGTGTACAGTTTTAGGCTTTCCTATGGAAAACCATGTTATTTGGTTGTTAGATTTTTATTAGTAATATGCGAGAGAGAGAGAGAGAGAGAGAGAGAGAGAGAGAGAGAGAGAGAGAGAGAGAGTATCTACATCCTTTTAGAGAGAGAGTATCTACATCCTTTTCTATCCCACACCTTTCTCTCTTTTCCCTTCAACCTAGCATGTAATCTAACATGATATCAAAGTAGGTTGAGGAATAATAACCCTATACTCCACCATACACTCACATCCATACATCACATACACAATTTCCTACACTGAGAAATGCTTAAAATTATTTTGTTGATTCTATAATGGGTGATGGGTGCAGTTCTCTTCATCTAGTTCTTCAACAGCACAAGATCGTGCACTTATGATTACCTCCACCATAATTGTGGTCCTCTTCAGCACAGTGGTATGCTTGTTATTGCTTTAATTTGATTTCCAATCTATCACATGTGCTTTTGTATGAATTTGGTAAGCTTATAAAGGAATTGGGATACAAAGTGGATTATATTTTGATAATCTAATTACATGAATACTCCCTTTTACCATTTGGTTTTGATAGATCATACTTTGTAAGTGTTACTCTAGATTGAAATTTTACAACATAACCAGTTTTAACTTTTTTATTATTCTGAAATGTCAATTTGCTCAATAAATAAACAGTGCACTCTATTCATTTCACATTACTTCAAACAATAATACAGATTGTCCTTTGCCTTCTCATGTATTGAAGGCTATATGAAGTTCTAAATTTAGCAATACAAATGTCATTTATTTTAGTGATGACCAACAGACTGTTTTGCATTTCTCATAACACAAGTTAGCTATTGTTTTAGTATGTTACTAATTATAATATGTATGTTTTTACTATTAATTTCATTTGATCTTTTAAGTAGTTTGTCGTTTTATTAATTTTTATAGTACACGCAATATTTACCGTTTTGACATACTTCCTTATATGTATGGTTAACCCTTTCCGTTTTATTAACACAAATTTGACTTTTAATTAGAGTGGATTGACAGAATGGGACTCGTGTAGTCGACCACAATTAGTTGGGATAAGGCTTGTAAATGATTTAGATGATGATGACGACGATGATAATTTGTGACTTTTAATACAGTTATCTGAAGTTAACATATGTTAAAGTGAATAGCTAATAGTTATATGTATGATATCGTTTCATTGTTGATTTTTTCCAAGGTTTGGTGCACTCAATTAAATTGTGTTCTATGGACAGGTGTTTGGGTCAATAACAAAGCCTTTGATTAATGCAATGTTGTTTCGACGAATGAAACCAGAAAATCCAGATTCTGAACCAGCCAGCTTGGAAGATATACGACTCCTATTTCTCGAAAGGGAAAATGCAACTGCAGCTGGACACCCATTACCAAATCCTATGAGAAGTAGCTTAAGCTTACTAATAAGACATCCCACCTCAACTGTTCACTACTTTTGGAGGAAATTTGATGATAGATTCATGAGACCCGTGTTTGGGGGACGCGGCTTTGTTCCATTTATTCCTGGTTCACCAACTGATGCTGCAGATGAGAGTGTTTGAAATTGAGGGTAGGCTAAATGCTTTAATTTTTTGTTATTATTTTAGTATAGGGAGGCCATGTTTTTCATACTTTTTTGGTATTGCTCAACAATTCATTACACTGCATTATTATAAAATGAGGTTTGTGATGCCATACTTGGAAGAGGCTTATGTAGAATTTTAGGTGTAAGTCCATGGATCAAGGTTTTGTACAATTCATTTTTGTATCATATCAAATAAGTCAAATTCTTCAAATGGAGCTTTGATTATATTGATTAGGTTTCTTTGCATCAAGATAAGTGATGCCCATGTTTTTTCTTTTAAAGAATGAGCAGCACTAATTTGTTAGCAGTATCCAAATCATATTCAAGTTCTTAAGTTTTGTTGAAGGACCATGAATTTCTAGGAAGTAGCATATAAATGATTATGCATATATGTGAATTTTTGTTCATCTCTTAAGGATCAGGTGTTGTGATAGTTCTTCCTTGGATATTCATCCAAGTTTTTTATACAAACCACACGGATATGATCTAGATTGTTAACCTAATGAGCTCTACCATGGATCACATACCCTAAAACCCATATCTATTGGATATCATAACTATCCAATTGAAGGAACATATAAATGAACCCATGATTTTCATGTTGATAGATTTTATTTTTTTTGGTTAACTGCTTGGCATTAAAATACTTAGTATGATTCTCTATGACAAGTTGCAAAACGCTTGCGCAAAGAATTATAGCTTTCTGTTTGATAATCCACACACATTAATACGTGAATGTCCGATTAATCAGAATTGTCTGTTGTACATATGTATCAAATAGAAATACCCTAAACTAACCACAAATAAGAGTAAAACATTTGGATCTCCGTTGATTTATATGACCCATCAGATGATCGGATTGATCCGATCCTTGAGATCCTAACATATTTCGATATCAGAAAATTGATGGATTGTATGGATTGATTCATCCAGGTCCAAATTATAAGAGAGAATCTCCAACACCAAATGCCAAAGACACTTGCACAAAAAACCCAAATTTCTCTACAACAATCACACCAAGGGATTTCACGTATAAGAGTATCTCTTCATTATAATTACTGAATAGAGCAATGCAATGAACGTACGGCCAATCCAACCAGTTCATTGCAGAGATCTAATAAAAATACCTAAATTAACATAAATAGAACTCATGAAAAAACTACTGGAATTGAGCTCTCTCTCTCTCTCTCTCTCTCTCTCTATGTTCTCTTTTCTTTTCTTTTGTTTCCTTCAGTTTTCTCTCTCTCAAGCCTTCTCCTGTAGGAAAGAGAGTTTGTTGGAGAAAGGAGAGATACGAGGGAGATAGAAATAGGTTAAGAGGGATGAGAGAGAGATAAGGAGGATTCTCTCTCTCATTCAAATTAAAGTTTTACGTTAAAACTAACATTTTTTTTTCTTCAAAATATAGGGCAGTTACAATTGACATGGATGATGAGATTGATACAGTGATCTTTGTTGTTAATTGATTTTATCTTTGGTAGAAGGCCAATAAGTTTTTTAATTTAATGTTTTAAGATTTATAACTTTATATTAGTTAATTGTGTTATAAAAACTACAATCTTTTACTTGCCTAGTTTTTTTATATCGGATTTTTTATTTAATTTATTTTTTAACTCTTAACTAAATGTTGATGGGATTTCTAATCATTCAAATAAGCTACTTCTTCAAATAATATCCATATCGAGCTTCTTTGGATAATATCTAAATCTGTATTCGTATCTAATGTTCAAGTCAAATATTAGATGACATTGGACATGGATATTGCAACATTTTACCTAACCTTATCTAACCCATTTACAGCCCTAAAAAACCATCCAAACAGTATATGAAAATATAATATAAATTGCAGATTTGCTTGAATACATTTGGATGTATTGCAATGTAATATATTGGGACTTTAGCCTTTGAATCTGCATAGTCTTCTCATGATCCAAATTGTTCACATGATGAGAACTTGTTCGATGGATATATGATAAATAAAATCTCTTAAATTCAGTTATTTTAACCCATGAAATTTGTGTCTCTTGCTTCAAAAATCTATAACATTTGTGTAATCAAAAGATTGAAATATTCCATCAGATAAACTTTTCAGGCATCCCATGGGAAGACCTACCACGTAAAAAATTCAATTTGAATGGCGAAAGTCTCACACATCACATTGCAATACAGTGGGATGTATTTTATCAAACCTTGGTAAATTAAGACAAATCTCAGTTAATCATACGGTTGCGAACGTAAAATGAAATCCACCCCATCCATCATCATCACACCCATTGTTTGGCCTTGATTCCAACAATCAGGCTGATTAACAGTCAGCTAGCCACACAAATACGTTTAAAAACCTCTCAATTCATATGGTGTGGTCCACCTGAGTTTTGGAATACTATGATTTTAGGGTAAATATTTCATCGTGATGAGGCACATTAAATGAATGAATTAGATGGTATCTAAACACCATGGTGAGGCCTGCACAACAAGTGTTAATGGAGGCATCCCATCCCAACTTTTTCCTAGCGTGTGACCTATCCAAGTTCTGGATGGTTATGATTTTTGGATTCTAAGGTGAACATGAGACGGCCTACATGATGGACGGGATGGATCTTATCAAAAGTTCTACCCAAATGGCTCTTCTTGTGCTATGTACAATAGAAAAGAAAAAAGAAAAAAGAATCACCAGATATTACTTTTTCTGCACAAATCCTCCTAACCGGGCGGTAAGTAATGGTGTTGGAGTACACATGTTGTGCGTGTATGACATCCAAACCGTCAAAAAGCTGAGCCCCACCAGGATGTGCACTTAACTCAAATATCAGGCTAAAGTAATCATTTAATGGGCGACAGAATAGATTACAACCGTCCAAAAATACCAAAATTCAAGAAAGCCGTGTGGCCCACCATGACGATGACATGGCTCAGAAATCAGAGCTGATGGAATCATAAGTGGGTGCACCACTTGAATTTGGAGATTTTCATGCATTTTTCATTTTTTTTTTTTTTTATGATGGGCCCACTTGATGACTGGATCACCACCACGCGTCTGTCGGACGCGGATTAGCTACTGAGAAGTTGAGCAGCGAGACTCCGTATTGAATGACGTCACCAAGTTCCGTGGGCCCCACAATGATGTATGTGTTGTATCAACACCGTCCATCCATTTTTAGAGATGATTTTTGTGCATGAGAAAAAGAATGAGGCAGATCGAAATCTGGAGTGGACCCCACCACAGAAAATAATGGGGAGAGTGATGCCTACCGTTGAAACCTTCCTAATGTCCACCGTGATGTTTATTTGAGATCCAACCTGTTATTAAGTTAACATAGACATTAAAGAAGGTAAAACACTAATATCAGCTTGATCTAAAACTTCTGTGGCGCTTAAAAAGTTTTTAAGGGTGAGCGTCACTCTCTCCACTGTTTTCTGCGGCGGGGTCCACTAGAGCTTTGGATCTGATTTATTTTTTGGATTATCCCTTAAAATGATCTCTCAAAATGGATGGACGGTGTGGATACAAAACATACATCATGGTGAGACTCACAGAATTAGGTGACGTCACTTCAGCAGCGAGTCTCGCTGCTCAACCTGTCGTAGCTAATCCGCGTCCGCGTCTGTCATCTGGAAGCGGATTGGCTGGTGTACCATACACCACTCACCAGCTATATAGCTGCAGTAGGTACGTGTCGTGCGAAGACGAGCATGCTCTTCGAGTTCCAGTTGTACGGAAGGTTCAAAGGAGATCAAAGTTACATGGCCTCACAATGATGTATTTATTATATCTACACCGTTCATCTATTTTTAGAGATCACTTTATAGCATTGCCCAAAAAATAAATCATATCCAAAGATCATCTGGACCACACTACAAATAGCAGCGGAGATAATGATTTTCACTGTTAAGCAATTCATAGGGCTCACCATAATGTTTATTTTCCATTCAATCTGTTCATAAGGTCACAAACACCTGAATTATGAGGAAAAACAAATTTTATATTGATCCAAAACTTCTGTGACACCAAAAAGGGTTTCAATGGTATATGACCAATCTCCCACTACTTTTTGCACCGTAGGCCACTTGATAGTTAGATCTGTCTTATTTTTCGTCTCAAGACTTAAGATGTTCTAGTCAAATGGATGGACGGTTTGGATATAACACATAGCTCATGATCAGACCCACAGAACTTGCTAACGTCAATAAATCGGATATATAGGTGGTGTGAGGTACAGTAGCCAATCCGCTTCCCATCCGCACCCCTATGCTACGCAGACGCGTGGAGATTGCCCATAGAGTGGGGAAGCTGGAAGTTCCTGCGCTGGGAAGATATGTGGGGCCATCGTGATGTTTATGTGATAAATCCACTCCGTCCATCTGTTTTGCCTATTCATTTTAGGGCATAAAGCCAAAAATGTAGCAGATTTAAAACTCAAATAGGCCACACCAAAGGGAAATTTGAGTAAAGAAATGCCTACTGTTGAAACCTTCCAAGGTGCGGCCCCAGCCTCACCCAAAATGGTGCGGCCCTTAACATCGGGCCCAGCTTGATGTATGTATTCTATATCTATGCCGTCCATCCAGTTTTCCATATCATTTTAGGCATGAGCTCAAAAATGAAGAAGATCCCGACTCAAGTAGACCATACTATAGGAAACAGTGGTGATCGAACACCCTACCATTAAAAATTCTTAAGCCCCACCTCAACGTTTTCGTAACATTTATTTGCCATTCAACCTGTTTACAAGGTCACATGAGCATAGTCCACCTGGGCTAACGTTTATTTGCCATTCAACCTGTTTATAAGGTCACATGAGCATAGTCCACCTGGGCTAAAATGATTTGGAAAAATGAATGGACAATGTAGATATAAAATACATACATCAAGGTGGGCTTGTAGTAGGGCCCCGCCTAATCCATTAACGTGATCTATGTGTATCCAGTATACTCACTGGATTTTTATGAGCCTGAGCCGGACACTTTATTCCCCTTAAGAAATCAAGTTTGGCTTAGGTATCACCTTCAACTAGTTAAATTCGAGCTAGTCAAGTCCATGTAGGGTCCATTAACTTAGACCGGGTTAAAATCGCGTCATCTGGTCAAATTATTAAGCAAGTCGGGTCTGATTAGTTTTAGTTTTAATATTATATATTTCAAATATATAGTGTTTTGTGCCTTAAAAAGTTAATATGATGATCGTTATTGTTGAATTGATGGTCATGTATGCGGATTATGATAACCATGAAGCCTATGTGGACATGTTACTAATGACATAGTTTATTTGCAAATTTATTTTAAACATATGTAAACATGTGTTAAAGAAAATGATTTCCTTTGTTGTCCATGGGACCCTGAGTTTCTTTACCGTGGTTATTGACCAAGTGAGAGTTGTGTTCACACCCTAATCTATGGCTAAATTGGTAGATTGAGTGAAGATAACAATGTTGCAACACTGATGTCTTGGTATCAATCCCCTAGCGTAAATGGTTGATAGTGTGGAGTATACAAAAAAACTAACTAAAAAAAGTGAGAGTTGTGGTTAATAGATCTCAATATTTTATTAGTTCACGATCATTTAATAGATTTTAGGACAAGCCTATGTTTATTCTCAAGTCGGCATCCTTTATGTGGGAATTGATGAAAGATCTCCATCACTGGGCTGATGACAAGTTGGTGCTACTTTTATCTTATTCTAAATGTAAGTGTTAGCACCATGATATGAGATATTGTTATTAGACTTATTAGACACTTATATTAAATGATCATTTCAAGTCTCTAGATTAGAGTGCATGCAACTTGTGTATGTATTGGCTCTGACTAATTTGTGGACTTAAGGACATATGAGAAGTTTAAATTTTTTATATATTGTGCCTTTGTTCACCTGAGTCAATTGAAGTGACTCAAATGTAGGTACCATTGGTTACATGCATTACGATATAATTAAAGTCCAAATGATCTATCAAAAGATTTAACGGTTACCCAAGGCCATTATTATAACTTAGATTTAAGAGACTAGACATTCCATTAAGTTGTTTTTCACCAAGCCTTACAATGAAAAAGGTTTGAGATTATTTTATGAATGTTTTAAATCTTTAATCTTTTGTTTTAACCATTAAAAAATTTTAAGTACACTTGATAGTAATTTCAATGACTGAGATCTTGTGGTCTATCACCTTTTGTTTTAAATGTGTATTAGATCAATTGTGGATAACTATAGTCAATAGAATGATTGAATTAATTTTGGTACATGAATAAGTTGGATTGCAGACTTTAGATGTAATATGATATATTAAAATTAGTAGGATAGTGGAGCACCACACAAATATCTCTTTGAAACTTTTGACTAATTATAAATAGATTTTATACTAGAAGGAAAATAAGAGAGAACTTTAAACATGTTAGCCTTTTGGACATTACCACTAAGGAGAACTTTAGACATTTTAGCGTCATTGGCATTACCATTATAGAGAGAGAAAGAGGAGTGAGAAGAGGGGGGGGGGGGGGGGTGTTGGACTAGTGTATAGGGTCCACCCTAAATTTCTTTTTTGTGCATTGCCTCAATTTGTTCCTGAGTTGACATGTTGACTTCTCTTCCCTCCTTATTAGTAATAGATATAGAAGTGTTGGAGTAAATCGGCTCGTTATCACACAATAATAATGTAAACTCGAACCACAATAAACTTGGATTAAACTCTAGTGTCAGAAATTTGGATCTAATACCACTACTAATTTGTGCGTTTTGCGAAACATGATAAATGAAGATAGAACAATATAATAAAGTAGATGACCAAACTAAAAGCAAAACAATTACAAACACACGATATTTTAATGTAGAAAATCTTTGTGAGAAAAAATCACCGCACACAAAAATCTCTACTATAATCAAAACCTTAGAGTTTTACAAACTCACCTTTTTCGATCACATGATCACCCAATTTTCCTTCGCAATACGCATCTTTAAAAATTTCTAGATTCCTTGAGAAAATCTATTCTCAAACCCTTGCGTAGAAACCCCTTAGCAAAACTCCTACATCTTAAGAGAAAACACTCGTATTATTGTAACGCCCTAAAAATCAAGGGTCGAGCATAGACTCAACTCCCGAGTTCCAACGCATCACTTATGCAACATAGATAATGAGATTTAATGTTGTCTGTGTTAGTGCATTAAAGATGAATGAGATTAAGCCAAACAGCATATCATACTCAAGAGACGAATAAATTTGCACAAGCGAAAGACTGTGATTGATAAATATAACGTATAAGCTGTTGTAGATCTCCAGAATGTGAAAATGTCACCAGGTTAACCATATACATATATACTCCCAAAGTGATCAAAATGAATATACAAGTGTGTCCCAAAATACAGAACAACAGTGCAATGGCATTTAGTCAGTGTCCCTGTAGCCTCGGCGATCAGGTCACAGCTCACATGAACCCGCCCAATAACTGTATGTAGGAGAACGCCTCCTCGTCATCCTCGAAGTTTGGCTCCGCCTCGTAGGCATCGCCATCACCTGCAGCTAAGATAGAGTCTGGTTGGTGTTTAAAACACCGTCCCGGAACGTGGGAGTGAGTGATCAACTCAGTGGAACTATAAAGCAAATGTTAACATGTTATCAATTCAATCAAGCAGTAATGATAAAGTAGTACAACAAACATGTTCTAGATACTCTTGTTAATTCAAGAATGATATGCGATAATGATGCATGCCCTCGCCTGCACTCCCTCAGCATCTTCATCTTACGACGCGCATGGCAACCACCCGAAAGTGCTCTTCCTCGCCAAAGCACATGCAATGCGGTGCATGCTCATGTTAGCCAATACTTAATTAGATTTATTCATACAACAGTTTTGAGAAGCTAAGGTACCTCCCTTGTATCATTTCCCAAACAATGATCCATTCTAGGGTCGTCAGTCCTAGCTAGTCTCATAGGATGTTGCGGTTTTATGTCGTTACAAAGGGCTAGTCACCTGATCAGTGTAGGCCTAGTTTATACTCTACTTGCTATGGAAAGACTCGTCGCCTCAACGCAGTCTCAGAGTATGCTCGAGGTTATTACAAAGGGCTCGTCACCTGATCAGTGTAGGCCGACAGCTCGAATACAGTGTCTCATACCACCGTATTCGGCTCACGAGATGGTGTTGCTCACTGGTCACTACGGGGAGGCTCGTCGTCCCAGTGTAGGTCGACAGCTCGACCACGGTGTCCCATACCACCATGTCCGGCTCATGAATCTTAGTGGATCGAGGTACCAAGGTTAACGAAATTTTCACTGGTGAGTTTGCTACCTTAGGTTCAAGCAATAACGTCCATATATGGTGAACATATATTGAGTCAATCGGGTTACTTGATGAGCTCGACTGGTATGAGCGGACGTCAAGATGATCGACATAAAGTGTGTAAGCACTCCGTGTGGCCTAACCACTGTTGACAAACTCCGTGCGACTCGGATTCCTCGAACACATCTGTTGTGGCGAAGCTAACTCAGCTACTCGTTCGGGAATCGTTACCGATAGCCTGGACTACGTAGTAGTCCCAAACGCATGTAAATATAACAGGATAACACATGTGGTAGGCATATCAAAGTTAAACAATTAATTCAAGTAACATAACCAATTGAACATTTCACAAAATACAAGGTAAACATAATTTGCACAAATGCATTTCATGCTTAATGTAACACTCTGAAAATCGGGGGTCACGCATACGCTTAACTCCCGAGTTCGCGAGAGCCACTTTTAACCTATTTCGTTAATGCGCTTATTTAGGTTAAGTTGCGCAGCTTGGAAGTTCCTGGAGCATGAAACATAACCACACCAGTCTACTGAAATGAGCGAAAAATAAACATACATTCATATACAAGTCCAAAAGTACAAAAGGGGCACATGACGCTACCCAATCAATATCTAAAAGAATAGTAAGTCCAAAAGAATAGAACTGAGCTCCCCCGCTTAGTGACCCAGCTCCGCCAATCAAGCTGGCGGAGAACCCTCCATCAGCTGGAAGTATGATAGCTCGTCCTCCTCATCCAGGCACACCTCGCCAGGCTCCTCCAATCCCAAGTCACCTGCATCTAAGAATAGGTCTGGTTGGTGTTTTAAAACACCGTCCCAGAGTGGGAGTGAGTGATCAACTCAGTGGATACTATTAGTCTCAAGTTATCACAGGCATCAATTATAATATGGTCTTAATGAAAAGCAGACAATCACATACGTCAAAGTAATCTTATTAATGCGCATGTATGCAGCATGACATGATGCATGCCCTCGCCCCAACGCTCCCTCGTGCGACACCATCTAACGATCGCAAATGCCAACACTCCCTCAGTACGACCTCGACTGCCGAGTCGCCACCCTAACTAGTGCGATGCAATGCGATCGTATTAGCCGAGTTATTAGTTAGGTCCTTTCATCCAGTAAATTGGGGATTCTGATACACCCCACGTATCAACGCCCTAAACTGGTTGCGAGGCCAAGACTCCCCAATGCGTGAGGCCGAGGCCCCGCGATCCATGATCTCGTCGGGTTCCTCATCCCCGACTTCAAGCACATGAGGAGTGCCAAGAGAAAAGGGATCGCTCGAGGTCACTACGGGGAAGCGCGGTACCCCAGCGTAGGCCGATAGCTCGGACACAGTGTCTCATTCCACCATGCCCGGCTCACGAGGCTGTGGACCAATTTCAAGTGGGTTATTGATGAGCTACAATGGTTTTAGGGTGTCCCAAGTTCCATACAAGTGTGAGCAAACAGGGTTAATAATCAAGGTTGGTCAGATAGTAGGTTAGACCGCACGAGCCCAGGCAAGCGCATGGCGGAACGACATCAGGTGCAAGCAACCCATGTAATCTAACTACTGTCGCCCACACTCACTCGCCCAAATCCACAGGTTTAGCCTCAAGGCGGTCCTACCAACGGGACCGCCTTAACTCTCCTTATTTTCTTGACCAACCCTAGGGTTTGGATGGTGGTCCACAACATGTCAACGGATAGGGTTATCAACTAGCAAAATCATCATCATGTTCTTACACCTCAACATATAATTCAGATTCTTTAAATAAGCAAGCTAACCCAATTTGTGAGCAATGGTGCATGTGTGTTGTGGGTGTTGGTGAGGAAGTTACTCACTTCCTACAACTCATGGAAACAAATTACACAGGAATTAATAAGGCACGCATACTATAGGGCATCAACATATGAGCAAATCTAACAAGACATCAATAAGTGATCATCAAATTTCACCAAGCCATGTAAGAAGCAAGAACAACATCATGTGAGGAAATCAAATAAAACATACAATTCCATACCACTCTAAATAAACATAAATTCCTAGGTATTCTCTGTATCCTCTAAATGCATCAACCAAGCAATCAAAATCATTAAACTCATATTAAAATTGGTGCTAGGCCACCTAAGAGTAATAGTCCGCACCTATGGCTCGTTGGAGATTCGAAAAACGCCCAAGGAAAGAGGGCTTTCGGGTCGATCGGCCGGAATCCCTAAACCAAGCTCTTGCATGTTAGAATCTCAAACCAAACCCACCTTCCTATGTAGATTTCATGAAGAATGGGTGAAAACCTTACCTAGGCAACCCACGGTCGATTGTAGAAGTCAAGGAGGAGAGTTTCTCCTTGTAAGAGAGGCAAGGAGTTGGAAGGGTTGGCTCACTTGGGGCCCCACCTTGATCTAGGGTCCACCTTGGATCTCCTCCTTCTCTTTCTCTCCTCTTTACTCTCCTTCACTCTCCTTCTCTCTTGGTGGTTGTAGCAAATGAGAGAGAGAGTTATGAGAGATAGGGTTTATTCCCTAGACTTGGGCCCTTTGGCCTTAAGTTCCCTCAAATTCCCAAAATAGCCAACTATGACTCATTTTTAGAGTTGGAGTGACCCTAATACTCCTTTGGCCACCAAATTTGGTGGGTAGGTGCCCTATGGCCCGATTAGGGCCTGTGTAAAATTTGGGAACAAATGGATGGACGATTGTGGGGTTTGAGTCAACGGTTCTGATTTTTAAACGGCCCTATGGGGTCCATTCTGGTGATTGGAGTAATTCCGGTGGTCCTCTGGTTATGAAATTTCTAGGATGAGTGCTTCATGGCCCGATGAAGGGCCATGCAAAATTTGGGAACGATCGGACATGGGGTTTGGTCGTATGGGTCCGATTTGTGATCGACGGTCACCGTCCCACGATCGGGTCCCACAGTTGGTGGACGGGTGTAAGAAAATCCATTAGACTTCCATCGTAAATATGGAAGAGATCCGATGGTTGGACAGCCTGGTATCTCGATTTCATTTGCAAGCGCCAGATTTTGGTCCTGGCATGGGTGGGGTGCATTTAGTCAGTGTCAGATCCCGCTTTTGGGTGCCTGCTGGGTCCGTGGTCCGCGATAGTCCACAAGCCCAGTGAGCTCTATGGTTCCCTAAATTTTTAGATTTTTCTGACCTTCCCGCGTTGCGGTACAGCCCGCACGGGCTGTAGCTCAATGTAAATGGTCATCCGGCTTGGCGGCTCGCACTTGGCCTTGTCATGGCCTGTCTGGTTTATTCAAATGGGCTAATCCTTGGTTAATTAGCTTATGATACCCCCATCGCGTATGTTTTAATCGTTCGGTCCCGTGAAAAATCCTATGTGGACGCCCCAGGACACTGCACTAGTTGGACAGGTTGTTACACTTAATCACACAAATTTAATCTAAATTACATGAAGGGATATATACACATAGCTAAGGTAGTTGAGAATCTCACCTCAACACCTATATAACATACACTTTACTAAATATTTACTCATCCAGACATTTTTACAAACACTTAGACTACACACATCAACATACATGATGTATGTTAATCACAACATGTATTAAGGCAAATCCTTTCATTAAGGAGTTGTCACGAATACAACACGCATATGTCCACGACAGATAATCATGAAAAGTAGGGATTCAAATTCCATACTCATTCAATCATTTCCACAAACACTTAAACTACACATTTCAACCTACACGGTACAACTCAGTTATAAGCTATATTAAGGCAAATCCTTTCATAAGGAGTTGTCATGTATTCAACAATCACATGTTCACTGTGAACAATCATGGCAAGCACAAAACCAAATTCCCGACATATCCCGTCATTTCAACCTATACATGGAATAGCCTATATTCGACATAGTTCATATATAATCGTAAAATGAGAAAAACAGCGTATCTAACATGTGAAACGGCAACCCAGTTGGTTATAAATCATTAACCGATATTGAAAGCCTTGAAAACCATAACCTATACATTTATAGTCCGCACCTTTCGTCGGTAAACTCGTAACGAATTCAGTTTGAACACTCCGCCTTCGTATATAGCACAACGGCAACTTATAGTATGAAATAGGCTAACTATTTCATCATATACCCTATCTGAATCCCTAAAATAGATTACGGTTAGGATTTCTTACCCGAAAACGGAATCAGAATCGCTGGAATAACAATAAGATAGTGGTAGCTAAGTACGTGGAACGGCGAGATTGAGTCCCGAGAACAATCTCCCAAACTCTCTCTCTGTTTCTCTCTCTTTCCTTCTCTTTTCTCTCTCTTCTCTCTCTAGGGTTTACAAATTCATATGTGAAGGGAGAGAGAGGGTTTAAGGCCCTTATATAGGCTCAAACGTGAGCTCAATGGCCCCAGGGCCATGGTATACTTATGTTATAGCCAAAACCTATCTGTTTCGGCTCAACGGAGCACTTCTGGAGGCCCATTTTCTGCATGCGGTCGAACTTAAGCTCCCTGACATTGGATCTAGGTCAGGCTAAGTTTTTGGTCTGATCGGATTTATAGATCGACCGCGGCGGACCAGTTTCAATTCAACGGTCACCGGTACTCGATCAGGGCCACAAGTACACTGACATGGGTTGGGAATTTTTCCTAATTCGAGGGTGTAATTAGGTCAAATTCTGATGGTCTAAATCCTTAGATTTGGCCGGCAAGTGAGACGACTCAATTCACATAAGTTTCAGTTCTCTTTCTAAAGGTATTGGCGTTTCTCACACACTTTGCTCTGAGCTTAAGTTGTGCGTTTCTAGATACTATTAGGACTTGATTTCTGAGGTGGTAGTCAAGTCCAGCAAGGCGGTCATAACCGTATGATTTCGTAGTAATCGGACTTTCAACGCGCGGTCCAGGTCCGATACGAAGTTTCGGTGTGCTCCCGAGAGCAGCTGGGATTAGAGATTGATCCTAAGTTTTACGATAATGTAGCGGTAATGATTCTACACGTTTTGGATCTTGCAGATCATATTTAAAGTGATTAGTGCTAATTTCAAAGGTACTCTAGTTTAGCATTAGCTAATTCTCGCCTAATTTCTAAAGGATTTGGTCCTGAGTGATTTCTGCCTGAGGTGAAACTCGGGTCATTGTATGGATTTTTTCGAGACGTTACAATTATGAAAGCCTTAATCTAACCTGGACTTGAATACTCTTATTTGTGTAAATCCACACGCAATCAATGGTCGCACCATGGTCTACCAGTAGTCGACCATGAACTTCCTAACAAGTCACGGTTGACCGTATAATTTCTTAGTCAACCCAGAACTCTGCACCAGCATAATACATGGCATCCTACACAACAAATGAGAAAACCTTCAAGTTATAGTTCGACATCAACAATCTATACAATCATAAACAGTGGCAATCTACAAATAATTCTAATGCTGACTTTCGTTTTCTTATAGTAGAAACTTAGTAATATTTAGAGGAGAATTCGTCAAATTAGATTAATAATAAATTTAATAAAATAAATAAATTCTATTACATATTAAAATATCCTAAAAAAATATGTACTGATTATTCTGGCAAAAATGTGATGTTTCCTAAGCTACCACACACAATTCCCGTTCACACAAAGATGCGTGTGTGAAGGTGGTAAATGTGTGTAATATCATCCATCCATTGGGTGGGCTCGACCATGTAAATGCTTGTAATTGACTTAAAACCTAGATCCAAATACTCAATGGGTACATAACGGTACCCGAATTCGGGTTTGGTACTTTGACATAGAGCTGGGCATCGGACCGAGTCGGATCGGATTTGGTCCAACTCGGTTAGGTCCAAAAGCTGCCTGGACTGATCCGAATCCGATCCGATCCAGGACCGAGTCCGGAACACCTTACCCGAACAGATCCGTTATGTGCTTGGCCTGACCCGAACCGAGTCCGACCTGGTCAAGGAAACTCAGTCGGATCGAATTGGGTAAGGATCGAATTTTTCAACGATGAAAATCATTTTCCTCGCTGCTATTCTCGGTGTGATCCATTTGAGCTCTAGATATGATTCATTTTTTCTCCAAATGCTTTAAAATGATCACAAAAAATGGATATAATAAATACATCGTTGTGGGGCCCATGTAATATGGATCTCATTTGAGCCATTCGTACAACTTGGAGCTCGAGAGTACAGCTGACCTGTATTTACGTGCACAGCAAGCTAGCAGGGATGCGGATTTCCTGTGGAAGCCTTTCGCATAAAGTTCCTGTGCTGGGATCGTAGGTGGGGCCCACCGTGATGTTTTTGAGGAATCCACTCCGTTCATCCGTTGAGATCATTTTAGAACATGAGACCAAAAGTGAACAGGATCCAAGACTTGAGTGGGCCGTATTAAAGGAAAAGGTGGTTAGGTAAATTCCTACCATTGAAACCTCCCTGGGTTTGACGGTGATGTTTACATGACATCCATACCGTTAATAACGTCATTCCTACTGGGATGAACTGAAAAAACAAATATTAGCATGATTCAAAACGTCTGTGGCCCCACGAATATTTCAACTGTGGACGTTCAATTATCATCTTTTCAGCCCACTTGCGCATTGGATACGGTTCATTTTTAGCCTCATGTACTGAAATGAACTCACAAAACGTATGGACGGAGAGGATTTTGCACAAACATCGCAGTGGGTCCCACGTGGGTTCCCAGCGCAGCATCTTCCTTTTGCAGGAAATCTGCGTCCGTCTTGGCACGACACATACCTACAGCTAGCTATAGCTAGCTATGGAAGCGGATTGCGTACTGAATAACTCAGTACGCTGAGTAAACCCTGTGGGCCCTACTGTCATTCATACATTTCATCCGCTCCATCTATCCATTTTACCAGATAATTTTAAGAGTTCAGCCCAAAAATGAAGGATATCAAAAACTCAAGAGGAACACACCGCATGAAAAAGTGTGAATTGACCATCTACCATTGAAAAGTTCTTAGGGGCCATAGAAGTTTTAGATCAACCTTATATTTGTTTTTTCCCTTCATCCATGTCTTTATGATCTCATTAATTGGTTGGATGACAAATAAACACCACAGTGGGCCTTAGGAATGTTTCAATGGTGGAAATCAATACTTCCACTATTTCCTGTGGTAAGGTCCACTTGAGCTTTTGATATATTTAAATTTTGGTCTCAACCCTTAAAATGATTTGGAAAAAAGATGGACGGCATGGATAAACTACATGCATTCACGGTGGGCCCAACAAAGTTTACTCAGTACGATAAGAGCATACTGAGTAACTAAGTACGCAATCCGATTCCAGCTAGCTATATAGTGTTGCGTGGTACACCGGTGAATCGTCATATTATACGGAGTAAACTTTATTGAGGCCCACCCAAACTTTATTGAGGCCCACCCTGAATGCATGTGATTTATCCACGCTGTCCATTCTTTTTTTCATATCATTTTAGTGGTTGAACCTAAAATTGATGCATATCCGAAGCCTTAAAATGAGCTCGCCAAATGGATGGACGGTTTAGATATAAAACATACATCGTGTATATCTCTCTCCCGCAGATAAATCCAATCGCTCTCTTTTGGGCCCTCATCCCAAATCAACAAACCACGACTATCTCGCTTCACCTGCTAAGTCGCAACGGAGAAAAAACGAACTCCACCTGCTATATCTCTATGCAATCTCTCTCGTCTACTCTCTCTACTCTCTCTTTGGGGAGTAGTGCCCATGAGTTGCCCAAGATGGGAGGTGGGGCGATGCCATTAATGACATTTGTTGCGTTTGCCTGACACAATCCATCCGACCTCATTTTAGTCAAAATCTTCTTCTTGCCTTCTTTTTCAACAGAAATAGAGAGCCAGATATGGAGAGAGAATCACAGATATAGAGAGATAGAGAGAGATAGAGAGATAGAGTTGATGGGATTGGGCGGAATTTTTTGCCGCCGAACGTAAAACTCAGGCGGTAAAAGTATACACACACACACACACACATACACACACATTAATATATACGGTCCGAATTGGGTCGGTCCGAATCAGATCCAATTGGATCGGGTTTCGAATCGGGTCGGTTCGGAACAGAGCCTATTCGAATTCGACTCGAAAAGAATTCAGATTTAGATTACGCTACCCGATCCTAACCGATCCTGACCATCGGTTCTGTTCGAATCGGGTCGGATCCACGGTTCGCGTATGAAATGCCCAGCTCTACTTCAACAGTGGGCCTGGGATCCGTCGCAAGATGAACCCAATTATCGCGGGTACGGGTAGTACAGACCCCAACCCGAACCCGAGAGTGGACAGCCCACCTAGAAAAGCACCTTGCTTCGTCGTTTCGCATCGATACCTGCCTCTCGTCTCTCTCCGCCATTTCCATTTCCATTTCTAGAGAGAGAGAGAGAGGATGTACGGATTCACGAGCGTGGCGAAGGGTGATCTGGAGGAGGGGACCCTCTATCCAGGGCTCAGCTACGGCGAGAACGCGCTCCGATGGGGATTCATCCGCAAGGTCTATGGAATCCTGGCCGTCCAGATCCTCCTCACCACCATCGTCTCAGCGGCCACCGTATTGTACGCTCCGATCAACGAGACGCTGACGGGGAGCCCGAACCTCACCCTCGGTGTTGCGATCCTGCCCCTCTTCCGTAAGTGGGACCCATTCCCAATCCTTCTCAATCATGTCCGTTGCTTTTAACTATTTACATTTTGGTGGTGTGGGCTCTCTTTCTTCGAGTTTTTAGGGTTATCGTTTTCGATCATCGTCGAATGTGGTTTGGGGTTTGTTTTGGCAAATGGTGTTGATTATTTATTTATTTATTTAATTATAAGAGGAATGGCACAATGCTTGGCCCGAATTACTGGTATCCTCTTTCGTGACCGTATTCTGTGCAGGTGGGGCCCATGTTCTACGATCTGGATTGTGCATCTGGTAGGCCCCGCGATGGATGGGGCATGGATCAAAAACCGGGTGTCTTCTTTTGTGACAGTATTCTGTGCAATTGGGGCTCTTGCCTTACGATCTGGGTTGTGCATCTGATGGCCCCCTCGATGGATGGCCGATGGACAAAAAACCGGGTGGCTTCTTTTGTGTAATGTTCATGTGGGGCCCGTGTTTTACAATCTGGGTTGTGAATCTGGTGGGCGCTGTGATGGATGAACCATGGACCAAAAGCTGGTTGTCTTCTTTTGTGACAGTATTCTGTGTAGGTGGGGCTCTTGTTTTACTATCCGGGTTGTGCATGTGGTGGGCCCCATGATGGATTGGTGATGGGCCAAAATGCAGATGACCTGCGGTATCTATCAGTAAGCTTCTCCCGTCGCATTCAGATTATTGGCTATATTTTGTGACTCTCCTTACCAGGCCAACCATCGGATTGCGAGGGCTGTCTGATCGTGCATTTCTTGAAGCATTGGCAGTCAATGGTGGGACCTGTGTGGGTCCCTCATGTACAAAATCCTGGCTCCAATGAAAAGATTGGTAATTTGGATGTACAGTATATGTTTCGTATTGAGATTTGTTTTTGCTTTTTGGGTCTCATTATCTTTGTTGCGTGGGATTTTGGATTTGTTTTGTTTGTAATTGATTGTTACGATTTGCTTGGTTTGACGCTGATTATTCAAACTTTAAGAGTTCAACAAAGTGTTTGAACTGTTTTTTTTTTTTTTCCCATTATTTTCCATGGTTTGTTGTTATTTTGTTCAATGTTGCATGCTTGGATTGTGAATTACAATTGTAATGTATTGTAAAAGTGCCATCATTATGATTTTACAACACTTGTTTAAACACGTAATTCAGCGGTCAAATGCAGATGTAATAGGAAACAAGTGAAGGAATTTGTAATTATTACAATTTTACATTATATTGCAATGGAAATCTCCTATCCAAACACACATCGGTATATTTTTCCTGTTGATTTGACATTTCAGTAAGTAGAAGTATCATCATTATGAATTTATCACACCAATTTCAGTCAAATTATCTGTTTTTCAGGAGACAAGTATTGTAATTTGTAATCATTGTACTTTTACAGTACGTTACAGCCGTAATTCACTCGCATGGGTGTAACTTCTCCATTTGATTCAAAGTTCTATGTTTGATGGGTTACAAATCCAGATTTTTTGGTAATATTGATATTCATTAAGAAACTGAGAGTTTTCTGACAAAAGCACAAGTAGGCAAGTCTATATTTACAGCCCAAAAATAAACTCCGGATGCTCCTCAGCCCATTTTTCATACTCCCTTACTGCTGACGCAGCCAAAAGGTTAGCAGTGGCATTAGCTTCCTTGTATACACAACTGGCGGACCACCTATCCATTCTTCGGAACTGGAGCTGCATGTTCTCCACTAGTACACAGATTTTCCATGGCTTCTTTCCCTGACAGGATAAAAGGCATCAGTGATTGGTTTAGAGTTTCCTATAATTTCCGACCTTGGAATGTTTACCTTGCATACATGCCATATTGAACCCCCATGGAGAAGGTGAATGCCTCGAAGAATTCCTCAGCCCCCATGGTGGTGGTTGATCTCAACGACAAACATCCAAGTTTAGTTTATGGAAATGAGGTTTTGGGGGAACCCATTTGACAAGGGCGATCCTTTGGTTTGGAATGCTAATAGGCCTTTGATTCTTTTGTTGAAGATTGAACTGTTAAAGAATGATGGATTCTGGGACTGAGTATGCCAGTTTTGGCTCTATGTTGCTGACAAATTTTGTGGTCATGAATTTGATTTTATATATAATGTATTCAACTGCAGAGTTTGTTTCTCTGAAAATTCTGTGGTTTCTCTCATTCTAGACAAACCTAATGGTATATGGGAAAATGGCTTTCTAAATAGCATTAGAGTATCCTTTGGCTTTTTGCAAATTCTTCCCTTGGATAAGGGCATCTGTGGGCGAATTTGTTCTCATGAGAGATACTCCAAAGAGCTTAGAGAAGAATCTCCACATTTTGGATGCAAATGAGCAATTAAAGATGGGTGTTTATGGTTTTCATCGTGTCCATTGTATCGAACATGAATAATGGGGTATGCCTCATTGATTTTGTGAAGTATATCCTTCTAAGAGCTCCGGATTGAAGTACAGTCGAAAGACGTACTTTTGGGATGCAGGGTAATGCAATTTCACATTCCTGTTGAGGCCATCCGGAGTACACACTGGACTGTGTTGAACAAGGTATTCCATATCGGTAACGTTGGCCATAACGGTCACCACCATTACCGATATGAGTATCGACTGTAATGGCCGATACGGGAGCGTAACGGCTGTTACGACCACCGTAACGGTTGAAAATTTTCTTTGTCCGAAAAATTCTAAAAAAATATTTAGAAAATCAAGAATAATGTAAATATTCCAAATATGTATTCATTTTTTGTTTTGAATATGTTTATGGTAGCGTAACGGTCCACTCTTTGGTGAGAGTGTTGTATCGAGCTGTTTAGTGAATTTGTGAACATGATTATATGTATCTAATGTTTACACATCACAATAAAGCATTAAAACTAGAAATAAGAAAATTTGCATAAATACTATTTTTTCAAAAAAAAAAGGCCATTGAAGCTTCTATTCGCTCAAATCACTTCAATCCATGCTTTTAATATTAAAAACTATAGTAAGTGTGGTCGAAATCTATTGTAAAATGATCTAGGAGAGTTTTTGGAATGAGAAAAGTAGAAAAAGGAGAGAAAAATGGATTTAAATAGAAAAAAAGTGGTCGTTTTTCAATTGTTACGGGGGTAAAGGTCGTTATGCCCCGTAACGGCCTTTACGGCTACCGTAACGACCGATACGATCCCAAAAAATCAATTACCCTGTTTCACCCCTGTATCGCATAACGGTCATGGCCGTTACCTATACGTATCGGCCTTTACGGGCGTATCGTAACGGATACGGAACACCTTGGTGTTGAATCTTCCAAAGGTGGTGATTCTTTGAAGGATGCAATTGTCACAATTATCAAGGGCTTCCGGGTTTGAATAATTTTTTTATTGTGTCAAGAAACCAAAGGGTGTTTATTAAGGTGGAATTCTAGAAGATGTTTTAGTTTATACTATTACAAATGGCCCAGAAGCAGTTGCAGATTCTATCTTTAATTTTAGTGTGTTTTTCCAATTTGATGCCATCGTAATTACTTTAATTGCAATCCAAGGTTTATTTTTGGTCTACTTTTTAGTATTATTGAGCTCATAGATTTTCTGGTTAATTGATAATTTTCCTAGTTTCAATTAAAAAAGCCTTATTTGTTTGCTTTGTTATTTTAATCACAAGATCTCTATCCCTCATGGGTTTACAAATTAATTCCATTTACTCAAGTTTTTTATATGATTTTCATTGTTATTGTCCCATAGAATATTTCTTTGTAATTTTTCCAACCCATTCGTTATTTTTGCTGGGATTTGCATATTGTGACATTATGTAGTTTGGAATTTCAACTTTGATAGACTTGATTATGGTGATCCTTTCTGCAGTTGCGAGAACTTTTAGTTTCCATCTGGAAAGCCGGTTTTGTATCATCTTTATTAACTCTTTTATTAACTGATGCCTAGGTCTATTTCCTATAATAGAAGCACCAAGGTAATTGGAAGGGTCACAGGTGATTTTGGGTCCAGTGGTTCTGGGCCTTCGGGCTATTAGTTCTTTAATTCTACAATGTGTATCCATGGAGAAATAATTTTTTGATTTGTTATGGTTGATGTTTTGTGCAGAATTATTACAAAAAAGCTTCAGAATATCCATGATAGCAGTTTAATATTCCGTCCAAAAAGTAGAATTTCATCTGCAAACATCAAATGATATATTTTGGGACCAGATTTTGGGATTGTGATGGGCTTTATTGATTTATACTGTTCTGCTTTAATGATACATCTTGAAAGGTTATCAGTGCAAATGATGAAAATATACTGAGGTAAGGGGTCACCCTAATAAAGGCCTCTTTTTGCTCAGACAAAATCAGGAATTTCAACTAATTAAGATCGAATAAGTGGGTGGTGTAATGCATTCCATTATGAATAAGATCTCAACATCTGAGTTGACTGAGGCCCTCATTTTCCTCATCAGTGATAATTGGGACACTTTTATTATTATTTCAAAGTCCGTTGTTCGAGAAAGCTGTTTAAAATGATTTATCATTATGTTTTCAGTTTCCCTTCATATGTTATGTTGGTTGTATTTGGAATCTTAGTACGTCTGTTTTTTTTTTTTTTTCTCGTGTTTATTGTTGAGAATCTTGAGATATGAAAAAAAAACCTTGTGTTTCTGTCTCCAAATTTTAGCGATTGACATCAGGGCTTTTGAAACCATAAGATTTCTTGCTGGTTTATAAATTGTGGTGTTTGGACGATAAATCTCGTCACGAATATATTGATCAGTAGTTTTTTATTTGGATTTAAGGACTTCTGAATTTGATTGTGATTTACTTTTCTTTGATTTGTTTGCTTTTCCTTTCCACATTGCCAAAAGTTTGTTTATTCCGACTGATAAGAGTTTTTCTCACATTTTTAATACAATGGCTAAACCAGAATGCCAATGAACCCCATAATTACACCTACAGTTTTGTTGCATGGTGTTTCTGAAATCTGGGTGGTTGATCTAGATTGCCTCAAACCAGAACAAGGGTCTAGCTCTGAACTTGGTGGACTGTGTAGTTATAAGATGGGGGAAATGTTCCAACACAATCTTAGGGAGATTGAGTTGAGTAGGTACCTTTGGGTTTGCAGTTCTCCTTTCCAGGTTAGAGCGCAGTCAAGTCTTTCTTTTATGTTTACTAATCCAGACCGGCAATTATCCCAGGTAATGGGTTTCCTCAAAAACCGATGTCCTTCAGATTCATGGTTTTAAGACTTGATAGGGTCATGTGCGACTCATCTGAGGTTGGACCTGATTCATTCCGGCACCACAAGTCACCCCCTATTCGGGGTAGTCGGGCTGATTCAACCCTGACTCAGGCAGGTCGTGACTCTAATTGAGATTGGCCTAGTCTTTTAACCATGATCAAATTGCATTCCTTGATGGCTTTTCGAAAATTGTGCTTTGATCTGTAAGGTATATTTGCAGGGGTGCATGTTTCTGATGGGCCGAGGATTGTGTTAAAGTCTCCTATGAGGATCCACGGCCTCAAATAAGAGTTTGATATATGTCTTTAGTTCTGCCACATGCAGTTTCTTCCAATCGAATTAGGACAACCATAGATAATCATAAGGAGCCATTAATGGTGATTAGATGTGTATCTTGCTTTATGCAGTTCATAATATAGATCCCGATATCTTGTTTAAACCAGAAAAAGCCAAATGCTTCTTGCATATCCATTGACTGGAATCACCTGATGTCCCACAGCTAAGTTCCTAAAGAATTTGTGTATCTGGTAGGAATATTGTGCATAAGGGTTTCATTGACAGCTTGCAAGAGGGGCATATCTGAGAGTGCCCTTAACATTCCAACTAACCATCATTATTAAGATTAAAGAAGTTAATAATTGAAATACTTTTCTTGCTCCTAGTCTATGGACATATGTTGCCAGCTTTCTTTCTGATCTTGCACTAGAATTCCTTTCCCTTGGTAGACCTGAATCTTTGGGCCATCATTGAGGTTGGCTTAACCTTTGTGATACTAGTCACTCCTTTACCCTTCTAGGCTAACTTCTTGAACTTGTAGCATTTGGTGCCACTAGTCTTTTCATCCTTGTAGCAGATCTCCATAGAGGTAGAAGAGAACATATAGGTGTTCTCCTTCTGATGCAGGACACATGATTTAATGCTAACATGCAACGTGAAGATTATGAAAGAGTCCATAAAGTAATTCAATTAACAAAATATGCTAACTTACCAAGTAATTAAGAGTAATTAATAGGAATAAAATCTAATTTAACCTAAATCACATGCATGCATGCTAAGAAATCACATAAATCAATTAAAACTAGGACCGATGGAAGGATAGAACTTCCAATTTAGCATAGGCATATTCCACACTCAAGGGACAAATTTGTAGGTTTTATGATTAAGGTTAGGAAGGGAGAAATCTAAAATATGGAGAATTAGGGTTCATGGGAATTGAGGATTTTGGAATTAGGGTTCTTAGAAATTGGGGAAAATAAGAAATTGAAGATCTAGGGTTTAGAAGGTTGTAATGGAAGGGAAAAGAGGAAGATAAGAGAATAAGAATAATACCTTTCGAAGAAGAAAGATGAAGGATGTAAAACGAAGAATACCTTTTGAAGAAGAGGAAGAGGAATGATGTACCTTGGAATCTATCACCGAACTAGCTTCTACCCTTCCACAATTTATTTGGAAGGGAAGGTTTTTTTTTTTTAATAAAAAAACCTAGAAAATAAGGAGGAAAATTCCTTTACACAAGAGAGTTCCACTCTTTTTTTTTTTTTTTTCTTCTCAATAACATCACTAGGGTAGGAATTCCACCCCTTTTGTGCTTTTATAATTAAAAATTCAGAATTAAAATCCAGCATAATTACAACTGTGCCACTCACTTAAGTAAAGTGGCTTATTATCTAAAATAAGAAAACTAAAACATATATTATCAATCTCAACCATCAAATAACTCCTAAAAAAAAAGCATAAAGAAAGCAAGATCAGAGTCCAAGGGCCCAAATCTAAAAGATCTGGTGGCCGGATGGCCTGATTGACAAGATCCAACGGTCGGATCGACACAAAATAGAAATCCTATAACTAAAATGATCTCCTAAGCAGCCCATATGCATCTTCCCACGGTAGGGTCTTCTTGATGCACATCAAATGCATGTGGGGTCTTCAAAATGGCCCGACGGGCTCCATTTGGAACTCGTCTCCTATCCACAAAGAAAGTTGTGTTGATGCGGATGATCATCTTCGTCTCTAGTACACTCGAGTAGGTCCTCTGATGTCCCCATCACCTTCCCCGGTAGCTGACCAATTCTCCTTTGAAACATTCAGAGGTTGCGAGAGCTCAACCTGGCTAGTAAAGGTGTTAAAATATCGCCAAATCAGCAGCAGATGGGCTGAATAGGATGATGTCCTTGCAATCAAGGTGATGATTCTGTGCTGCAGATGAGTTCATCTTCTCATAACTACTTCCTTCTTCTTTGTTCATGTTTGTTGAGGGACTTGTTGCGATGGTATGGTGGACAGTTTTGGAACTATCAGTTGTATGGATGAGAGAGGAGGGATAGGAGAAGGATTCCCAGGTCTTTTTTCCAGGGGGCTTCAAAAGGATGGGTAATTACATCAGAGTTGTTATCTTGATTAATATCTTTCAAGAGATTTGAGTTGGATTTGGTGTGAAGCCCCCAAGGCGTTGACTAGCGGTGTTTGGGTTGGTTTTTCTTACCCAAATATGAGCTCTATAGATTTTTTACAATTTAAGTTATGCCATTACTTCCATCATGAATCCGAACAATATGACATTCCAAATGATTGAGTGGAAAGGCGAAATGGGATTCATGTAGCTGACCCCAATTAATTGGGATAAGGCTTAGATGATGATGGATGGGGTCATGATGAATAACTTTGGACATTGATGGTAAGAATCCACGTCTGCATGAATTGTTGGGATTAGTGTCAAGATTTGGCCGTTAGGTTGTTGCATAAGAAGTTAGGTTGTTGCATAAGAAGTAAGGTGAGTATTGCTGATGTCATCATCTCCATTTACTCAAGTGTGCTTCCCTCGAGAGCATGTAACCATAATTTGTTCTCCATACACCACCATTGATGCATCACTATTTTTCCTAGCATTCCTTGTGGCTTGATTTTTCTTTGTATTTTTGGGTATCCTTGTTTACTACGTTTGGGCATGGATTGAACCACCATAGGGGGCACCACCTTCACCCCTCAATGCTCATATTATTTAGAGCAAGGACTTGGTTAGAATTCTATCCTCCCCATTGTGGGTCCCTTTGAATTATTTTGTAGGTAGTATTTTGAAGATGCCCTATTCTTCCACAATTGAAATAGACACTAGAGAGGATTCATATTCAAAGGGTTGCCAGAACTTAAAAGTCCCTGAATTGAATCGTAGCACCTTTAGGGAGGGATCTTCCCAAGTCCCAACTCAACTTCTACATAAACCCCTGGCAAAGTGGCCTTCTATGAAGAATAAGAAATTTAGGGCCTGTTTGGTTAGTTGTAAATGCATGTAAACGGTGGTAAATAAGTAATTATGACAAATGCTCATTGTTTCACCTCGAAAATCAAGGAAAACTCAACCTTGTAATAGGTGGCCCGTGGCCCCCACCATGACACATGTGCTATATCAATGTCGTTCGTTCATTTTTTTTTCCAGATCATTTTAGGGCATGAGCCAAAAGATGAGGCAGATCCAAAGTGCAAGTGGACCACACCACAGAAAACAAGGAGGATCAAATGCCTACCATTGAAAACTTCTTGGGGGTCCCTATAAATAGGCACCCCTTGTAGCTTTTTTTGATGCCATTGAAGATTAATAAAAATTCTGCGTTTTCCTACTCTCTGAGTTGTGAAGCCTAATTGGGTGCGAAGCCCTCCCTTCATCGAAGGGTTAACTACTGTGGTGCGAAGCCACATTTATCCCGATTCGCCCCATCCATCGTCATCTCTACTACTCATCTTCTACCATCCATTCCTTTCATTTCACCACATCATCTACACTTCGAATCAATTATCTCTTGCAGCAATTCTCATTCCTACAACAGAATTTCAGAATCTGACACCACAGGAGGGCTGAAACTTTGGCGGAGCACCACGCACAAACTATACATCGGCTTGAGCTGAGATTTGAAGGTTTTGGAGTCAATCCCTGGCCGACCAGGGCTAAGGTGGCCTTTTTCTGAATAGTGGGCTCCACACACGTGCGGCCGGGATCACACGCACGTGCGTTTGGGCCATTATTTTTGTCCACGCATGCGGTACTTCTCTGGTTCTTCTCTCTCATCTCTTTTACTCCGCTTTCACCCAAAATCCCTAAACCTAATCCTAAATTACTCAAATCTCCAATTTTATGCCTATTTTCTTACCCTAGGGTTCCCCGAATTGGAATTTATGAATCCCTTGGATTATGGACTGATTACTATACATGTGTGGATGATTATTTCTTATTTTTGAGTATCGTTTGGTTCATAATTTTTATTGATCTAGCCCTATCATGTGTAGGCCTGGACCTGCATAGATTCCCCTTAATTGAATGTTTGGACTTTCATGTGGGATATGGAATTTGTGTAATTGTTTCTGAACTAATGTGATCTTAAGCCTGAAATCTCGCATATCATATCTAATTTTCATGTCCTGCATCAAATTTGGTATCAGTGCCTAGGGTTCTTGTAGGGGAATTCATTACATGTTTAGGGTTTGGTTATTTATGTCCATTACGCATCAATTCTCATGATATATGGCTGTTTAGAGGTCCTTAAACCCTGACATAAGCTGCTGAAATTTTCTGTTATCCCCTTATTTGAATTATTTTAGAACTTAGTTTTCTATTTCTAGGTTTAGAAAGTTTCCTTTTATGTTTTTTTTAGAAACTATTTTTTTAGAAACTTTCTTAATCTGTTTTTAGAAACTAATTTCCTTTCCTTTTTCTTTTTTAGAAACTAGTTTACTTTCCTTTTTTTTTTTTTTAGAAACTAACTTACTTTCTATTTTTAGAAACTTTCCTTTTTCTTTTTCTTTAGAAACTAGGTTGTTTTTTTTAGAAACTTTTTTAATTTGTTTTTTTCTTTTTTAGAAGCTTTCCTAATTTGTTTCTTTAGAAACTTTCCTAATTTGTTTTTAGAAACTTTCATTTTTCGTTTTTAGAAACTATGTTGCTTTTCTTTAGAAACTTTCCTAATTTGTTTTTTCTTTTTTTTAGAAACTTTCCTAACTTGTTTTAAAAAACTTTCCTTTTTCGTTTTTTAGAAACTAGGTTGTTTCTTAAAAAAAAAAAAACTTATATTTTGACAATTATATTGCTGAATTTTGGTTGGCACCTTACACTAAACATGAAACAATTGCAAAAGTCACTAAACAAGCTGTCCCAGAAGTTAGAGTTTATGATTAAGCGCTTGGAAATGGACCAATGCTTTGAACAGCTTGATGTACGCATTACCCAATTAAAGACCATTGCCAAGACAAACCCCACCATCGGGGTAGATGTCCAATCTCAGGCAGGTGGCCTGGAGGATAGACCAATGAATGGAGTTGGTCAAGGAATCAATTATGGGTGTGCACCTGTGCATTCACCCCATGAGAGACATCAAGACCACTATTTTGAGGGGTACAACATGTGCAGCCTTGTGGCTGGAGAGAGTGCACCAGAGGCTAGTGTAGAGTTACCCACTGAGGCCATTCCGGTAATGGATGAGTTACGTAATGTCTTTCCTGATGGTCTACCGGATGAGTCTCTCCCTAAGAGGGATATAGAGCACACCAAAACATGGGACACTGTAATACCTACAGCCGAGTTTACGTTGAATAGTATTGTCGATAGGTCCACAGGTCTAAGTCCTCGTGAAGTCGTTACTGGTTATAAACCTAGGAAACCTATTGATCTTGCCCCCTATGTCACTGTCCCATAGGTTGTCAGAGTCTGCAGAGTCTTTTGCGCATCACATTCATTCATGACATCAATAAATCAGGCAGAAGATCATGACTAGTAATGAGCATTGCACATTTTCTGCAGACCAGCATAAACGTTTCAAATGATTTAATATTGGGGACTTCGTGATGGTCCGCATCAGCCCCGAGCGGTACCCTTCGAGGGCCGTTCGTAAGTCACGCGCGTAGCGCTGAACCTTTCAAAATTATAAAACGAAACGGTCTCAGTGTGTATGAGGTAGATCTTCCACCTTCCATGGGAATTAATTTCACATCCGACGTGGAAGATTTAGTTACTTTTCAGGGGACTACTGATACTTTGTCTGGCCCTTCGCCCACTCATCCTGATTCCCCTTATTATCCCTTGAACCATGACCCCTTCCCGACCCATTTTCCCAGCCTCTACCTCCCATATCTACCCATCCCTACCCATTTTTTCAGCCTCTACCTCCCATACCTACCCTTCCCAACCCATTTTCCCAGCCTTTACATCACATAACTACCCGTCCCGACCCATTTTCCCAACCTTTACCTCCCATACTTACCCGTCCCAACCCATTTTCTCAGCCTCTACCTCCCATACCTACCTGTCTTGACCCATCTTCCCAGCTACTACATCTCATACCTATCCTTCCCGACCCATTTTCTCGGCCTCTACCTCACGTACCTACGCTTCCTACACCTCGAGAGGAAATAGAGGATATTCTGGATCATCAGGTAATATCTACGTCAGATGGCCGGGTTCAGAAGTACCTGATTAAATGGAAGTCACGCCCAGCTTCAGATAACACGTGGCTCACTGAGGAGGACTTTCAGAGACTTGATCCTGACATCCTGGATCGGTTTTGGAGTTTTATTTCGCCAGTGGCGAAATCTTCGCAGCCGGGGAGAATTGATGGGGACATCATGGGCACACTCGTATGCATACCACCACCCCTACACGTACGTACGTAGAAGGAGGACCCCACCATCGATTTGGCTCGATGACGACGTCCAGGGAGGGCCTCCTAGCTAGAAGACAAGTTTTGATTCAAAAAAAGTGGGCCCGATAGTCAAGAAAAGCTATCATGGGATCTCATGATCGTGGCCCACTCGTCGGATTGATTTCATATTTTAGGTTTTGCTTATTGTTATTATTTAGAACATCGTGAATGTTTTAGATTTCTTTGTTTGATTTTTATTTTAGTTTACTTCATCGCCAAGTAATAGGTTGCGCACATAGTGCGAGTTTTTAGGGCATAGGGTTTTCCTTATGAATAGGCACCCCTTGTAGCTTTTTTTAATGTCATTGAAGATTAATAAAAATTCTGTGTTTTCCTACTCTCTGAGTTGTGAAGCCTAATTGGGTGTGAAGCCCTCCCTTCATCGAAGGGTTAACTACCATGGTGCGAAGCCACATCTATCTCAATTCGCCCCATCCATCGCCATCTGTACTACCTATCTTCTACCATCCATTCTTTTCATCTCACCCCATCATTTACACTTCGAATCAATTATTTATTGCAGCAATTCTCCTCCCCACAGCATAATTTCAGAATCTGACCTTACAGGAGGGCTGAAACTTCGGCGGAGCACCACGTACAAACCGTACATCGGATCAAGCTTAGATTTAGGGATTTTGGAGTCAATCCCTGACCGACCAAGGCAAAGGTGATCTTTTTCTGAGTAGTGGGCCCCACACACACATGCGGCCGAGATCACACGCACGTACGTCTGGGCCATTATTGTTGTCCACGCGTGCGATACTTCTCTGGTTCGTCTCTCTCCTCTCTTTCACTCCGCTTTCACCCAAAATCCCTAAACCTAACCCTAAATTACTCAAATCTCCAATTTTATGCCTATTTTCTTACCCTAAGGTTCTCCGAATTGGAATTTATGAATCCCTTGGATTAGAGATTGATTACTATGCATGTGTGGATGATTATTTCTTATCTTTGAGTATTGTTTGGTTTATAATTTTTATTGATCCAGCCCTATCATGTGTAAGCCTGGACCCGCATAGATTCCCCTTAATTGAATGTTTGGACTTTCATGTGGAATATGGAATTTGTGTAATTGTTTCTGAACTAATGTGATCTTAAGCCTGAAATCTCGCATATCATATCTAATTTTCATGTCCTGTATCAGGGTAGGAATTCCACCCATTGTGCTTTTATAATTAAAAATTCGGAATTAAAATCCAGCATAATTACAACTATGCTACTCACTTAAGTAAAGTGGCTTATTATCCAAAATAAGAAAACTAAAACATATATTATCAATCTCAACCATCAAATAACTCCTAAAAATAACAAAAAAAAAAACATAAAGAAAGCAAGATCAGAGTCCAAGGGGCCCGAAATAAAAGATCTGGTGACCGGATGGCCTGATTGGAAAGATCCAATGGTCGGATCGACACGAAATGGAAATCTTATGATTAAAATGATCTCCTAAGCAGCCCACATGCATCATCCCATGGTGGGGTCTTCCTGATGCACATCCAATGCATGTGGGGTCTTCAAAATGGACCGGCGGGCTCCATGTAGAACTCGTCTCCCATCCACAAAGAAAGTTGTGCTGATGCGGATGATCATCTTCATCTCTAGTACACTCGAGTAGGTCATCTGATGTCCCCATCACCTTCCCCAATAGCTGACCAATTCTCCTTCAAAACATTCAGAGGTTGCGAGAGCTCAACCTGGCTAGCAAAGGTGTTAAAATATTGCATAATCAGCGGCAGATGGGCTGAATAGGATGATGTCCTTGCAATCAAGGTGATGATTCTGTGCTACAGATGAGTTCATCTTCTCATAACTACTGCCTTCTTCTTTGTTCATGTTTGCTGAGGGACTTGTTGCAATGGTATGGTGGACAGTTTTGGAACTATCAGTTGTATGGATGAGAGAGGAGGGATAGGAGAAGGATTCCCAAGTCTTTTTCCAAGGGGGTTTCAAAAGGATGGGTAATTACATCAGAGTTGTTATCTTGATTAATATCTTTCAAGAGATTTGCGTTGGATTTGGTGTGAAACCCCCAAGGCGTTGACTGGCGGCATTTGGGTTGGTTTTTCTTACCCAAATATGAGCTCTATAGGATTTTTTACAATTGAAGTTATGCCATTACTTTCATCATGAATCCGAACAATATGACATTCCAAATGATAGAGTGGAAGGGCGAAACGGGATTCATGTAGCTGACCCCAATTAATTGGGATAAGGCTTAGATGATGATGGATGGGGTCATGATGAATAACTTTGGACATCGATGGTAAGAATCCACGTCTGCATGAATTGTTGGGATTAGTGTCAAGATTTGGCCGTTAGGTTGTTGCATAAGAAGTAAGGTGAGTATTGCTGATGTCATCATCTCCATTTACTTAAGCGTGCTTCCCTCGAGAGCATGTAACCATAATCTGTTCTCCATACACCACCATTGATGCATCACCATTTTTCCTAGCATTCCTTGTGGCTTGATTTTTCTTTGTATTTTTGGGTATCCTTGGTTGCTACGTTTGGGCATGGATTGAACCACCATAGGGGGCGCCACCTTCCCTCAATGCTCATATTATTTAGAGCAAGGACTTGGTTAGAATTCTATCCTCCCCATTGTGGGTCCCTTTGAATTATTTTGTAGGTAGTATTTTGAAGATGCCCTATTCCTCCACAATTGAAATAGACACTAGAGAGGATTCATATTCAAAGGGTTGCCAGAACTTAAAAGTCCCTGAATTGAATCGTAGCACCTTTAGGGAGGGTTCTTCCCAAGTCCCAACTCAACATCTACATAAACCCCTGTCAAAGTGGCCTTCTATGAAGAATAAGAAATTTAGGGCCTGTTTGGTTAGTTGTAAATGCATGTAAACGGTGGTAAATAAGTGATTATGACAAATGCTCATTGTTTCACCTCGAAAATCAAGGAAAACTCAACCTCGTAATAGGTGGCCCGTGGCCCCCACCATGACACATGTGCTATATCAATGTCGTCCGTTCATTTTTTTTCCAGATCATTTTAGGGCATGAGCCAAAAGATGAGGCAGATCCAAAGCGCAAGTGGACCACACCACAGAAAACAATGAGGATTGAACGCCTACCATTGAAAACTTCTTGGGGGCTACAGAAGTTTTGGAATTGCCTCATTTTTGGGCACATGTCCTAAAATGATTTGACAAAATGAAGAGACGATGTGGATAAAATACATACAGCATAGTGGGGCTCACAATGTTTATGTGATTCTCTTTTCAAAATCCACACTTGTCAACATCCTTATTGCGGGAAATACCAAAGTAAGTCATCATTACTTAGTTTCCACCATTTACATGCATTTACAACTAACCAAGCAATCCCTTAGAGATTTCTTATAGATAAATTCCAAATAATGAGGGCCTTTTGCTAGGTTTTGTATTCTTGGGTTTGGGTTGAGGGACTTTCTTACATGAGCAACGATTCTTGGCAGTTTCTCACATTTCCAATATTCAAACGGAAGGTGGGAGAGTCAGACCTAGATTGTTGCTCTTAGGAATGCGCTTTATTAGCTTTCAAGTTGCTTTGCCATGATTGCAGCATCAAGGTTTGATCAGCCAATCTCCAAAGGCCGTTTACATAAACTTTGAACATGTCTGAATTCATCATTCGAGGAGGAAACTTTGGGCCCATTTGTATTCGTGGAAGAAAAGGAGGAAATGGTTTTTCTCAGGAAACGACATTTCTATGGAATTGTGGGAAAGGAAAAGTTGTTTCCCTTGATTGTTTTTCAATAGGATTTTCTTGAAATTTTTTCTCTGTTCCTAAATATGTTGTTTGGAGAAAAGGAAGTTTTCATGAAAATTTACTTGAAGATAGGTGGCACATGTGTGGTGCTGATGATGAATTTTGGCAAGGTGGCACATGTGTGGTGTTGAATATGGATTTTGGCACATGTGGGCTGGTTGAACATGGATGGTGGCACCTGGTGCACATGTGGGGCACGAGGCACTTGAAGATGGATGCCGACTCATGTAGCATGTTCACACATGCAAGACGCTTGAAGATGAAGAGTGGCACATATTGCACATGTCATACATTGGCACATGTGGAGTATGTGAAGATGGACAGTGGTACATATGGCACATTGGCACAATTGCTCATGTGGGGTGCTTCAAGATGGATGGTGGGACATGTGGGGTGCTTGAAGTTGGATGGTGTCACATGTAGCACATTGGCATTGGGGTGCTTGAACATAGCTGTTGGTACGTGTTGCACTTGTCATCCATTGGCACGTGTAATTTCTTGAAGATCGATGGTGATACATGTGGCAGATTCACACAACAGCACGTGGCATGTGAGGTGCCTAAGTATGACGGTGGCACATGTTGCACATGTGGCACATTGGAACACATGGTTCTTTAAGATGGATGGTGACAACACATGTTGCCCATGTGGCACTTTGTCACATGTCTGGTGCTTAAAGATGGACAATTGTGCGAGTGGGGAGCTTGGAGATGGATACTTGCACATGTGGGGAACTTGAAGATGGTTGGTAGCACATGTTTACCATGTAGTACACTTTGTATAGGGATGGTTTCCTCTCTTTTTCTTTAATTTCTTGGAAATTATGTTTCTTGAGTATTGTTAAGGAAGTGACAAAGGGTATTTTCCAATAAATTAGGGAAATGGAAATGGAATTTTCATCAAATTTATGAAAACAAATAATAGAAACAATTTTTTTAATTGGAACGATGTTTTCATCATTTTAAAAAAAAAAAATTTTAATTTTTTTTTAGCTTTTCTAAATTGATGTTTTCATCAATTTAGATCTCATCAAATCCGAACAGGCCCTATTGGTAAATTCATGCAAAACTCCCTTAGCTTATTGCATTTGAATGAGAAATTATTGGTAATGTTGAAAGTTAAAGGTGAGTTCTTCATCATTTCAAACCCCCCTTTGAATGATTTCATTGTATTCTATTTCATGGTAGAATTCAACATGTTCAAAGTTTATATTAATGGTCTTTAGAGATTAGATTAGACCTTGATATGACATTTATGGCAAACTAACTTTCAAGTCACAAGCGTGTTAATCTAGGCCAATTTGCCTTATCTCTTGTTTAAATATTATAAGTGGGAGAAATTGTCAAAGATTGTTGCTCATGTGGGTAAGCCGTGACAACCATTTGAATATTAAGTCTCTCCTTAGTGTATGTTTTTAATGTGGTAGAATCAGTCATTTACAGAACAAATACATGTTCAACCAAATTGAACCCCCACTAGATCAAGGCTCAACCCCGAACCAGGTCCTTGGTTTGAACAACCCGAGCATTGAGGATGCAGAGAATTGCATCCCTTATGTCAGATGAATTCATGGTCCGAGTTGGCACCCAAAAGAATAATTGATAGCAAAGAACCATGGTAGTGAGAGGAATGTCCGGAAAAATAGTGATCAATCACCAAAGGTGATCAGATAATGGTTTCGAGTCTACATGAGTCATGGAGAACCACACTAGATGCAAGTGTGAGGATGTAATCTACAATGCCGACTTTATTACCCATGCAGGATCCCAACAATATAAATCCTGATTCCACACATGGATCCCTGTTTTCTATATCCAAAATGGCTCATCATTACCCTACCCACCTTCTAACCAGATTCAATAAAGGTTAGATTTTAGGTCAGAAAATCTAACCCAAGTACCCTACTCAATGCCTAGAAATCCACACCAAATCCAACCCAAATCTTCCTGAAGTGATTAGCAATAATGAGACCCTACGTGATCATACCCATCATCTAGATCCCTCTAGTAAGAAAACCTCGAGAAATCCGTTTCGTATCCATCCTCACACATACATTTGGTACCCTCACCATTTCCTCAAAGTAAACCCCTAGCTGGGACGGACAAGACCTAAAAGGACTCAAATTGAGGTGGTGAGAAGGCATATGAAGGCTTGCTCACTCGTAGAGAACCAGGCCTTAGGATTGATTGGCAAAGCAGGATTGTAAAGCGGGCCAACATATGTGGAATTCGTTAAGCGGGACTCTCTCTCTCTCTCTCTCTCTCTCTCTCTCTCTCTCTCTCTCTCTCTCATACTCAGAAATGAAGTCAAGAGAAACATTTGTTTCATCCAGCCTCCTGTCCCATCCATATAGATGCAGGCCAGGCTTCCCAGATAATTTACACCCAGATAATTTACACATTTTAAGAAAAATCCAAATATTGTCTAGTGCTCTGCATCCTAAATTAATTTGATCTTCATGGAATGTCTTCTAATATCCAATCAGCAAGTAGTTAACATACCTCACACTCTCCAATGTGCAGTGTTGTGCCCCTTGTATTCATATCGGCAGAGTCATCCATTGAATTTTATATTCCTTGTATTTTAAGAAAAATCCAAATATTTTGTCTAATGCTCTGCATCCTAAATTAATTTGATCTTCATGGAATGTCTTCTAATATCCAATCAGCAAGTAGTTAACATACCTCACACTCTCCAATGTGCAGTGTTGTGCCCCTTGTATTCATATCGGCAGAGTCATCCATTGAATTTTATATTCCTTGGACTGTTCACACTTTGCCTGAGCATAAGCGTTGGAATTGCCTGTGCTAACACAAAAGGTTTTGATCATCTCCCCCGTTGATCTATAATTTTCTTTCTCTAAATTAATTTATATTATAGAGGTTTCCAAATTCCTCATGCATGTAGATTCCAGGCTCTCTACACTCGCTGACATGTCCCAACATAGCACATGTGTGCAACATCCTAGCCATCCATGAGGCTTACCTCACCTTGTATGCGACTGGACCCAACAGTCACTCCAGTCTACTCATCAGGTGGGGCCACAATGTAATAAACAAATGGATGGCTAGAAAAAACTTGGCAAGTTCTTTAGCCATCCATCTTTTTTTCATTACACTGAGTGGACTGGCCTGGTTTCTGGACCAGGGCATCTTAAATGGTGGAGTCCACCTGGCATTGACAGCTTGGATGCTCCATGCAGATGCCAGCTTGATTCGATGGAGTCCACCTGGCATTGACAGCTTGGATGCTCCATGCAGATGCCAGCTTGATTCGTGTGGCAGCATGGGGAGGGTGCTGGGATCTACACATGTTTTTGAATTAGCAAACCTTTATATTATAATTTGTCATTAATACTCGTGGATATTCAGTTCTTTCCTTGTTGGTATTGCAGGAAGAATTGTGCTTGAGGCATTGATTTTAACATCAGCTGTGGTTTCTGCCTTGACTGGCTATACTTTCTGGGCTGCAAAGAAGGGCAAGGACTTTAGCTATCTTGGACCCGTTCTATTTGCAGGACTTACTGTCCTTATCCTGACTAGTTTTATCCAGGTTGGGCATCTTCAATACATTCTGATTATCCTTCTCTCGGTGTTTGACAAAATCCTGTACTCATGTCATCGTTCTCTTTATCGCTTCTCATCTGCTCAATTACATGTCTGACGAGCTACATGTGCCAACCCTGGACCATCTGTAGCACATACAAGCTTGCAGCAGGTGGTCCAACCATGTAGATGATCTGCTCTAAAGATTGCCTATGGGCTGCATGCAACATATGCATGTGGTCCAAATGATGATTGGATCAGCCTGATTTCTTGGACAGGTCATTTCAACAGTGGGCCCCACCTGATGTGTGGCTCAGGTGCAAGTCATGTGTTTGGCATCGTTTTGTGAGGTGTGTTTTAGTGTCTGAAAGTGAACACTTCTCCTCGGTGTGTAAAAGAACTGTGGCTGTTTATTGAGTGAATGGATAAACTGGTTCATAAACAGATATCTGGTTTGAGTTTTCTATCAGATGTTCGATGACCTTTGCTTGCAGCTGAGAATGCACGCATGTTTACATACATATACACAGGCATATACTAACCAGCCATGGGTTTGATTTTTCACGTTATGCAGATATTCTTCCCACTCGGGCCTATGTCAGTCGCCATCTATGGAGGACTGGGAGCCATCCTTTTCGCTGCATACCTCGTGTATGACACAGACAACCTGATCAAGCGCTACACATATGACGACTACATCTGGGCGTCGGTTGCTCTCTATCTGGATATCCTCAATATGTTCCTTCACCTGTTGCAGCTACTGAGGAGCTCCGATGGGTAGAGTTGCACTCACCCTCCACTCCACTCAACAGTATTCTTATTCCTATTATTGACTTGTAAGTAGCACCATCTACCTTTTAGATGCTTGAAATTGTAAACAAAGTCGAATCGGGCCCCACGCATCAAGACCTAATCAGGTTTGTCAGTGTCATGTGTGAGTGGAAAGACCAGACCTTCGCTGTCTGTTTGTGTATGCTTAGTCTCCAGCTGTGAAAAGGAAACTTGTCCTTCGGAAAAGGAATATGTTGTTTCTATATGGAATTGCTCCCCCTGTTTCACTTTTGTTTTCTGTTAGTCATATAGCTGCTTTTTACATGTTGGCCAGTGTTGCTTTTTCGCATTCCCTGTCATATATTTCATGATTAGATGAAGAACAACAGCTTCAGATTTCAACGCGCACAAGTAGTGGAGTTGGTGCACATGATTTCTAACCATTTGGAGTTGCTGGAGATGCTCAAAATCTGTTTGTGGTCCACCATATAAAAATGGTTGGTAGATTCTACCCGGCCTGAAATGGTGTTTGGACTCCTTGCAATTGTTTTATGTTGTAGATATTGTGCTCAAGGATATTCGATACCCTGGCAGCGTATGATACTTGATATGCAGGCGCTCAAGAGTTGTACACTGGCATACATTCTCACTCAAATCGAACTGCCTAAATTGTGGAACCCACTGTTAGTGTTACTAGGTAACAATCTGAAAAATCTGATTCTTGCATGCCTTTATTTTTGCTGGAACCATTGGCTATTTTTTACTTGGACCATCTAATAAATGTCCACCATATCTTGTATAGTCAAATAAGGGGGCCTGTGTATCATACATCATTCTCTGATAGAGTATCAAAGCTTTCCTTTAAATTGATAATTGAGGTTTCAGCTAACTGGTGTCAAAGCTGTGGGCTCCACCATGTCCATTTTGTCAGCTCATTTTAGGGCATGAGCCCAAAAATGAGACAGATACAAATCTCAGGTGGGCCACACCACAGGAAACAGTGTAGATAAACACTTAATGCTGAAAACTTATTGGGGGCCGCAAAATTCTTGGATCAAGCTGATATTTGTGTTTTATCTTCATCTAGGTCTGTGTGATCTTATCAACAGGTTGGATGGCAACTAAACATTGAAGTGAGCCTAGGTGGTTTTTAATGGTGGACGTTCAATCAGTACTGTTTTCCTGTGTGGTCCACTTGAGATTTAGATCGGCCTCATTTTTGGGGCTCATGCCTCAAAATGAGCTCACAAAATGGATTGACGGCGTGGATTAAACACATACGTCATGGTGGGGCCCAAGGAGCTTTGACACCAGCTAGCTGGCTGGTGTTGGGGTCACTAGCCAAACCACATCCATTGATTAGGCGTGCGACCATTTGTGATTTATTACAAAAAAAAATGGCCTTGAAACCTTAAACATGGTGGACCAGACCCAGCCAAGAAGCCCGGCCAAGCTCACGGGTAGAGTTTGTATTCTTATCACCGTTCAGTCCTGTGATGGGCCATATGAACATCCAACGGCTATCATACCTGGTCCTTCTTCCTCATGTGATGTGATGCGGCGACCGCTGGATCTGGCTGAATTCCGGATGCTTGGACATTGCCATGCTCACCGTTCACGCATTCGTAGCTAGTCATGATTGTAAAAGTTCAAATTTATAGTAGATTTTGCGATGTGTGCCTTTGTTATTCTCAGATGTACTTGCTGTGATCTTGGGTATACTCGTATTGGAAATGATTATCCTGTTATGAAAATCCTCCTTGTAGGATTCCAGGATCGGAACCTGCCTCAGGAGCCGAGACTGGGGTACTATGGAGGCTGTTACGGCCAGAACCGGCCATCGGGTTCCTTGTGATTCTGGTTACCGAGGCTGGGGCGTGACAGGCTTGCTCCCAAAGGTATTATTGAATGAACCGTATGAATTGATGATTTCACATAATTTTAAATTGTTTAGCCAACCTGAGTTTCAGATGGAGCTGATTTTTGTGATATCCCATAAACTACATCATGATGGGGCCCATGGAGCTCAGCCTCATGGATAATTCACTTGGAGAGAGAACTTCCAACCTTTCAATGTGCTTGCAATATCTAATCCATTCAATAGGTTGGACTCATCATGAGGATTACCTTGTGCAAAAATTAGCCACATTCACTCATTGGACCCAATCTTTGATGTGGATTGTTCATTGTGTGGGCCCCACCTTTGATGTGGGCCATCCATCATGCGGGGCCCACCTTAGATGTGAACCATTCATCATTAGGGGCCAACCTTTAATGTGCACTATTCACTAGGTAGGACCCACCTTTGATATTGGTTATCCATTATATGGGTCCACCATCAATATTATTGTCCATCATGTGGGGATCATCATGTGGGGATCGCCCATCATATGGAGCTCACCTTTAATGTGGATTGTCCATCATGTGGGCTAACCTTCAATGTGGGCCGTCCATCATGTGGGGCTGCCTTGGATATGAGTCACTCATCATTAGGCTGACCTTTGATGTGGACCATCCATCATATGAGGCCCACCTTGATGTGGATCATCCATCATGTGCGGCCACCATTATTAATTGCCTATCATGTGAAGCCCACCTTTTATGTGGGCTGTCCATCATGTGGGCTCCACCTTCAATATGGGTTGCCCATCATGCGGGGCTCGCTTTAGATGTGGGTCATTCATCATTAGGGACCAACCTTTGATGTAGATCATCCATCACGTGAGACTACCTCGATACAGGTGATCATCATGGGGGGCCTTGTTTCAATGTCCATTGCTCATCATGTGGAGTCTACATTTGATGTGGATCATAAATCATGTAGGCCCCACCTTTGAAGTGGGTCATCCATCATACTAGCCCGCTTTGGATGTGGGCTATTTATCATTATAGGTTGACATTTGATGTGAATTATCCACTATGTAGGTCCACATTAATGTGGGTCATCCATTGCGGGGCCTACCTTTGATGGGAACAGTCAATGTGTGAACCCCACCTTCAATGTGGACAGTCCATCATGTGGGGCCTCATGTATGGACCATGAGAAATAGCCTCCCTTGAGGTGACAAAATATATATAGGGAAAAGGTACTATGTGCCCGAGCTGATGGGACCGTCCCATGAGGTCGAGCTGTGTGGGCCCCACTGTGATGTGTTTCGAACATCTACCCCATTAGTCAGATGCACCATTCCATCATGGGCATAGGTCCCAAAAATCAAGTCAATCCGTGACTTGTGTGGGCCACACCACATACAGAAGTGGGGAGGGGCCGTGCACCATTAAAACATTCATAATCATTTTTTGGGCCCACCGAGATGTGGTTTGCCAATCCAGTCCATCCATTATGTGTGTCCCACTTGGATGAGGGTTCAGACCAAGTTTTAGTAGCATTCAAAACTCAGGTGGGCCCCACCAAGTGCTTTTATATGTTTTTGGCATGCCTTCACATGATTTTAGATGGTATGGCCCACCTGAGTTCCGTATATGGCTGATTTTTGGGATATCCCATAATTTAGAGGGGACCCATCAAATGCACGGTGTTGATGGTCGACACGCATCACGATGGGGCCCACACAGCTCGACCTCACGGGAGCTTATCGTGAGGTCGAGCGCATAGTACCTTTTCCATATATATATATATATATATATATATATATATATATATATATATATATATATATATATATATATATATATATATATATATATATCTATCTGAATGCTTAGCCGCGCGCTAGTTTGCATGGAAGTCATGTGAACTTTTTTGAGAACTCATACCTTATATGACTCCAAAATTTGAACAGTCCATGTGAAGTATCACCTCATGAAACCCCCTAGGCCCAATTTTTACTTTGATCCAAAACTTTGGTGGGCCATGAAAAATGAAAACAATTTCCTCCCTTGATTTGCATTTCTCATTGCTATGACCCACTAGAATTTTAGATTAGGGTGAAATTTTGTCTCTAAGGGTTTCATGGGATTCCGCATCACATGGACCGTTTAGATTATACTCCCATGACATGTGTGCAAAGGTGTGCATATAAGTATGACTATATGACTATATATATATATATATATATATAGAGAGAGAGAGAGAGAGAGAGAGAGAGAGAGAGAGAGAGAGAGAGAGAGAGAGAGAGAGGCTAATTTTTATGAGCCATAGATCACATTCTTAGAATCACCCAAGTAAAGTATTACTTTGGAGTCACAAGCAATACAACCATTGATTAGATGTCTAAGATAAAGTTAGACATCTTTTGTTTCTACGCTCAATCCACTATCCATTTCCCATGCTCTTAATCATATGTTTAAGATCATCCTAGGGGTGTGATTTTTCACGGTGGCTTGCTCCCAATTGTATGAATGAACGAATGGCCCAGATCAATCAGTGGACATGCCACATGTTACTTACAAATATTAGGGGCATTGCTAAGGTCACATGAAGGTGGAACCATAGCAAAAGTATAATATACATATATACTAATATAGGGTGACAAGGAATGACTTATTGTCCTTGCAAAAATCTCGTATGATTCTAAGCTTTCGAGCAAGATTGATCCGAGAAAACAAAATAAATCCAATCATCAACTTGAAACATTTAGTAGATGGATCCTACTTTGTATTTCTTGTAATTCTAAAGTAACACTTTAATATGATTATTCCAATCATATGATTTATGGTTAGTAAATAATGGATGCTTGTAACAAATTATTGACCTCATACAAAGGATTAGGATCATTAGATCAGAAATTAGCCCCATATAAAGGGTTAGGACCATCGGATTAGCATGATTCTTGCACCATGACTTGCTCCTAGTTATATTAATGAATGAACAATTCAAATGGACAATAAGACATGCATGTGCTATTTAAAAGGTTCAAAGACACTGCAAAATAACACACCACACACACAAACACACACAGAGAGAGAGAGAGAGAGAGAGAGAGAGAGAGAGAGAGAGAGAGAGAGAGAGAGAGAGAGAGAGTAGCTGTATAAGTCTAGGGCTGTACACGAACCGAGTTAGCTCGGTCTCGATTCGACTTGGTTCGAAGCTGAGTTCGAGCCAAGTCGAGCTGATTTTTGAGGTCGAAAAACTTTCGAACCGAGTTCGAGCTTGCCCGAGCTCGACTCGACTCGGATCAAACCCTAACATGAATCGAACTCAGATCGAACCAGTTTGGTGACTCAGTTACTTTGATATTAATGTTGCTCACCAAGTGTTTGATGAAATGACTCAATGATGTGTCAGCTGGTTGCAAGGAAGGTATGTATATGAAACAAATACCCTTTTTTCTTTATTTTGATATTGCCTGCAAGGTGTTTGATGAAATACTTGTAAAACCGCTGCTGTTGTTTTACATACACTGAGAATTTGAAGGTACAACCCATGTGTTCCTAAAAATGTTGCATAGGCAAACTCGGCTCGATCTTGGCTCGAACTCAGCTTGAACTGCCCGAGCTGTTGACCGAACCCAGCTGAGCTACCCAGTCAGGCTCGAGGACCGAGCCGAGCCCAATCGAGTTCAAGCTGGGGTCAACTTCGAGCTGTGCCAAGCTCGACTATTGTACACCTCTATATACGTCCAACTAGTTGTATGTGAGGCCCACCAAGATGTCCATTTAACATTCGATGTGTCTAGCAAGGCAGTCCCACCGTGAAAATGACATGCCCCAAAGATCAGGTCGATACATATAAGGTGAATGATGCTACAATGAACCGCTATATATATATATATATATATATATATATAGGGAAAAGGTACTATGCGCTGGACCTCACAAGACCGTCCCATGAGGTCGAGTTGTGTGGGCCCCACTGTGATGCGTTTCGAACATCTACCCCATCAGTCAGATGCACCATTCCATCGTGGGCTTAGATCTCAAAAATCAAGTCAATCCGTGACTTGTGTGGACCACACCACATACAAAAGTGGGGACGGGCTGTGCACCATTAAAACATTCATAATCATTTTTTGGGCCCACCGAGATGTGGTTTGCAAATCCAGCCCATCCATTATGTGTGTCCCACTTGGATGAGGGTTCAGACCAAGTTTCAGCAGCATTCAAAACTCAGGTGGGCCCCACCAAGTGCTTTATATGTTTTTGGCATGTCTTCACATGAGTTTAGATGGTATGGCCCACCTGAGTTCCGTATACGGCTGATTTTTGGGATATCCCATTATTTAGAGGGACCCATCAAATGCACGGTGTTGATGGTCAACACGTATAATGGTGGGGCCCACACAGCTTCACCTCGTGGGAGGTCGAGCGCATAGTACCTTTTCCCATATATATACATCCAGTGGTTGAATCCATCTATATTTGGGGCATTCCATTTTCATAGTGGAACTATCTTGCTGGACAAGTCGAATGTCATGCAAACAATTAATTAAACATACAGCTCATTGTACATGAACATCTCTCTCTCTCCTGTGTGCGAGAGACAGTCTCAAGTTCAACTGATTGGACCATAACTTCTAATCTATAATGTGTGTGATATCCAACCCATGCACTCCATTGTTCTTATCATGAGAATCACCCAGTGCAAAAATTAGCCACATCCATCCATCAGAAGATGGGACCATCATGTCAACCTCCATAGACGGCCCTTGAATGGTTTTGGTTTGAATGATGTGCCACATCTATAATGGCCACATGCATACACATGGATAGTTACGCTGTGCCAGCGTGGCAATAGCTCAAAAGTCGACAATCAGGATCAGGGTTTAGTTTTCTGATTCGAACTATGCTGGTGGGCCATGCTTGTGGGTGATTGGAAATGTTCATGAGGTGGGTCCCACGGTGAATAGCCCTTGGAAAGATAGGGTTAGGATCATTTTTACATTAAAAAGAAGAAAAAAAACAAACAAACAAACACTGGGCATGGCCCATCCAAACCGCATACTACATTTGGAAGCGTATCTTACACAAATCAATTTCATGTGCGGGTGGATTTCATAGAAAAAGAAATTTCTCTTTTTCAATTTGATGTCTCCTGTGGTTTGGATTACAAAGGAAAACCATGTGCTCTGGAAGGTAACCATTTATCTCGTCTACATAAGGTCACATGAAGGTGGAACCATAGCAAAATAAAAAATCATTATATATATATATGGAAATAGTTCTACACGGTCGAGCTCATGGGAACTTCCCATGAGGTCGAGCTATGTGGACCTCACATCTACCAAATCAGTCAGATGCACCATTCCATGGTGGGCCTCCGGCTTAAAAATCAAGTCAATCCATGACTTTTGTGGGCCACACCACATACAAATGTTGAGAGGGGTTATCATCCCATTAAAACATTCATAATTATTTTTTGGGCTCACTGAGATGTCGTTCACAAATTCAGCCCATCCATTATGTGTGTCCCACTTGGATGAGGGGTCAAACCAAGTTTCAGACGCAGCCAAATTTCAAGTGGGCCTCACCGAGTGCTTTTATATGTTTTAGGCATGTCTTCGTATGATTTTAGATGGTATGGCCCACCTGAGTTCCATGTACGGCTGACTTTTGGGATATCGCATAATTTAAAGGGGACCCATCAAATGCATGGTGTTGTTGTTCAACACACATCATGGTGGGGCCCACATAGCTCATATATATATATATATATATATATAAAGAGAAAGAGGAATGATCACCTGCACACCTTCGCACATGTGTCTTAGGTACAAAATCTGAATGATCAACGTGATATAGGCCATGGAAAAAGGAAACAGTTTCCTCCCTTGATTTGCATTTCTCTTTGCTATGGCCTACTAAGAGTTTTGGAAATGGCTGAAAATTTAGCTGGTAATGCGTCAAGGGGTGCCGCATCACGTTGATTGTTCAGATTTTGTGCCTAAGATACATGTGCAAAGGTGCACACGGGTACTCACGTAAGAATGTGTTGGTGAGCATTCCTCTACATATACACACACTAATACAAGGTGACAAGGGGTGACTTATTGTCTATCCAAATCATTCATTCATTCATACAACTGGGAGTAAGTCATATTGCAAAAATCATGCCAATCGTATGATTTTAAGCTTCCGGGCAAGAATAATTGAAGAAACGAAATAAATCCAATCATCTACTTGAAACATCTAGTAGAAGGATCTTACTTTGTATTTCTTATGATTCTAAAGTAATGTGATTTATGGTTAGTAAAAAATGGATGGGTATGATTAATTGATCCCATACAAAGGACGAAGATCTTCTGATCAACTTGATTCTTGCACCATGACTTATATGATGAACAATACATCGATGATAGGCTACACTTGTGCCATTTAAAAAGTTTGGAAACTAAAGTAGGGATATTAGCAAAACGTACATGCGCACACACAAATGAATGGAGAAAGATTATACCCAAACACAACTAGGAGTGTGTCCAACTAGTTGTGTGTGAGGCCCACCATGATGTTCATATAACATTCGACCTGTCTACCAATGCAATCCTACCATGAAAATGGGATGCCCTAAAAATCAGGTCAATCTACCTATCAGGTGGATGATGCTGTAGAAAACAATAAATGACCATGGTAAAATCTCAACATTTATATGGGTCCCATCTAATGGTTAGATACAATACTTTGGGCACCTCATTTTTATTTTTTATTTTTGTGGGGATCTATCTTGCTAGATGAGTTAGTCCAACTGGTTGGACCATAAGTTGTAATCTATCAAGTGTGTAAGATATTTGACAGTTGGGCGGAAGAGTGGGCCCATAGGATCTGACAGTCTGCATGATATGAGACTACATAAGTCGATAATGAACGCCACAGGTCTAGTGGCCTGCCTAACTATTACAAAAGCAAATGAGTCTGATCACCCCTCTAATTTTATAATAAAGATGACCTTGGATTACAGTTTATGACTTAGATCGTTTAAGAAATGGGCCAGATGGACATATAAAGGATACAATAATTCTATCTCTACTTTCGGTCTAAGATCTTGTAATTTAGTATCGTTTTCCGGTAGAACCTGTTTATATGTAAAATAAAGTTTTAGAGAGTTTAGATGAGGCGGGAGGTTGTCCAGTCTCATTCGATCTCTCCCTCATCAATAATGCATGACAACTCTCATGAGACCTGCTCATAAGTGGTTGCCCACAAGTGAGCCCCACAAGCCCATGTCTAACAATATCCAAACGCATCCACTGCATTATTCTCATCACAAGGATCACCTAGTGCAAAAGCCAGCCACATCTATCCATCAGGAGATGGGACCATGGGACCGTCATGCCAATCTCCGTAGACAGGCCCCCAAGTTGGACGATTTTGGTTTGAATTATGTGCCACATGTACAGAGGCCACATGCATGCATATGGATAGTAACACTGCGCCGGTGTAGCAATATATAGCTCGAGTTGACAACCAAGATCAGGATTTAGTTTTCTGCAGACTATAGTACTGAAATCGAACTCTACTGGTGGGCCATGCTTGTGGGTGATTGAAAATGTTCATGAGGTGGGTCCCACAACGACATATGGTTAGGATCATTTTTATATTAAAAAGAAGAAGACGAATAAAAGAACACTGGGCATGGCCCATTCAAACCGCATACTACATTTGGAAGTGTATCTTACACGAATCAATTTCATGTGTGGGTGGATTTCATAGAAAAAGAAATTTCTTTTTTTTCAATGTGATGCTATCAGTTGTTAGGATTATAAAAGAAAACCATGTGCTATGGAAGGTAACCAACTAACCATTTGTCTTGTCTACATAAGGCCACATGAAGCTGGAACGATAGCAAAATCATCGTATAATATATATATATATATATATATATATATATATATATATATATATATATATATATATATATATATATATATATATATATATATATCCGAATGCTCAACTGCGCACCAGTTCACACAGAACTTGTGCGAATTTTTTGAAAACTCACTAAACTGCTAACTCTCTCTCTCTCTCTCTCTCTCTCTCTCTCTCTCTATATATATATATATATATATATATATATATATATATATATATTTGGGTTAGCTTGTTAGTACACACCCATGTCAGCACACACACTCCATGTTAGCCACCCCCACTAGGGATCGATACCAAGGCCTCAAGTATTGAAACGAGGTATCTCTCAGTCTGTCAGTTGAGCTATGGATCTGGGTGTTTTATATATAAATATGGGAAAAAGGTTCTATACAGTGGAGCTCATGGGAACTCCCCATGAGGTTGAGCTGTGTGGGCCCCACTATTATGTATGTTGAACATCAACACTGTATTTGATGGGTCCCCTTTAAATCATGGGATATCCCAAAAATCAGCCGTATACGGAACTCAGGTGGGCCATACCATCCAAACTCATGTGAAGACATGCCTAAAACATATAAAAGCACTTGGTGGGGCCCACTTAAAATTTGGATGCATCTGAAACTTGGTCTGATCCCTCATCCAAGTGGGACACACATAATGGATGGGTTGGATTTGTAAACCACATCTCAGTGGGCCCAAAAAATAATTATCAATGTTTTAATGGAGGGTAACCCCTCTCAACTTTTGTATGTGTTGTGGGGCACACAAGTCACGGATTGACTTGATTTTTAATCCCTATGCCCACTACAGAATGGTGCATCTGATTGATGGGGTAGATGTTCGACATACATAATGGTGGGGCCCACACAGCTAGACCTCACAGGGAGTTCCCATGAGCTCGACCCCATAGAACCTTTTCCATATACATATATATAGAGAGAGAGAGAGAGAGAGAGAGAGAGAGAGAGAGGTGTAGCAATAGCTCGTGAGTAGAGCTGTACACGAGCAAGCTAAGCTCGGGTACTTGATCGACTTGACTCGGAATACTCGACTCGATACTCGACTCGTCTAAGTTAGAGCCGAGTACGAGCGGGTTTCCACGACTCGTTTACATTACGACTAGAGTACGAGTCTAGAGGTACTCGACTCGGTACTCGACTCGTACTCGACTCGTACCCGTATATATAAGCTTGCCCAAAAAAAACCCTACCCCACCCACCTGTCATTTTCAACCAGCGAGCAGCCGAGCGCCCAAAAAAAATCCAACCCCACCCACCCGTCATTTTCAACTAGCGAGCGCCCAAACCCTTCTTCCCTCCCCACCCCGTTTGAAAAAAAAAACCCCTCTCTCTCTCTCTCCCCTCCCTGTCCCAGCGCCCGTCCGGACTTTGGTCGTCCCTCTTCTTCCCTCTCTCTCTCTCTCTCTCACTCGCCTGTCCCCTATCCGGCGATGCTAGACCCTGCCGCTCGTCCCTGCGGCCTATCTGGTGCCCCTGTCCGGTGATGGGGCTCGTCTCTGCCACTCGTCCAGTGCCGCAGCTCGTCCCTGCCAGGCTACCACTCGTCTGTCATCGCCTTGCCCTGCACGCAGCTGCCGGTCGTTCCTGCCCAGCTCGCCCGGTAAGGTGTGGGGTTGATTTTTTATTTTTGATTTTTGATTTTTAGAAATTGTTTAATATATGTTAATATAGAAATTTTTTAATATAGATTTGGGATTAACCTGATATTTGTGTTTTAGAGTGAAGTGTGAGCTGACAGTGGGTGTGGGTGTACTAGTCTAATGGGCTAACCAGAAAAAAAATAAAAATAAAAAATCATAATAATAATAATAATAATCCCAAATCCCAGGTATAGGGACTGCATAGTTCTATTCCTTCTAAGTCATAATAATAAAGTAGCAAGCTTTTACATTTGGTGGGGCTAAAGACTGCATAGTTCTATTCCTTCCAAGTTTGGGAAGGCAAGGTATTGTATGCTCGTACTCGAATTCACCTCGAAAACTAGGACTCGACTCAACTCGTTTACTACTCATACTCGGCTCGTACTCGGGCGAGTAGAGTACGAGCAGGGAGTCCATGCTCGTTGGCTGAGTAGAGCCGAGTACGAGCAGCACTCCGGCGTTAAGAGCCGAGTACGAGTAGGGCAATACTCGACTCGACTCGACTCGTGTACAGCTCTACTCGTGAGTCACAACCAAGATCAGGATTTCGTTTTCTGCATACTATAGTACTGAAATCGAACTCTACTGGTGGGCAATGCTTGTGGGTGATTGGAAATGTTCATGAGGTGGGTCCCATAACGACATATGGTTAGGATCATTTTTACATTAAAAACAAGAAGAGAAGAAAAAAGAAGAAGACCGGACATGGTCCGTCCAACTCGTATGCTACATTTGGAATTGCATCTTATCCAAATCAATTTCATGTATGGCAGCATTCATAGAAAAAGAAATTTCTCTTTTTCGATATGATGTTTTCTATTGTTATGAAGCAAAACCATGTGTAATGGATAGCTGTTTGTCTCCTCTATTACAATGAAAGTTTTCTAATGAGAAATATATGGTGAACATTTTTTTAAAGAAATTGGGAATTTTCACTAGTGCGGCGGATAGGAACCCTACAAATGGAATTAATTTATCAACGGTGATTATGAAAATAATCATTTTGTGTCCCATGTCTTTTCTCTAGATTTTCTTTCTCTAAACACACCCTTCAGTCCCTTTGGAAGTTAGTCTTAGGTGCCATGGCCCATTGGGTGGGACTCATATTGCATAGTGTAGCACACAATGCACCGGTATTGGTACTATGTGCTGCTAGAAAAGCTTTGTGGCCCCACTATGATGTATGTGTTTTATCCACACCGTCCATCCATTTTGCTGGTTCATTTTAGGGTATGTTCCAAAAAATGAGGCAAAACCAAATCTTAGGTGGACCACACACTATAGGAAATAACGGTGATTGGATGCCTACCGTTGGACAACTATAGTGTTTATTTGCCATCCAACATGTTGATTATGTCACACCGAAGGGGATGAAGGGAAAGACACAGATATCAGCTTGATCCAAAACTTTTGTGGCCTTAAGAAGGTTTTAATGATGGTCATTCAATCACCACTATTTCCTAGTGTGTTTCCACCTGAGATTTGGATCTACCTCATTTTTGAGGAGCGGATTAACCGGGTAATAGCTTAGTGGTTGTTACCCACACATTATGGGGCCCACCGTGATGTATTTTATATATATCCATGTTGTTTTTATGTTTTTCCATCTCATTTTAGGATGCGATCCCAAATTATAAGAAGATTCAAATATCAGGTGGACCATACTAGTGGAGACAGTGATGAATAATCATTAAAAACTTTTTATGCCACAAACGTTTTGGATCAATCTGATCTTTCCATTTTCCCTTCATCCATATCTTCTTGTCATTATCGACTGGTTGGATTTCAAATGAACATTATGAAAACTTACGACAGGCTCTTTGGAATTTTTAATAGTAAGGTACTCAATCACCATTGTTTCCTGTGGTGTAGTCCACATGAGACTTAGATCTGCATAATTTTTGCGACCCTTTTCCTAAAAAGGGCCGGAGAAATAGATGAATAGTGTGGATATACAACACATTATTAAGGTGGGCCCTATAATATGGGTAACCCTAGAGTTGGGCACGGGACTACTTGACTCGTCTCGTCCGACTCATTCAGACCTAACTCGACCTGAACCGAATGGGTGAGTCAATCCGAACCGAGTAGGCTTCACCCAATCTAAACTCAAACCGAGTCGAGTTCAAGTTACCTAGTAACACAACCCGACTCACCCCGAAACTTGATCCGGTCAGAATCAACTCGATCTGAAAATTGGAATTGTAACTGCAAATGGAAGTGGGTCTGCTAGCTGTGATGCTGCTGAAGGATCTAGGACTAGATACAGGTCTCAATCTCACTCTATAAAGTCAAGTCTTTAGCGCGCAACAGTTTTAAAGCTGGTCTAATTGACTGGACTCAGATTCAAGTGTGTGTGTGTGTGTGTGTGTGTGTGTGTGTGTATAACATAATTTTTAAGTATCTCTAACCTATATGCCGTACCCTATCCCAATCTTGACCCCAACCCGAGCTCAAACTCTCTCTCTCTCCCTCCCTCATCCTCCTCTTCTAAGCCTGACAACCACTCACCACCATCACCACCCTCCTCATATCTCTCTCTCCTCTCCACTCCCTCCCTCCCTCCCTCCCTCCCTCCCCCTAGCTCCCTTGCACATGCACCCTCCTCCTCCTCCTCCTCCTCCTCCTCTCTCTCTCTCTCTCTCTCTCTCTCTCTCTCTCCAGCCTTCAGGTACCAGAAAACCACCTACAATGTCTACAGGGTCAATGAGACCGGGTACGACAACTGCACGACGGAGGGAGCATTGGGAAATTGGAGCAGCGGCAAGGATTTCATGAGTTGAGTCGAGTTCGAGTCAAACCTATTTCAAAACCAGATCAAGTTGGGTCAACCCTAAATCGGTCCAACTTGACTCGATGCCCATAACACCCACTAGGTTGTTACCCTAGTAACACCTAATTGGCTCCCCATTTATGGATTCATGCCCTAAAATAAGCTGAAAAAATAGATATGGTGCAGATAAATAAAACACATGCATCATGTGGCCCCATAGAGCTTTACTAGTAGCACATAGTACCCACATCAGTGTTGTATGCTTGTACAATCCAAGTCCCATCCAATGTATGTAATACATTTTCTTAAATTTAATGTTTTTTTAATTTATTTTTTGGATTGCAAAGATAATCTAATTTTTATAAAATAATCATTAACTTTATTCATAGTAAAAGCCTTTTTTAAAGAAATATGAGAAAACCCTTATTTAGTAAAGTCTATTTCTGTTCACGAAAAAAAAAAAAAAGCCCTGAAAATGAAATCCGTTTTCCACGTCCACACGATTGGAATCCTTGCATCCAAACAGACCCCATGTCCTTCTAGAAGCATCCTAGATCCGGTGCATCATTCTCGTTCTTTCACACAACGCACGTGACTAGTATCCAAATTGTCCACTTGGTATTTACAATGGTGAATGGGCCATAGTTCAAAGATTACACTTTTTGGACGATCCTGACCCTTTAATCGGTATTATGCAAATAAACGTGGAATGTCAATTCATCAGCGGCTCATATTTAGTTGGAAAATGATCATTTATTAGATTTATAGGATCAAAGCATCAAGGGTGGCAGGCGCAGTGGGGCCCACTGTGATGTATATGTTTTACATCTATGCCGTCCTTCTGGGTTCTTATATCATTTGATATCATGAGCCCAAAAATGACGCTGATCTAAAGCTCCAGTGGACCACACTTGGATAATGACAGCCACTGTAAAAACCTTCCTAAGACCCACCTTGATTTTTATTTTCCATCCGACCTGTTCACAAGGTCACACAGACCTGAAGAAGGGAAGAAAACAAATATCAGCTTCATCCTAAATACTTGTGGACACCAGAGAGTTTTTAATGGTGGGCGTTCAATCACCAGTTCTTCCTATGGTGTGGTCCAAGATCTTTCGATCTCCTCCATTTTTGGTCTTATGCTCTGAAATGAGCTGCCAAAACGGATGGACGGAGTGGATGAAATAAATAGATCACGGTGGGCACCACAGGGGACCAGGCAATCCTTGCCAAGATATCCGGATGATCCTAAAGGGCTGCCTAATGAGTAAACTGTGGGGCCCACTGTGATGTATATATCTTATCCATTCCGTACATACGTTTTATCAGCTTATTGCATGGCACGAGCCCAAAATTGAAGCCTATCCAAAGCTCAAGTGGGCAACGTCATAATCAGTACCGTTTCATGTGATGTGGTCCACTTGATCTTTGGATATGCTTCAATTTTGTGTTCTGTACCTAAAATCATCTGGAAAAATGGATGGACGGTGTGGATAAGACGTATACATCACAGTGTACGGTACAGATTGGTTCCGAGGTCTTTTTTAGGCTTTTGAATCGACGTGGTCGGACTCACGGGATGCAGGGGCCATGTCGTGTTTGCATCACATGATGGTGGGCCCCAGCACAAGATTTCTCACGAGTGTCTCATGGATGACCGTCTAATACTGTCATCTTTCCTGCAGAGAAATGATCCAGTGCTCTATAGAGCGCTATAAGTTACAGTACGCCTAGTTGAATCGGAACTCTTAGACAGTGCAATCAATCAATCCGAACCGTCCATTAAATCCAGACGACACTTCACGGGATACCATGCAAAGTTCTTATCCATTGGTTGATCGCCATCCAAGCTATGAATGGCATGGATGCTAACCTTAGAATCATAAGCATTCCATGAGGGGGCCCAACAAATAGATGGATCAAATTGATTTTTTAACAAGTGATCGCCGTTCATAGTATAGGATATTGATTAAATGGTTAAAATTTTCAGTTCGTTCCGATTTTTGTACGGTAGATCACGAAATATGTGTTGTGCCTAATGAACGGTCTAGAACGATCAATCTGATATATTTTCCATGTATTCACAAGATGCGATGATTCCTAGAAAACTCTGATACTCTGACAGAGTGTGATGGATGATAAGCAGGCAATCAAAATTTGTACACGTGGCACGTGTATATCTCAAATTGAACCACCAAGATAGTGGGTCCCACTTCAGGTGGTTTATAAAAACAGCAACTATGTCAAAATGATGCCTTAAACTGATTGATTAGTGTATATCTAATGGACAGAATCCATGGTTTGAAATCAACAAACAAAATTACATAAATCAGATATTTCAATCATCTTATTAATATCATGTTGGGATCATAATCTGACTATGGATGATTTTATTTTATTTTTGGACAGTTTAATTTGAATAACGTGTATGCCATATGCACAAATGCAGGTGCCCGTGTATCATCTATCACACTCCATCAGAGTATCAAATAACTAATCCAGTATCAGAACAATCAATTACATTTATTAAAAGGATTGCTTTTCACATTAAAACCAGAAACACATGTGCCTAACTCAATAGAAGTCTAACTCAAATCATGCCAACCCAGTTAGGATGGACCTATGGCCTAATTCAAGACATCCAGACCCTAAAATATTATCACATTGGACGTCTACTAATCGAGGAAATCTAAATTCCATTCCACCTAAAAATAATAACTTTTTAAAATTAAGAAGTTTTCAAATTTTGTAGAAGTGAAAACTCAATTTTCAATGCCACCGTTTCTCCTTCGAAAGTTGTTAAGTATCCTTGCAATCAACCGCTAATCAATGAGATGACGGGATTTTATCAATGATAGAGAGTGAAAATTAGATTTCTACTCCTAGCAAGTGTTGCAAAAAGTTGATTTTTAAAATATATACTAAATATATTAAATTATATATATATATATAAAATAATAATAATAATAATTGAAAAAACACCTTTCTTGTGGGTTTTGGGAATAGTTACACATTGGAAAATGATGAGAAGAAAAAGTGGTTTATATGAGAGTGGTGGTGTATTATAATACTTACGCACTGGAACACCGGCGCGTGCTCACGCTTGGGCTCCGGCACGGGCACGGGCACGGTGCAAGGGCGTGGGCATGTGAGGCAGTGTGGCTGTAGAAGCACTAATGGCGCACTTCGCACGTGTCGCAGAGGGTCGCTCCCTTTGCGAGACGGATGCAAGTTGCGGTGTGAACCCTCTTGCATTACCTAGAAAGGCCTTAAACACTCCTATTTATAGTTTAGGAAACTCTCTTTCGCACCCCTTGCGAAATCGCCTCAGATTTCCACAATCTGTATAAGATCCGAACTCGAATCTACGTAACTTTGACTGGTCGAGCGGCCCACTCGACCGGTCGAGCACCTCCCTCGACTAGTCGAGCACCACGGAGAAAACTCATCAGATGGTCGCTGGACTTTGAGTCGAGCCCCACTCGACCGGTCGAGCACCACCCATGATCGGTCGAGCAACGTGGTGAAATACTCCAAAATTTCAACCCGTTGCACTATCTCTCCTCTGAACTGAGGAGGAAAACTTCATTAAATCTCTCCCTTTCCGACTTAGGAGGAATTTACTTTCTTCAAGCCGACTGGTTTCTACAAACCTCGAACTTGCCCTTGAGCAAAGCTTTGATCATCATGTCTGACCCATTATTGTTCGTGTGGACCTTCTCAAGCTGTAACATTTTTTGTTCTAAAGTATCCATGATCCAGTGATACCGAATCTCTATGTGATTCGACTTGGAGTGCTGACTTGAATTCTTACTCAAGTGTATAGCACTTTGACTATCGCAATAGATCACGTGTTGCTCCTGCTTCAGACTAAGTTCATATAGGAACCTCTTCATCAAAAACATCTCTTTACATGCCTCCGTGACTGCAATGTACTCGGCCTCTATCGTCGACAATGCTATGACCTTCTATAGCTTGCTCTGTCAAGAAACTGCTTCCTCTTCAAACATGAACATGAATCCCGATGTAGACTTCTTGGAGTCTATGTCGCTTGCTATATCTGCATCTGTGTAGCCCTCTAACACAGGCTTTCCTTCACCATAGCATAGGCTCCACCTGAATGAGCCTCTTAGATACCGCAGTATCCATTTCACCGCTGTCCAATGCTCTTTGCCAGGATTGACAAGATACCAGCTGACAACACCAACCGCATATGCTATGTCTGGGCGTGTACACACCATAACATACATCAAACTTCCTACTGTTGACGCGTAGGGTATTTTCTGCATCCCATCCACTTTTGCTTTCATCTTGGGACACTGTCTGTCGCTCAATCTGAAGTGACCATCAAGTGGAGTACTGACCGGCTTCGTTGCATTCATATTGAACCGCTCTAGGACTTTCTCAATATACCGCTCTTGTGACAGCCAAAGGTTCCTGCTGCCTCTGTCACGGGTTATCTCCATTCTTAAGTTCTGTTTAGCCGAGCCCAAGTCTTTCATCGCAAACAACTTTCCCAACTCCTGTTTCAGCCTGTTGATCTTCTTGATATCTTTTCCCATGATGAGCATGTCATCAATGTATAACAGCAGAACTAAGAAATCACCATCTGAGAACTTGCGCGTGAACACACAGTGGTCCGACTCCGTTCTGTCATACCCATGCTTCAACATAAACGAGTCGAACTTCTTATACCATTGCCGTGAAGCTTGTTTCAGCCCATACAAGCTCTTCCTCAGCCTACACACCATATGCTCTTTGCCCTTAATTTCGAACCCCTCTGGTTGGTGCATGTAGATCTCTTCTTCCAGGTCACCATGGAGGAAGACAGTTTTAACATCTAACTGCTCTATCTCCAAATCCATGCTAGCCACCAACCCAAGCAACACCCGTATGGATGTCATTTTCACCACTGGTGAGAATATCTCCTCGAAGTCTATGCCTTTCCTCTAACCAAACCCTTTCACCACAAGTTTGGCCTTAAACCTCGTCTCTGAATTCTTCTGCTCAACCTTCTTTCTGAACACCCACTTGTTACTCAAAGCTTTCTTACCCTTAAGCAATTTCACCATATTATAAGTGTGATTCTTATACAAGGATTCAATCTCCTCTTGTATAGCTTTCAACTACTCCCCTTTATGCTCGTCGGTTAGGGCCTTAGAATAATCTTCTGGCTCTCCTCCATCAGTCAACATAATGTACTCATGCGGCGAGTACCTCTTAGATGGCTGTCTGTCCCTAGATGACCTCCTCACCTGTGGCTTAACAGGTACAAATTTCGAGGATAAAATTTATTTGTAAGGGGGGTAGATTGTAATAACCCATCCAACCAGTACAGTGTCCTGGGGCGTCCACGTAAGATTTTCTGCAGGACCTAAACCATGCGCGGTGAGGTACTACAAGCAAATCAACCTAGGATTAGCCCATTAGAATAAACCGGTCAGGTCATGACAGGACCCGGTGCGGGCCGTCGAGCGAGATGACTCATTTGCCCTTAGTGACAGCCCGTATGGGCTACACCATGACACAGGAAGGTCAGAAAATTCTAAAAATAAAGGGAACCATAAATCTCATTGGGCTTGTGGACCATCGCGGACCACATACCAAGCATCAGGACCGAAATCTGGTGCTTGCAGATGAAACCGAGATACCAGGCTATCCAACCGTCGGATCTCTTCCATATTTACGGTGGAGGTCTAATGAATTTTTCAACACCCATCCACCAACTCTGGGACCCGATCATGAAACGGTGACCGTCGATCACAAATCGAACCCGTATGACCAAACCCTAGACGCGATCATCCTCAAATTTTACAGGTCCCTTCATCGGGCCATGGAGCAGCTATCCTATGAATTTCATAGCCAGAGGGTCACCAGAACCACTCCAATCACCAGAATGGACCCCATAGAGCCATTTAAAGATCAGAACCGTTGACTCAAACCCCATAACCATTCGTCCGTTTGTTCCCAAATTTTATATGGCCTCTAATTGGGCCATAGGGCACCTACCCACCAAATTTGGTGGCCAAAGGAGTGTTAGGGCCACACCAACTCCAAAAATGAGTCCTAGAAGGCTATTTTGAAAAATTGGAGAAACTCAAGGCTAAAGGGCCCAAGTCTAGGGAATAAACCCTATCTCTCATAACTCTCTCTCAATTGTTACAACCACCAAGAGAGAAAGAGAGTGAAGGAGCTAAGAAGAGAAGATAGTGTGAGAGGAGGAGATTCAAGGTGGATCCTAGATCAAAGTGGGGCCCAAGAGAGTCAACCCTTCCAACTCCCTACCTCTCTTACAAGGAGAAACTCTCCTCCTTGACTTCAATAACCGTCTGTGGGTTGCCTAGGTAAGGTTTTCACCCATTCTTCTTGAAATCCATGTAGTAAGATGGGATTGGCTTGGAATTCTAACATGCAAGAGCTTGTTTTAGGGATTTCGGCCGATCGACCCGAAAGCCCTCTTTCCTAGGGTGTTTTCCGAATCTCTAACGAACCATAAGTGCGGACTATTGTTCTTAGGTGGCCTAGCAACAATTTTAGTATGAGCTTAATAATTTTGATTGCTTGGATGTTATATTTGAAAGTCTAGGAAAATCCTAGAAACTGTATGTTGGTTAGAATGGTATGGATCTACATGTTTGGCTCTCTCTCTCTCTCATGATGTCGTTCATGTTTCTCACATGATTTGGTGTATGGATGATCATATGCTCATGCCATGTTAATTTTCATATGTTGATGCTTCATATTACGTATGATTTCATTACTCTTGTGTACGTGATTTTCTCAACATGGAAGAAGTGTTAACTTCCTCACCAACCCACACCACACACATACACTTTATTTATGATACTAAGGGTTTGCTTGTTAGAAAAATTTGAATTGTATGTTGAGCAACATGAGGACAAGGTGTTGAATATGCTTGATGTTGCATTGGTTGTTGGCATGCTATGAGTCACTATTCCTACCCTTGGGTTAGTCAGGAACTTGACGAGAGACGGTAGTCCCATCGGTAGGACTACGCTATGGTTGAACTTGTGGGTTTGGGCGGGTGTGATCGGGTGGCTGTAGTTCGACTACATGGGACCCTCGTGCCCGATGTCACACTCCTCACGCTCGCCTGACTCGTGAGGTCTAGCCTACCGTCTGACTAACCTTGATTATTAACCCGGTTTGCTCACACATGTTTGGAACCTGGAATACCCTACAACCATGGTAGCCCATCAATAACCCACTTGAAATTGGTCCACAGCTTCATGAGCCGGGTATGGTGGAATGGGACACTGTGTCTGAGCTGTCGGCCTATTCTAGGGTACCGCGCCTCCCCGTAGTGACTGCGAGCGATCCCTTTCTCACGGTACTCCTCATGTGCTTGAAGTTGGGGATGAGAAACCCAACGGGATCACGGACCGTGGGGTCTCAGCCTCACGCATTGGGGGGTCTTGGCTTCGCAAACCCGTTTAGGGCGTTGATACGTGGGGTGTACCAGATTTTCAAATCTGTTGGATCAATAGACCTAACTAATAACTCGGCTAACACGATCACATTGCATCGCACTAGTTAGGGTGGCGACTCGGCAGTCGAGGTCGCACTGAGGGAGTGTTGTCATTTGCGATCGTTAGATGGTATCGCTCGAGGGAGCGTTGTAGGGAGGGCATGCATCATGTCATGCTGCATACATGTGCATTAATAAGATTACTTAGACGTATGTGATTGTCTGCTTTTCATTAAGACCATATTATAATTGATGCCTGTGATAACTTGAGACTAATAGCACCCACTGAGTTGATCACTCACTCCCACTCTGGGACGGTGTTTTACAACACCAACCAGATCCGTTTATAGATGCAGGTGACTCAGGACTAGAGGAGCCTGGCGAGGCGAGCCTCGACGAGGAGGACGAGTTATCTTATTTCCAATTGATGGACGGCTCTCCATCGGCTTGATGGGCAGGATTGGGATTGCTGGGCTGTGAGCTCAGCCTCGTTATTTTTTGACACAGTATTCTTTTGTTGTTTTGGTTGGGCAACGCTTTGTGCGACCCATATATATTTTGGACCTGTATATATGATAGACCTCTTTCATCTCAGTAGACTCGCTTGGTTATGTTCATGTTCTAAGGAATTCCAGGCTGCGCAAATTAAACTGGATTAAATGCTCATTATTGAAAGTCGGTTGTAAGTGACTCTCGGGAACTCAGGAGTTGAGCGCACACACGACCCCCGAATTTCAGGGTGTTACAAACTCCCTTGTCCTCTGCACTTTGTTGTACTCCCCTGTCATCAGGCACCACGGGAGGAATAATCAGATCCATGTCCTCTAGCTCACCTAAACTAGGTTGGTTCTTCTTTGGCTTATCATGTCTTTTATACACTGGTCTTCAAGGAAAACCACATATTTGCTCCTGACGAGCTTCTTCTCGGTCGGATCCCATAATCTGTAACTGAACTTTTTATCACTATACCTTAAAAACACACATTGCCTGATTTTTATATCGAGTTTGGACCTCTCGTCCTTTGGTACGTGAACGGATGCCCTGCATCCAAACACCCTAAGATGACTGTACGATGGATCCTATCTAGTCCACACCTTCTCAGGCACTTCTCCATTCAACGGGGCTGATAGAGATCTGTATATCAGATACACTGCTGTGTGCATTGCTTCTCCCTAAAACGTCTTGGGTAATTTCGTATGGAATAACATGCATCTGATTCTCTCTACAACGATGCGATTCATTCGCTCAGCCACACCATTATGCTGGGAGGTCTTGGGAACTGTTTGTTCATGCCGTATACCCAGGAATTTACAATACTCATGAAAGTCACTAATGTATTCATCACATTTGTCTGTGCGGATGCACTTCAATGATCTACCTGTCTCTCTTTCGACCATAGCATGAAACAATTTAAACATAATAAAGACTTCGTCCTTAGATTTGAAAGCATAAACACAAATCCTCCTACATGCATCATCTATAAAAGTGACAAAATACAGTGCCTCACCCAAGATTTTTATCTTCATAGGACCACAAATATCAAAATAAACCAAATCTAATGCATACACTTTATTAACATGAGAAGCAGATTTAATAAATGAAACTCTATATTGTTTCCCTGATAAACAATCAATACAAGTTTTGAGAGGTATACTTGTCACGTCTGGAAAGAGCCGCTTCCTCGCCAGTACCAGAAGCACTTTTTTACTCATGTGGCCTAGATGCATGTGCCACATGTCAATAGCTGAATTTTTTGCTGCATTCAATCCACCCTTGCATACACTAACACTTGCCTTGTAAAGGGTGCAACACTTCTTTCCTCTGGCTGCAATTAACGAACCCTTGATGAGCTTCCAGCGCCCACCAGCAAACCGGCTTTCATAGTATCATCATCCAATCTTCTGGTCGACATCAAGTTGAGGCGAAGGTTAGGGATATGCCTCACATATCTAAGAACCAATGTGTAGCCCACATCGGTCTTCACACAAATATCACCGACCGCTATGATCTTCGATATGCCAGAATTTTCCATCTTCATGGTCCCATAGTCACCTGACTTGTAACTTGTGAAGAAGTCCTTACATATAGTCGCATGAAAAGAAGCTCTTGAGTTAATCACCTAGTCGGTGTCCTGACTCATAGTCGTGAGACAAACATCATGATTTGCTGAAAGAATAAATACAATGTCACAATCTGAAGTGACTACAGTGGCATTTGATTCATCTTCCTTCTCATTTCCTTATCATTTCTAATCGTTCTTATTCTTATTACATTCATGCTTATAGTGGCCCTTCTTGCTGCAATTCTAGCATTCAACATCCTTCCTGGTACTCAACTTGCCTCTTGATTTATTTTGGTCCTTCCCGCCCTTCCTATTCTTTCTTCTCTCCCCGTTCTTGTGTCACAAGGGCCTCTTTCTGAGTAGACCCCTGAGACTTTCTCATTATCTCCTCATTGAAGATACAGCTAGTAACCTGTTCCATGGATACCTTTCCGTCTGGCGCAGAGTTACTTAGAGACACCACCAATATCTCCCAACTATCAGGCAATGAGCTAAGCAATAGTAAAGTCTGTAATTCATCATCCAGAACCATCTTCATAGCGGAGAGCTGGTTCAATATATTGTTGACCTCATTCATGTGCTCGGCCACAGAACTACTATCTTTGAACTTGAAATTCACAAGTTGTCGTATCAAGAAAATCTTATTGTCGGCTGTCTTCCTCTTAATTTCAGCCATACGCTAGCGGCTGAGGTCTTCGTAGACACATGGTGGAATACGGAATCGTCTAACTATTGTCTAATAAATCCCACCGCCTTCCAGTCCAATTTCTTCCAATCATCATCTGTCAAATCCTTTGACTTTGCTGATATACATTGAATTGGAGAATATAAGTCCTTGTAATAAAGCAAGTCCTCCATCTTAGCCTTCCATATGGTCTAGTTAGAACCATTGAGGCTAATCATCCTTGATGAGCCACCTTCCATAATTCAGAACCGATCCCACTCCGTTCAATAAACCTTGCTTTAATACCACTTTGTCGGAGACTTTGCACAAAACCTTAGGATCTAGCCTCCCAAATCAAACCAGAATTATGGATAATAAAGCAATGAAATAAATCAAAGCATAAACCAAACCACACAAGAGATTTTTATGTGAAAAATCCTCAAAGAAGTAAAAACCACGGGACCTCGTCTAGATCAACAATTTATTATGAAGTAAAACGTTACAACCTTCTTCAGTCACGCAGGAGTGGATAAATAATAAGAAAATAAAAGAAAAACGGGGAGATCTCACCGATCACGAGAACATAGAAGCGCTAAAATGTCAAGTGCATAATAGATCACCTCTATGAGCATAACCTCCTTTCTACAAGCTTCCTCTCTTTCTACACCTTTGATAACCCTAAACCATTTACCAAACCCTTGCAAAACTTTAGTAAACCCTCTTGCATTACCTAAAAAGGCCCTAGGCACCCCTATTTATAGTTTAGGAAACTCCATTTCGCACCCCTTTTGAAACCGCCTCAGATTTCCGCGGTCCGCATAAGATCCTCGAATCTGTGTAACCTCAACTGGTCGAGCCGAGTCCTCGACCGGTCGAGCGGCCCACTCGACCGGTCGAGCACCTCTCTCAACGGGTCGAGCACCCTGGAGAAAATTCATCAGATGGTCGCTGGACTTTGAGTCGAGCCCCACTCGACCGGTCGAGCGCCACCCACGACTAGTCGAGCAGCACGGTGAAATACTCTGAATTTTCAACCCGCTGCACTGTCTCTCCTCTAAACTAAGGAGAAAAACCCCATCAATTTGGCACCATAGATTTAGGGGTATTTGATGAAATTTCAAATTCACCGTAAAGTAACGGGAGGTTTCAAACCTAGGGAGTTTCAAATATCTTCATAGAGGGGGTCTAAAATCCATAGTAAAAGCTTAAATTATATCTAAAATCCTTCTAAGAGTTGCATGTGTAACATGTGTGTCACTAGACTATTAATCTATTGGACACATAGCCCACTAATGATATCCCAAAATAATTAGATTATCAATTGCATCACTATAATTACTTTAATATGATGATCAACATTGTCTAAACATTGTCCATGTAAATCAAGGTTAAAATCATTAGTTAGTCACTCAGACGTGATCTTGCGCTTGTGGTCCATCCGTGACTTAGAATTTCATCATTTTTGGGCAAAGTATATATTTTAGAGGGCTTATTACAACCATTGTATCAAACATTACATACGTTTACTAATTAGATATATTAAAGTTGATTTCGTAATTAAATTCAAACCGCTGTAAATATATTACACATATCTATTTTTAGATTAAAGTTTATTCTGAATCCAAGGTGCCAAACACAACAGGAGGATTTCAAATCTAGGGGGTTGAAAATCCACGCTCCCAAACAGGCCCTTAAGCTATCTTCTCTAACTAAAGTATGTTAATGTTCCTCCTTCCCTGCAATTTTATAGAGTAAAGTTGAAGATGTAAAACCTTCGATCATCCCTTGAAGGAGTGTCAAAGTTCTTTCTTTTCTACATATATTTTCAGGCCATGGACCACTTCAAACAACTCATTCACTGCTTTCATATATATATATATATATATATATATATATATATATATATATCCAAACAAGTCATTTACTCCAAACAACTCATGCCCCTATTGCTATATAGACTTACTTCATTTCTTACTCTATTCGTTTTTCTTTTTCCTTTTTGTTAGCTTGTTGGTACACACCTCATGAAGGAGTGTCAAAGTTGTTTCTTTTCTACATATATTCTCAGGCCATGGACCACTTCAAACAACTCATTCACTGCTTTCATTTATAAATCCAAACAAGTCATTTACTCCAAATAGCTCATGCCCCTATTGCTATATAGAGTTATTTCATTTCTTACTCTACTTTCATATGTATATCCAAACAAGTCATTTACTCCAAACAACTCAGGCCCCTATTGCTATATAGACTTATTTCATTTCTTAATCTATTCGTTTTTCTTTTTCCTTTTTGTTAGCTTGTTGGTACACACCTCATGAAGGAGTGTCCAAGTTCTTTCTTTTCTACATATATTTTCAGGCCATGGACCACTCCAAACAACTCATTTATGCTTTCATATATATATATATATATATAAACAACTCATTTACTCCAAACAACTCATGCCCCTATTGCTATAGAGTTATTACATTTCTTCCTCTTATTCTTTTTTCTTTTATTTTGTTTGTTTGTTAGTACACATCTCATTGTTAGCTACACCCCACTTGGAAATCCATCCGAAAACTTCAGCATCGAAACGATGTTATCTTCACTCAGTCTACTACTTCAGTAATAATTTAGTTTTAATTATTTATTTATTTTCAAGTAATAATTTACAACTGAAATTCCAAATAATTTCAAAATAGAGACCGTACATTTGTACCAATAACAACCGCGTTGAAACGCATTTTATCTGCCACAGAGTCATGGGAAGGGACTCAGGTGCCTCACACCTCTCTTTCCCATAACCAACACGATACCCAGATGTCTACAAACAGGGCCTGCAAAATCAGAATTTTGTATAGAGCCCGACAGCCCGGCCTGAAACAGTTCAAAATCCGAGCTGAGACCAACCCCAAGCCTGGCCCGTTGACAACCCTAGACGCAGACCACACGGAATCATTCAAATCCAAACCGTTGATCTCGACCCCTATATCCTCACGTTTTACGGGCACTAATCCATTGTAAATTCTAAGATTTTGGGTTAGTTGCATCTCCATCAAACATTTTCATCTCTTTGTTTCGTACTCAACGCCTATCCCATCTACCCATGTTCTGCGACATGATCAGGTGCCGATGGTGCCCCAACACCACAAGCTTACCATACCAGGCATTTTTCCTACCAAATTATCATACATTTAGGCCATCCGATCCGTTAAAAATATTACTTACATAACATAGTTTGCATGATGTGAAAATTGGGTTGGGCCGTTCATGATTTAGTCCAAACCTGCATGTTGGGTCAGATCATCGTCTATTCATTAATGTTGATGGTGTGTCCCACTTAATGTTTGTATCAGCCTTATTTTATCACCAGGTGATCCTCATGATGAGGAGAACATTCTTAAAGGATTGGATTTCCTACACATAGGACAAGCTGGCTGGAAAATGATGTAGTACGGTAAGCTTATGGTACAGAGAAGTACCGGATCGTTTCTCTAATTTACTCTTTATAGTAATGTTCCTCATGGGTCATGACATGAGTCCGTAAAGAGTATCTAATGCTTCCCAAAGCAGAGCTTTATTGAAGATAAATTTGGACGGTCCAAAATCATTGTATGGGTTGTCAGGCTTAATCTTGGATCGTCCAATGCCACAAAAGTGGGTGGCATGTGCATGTCCACCTCACTTTGGAGAATAATACAAAAAAAGAGGGGGTCGATTCCCTTTCATGGAATAGGAAAAAAAACAACTTTAATACTCTGCCAGAGTGTGATTGACGACACGCAGGTACTTTCAGGAATTACTCAGAAGTTGCATGTGTGGAATACAAGTAAATCAAAGTAAACTGTCCAGATTATGAGGCCCATTTTAATGGGTCATGAAGCAAAAAATTTTCTTTTTTTATTATCAGAGATCAACTGATTGGTGGATATATGTCAAACGGTTGAGAATGAGAATATCCAACGGTCATATTTCAACAAACAAGTGGCCATAAATCAGAGGACAGCACCGTTCAAATAGTCTGATTTTGGGTATATAACTTATCTACAGTGGAACCCACGGTTTAATCGGTTTGTTTTGAGTAGTATATGCTACATGTACAGGTTCTATGTGCCTGTGTATCAGGAGTAATGAGCTGCCGGAATATCAAATAACTCCTTAACACGTCGTCTTGGTGAGTTATTTGATACTCTGGAAGAGTGTGGTTGTTGATATGCGGTCACTCAGAAACTGTATAGTCGAGTGTACAATCTAAATTAAGCCGTCGAAATTGTAGATCCCCCTGAAAATAGTTAATAATACAAAAATTCAAGTTCATTGAATGATCCTCGTTTCTGATCAATCGACATTGTTTTGTTTAATTGGGGCCGTTCATTTGTTTTCATCTCAACCGTCCACTGAATGTCAATCAATCGATCAGTAAAAGTTTAACTTTAAAGTCATCACACTTGGATGCACGAGATTTAATGTTTTAATTCAACTTATCTGTACGCCACATCAGCAATTTGTTAGGGCCGCGTATCAACCATCACACCGCCAGAGTTTCTCTCTCCTTTTAAAATTGTGCTGACATTACAACCCTGTTTTCTTACACATGCACCCCCATATCTGCCTTTTTTAATTTTTGCTTGTAAACGACAAGAAAAGGTAGGGTTTATGGGGAAGACACTAAGCTCTGTGGGACCCACAATGAAGTATATGTTATATCTGCACCGTTCATCCTTTTTACCAGCTCATTTTAGTGTAGACATAAAAACATGGAGCAGAACCACATCTCATCTGGACCACACCAGAGGAAACAGTGGGGATACGGCCACCATTAAACACTTCTTATGGTCCCCAGAAGTTTTAGATCAATCTGATATTTCCGTTTTTCCTTCATCCATGTTGGATTAACCTTATGAACGGATTAGGTGGCAATTAATCATCACGGTGGGCCTTAGGAAATTTTCAACTATAGGCGTCGATATCCCCACTTTTCCTGTGGTGTGGTCCACTGGACGGTTGGATTTTCGTCATGTTTATATTACTTTTCCTATCATGAGCTTACAAAACGGATGAACGAAGTGGATACAATATATACATTATGGTGGGCCCCACAGAGCTTGGGGTTGCAGGAATCCTGCTGGTCCGGATTTGTATGTGTATTAGAATCATCATTTTCCATGCTAAGCTGTGATTAGTAATTCCAATTAAAGGATGTATGTGGACACTTTGATTTCCAAAATATGATATTTGAGGATTAATAGGAAGTATATATGGTCCTCGACCTCAAGAAATGCATACTAGTTTGTAAAAGTGGGGTCCACTGTATATGATCCAGACCGTTGGTGTGTTAGGCCACAGTTCTGATAGACCATGCTACGGAGAACTCCCTTGATGGGACAGCAATAACCCAGAAAATTGTAGAATCCGAAAAGGCCGTTACATGGAGATACAGTAACGTTCCACCTTCAACGGTTGAGAACCCCCAAGATCGGTGGCTGGGATTTTATCAGCCTTACCTGTCTACCTTCGGTCACAAGTAACCAGTGGTTTTGGATCATTGAACCGTGGGCCACACATGTCCCGCGAGATACTGTGCATACATCTGGGCGAGGATCACATAACCCCATCTGAGGATGAGAAAAACTTGGATACTCTGGTAAAGTGTGATAGTGATACGCAGGCGCTTAGAAATTGCACACGTGGCTGCAAGTAAGCCAAAATATGTTACCAGATTAGATGTATCAAGAACAAAAATTACTGGACATTAATTGGACGGTTGAAAATGAAGAATATCTAACAGTCCTATTTCAACAAACATCGTCTCGAATCAAAGGTTACGATTGATCAAAATCTGATTTTGGGTCGACTTAAAGACAGTGGCTTTCAGAATTTAGTCGGTTTAAATTGAGTTAGTGTGTGCCTGTGTATCAAGTTCCGTACTCTACCAGAGTATCAAATAACTCCACTGTCAGGGTATGTAAGACTTAAATAGCGTCACTAGACACGTGTCACAATCTGAGCCTTTAACCTCTGCCTCTCATATACACCTTGACTTTTGTTTAGAAAAGGAAAAGCAGAGGAATCACGCTTTTGTAAGTGGGACCCACTTGGGTCAGAGCTCCGGTCCAGTCCGTCGGCTTGAGACCGAGCTGCGTTAGCCTTCTTAGCTAAACCCAAAGACCGGCTCTATTTTAAGGGTCTAAAAGCACTGGCATCTCTTTGGTATGTGGTCCACCTTCCTCCACGTGACAGTGATTTCAAACGTTCAATCAGTGGACAAGACGATAGATATGCAATCGACCACCACCGATTTCCTAACCATCCAATCAGTGGTACCCAAATGGACGGTCAAGACAAAAATTGCCAACCGTTGATTATGAATCTGGGTGTTAGTTCCTTGTCAGGAATAGATTTGGGCCGTTGGTTATACAAAAGTGGTCCCACAAGACGAGCAGTTGTTTTGATCACCACATGGACCACGTGTGCTGTGGAGATTATAGAAGCAAAACATTTAAGTGGCTCGGAAAGCTACCGATCTTCTATCTACGCATGAAGTCTGGTGAAAATGATTCTAGTCCGTTGGAATATTCGCACTTTAAAAGGACGGTGGACATCTGGAGTAAATAGTACATGTAGAGCACTGATCTCTTCCGATGTGGGGGTGGTTAACATGGAGTGTGTGAACACACATGGGTGTGTACTAACAAGCTAACCCATAAAAAAATAAAAAATAAATAAAAAATAAATAGTACATGTAGAGCACTGATCTCTTCCGATGAGTGGGGCCCATTTTTCACAATCTAGACCAATGATCTGTTACATCCAACTCTAGATGGACCATATCCAAAAAATCTCCTCCACGAGATGATCCTATCACCTACAAAATACAAATAGACAGTTAAAAAGGCATGTTACAAGTATGATATTATGCCCCAAACTCGAAAATCGGACTCACAAAATTCTCGATCACCGAATTCGGTGTCGATAGCCTTCGTAATACCCCATTCTCGGTTCCCAACGTCCATGCGCTAGATTCCGATCCTGAGATCTTATAAGGAAGATTTTCCAACGTACATTTAACTCATAATAGCATAACCACAATTGTACCCAAATCACAAAGGCAACATCATTATCATCATCACATATCCACTAATATAAACAGTTGAATACAATGCTGAAAGGGAAATACATAAAATATATATATATATATATATATATATATCAAAGCTCCAGAAGACAACTGTACGCTCCAAGCTCAACGCCGCTGCGACCTTAACGCCACCTGCACGCATTTATCATACATAAGCTTATAGAAAATTTAGAGGGCGGTGTAAGTGTGTGCGATGTACATGTCAAGCATATAGATATCAGAGTAAGTGAAAATACTGGTAATTCATAAATAGTAAAATATCAGAGTAATGCGGAAACATACTGGTAAGTCTATAAATACCATCAGCTTTTTCCATGCTATGTGATGCGAAAAGATAATAAGTTAATATCATATACTGAGGAAGCAATGCAATATACAAATCCTGACAAGTCCACGAATGTCGTTTACCTCATTTAGGCCATATAAATACAGAAACGTAGAACCCAGAATACCGTATGCCGCGGATGTAATGCAATATGTGGTGCAAATGAAATGACAAACTGGAGTGTGAAGTTGGGATGATAGTACGTAGTATCGCAGGCTACGGTATCTATCACAAGGGACTTCTATCCAAACTAGTCTCATACCTAAATTTGGATAGATAGGCTCAATGTGGTAAACTCCTGATCTCAGGTTGATCGCGCGCCCCAACCGAAATCCTGGCCATTACGAGGGTCCACATATCAATTAGTTGCGAACCACCAGCCTGAGTGAATAGTAAATGAATGAAAAAATGCTAAGTATACAACTCCTGTTCAATAAGTCCACATATCAGTGCTGTATATCTCTAGGATCATTACCGGGGTATATTACACTCTATGTCAGCTTGCCGCCCCTATCCGAGCGCACAACTGGGTAAGTGGAAGAGACCTCACTATCCGCCCACCAATATCGGGCTCGGCTCATCAATAGCGGACCCATTCCTCAAGCTGGTCAAACTGAACCTAGATATTGCCCCCTCACTCAGGCGGGTAAGGTCACACCCCCTTTCAACCGACCACGACACAGTAAGAGACGTGGCGTACTGGTATACGACCCCCATGCGCTCATATATATTCACTCGGTCTCGACGTTGGGGCGTCTCCTGGCTACAAAGATTTAGGAATTTTCACCCAGGGACATCTATGGCGCCCGCATGCTATAACCAAACATTTACAGTGTCCGATCTAGCCATCCACGATATACATGTGGAGGCCACGGCCCTGATGTCGTTAAGACGTACAGTAATCACAACACACAATGCAAGATGCATGAATCATACAATCCGGTCATGCATCAATCCTACGCATACCGTGCCCTCATGTGAGACAATCTCCGCCTATCAGGGAGTCCCATAAACAACTTGCCCTGCGGCATATGCAATAGTCATCCACATCTCATAACAAACATGCAGATGATACGTATGGGCATGTATCATGATGTTATGCTGTCACATACTTATAATCAGTATCGATAACCGGCATCGATAATCGGCATCAACAATCAGCTTAACAAATGGCTTAAGGGAAGGTCACAATGTGGACATTTAACCATCATTGCCCATTAATGTGGACATTTACCAATATTGCTCCTAAGGAGTGGCCCACATAGAACCAAACGTATAGTGGGGCCCATGGTGTAAGCCCCGTATCCTAGACCGTACCGTTCCATAGGCTTCCGCGGTCTTCCCGGTCGAATTCTGGCAACCTTCGACCCTTAATCGGTATTTGCGCGTGACCTGGATTCTCGTGCCGTCAACCTGAGTTGACTCAACCCAGGGCTTGTACCTTAGCGACCGCGTCGTCGCCGCGGTTCCGATGCCGCGACTCGCGCACTGATGCGATGCTCTGGTCAGGAGTTGTGGGCCAGCGTTCGGTGCGAGGAAACGCCGCGCATGCGAATCCCGAGAGAATCTCTACAAGGTGTCACATCAATCAATCAATCCCATCAATCCCATCATGTCAAGTACACATCAACTTCATCCTTTCCCAAGCAACCCCCAAAGTCAAAAAGCTCTTACACAAACCTATACCTCTCTTACACCTTTTGCCAAAAAAGTCAAAAAAGGCTTCTTACACCCATCCCTTCTCCCATCCATCACTCCATCACCCATCACTCTCTCTCTCTCTCCCTTACAAGTCTCTCTCTCATTTCAACTCTCCCATAAGCAAAAACCTCCTACGTATGAGCCTCTTCCATTTCCTCCCAAGCTACATGTGTGGCACACCTTCCCATCCTTAGATCTCTCATCTCAACCATCCATTTCTCATCTTCCTCCATTAAAGAGAAGCACAAGGAGCTAAGGAAGCCAAGGGAGCAAGAAGATCAAGTGGTGGGTGCCTTGATAGGGTAGATTTTGATATTTTTAAGATGGGCCAAGTGAAGCCAACCGATCAATGGTTTGGATCTCACTTTGGACCCTAAGATGTGGCCGATGGCCCACTTGGATCATCATGATCATTCCATGATGGGGCCATTCTCCATGGACCCCATCATGATGTTTATTTCTTTGCATGCTTAGGGTTATCTAGACCGTCTAATTTAGTGGAGAAGGGATCTCCACCGTTGGATTTAAATTTTAATGGGCCCACATGTAATGGGACCCACTTGATGTATGATTTAGTGCAAGGGAGGGCCCATAGTACCGGGGTCCCTCCATCACGCGGGTCTCACTCTCTATCTCTCTCCCTTTTATTTTATTTATTTTTGTTAATAAGGTTATGTGGCCCACTTGAATGGACCCCACCATGAGGTAGGTATTTTATCCAAACTATTTATAAGTGGGGCCCACCTTATATGTGTAGAACCCTCACCATTCATCAGTGGTGGCCCACCTGAGCAGGCCCACCTTGTATGGCAGATCGTCCAGCGTCCCTGGACGCTGGACGTTTATTTGGGAAAACACAAATACTAGCTTGGTTTGAGGCTTTGGGTGGCCCACTCATGTAGGCCCCACCTTGATGTATGTATTAAATCCATGCCATCCATTCCTTTTCCAAGATTGTTTTAGGCGTTGAGCCAGAAGATGGGACCAATCAGACTTCCAGGCGGGCCATATCATGGCAAACAGTGAGCATACCATTGAAACATCTCCTATTACTTCTATACACTGAAACAGGCCCAATATTGGGCTTGTTTTGATCGATCTTGAGCCATGGAAGCAATGGCTGGCTCAGATTCACCGGATGTGGACCCCACCTGTAAAATCCTCGAATTTTCTCAAAATAAAAAAATACTACGTTAACACAGCCGCCGCTGTGTCGACGCAAGAGCCAAGACGGCTGGCCGGCGGACGGACGTAGCAATGCCACCACACCTGAAGCCGTGGGCCCCACCTTGATGTCTATTTACCATCTAAACCGTCCATAGGGGGGCCACTACCCGACGTGGGCCCACCCCAAAAATCACCCTGATCCAAGACTGGTGGCCCACATCATAGGGAACAATGGGATTGAACCTCTATCATTAAAGCCCAATATTCGCATGGTATCGCATGAAATTTGTTTTTGCCCTTCACCTAGGTCCAAGCGACCTTATCAACGGTCTGGATGGAAAATAAACGTTATGGTGGGCCCCACATGGAGCCCACATAGATGTATGTGTTTCATGTCCACCGTCCGCCTGGACAGTGGAGCCCACTGTGATGGTTGTGTGCGTGCGTGTGTGGGTCTGTTGTGTGCGTGCGTGTGTGCTGTGTGCGTGTGTGTATATTTATATATATATATAATATTATATTATATCATATTATATGTATTATATATATATATATATTATATTATATCATATTTAATATAATGATGGTGGAAGGCCCATCTCAATTAATTTTGGCCCGTGATTGAGGCCCACTTTGATTTACATGTAAGGCCCATGGGTCAAGGCCTATTTGATGTGCTATGGGCCCATGAGTCGAGGCCCATTTGATGTGTTAGGGGCCCATGGGTTAAGGCCCGTTAAGATGTATTAGGACCTATGGGTTGAGGCCCATTTGATGTGCATATGGGGCCCAATTGGCGAGGCCCGTTTAATACACATAAGGCCCATGTGAGTAGGCCCATTTGATGCACTCTTAGGCCCACGGGTTATAGCCCATTGCAATGAACATAAGGCCCATTGATATGGCCCACTTAATGAATATAGGCCCATATGATACGGTCCATTTGATGTATTGAAGGCCCAATGGGATATACTAAAGGTCCATTGCAATGTGCAATCCCAACATGATTTATGACAGTCGTGCCTTGGGAGCAATGTTGGTTTGACGTCCACATTGCAAGTATAATGTTGGTTAAATGTCCGCATTATGCCTTTCCCTAGGGCCCATTGTTGGGCCCATGCGTGTAATGTGTAGGCCGTCTAGGCCCATCTTTATTATGAACATCATCTATTCCATATAGCATGTTTAGTTCCATGATTCATGATCATATGCATCATACGTATGCCTGATATGAGAAATGACTGATCATAGCATATGCCTTTGGGCAGATTGTTTAGGGGCTCCCGTACAGGGGGTGTTGCCCTACATGAGCGCACGATACGCACAGGATTGCTGTATGACTGGATAGTGTGATTCATGCATTTGCATTGTATGATATGGTTACTGTACGCCCTAGCGACATCAGGGCCATAGCCTCCACAGAAGCATCGTGGTTGGCAGGATTGGATACCAGAAATACTGTTCTACATGGGGTGCGATAGATATCCCTGGGTGAAAGTCCCTAAACCCTTATGGTACCAGGAGGTTGCTCCAACGTCTAGACCGAGTGGGTGCATGAGCGCTGAGTGCCGATTACCAGACGGTTGCGCTTTCCACTGTATCATGGTCGGTTGAAAGGGGGTGCGGCCTTACCCGCCCGAGAGTAGGGGGCAATGCTAGGCTGAGTCTGACCAGCTCGAGGAATGGGTCCGCTATTGACGAGCCGAGCCCGATATTGGCAGGCGGATAGTGATGTCTTTTTCACTTACCTTATTACGCGCGATGGGGCGGCAATCTGGCTTAGAGTGTACTAGACCCCGGTGATATTCCAGATTTTGAGCTGTATTGATATGTGGACTTAGATGAGGATTTACATGCTTGAGTTGCATTTCGCATTGCATGGCCTTGGTATGGCCGACATCATTCTTTGCACCGCATGGCCTTGGTACGGTTAATGGTATTCTTCGCATTCATCAGCATGTTCCGCATTACTCTGATACTGCTAGCTACATCACCACCTTGAGCATACATTTTCACCACCCTCTAAGCTTTCTATAAGCTTATGCACGACTGTTGCGTGCAGGTGACGTTGGATCGCAGCAGCGCTGAGGCTTAGGCGCGTGGCAGATCATTTTTGGAGTTTTTTTCATCTTCATTGTATTTCCCTTATGCTCATTGTACTTGTAAAGTTTTTGATTATAGTGAAAATGTGATGGAGTTTTTGGTTGTTGTTTGTGGGTCATGCCTTTGGTTATGCTTATTACGAATTAAACTGATGTTGAAAATCCTCCTTGTAGCATCCCAGGATCGGAACCTGGCGAATGGGCACTGGGAGCCGAGAATGGGGTTCTTCGGAGGCTGTCGGCGCCGGATTCGGCGATCGGGAATTTTGTGATCCCGGTTTCCGAGTTTGGGGCGTGACACATGGCCTCACATAAGGGCCTTATACACAACATAATGGGCCACATACAATCTCAACAGGCCTCATACAATAATAATGGGCCGAATCACATGGGCTTCATATACAACACATTGGGCCTTATCATATGGGCCTCTTATACATCAAGTGGGCGTATCAACAGGTCGCACCAATGGGCCTCATATACATCAAGTGGGCCGCATTAACGGGCCGCACAAATGGGCTTCATAAACATCAAGTGGGCCGCATCAACGGGCTGCACCAATGGACCTCGTATACATTAAGTGGGTCACATCAACGGGCCGCACTAATGGGCCTCATAAACATCAAGTGAGCCGCACCAATGGGCCTCATATATGGCCACAATGGGCTTTACATACGGCTAAAATGGGCCCCGCACATACAACAGGTAGGCCCTACGTGTACAGCAGGTGGGCCTTGTGTGTACAGCAGGCTGGCCCTACATGCCCAACAACATGGACGGATGGTGTGGATATAAAACACATACATCATGTAAGTCCCACCATCCATGGCTGGACGGTGCGGATTACAACACATACATCACATTGGGACCCACGGCCACTGGACAGCGTGGATGAATTACATAACGGTGGGTCCCACTTGGATTTTAGATCTAACTCATTCTCTCTATAATGCCATTAAACGATCTCTACAAATGGTTGGACAGACAGGATGAAACACATACCATGGTGATCAGGCCCACGGATTTGCAGACATCCGAATATATGGATGGTTAAGATATAACATAGACTGGATGATCAGGCCCACAGACCTCGCTGACGCCAGTACATCAGCTATACTACTGGTCCCATGGAGATGAATGGCCATAGGTAAAGCACATACTTGCCAGGGTGGGGTCCACATAGATGGACAGTTGGATGAAGCTCATATAGCATATGGGACCCATAGAACTGACGTATGCAGCATTTTCCTGCTGGTGGTGGGGACCATAAATGGACGGTGTGGATAAAACCCACACAGCACATAAGGTCCATGCGGATGGATGGTGTGGATCAAACCTGCACGACTTGCTATCGTCAAAACCACAGCGAGATGGGGTCCCCAGTGAATGGATGGACGGTTTTGACAAAACACTTACATCACAGTGGATCCCACCGTCCTTGCTGGATGGTGAGGATTGCCACATGCGTGGAGCCCCACCGTGATGAATGGTATGGATGTAAGGTACATATAACACAGTGGGCTCCATCCAAATGGACAGACGATGTGGATGGAATCCACGCATCAGGTGGGTCCCACGGAAATTGTTGACGTCCACAGCAGCTATATAGCTGGTGTGGGACGGAGCAGCCAATCCGATTTCAACGACAAGTGGGTTCCCACGTGGGGCCCACCAGATTTGCATCTTATATCTATATTATATTATATATATACATTTATATTTATTTATTAATTATTATTATTATTATTATTATTATTATTATTTTTCAATATAGCCTAGCGTCTAGGTGGGGTTCCCACCGTCCCAATAGTGGACGGTGTGGATCTCCTCAAGTGGGACCACACGTGTGGGGGTCCACACCCAACCAGATGGACGGTGGATGTAAAACACATACATAACTCGGTGCCCTACATAGACGGTGTGCTCCGCCCGAGACTTGAATCTGTTTCATTTCCGGCTTGGATGGACGGTGTAGATTCATACGCACATCATGGTGGGCCGCGGACAGTGTAAAAAAAATACATGAATCGGGTGGGTCCACACGTGTGGGCCCACCAGCAGCTTGTTTCAAAGCTGATATTTGGGTTTCCCTTCATCCACGCCAGTCGGCAGCAAGGTGGGCCGTTGCTGCTGGACAATGGGCGGTCCACAGCTGGACATCCAGCCCATCTGGATTGTCCAGAAATTCTACACATCGACGTCCCAGGCATGGATCATCAGGTGGGCCATATATATATATATATATATATATATATATATATATATATATATATATATATATATATATATCATAAACACCATTAAAGAGAGAGAGAGAGAGAGAGAGAGAGAGAGAGAGAGGGAGAGAACGGCGTGATGAGGGAGGCCACTATGGGCCCCTCTAGGATCTACAACACATACATCAAAACGGGTCCCAATAACAAGTGTGCCTTACATCATAATCAAGATATAACGTTATGGACACCCACCGTTTACACTCCTTCTTCGTCCCTTGGCTTCCTTAGCTCCTTAGCTTTAACTTTGATGGAAGATGATAGAGATTGAATGGCTAGGATAAGAGATGAGAGGGGTAGGAAGTGGGCCACACCTAGCTTCTCCTCCTCCCTTGAAAATGCATTGGACGTTTGGATTACTTGGGATGGATTGAGAAATGGGAGAGGGAGAGAGAGAGAGAGAGAGAGAGAGAGAGAGAGAGAGAGAGGAGTGATATGGCTGAAAGTTGGGCGGGTTGAACCCGACCGACCCGTGACTGACCCGACATTGGGTTGGGCTTAGGCAGGATGTATAGAGTCTGATCTCAGGCTTGGGCTATACAAACACCAACCCGATAAAACTTGGGTCGGGCTCGGGTTGAGGTCTTGGGTTGCCCGACCCAACCCGAACCCAATCAATATAGAAGTTACTTATAGATTATAATTGAGTGTGGATCGTATGTGTTGAAGACATAGGAAATTTCATTGTTGTCGGGTCTCATTGGTCCACATCATTTTCGATGACTCAAGCTAACAAGAAATGCTGGATTTCTCTCTCCCAAATAGATTGTGTGCTACACAACACGACGTTTAAATATGTAGTTGTCCTGTATTTTAACTTGTTTGTTTAGAATAAATGAAGTTCTTTATGATAAATAAGTACGTATATGATTAATAAAATTATAGATATAAAAAATAAAACTTGTATTGAAATATAATAAACTAATGCAATCATTAAAATATTAGCATGTATCTACCCGACCGACCCGACCGAACCGACCGAACCCGCTTGGGTTGGGCTAGGGTTGAGAATTCCTAACTCGAGGTTGGGTTGGGTTAGGGTTGAGGTACAAGAACCTTGGGTTGGGCTAGGGTTGAGTACCAACCCGACATGACCTGCCCGACTTTCAGCCCTAAGGAGTGATGTAGTAAATGAAGGGTATGGTGCTTGTTGACTTGTTGGTAAGAAAGGAATGGGATGAGTAAGGGTGTTGTTGACTTTGGGTGAGAGAGAGATGGGTAGAGTATAGGTTGTACTTGACTTGATTGATTGATGGATTGATGTGATGAGTTATAGAGATACTCTTGGAATCCGCAACGCATGACATTTCTTTAGAAAATACACGGGCCCACAACTCCTAGTCTAGGTATCGCATCGGCATACGAGACGCGGTGTTGGAACTGCGGCGACGATGCAGTCGCTAGGGTACAAGTCTCAGGTTGAGTCAACTCAATTATACTAGATGTGGCTCAGGATCGCGCGCAAATGCTAGTTACAGATCACAGGTTGCCGAAATTCGACCGGGAGCACCGCGGGAGTTTACGGAATGGTCGGTCTAGGATACGGGTCTTATATATGATCTAACTGAAAAATTGATGGATAGTATCTTATGATCTGAGATTTCTTTTTCCATTAAAATCCATTCAAAGTAGGACAACCAACTAATGGTTTAGATTAGTAAAAGGTTGGCCCACTCTAGTAGCGACTCACTACTGGATGGTGCTTCATGGGCCACCATGATGTATCTTTTTTATCCATGCCATCCATCTATTTTTTATGATCATTTTAGGGCTTGAGCCCAAAAATTAGGCATATAAAAAACTCAGGTGGACCACACCACAGGAAAGAGCGGTGAATGAACACCCACCGCTAAAAACTTAGGTTGGGCCACATAAGTTTTGGATCAAGCTGGTACTTGGGTTTTCCCTTCAGCCAGGTATTTGTGATCTAATCAACCAGTTGGATGACAAATAAATATTATAGCAGGCCATAGAAAATATTTAATGGTGGGCGTTAGAGCTGGGCATCGGACCGAGTCGACTCGAATTTGGCCCAACCCGACCAAGTCCGGATTTTACATGTCCCAACCCAAACTCGGACTAAACCGGGACCGAGTCTGAGTCAGCTAATTTAGTCAGACCCGAACATGTGCTGGTCTGAACCGATCTGAGTCGGATTAGATTGTGCAAGGTTCGGATCCGATTGTTGAACATTCGGTGGCCCCAGGAAACTTTTAATGGTGGCCATTCAACAACCACTGTGCAATAGAGAAATGAACGGCGTGGATACCTGTCAAAACAGATGAACGGCATGGATACCTGTCAAAACAAATGTTGGGTCTAAGCCACTCTAAGAAGTCGCAGCAATTCTCCATTTCAATAAAGCTGATCCCTTCTCCACTCAAAATCTAATCAACATTGAAAACGAAAATAACATCAATTATATAAACTTGTATTCACAATCCCCACCAAAAAAAAAAATGTTTTGCAAGAAGAAGATCGGACTGAACCCATTTGAATTTCGAGGTCAGAAATGCCCACTTTTTTTTTTTATCATAAATCCACAAACAAACTGGAATTATTTCATCAGTCAATGCTTCCACATTGAAAAGGGACTAGCATCTATTTTGCTACATAGCCGGTGAAAGCGGGGAAAAAAAAAACACAAAACAGATGGGATTCTTGACACAAATCAACCTTTGAATAGCCCCATCATCAACCCTGCATCACCGCAATAACCGATCAATGCCCGCCGTGCTCCTTGGCGTGCTGCTGGTGCTCGAGATGGCGGCGCTCCTCGGGGAGAGCGATAAGGTAGGAGAAGATCATGCCGCCAATGCAGACATGATAAAGAGGTTCGATGGAGCTCGTCTGTATGTACTTGGCATGGTAGTTGTCCAAGCCCCGGCTGATCGACTTCTTCACGTAATCAATCGACAACATCGACTTTATATGGGCCGACAGATCCCTCACTTTCAGCCCTTTGATCTCGCTGTAGAAGTTCCTTCAAGCCATTGGAGAGAGATCTGAATATCAGAAACCCTAACCTTAGCTTTTCTTCTTCTTCTTTTTCTTTTGCAGCAACAAGAGAGGAGAAATCAAGCGCGGAGAAATGTCAGAAATGCCCAATTGATTTTCCTTCTCTGCATTTGGTTACCACACACTCTCTCTCTCTCTCTCTCTCTCTCTCTCTCTCGGGCAGGAGAGTTTTGGGGAAAATCTCTCTCTCTCTCTCTCTCTCTCTCTCTCTCGGGCGGGAGAGTTTTGGGGAAAAAATCTCTCTCTCTCTCTCTCTCTCTCTCTTGGACGGGAGAGTTTTGGGGAAAAAATCTCTCACTCTCTATCAGGTGGGAGAGTTTTGGGGAAAAAACGGGTAGGGTAAAAAGAGTTTTAGGTTTTGGGTGAAAAAATGGGTATTTATAGGTATACCCCTCCGGGTCGGGTCTCTTCGGGTCAGTTCGAACTCATTCAGTCCGGGTATTCGGACCGGATCTGTCCGGGTACAGTGCTATCCAAACCTGACTAGAAATTAAATCGGATCTGGCCAATCAGAATCGATCAAACCCGATCAGACCATCGGTTCTATTCGGAACTGTACCGAGTCGGGTCAGATCCACCGGATCAGGCCCAAGTTGCCCACCACCAGTGGGCGTTCAATCACCATTGTTTTCCTGTTGTGGTGTGGTCCACCTGATATTTGGATGTGCGTCATTTTTGAGCTGATGCCGCAAATAATTATCCAAAATGGATGGACTGCGTGGATAAAAACACATACGTGATGTACGGCTCACAGAGCACCATCTAGTATCTACCTGGCTACTCGCATGTCAGTACGCAATCCCTGTCCACAACCTTGGGTTTGGGGTGGGCCCCATCACCAGTGGAGGATGATGAAAACTCATGTCATCGTTCGCACCGATCGTCGTTCGCACCGGTCAAGAAATCCTAACCGTTGAAACTATGTCCATCAAATTGGACGGCTAGGAAGAAGGGTCTCAGCCGTCCAAGCTTTGACAACGAGATTAGATGGTTGAGATTAGGGCAATACCATAGCATTGATATGGTGAACTAACTCATAACTACCAATGTGTAACAGGTGCGCACGCATTATCATACCAACTCATACGTACGACGAAGATGTTTCTCTAAAGCAAGGACAAGACTCCCTATTACGATAGTCCACCACCATTTCATGAATAGTCGGTGCCCCATCCATCACGTGTTACAACATGTAAATTTATTGCTGCCAATTCAATCAAACGAGGCCATACCTGTAAGCAAGGGTTTAGATTGATTGTTCAAGTGAGGGTTAGATGTCTAGGTGTGACAAAGTCTACTCTACTCAGAAGGTTTTGATTGAATCATTAGTGTCCCAGTGTTGAGATGAGCAAATCCAATCTGAATCGAGATCCGGTTACCATCTCAACCACCGGTTTATACTCTGCTCAAGGATTTGTAAAATGGTAGAAATTAATCTTCGTACCGAGTTGTTTTTATCTTATGACAATAGACGTAACTCCACAACCTTAAGAATTTTTTTTTTTCTTTTCACAAATCTTTAGATTTGTATGCCTCTAAAATAAAGAATAATATAAAAATAAATAAAATAAGGTTAAAGGATATCAACTATATTAATATTCAAATTGTATAATTCATTAATTAATTACGTAAATAAATGAAATAAAACAAAAATAAATACATTATTCATCTATTAGAACAGAAGATCAAGGAGGTAGTCAGTGTGATGTGATCAGCTTGGTATGATCAACCAAAATCAAAACTTAGTTGAACATGATATTACAACTTAATGTTGAGGAAACTTACTATTACTCCTAAAGTATTATAGTGGAAGTCAATATGAAGTAGTTATTTATATTAAATTAAAGAAAGATAAATATAAAGTAGATAAATATGTTTGACATGGAGGCCTTGAGCTTTTTTTCGTATACTCCTTTTATAGTTTATGGAGGCAATGAAACCCCTCACAGGGCTTCCCTATTGCTTTTAAATCCTTCGAACTCATGTCACAATTCTGGATACAGAAATTTCCTTGGTTGATCCGGAATTGGCTACTTGAATTGGAAAGAAAGGACTCCAGTCGAATCTGTACTCGCTAATTTCTCAAGTCTTCTTCTTATAGTTGAACCATTGTGAAAATGTTCATGACCCATTAAAAATCAAGTTTGGAACCACCAAAGTTTCTATAATGAAGACAATTAGACTAAAACCTGCAAACCTCAATAGCTAGACCTGGACCAAGCATGGCCAGTCAACGTCTTTGTTAATGGCCCAACTTATCAAATCGAGGTGTTGGACGATCCATATCAAACAACCTCTTGCATTTTACCATCTATAAGGTGATGGTTTAGAGTAAGCTGGGATTGATGCCTGATACTGATTTATTATCGGGTCAGGTAATTCTCTCATTCTCTTAATGTTGATTAATGTACGGAATGAGAAACTTGATTAAACTGAGGTGTCTTTCTCTCCCGATGTAGGTTCGAACCACGCTAGGTTGGCTTGGACATAAATCCAATCTCCTTATTTTCAAAACCCTCTTGAATGTTGCCGGTTCTCCTAATATATCTAGAAAGATCTCTCACTTTGGAAGGACGGTAAGAGACGACCTCACCGAAAATATTATCACCAAATTCTTAATTAGATTCGTTCTCTCAAAAACTCTTTTATAGCCATGCCAAGTATATTGCCTCATAAATATGCATGTTGGTCATGGGCACATAGCATGCTATAATTTATCCCTCTAAAAGCATGCATAAAGGTCTATGCCATCACGTTAATAACGGAATGTGTAATGCCGAAGGAAAATCAACTGAATATCTCTTTAGACGTGAGTACATTTTTCGTGTGTGCCAAATACATAATGTCACCACATGCCAATTTTCTATTGGACCACATCAAGGCACCAAAAATGGGTGTAGACAATCATTGCTTGGTTTATACTACATTTGGATCCAAACAATTAGAAAGTCAATTAGTGACGAAGTGCCCTCCGAGGCTTAATGACAGATTAGATCTCTCTTCTCTAAATCCGCCCATTATTGATTGGATCCTTCTCACAAGCTCTTGAAAGCAAGTTATTCTTGTAGGAAAGTGGCGAGCAAGGAAAACACTCAGCTAAAAGCATGACACCCAGGCTGCAAACCAATAAGAAAAGCAATCCAAACACTAGCACGAAAAACAGTTCCTACTGCCGTGTCCGCTGGCCTAACAAATTCAATCTTTTAGTAAGCATACATAAGCAATTGTTTAGTGTATAAGCAACTCTTTAGTCACGCACCAGAACTCTATATACTCTATAGACAAATTGACATTCATTAACCGTCAGGTCACTTGGCCAATTGCACCTTTATTCTTCTATGCGGGCATTTATCTTCTTAACCGCACTAATCAGAGACTGGAAATGTTAAATGCTAGAGAAGCTAATGCCTATGAGTCCAAAGGTCAGGAGCCCACAATAAGGAGCTTTATGGGGCCACCATCATATCTATGTCATGACATCCACACCCTCCATCAGCTACCCAGCTCAAGCTAGGACATGAGCCTAAGAATCAAGCAGATTGAAAACTCAAGTGGGTCACATGAGAGGAAATAAAAAAGATGGGACACCCACCACTAAAACTTTCTTCAGCCATCTATGTTTTTATATGCCATATAAACCATTCATAAGGTGAATCCCACTTATACCGTCTACTATCGTTCTCTCACACGATATCGATGTGAGAATTCCTCATAAGATTTTTAAATTTTGAAGTTTTTCTTGAGATATTATTAAAAAAATTTCAAGAAAAATAAAAAATATTTAAAATATTTATTTTAAATTATATAAGTGTACACACAAGTAATAAATTCATTAAAAAATTTCGCTATCAGTATGTGTAGTCTAATTTATTAATCATGCCATTTTTGAAGTGATAGGGATATTTGTCACATCAATGAATAGAAAAAACAAGCATGCTGGTGATAAAAACATTGGCTTATGTTGGAAAGGCATTGATGGTGAGTATTCCATTCTCACTATTTTTTTTACGAGTGTAGTTGGCTTGAATTTTAAATGATTTGCATGATTAAGCTTATATTTTGACATAAATTAACAAAACTAACATATGCACATTACAGTGGACCTAAAAAGGATTTATTTTATTTTGTGGGGCCCCACCTCAATGTAACATCCACCCTACTCATCAGTTTCTCCCGTTCATTTTAGTAGGTGGCTACTACATTCTAGGGCCCGGTGTTACGTTTATTTGCCATCCAACCCGTTTATAAAGTCAAATAGACCTGGATGAAGGGAAAATAAAAATATCAACTTCATTCAAAACTTTCATGGCTGACAAGTAGTTTTTAACCATCAATCACTTTTTGTTTCACATGGTGTGGTCCACTTGAAATTTGGATATATTTCATTTTTGGGCTCACGTACGAAAGTGAGTTGAAAAAACGTATGGATAGATATACAACACCTACAACAAAGTGAGCCTACGGTCACACCTGACTGAATCCACACCCCTTGGACGGTGCATGATGTTCTCGACCATCCATATCATGGTCCAGGTTTCCCGATTAATATGAATTAGCTTCTACTTAATCAACGGTCTGGTCCATGATTTGGACGGTCTGAATTGCCACGTGTAAGATACCACCACCACCTGAGAAAAAGGAGTCTAAAAGCTACTCACCCTAGCCAAGCTCCTAAAGTATGGGATGGAGCCGAGCCGAGCCGTGCCGAGAGGTGATCAGCCGCCGTCCCTTAGCTGTCGTAACGTCTCACCCTTTTGCTGGTGGAAAGGGGCATCGTCTTCATGTGCGCTTCCGTTTTGGTGGTCACAGACACCCATGTAGAGGTGGGCCCCACCCAAACCAACAATAGCAGCCGGTGGGCCCCGCGCACCAACGACCTTAGAGATTATTGCTTTCTTAGGTGGGTCCACAACCCACCGGAAAGTCGGAAGCCGATCGGCTGGTGTACATCACACCAGCTATATAGCTGCTGTATTGACGTCCGTAAGTTTTGTGGGTGTGATCACGAGGTATGTGTTATATAAAAATTGTCCATGCATTTTGCGAGATCGTACTAAGGATGGAAGTGAAAAATAAGACAGATCTAATTATCAAGTGGACCACAGTAAAAAAATCAGTGGGGGATTGAGCTTATACCATTGAAACTCTTTTTCGGTCATAGTAGTTTTGTATCAATATGAAATTTGTTTGTCCTCTTCATTAAGGAATTTGTCAACAGCTGAGTAGATTGGATGTAAAATAAACTTTATGGTGGGTCTTATAATTTTTTTAACGGTGAAAATCATTCTCTCTGCCACTATTTATGGTGTGGTGTAGATTATCTTTGCATATGATTCATTTTTTGGATAATTGTCTAAAGTGAACTCTAAAAATAGATGAACGGTGTAGATATAATAAATACATTACTGTGGAGCCCATGTAACTTCGATCTCCTTTGAACCGTTCGTACAACTCGGAGCTGGAGGACCGTCAGTGCTCGTCTTCGCACGACACGTACCTACAACAGCTATATAGCTGACGTGAGGTACACCAGCCAGTCCGTTACCCGGAAAGTCCACCAGCAGGCAGCAGCCCTGCCCTTTTCACTAAAATTACTATACTACCCCTCCAGTTTCCAGAAATGTGAAATTTGTTCCGCTTTGACCGCCGCCACACGTGTAAAATCAGCTCCGTGAGTTTTTGCCCTCTGGTTAGTGAGAAAGATCGAATATTCCCTCCAAGGATTTGTGGTAGGTAGCCCGTGCAACAAAAGACTCTGTGGGGTCCACTATAATGTGTGTAAGAAATCCACTCCGTCCATTGTTTGTGCCAGCTTAGGTTAGGATGTCGTCCAAAAATAGGCCGATCTAACAAACTCAAGTGGGCCACACCACAAGGAAAGGTGGTATGGGTAAGGTGAATCGAAAAAAGCTAATATTAGCCTGATCTAAAACTTCAGTAGGCCTCTTGATCCCTAATTTCCGTATGGTCCGACGGTGGGATTTCGTCCATCGGTGATAGGTGGGCCACAGGCCAGACGGTGGGCCACAGGCCAGAACTGGTCTAGAAGTGGTTCGGCCATGTGATAGGTGGGCCGCAGGCCAGACGATGGGATTTCGTCCATCGCATCGCATGCGAATTATCTCTCTTTTTGTAATTCATTAAAGGGTTAGGATCTTCCGATCAAACGGCTAGAATTGTTGCATGGAGTAGATTTTTTTAACACAACCATCCATGGCCCACCGTTGCTACGTGGCTACATGGGAGTCATGGTCATTTATGTAATTTCAACAACTAACCATCCATGTCAACTGCCACGTCATCATGTAATTCTTATATATTCGATCTCCACTCGCCCGCTCTCTCACCTCTCTCTGTCTCTCTCTCTCTCTCGCACCTGACCGATATCGGATTCCACCAGCCGCTACGTGTATCGCCGCCCGAAACGCACGTGCCGGCCGACACGCTTTATCTTCGACTATCTCAGCCGATCCCTGGCCGCCCCTATCAATGCCATCCGCCGAGGGCCCCACGTCGCCGCCGCCGGCCGCAGCGCCGCCGCAGTCCTCGCCGCTTCCAATGACACCGGACACGTTCGCCCGTGATGCGATCATCTCGTGGTTCCGCGGCGAATTCGCGGCGGCAAACGCTATCATCGACGCCCTCTGCCACCACCTGGCGCAGATCGACGGCGGGGATCGGCGATCGGACTACGAGGCCGTGTTCGCCGCGATCCACCGCAGGAGATTGAACTGGATTCCGGTCCTCCATATGCAGAAGTACTTCTCGATCACCGACGTTGCGATCGAGCTGAGGCGGGCCGCGGCGAAGAAGAGGGACGAGGAGAAGAAGGGGAAAGAGAACGGAGAGGAGATCGGAAATGGCGTTTGTTTGGAAAGCGAAGATTCTTCCGATCAAAAGACTCCGGAAGAAGAAGGTGAGTTTTCTGTCCTTATTTTAATTAATATTTTTTTTAAATAATATTAAAAGCCTTTTTTTCTTTTAAGAAAATGGATTTTTTGGTAAATTGATTTTTTTCTTGATGTTTGAACCCTCGTTTTTCACACTAAACCCCTGTCAGCTATCCTCCTTCCGTCCGTATGGTCCGACGCGTCTAAGTTGAAAAACAGGCCCCGTTGGATTTATGCGTCTGGGTTGGGAGGATTTGGGCGTGTTGTCTGGTGGGACCCACTTGTAGATGAACTGTGACCGTAAAATATGGGATGTTGGAATATCTTGGTCATCTAATAACATTTAATCTTTTCTAGACCGTTGAATTTTCTTTTTACTTTTCTAGTTAGCCGTCTATTTGGAGGCTGATGGATTGGGAGATTTGGAGGCCATAGTTTTCTGTAGAGGGCTCATCAGATCAACGTCTGGATCACCCATAGATAGAAAAGGTTTTCATAAAAGGTGGTAACAGAATATAAAGCTGTTGAGGCTTGGTTTCCTAAGTTTGTGGTGATTTTTCAGAAAAATTAGTTTGAAATTTAAAAGAATTATATATTTTAAAAAAAATCTAGGAAATACGTGGACGAGATCTAAGCCGTTCGTTAACGAGGCCTACAACGAAGCCCACCTAATGGGTGGACAAGGTTGATTTTGGACCAGGCTATTTCTTGTGGGACCCACTTGATGAACTGCCGGAGCATCTCAATGCTGTTTTTCAGTACTGAGAAATGAGGCCATGGTTCAATAATCCAGACCGTTGGCTAATTGTGATCTAGTGTGAATATAACGAGCCCCGAAAACCAGCTAGAAATGGAAAATCTCAGCCGTCCATCTTGGGCCTCTTTTCGTGAATGTAGATAGCTATCTCAATTTTCCTTTAGACCGTATATTTGTGATATGAGACGGTCAAGATCATCCTATACATGTGATTTTTGTCCTATAGCCCATCCTAGATAAGCCCTTGATGACCAACGGTCTGGATCATCGATCATTCGTCAGAACTGAAAACCCGAGCATTATGTGCAGAGGCTCCGATCCCTATGCATCTGACTGAAAAAGCGAGAATTCATCAGACCAGACGTCAGGGTTACGGTCCGTTGCTGGGGATCTGACTCGTGACCGTTAGACTCGTCTAGCCGGTGTTAAAGTTCCGTGGGGCCCATCATGATGTATGTGTTTTATCGACGCCATCCATCTATTTTTTCAGCTTATTTTAGTACATGAGCTGAAAAATGAGACAGATACAACTCTCAGGTGGACCACACCGCACAAAACGGTGGGATTGAATGCCTACCGTTGAAAACTTTTTGAGGGCCACAGAAGGGTTTTTTTTTTCAATTTTTATCAAATTGATATTTGTGTCTTCCCTTCGTCCAGGTGGCAGATAAACGTTACAGTAGGCCGTTGTAAGTTTTTAATGGTGGATGTTCAATGAACACAGTTTTCCTTGTGGTGTGGTCCACCTGAGATATGAGTCTTACTCATTTTTGGGTTTATACGCTAAAATGATTTGAAAAAAATGAAAGGACGGCGTAGATTAAACACATATATCATGCTGGGCCTACAGAGCTTTGACACCAGATAGCTAGCGAGTGGTGGGGTCATTAGCAAAACAATGTCACAAGTTCCACTAGTTGGACCATCGGCTACCGTCCATCTAAGAAATAACTTTAAAAACCTAACCTTTTCAATAGGTTGGCATCATCACTATTATTTCACCGGCCACATAGAAGAGAATAATTAGTAACCGTTGATAAACAGAATTATATAATTTGGCCCACATGATGAATGGATGTGGTTAGCTTTTTCACTAGATGATCCTCGTTACAAGGAAGATCAAATGAATGGTCTGGATGTATCAGGAATCTGAAATGTTGGAAGTTATATGCGAGATGGACGGTATGGTTTGGTCCAACCAGTTGGACTGGATGCCTTCTCGAAAGAAATATAAATGCGTTTGATGTCCCCGATGTCTCATGCATCTTGATAGAAACGAGGCTTCAGTTATTTTTGGGAGCTGTGATTCCTCGACTGTTTTTTTTCATTAGGCTCGCCTCGAGACGTGTCAGTTGAATTTATTATGGCCAGCATGAAATTTCGTCCGTCGGATACTTCTGCTTGTTGGGAATTTCGTGGTGCTGCGTGTATTTTAATCGGTCGACACCAAACGCGTTTGGAATATAATTATCGCGTTTTAGTCGAGCTCGTGATCAGTGCTTTGTATTTTGCGCCAACGGCCGTAGTGTTTTTGGGGTGGGAACGTGTAAAAGGTTGGCCTGTTTGGGAGCGTGGATTTGGAACCCTGGATCAAATCCTCTGGTTTGTGTTTGCACCCTAAATTTACATAATATTTACATGAATTTGAATTTAATTATTAAATCAACTTTAATATTTATAATTACTGTATGTATGTAATATATGACACAATAGTTGTAATAAGGCCATTAAAATATATACTTTGCCAGAAAATGATGAAATTTCAAGTCACGAATGGACCGGGGCACAAGATTATATCCGAGTGACTAACCAACGATTTTTAACTATGGATTCAAATGGACAATGTTTGGACAGTGCAAATCATCATATTAAAGTAATCATGGTAATGCGATTGATAATTTAATTGTTTCGAAATTTCATCAATGGGCTATGTGCCCAATTGATTAGTAGTCTAGTGACATACATGTTACACATGCAACTCTTAAAAGGATTTAGATGTAATCTAAGCTTTCACCTTAGATTTCGAACCCCTTGCCCAAGAGATTAGAAACCACCGATTACTTTATGATGCCAAACATATAAGGGGATTTAAAATCCCATCAGATTCCCCTAAATCCATGGTGCCAAATGACCCTTGTAGTCTCGAATTTCTCCCGAGCCTATGCAACAAAAAGGCTGTTTGGGCCCATCTGTGATGTGCGTGTGACATTCACTCTGTCCAGCATTTGAGCCAGCTCATGTTCGGACTCAAGCCCCAAAGTCGACACAAAATTTGAAGTGTGCCACACTACAGGAATGGTGTGGGATCATTGAAATCTTACTGGACCCACCAACTTGTTCATAAGGTGGGTCGCAGCAGGATGAAGGTTAAACCAAAAAATTCTGTGGGCCCCAAGAAGGATTCAATTCTAGCCGTCTTTCTTGTGGCGTGGCCCACTTTTAAGTTTTGGATAGGCCCTGATTTTTAGGCTCACTTCCTAACATAAGCTGAGGCAAATGATGGATGGAGTGGATGTCACACATATCACAGTGGGCCCCACAGCTTGTTGTTGCATGAGCTCCCTACGATGGACGGTAGGAAATTGGCGGTCCCAATTCTACGGGCTACCAATGGCCCCTGGCTCATTTGATTGGACAAAGCTGCCCAGGCATGGCCTATACATGGACAGGAGGAATTACCTGATCCGTGGTGGCCCATCTTTCTGCAATATATGTGGGTTTTCAAGTTCTAACAATTGGTGCCCACGGTTCAGCGATCCAGATCAATGGCCTGTTGAGCAGCATGGTGGATTGGATCATGGTTCGCCTACCTGGTTGAAGGATCCAATGGGAAGCGGTGATCAGTGACAACTTTCTTTTCTCAACCATCTATCTGCAAGCCAAAAAATAAAAGGATGAGATTGTCCCATTGAGGAGATTTTCAGGAATATCCTGAGGGTGGGACACAAAATATGGGGGCCCACTTGTCATAACTAAAAACCCTATGCAATGATTTAGGCCACAAATCAAAATATGAGTGTAGACTAATGTAAGGTCCATAGCATGTCTACACTACATGGTGCCGTTGTTGGTTATTAGAACCGTTTATCCAGTGGTGGGCCCATCAGCACCAAAATCAAATCAAATGGTTTCCAGAGTTAAATGTACCATGATCTACACCACCTATGATTTCCAACTTATACTTGAACCAAACACAGGTATTACAAATTCATTCACCTCCTCCAAAGATGTTATCCAAACACAGTAATTTTAATGAGCAATTAGAATGCTTGGGTGTTGCACTACCCAGTTATGGAAAATTCCCAGACGGCTCCTAAATATCAGTAGTCTAATTAATGAGCTTGTGATTGTTGCAGCCATAGTGGGGATCTTTCGAGATGTGGGCAAGGCCTTGATAGAGAGATCATCGTCGTATATTGGAGTCAGCTACATGAATCCTGTTCTGCCATTCCGCTCTATCAAGGTCTAGACCTTCAGTTAGACCATAGGTCATCAAGTCTTTTCTTAATACCTTTATCCCGTCCTTTTGGGGCCTTCCCCTTGTAAGGCCTCGATAGATAATATTGACAAATCTAGGCCATTGATCACAAGAGTCCAATCAATGCTCTCTGCTCATTTGGGCTTGATTCATGGTGTGGAGTATTTGCACTTGAGATCTCGTGACTCGACCTGTAGACGGTGATACTGCCACCTTAGGAGACGTAATCTTCTCTTATTCACTTGTGCTGCTGGCGCCTGTGTTTTGGCTCTAGGGGTGTTCCCTTTCTCTTCTGCGGTTAGGTTGCCATCTAGGTCTCGGTCGGGAGAAAATGCTGTCAAATCTAGGCTTGGGTCTGGCCCATTATTCTCCGAACATGAAAAATGAGACCATAGCGAAGGAAGGCCTGGCTCAGAAGCCTGGTAGGCCATCCCAACCTATTGAGAGCCCTGGTCCCACTGTATTATGTCTGTATACACGCCACAACTACAAGGGGTGGAGATTGAGCCTGTTTGCTTACTGGTAATTCATTCCCTGGTTTTTATGTTTATGGGGGAAAGATAAAATCTTGCTTGGTTGATAAACTGGTTTCATGAGGAAACCTAGAAAATGTCCAAAATTCTATTTTAATTCCCTACGTTTTACATTCCCAGCTAAAAGATGGGGCATGTTTTTTGAGGATAAGCTGGGGAATCAAATTCCTGGGGTATGTAGAAACTGAATATAAAGTGAGAAACATACTAAATTTCTTTAAAAATGAAAACCAGGGAATTGATAAGTGAAGAATAAGAAAACCAGCAACCAAACACACCAAATTCACCATAAACTGAGTCTACCAATTTTACTAAGTTTGCATAGAAACATTATAAAAAACTGTCAGATTGAGAAGAAAGTAGTAGAGAATGAACCATTGATGCCTTTGAATGGGAAGTGGAGATCAGATCGGTTAGAAACATATATTCATTTTATTTCAGTTGTGTGGCAATGGTTCCATTATGGATTCTTCTTGCCTTACTTTGGTGCAATTTCCTACATGGGGCCCATGTATAATTACTAAGAACTGCTTGCCATGGAGTCCTCAATGATTTGTGCCATCCAATTAAAGGCATGGAAGATGGACTGTAAGAGAAAAATTGGCCTTTGCAGGCCCTTAACTGGATGGTCTGATTGTCCCAATCATGGTGATTTTGGGGCCATGAGCACTCCACAGTGGACCCTTCCTATCCAATGGTTTCCCATGATCATGAGCATGGAGGAATTTGCACCATAATACAATAAGAACTTACACTGAGGCATTGTTCCATGTATATAATCAACATTTCTTTCTACCAACAAGATAGTAACAAGAGATGTGTGTATAAGTTAATACACTGAAATTCAGTACAATGTTTTATAGACCATCCCTTGTTTTGGCCATAACTTACAATGCAACAGCACAATATTCCTCAATGTCCTATTGATCTCATGCATCTTTTTAGTCATCACAAGTGATGGGAAAATGACCAACAAAAAGCACATCGATAGGACAGTTAGGATCATTGAATCTGCTGTTTTGGTTATAGCCCATCCCCAAGGTGACCCCAACAATTGGGCTATTCAGATGGATTGGCATTTGCAGAGATTGGACAGTAGATGTGTTTATACACAAAATTCAATTGTATATTTTATATGCGGGATCATTCCTCAAATGTTTCTTGGTTTTTGAGTATCTTTCTTTTGGTTAGGTGCATGTTAAGATCATCCTGAAAATTTTCTCAGTTTTTCAGTTTCTTTCTTGCTGCAAAGTACATTGCTCTTAACACATTATGTCTCTTTTCTCTCCCTTGAAATCATGATGCATCTCTGTTTATGTGTTGGTTTCTAGGATCCCAAGTAGGACAAGTTTCTTTGGTAGACGATTCGTTTTGCTCCAATCATGAAGACTGCGAACAACGGCCCGCCAGTATCAAGATCACTAAAGGTTTCGTAGCCAAGGAGCCAGTGAAAGGGCATATGGCGAGTTCTACCCTTACATGATTCGAGACAGTTCTTTCTGTAGAGATCGAATAGAAGATTCTCGTAGGAAAACACTAGTAGTTGTTAGTTGTTTGCTTTTGACAGTTGTATCAATCTCTTCTTGAACTGTTTTTAATCCTCCACATTATATACATGCCGACAGGTTAATGTTGTAAAGAGTCTAAAGATGTACGAGGACATTTTCACTGATTTGGAGCTCTCAAAGTTATCTGACTTCATAAGCGAACTCCGTCTTGCGGGTCGGAGGGGAGATCTATCAGGTCGGTACATCTTCCCTTGACTCCTCATCCCTTCTGTGTAGTCAATTTTCATGAACTAGAGCATCCATGTACTTAGGCTGTGTTTGGATGTTTTATTGAATTGAATTGTGATAGTTTCGATTCAATTAAAGTAAATGGACGAAGTGAAACTAGGCCCAGTCCATTCATTATCAGGGAAAGGCATCAAAATTGGAATTACAGACCTTTTCAAGTCCAATATACATAGATTCAATATCTATGTATATTGGACCTTTTCAAGTCCAATATACATAGATTCAATATCAAAGAATTGTCATGGTGAATAAGAATGGTGCCACCCTTCACTTTGGTCATCTCATCTATAAGAATTGAAAGATTTTCAATTCTTTCAGTTGAGCATCCAAATACGCACCTATGTAACTGAATCCACATGGGTTTGTGATTTTCAAGAAAAAATGTACAATAACTATGAGGGACATGTTCTTCTACTATTCCTTTATTGAATTGTTTGGCAGAATTCTAGCATTTTGTGAGTATTATAGTATACTAGATTATTTACATCAGTATCTCTACCACATACATTCTAGTTGGATTTGGCTAGGATATGATATATTAGGACAGTATCTGATTTGAAGATTATGTCATGTTTTCTTTTGCTAAATGTCACTTATGTGGATAAATTCAGGCGAAACATTCATGTTCTTCAACAAACAATTGAAAGGGAATAAGAGGGAGATAATTCAACTTGGTGTTCCCATCTTTGGACCGATTAAAGAGGAGGCAACAAGTAAGTCTCGGCCAACTGATCCTTGTACTTCATGTGACATGTTTGTTTGGCTTCCAGAATATCATTATTCTATTGCCCATTCGAAGTGTTATGTCCTCTCTTATGGTATGTCCTGTTTCCCTAATACTGATATCAATGGAGTTCTTATTAAACCTTGATAGTTTACTGTGTAAGTGTTAGGGTCTCAGGAATAGTTTAAAAAGTGAATATGTTGAGGATGGTATTCTGCATTCAGATTCCTTCATCTTGTCTAGTGGTTCCACTGCATCATGAAGAAGTGCATCAAGAACTATATTCTTGAAATTATCAGAAATGCATAATACACTCATTAGCCAACCTACATGCACGGATGCATGCTCATGTTCTTTCCCCAACACTGTTATCTTAGACATAGTGTTCATACCATGAGCAATCAACTATCTTGTCTTTGTGTGTTTATGCATATATTTGGGTGTAACTCCTTTTTCTGTCGAAACAATGATGACCTAATAGCAGTTTTCCGGATCTAAGACATGTCCTGTTGGTCCCAAAGAAAGGGTGCCTGCTCTTTTATGATCCATATTATGACTAAGGGTCCATTTGGGTGTTTCTGCCTCTTTCAGCAGATGAGCTGTCTTCCCCCAAATTTCAGTATTTCACCCAGATAGCTTCAAACTCTGAATTATCTGGATGTTGATTTGGGGGCAGAAAAGAGATTTCCTTGGCTAGCTTATTTAAATCGCTCCTTCACCAGACATGCTTCCAGTGGAATGTTTGTGTTTGTCCAAATCACAACAGACATAAGACACAATGGTGATTAACATCCAAAAGGTACCTTTTGTGTCCAAGAAAGTATTCAATTAAGTATGGTTGGTCTTATAGATATCCTATAAATTCTTCCCTTCTGTTTGATTGGTATGCGGAGGTTGCATATAACTCCAAAGGCACATCTGCTCTTCATCCACTCAGCTCTAATTCTATGAGCAACATCTTTCTCAATCTATCCTCTCTCATGAATTAACAACCCAAGATATATGTTTTGTGCCTTTACACTACATATTTGTAATCTTGTAATCTTGTCTTGCAGGCCATATTGAACCGATGCCTTCAATTCTGCAATCTGTCATAGATCATCTGGTTCAATGGCACCTAATTCCAGAGAGTAGGAAGCCAAACAGTTGTATTATCAGCTTCTTTGATGAGGTAAGTCCTACTCTCTTTTTTCCTTTTTGCTTTTTTTCTTCTTCTTTTTTTTTTTTTTTGTAGGGATGAAGAGTTAATTCCTACTGTGTCTCTTTTTCTTGTTTATCTTTTTGAGAAGGATGGTCAGCCATAAATAATGTTGCCCCATTTGTTCTAATTTTCAAATCTTTGTTTTGACTATTGATTTTCCTGAAAGGACTGAAGTTTTGATGTTACAATTGTTCTGCAGGGGGAATACTCACAACCATATTTGAAACCACCGCATTTGGACCACCCTATTTCTACACTTCTTCTTTCAGAATCTACAATGGCTTTCGGTCGCATTCTTTCCGGTGATCATGATGGAAATTACAAAGGCCCGCTCATGCTTACTCTGAAGGCAGGGTACGTATACCATCGGAGCCTTTTATTATATCACTTTCCTTTTGCCCTCCTTTGTTGTTTGAAATTTGTGAAGGTTCTATTAGGTACACTATTGCAAAAGCACGTCATAGAGGAAAGTTTAGTCCAAATATATTGAGTATAAGAGAACCATTGAGAAAATTAACATCTTCCCTTGATGCTAGTGGATATTGACAACAGTAAAATGCCACTTTCAACTACCCATGTGACATTACTGTTGAAATTCGGCCTCCTTTACATTTAAAAAGGAAGATTAGACATACCCATCTTCTGAATTAGAAAATTTTCCTCAGTTCCTGAGATTTGAGGCTCTCTTTAATCTGAATTGCTGTTGATGGGTTCTTTCTTGCTATCAGTTTTGTTGGTCTGTAAGGTGAGTCGAACTTGTCAATCAATGTTGAAACCCATCAGTCACAATCACTAGAGCATGAAGCTGATTCAATCCTGTTAGGTTGATCATGGCCATGTGGTATCTAAACTTTTGTCAGAGTTGCATCTGCCTCTTGCTTAACCTACAATTCAGAAGATCAAAATGGAATGTATTGTATCAAAAATGCACTACGAGGCATTCCCCTGGGAATACACATGGTACCAAATGTATCTAGACATCCGTTTTTCACCATTTTACCACATTTTACAAAGCTTATCATGTATTTTAAAAAAAATCTAATCATCCTTATTTATACTTTTCATATCTTCTTCTTTTTTAAAATTCAAATGTAGGGAGAAATCCTAGTCAACATATTGTATTTGCCAAGGGCCCACATGATAAGCAAAAATGATATTTGAATTGTGTTTAGCAGAATCTCATGCATTTTCATGCCTGCATTTTGATTGTTGTGCAGGTCACTCTTAGTCATGCGTGGGAACAGTGCCGACATGGCAAGACACGTCATGTGCCTGTCTTCCAACAAGAGGGTCAGCATCACATTTTCCAAGGTTCAGCCCTCAACCAACCAAATCTCCCCATCCGTCATCCCTCCATTGACCAGTGCTATGACACTCTGGCAACCAGGAGGAACACAACCATTCAGAGCACTCGGCTACGAAGCAATTGATATGGTCCAAAAATGGGGAGTCCTCCGCACCCCATTGGTCATGCTAGCACCACCACGGCCCATGGTTATGGGCCCCAAGAGGATACCACGTGGTGGAACCGGCGTGTTCTTACCTTGGACAGTGGGATCCAAGAAATCCATGAAACATCTTCCACCACGTGTCCAACGAGGAAGGCTTCCTTCGTTACCTTCCTTGACGGAAACAGATACAGCAAAGCCCTCCCCCGATCCAGTTGTCACAATGTGATTAGTTTTTTTTTTTTTTTTCTTGCATCGAATATGGAGGATTTGGCAACTGTTCCTTTTTTTTCTTAGATGATCATCTCGATAGAGGATTAGAATATAGCTAGAGATGAACTAAAAAAGAGTTTCAATTACGAGGATTTCCCCAGTAAAGGGTTTGAATTTTGTATTCTACTTATGTTGAGTTTTTATCCAAAGTAGTTGGATTTTTTCTTTCTTCGTTTTTCTTTTTGCTATGCTTCGTAAGTATGGTTTTGTTACTTTGCATTCCCAGTTGCGAAATTTAATGATGTTTCCTAGTATTTACTGAAAAACCTTGATGAATATAGTTTCCTTGATTCAATGAATATGAAGGTATGGTATTTATATTTCTCAAGTCCATTTAGGAAGATTCCTGAAATTTTCTCGAGTTTATTAAGAGTGCTTCTAGATATCTTCTCAAGCCTATCTAAAAGATTTACCACCTAAGAATTTTAACCTACAAATTACTAGCATAATACACATAATCCCTTAACACTCCTCAAATTGAGCATCTTTGGAGTTGCGACAGTCAACTTGCTATTATGTCACTGAAAATGATCCCATAACAAAGCTTTGGTGAAGATGTCATCAAGTTTTTGAGAGGTCACAAAGACAACCTTCACCTGATGGATGAAAACTCTCCCGAATGAAACAGTAGTTATCGGTCTATGTTTGATGCATGCATGAAAGATCAGATTCATAGCACAATGTGTAGAACTAGTGTCATCACAACGTAGAGTGATTGGGGTGGATAGAGATGCTCGAGATGCTAGAGACCGGTATTCAGCTTCATTGCTAGAGAGAGAAATAGAGAGGTGTTTCTTAGCATGCCAAGAGATGAGATTCAAGCTAAGACAAAAACACAATATCCAGTACTTGATCTTCAATCATCAAGGTTCCAACCAATCAACATTAATATAAGCCTTGACCACAAGGGTGCAATAGGGACGAATGCAACATCCATGATCAACAATTCTTTTCAAATCATCATCATCTAAGCCTTATCCCAACTAATTGTGGTCGGCTACATGAATCATGTTCCACCATTCCACTCTATCAAGGGCATGGTATTAAAAAACAGTTGCATAATGGCCAGGGTCATTACATAACGGTAACAGTGAGACCCATTACACAATAAAGGGCTGTAAAGCCTATTCTGAAAGGGAAAAAAAAAATGGCCCTTTGTAACATAACAGGCCGATACAGACCATAGAGGTCCGATGCGGGCCCATTATGTTTTCTTCCTTTAAAAAATTCTGACCATTACAAGGCCATAAAGGCATACTTTCCACATCATAACCGCCATAAGGATGGCCGTTATGGCCACCATTACCATTATTGAATACCTTGATCAACGGCCATAGCTTCAATTAGATTATAGGTCATCAAGTCTTTTCTTACTACCTCTACACACAATTCTGTTCAAATAACCAAAATAAATAAATAAATTGGGTTGAAATAGGAACATACATGAATCAGCACACTAAACTGATGACAGAGCAAAGATTTGAACATGTAAGAGTGAGATATTGTAAGCTTTTGATTATGAGAAGGATGAAATGAGTAACCATTACTGCACTTTGTACCAATGATAATGGGTCTGAAACTATCTAGGCATCTAGAATGTAAAAAGGGATGAAGGATGAAATCAAACAGTCTTTTTCACCCATGAGGATGAGTCAGCTTGATTGCAAAGAAACTCATTCTGCAAAAACAAGGAACTGAAGTGGGTCACTCAAGCACAAGGGGCCTGTTTTAGACCATACATAGCCATACGCAACTGACAAAGAGACTTTCTCTAAGAAATTAAAGCGGATTACTCGACTATAAAGAGATTTCCTTAAAGCCAGGTGGTTATTGCATGTAAACATTTTCATTCAAGAAGGCATTCTTGAAGTCTAACTAATGTGTAGGCCACCATTGAGTGATTGCAGGCAGCATATTTTTCATCCATCGCATCATGACATTTGGGCTTTTCTCAAGCCTTGGAATATGCTCATGGCTCGTGAAAGCATCAGTGGCCGCGAGGAGATTTTGATACTAGCCGAAGGGAGGATTTCATTGGGTGATGGCTTGCAGTGCATGATGTTTCATAGCACACAATCATATGATGAAGAAAGGTCCATGGTGCTGAAGAAATGAAGCATATGAAAATGGAATAGCCTGTGAATTAAAGACATGGAATGAATCAACAAAGTCCCCTTGTATAAACTTGAATTGGTGAAGGCGTCTGAGGCGTAGATATTCACATAAGTTCCGCAGATAGAAATGATAACTCATCAAAAACAAGTCAAGAAACAAACGATACATCCGTTGCCATGTCAAGAAATCTATAGTCTTTATGGATAGAACTATATCCAATGAACACACACACACATATGGAGATACTGTTCCATGATGGATATGTGGAGCCTGCCTAGATGACTATGTGACATCCACTTCATACATTTGTTGTATTGGCTCATATTAGAACATCAATTGAGCCACAACAAGGTAAACAGGATGGGTCGCCTATCGTTACCTTTTCTTTCATTGTGTAGCATAAACCTATGTATGACCCCCACATTTCCCTCTCTCTCTCTCTCTCTCTCTCTCTCTCTCTCTCTCCCAGGAAATGGATCGTGTGGTGTGTTGACGATATCCACACCATCCATCCATTTTGTGAGATCATTTTAGCGCAGAAGGGAAAAAATGAGGCAGATCCAGAGCTCAAGTGGACCACACCACAGAAAGCAGTGGGAATTGAATGCCCGCCATTGAAAACTTCTCGGGGGCCACAAAAGTTTTGGATAAAGTTGATATTTGTGTTTTCCTTTCATCCATGTCTATGTGACGTTATAAACAGGTTAGATGGCAAATAAACATCATGATAAGCCCTAGGAAGGTTTCAACTGTGATGTCATTATCCCCACTACTTTCTCTGGTGTGGTCCACTTGAGTTTTTGATCTGCCTCATTTTTTGGCCCATGCCATAAAATGACCTCACAAAATGGATGGACGGTGTGGATATAACACATACATCAAGGTGGAATCCATGTAACTTGGTGACATCAACACACCACGGAGGTCAATGGTGTGTGACCCTCCACGCAACCCACTTCCCTCTCCTATTTCCAAGTGCATAGCACTTGCCTTACCCCAGTACCCATATACCTAATACCAAAATTCTCCATCCCTACAAATCATTTAGCCATGAATATGGAGATTTTTTGAGTGGTTGTTCTTTGTTTTCTATAGTGTGCCCACATTTGATTGCCTGCCTCTCTCAGAATTACTTTGATCAAATGATCTAACCATCATTGAATAACTAGTTTTTTTTTTTTTTTTTTTTTTTTTTTTTTTAGAGGGACCATTCATATCGATTACACTATAAAAGGCTGGAATGTTGATATAGACCTCCCATCACGTGGGGCCCACCTCTGATTACCCATTCCTTTCAAAGATAAGATGCACTTTAAATTGATAATCCTAACAATGAAATCAGTAGCTAGGAAATGGACGCTACATATTGATTACCGTGAAAAAAGTTCAGATTAATTTAGACCATCCATCATATAGGTCCCAATTTTGACTGCTCATCCACGTAAAAAGACATCAACTACAAGGCCCACTTCCCTCACATCACACGTGTCTTTCATCCAGAACGTAGATCAAGGTGGGCCACCATGAAAAGAACTACGGATTCGATAATACACCAAAGGGTAGGTGTGGATGCATGCATTCAAAACACTTTCGTTTGATCTCACCGAATGATTTTGGACATTTCATGAATGTTTGTTTGTTTGCTGTCACTGTCTTCGATCTATTATTTATATGGTTGCAGACATGATGGTTGAATATAATAGATTAATTTAGAACATTAAAATAGTGGGCCCAAAGATAGATGGCTCATGTACCAACAAGTCTCGGAATTTGGACGTTTTAAATTGAGTTAACATATACCACATGTACAACTCTTGTATGCTTGATTACTAACTATCACCGTCTTCCAGTTCCCGTACGAGTATATTCTGCTATCTCTCTTGAATAGAGTTCTCTCTCTCTCTCTCTCTCTCTCTCTCTCTCTCTCTCTCTCTCTCTCTCTCTCTCTCTATATATATATATATATATATATATATATATATATATTCGAAACGCTCACCTGCGGACTTTTTTGAGAACCCATCATACGTGAAGTGGATCCAAAATCTGAACCGTTCATGTGAAGCAGCACCTCCTGAAACCCCCCGGGACCAAGTTTTACTTTGATCTAAAACTTTGATGGGCTATGAAAAATGAAAACAGTTTCCTCCCTTGATTTGCATCTCTCTTTGCTATGGCCCACCAGAATTTTAGATCAGGGTGAAAATTTGTCACAAGGGTTTTCATGGGATTCCGCATCACATGGACCGTTCAGACTAGACACCCATGACACGTGTGCAAAGGTGCGCATGTGCGTAGGTGAGCATGACTCATATATATATATATATATATATATATATATATATATATATATATATATATATATGAGCACCCATGCACACCTTTGCACACGTGTCAGGGACACAAAATTTGAATGGTCCACGTGATGTGGCACCTCTTAAAACCTCAGGGGTCCAACTTTCAGCTTGATACATAACTCTGGCAAAAGGAAAATAGTTATCATGTGTTAGGCTAAAAATTGGGCCAATGAGGTTTTAAGGAGTGTCGCATCACATGGACCATTTAGATTATGTGCCCCTGGCACGTGCAAATTCGTAGCAAGTGCTATATATATATATATATATATATATATATATATATATATATATATATATATATATATATATATATATATATATATATATGCTCACCTGCACACATAAGCATGAATGCATCTTTGCATACGTGTCTTTAGTTGAAAATTCTAGTGGTCGTAGTGATGCAGCACCTCATGAAATGGATCAATTATTTTCTTTTGTCATGGCCCACCAAAGTTTTTAATCAAGGTAAAAGCAGACCGTAGGTGCAAGGCTTGTATCCTAGTCTGTACCGTTCCTTAAACACCGGCGGTCCTCTCGGTCTAATTTCAACAATCTGCGACACGTAGATAGCATTTGCGCGCGACCCTGAATCATACCCTATCAACCCGAGTCGACTCGACCTGAGACTTGTACCCTTGCGACTGCGCCATCGTTGTAGTTCCAATGCTACATCTTACGCATCGATGCGATACCCAGGCTGGGATTTGTGGGCCTACATATATTCCGAAGAAACACCACGCGTTGTAAATTCTGAGAGAATTTCTATAACCCATCACATCAATCAATCAATCACAAGTCAAGTACATCCCATCACTCACCCTTACCTCTCTTCACCAAGTCAAATGAACTAATACCTAGCCATTCCTTTCTTACCAATAAGTCAAAAGAGCCCATACCATCCATACCATCTCTCCTTACAACACACATTCCTCTCTCCCATCTCTCACCCATTCCATCTTATCTCCCTCCATTTCCCAAGCAACCATGAGAGAAAAAAATTCTAAGGGGAGAAAGAACCCAAGATCAAGACCCACTCCCTATCACCCAATCTCACTATCTAACCTTTCAAACTTCATCATCCACCCTTAAAGAGGGAGCTTAGGAGTCAAGGATTCCAAGGAGCTAAAGAAGAGGACCATCGATGGGTGTTTTGTAGGATTAGATTTTAATTTTTGTGATGGACCAAGTGAGGCCTACTAATTGATGGTATAGATCCTATTTGGGACTCATCTTGATGTATGCATGTACATGGAGGAGCTCATAGTGGCGGAACTCCTCCCATCTTCACCGATCTCTCTCTCTCTCTCTCTCTCTCTCTCTCTCTCTCTCTCTCTCTCCATGTGTTGTGGACCCCACTGTGATGTATGTGCCCACCCTGTCCAGCAAGTGGGCCCATGGTTTGGATAGTCAGCACCATCCAGCCGGCTAGATGGCCTGGACAGGCCAGCTGTTGGCACCATCCAACACCCCTGTACGAGAACAATAAATATCAGCTTAATGCAAACATGGCGCCCACCTTGATGATGTGCTGCCTCCAGCACATGGACCCACCTGTCATGGGAACGGATTAGCTGTTGTGCTTCACATCAGCTATATAGTTGTTGTATTAACATCAGCAAATCACGTGGGGCCCATGTGATGTTTATCCATACCGTCCTTTTTTCTGGATATATAGGTGGGAGTCCACCATGATGTATTTGTACACCCATGTTGTCCGTCCATGGGTCCCACGTGGAGACTACCACGATGTATGTGCTTCAGATCCACACCGTCCAGACCTCTAGACGGTGGGTCTGATCATAAGGCATGTGTTATATCTGGATCGTCCTTCTGTTGGACGGCCAGCAGCCTCAGCTGTTGTATTACATCAACAAGTTTTGTGGGTCCCGTTTGATGTATGTATTACAATCCATGCCGTCCATCTGTTCCATCCATGCCGTCCATCTGTTCCATCCACGCCATCCATCTGCGTGGGCCCCACTAGCACGTTCTATGGGTTTGATCATGAGGGATGTGTTATATCCCGACCGTTTATCTAGGACCCACCATGATATATGCATTTTATCCCACCGTCCATCTGGATGGTGGGGACCACCTATATAGCTGTTGTTCTAACGTCAACAAGCTCCATGGGTCTGATTTGAGGTGTGTTATATCCAAACCGTCCACCCACTTGTGAGCTCGTTTTAAGGCTTGAAACTAAAAATAAGACAGATCTACCTATCAGGTTGACCACACTACAAAAATCAGTGGAGGATTGAAAGTTTACCATTGAAACCGTTTGGGGGTCACATAAGTTTTGGATCAATATGAGATTTATTTTTCCTTTTAATTCAGGTCTTTGTGACCTTATGAACAGATTGGATGGAAAATAAACGTTAAGGTGGCCCCCGTGAATTGTTAATGGTGAAAATCATTATCTCCACTGCTATTTGTGGCATGGTCCAGATGATCTTTGGATATGACTCATTTTTTTTTGGGTAATGCTCTATAACGATCTCTAAAAATAGATGAATGGTATAGATATAATAAAATGAAAGTGTTTTACCCACACGTGTGGGTCCCACCTTAATGTGATGTATATTGGGCCTAGATATGAGGCCCACTGTGATGTGTTTAAGGCACATGGATCGTAGTCCATTATGATGTATTTAAGGCCCATGGGTTGTGGCCCAATGTGATATAGATGAGGCCCAATGTGATACATGTGAGGCCCATGAGTGAGGCCCAATGCGATGTATGTGAGGCCCAAAGTGATGTATGTGAAGACCGATGTGATGTGTGATTTCACCATGATGTATGTAATAATGTTTATGATGGGTCATGCCTTGAGAGCAATGATGGTTAAATGTCCACATTGTAACTCTCTCTAGGGCCCATTGTTAGGCCCATTCTCACCTTTCCTTAGTGAGTTAACTCAAACCGTTGGACCCCATGATCGTTAGGCCCATTCTTGATATGAGTAGGCCGTCTAAGCCCATCCTTGATATGAGGAGAGTTCATCATCATCATATAACATGCTTAGTATAGCTTCACAATCCATGCCCATGCGCATCATATGTATGCTTGATATGAGGAGTGATTAATCATCGCACATGTCATTGGGCGGATTATTATTAGACTCCCTGATAGGAGTTGTCCACATGAGCGCGCGGTATGCGCATGATTACTGCATGACTAGATAGTATGATTCATGCATCTCGCATTTGTATGATATGATTTGATATGATTTCTATACGCCCTAACAACATCAGGGCATAGCCTTCACAAGCATATCGTGGATGGTTGGATTGGACATCGAAAATATTGTTACTAGCATCGGGGCTCCATAGATGTCCCCGGGTAAAAATTCCTAAACCCAATAGTACCAGAGGATGACTCCAACATCAAGACTGAGTGGATACATGAGCGCACGAGGGCCAAATACCAGGAGGTCACGTCTCCCAATGTGTCGTGGTCGGTTATAAGGGGGTATGGCCTTACCCGCCCAAGGGTAGAGGGCAATTGCTAGGCTAAGTCTGAGCAGCTCGTAAATGGGTCCACTATCGACGTGTCAGATATGTATTGGCAGACTATTGGTCAGGCCGATAGAGAGGTTTCTTGCATTCAGTTGGACTGCACACCTGGGGAAGGGACAGTGTCATTTGGAGTGTACTAGACCCCGGTGATTATCCAGAGTGAGAACTGTACTGATATTTGATGCTCCAGTGATGAGCTGCATTGATATGTGGATTCGAATGAGGATTGATATGCTTGAGTTGCATCTCGCATCGCATGGCCTTAGTATAGCCGACATCATTCATGCCTTGCATCGCATGGCATTGGTATAGCCGACATCATTCATGCCTTGCATCGCATGGCCTTGATATGGCCAATAGTATCCATGCCTTGCATCGCATAGCCTTGGTACAGCTGATTGCATTCATAGACTTACAAGTATATTCGGCATTACTCCGATATTACATTCTGAGCACGCTTATATTGTGCACACACTTTCACTACCATCTAAACTTTCTATAAGCTTATGCATGATTAATGCATGCAGGTAATACTAGACCGTAGCTGAACAGGATCAGGAGCGTGCCACAGAACTTCTGGAGTTTTGTTATTATTACCATTGTATTTTCCTTTCTGCACATTGTATCTTAAAGTTTTTTTTATCATAGTGGATTTTGTGATGGAGTTCTGGCTATTATTCGTGGGTTATACTTATAGTTATGCTTATTACGAATTAAATTCACGATGAAAATCCTCCTTGTAAGATCCTAGGATCGGAACCTGGTATATGGGTGCCAGGAGCCGAGAATGGGGTACTACGGAGGCTGTCAGTGCCGGATTATCACGCGAAACGTTAGTATGATGAATTGGTGCGCATTGAGAATTACACGAATGTGTATACTTTTTTCTTTTTCTTTTGTTTTTTTAACACACACACCCATGTACGCCGTAGTAGGATTTCACCACCTTTGGTTCCCGACCCAAGACCTCATGTTGAAACTCCTCATAGTCTACCACTGAGGCAAGGACTAGAACCCGAATGTGTATACTTGAGTTTTGCTAATTTCCTCACTTCATAGAATGGTAGCAACTGCCCCAAACCTTTTAAACCGCACATTGGGTAACTTATGGTTGATCTAAACCATTTATTCATTCGTATAACTAAGGGAAAGCTATGGTGGAAGAATCATATCGATAAGATGATCCTAACCCTTGAGTGAGACCAATTTGTTATAATCGTCTGTTGTTTATGAGTCATAAATCATATGGTTAAAATCATTAAATCAAATTGTTTCTTCAGATTAATAAAAAATACAAAGTTAGATCTATCGAGTAGATGTTTGAAGATGATGATTGGACATATTTTATTTATCTGGTTAATCTTGACCGTCCATTTTCATACTATTGATAGGAAGGTTAGAATCACTTTTATCGGCATGATTTTTCGCGCCATTGCTTGTCCATAGTTATATGAATGACAAAAAGGTTTAAATCAATGATAGGTCACTTCAATGTCATTTAAAAGCTTTGGAGACATTACCATATAAGAAATGCTGACCCATACCTAGTTGCAAGTCAAACTAGTTAGTTTGTGGGACCCAATCATGGTGTTTGTAGGCCATCTTAGCCTTCCACATGGTACCTCATAATAAAAATAATAAAAATGGAATGTTCCAAAAATCAAGTGAATCCAACCATTAAATGGGACCCATATGAACTTGGGGGGTTTTTGGGTAATTGTTCATTGTTTTCTATAGTGTGGCCCGCTTGATAATTAGATTGACCTGAATTTCAGGGCATTTTGGACAAAAAATAACATTGGCCTAAATAAATTATCAAAACTTTTCTAACATAATAAACAGGGCTATCCATTTTTCAAGGAAGTGACTCACCTAAGAGTAGGACCACCTAGCACTTTTAAGCAGAATATCTAACCAATGTGATGTTGAAATTTAGTGGTTTTTTGAAGAAAAAAAAAAATATTTTCAAAATTTCGGTATTTTGCCGACAAAACGCTTTTTCGAAAATTTCAAATCCAAAAAGTGCGGTGTGTGCTTTGTCCCACATCGGAAATGGTTGAAATCCTTTTGTGGTTTATATGTGGACTTGTGAAGAGTATTCTTACTTGGTGTTTTGGATGTAGAGATGCGCGGGTTGCGTGTTCCAGTGCGTAGCTCTAAAGATCTTCTACATCTTAGACTCGACTCTCCAGCCTCTGCCTGAAGTGAAGGACACTGACACTCCAGAACAGGTTGCTGCTAGGGTCAAGCGACAAGAAGATGAACTGCTGTGTCATGGCCACATTCTCAATGCTCTCTCTGATCGGTTGTATGATCTGTACACATGGACCACATCAGCTAAAGAAATTTAGAGCGCGTTGGAATACAAATATAATGCTGAAGAGGAAGGTACACAGAAATTTCTAATTGCCAGGTATTTCGACTTCACGATGGTAGACAATCTGTCGCTGCTTGCCCAAATCCAAGAACTACAGCTTATAGTAAACAAAATCAAAGCCATAAAAATTGATCTTCCTAAATCCTTTCAAGTCGGAGCTATTATCGTAAAATTGCCTCCGAGTTAGAAAGACTATAGGAAGAAACTACTGCATAAATATAAAGAATTCGCCCTGGAACAAATCCAAAAGCATCTTCGTATTGAAGAAGAATCCCGTAACCGAGACAAGAAGGATGACACTAATGGTACATCCTCATCCAAGGTGAATGCAGTAAAAAGGTCATCCCAAAATAATACCTATGAGAAAGCTAATTCTCTTAAACTTAACAAAGATCAAGAGAAATTCAAAAAAACCCAAAAGAAGAAAAACGGCAAACCTAAGGGAGCTTGCTATGTTTGTGGAAAGACCGGGCATTTCGCCGTAGTCTATAGGGACCGAAAAAAACCTAATAAGGAGGCTAATGCAGTAGACGATGATATCATAGCCATGGTCACAGAAGTGAACTTAGTTGAAGAGAAAATTCCTAGTTAGTGGTATGATACAGGTGCCACAGTCCATGTATGCAACGATCGATCTGCCTTCAAAACCAATAAAGACGAGACCAATGGTCAAGAGGTTCAAATGGAAAATGAAAGACAATCGAAAGTTGTAGGCAAAGGAACCGTAAAATTACTCTTTACCTCTAGAAAGAAAGTAATCCCGACCAACGTACTGCATATCCCAGACATAAGGAGGAATCTTGTCTTAGGGGATCTTAAGTAAACCTATGATCAGGGTTGTGTTTGAATCAGGCAAGCTGATCTTGTCTAAAAATGGAAACTTTGTGGGTAAGGGTTATGCTTGTAATGGGATGATCAAACTTTCTTTAAGTGAAAAAAATTCTTCTGCTTACATGATTGAATCTGTAACGCTATGGCATGGTAAACTAGCCCATATTGGCTACAATACCATAAAAATCATGACTAAGAACGGCGTAATATCATACAATGATAGTAACAAAGATCAATATGAAGTATGCATACGGTCTAAAATAATCAAAAAATCATTCTCCAGCGTTGAGAGATCATCTCAAATATTAGACTTAGTAATACTGACATATGTGAACTAAATAGCATTCTTACCCGTGGAGGTAAAAAGTACTATATAACGTTTATAGATGATTGTTCAAGATATGTATATGTGTATATGTTAAAATTAAAAGATGAAGCATTTAATGCATTCAAGATCTATAAATCTGAAGTAGAAAATCAATTAATTAAAAATATTAAAATCTTTCGTAGTGACAGAGGAAGGGAATATTTCTCTAATGAATTTTCTACCTATTGTGAAGAACACGGCATAATACATCAATGCACAGTACCTTATACACCACAACAAAATGGTTTAGTAGAGAGAAAAAATAAGACATTAATAGAAATAGTCAACTCAATGCTAATACAAGCACAGTTGTCATTAAACCTATGGGGAGAAGCACTGTTAGTTGCATGTCATGTTTTAAATAGAATTCCATCTAAAAAAATCAAGACCTCTCCATACGAAATATGGAAAGGAAGAAAACCGAACATATGGTATCTTAAAGCGTGGGGGTGTCTTGCATACTGCAGAACTCCAGGACCTAAAAGAACTAAGTTATGACCAAGAGGTATTAAGTGCGTCCTTATAGGGTATGCACAACATAGTAAGGCCTATAAACTTATAGACTTAGACTCCAATATAATCATAGACTCTAGAGATATAGAGCTCTTTGAGAATTCTGTATTCATGGAGAAACAGAACACTGAGATTCAATCCCCTAATGAAATTATAAAAGAAACACAAATAGAAGAAAAAACTTCAAGTGAACCTCGTAGGAGTCAAAGAGCAAGAGTAGGGAAGAGTTTTGATCCTGCTCATATAGACTCTCAACGACTCTCTTTTCATCTAGTTGAGGGTGATAGAGAGAAGGTCATTAGGAAAATACTTATGGTTTTAACTATAGAAGATGAACGTAAAACCTTTAGTGAAGCTATGACTTTAAGAGACTCCGCTTTTTGGAAAAAGGTCATTAATGATAAAATGGATTTCATTATATCTAATCAAACATAAGAGTTGGTAGATCTACCTTCAGGTTCTAAACCAATAAGTTGTAAGTGAGTATTTAAGAAAAAATATCACATAGATGGTACAATTCAAACCTTTAAGGCAAGGTTAGTTGCTAAGGGTTTCTGACAGAAAGAAGGAATCGATTATTTTGAAACTTATTCACCAGTAGCTAGAATAACATCTATTAGGATCTTATTCGCTCTAGCATTCATACATCATCTTCATATCCATCAAATGGACGTGAAGACAGCATTCCTGAATGGTGATCTCGATGAGGAGATATACATGGAGCAAGTAGAAGGATTTATTCTATCAGGCAATGAAAGAAAAGTGTGTAGACTTGTTAAGTCTTTGTATGGATTAAAGCAAGCACCAAAACAGTATTTAAGAAAAAATATCACATAGATGGTACAATTCAAACCTTTAAGGCAAGGTTAGTTGCTAAGGGTTTCTGACAGAAAAAAGGAATCGATTATTTTGAAACTTATTCACCAGTAGCTAGAATAACATCTATTAGGATCTTATTCGCTCTAGCATTCATACATCATCTTCATATCCATCAAATGGACGTGAAGACAGCATTCCTGAATGGTGATCTCGATGAGGAGATATACATGGAGCAAGCAGAAGGATTTATTCTATCAGGCAATGAAAGAAAAGTGTGTAGACTTGTTAAGTCTTTGTATGGATTAAAGCAAGCACCAAAACAGTGGCATCATAAATTTGATTCTAAAGTTCTGTTTTATAGTTTTAAACATAATATTGCTGATAAATGCATATATTCAAAAGTGTGTAATAATTATATTGTAATCATATGCTTGTATGTAGATGATATGTTAATAATCAGTAATAAAATGAAAGGTGTAACTAAAACCATGAAGTTTCTCTCTTCAGTTTTTAAAATGAAGGATCTTGGACAAGTAGATACTATATTAAGTATCAAACTTAAAAAACAGAATGGGGGTTTTGCATTATGCCAGTCTCATTATATTGAGAAAATTCTAAACAAGTTTAATCACTTGAAAATCAAAGAAGTAAAAACCCTATTTGACCTAAGTATCAAGTTAAAAGAAAACAGTGGAAGACAGTTGCACAATTAGAGTATGCTAGTGTTATAGGCATTCTTATGTATGCAATGCAATGCATAAGACCGGATATAACATACGCTGTGAGTAAACTAAGCAGGTTTACGAGTAATCTAAGTGTTGAACACTGTAAAGTAATAAGTAAAGTTCTAGGTTATCTTAAAGAAACCAAAGAACTATGGCTATTTTACTCAGAATTTCTAGCAGTATTGGAAGGATATACCAATACAAGTTAGATATCGAGTGCAGGGGACAACAAGTCCACTACAGGGTGGATATTCACCCTATGAGGTGCAGCTGTATCTTGGGGATCCAAAAAAAAAAAAACTTACATAACGCACTCAACTATGGAATTTGAGTTCATAGCTTTGGCTGCTACAGGCAAAGAGGATGAGTGGTTAAAGGATCTTTTATTAGAAATCTCATTATATACGAAGCCTATACCGGTTGTTTCACTTCATTGTGGTAGTGAAGCCACTCTATCAAGAGCCTATAGCAGTACCTATAATGGAAAGTCCAGACATATAAGTTTGAGACATGATTATATAAGACAATTGATTCAAGATGGAATAATTGCAATCTCATATGTGAAGTCAAGTAATAACTTGGCTGATCCTTTTACTAAATCTCTGACGAGAGAGGTAGTAAGGACAACATTTAGAGGGATGGGGTTGAAACTCTTTACTCAAAGTTTCACCAGTGAAAGAAACCCAACCCAAAATTAGAAAATCTCTAAAGATTGGGTTTAATGGGTGACAACAATTCATTAATAAGTGAAAAGTTTCAGCACTAAAAAAAATTAATTAACCTCATCCAGGATGAAAGTGCTAGCCGTTATAAAAAAGGGATGAGTATTAAACTCTTAATGAAGTCCAGTCAAATAGGACAAGTGTTTTAACGGAAACATTGGAAGGATTTCACCTATGTGAACATAGAAGTTGTGTCGTTTCTCATGAGAGTTAGACTTATCTCAGGATCGTTCATGAAACAGGATAAGCACATGTCTATTAAAAGTGTTAAGTGAGATTATAAAGGAACACATAATGCAAGAGCTATTATGTATGTTGTAATTTCGGTTATGTCATATAGAAAGAACTGGTTCAATGCTACGGCAACCAAAATTTTCCAAATAACTTTAAAATACTTACACTAAGGAAAGATTCAAATCGCAAGATATCTTTCTTTATGCATAATAACTATTATTATTCTGGTAGAGTTTTTTCTATCATTTAAAAAAAAAAAAAAAAAAACCAGTGGGGGATTGTTGAAATTTAGTGGTTTTTTGAAAAAAAAATTAATTTTCAAAATTTCGGTATTTTGCCACCAAAACGCTTTTCCGAAAATTTCAAATCCAAAAAGTGCGGTGTGTGCTTTGTCCCACATCGGAAATGGTTGAAATCCTTTTGTGGTTTATATGTGGACTTGTGAAGAGTTCTTACTTGGTGTTTTGAATGTAGAGATGCTCCTGTTGCGCGTGCATGCTCAGGCTCGGGCACGGGCGTGGGCGTGGGTGTGGGCAGTGTGGCTGTAGTGGCACACTTTGCACTTCCGCAAGTGCGCATCGTGTCGCAGAGTAGTCGCTCCCTCGCGACCTTACGTGAACCGTCGCGAGACGGTGCGATAGGTATGGTCAGTGCCTATGTAAGGTGGGGTCTGAAATGGTTTGGGTTTTATAAGAGACTGAGAACGATCGAATCATAAATCTAAAACGTTCAGCAGTTTTTGAAAACAGCTCTCTGCCTTGAAAGCCACAATGGTCCGAAAACGGACGGACCATGATGATCCAACGACCAGAAATGGCTGGAATTAATGATCAACGGTCAAAAATATTTTCCAAACGTTCTAAACCATTGATAGTCGCCTAGCAATGGTCCACTACCTGATGCCTATATAAACTAGACCATTCCAGTCCGATTTTCATATCTCAACACACCATCTCTCCAATTAGATCAGATACAATTCAAATCTCCTTTTTAGAATATTGTGAACATCTCTACTGTTCTGAGTCTGCCACAATAGATTTGCTGCGTTCAACCGTTCCATAATGGACCTATCGTGATTGTTGCATGCTGGATCCAGATAAGGCTTGTCTTATCCTGGAAGCAATTCGCCTGTAACCCATCAGCAGTTGTTAAGGGGGCGAATTGCGCTTTAAGGACAACGTAATTTTTTACGCGACTCAGCATAGTAGAAAGAAATTTTTTCACAATTTATTTTTATTTTCAATGTATCTAAAAACAATTTTTTAACATGTGACCCACTTGATAGCCATATTAGATTTCACACAAATACTGACACATGTAGATTTCATATTTCAAGAATTATGTCCTACCAAATATAGGATTTTTTATTAAAAATGATCTTAAGGTATGGCCATTTCAATAAAATAACTCTTATTCTCATTTCCTTATTTTAAAAGCCTCAGAACCCCTTTTTCGTTTTTTTATGTATAAAAAAACCCTTATTTTATACTTGTTTTTCCTTGCGAGAGAAGTTTCCAAGCTCCATGATACATAATGTGACATCATGTGATGATAGGGCCTACTTGAAAGTAGATCTAATCCGTTCGTTTTCTTCACGACCCACTTTTTCAGCAGAAAAATGCAAATTTCAATTGGATACGAGCTCTATGTGGCCTACAACATTCGATAACGGCGATCGTTCACGCTCAAATATTTTCTTGTGGTGTGGTCCACTTAATGTATGTGACTTATCCACATTCTATAAATGTGGCTCATTCTTTAGCCCATGGCCTTTTATAAAATGTTGACTCCAATGAATGAAGTGGATTTGACACATACCTAACGGTGAACCCCCCAGACGATATCCTTGTAGTGTTAAAGGTCAAGGTAAAAGTTGTCATGTGTTAAGGGTCTAGATTATCTTTTGTTAAAGATCAAAGTTGTCGTATGTTAACGATCTAAGTTGTCTTGTGTTATATGTTAAGGTTATTATGTTTTAAGGGTCTGGGCTATCATACATTAAGGGTCGAGCTTGTCACATGTTGAGGGTTGTGCAGCCCACCATGGGGACGTGCCAAATCCACTCTATCAACTATATTCAAATTTTAATTTAAAGTTATAAGCCAAAGAATAAGTCACATCTACAAATAAGATGGATTACACTATGAGAAGGTAGTTTGAAGTGAATAATCATTGTTGTCTATAATTGTGGGCCACGGCCAGCCCATATCCAAATGAAATTGTCTTTTCACTAAAATGCTGGGTAATGAAGAAAATGAATAGATTAAATTTACCTACAGGCGACTCAGTAATCCCATTATATCACATCATGCATTGGAAGGGGTTAAAAAGCTCTGTGGCATACGGTACTAGCAAAACTTGATAGGGGCATTTTGGTCCTAAAAAATTAAACATCGTCAGGAGGTAAGAAAGAAAAAGAAATACTAATGTAAGCTATCACTTGAAGCGGCTTATACTTTAGAGTTATTTTGGTGTGTATGTGTGTGTATAAAGTAGAAATCACTGCAATGACGGGTAGAAATGAAATTTAGGACGGTTAGTTATGTGTATGATCCACTCTCTCCATTTGATTTATCCGCTCATATTTAAGGCATGAGTATAAAAATTAGGCAAATCCAAAGCACAAGTGGACGACTTTACAAGAAATAAGGGAACTAAACACCTACCGTTGAAAGCTTCTCAAGGGCCACAAGTTTTGGATGAAGCTAATCCATGTGTGTGTGACCTTACGAATAGCTTGGTCGAGAGACGCCAGTCCAGTATCGACGCGGAAGGATATATATTATGTGTCCAGGAATGTGTGGGGCCCACAGAGATGTCTATGGAAAATCCACTCCATTCATATGTTTTGAAAGACAACAATATTACCGAATTCTAAAAATCAGCCACATCCATAGCTCATTTGGGTCCTAGTACATGAAACAGTGGGGATTGAACGGCTGGGGGTGATAGAAGCTTTGTATCAGCATATGCGTAATAACCTATGATTATGAATGGTTTGGATGGCATATAAACATCATCTTCAGCTGTAAGAAGGTTTCAATGGTGGACATTTCTTTTCCATTGTTTTATTTGGTGTGGCCCACTTAAGCCATGGATCTGACTGATTTTTTGAATTATGTCCCATTGTGGTCTTTCAAAATAGATGGACGAGTAGATTTGTCACGGACATATGTGGGCCCCACACAACCTCGCCCGAGGTCACAGGCAATCTATTGTGTGGCCCACCTAATAGTTAGATTTTAACTGATTTTTAAAGCATCTTGGACAAAAAATGACGACGATCAAAGCTTTTCTAATAGAATAAACAGGACCGTCCATTTTTAAAAGAAGCCGGCCACCTAAGAGCTTAGATTTCATTTCACACAAATACTGACACGTGCAGATTCCATGTTAGATTCCAAACCCAACCCAAGCAGGCACCGTTGAATCTGCCACCACAGAAAACAGGTACAATATCCAACCGGCCACCAGATGGGCCTGACCTTGTAGATGATCTCGCCCAGATTTTAGGATGGTCCACTCATCAGGTGGGCCACAATATTAGAAATGGTTGTATTGCTCAGAAGAACTTCAGCCGAGTTTTCTTCACCCGTACATCTGTTCATGCAAACTGTGGCCTACCTAATCAGCAGGCCAACGTGGAAGAGTTTGGACGGTAGGAACCATCAAATCAACGGTTCAAATCACCAAACCAACGCCCACGATGTATGTAATCCTTTGGGTCATCATATATTGGGTTTGCTGACGTGTAACGACCCTATAATATCCCTAGTGTCAATCTTTATGTGGGGACCAAGTGGGCCAGACCTAAATGGTCATGAAGGACTATTGGACAGGAGACGTCCAATATCCACTGATGGGCCGATCACGTCCATTCAAACAAGGGCCTTCCTAACAGATGGTAAGGATATGTTCTCCTGTCGCCCAATTTGCATGTTGGGCAATGTGCAATCTAGATGGTTTTGATTATCCGATCAGTCCCTCCAATCCAATAGTCATTGTTGATCATAGGTGGGCCCAGGTAAAGTCCCCTGCGGTCAGAAGCTAGGTGGGGCCCACCGTGATGTTTGTGAGAAATCCAACACATTCATTCGTTTTTCCAGATCATGTTAGAACATGACCCCAAAAATGAGGCAGATCCAAAGCTCAAGTGGGCCGCACTAGGATATAGTGGGGATTGAATGCTGACCGTTGAAACATTCATGAGGCCACATAAGTTTTTCTTCGGGCCATCTTGGGGCCAATACTTTTGTGTCTTCAGTTAATCCCAGTGGAAATGACCTTATGAACGGTTTGGATGCAAATAAACATCAAGATGGAGCCCAGGAAGGTTTCAACGGTAGGTACTACCATCCCCGCTTTTTACTCATGTGTGGCCTAGTTGAGTTTTGGATCTGCCTCATTTTTTTGAGTTATGTGGTAACATGATCTAGCAAAACAGATGGATTGAGTGGACTTCTCACAAACATCACAGTGGACCCCACCTAGCTTTCGCTTCCTTGTGTGAGTAGAAGAGGGCAATTTTCCCTTCAGCCAGGTAACTTCTTGATTCAAAGATAGCATCCAAATTCATTGTCTGATGGATGGTGGTCTTCAACAAGGATTTAAGACTCGGAGGGAGGGTTGACTCAGCTGAGTTGGACTGAGTCACCGCATATTTTTCAATGCTGGATTGTGGTGCCAAACCGGATCAGGGTACCGTTCTCGTCACACCAAAAGGTCTTTTGGGCCCGTCTGGATACCACCGAATAAGTCATTTTTTCTACTTACTGCAGTAGATAAGTAATTAGGCATAAGTATATTATCTTATGTAACTTAAGATCCAAAGATCCAAACACCCCCTTACTCCCATAAGAATAAATGCAAGTATAGATCATGCACTAATGCAAGTCAAGTCACCAAGAAGAAACACGAAGAAGAAACACTGGCCAGATGCGAAAGTCTGTGCAAGTCTGTGTGGAAGAGTGGGCCCTTATGATCTGATGGTCTATGTGACATGAGACATCCACAAAGCCGAGGATGAACAGTATAGGTCCATCGGTCCACCTAATTACTATCAGAGCAGATGGGTCTAATCACCTCTCTAATTCTAGTATAGATGACCTCGGATTACAATCTACAACTTAAATCGTTTAAGGGACAAGCTAGATGGATAATATTATTCTCTCAATTTTCTTTGCATTCTCGTTGTTTCTTTATATGATTTTCTTAAGAAGAGCTCTAACGAAAGGACTGAGAGTTTGGAGGAGATCAGAAATTATTCAGTCATATCTTTATCTCCTCATGTAAATCTTCATTTAAAGTTGAATTTGTTAGACAAAAGAAAGAAAAACATATTAATAAGAGAGAGAGAGAGAGAGAGAGAGAGAGAGACTAATCCTCATAGGACCCACCCACTAATGATTGGCTTAGGTTGTCCAACAAGCATCAATTCCTTTCTAGCACCAAAAAATGAAAAATCACAGGCAACACCCACCCTCAAATAAATTGTAAAATCCAATACTGTAGAATGTCTTCCTTTTCGAGGCCAATAAAATAGACATTGTTAAGGACAAAAATGCAAACAATCCCAGCATAAGGATAAACAGTTTCCTTCTTCCTAGACTAGCAAAAAAAGTAGAGCTTCACACCCACTACAAAGGAACAACAACAAAGAAAACACAGCAACTGATAGAAACAAATGGCATCGAAGACATAATAAGGCCCACGGATATCCCATTTGCCTGGAAAGGAATGCCTTGGGATGTTTGGAAAGGCTTAGAAAGATGTTCTTGTTGGATAACCTTTCTAAGCTGAAGGTTCGTTTTCCTTCTTCTTAGATGGTTCCGTCATGTGCAACGGAGAACAATAACTCGCACGGGATAGGAGTGAGTTGGTGCAAGTTGAAGATTCCCCGAGACAAAAGGAAGGTCTAAAAGGACGTGGGTGGAGTTAGTAAAAATAGACTTAATGATCTTTGGCCTAATTAAAGTTAAGGCACTTGATGGAGTGAAAGAGCAAACAGGATTCATGTAGCTGACTCCAATTAATTGGGATACGGATTGCATGATGATGTTCTTCTTCTTCCCGAAACCCTCATAGATGGATCCAATGGAAGAAACCCTCTAATCCTCATGCATGGTGGCAATTGATGAAGCTCTTTTTTTTTCCTTTTCTTTTTTTTCTTTAATCAGAAATACCTTTGATGCTTGAAAGCTTTGCCAATGGGAGTCTTCTGCTCTCATTGCCAGTTCTAAGCCAGGATAGAGGGTTGCATCAGGTAAGCAGCCGGTGTTAAACTCTGGCCATAGATTTTTCTCTTAAATTCTGTAAATCTGGCTTGTCCTTGATAGATTGGAACGCCAAGACAGGATTCCTGCATCTAACCCCAATTAGCTGGAATAAGGCCTAGATAGTAACCCTAGAAACAATGTCATCAAAATACACTCCTTTATTCCCAATGCTCCACACTACAACAAAAGGGGCTCCTCCATTCAAGGGCATTTGATGTTGCTGGCCTGGCCCACAAGATCAAACCCCCCTAATATGGGGTGTTCCCAGATACCTCTCTTTGGCATTGGTCAGGAACCAACCACTCAATGAAAAGGTCTGACTTTTGCATAGGCGAGAAATTAAACCAAGGGGGTGTTGAATTTTTAATTCCCATTGTAATTGACCGTAAATAGATAATAATTATTTACGTGACGTTGACGGGCACGCTTTTTGAACATATTTGGTCTCTAAACCCGAGACAGAAAACATATTTTAAAAAAAAAAAACTGTGGGTCCCACCATAATGTGTGTGACTCATCAACTCTGTCCATCCCTTCCACCAGCTCATTTTAGGGCATAAGCTGAAAATTGAGGTAGATCCAAAGCTCAAGTGGACCACACCACAGGAAACAGTGGGAATTGAATGCCTACCCTTGAAAACTTCCTGGGGGCAGAAGTTTTGGATCAGCTGATATTTGAAGTTTTGGATCAAAATGATATTTATGTTTCCCCTTTTTTCATGTCTGTGTGACTTTATGAACAGGTTAACTGATATTTGAAGTTTTCTATCAAGCTGATATTTCTCTTGTCCATTTATCCATGTCCGTGTGATCTTATGAAGACGTTAGATGACAAACAAACATCAATGTGGGATGTCAGCTTTCAACAGGGATGTCTCTAGGACCACTGTTTCCAGTGGTGTGGTCCACTTGAGCTTTGGATCCGCCACGTTTTTTAGCTCATGCCCTAAAATGTTCTGATAAGGATAAGTCACATACATCATGGTGGGGCCCACAAATTAAAGCCAGCCCTTTCCTGATCGATTTTCATGGAGAAAATACTCGCTGATTTCCATCTCTAGCAAACATACCTAAGAAGTAATAAGGTATTTACAGAGGGATTTTTAAAATGAAACACCTCTCAAGTTACTTAACCATTAAGATGCCTTTCTATCTGAAAACCATGGTATTCCCATCCTCAACCAGAAACCATTAACTTCCTAGGGAACAAAGAATTGAGCTCAGTAATGCATCAAAAAGGGAGTTAGGCACCAGACAACGCCCTCGGATCCCAGAGGAAAGCTCCAGGTTCCTCAGGAAGAGATGCCGGAGAACGAGCCTCGAAATTATTCAACCAAAGAAGCAGAAGCAGTAGGCTCAATGAGATCGGAATGTATACTCGTCTGCTGCTCCATCAATTCAAATCACCAAAATGGCTTGCTTAATGAGCCATCCTCTGACCGTTGAATCTGTCTATGGCCCATTTTTGTCCCAGGAAAAAAGAAAAAAAAAACACCAGGAATAGTTCACGGGCCTGCGAAGTACCAGCATGGTTTTCAGTCCCCGTTCTTTCGCCGTGCAAAGAAAAGCCAAGAGCTGAAGGAGTGGACACCAGATATACCTCAACATTTCACACATCATAAAGAAATGGTTCACCAATTTCTCCAAGTACTTGCACATAAAAGAAATATATGAAAATCAAAGCATTCTCTATCGAATTTTGTCAGGTATGGGAATTATTGGCTACCATTGCCCAACAAAATGCCTACACACCAGGCACAACCGGCATTCACTCAAACAAGAGAACAAGGGAGAGAACTCCCTCCACCGAATAGGCATACAGCAAGAAAGAGACCTTAAGGGAGAAATCATCTTGGAGACTATTTCCATACACCCAGATATCTTCCTTTCCTCTAAAATGACCATCTACTTCAAAGCACCCAATAAGGTTTTCAATATCCTCAATCTCCTCCCATCCCCTATTCTAAATGAACTTGACGAGTGCCACATGAGAACCACTGCCCATCTAACCCAAGGAAACTCAGACCTACCACTCTCCACTCCAACCCTTCCAAGGGGAGAACAATGCCATTGCTAGCATATTTCTTTACCTACATAACTTCCCGCAGCCAATGAAAACCCTCTACATCAAGCCAGAAGGACAAGTAATTTACCGCCATGGCATGGAGTCAAGTTTAGGCCTTTTGGGGAGAATGCTTGGAGTGAAGAATTTCCCTTGAGTTGGAGCCTTCCGAACTTTTGAGAACTTAGGAGCACGAGACAATTTCAACAATAGAGGCAATATAGTACTGTCATAGGTAGTGTGGTCCCTCGAGCTTTGGAGTGATCCAAGGGAGGATAAGATTGGAGACATCAGACTCTTAGCTGAACTCCCGGGTGAATTAGAATAGGCCTATCTATATCTCTACCAGTAGAAGTATCACCATACACTGGAGGTGAGGAAGTTGATGAATTTACGCCAACGGGTTTAAAGCTGTTGCTTCCTAGCTTTAAAAAATAAAAATAAATAAATAAAAACTTACTAGTAAAACGTGCCAACAAGCTCATACAGTTTTCAGCTGGGCAGCGATGGACATAGCAGAATGGATGGACAGCCTCTGCAATTGTCATCCATGGACTGGGCATCAAAGAGAATTGGGGTCCGTGTGGGGTCACAAATGTACCATTTCCTCACAAACCTCAGTTGTCAATGGTCTAAGGGCAGGCCGACCTTCCCGCGTCTCAATGTAGACCCTACATAACCCAGTAGCTTCTACATCTGATGCCTTGGATAATTTCAACTTATCAATTAGCTGGGACAAGGATACGATGATGATATCTTCGAGGATATAAATTGTACGCAAGTACATTGTAAGTCCCTCATAAACATGGATTCAAATATCATTTCCCAAAAAGCCTAACACAATTTGTTCCTGGAGGCTAGGAACAGAAAAGAGGACTAGTTGGAACACATTTAAGTGTAAGTATGGTAGTTCAGTGGGAGGATGGTGGAGCAAGGACTCCTCAGTTTATAGAGCCTCCACTCTTTGGAAAGATATCTTATCTGTCAAAAAAGAGGTTCTTAAAGGCATCAGTCTTGTCGTAGGAAAAGGAGGAAACATCCGGTTTTGGGAAGACATTTGGGTGGGAGAAGTGGCTCTAAAAGAGGTTTTCCCTAGTATTTTTCGGCTTGCTCTAGATCGGCACATTTCGGTTGCAGAAAGCTATTCCATTTGTGGCGAACAAAATCTATGGAACCCTATCTGTCGAAGAAATTTGCAAGATTGGGAGATGGAAGAATACATGGCTCTTCTTATGTGTATCAACAGGTGTAAGCCAGATCAGTCGGGTGAAGACAGGTTAGTATAGAGAGTCGACCGAGCTGGGAAATTTTCTATCAGGACATTACATAGTTTCTCATTCCTGCTGTTCGCTTTTTCTTTATATATAAAGTAATCGTTACCTCTCCCAAAAAAAAAAAAAAAATTCCTAGAAAAACTATTTGCAGATAGCCTGCAGAACTAAAATTCGTGGAACAAAGGCTTGGAGATATCCACTTAGAAATGGCATTTCACATATACAGCAAACAAATAAAATAAAGGGTAAACTAAAAGTAGAGAAAATACTGAAAATCCTTCGATTTGATATGAAAATTCCGCTACAAAGCAATTTGCCTGCATTGAAGCCTGAAGAAAATCACCACAGAATCACAACAGCATTAACAGTAATCACAACAAAGTTCTACAATAATCACAATTTATCTTTTGGAATATTCAAAGATGAACAGATTGAGATGACATTCAGTGAAACAATTGATTCAGCTTAGAAATATTGAAATATACAGATAAACTATTCACAATAAAATAGCGAAATAGACCAAATAATCATTATTGAAACATGCAACTAAACATTTGCAGTGGAGCATAGTGTAATAAATGTAACCACTTTCCATCCACGGATCATTTCTTGACAGGCTCATCATCTTCAATATCCCAACTCAAATCTTCATCTTCATCAGCAGCACTCAGCCGCTTCCGCAGATCGGCCTTGTTTGGGCTCCCACTGGTAGCTGTTTTCTTCTCATCAATGCTCCCAAGATCCTCGATCTCATCCCACCCGAGCTCATCCTCCTCATGCGACAACTGACTTGACACAACTGAAAAATCACTGTCTTTGCTTGATTCGCAGGCCTCTGTTTTCCCTTCCAAAGACACTTTCTCATCAGATCTAATCCCTGATTCATCACTGTTTGATTCAAGGGCCTCTTCTTTCCTGTATAACAGCAATTGTGAACCGGACGCATTATCACTAATGGGCCCCGCAGCAAAACCCACATCGCTGATTTCTCTCTCGGGACTCTCTTTCTTCTCCGACTCTCGGTTTTCCATGACACGGGTCTCCTCCTTCACTTCTTCTTCATCATCATCGTCAACTTCCCAACTCAATTCCTCTTCGTCTTCCCTCGAAATCACTCGCTTCACGAGATTAGCTCTTGCATCCTCCACCAGCTTAAGCTTATGAAGCCGATAAAAGTACCGACACCAGAATGTCTCATCATCAACGGCATTTGGCACGAGCTTCGCATAAATCCCCTCCATAATCCCATTCTCGCTGATCAAGCTCTCAATCTCATCCCTTTTCTCCTCCAATTCAAACCCAGATTTCCATTTCTTGAACTCCTCCTCGTCCTCTGGGTCTTCACAGTACGTGCCCGGATCGGACTGAATTCCCATAACCTGTGACTCGAACCGGCTGTACCGCCTCGAATTCAGGGCGGGGGCAGCCGTGCTCTGGGCATCGGACGAGTCGCTGTCATGCTCGGCCTGCAGGAGGGCTTCCTTGCCCTGGGAAATAATCTCGGCCGTCCCTCGCCAGACGGAGCTGCCGAAGCTGTCAATGGCCTGGCCGACGGACTCGAGGGAGTCGGTGGCGGCAGAAGCGCCTGCGTCAAGGGATCCCGGGAGGTCCTTGACGGCCCGGGCGGCGGCTTCTCGGATCGCGGCAGTCTCTTGCTGGAGGCCGGATCGGAATTCATCGAGATCGCGGCGGTACGTGTCGATGACGGATTCGGATTTCGTGGCTAGGGTTTTGATCAGGCCACCGAAGGACCAGGCGCTGGAAGAGGGATTAAAGCTAGGGTTAGGTTTAGGGTTTTGATCCGCATTTTGATCTTCTGGATCTGGATATGGATGTTTTGGGGATTTGGAGGAGTTTTCGGGATCTGAGGGTTCAGGGTCGTCTGAGAGAATGGATTTGAAGAAATCCATGGAAGGTTGGTTTTGGAAGGAGATGTAATTTGGGAATTAGGGTTAGGTTTTGGAGGGTTTTTGGAGGTGACAGAAATATAGAGAGAGACGGTAGGCGACAGACGACACTGTATTACTGTCCGTCGAGTATGGATAAAAGAGCTTCGCTCGGCGGACTGGGTACCACTCCCACCAGGACGCGGGCTTTCGCAGGAAGTTCCTGCGCTGGGAACTAGGTGGGCCCCACCGTGATGTTTATGAGAGATCCATTACGTCCATCCGTTTTTTGAGATCATTTTAGGACATAAGTCCAAAAATGACCCGGATCCAATACTCAAGTTGTCCGTAATAAAGGAAAAGGTGGGTAAGGAAATTCGTACCGTTGAAATCTCCCTGGGGTCGACAGTCATCTTTTCATGCCATCCATACCGTTCATAACATCATTACTACTTGGATAAACTGAAAACACGAATATTATCCTAATTCAAAAGAATATTGGCCCCACAAATATTTCAACTGTGAACGTTAAATCCTCGTTTTTGTGGCCCACTTGAGTATTTGGATCCATCTCATTTTTGTCCTTATGTCTTAAAATGATCTCACAAAACGTATGTACGTAGTAGATTTCTTAAAAACATGAAGGTGGGCCCCACATTGGTTCCCAGCACAGGAACTTCCTGCGAAAGGCTTACGCAGGAAATCCGCGTCCCTCCCACCGGTACCTAGCCAGAGACGAATGGTCCTGGCAGTAGCTCTGTGGGGTCCACCATAATATATGATTTTAATCCAATCCATACATACATTTTGAAATATAATTTTAGTTATGAGACCAAAAATAAGGTAGATCTAAGTCTCAAGTGGACCAAACCAAAGGAAACAGGAATGAGTAGTGAAAATGACGCCCACCGTTGAATCCTTTTTAGGGCCCACCGTAATTTTAATTTTCCATCCAAACTGCACATAATGTAACATAGATCTTAATGAATGGAAAACATAAATATCAGTTTGATCCAAAACTTCTGTAGCCCCAAGAGGTTTTCAACGGTAGATGTTCAATCCCCACTGTTCCTTTGGTGTGGTTCACTTGAGCCAAAAATCTGCCTCATATTTAAGATCATCGCTTAAAATGATCTTTTAAAAGGGATGGATGGCATGGATAAAACAAATACATCGCTGTGAGCCCCACAGAACCCCTGCCATGACCGTATGTCTCTAACTAGGGTATGAGCCGAAAAATGAGTCATATCCAAATCAACGCTGAGAATATGGACGGTTCGGATCGTCGCATGTGGGCCACATTCAGCTACTCGCGCTGCTGGATTGGTGTTGGTCGAGATGGGAGGCGGTTTGGCTGGTGACCTCTACACAGCCACCTAGCTGCTGTCAAAGCTCTGTGGGGTCCATCATAATGTATGTTTTATCCACATTGTCTATCCATGTTTTAAAGATCATTTTAGGCTATGAGCTCAAAAATAAGTCATATCCAAATCTCAAGTGGGCCATACCACAGGAAAGAGTAGTATTGAACGCCTACTGTTGAAAATTTACTGGGGCCACGGAAGTTTTGGATCAAGCTGATATTTGTTTTTTCCATTCATCCGGTACTTTGTGACGTTATAAACAGGTTGGATGATAAATAAACATCACTGTGCGTCACAGGAAGGTTTCAACGGTGGATGTCATTATCCCCACTATTTTATGTGGTGTGGTCATCTTGAGGTTTGGATCTGTGTCATTTTTATGATCATATCCTAAAATGAGATGAAATTTTCTATGGACGGCGTGGATCAAACATATACATCATGTTGGGGCCCACGGAGCTATGACACCAGCTAGTTGGTGTTGGGGTCACCAGCCAAACCGCGTCCAACGAACTCCTTGTTCACCTCGATTGACGACCACTTCTAATTTTTGAACGTCGGTGCGCTCCGATAATCATGGTGCGCAATGCACTCACCTTGCTTCTCGGGCAGTGCTGGTCCTGTGGATAGAGAGAGGATTTTCTGTCGACCGGGTCTGGTTTTGGATACGATGGACCGGGTTTAGTTGGGCCTATGGGCCGGGTGACTATCCAACACGTGGCATAGTTGTAAGGAAATCTGACCGTCCAAATCCTGACACAGCTGTTAAAGGAGCGTATCAATCACTATTAATTATTAGATTTTTTGCTTAAGATTTGGATTACTGGTTATTTTACTTTTAACCGTCCATTTGATAGCTATTGACTGGATGGTTAGAATTGATTGATAAGTTGATTTTATTAATTTCTTCCATCTATAATCGGCCCCACGAATTGGATGGTCTCGATAGCTACTCCCACATGTGAGGAGGATGAGCTTTCCTTAAACCGTGCAGAACAAACGTACGCCACACGAATAAGAAAAGGAAATGTTAAGAAAAGCTGCCTATTTGATATAGAATTTATATTATATTACCTTTTTTTAGAAGAGGTTTTCAATAAACAAATCATCATTTGTCAGCTTCCATTAGATTTCATGAGAAAGTTGACAGAGGTGTACACGAGTCAAGCTTGGCACACCTAGACCCGGCTCAGCCACTGGCTGATCCCACTCGAACTTGGCTCAATCCTCGAGCCTGATTAGGCCGCTCAGCTCAATTCGGTCAACAACTCGGGCCCGTTCGAGCCAAGATCAAGCCTCCGTAGTATTTTCTCAAACACATTAAGTGCATCTTCAATTTTTCACTGAATCTAAAGCAATAACATTGGTTTACAAGTATTTCATCAAACACCTTGTATTTATTTCATGTTCATACCTTTCTCGCTACTAGCCGACACTTCGTTGAGTCATTTCATCAAACACTTGCTGAGAAACATCAATATCATAATAATTGAGTCACCCAACTGGTTCGATTCCAGTTGGGGTTCGATCCGAGTCGAGTTGAGCTTGGGTAAGCTCAAACTTGGCTCGAAATTTTTTTATTTTGAGCTCAAAAAATCAGCTGTTTGAATGTGTATGAAGATTCCATTTATGCTTGATTTGTTCCTATTCCGCCTAAATGCTCACTTTGAAAAGAATATATATACTCGGAGTTGTATTTGTATTTTTTAAGGTTAACACTCGAATTTTTAGAAAATGAGTCATCTACTCGGGTTCTGAAAACTCGAGGCATTATGGTAATTCTCACCCTCCAAACTATTTCCCTTGATGTGGCTCACAAGAATTACAGATGGGCTTAATGTCTTGGTCAGTGCATAAACTTTGTGTGGCATCCGATGGTTGGAGTAGAATTTATAAAATTACCTCACAAAAGCTTGTGAAATTCAAGGGTGTATGTCTCTCTCTTGCCTCTTTCTTTTGGCATAGCCCATCTAAATAACTAGTCAACTTAATTTTATTTTTACCAGTATCTTAACATGGGATTAGGCATTCAAGGATCTAAACAGATCTCACATACATATCACTGTGGACATGTCAAAATTCAAGGGTCGGTGTCCTAAAAAATTCCTTTATTTTATTTTTTTATCAATATTCTTTAATCCTGGGAGTTGCACCACTGTTGATTTTTTAGGGGCCACTATAATGTGTATGTAACACCAAATCCAACCAAGGTTTAATCCACAAAAAATCAAGAGGAGATGTGATTCATGTGGACCACAACAAAGGAACAGTTGGGAGAATGAAGTCTACCCTTGATTTTTACATGGCCCACCATGATAATTATATAAAATCCATTCCAATCATCAGATGCCACATCAAAATTTATTCTTGGGGTGCAAAAATAAAGCCTACCTGTGATTCATGTGGGCCATGACAAGGAAAACCATATGCAGGGTAAGTGTTTTCCTCCACACTATTTATAGTCCACTTAAATCATGGATGGAGATGCCTGAAAATTTGGGGGTCGTGTATACACTCGACTCCCAAGTTCTCGGGTATCACTTTTGCTAATTTTTACTAATTTGCATTTAATCAGGTTTAAATGCACAGCATGGAATTTCTTGGAACATGAAACATAATCACAACTAATCTATTGAAATGAGAGAGGTCAAATATATATATATATATATACACATACATACATACAAGTCCAAAAGAATATAAATGGGTCGCACCAAGCGTTGCCCAACAAAATCACAGAAGGAATATCATGTCCAAAAGAATAGAGCTGAGTCCAAAACTCAGGGATCTAAATCTCGTCTACTAAGCCGACGAGGAACCGTCCATCAGTTGGAAGTAGGACAGCTCGTCCTCCTCCTCAAGGCTCGCGCCGCCAGGCTCCTCATACTCTACATCACCTGTGTCTACGAGAGAGTCTGGTTGGTATTTTAAAACACCATCCTAGAGTGGGAGTGAGTGATCAACTCAGTGGGTGCTATTAGTCTTAAGTTATAACAGACATCAATTATATTATAAATTTAATGAAAGGCAATACATTCATAAACACCTAACTAATCTTGTTAATGCAGGTATATGAGAAATGATATGATGCATGCCCTCACAACAACACTCCTTCGAGCGACTCCATCCAACGATCACGTATGACCAACACTCCCTCATTGCGACCTCGACTGCCGAGTCGCCAAATCCTAACTAATGCAATGCATGAGAAATGTTAACCGGGTATTTAGTTAGTTCAGTTCATCCAACAGATTAGAGAAACTGGTACATCCCATGTATTAATGCCCTAAACTAGTTGCGAGGCCAAGGCTCCCCAACGTGTGAGGCCAAGACCCCGCGATCTTTGATCCCGTCGAGTTTCCCCCATTCTCGACTTCAAGCACATGGGGAGTGCTGAAATGTGGGATAGCTCGAGGTCACTACGGGGAGGCGCGTCACCCCAGCGTAGGTCGACAGCTCGGACATAGTGTCTCATTCCACCATGCCCGGCTCTCGAGTCAGTGGATCGATTTCAAATGATTGTCAATGATTGAAGGGTGTTCCAGGTTCCATACAGGTGTGGGCAAACATGGTTAACAAACATGATTGGTCAGTACGTGGACTAGACCTTGCGAGTCCAGGCGTGTACAAGACGGATGACATCGGGTACAAACGACCCATGTAGTCCAACTACTGTCGCTCATCCGTACTCGCCCAAATCCGCCGGCCTAGCTTTAAGGCAATCATACCAATGGGGTCATCTTCTCTCACTTCAGATTTCTGACCAACCTAGAGATTTAATGATATTTAGTAACACTTCAACAATTCATGGTTTACCATCTAAACTCAAATAATATCATGCACTCATACATCAACATAGGAATCTAGATTTTTCCATAAATATAAGTACTAGCAATATTACGAAATGAATGTGCATGCGTATTGTGAGGGGTTAACGGAGAGATCAAAAATTATATATTTTATAGCACGAAAATATAACAAGGGTAAACGTATCATGCCTACTACAAGGAAGCATGGAACAAGAATACATATATGAGATGAACATGCACTCACCAAATTTATGCCCCAGACATGTTTGAGGAACAACAAGCAATACAAAATCATTCATATTATTCGGAGGATTTATCATGTGAGGGTTTAACTAGGTTCTCCCTATCCTACTCAAATATTCCACCCAAACACTCATAATCATGAAATTCATACTAAATTTGGTGTTAGGCCACCTAAGCATAATAGTCCGCACCTATGAATCGTTGAGAGCTCTAGGAAACAATCTAGGATTGTCAAACTCGTGGTGGATTCGTAGAGATCCTGAGTCAAAGGAACTTTGTATGTTAGGATTACATGCAACATCTATCTCAACACAAAGGATCTCAAGAAGATAGGTACTTATCTCTCCAATCGGTTGGAATTCAAATTTAGAGTGGTGGGTGTGGGACCTCTTGAGGAAGAAGGAAGGAGTTGCAAGATTTAAACTCCCTTGGGCACACCTTTCTCTCCCTTCTTCCTTCTCTCCTTCTCTCTCTCTCTCTCTCTCTCTCTCTCTCTCTCTCTTCTTTAGGGCAAATTCGTATGGGGAGAGGAGGTGCCCAAATGAGGCCTTTATATAGTGTCAGATTTGGTGTAAATGGCCCTAAGGGATGGGTTTTCACTATACTAGCCCTATGGGAGGGTTTTTCTAGTCTCTAAGGCCCACTATGGGGTGTACATATTGATATACACGATAGGATAATTAGCCCTAATGATGATCTACGTATGGAAATGTTCGGCCTGCCATTTGGATACATCGATCAACAGATATGATTAGAAGTTTGTTCAACGGTCACCGATGGTCAATTGGGGCTGCGGCTATATGGATATGAGTAGGGAAATATCCTTACTCCATGTGTGAAGTTTGGTCGTAAACTGACAGTCCAAAATCCTCAACTTTGTATAAGAGTGGACGACTTAAGTTTCAGCTTCTTCCTTTAGGGTATTTGCATTTCTCATGCACTCGTCCTTTGACTCAAGTTGAGCGGTTCTGGACAGTACCCAGGTCCGACTCCCACGATGGACGGCAAGCCCAACAAGACAGATATTATTTTATAGTTTTGGAACTAATGGCCCACTAACGGGCAATCTAGAGCTTGTTCGAGAAATCGAGGCATTTCTGGAATGAATTAGGTATTGAGATTTCTCGTGGGCAATGATTAGGGTTTGGATTAACTATGTTCATAGTGTGGCCTATTTATAACTAGTGAAAGTAGAGATTTGGTCATGATTACTCTAAACCGTCGGTTTTAGGCTAAAAGAGTAACGGGGTTGATTTGGTCTATTAGTCAAGATCCAGGCCTTATCTAACTCGGCTTCGAGTAGATCTTTTAATTTAGTTATGATTGTCTTGATAATCAATGATAGGTCGATTAGATTTAGGCTCTGTGTGAGCAAATCATGTGGCTAAATTCGGTGTTTAAGTGATCGGGCGGATTCATTGGCTTCCTACGGCTGATTAATCGGACTTGTACGGTTCTTTACTGGTACCACCCCTGTATAAACTAACATTGAGTGTTAATGGTCATTAAGTGGTAATATAAGTTAATTACATAAAAAAAATTAAGAATTTTTTTTGAAAATTCAAAACAGTGAAAAATTCAAGACATTACAATCTAACCCTCCTTAAAAACAATTTCGTCCCCAAAATTGCCTAAGGGCAATAAGTAAAGATTTTATTATTTCATTTGCTTAAGTGTTATTGATTTCAAATTTATATACATGGTAAGGTGTATACTATCTATATTAATCTGACTCATTTTAATCTACCCCCCTTAAAACATTTTCACTCTGATAGTTTATTACAATTTATTTAATTAATTATTTATTTTTTTTAAAGATTTGGATTCATGATGACGATTTCCCTCTATCTAGAGTAAAAATATTTGTTTTCAATGTTAGACCAATACGGAGAGACGGTTGTAGTGGGCTTGAACCCGATACATCGATCATCTACCTGACCAGGGTAGAAGGCTCATCGTATCCCTTCTTCGTCCTGGTGGATCCTGGTCTTCTGCTCGGTCAAAGCAGTGAGTCCATTGGTAGTCGCCCAGGATTGAGAATTGGGTCAAGCCGCGAATGCTTCGCAGGTGTATACTTCCGTAATTTCGTAGTCTGATCAATCTAAATGTTTAGGGAACGGCCATCGTTAGAAAGTTTAAATCTCCTATTTATAAGGTTGTCCTTTGGGTCTTGGTCTACGAGAGTCCTCGTTTTAATTTATATTCAATTTGGGGTTTAATAAATCTCTCAACATGCCTATGGGCAAAGATCATCCTAAAAAGTTTTTAAAGGCACAAAATTTTATATGAATTACCATTTTAATCGTATGGCTAGTGGGTTAATCGCAGACTACACTTTGGTTTCATAAATTTCAAGAATGAAGGAATAGTCGAGGTTCTAAGGTATTCGGGAGGTTTGGAGTGCTAATAACACTAGTAAGGACGCAGGAAGGCAAAGATAAAGGATATCATCTTCTCGATGTTGTTTGAACCTTGAGTCCATAAGAAAATAGGAAAACTTAATATATTTTACTGTAGTCCACATCAACATGAGCTTAAAGAGTATTAAACTATGAAACTCAATCCTACTTAAGGGTCCTAACTTAATTGTACCAAAACAACTTAAACAAATATATATAAGTAATTAAACTTAATCACGGGATGATTCCTAGCACGATTATAAATAATTCCTAAATAGACACCCAATGTTAAACTTTAATATGAAAAGACCTGACTAGTCTATTGGCAACAATACATGCAAGCATTCACAAAGTGACAAGAGAATTTCAATCCATACACTTACGTTGAATTCCAAAATGCCATTGTCATGGCCAGTTACATCCTACAGTATGAATTTACATGTATCACTAGATACCGCAAACTTAAGGAAAATACAGCCTAATCAAAGCAGGAAAGGTTACAACTATCCTTCAACACATGAAAGTAATTCTAACTGACTCGAACAAACTACTAATTATCCATTAGGTTAAGCCACTATTCCTCTGAGTCGGATGCAGACGGGGGTGCTTCTTCCCCTTGAGGGAAAGGATCACCGGAATGGAGAAGAAAGAGGCAACGGTTGCCAAGAACGCCATATCCCTTGGCTAGGATGGATTGGCTGTGAGAAATGTAGGTGGGTCATTGGAGGGAAGATTTTAGGGGTGGTTTTGAGAAGACTTGATAATGAGTTTAGGAATAAATTTGAGGAAGGTTTCAATACATCTTTTGTTCATAAATTATTTATCACTTTTAATTACTAAAAAAAATTATAATTTTTATGGTAATTCATCATTAAGTTTACCATTTTCATACAAAATTTCAATCTATTTCAAGGTCCATAAAAATCATAAAAATTTTAAAAGCATAAGTTATTCGAAACTAACGATTTTCTATAAGATACTAAAATGTATCTAATTCTTGCAACGTTTCTTATACTTTTAGTAATTAAATTATTTTTAAAATTTTTATGATGATTTATTATTAAGTTTAAAGTCATCCTAAAAAATTTCATATTATTTGGAATTATAGATAAATTATTAAAAATTCTAGGAGTAACAGCTATCTGAAATTAATAATTTTTTTAGACAATTGGTAAAACATCCTAAGTTTAACTATATTATAATTTTTATTTTTTTTTATTATTTTTATATAAAACTAGACTCATCAAGCTTCAATCTGGCCTTTGAATCACCTAAATCGGAGTTGTAACGAAGGAAATATGGATTTTTGAAGTGGGCCCAAATTCGCAGAAAATTCCGGCGGGGGCCACGCGGGCTGGCGGGGGCAACGCGGGCTGGCAGGGGCCACGCGGGCCTCTGGAATCCGGGCGGGGGCCACGCGGGCCTCTGGCTTCCTGGGGGGGTCGATATCTTCTGACGCACATATCTCGCCAACCGGAATGAGTTATTTGACGTGCCATATATGAATTTGGGGTAGGAGAAGCCGATCTATGCAATGAGCCTAGTGGTTTCACAAGATTATCCCTGATTAGCAAGAAAAATCTTATTTTTCTACAGTTTCCTCCATTTTCGGTAAATTTTCATTCACCCTTAAGTCTTCATCCTAGAGCAGGTCGAAATTATCATGTTTGGCCTAGTATTAGCTCATTTGGACTTAGACGATGGCTTCGCCCGTCCAATCATTCAATTTTCGGCTTGCTCCTGTTAATGTCCCAGGAAAATTAACGGACAGAGTGAAAGTAGGTGAAGATTTTAAGGGGATAGGTTGGGGAGAGGAATTTGAACTTAGGCCAATTTGGCCAGTGATATTAAGTTGTACTAAATGGGGTTACAACGTCCAACCAGCACAGTGTCTTGGAGCATCCACGTAGGCTTTTCCACAGGACCATTCGTTTAAACCACTCACGGTGGGGTACCACAAGTTAATTAACCTAATATCAGCCCATTAGGATAGACCAGACAGGTCATAATAGGAACCGGTGCGGGCCGTCAGGCCAGATGGCTCATCTGCACTTAGCAACAGCCCGTACGGGCAATACCGCGACGCGGGAAGGTCAGAAAATTACAAAAATTCAAGGAAGCATATATCTCACTGGGCTTGGTGACCATCGCAGAATATGAAAAGGGTGGACACTCAGAAGTGGGATCTGGCACTGGGTAAATGCACCCACAAATGGCAAGATCGGAATCTGGCACTTGCAAATGAAACCGAGATACCAGGCTATCCAGCCATCGAATCTCTTCTACATTTATGGTGAAGGTCTAATAAATTTTTCTATATCCGTCCACAAACTCTGTGACCCGATCGAGGAGCGGTGACCGTTGATCGTAAATCGGACCCGTACGACCAAACCCCAGATCCGATCGTTCTCAAATTTGCATGGCCCTTCATCGGGCTATGAAGCAACTATTATATAAATTTTATGGCCAGAGGGCCACCAGAACTGCTCCAATCACCGGAATGGCCCCATAGGGCCATTTAAAGAATCAGAACCATTGACTCAAACCTCATAACCGTTCATCTGTTTGTTCCCAAATTTTATATGACCCCTCATTGGGCCATAGGGCCCCTACCCACCAAATTTGGTGGCCGGAGGGGTGTTAGGGCCGCCCCTAGGCTAATATGGAGTCATAAAGGGCCATTGTGGGCATTTAAAGAAACTTAAGGCTAAAGGGCCCAAGTCTAGGAAATAAAGTCGTAGCTCTCTCATAACTCCCTCCTTTACTACAACCACTAATGAGTAAAGAGAGAGGGAGCAAATGAGCAAAGAAGAGAGAAGAGAGTGTGAAGGAGAGCTAAGAGGACCCTAAATCAAGGTGGGGCCTAACGAAATCAAACCCCACAACTCCCTAAATCTTCTCCAAGAAGAACCTCTCATCCTCGGCCCCCCTTTTCACTCTGTTAATCATCTAGGTAAGACCCATCACCTATTTTCGTTGAAGCCCATGTGATTGAGAAGGGATTTGCTTGGTTTCTAACGTATAAATGTTATTTTAGGGATTCTAGCCGATCAACCCCTGAAATTCACCCTCCTAGGTCGATCCCACGCCTTCTACAAATCTGAAGGTACGGACTATTGTTCTTAGGTGGCTTAGCACCAATTTTAGTACGAGCTTAATGATTTTGATTGCTTGGATATTATATTAGAAAGTCTGAGGAAACCCTAGGAATTGTATGTTTGTTGGAATTGTATGGATTTGCATGTTTGGCTCTCTCATGATGTTGTTCATGTTTCTCACATAATTTTTGTGTATGGATGATTACATGTTCATGCCGTGTTGATTTTTTTACATATTGTTGCTTCATAGTATGTATGATTTCATTACTCTTGTGTATATAATTTCCTAAGATGGAGGAAGTGCTTAACTTTCTCACACACACCCACATCTCACATGCACTTGTTTCATGATATCGTTAGCCTTGCTTGCTATGAGAATCTGAATTGTATGTGAGAAGTATAAGGACATGATGTTGTTTATGCTAGATGATACATTGGTAGTCGGCATGCTATGAATCACTATTCGAACCCTTGGGTTCGTCAGGAACAAGAGGAGAGCGAAGGTGGTTCTGTTGGAAGGACCGCCTCGAGGCTAAATCCATGGGTTTAGGCGAGTGCGCGTGAGCGACTGTAGTTAGACTACATGGGTTGCTTGCACCCGATGTCGTTCCGTCACGTACTTGCCTGACTCGTGCGGTCTAGTCTACTGTCTGACCAACCTTGTTTATTAATCCTGTTTGCTCATATATGTATAAAACCTGATCCACCTTACAACCATTATAGCCCATCAATAACCCACTTGAAACTGGTCCACAGCCTCGTGAGCCAGGCATGGTGGAATGGGACACTGTGTCTGAGCTGTCGGCCTATGCCGGGGTACCGCGCCTCCCCGTAGTGACCGCGAGCGATCCCTTTCTCTCGGCACTCCTCATGTGCTTGAAGTTGGGGATGAGGAACCCGACGGGATCACGGACCGCGGGGTCTCGGCCTCACGCATTGGGGGGTCTTGGCCTCGCAACCTATTTAGGGATTGATACGTGGAGTGTATCAGATTCCCCAACCTGCTGGATGAATGGACTTAACTAATAACTCGGCTAACACGATCGCATCGCATCACATTAGTTAGGGTGGCGACTCAGCAGTCGAGGTCGCTCTGAGGGAGTGTTGTCATACGCGATCGTTAGATGGAGTCGCTCGAGGGAGCGTTGTGGAGAGGGCACGCATCATTTTGTTTATCATGCATGCGCATTAATAAGATTAGATATGTGTTTATGATTGACTGCTTTCATTAGGTTCATATTATAATTGATGTCTGTTATAACTTGAGACTAATAGCACCCACTGAGTTGATCACTCACTCCCACTCTGGGACGGTGTTTTAAAACACCAACCAGACTCTTCCATAGTCGCAGGTGATGCGTTACGTGGAGCCTGACGATACGAACTTCGAGGAGGAGGACAAGTTCTCTTACTCCCAGCTGATGGGCGGGACCTCATTGGACGAGTTGATGAGGAGGATCGTTGGGTATTGGACTCAACTCATCATTCTTTTTTGACACATTTTTGTGATTTTGTTGGGCAACACCTTGTGTGACCCATTCATATTATTTTGAAACTTGTATATACTCAGCCTCTTTTATTTCAGTAAACTAGTTGTGGTTGTGCTCCATGCTTTGAGTAATTCCATACTGCGCATCTAAACCTGATTAAACATAAATTACTTGGGAGTCGAGCATATGCACGACCCCCAATTTCCAAGGCGTTACAAGTTGGTATCAGAGCAATGGTTTGGAATTAATTGGGTCGTGGATCATGAACTCACTAACGCATTCGCTGACGTGATAGGAAACATAATAGCGACTTCAGATGCTAAGTACCATCCTAGGCCTTGAATCGACAATCTTTGATGGAAGGATGGAAGGTAAGACTTCCAAAGAGATAGGACCGGGTAGCGAGAGAGTGTAACGTCGCTAGGAAATGGATCCGAGGGTCTTATAGCGGCCCAACACATTATTAGGAATGAGCTGAAAATTAAATGATTAGACAGTCGAAACTATCATCCTAGACCAAATGAGCGAATACCAGGCCAAACTCGATAGTTCTGATCCCTTTCAGGGATAGAGATTTGAGGATAAATGAGAATTTACTGAAATTAGTAGAAATGTGAACAAATTGAATTTTGATTGCTAACCATGAGGGATCTCATGAAACAACTAGGCTCATTGCGTAGATTGGTTTCTCTTACCCCAAAATCATATATGCTACATCCCGGGGGGCATTAAGCACGCTTAACTCCGATATGGCCTTTTTAACCCATTTTAGGCCACTGCCGACTTCGACTGGGTTGTTGAGATTGATCTCAACCCCCAAATGATTGAAAGATGTCAGAAATAAGAAGAAGGGGAGACATAGAGTAAGAAAAATATAATTTTGGCAAGAACGAATATAATTTTGCCCAAATGGGCCACCGCCGACTCAAATCTGACCGCCGTCTTCATTTGAGCTTCTTTTAAAATCCACACATGCAATCCTTGTGCAATCATGATGTTAATCCCATCTTTACTCCCTTTATTTTCTTTTAAATGGACAGATTTGTCGATTCTTTGATTAACGGTCTAAATGCGCCTGTCTCCATCTGTGTGTGCGCGCGCGCAACGCATGTAAATGAGAAAAACCCAATTATCGAAAAACGTCCCTATGTCTTCTGTTGATATAAGTAAGCTAATAATTCCCTCTTTGTTCTATAAAAATCATGATCATCATGCTAAAATAAAAAATAAAAAAATAAAAATCTTACACATAAGTATGTAAATTTAAAGATTGCATACTTACATTTTCAATAGAGGGTGCATTTCTTTCTTATTGCGGATGGTTTTTGCATGAATTGGGTCTATGTAGGCTTTCATTTCTTTCCAGACATAGTTATTGTTTGGTTGACAAAGGCTCTCAATGTATTGGAGGAGGAAGGACTTCTTTCCCTTTACAACAATAGATATTACTCCTGGTCATATCTTGTAACAACTGCCGTTGTTGTTTCTTTATCAAATTCTCAATGGTTATGATTTGTAATGAATTTGTTGCGATTTGATTTGCCTTCTTCGAATTATCATCTGTAACTTGGCAATTAGCTTTTTCGTGCCTGACAAAAGTCATGGGTTCCTTTCAATATTTTTCATCCTCAAACCCATCTTCACCACCCATCACAGCATCACACATCATCTTCATCATCTCAGCACCCACCTCAAACCCATCTACACCCACCATGGCAGCCATTGTTGCTGCCAATCCAGCCCTCAAACCCACCAGCACCACCGCCTCTTAATAAATGCTTGACGAGAGTTTGTACAAGTGGAGCCCATGCTTCTGTAATCAAGACTCATTGATCTGAATAGTGTGATCTGAAGAGTCCTCCAGTTTACAAGGGATTCTCAAAAATCCCCCAAGAAAATGATCATTTAAGAATTAAAATATGCAGCAAAGAAAAATAAAAATTATATATATATATATATATATATATATATATATATATATATATATATATATATAATAATAATAATAAAAAATCATCACGATGGGCTCCCTGACCGTGTGCCAGATTGGATGTAAATAAATGGTGGGCCCTACCCACTGTCCGTGTGACCTTATAAATAGTTTGGGTGAAAAATAAACATTCTAGTCACCATCACACTCTATCAACACCCACTCTCAAACAGGGCCACAACCAAGGCCATAAACAGGGCCTCACCCATCACAGCAACCCACATTTAAAAAAAAAAAAAAAAAACCAGCAGCAGAAGCAGTCATGGCTGCGCCCGCCGGGCATGGTGGCCACCGCGGGATCGGCGTCCCACCGCCGAAACGGCCAGAGAGCCGCGGGATCTGCGGGCCACCGCCGATCAGCCAGAGAGCCGCGGTGCCGCCGCGGGATCTGCGGGGAGAGACTCTCAGTCTCTTGCAATAATAATAATAATAAAATAAAAAAAATCATTTCAATGGTTGCAGGTCTAACCTGTGTGTCTCTACCCACTATCATTCTGGTGGGCACGTGGCCCACTAATGATGATCAGCACCGTCCAAATACTGCCCATGTAAATCAGCACCGTCCAAACATTGTTCATGTAAATCAGCGATTGAGAATCGTCGATTGAGAATCGTTGGTTAGTCACTCATACATGACCGTGTGCTTGTGGCTCACCTGAGATTTGGAATTTCATCATTTTCGGGCAAAGCATATATTTCAGCGGGTTTATCATAACCATTGTATTAAAAATTACATACCTTCCTAATTATGGATATTAAAGTTGATTTAGTAATTAAATTCAAACCCCTGTAAATACACCTGGCATAGATGCTTTTGGATTAAAGTTGATTTACGCTCTAGGGTGGTGGGCGATGTGGTCTTTTAAAACCCTCAAAACCTCCTGTTTGCAACAAATCCCTCCCCTATCTCAATCCCTAACTATTCTACATGCCCTAAGCCTATTTCAAAATCCCAAATCCCTACAACCCATTTCCTCAACATTTTCCCAACCCATTTTCAAAATCTATCTCTATAATCCATTTTTTTCCCAACCCATTTCCAAAACCTATCTCTACAATCCAATCCATCTTCTCAAGTCTTCATAACCTCTTCATTCAACCCTTTTCTTTTCCATTCCTACAAACTATCCCAAACTCTACACCCATTTTCTCATCTCAATCATTCATTCCTCATCTTAACCGTCCATCACTCATCCAAACCATCCATTACTCATCTCAAGCATCCATCACTCATCCAAACCATCTATTTCAAGTATACAAGCCCCCAAAGTATAGAGAAGATGGCCTTACTTGGAGCCATTGCTTTAGTCTTCTCATTCTCCTTGATCCTTTCCCTCATGGGAAAGAGGAGGCAGCCCCCGATAAGGCGGGGCCAAGCCGCGGTGGATGGGCGAAAAAAGGGAGTGAGCTGCAACTGGCAATAGCTCCCAGTGAGGTGGGGCCAAGCCGCGAGAGACGCTCGAAGCGCGGTCTCGACGAACAAGTAATGGTGGTTCCTCCCGCGCATCCTAAAGTGAACCTAAGGAGGTTCCGAAAGTAGAAGGTCATGTTTGAGGTCTCCATCGAAGATAAGCTTTTTGGCGAGTTCGTGTTGCTCAATCGCCTATTGCACAACGATTAGGCGCACATGTTTGGGGGTACTTATCGCTCCGATGCGGGTTTGGTAAGGTCCTTCTATGCCCTGATTCGTAAGCCAAGTACCGACCCTTTAGGATTCAACATCCCTTCCGGCAGACAATCCATATTGACATAGAAGCTATCTCAAAAATCCTCGGCATGCCCCTAGGAAAGGTGCACATTGATTTGAAGAACATGAAGAAGAAGCAGAGTCGGGATGAGTGCATCATGCACTTGTGTGGAAAGCTCGTTGAGTGGAGACGCGATAGCAGTATGTTTGCTTTAAACTTGATCACCCCATGCCGGTTGCTCTACCACATTTGCACGTACAATGTATACCTAAGGACAAGTAACCGTAAGGAGTGAAATCGCTACATGATTGAGTTCCTTTACCAAGTGAGCCAAGGAAAACAAATATGCCTCCCCACCATTATACTTACCCAGATTGTGAAAGCGACAACATCAACTTGGGTGAATGCAGGACTTCTGTTTAGTCGTCTGATTTGTCGGATCACTCGCAAGTACGGGGTTAGAGGATCCAATGGGGACTTTGAACCAGTTAAAGTCATCGACGAAGACACACTCAATCGCATGAAAGTGGGCCCAAAACAGAAAATGGCTCAGTATGAGGAGTTTAGGGATGAAGTGGATGAAGAAGAAGAAGAGAGTGAAGAAGAGGAGGAGGAGGAAGAGAGTGAAGAAGGAATCAAAGAAGAAACTGAGGCTAGGAAGGGAGGAATGGGCGAAGAACCCCTTGCCCCATAGGAGATATGAGAGCGCATGGATGCGTTTGAGGCCAGGCTCGACAGGCAGGAGAAATTGATTAAGAAACTATACTGCACAATGAAAGCTACCTTGTGCTGCGTACAGAAGGAGGGAGCACCCCTTCCTTCACCCGACTCCAAGGGCCAGTGGGCCCCAACCCTAGCTACCGTAGTCGTATTAGGATTAGATGAGTTATTGTTCTCTTCTTGCTTGTTGCTTACGTATGTTAGTTTGATTAGATTGTATTTCTTTTTTGTCTAACATGTCTAGTAATGCTTGAAATCCATGCTGTAACATATAATTAGCCATACCTATGGCATCTTGAAATCAATGTGAATGTATGGATTGCCTCAAAAATTTCTTGCCGGCATAAAAATGCTTACATGTATAGTTGCCTATGTTCATGAATAGAATACATATGCATCTTGTGCATCTACGCATGGCTTTGGTGTGAGCAATATTTTAGAACCTAACCTATCCTAGGGCATTCTTCCAGGAAATGCCTATGCGACTGGAGGGTCGATATATCCGCCTCCCTCATGGCGACTTGGTCGAGAGGGACCAAATCCCCGATGATCAACAAGGCCCTCAAGGGGTGAGTGGTTCCCAAAATATGGGTAGTACTACCCAGGAGGCGGCCCCGAGTGCTCCGCCACCACAAGCCACGGCACCCGTACCTCCTACGCCACAGGCTATGGATCGAATGGACCAGATGTTGCTTCTCATGCAACAATAACAGCAAATGATGGCCACTATGATGAGAGTCATGACCCAGAACAAGGGTATGCCACAACCGGCACAACCCGGCTTAACCGCGCCCGCAACCAATATGAGCAACTTATTTGAGCAGTTCCAACATTATAGGCCGTCTACTTTTGCTGGCACCCACTGCCCCGAGGAAGCGAAATATTGGCTCAATTGGGTCACCAAGCTATTATGGCCTCTCCACTACTCTGAAGCGGAGAACGTTGAGCTCCTTTCATGCCTCTTTGAGAAAGAGGCAGATTTGTGGTGGGAGAGTATTCTTCAGTCTATTCCCGAGGGCATTCGAGGCCTGCTTCAACAAAAAGTATCTCCCTCAGATGTACCAGCATGAGAGGGAGAATGAATTGCTCCGCCTCCAACAAGGGGGAATGACCGTAGCACAATATGAGAACCGATTTACGGAACTATCGCGCTATGCATCCGAAATGATCGCCAACGAGGCGATTAAGATGAAGCGGTTCACGGCGGGGTTGAGGAGTAGTATTCACTCAAAGATGTGTTGTGCCAACATCAGAACATATGCCGAGCTCGTTGAGATGTCGACACGGGCAGAGCAGGATGAGGAGCGCGTCGCACGGGCCCGTTCACAGTTAGAGCCATGAAACAGGATGGAGGGACCGTCCTCTTCCTTTGCAAGAAAAAGGCCACCCCCTAACTCTCCGCCCTGACTGGCCGCCATACTGGCACCTCCTGCACGACCTACCCAGACATGTAGCTACTGTAAGAAGGTGGGTCACTCTGAGCCTTATTATTTTACCAGGATGAGGGACCTTGGCTTCACGCCGCCACACCTCAACAATAGGCCCCCACAGCAGGCCTTACAGATTCCGCCCCTACGGGCAATGACGCCTAGTCAACAGTTTCACCGTCCACTACCACCTCAAGTTAGGCCACCACAATGGCCCATGCAGCGGCCGAACTTCCCACAGCAAGCACGGGTACATGCCTTGGCGGCCGAGGGCTAAGATGCTGCAGTTCTCACTCCTACGGCCTTTGAGGTGACGGCCCACATTTAAGGTACTCCCATATTTCTTTTGGTGGACACCGGGTCCACTTCTTCTCTTATATCCCATGCAACTATCAAGCATCTAGGGCTACGCCCTAGCCCCTTCGTAGGGGTAAAGATCATTACCGCCGCCAGTACTTTCTCAGAAGCAACGAATATATGCCATGATTGCCCCATCGACTTGGGATGCAAGGTGGCACTTGTAGATTTGATAGTGACCAAGATCTTCCATTATGATGTCATCCTGGGCATGGACTGGTTGACAATGATGAAAGCAGAAATCGATTGTGACACAATGACAATGAAGATACATGAGGACGACGACACTTTCCTCACATTCCCAGTCCAGGTCAGCTACGATCGCAGAATTTTGTGTTATGCTTCATTGGATGACGGTTTTGATGGGCCCTCGGTAACATTCACACCCGTGGTCCAAGATTTTAAGGACGTATTTAAAGCTATACCTGGACTTCCTCCTTGACGTGAGATAGACTTCACGATCGATCTAACTCCGGGTGCCAAGCCCATCTCCTTGCCTACTTATCCTATCCCCCCATGTGAGATGGAAGAATTGCGGTCTCAAATCGATAATTTGCTAGAGTCAGGCTTCATCTGACTCAGTGTATCGCCATGGGGAGCCCCGGTCCTATTTGTAAAGAAAAAGGACGACTCCTTACAACTATGTGTGGATTACATAAGATTGAACCAATTGACGGTTCGGAACAAATACCCGTTGCCTAGAATCGACATTTGTTCGACCAGCTGAGGGGTGCTCAATACTTCTCAAAGATCGATATACAATCAGGGTATCATCAACTGCGAGTCAGGGACGAGGATATATAGAAAACGGCTTTCAGAACCTCCTTTGGCCATTATGAATTCCTAGTTATGTTGTTTGGGCTCACTAATGCCCCAGCGGTATTCATAGACCTCATGAACAGAATCCTTAGGCCATTCTTATATAAATTCGCCATCGTGTTTATCGACGACATATTGATTTATTCAAAGAGCCGTGAAGAGCATGGAGAATATTTAAGAGCAGTCTTTGAGACCTTAGAGAAAAATTGACTGTTTGCATAATTTAGGAAATGCGCCTTCTGGAATGAGAAAGTCAAATTTCTGGGACATGTAGTGTCCAAGGAAGGAATATCTATGGATCTCACCAAGGTGGCGGCGGTACAAGATTGGAAGCAATCGAAGTCGGTTACGGAAGTGCGAAGTTTTCTCGGTCTCGCCGGTTATTATCAAAGATTCATAAGAGATTTTTCAAAAATAGCTCGGTCGCTATCCCAACTGACACGAAAAGACCTCAAGTTTGCCTGAAATGGGAAGGCGGAGGCGGCCTTCCAAGAGTTGAAGGATAAACTGACGTCAGCACCTGTGCTCGTGTTACCTGAACAAGGGGTCAAGTACACCGTATATACCGACGCCTCTCGCGTAGGCTTGGGTTATGTACTCATGCAAAAAGATCGGGCAATTACTTATGCTTCTCGATAGTTAAGGAAGTATGAGGAGAACTACCCCACTCATGACCTCGAACTCGCAGCGGTAATTTTCGCATTAAAAATATGGAAACACTATCTCTATGGTGAGGAGTTTGAGCTCTTTTCTGATCATAAGAGCCTCAAATACATCTTCACCTAGAAGGACCTGAATATGAGACAGCGTCGGTGGATGGAAACGTTGAAGGACTTCAAGTTCGACGTCTCGTATCACCCTGGCAAGGCGAATTTGATGGCAGACGCCCTGAGTCGCAAGAAGACAATCAAATTTGCGGCCCCGCTAATGGTGAGAGAGTGGGACATGGTGGAGTTTGTGCGGGACTTCGACATTAAGTTAACGGTGGAGGAACCATACGAGTTCATAGCCCACATTCAGGCTCAGCCGATGATTAACAACAAAATCATTGAAGCCTAGGAAGGCGATGAGTTGTTGATGAAGATAAAAGAGAAAGCAAGGAATGATGTGGGGTCTGAGTGGATGATCGGTACCGATGGGGGGTTACGGTACCGAGGCCACCTTTTCGTTCCAAATCTTTAGGGACTGCGAGAAGAAGTCTTAAATGCTGCTCACAACTCCAAGTTAGTGATGCGTCCTGGAAGTACAAAAATGTACCAGGATCTAAAGCGAAACTATTGGTGGGACAACATGAAGAAGGAGATAGCAGAGTATGTGGCCCGATGCCTCACGTGTCAACAGGTCAAGGCTGAACACCGCCGAAAGCCGGGCCTTTTGCAACCAATGCCCGTAGTAGAATGGAAGTGGGACTTCATATCTATGGACTTCATTGTCGGCTTGCCCAAGACAAGGGGCATGACTCGATATGGGTAATTGTGGACAGGCTCACCTAATCAACCCACTTCCTGTCAATCAAGACTTCTAGCTCCGCAGATGATTTGACCAAGTTGTATGTCAAGGAAATCGTGCGGCTCCACGGCGTCCCGTTGGAGAATGTGTCAGACCGGAATACTCGATTCACGTCGATCTTCTGGACCCGCATCCAAGAGGCCATGGGAGTGAAGTTGAAGTTTAGCACCGCCTTCCACCCGCAGACAGATGGGCAAACCGAGCGTGTGAACCAGATTTTGGAAGACATGTTGCGGGCTTGTGTCCTGGACTTTCAGGAGAGTTGGGACGATTGTCTCCCATATGCCGAGTTCGCCTACAACAATAGCTTCCAGGCTAGCATCGGTATGGCGCCTTACGAGGCTTTGTATGGGCGTCCGTGCCGAGCCCCGCATTGTTGGGAGGAAATTGGCGAGAAGAGTTTACTAAGACCGGATTTGGTGCGGATCATGACCGAGAAGATTGGAATTATCCGGTGCCACCTCTTGACGGCTCAAAGCAGGTAGAAAAGCTATGCCGACACAAGGCGGAGAGACTTAGAATTTAAAGCTGGGGACCACGTGTTTCTCAAGATCTCCCCAATGAAGGGCGTTTTACGCTTCGGCAAGAAGGGAAAGCTCGCGCCATGGTTCATAGGGCCCTTCCAAATTTTGGACCATGTGGGTACGGTTGCCTATCGCTTGGCCCTACCCACGCCTCTCGCCAGAGTGCATAACATCTTCCATGTATCAATGTTGAAAAAATACATCCCTGATCCCTCGCACATCATCAAGTGGGAGCATGTGGAGCTCAAGAAAATTGCCACATATATTCTTCGACCCACTAAAATACTGGATAGGAAGGAGTAAGTCCTACGCAATAAGGTTATCCCATTGGTCAAGGTACTATGGACCCATCACGATGAAGAAGAGGCCACTTAGGAGACAGAAGCAGAAGTCCGCAAGCATTACCCAAGCCTTCTTCAGCAATACGAACAGGTACAAATTTCGAGGACGAAATTTATTTATAAGGGGGGTAGATTGTAACGTCCCGTCCAACCAGAACAGTGTCCTGGGGCGTCCACGTAGGATTTGCCACAGGACCGTTCGTTTAAGCCACTCATAGTGAGGTACCACAAATAAATTAATCTAAGATTAGCCCAATTGAATAGACCAGATGGATCATGACAGGACCAAGTGTGGGCCGTTAAGCCAGATGGTCATTTACACTCAGCAACAACCCGTACAGGCTATACCGCGATGTGGGAGGGCCAGAAAATTATGAAATTTTAGGGAAGCATAGACCTCACTGGGCTTGTAGAACATCACGGACCATGGAACCGGTGATCATCCAGAAATGGGATCTAGCACTGGCTAAACGCACCCCATCAATGTCAGGATCGAAATTTGGCACTTGTAAATGAAACCGGGATACTAAGTTATCCAGCCATCGGATCTCTTCTACATTGATGGCGAAGGTCTAATGAATTTTTCTAGACTCGTCCACAAACTCTAGGACCCAATCGAGGAGCGGTGACCGTTGATCGCAAATCGAACCCGTACGACCAAACCCCAGATCCGATCGTCCCCAAATTTTACATGGCCCTTCATCGGGCCATGAAGCAGCTATCCTATGAATTTCATGGCCAGAGGGCCACTAGAACCGCTCCAATCAGAGGAATGGCCCCCACGGGGTCATTTAAAGATCAAAACCGTTGACTCAAACTCCTTAACCGTTCATTTGTTTGTTCCCAAATTTTATATGACCTCACATTGGGCCATAAGGCACCTACCCACCAAATTTAGTGGCTGGATGAGTGTTATGGCCGCCCCTAGGCCAATATGGAGTCCTAGAGGGCTATTGTAGGCATTTAAAAAAACTTAAGGCCAAAGGGGCCTAGTTTAGGAAATAAACCCTAGTTCTCTACTTAATAACTTCCTCCATTTTTTTTCAACAACCAAGCTCTAGAGAGAGAGAGAGAGAGAGAGAGCAAAGGAGTAAAGGAGAGAGAAGAGAGTGTGAAGGAGAGCTAGGAGGACTCTAAATCAAGGTGGGGCCCAGCGAAATCAAACCCCACAACTCCTTACATCTTCTCCAAGAAGAACCCCTCATCCACGTGCGCCCTTTTCACTCTGTTAATCATCTAGGTAAGATCCATCACCCATTTTCGTTGAAACCCATGTGATTGAGAAGGGATTTGCTTGGGTTCTAACATATAAATGTTGTTGTAAGGATTTCGGCCGATCAACCCCCGAAATCCACCCTCCTAGGTCAATCCCACGCCTTTTACAAATCCGAAAGTGTGGACTATTGTTCTTAGGTGGCCTAGCACCAATTTTAGTATGAGCTTAATGATTTTGATTGCTTGGATGTAATATTTGAAAGTCTAGGGAAATCCTAGGAATTGTATGTTTGTTGGAATTGTATGGATTTGCATGTTTAGCTCTCTCATGATGTTGTTCATGTTTCTCACATAATTTGGTGTATGGATGATTACATGCTCATGCCGTGTTGATTTTTATATATTATTGCTTCATATTATGTATGATTTCATTACTCTTGTGTATATGATTTTCTAAGATGGAGGAAGTGCTTAACTTCCTCACACATACCCACATCTCACATGCACTTGTTTCATGATACTGTTAGCCTTGCTTGCCATGAGAATTTGAATTGTATGTGAGAAGTATGAGGACATGATGTTGTTTATGCTAGATGATACATTGGTAGTCGGCATGCTAGGAATCACTAGTTGTACCCTTGGGTTGATCAGGAATAAGAGGAGAGCGAAGGTAGTTCCATTGGAAGGACCGCCTCGAGGCTAAACCCATGGGTTTGGGCAAGTGCGCATGGGCAACGATGGTTAGACTACATGGGTTCTTTGGCACCGATGTCGTTCGTCATGTACTTGCCTGGACTCGTGCGGTCTAGTCTACGGTGACCAACCTTGTTTGTTAACCACTGTTTGCTCACCTATGTATGGAACTTGAAACACCTTGCAACCGTTGTAGCCCATCAATAACGAATTGAATATTCATCCACAGTCTCGTGAGCCGAGCATGGTGGAATGGGACATTGTGTCTGAGCTGTCAGCCTACGTTAGGGTTATGCACCTTCCCGTAGTGACCGCGAGCGATCCCTTTCTCTCAGCACTCCTCATGTGCTTGAAGTCGGGGATAAGGAACCCGACAGGATCACGGACCGCGGGGTCTCGGCCTCACGCATTGGGGGTCTTGGCCTCGCAACCAGTTTAGGGCATTGATACGTGAGGTATACCAGATTCCCCAACTTACTGGATGAATGGACTTAACTAATAACTCGGCTAACACGATCGCATCGCATTAGTTAGGGTGGCGACTCGGCAGTTGAGGTCGCTCTGAGGGAATGTTGTCATACGTGATCGTTAGATGGAGTCGCTCGAGGGAGCATTGTGGAGAGGGCACGCATCATATCATTTATCATGCATGCGCATTAATAAGATTAACTAGGTATTTATGATTGATTGCTTTTTATTAAGTTCATATTATAATTGATGTCTGTTATAACTTGAGACTAATAGCACCCACTTAGTTGATCACTCGCTCCCACTCTGGGACAGTGTTTTAAAACACCAACCGACTCTCTCGATGCAGGTGATGTAGATTACGTGGAGCCTAGCGATGCGAACTTCGAGGAGGAGGACGAGTTCTCTTACTCCCAGTTAATGGGCGGGACCTCATCGAATCTGTAGATGGGGCGTTGGCGCAGTGGGCTCAACTCTATTCTTTTGGACTTGCTATTTTTTGTGATTTTGTTGGGTGGCGCCATGTGCGACCCTTTTATTCTTTTGAACATGTATCTAGGAAAATGGTTTCAATTGTCAAATCATTTAGTCTCCGGCTCATTTCTATCAATGTCTCAGAAAAATTAAAGGACAGAGTAAATGTAGGTGAAGATTTTAAGGGGATAGGTTGGGGAGAGGAATTTGGACTTAGGCCTGTTTGGCTAATGATATTAAGCTATACTAAATGGAATTACAATGCCAATCCCAGCTCAAGATTGGGAATGACATGTCTGGAATGAGTGTGGGATAGGACTCAAATTCATTTCACGGGCTTTACTAAATGAGTCTTGCATTGGAAGGTGTAATGTGGGATTTCTAATTCCCAAGATGATGAATTTCTAGGTATAATTGGGAAGGAAGACTCAGGATTTACCCTTAATTGAATACATTCCAACAGGGCATTATAGAACATGGGATGCACTCATCCCAGGGACAATACCTTACACCTACATTTATCGTTACTAAAAAATTTATTTCACCCTAATCCCACCTATTTCAGTTGGCCCAACGGGCCTTAGGAATTTGGTGGACTAAACTAGCTAAATTTCCTAGTTAATCGAATCGAATCTTGCCGTCAAGTTCCCAATATCTTGCCGGGGAATGGGCCGTGGCACTGTAAGACTCTCAGATCCCCTTCTCTAGTGTTACTATTCGCTCTCTCGCTACCCATTCCTAACTCCTTGGAAATCTTACCCTCCGTCTACAATTGTTAGTTCAGGGTCTGGGATGGTTCCTAGTGTCCTAAGTCCCTGTTGCGTTTTCTATTACGTATCCTCTCAAGTCAGCGGACGCGTTAGTGAGTTCATGACCCATGGCCCAATTAATCCCAAACTATTGCTCTGATACCAACTTGTAACGCTCTGGAAATCGGGGGTCGTGCCTACACTTGACTCCCGAGTTCTCGAGTGTCACTTATAACCGATTTTATTGTTTTATGATTAATCAGGCTTAAATGCACAATATGAAATTTCTTGAAGCATGAAACACAACCACAACCAGTCTACTGAAATGAAATAGGTTAAATATATATATATATATATATATATATATATATATATATATATATATATATATATATGTCCAAAAGAATATAAATGGGTCGCACAAGGCGTTGCCTAACAAAATCATAAAAAGAATGTCGTGTCCAAAAGAATAGGGCTGAGTCCACTACTCAGCGATCCAAAATCCCGCCTACTAAGCAGAGGGAGAACCGCCCATCAACTGAAAGTAGGACAGCTCGTCCTCATTGAGACTCGCACCACCGGGCTCCTTATACTCTTCATCACCTACATCTACGGGAGAGTTTGGTTGGTGTTTTAAAACACCATCTAAGAGTGGGAGTGAGTAATCAACTCAGTGGGTGTTATTAGTCTTAAGTTACTCAAACATCAATTATACTATGAATTTAATGAAAGACAATACATTCATGAGCACCTAACTAATCTTGTTAATGCAGGTGCATGAGAAATGATATGATGCATGCCCTCACAACAACACTCACTCAAGTGACTTCGTCTAACGATAGCGTATGACCAACTCTCCTTCATTGCGACCTTGACTGCCGAGTCGCAAAATCCTAACTAATGCAATGCATGAAAAATGTTAACCGGGTATTTAGTTAGTTTAGTTTATCCAGTAGATTGGAGAAACTGGTACACCCTACGTATCAATGCCTTAAACTGGTTGCGAGGCCAATGCCCCCCAACGTGTGAGGCCGAGACCCCGCAATCCTTGATCCCGTCGGGTTTCCCCCATCCCCGACTTCAAGAACATGGGGAGTACTGAAATGTGGGATCGCTCGCGGTCACTACGGGGAGGCGCGTCACCCCAGCGTAGGCTGACAACTCGAACACAGTGTCCTATTCCACCATGTCCGGCTCTCTAGTCAGTGGATCGATTTCAAATGGTTGGCAATGAGCTCTAATGGTTGAAGGGTATTCCAAGTTCCATACAGGTGTGGGCAAACATGGTTAATAAACATGATTGGTCAGTACGTGGACTAGACCTTGCGAGTCCGGGCGTATACAAGACGGACGACATCGGGTACAACGACCCATGTAGTCCAACTACTGTCGCCCATCCGTACTCGCCCAAATCCGTCGGCCTAGCTTCAAGGCAATCCTACCAATGGAGCCACCTTCTCTCACCTCAGTTTTTTTGACCAACCTAGAGATTTAATGGTATTCAGTAACACTTCAATAATTCATGGTTTACCATCTAAACTTAAATAATATCATGCACTCATGCATCAACATAGGAATCCAAATTTTTCTATAAATATAAGTACTAGCAATATTACGAAATGAATGTGCATGTGTATTTGAGGGGTTAGCGGAGAGATCAAGAATTATATATTTCATAGCACAAAAATATAACAAGGGTAAACTTATCATACCTACTACAAGGAAACATGGAACAAGAATACATATATGAGATGAACATGCACTCACCAAATTCATGCCCAAACATGTTTGAGGAACAACAAGCAATACAAAATCATTCATATCATTCGGATAATCTATCATGTGAGGGTTTGACTAGGTTCTCCCTATGCTACTCAAATATTCCACCCAAATACTCATAATCATGAAATTCATGCTAAAATTGGTGCTAGGCCACCTAAGCATAATAGTCCACACCTATGAATTGTTGAGAGCTCTAGGAAACGATCTAGGGTTGCCAAGCTCGCAGGTGGATTCGTAGAGATTCTGAATCAAATGAACTTGCATGTTAGGATTACATGCAACGTCTAGCTCAACACCAAGGATCTCAAGAATATAGGTACTTATCTCTCCAATCGGTTGGAATTCAAATTTAGAGTGGTGGGTGTGGGACCTCTTGAGGAAGAAGGAAGGAGTTGCAAGATTTAAACTCCCTTGGGCACACCTTTCTCTCCCTTCTTCCTTCTCCCTTCTTCCTTCTCTCCTTCTCTCTTTCTCCTCTTCTCTCCTGTTTTTCTTCTCTTGCTCTGAGGCAAATTCGTATGGGGAGAGGGGGTGCCCAAATGAGGCCCTTTTATAATGTTAGATTTGGTGCAAATGACCCCAAGGGTTGGGTTTTTACTATACTAGCTATATGAGGGGGTTTTTCTAGTCTCTAGGGCCCACTATGGGGTGTACATATTGATATATACCGTAGGATAGTTAGCCCTAATGATGATCTACATATAGACATGTTCGACCTGCCATTTGGATGCACCGATTGACAAATATGGTTATAAGTCTGTTCAATGGTCACCGATGGTCGATCGGGGCCGCGGCTATACGGATATGAGTAGGGAAATATCCTTACTCCACGTGTGAAGTTTGGTCGCAAACCGACGGTCCGAAATCCTCAACTTTGCATAAGAGTGGACGACTCAATTCACTTAAGTTTCAGCTCATTTCTTTAGGGTATTTGCACTTCTCATGCACTCGTCCTTCGGCTCAAGTTGAGCAGCTCTGGACAGTACCCTGGTCTGACTCCCGCGATGGGCGTCAAGCCCAGTAAGATGGACATTATTCTATAGTTTTGGAACTAGTGGTCCACCAACGAGCGGTGTAGAGCTTATTCGGGAAATCGGGGCATCTCTGGAATGAATTACGTATTGAGATTTCTCATCGGCAATGATTAGGGTTTGGATTAACTATGTTCTTAGTGTGGCCTATTTATAACTAGTGAAAGTGGAGATTTGGTCATGATTATTCTAAATCGTCGGTTTTAGGCTAAAAGAGTAACGGGGTTGATTTGGTCTATTAGTCAAGATCGGGGCCTTATTCGACTCGGCTTCAATTAGATTTTTAATTTAGTTATAATTGTCTTGATTAATCAGTGGTAGGTCAGTTAGATTTAGGTTCTGTGTGAGCAAATCATGTAACTAAATTTGGTGTTTAAGTGATCGGGCGGATTCGTTGGCTTCTTACGGTTGATTAATCAGACTTGTGCGGTTCTTTACTGGTACCACCCGTGTATAAACTAACATTGAGTGCTAATGGTCAGTAAGTGATATTATAAGTTAATTACAAAAAAAAAATCAAGGATTTTTGAAAATCCAAAACAATGAAAATCCAGGACATTATAGTGGTCCACCTGCTAGTGCATAGGCATAGCATGGAGTGGTGCACTTGGTTTTTTCAGAGTGGGGCCCACCAAAGCCGCACACCCTTTGACTAGAACGCGTATTGCGTCCTACCCCCGCCCGTCTCCAACTAGGAACAGGCAGGAGCTTTGAGTGGCCATAGTGATGTATGGGTTCTAGAGTTGGCCATCAAGTTGAGTTGGACCGAGTTAGGGTTGACCTGACTCGATTCGGCTTTGAAATAGGCATGACCCGAACTCGACTCGACTCGGTAGCGAGTCCAGCATGCCTAAACCGATCCGAGTTCGGGTCTAACCTGGACTAATCCGGACCGAGTCCAACCTGGTCAAAAGCACTGAGTCAATTCGAGTTGGCACCGATTTAGATCGAGAGATGAGATAGGGAGGGAACGGAGAGGAGAGAGAGAGGAGGAGGAGAGAGAGAGAGGAGGAGGAGGAGGAGGAGGAGGAGGAGGAGGTGGTGGTGGCCACCATTAGAGGGAAGATCGAAGCCATCCAATCTTAAGGTGGTTAGATCTATCCCTTGTATTTCTTTCATTTATGGGCTTGGAAGAAGAGGAGGATAAGGGAGGGAGGGAGAGTTTGGGATCGGGTTGGGGTTGCGTGTGGCATATAGGGTTAAAGACACTTAGAAATTAAGGTGTGTGTGTGTGTCCGAATCCGAGTCCAGTCGATTTTGGATCAAATTGAGTCTGACCAGGTCGAGTCGAGTCGAGTTACTGGGTAACTTGAACTCGACTTAGTTTGAGTTAGAATTGGGCGAAGCCTACTCGGTTCGGACCGACTCACCCATTCGATTTGGGTAAGTCAGATCTGAACGAGTCAAATGAGTCGAATCGTCCCATGCACAACTCTAGTTTTATCCACACCCTCCATTCATTTTTCAGTATCATTTTATGAGATATGACCAAAATTTAGGCAGATCCAAGGCTCCAGTGGACCACACCACAAGAAGCAGCGATGATAATGATTCTCACCGTTGAAACTTTTCTAGGTCCCGTGGTGATATTTATTCTCCATCCAACCTATTCATAAAGTTACATACACATGGATGAAGAGAAAACACAAATATCATCTCTATCGAAAACTTCTGTGCACCCAACAAGTTTTCAACTGTAAGAGTTTAATCTCCATTGTGTAGTCCACATCTGTCTTGGATCTGCCTCAATTTTACACTCATATACTAAAATGATAGGAAAAAATGGATGGACAATGTGGATAAGACCTATACATCATGAAGGCCACTCAAGGCTCCTGCCATTTCCCAGACGGAAACTTTGACGGCACCCCAACCCCAACATCCCTAAAGAAATCAATGGTCGGCAAATGATAATTCATGGGCAGCTTACTGAAAAATTTTCAGAAAAGGGAATGGAATATAAACTCTACATTAAGTAGGTACTGTTTTATAAAATCCCTTAAATAAATAGTGGAGCCTGTCACATTCGTAGATCCCAGTCCGTCCAATTGAGCACGCGCGCACTCGAATCCGTTCAAGAAACGACGCGGGTCCACCGCCCGTTAGAGCCAAGAAATCTCCGTCTCTTTGCTTCTCGAGTCCCTTTCTAAGTAATGCATTTTGAGAAAGATACAGTTACGCAATGTGCAGACCGAAGTTTCGTACGCTACGTTCAGCCTCTGAGTTTTTAGGAGTGGAACCCATGATCCATTAATCCGAAACGTTGATGTGGTGGTCCACACCATGGATGGTCCATGTTGGAACGAAATGTCAAGTTCACCCCCATCATGACGATCGCTTGTGCGTACGCGGATTCCGTCCTACCAACGGGCAGGGCTCTGTGGGGCCCACTGTGAGGTAATTGTTTTATCTACGCCGTTCATCACTTTTATCATATCATTTTAAGTTATGATGCTAAAAATTAGGCAGTTCTACAGGTCCAATAGACCACACCAAAGGAAGTTACAATGATAATGACACCCACTGTTGAAACATTTCTAAGGGCCAACGTGACGTTCTTTTACCATCCAACCTATTCGTGAGGTCATGTAGACGTGGATGACGTTAAAACACAAATATCAGCTTGATCCGAAACTTCTCAAGCTCTGAAAAAGTTTTTAATGGTAGACGATCAATCCCCACTTTGTGGTCCACTTAAGCCTTAGACCTGCCTCATTTTTTGGTTTATATCTCAAAATAAGATTAGAAAAGCGTTAAACGGCGTGGATAAAATACTTAAATCAAGCCCTACCCGGACGGATTACTGTCCGAGTGGGGTAGGACACAGTCCACGTCCCGCTTGTGCAAGGAAGCGGATTGCGTTGTAACTCACTAAGGTTAGTGTACTGAGTAAACTCTGTGAGGTCCACCGTGATTTATTTATTTCATCCGATCTGTTCATTCATTTTATCAGATAATTTTATCCATTGAGTCCAAAAATGAATTATATAAAATATTGAAACGGACCACAACACAGGAAACAATTGATTTGAATGTCTACCGTTAAAAATTTCTTAGGGCCATAGAAGTTTTAGATCAAGCTTATATTTGTTTTTATAGTTCATCTATGTCTGAATGATCTTATGAACAAGTTGGATGACAAATAAACATCACTGTGAGGCCTAATAAGGTTTCAACGGTGGAAATCATTATACCCACTGTTTCCTGTGTTATGATCCACTTGATCTTTGGATATGCTTCAATTTTAGTATAAAAAATTAGATGGAGAAACGGATGGACGGCGTGGATAGTCCATGTACATTCAAGGTGGGCCCAATTGAGTTTACTCATATGATAAGAGCCTTCTGAGTAACTCAGTACGCAATTCGATTTACTTGTTGATGCGGATTGCGTCGTACCCCCGCCCGTCTTCAGCTCGGAACGGGCAGCAGCTTTGCGTGGTCACTGTGATGTATGGGTCTTATCCACACCGTCCATCCATTTTTTCGTATCATTTTATGGAAGAAGCCCAAAAAGGAGGTAGATTCAAGGCCCAGGTGGGCCACAACACAGGAAGCTGCGGTGATCATGATTCTCATCGTTGAAACTTTTCTAGGGCCCACCGTGATGTTTATTTCCCATACAACCTAATCATAAAGTTACATAGATCTGGATGATGAGAAAACACATATATCAGTTAAATCCAAAACTTCCGTGGCCCCAAAAAGCTTTCAACGGTAAGAGTTTAATCCACATTTTGTAGTCCACTTGAGCCTTTAATATGCCTCATTTTTTAACTCATATATTAAAATAATAAGAAAAAAGTGAATGGACTGTGTGGATAAGACACATATATCACGGTGGCCACTCAAAGCTGCTGCCCATTCCCAGATAGAGACCGGCGGGGTAGGACGCAATCCGCGTCCACATTAGCCACGTCCGCTTGTCGGATGGGCCCAACTATAGAGAACCATGTTTATTCATTGATACATAATAAAATAAAAGTATGATCCGCTCAGTAGATGTGACTGATTTTTGGACAATGTGGTCCTTTTGACGTACACAACCCAATGCCATGTGACTGGACCCGACGCACTTAAAAATGGATGGGGATTGCGTCCTACAGCCGCCCATCTCTAGCCACGAACTGGCAGTTCTGTGGGTGGGCCCACCGGGATGAATCTGTTTATCCATGCTGTCTATCCTTTCTCTTGTATCATTTTAAAATATGCGGACAAAAATAGTCCGATAGAACGCTCAAGTGGACCACAGCAAAAATAACTATTACATTTAATGCAACTTGCATTAGCATGCTTTTGGGCAGTTAATGCAACCAAGCTTATTATTTGGTGTGGTCCACCTGAGCGTTGAATCTGTCTCATTTTTGTAATCATACTGTGAAATGATATGAGAGAGGGGATGGACGGCATGGATAAACAGATACATCACAGTTGGCCCACCCATAGAACTGTCCGTTACTCACTAGAGACGGTGGGGTAGGTCGCAATCCATGTACCTAAAGTTTCTCCACCGAGCCCATTTGGTAAGTGGATTTGCTGGTGTACCACACGCCGACAACCTAGCTGGTGTAGGTACGTGTCGTGCGTGTGAAGACCATAGCCGACATTCCTCGAGCTCTATGTTGCACGAACGGTTCAAATGGGATCAAAGTTACGTGACCCTACAATGATGTTTTTATTATATCCCTCCGATTTTTAAGAGATTATTTTTTATCCTGAGCTCATGATTGAGTCATATCCAATTATTCATGTTCATCCTTTTTACTGCCATTAATGAGAACCAATCCAAATAGGTTATGCATGATCTATGAAAATATGCACGGTGTATTTGAAAATTTACATGGATGTGTGAAGAAAATTTCTTAGGAATAGATCTGAAACTCATCAAACAATGCCACATCATTGTTTAAGCAATCGATGGAAAAGTGGTTGTGAAGAAGCGGTTACAGGACAGATGACAGATGAAGAAACAGAGTGTAACGCCTAAAAAATCGGCACCCAAGCACATAGACTCCAGTTCCGAGTTCCTAGGTGTTAACTTAATAAAACGCACATTAAGTCCACACACGAATAATCAGAGTTGCGCAATTCAACATAGTAGAACCAAAATGAGGCAGAGATAACAAAATTTAATAAATATATGGCAAACAGTCAAAGTACAATTGAAAAGTTGTGTCCGCCCTAATAAGGATTATACATGTCACAATATACATACCTAAGATGGTTAAAGTGTAAAGTTTTCAGTTTATTTCAAATCTTCCAGAACATAACGGTGGTGGCACAAGCCGATCTAAGCCTACCTGTCGGAGGGCTCGATAGAATCTGCATCAATAATATGCCTGCTTTGTGTTTTAAAATATCGTCCCATGTGGGAGTGAGTAGCTAACTCAGTGGTTCAATTAGTTCTAAGTTACACATGTTATCAACTCAATCAGTGCAGGTAATGATAAAATAAAAAAATAAATATTTTCTAAATACTCTTGTTAAATACGCATATGAAGATATGATATGATGCATGCTCTCACCATTCGACACTCCCTCAACACACAACTCCGACCACCTGGTTCGCAAATGACAACACTTCCTCAACATGCGACTTCAACACCTGTTTCGCCATATTTTAAACTAATGCGATACGATGAATGACCATGTTGGCTAAGTAATTGTTAAGTTCAATTCATTCAGCATATTGGCGAAGCTAAAATACCGACGTTATATCACTAGTCTTTATGTGAATCACGTGGCTTATTGGTACATATAGCGACTCCTTACTTGTGTCCCTTAATCTAAATTTAGGTGTCACCCGTCTATCTCACAAATTAATAATTCCAAAGGTACGGTATAATACCTAAGGGCCTGTTTGGTTTTCCGCAATACCAGCAATTGGCGGTAAAAAAGTAATTATTAGTTTTTTCGGACATTTGAAAATGGCTGGATTCGGACGTAAAGGTGACCCGTCCGAAATGACGGTAATCCGGCGTAAAAGAGGCGCCCGATGTAATATCTCTCTGCCAACTACAGGGATCAACAGTCGATGTAATAATTAGCCTCCCATCAGGTAACGTGGTCTGCAGGAGCACGGCTACAACATTGACACCGGGAAACAAATACTTCATAAAAACGAAACCCGTTCCTCATTTGCATCGTCGGAGGCCAAGATAAGAAACCAGTCACAGCGATCGAGTGGCCCTAAGGTAGACGGCGATAACGTTCTCCTGGCTTTGGCGCCGTTGAATCTAATCTTGTTTTATCTTGTAGAGAAAGTTTTCCTTCTCTTTTCATTCCTCTACTCTGTTTCCATTGTCGAAGGGTGAGGGGTTCGGAGCTTCTCTCATCAGCAGATTCTGCATCACCTCTATCCGATTGCAGGTACATTTTCAGCTTGATTCAAATAAATCACTGCATGTTACTTTCATCTTCTTCATTTTTTTAGGATGATTAGTATGTTATTCGAAAGATTCGGCCTTGCATGTTAAGTCTCTGGTTCTTCGCATCCATGATATTACATCCTGCATGAAGTAAGCAGCCTTGCATGTTATGGGAATCTCATATATTCCAGTTTTTCTGTCTTGGTTACCCCTTGTTGTTACTTCTCTTTATCAGCGGTTCGCTCTCCTGTCTTGGAGTGACATCTTCTCCATAACCTACGGCGAGTCCATAACAGGTATGAAAACTACCTAACTACGGCTGAAAATCGCGTATTCCACTTTCTGTGGTCTTTACCATTTATTACGGAAAATGTTTTCCGCTATCATGCAGCGATCTTCTCTGCCGTCTGCGAGTGATATCCCCCCATCCACTTGTTACGGCAACTTCAGAACAGGTAATCTGTTGGATTCAATGGCTTCATATAGTTATGATGTCTAATGTGGTTAGTGGAAAAGAAGAATCGTCCTGTTCTGGATGTGGTCGGGCCCTGGTGGCCCACATGTTTGACATTCATTCTTCTACAAAAGAATTGTAGGCCATCCAATGTAGTTATAGGGAGCCGATAGGCATTTTCTTCTTCTTCTCCCATAACTTTTACTGTTACTGTGCTGCTGGAAAATGTACAGCCTCCATCCGATGGGTTCAGATGGAGCTCAATCATTGAATAACCACATCCCGGTTGCTAATTTCCCAATCCGAAAGGCCTATGGGACCCATGGTTAGTTGTGATTGTAGCTATCGGATAGAATGTCCAACTCCCGATAGTCTTTCCTTGCGCCTGATGAGTAACTGCTTGATGTTATATATGAATAGCTGCTTGATGTTATACATGTAGCTCCTTTCCAACTCCCGGTAGGGACGTTGGTCTGTTTAAATAAATTTTTTGCCCACTACATGAGTAGTTGCTTCATGTTATACATGTAGACTAATCTGCTCAAATGCTTATGTTTGGACAATCAAGGATCACCTTCTTTCTAAAGCATCATTTTTATGGTAAAGAACACATTAGTGCATTGAGAGCATTGGATCATTTCTCTATGTTAGGATCTTTAATGGTCAATGCACATTAGTTTCTTACAAGTAAGCGAGAGAATTCAAATTGAAGAGAGAGGCTGGAATTTGGCCACTGAAATTGTTGAAGCTCAAATCCCTACCAGTATACAAAAATAAGAATGGTGGAAATAACAGAGGTGAGATGTGTTACATAAAGTATCAATATATGATCCTCAGGCCACAACTGTATGAATGGGGCCAATGTTTCCACTATCAATGGTCTGATGGGTTCAACTCCAAATGGTAGATGTGTTAAAGAGCTCTTAAATTGAAAGATCATAACCATAAATCTGTCCCTTCATAACCATAAAGAACTCTTAAATTACAGATGGAATATTCAGTGGCTCAAATGCTTACATCTGTATTGTTGCTTAACAGTCAACTGGCATCTTATTCTTCTTCTTCATCTTATTTGATTATGAATGTGATACTGACCAATAGAAAATGTTTAACCACTAAATTCTCCATTTCTGTTTATCCATATCTTATCAATGATCCAAATTACTATTGCCTATTATGTGTGTCTTATTATCAGGATGGAGTGTTTTATAAATGCACCCGTTTATCCATCCTATGTATGTTGTGAATGATACGTAAAATGAGCAACTGAGATCAATGCTGATACACCTTTGTCTGATTCATGTAAAGAGAAATGACTACTAACTATCTCGTTCTGTTTACGAAAGATACAGCACCTTAAAATAGCTAACATAAAAAAAAAATGAAAAATAGAAATACAGTTTGAACCAGACTTTCAATATTAAAGATGCATAATGTACATGATAAAGGCAATAGCTGATGTACTTTGAACACCTTCCCATCAACAGGACATAGTTTTCCAACTATTAATCAAAATATTGAACTTTGTATTTCTTGACGAACATTTTACAATTTTCTTCCATTAATATGGAAATATAGCCAAATATTGATGTGGATGATGCTGCTGAATTAGTTTCACTCGGTGTGTTATACAACAAAACAACATAACATGGATGAACGAAGGAGGAAATGGCTGCCTTTGCAGCTACACTTGCTGCAGCAATGACAACAATTACAATCGGAGAATATCGCAATAATATAATATTTAAATCACCTTCGAGGTTCGGGGACTTTGAAAGAAAGAAGGTAATAAATGGAATTATTAGAGCGGGTGATAATGAGTGTGTAACACAACTCCAAATGAACAAGGCTACATTCTTCAACCTGTGCTCGTTTATCAGAGATAGAAATCTCCTTCCAGACGGTAAACATGTATCTATAAAGGAGCAACTTGTCATTTTCCTTCACACGGTAGAGTATAATGTTAGAAACTGTGTCATCAGGCATCGGTTTATAAGATCTAGTGAAACGGTAAGCCGATATTTTAGTAAAGCGGTGGATGCTATTGTCGGCTTATATCCGGAGTTCGTAAAACTCCCAGGATCGGAAACACCAGTCAAGATCCTAGCCAATCCCAATTGGAGTGATTACTTTCAGATATGTTCAAACACATTATGCAATGTTAGCAAATGTCATATACTATATTTGATATCCTGATTATTGAAGGTGAAATTAGGATTGCTTGGTGTAATTGATGGGACTCATATACCCGCCTACGTACCGGCATTGGAAAGTGCAACATACCGTAACAGGAAATGGGTACTCTCTCATAACGTAATGGGTGCATGTACATTTGATATGAGGTTCGTATATGTACTCGCCGGATGGGAGGGCTCTACCTCTGACGCTCCCGTATTACAAAGTGCTTTGACACATTCCATCGATCACTTTACTATCCTCGCGGGTACTGCGTGTCTATATGTTTCATGCTGATTATGTTCATTCACTTGGATTTAGATTGATATTTCTTCATAATTAATTGTAGGGAAGTATTACGTAGTTGATGCTGGTTACGCTCATTCTCCTAGATTTATGGCTCCTTACCGTGGTGTACGGTATCACCTCAATGAATATCGCACTCATCGCAATCCTTCCAATAAGAAAGAGCTATTTAACTATCGGCATGCTCAACTACGAAACGTTATAGAGAGGATTTTTGGAGTATTGAAAGCCCGCTTTCTAATCCTGAAATCTGCTCCACCCTACAACCTTCAAACACAGGTGGAGATAGTCATCGCATGTTGTGTCTTACACAACTTTATCCATATATCTGGAGGAGATAGCTTGGTAGAAGATGAACTTGCATCTACATGTGACAGAGAGTATAGATCTATCACCATGCGATACTAATGTGACACAACGTGAGAAGGACGAATGGGCGATTTATCGAGATAATATTGCAACTAGGATGTGGAATGAATATCATCCTGTGAGTCGTATCGTTTGATATTTGAATTGCAAAATATAATTTTGTACTATGTAATACCAGCACATAAATGTACTCAGATGCCCTACAAGGCCTGTGCTAGAGAACATGATGTTTTTAGATGCTTTTACGAAGATGATCATTATCCCCACATATATATATATCATATTACGTAATTGTGTATTATATTTCAGATTTGGCAAATTATTGTATTCACATGACGTTCTCAATGTTTTATTTGTGGTTAACTGTACTAAATATGTTCATTTTACTATTTGTAGATTATTGAAGTTAATAGTGACAACGAAATAGATCCGAATAGGCAGGCCAACCAGACTACATCAACGAAATAACCCACGCAAGGCCGATGCATCACACCACGAAGGACACCATACAAATACAAATCAAAATCGCTTGATGAAAAGGCTATATCTAGCGGTGTAATGCGCTGGACAAATGAAATGGATGATTGTCTCATCGATACGTTGATGGATGTGGTTACAAACGGCCGGAAGAGTGCTAACGGATTTAAAAAGGAGACGTATAAAACAGTCGTCGAAATAGCGAAGAGTGCACTATGGATATCAGTTCAAGACAAAGGGGGAGATTGTAAGTGCTATAGTTTATATCCCTGTCTGTTGTCAAATTTGTGATGACAAAATTACTATTATGTTATATATAACTTGCTTAAGTGAAGCTCTTTCAAAGATCAACATTCATAAACAAGCTAAGCTCACAACAAGCAAAGCTCACAAGTACAAGGATCAATCGTGAATGAAAGAACTGCTCACAAGACAAGACTCAAGCTGCAAGACTTCAAGAAGAGTTCAAGGCAGTTTGTGCACTTTCAAGATTGAGCTACATCAAGGTTTGATCTACATCAAGACTTCAAGGCTCATACTTCAAGGTCTCAAGTTCCGAATGTTTCAATGTCCATACTTCATGATTGAGGTTTGATTGACCATAGGTTGACCTTAGAAGTAGGTCATTTCGGATACATAAACCAAATGTTTATTTTACATGTGATTGGTCTGTTCTTCGACTAGTCCTAGGTCTTTTTCGACTAGTCCTAGACTTGCTTCGACCCGTTCTAAGAAATTCCTCGACTCGTGAGTTTGTTACAAATTCCGGATAAAATCTGTAGCCTTCGACTAGTCCAGAAATCTGTTCTCGTAGGAACAGTGTCGACCGATCTTCGACCTCGTACTATCTTTGACTCGAAGTCCAAGATTTTTCGGACCTACGACTCGAAGGAAACCTACGACGATCGTAGGTGACCTACGACGACTCGTAGAACGGTCAAAGCATATCCCGCCGGATTTTTCAAATATTCTGTTATGGCTTCGACTAGTCGAAGAGCACTCTGGCATCGAAGACCCGATCTTCTCACCTATAAATAATGCACGAATCTCGGAAGAAATTATCGAATTAATAAAAGTATTCAAGCCAATCTTCGTCGAACTTCCGAGAGATAATTCTGCTCCATCTAAGCTAAGTGTGCTTATTTAATATTCTCTTTCCTTAGCTTTATTTAATTGATTTTGTTTCTTATTCCAATTTGATTTGATAAGAGGAATTATTATTCCCTTTCTTTGGAATCAAAATCAATTAAGGCAAGCCCTATTTGGTTTAATTTAAAGTCTATTAGAATTAGAACCATTGTAATCGAGTACTGAACATTGAACTTGGACATTCAATCATCTACTTTGATTTGGTTCTACCGGGCTGCTACAATGAAGGAGATATTCAGGTATTTTACATATTGTAAATTTCTTTCTATTATTTTGGTTTCTTTCAAGATTTGTCAGAAAAATCTTGTTATATTGGTTATCTGAGGAGAGCCAGGAAAACTCAGAAGTAGGGTTTTTTAATTGTGTAAGCCCACAGACAAAGACACAATTGTAAGGGTTTTGGGTGAACCTGGGAAAACCTATTTTTAGTGAACGCTAATATCCCTTGTGTGAGGATATTAGGAGTGGAGTAGCTTTTTGTGTGGCTGTTGTTTAACAGTTGGTGAACACACAGGCGAACCACTATAAACCCTTGTGTTTGATTGATTTATTCTTCTAATTTTTAATTATTCTTTTGTGGGATGTATGTATGGTGGTGAATGTTGTAATCATTTAATTCAAGCTTTGTGAGAATGTTGTAATAGCTTAGAATTTATTTTCTGCTATTCCTTTATCGCTTGATTTTCAATTTCTTTTGAAAGTTGTTCCAGCAAGGTAGCCCTGCCATTTTTATGGTGTATGGCTGTCCCTAGAACAATACATTTTTTATTGCAATTTATTTCAATTCCATTTGTATTTATTTTTGTATTCCTCTTCGGTTTGAGACTTGATACAAAGATCTTTCTAGAAATAAGGTTGTCCTACCATAAACTCTGTTTTTGGTGTAAGGTTGTCCTTAGAACAACGTTTGTATCAACCTCTCAAGATCTGAATTTTGAGGTTATTTTAATTTACTGCATTGTGATTTACTTTGGCTATCATATTCATTTTAATTCCACTGTTATAAGTTTTAATTTGGCATTGTCTTATTCACCCCCCCCTCTAGGACATATAGCCTGGCCTTTTCAAGTGGTATCAGAGCCTAATAGCTCTTTTTTATTCTTAGATTTAATTCTTGAGCTAACGATTTAAGCTATTTAAGATGTCAAATTTTGATAGCCTTTCAGTCACTAAGCCTCCACCCTTTGATGGCTCCAACTATGCCTATTGGAAAGCCAGAATGAGGATCTTCCTCAAATCAATGGATGAAAATGTGTGGCAAGCCATAGTGACTGAATGGAATCCTCCTATCATGGAAGTTACTGGGGTTGATGGTTCAAAATCAATGAAAGTCACACCATATTACCAATGGACCACTCTTCAGAAAAGTGAGAGTAGTGCAAATGCTAAAGCACTAAATGCAATTACTTGCGCACTATCACCGGATGAGTTTAAAAGAATCATTTCCTGTGATACTGCAAAGCAAGCTTGGGATATATTAGAAATGACACACGAGGGTACTACAATTGTCAAAACATCTACAGTCCAACTCCTCACAACCAGATTTGAAGAGATTCATATGGAGGAAAATGAAATGTTTATGGACTTTTACACTAGATTGAATGACATTGTAAACTCAATGTGGGGTCTTGGCGACAAAATCCTAGAAAGTAAAGTGTGTGCAAAAATATTACGCTCACTTCCTGAACGGTTCAATTCTAAAGTAATCGCGATCCAGGAACTTCGTGATACGGATAATATGAGGGTAGAAGAACTAGTTGGTTCACTACAAACCTACTAGTTAACCTTTAAAGCTCCTAAAGGAAAATCTATAGCACTAAAATCTTCTATATGTAATTACGAAGATCATTATGATTCAGAATATGATATGTCTCTTTTAGCTAAAAAATTTTACAATAATTTCAAAAGCAAGAAAAAGGTTGATTTTCAAAAATCAAATGACAAAAAGAAGTTTAGACCCAAATCTCGAAAATCTTTGAAAGATAGTCAATGTTACAACTGTCCAGAATATGGGCACTTAGCAAATAGATGTCCTAAAAGGGACAAACCCAAGAAGAAGGGTATGTTGGCTACATGGGATGAATCATCTAATTCTCAAGGTTCTTCTGAATCAGAAGATTCTCAAACTGAGTCGGGCAATGAGGTTAAAGCTCTTATGACTCTAGCCAAATTCACATTTTCGGATAATGACTCTACAAGTGAAGAAAATCGAATAGTGAATGTGAAAATGAAGATGATCTTCAAGACGCTTACAATGCCCTATATAAGGAAAGTTGTAAAATTCCTGTGTCAAACTTAAAATTCAAAAAGAAAAGTTTTCTAAACTCAAAAATTATTTTGATTCACTTGTCTTAGAAAAATCACAAATTTCATATTGCTTTGAAAAATCAAAATGCGATTTGGAATTCAAAAACTCACTAATTGTTGATTTAAAATCTGAAATTGAGAATCTTAAAACTGAAGTATCTTCTCTTGAGTTTAAAGGACACATGGAAATATGCCCAAGGTGATCCAAAGTTAGAGAAACTTTTATCCTGGATCAAGAAAATGTGGTGATCGATCCGGGTTGGGCTATGATAAAAATTTACCTCCTAAACAAAAGTATACTCCTCCTATGTTTGTTAAAGGAGAGTCCTCAAACTCAAAAGGGAAAAGTACTTATCAAGTTTTTTCTAAAAATTTAAAAACTTTTCAAAAACCTAGAAGCAGCCATGTCAACTTTAATCAGAAACGAAATCCACTAGCTGAAAAGATAGTTGATTTACTCAAGGAGCTCATAAAATCTAACTCTATAGGTCATTCCTACAAACATACACAAAAGAAGACCAACTATGTTCCTAAACCCAAAACAGTTATGAAATGGGTTCCTAAAGTTACATGCTTGGTTGCTCACACTGCTTTCAAAGCAACAAGTCATTCAAAGTGGTACCTAGACAGTGGATGCTCCAGGCATATGATAGGTGACAAAGCTTTATTCACCGATCTGAAAGATATGACTGATGGTTCATCACATTTGGTGATGGTAGCAATCGCAAGATTATAGGCCAAGGTACGGTTCAACTTTTTAATCTTCCGGTGTTTAAAAATGTTTTATATGTTTGAAGGCCTAAAGCACAACTTGCTTAGTATATCACAAATATGTGATAATAACCATAATGTTCGGTTTTCAAATCAAAGCTGTGAAATACTAAACAATAAGGGTTCTGTAATATTAACTGGACGTAGAACGTCTGAAAATTGCTATATTATTAGTGAATCCAGCTCATCTAATCAAACATGTTACATGGTTCATACAGATGAGACTGATTTATGGCACAAACGTCTTGGACATGTACATTATCGAAATTTATATCGATTGAGCAAACGAGAACTTGTAAGAGGTTTACCCAAACTTCAGAAATTAGATAAAATATGTGGTGAGTGCCAGATAGGCAAACAAACAAAGAACTCACACAAAAAGGTGAATTCAAATGCCACATCTAGACCACTCGAACTTCTCCACATGGATCTGATAGGACCTACCAGAACGGAAAGTCGTGGTGGGAAAAAGTATATCCTGGTAATAGTTGATGACTTTACCAGATATACGTGGGTAGTCTTCTTAAGGTATAAATCTGAAACCCTTGAAGAAGTAAGAAAAGTTCTCAAAAGGATTCAAACTAAAAAATCCTCTCAAATCAGTAAAATTCGTAGTGATCATGGATCTGAATTTGAGAATAGCAATTTTGAGAAGTTCTGTACCGACCAAGGTATATTACATGAATTCTCTACTCCGGAATTGTAGAAAGAAAGAATAGGGTGTTTCAAGAAATGGCTAATGTCATGATGAATAGCATGAAGCTCTCTAAAAATCTTTGGGCTGAAGCAGTCAACACAGCTTGTTATATTATTAACCGAGTATACACTAGCAAAGATAATAATAAAATGGCTTACGAATTATGGTTCAATAAAAAGCCTACTGTTAAATACTTTCGAGTTTTTGGCAGCAAGTGCTATATTTTACGTGATCGTGAAAATTTGGGAAAATTCGATACGAAGAGTGATGAAGGTATTTTTCTAGGATATTCTTTAAACAGTCGAGCTTATAGAGTTCTGAACAAAAGGACTGGTGTGATTCAAGAATCCATTAATGTTGTCATTGATGATCACTTAAACACACCAATTTCTAATTCAGATAATGATGAAGTACTAATCATTGATAAACCCGATACTTCATCGAATCGGATTGATTCTGAGTTGAGGACTGTTAAAGATCATCCAACCACACAAATTCTTGGAAACCCTCTCACCGGTGTTCGCACCCGTAGACAACTTGAGGATATATGTAATTATGTATGTTTTACATCCCAAATTGAACCATCTAACGTAAAAGAAGCTCTTGCTGATGAGAACTGGATTGTTGCGATGCAAGATGAACTCAACCAATTCGTAAGAAATGATGTTTGGTATCTTGTACCAAGACCTAAAGATAAACACATCATTGGAACAAAATGGATTTTTAAAAAAGTCTGACGAATGTGGAAATATAATTAGAAACAAGGCTAGACCGGTGGTACAAGGTTATACTCAAATTGAAGGGATTGATTTCGATGAAACCTTTGCACCAATTAGCACGTCTTGAATCTATCGGACTATTTATATCCATTGCATGTTTTAGAAAGATAAAGATCTATCGATGGATGTGAAAAGTGCTTTTCTAAATGGCGATTTACATGAAGAAGTCTATGTTGAAGAGCCAATGGGTTTTGAAGATTCCAAAAATATTGATCATGTATATCGACTTAAAAAGGCACTTTATGGATTAAAACAAGCACCTAGGGCATGGTATGAGAAACTAACGAAATTTCTTTTAAGTCATAATTTTCAAATGGGATCTGTTGATAAAACTTTGTTTGTTAAGAAACATAATGATCATATCTTAATGGTGCGATTTATGTTGATGATATCATTTATGGATCAACTTGTACTAACTTGACTACCGAGTTTGCAGATTTGATGAAATCACGTTCGAAATGAGCATGGTTGGGGAATTGACTTATTTCCTTGATTGCAAGTAAAGCAACAATCAAGGAATATTCATTTCTCAATCTAAGTATGCCTTGAATCTAATCAAGAGATTTGGATTTGAGAATGGCAAGAATTTTGATACTCCTATGAGTACCACCCTAAAACTATCAAAAGACTCTAATGGTAAAAATGTTGACTCAAAACTTTATCGAGTATGATTGGTAGTTTGTTATATTTAATGCTAGTAGACCCTGATATTTCTCTAAATGTTGGTATTTGCACAAGATATCAATCGATCCAAAAGAATCTCACTTGATCGCGCGAATTATTAGATATGTCGCAAGAACTGTAAATCTCGGTCTCGGTATCCTCATGAAACTAATGTCCAATTAGTTGGGTACTCGGGCTGACTGGGCTCGTAATCTAGATGATAGAAAATCAACCGTGGTGGTTGTTTTTACATTGAAAATTGTCTAGTTTCTGGTTTAGTAAGAAACAAAATTCTATATCACTTTCAACAACTGGTAATGCGTGGTAATGCATGTACACAGATTGTTTGGATGCAACGAATGCTTAAGTGATTATGGAATTAAACAGATTCTATGTTATTACATTGTGATAATTCCGGTGCGATAGCTATTTTAAAAATCCTATTCAGCATTCTCGTACTAAGCACATTGACATTAGATTTCATTATATAAGGGAATTAGTAGAAGAAAAAGTTATATCTCTAGAATATATTCCTACTGAAGATCAACGTGCTGATATTTTCACAAAACCTCTTGATAAAAGCAGGTTCAAAAGATGAAATTTAATCATGGCATGTGCATTTTAAATTGATAATTTATGCCTTCTTGTATAATATTGTATATATTTACTAGATTGAATTTCAATTTTTGTTTAAATTGCAAGAAAAGTGAATTTTTTTGGGGTTTGTACGACCAGTCGTGAGTATACACGACCAGTCGTACTACGACCGGTCGTAGATACCCACGACCAGTCGTGGATTCACTTCAAATTGGGGATTTTTCACTTTCTTCCTCATTTCTTCTTTCTTCTCCTTGGAGCCAAGCTTTGACTCGTCGAACCCATCCTTCAAGTCCTTCAAGGTTAGTGTTCCAAATCCCGTTTTTCTTACATATTAGTGTCCAGATTGTTTCCTTTTCTCTCTTGAAGCTTTCTATTTTGAAAATCTTTGAGATTTGGGGTTTAGATTGTGAAAAATCTGTTTTGATCAAACCCACTTCTCAATCCTTTGCAACTTCTTAATTTCTTGAAATCCTTGTTGCAAATGGCTTCTAGAGGTAGAAAAACTACTTCACGTGGTCCTTCTTCTTCCTCCAGATCGACCGCTATCTCTAAGCGTCATCTTCTTGTTCCTAATGATGATCCATCATATGTTAGGGACATTAGATCTCGTAATGTTATCGTTGAACATCCTGTTGATGTCAATCACATTGCTCCTTTTGACATCCTTCCTATGCTTGAAGCTGTGTTAACTTATTGCATTGGGGTGGGCCTGCATACCGGTCCATTGCCCAATCCATATTTACATGTATTAGTGCATTTTTACAGGATAATTTAACTTTTCAAATTTCTACTAGAGAAGGGCCATTTGACGTTGATCGTCATTTAATTTCAGCCCTTATGAAAATTCCTGTGAATGATGAGGGTATTCCTATCCATAATTTAACCGATAAACCCTCAATGGCTGAAAACGCATGCTCACTAAAGACTTGTGCAATATGGATGTTCAATGGACTCAAAAGGGAATGCGCTCCCGCAAGGTATTTGTTACTCAAATACGAGAATTCTCCACAGAATCTTTGTGTCTAATCAGTATCCTCGTTCGGGTAATAAATCGACTTGACTTCGTTTATGGTTCGTGTTATCCATGCTATTTCAAATGGTACTCGATTTGTTTGCCATCCTTAATCTGTCATTTCATTATTCGTTTCGCCTCCATCCTGGTCATAGTGACATTCCATTTGCCTATTTTATGATGTATTGGCTACTCATATGTTAGTCGATATGCTGTTGATGAAGCACCAATCCATCATCCGATCTTCAACAATACAAATATTAATAAGATGAAGTTAGATCTGCTTCCTGAACAAGGTGGTGGTGGTGGTGGTCCTGAAGAAGCTGGTGTTGACATTAATATGGATGACATTTTTGAGGAACTGGATTCTGACTCAGCAAATGATCCAGATTTTGTACCATCTGATGTTGATGCACGTCTGAGTGCATTAGAGGGTAAAGTTGAGGATATTAATGTTAAGTTGGAAAACATGTCTGTTGCTCATGATTTGCAATTCAAGTACATGCGCAAATATCTTAGGCGCTTGAACAAAGGCATGCACCAACTTGATCCCTCTATTCCTGCTCCTTCATCAAGTTCTAGTTCTGAGTAGTTTTTATGAGACTTTTAGTATGTAATAACTTTATTACTTAGCAATTGTTTGCTTGAGTTTGAGTCAGATTTTATGCTGGATATTTGTTCTTGATGTAATATTTATGCTGGATATATGTGATGCTATCTTGAGTATCTCTATGACTCTTTTGCTATACTCATGTTTTATGCTTACCTCCTCATGTTTACTCTCATGAATTCCTTTATTTAGTTCTTCTTTGTCATATTGTGACAAAAAGGGGGAGAATGGTTTGTTCTTAATGTGATTGTGAGAGGAGTAGCATTGGTTATGTTTCTCAGGGGGAGTTAGGGGGAATATATGTTTGATCTTGTTGAATGTTGAAACTGGTTGAATGTTGAATATTGAATATTGATTTGCATGTATTAACCGGTTGTTTTACTTTTGTTTGATTATGTGTTTTGTCACTAATTTAACAAAGGGGAAGATTGTAAGTGCTATAGTTTATATCCCTGTCTGTTGTCAAATTTGTGGTGACGAAATCACTGTTATGTTATATATAACTTGCTTAAGTGAAGCTCTCTTAAAGATCAACATTCATAAACAAGCTAAGCTCACAACAAGCAAAGCTCACAAGTACAAGGATCAATCGTGAATGAAAGAACTGCTCACAAGATAAGACTCAAGCTGCAAGACTTCAAGAAGAGTTCAAGGCAGTTTGTACACTTTCAAGATTGAGCTACATCAAGGTTTGATCTACATCAAGAGTACAAGGCTCATACTTCAAGGTCACAAGTTTCGAATGTTTCAATGTCCATACTTCATGGTTGAGGTTTGATTGACCATAGGTTGACCTTAGAAGTAGGTCATTTTGGATACATAAGTTGAATGTTTATTTTACATGTGATTGAGTCTTCTTCGACTAGTCCTAGGTCTTCTTCGACTAGTCTAGACTTGCTTCGACCCGATCTAAGAAATTCCTCGACCGTCGTGAGTTTGTTACAAATTACGGATAAATCTGCTAGCCTTCGACTAGTCCAGAATGCATTCGACCGATCGTAGGACAGTGTCGGCCGATCTTCGACTCGTACTATCTTCTACTCGAAGTCCAAGAAAGATTTTTCGGACCTACGACCGATCGAAGGAAACCTACGACCAATCGTAGGTGACTTACGACCAATCGTAGAACGGTCAAAGCATATCCCGCCAAATTTTTCAAATATCTGATATGGCTTCGACTAGTCGAAGAGCACTCTGCCAGTCGACGACCCGATCTTCTCATCTATAAATAGTGCACGAATCTCGAAGAAATTATTGAATTAATAAAAGTATTCAAGCCAATCTTCGTCGAACTTCCGAGAGATAATTCGTGCTCCATCTAAGCTAAGTGTGCTTATTTAATATTCTCTTTCCTTAGCTTTATTTAATTGATTTTGTTTCTTTATTCCAATCTAATTTGATAAGAGGAATTGTTATTCGCTTTCTTTGGAATCAAAATCAATTAAGGCAAGCCCTATTTGATTTAATTTAAAATCTATTAGAATTAGAACCATTGTAATCGAGTATTGGACATTGAACTTGGACATTCAATCATCTACTTTGATTTGGTTCTACCGGGCTGCTACGAAGGAGATATTTAGGTATTTTACATATTGTAAATTCATTTCTATTATTTTGGTTTCTTTCAAGATTTGCCAGAAAAATCTTGTTATATTCCATAAATGTGAGTGCTTGTAATCAGGGTCAAATATTACATATCAGACCCCAGTAATTACCAGATTTTACGTATATGATAATGCTTAATGGAGTATTTTAATTGTATTTTTGTTACAGGATGAAGTCAGGAGCGTTAATTGAAAATTGATGTTAAAGGCATAGATTTCATGATCCAAAGTTTCCAGAGCACGGGATGGACTCCAGAGAACCAATAATGAAGATTTTACACGCCTGGGATTGAGGAAAGCAAGGCAAAGGGGCTCGAAAAGGGTCCGAATGCAAGATCACATGTTTCCCGCCATCCGATCAACTCGAAACTTCATACACGGGATGAGGGCCGTAAATTAACCGTAAATATTAAATTTCAGCCATAGAAGATCTCGGGAAGTGGTCCAACGGCCAGATCAGCCCCTTAATTCATTAAGTGGGGCCCGCTGGATATCTGGATATACATCAATTTTGGTCCTGACGGTGGAAATAATATGAGAAAAAGGATGGACGGTGCAGATTTCTCGAAATCATCACAATGGACCCATATGTATAATGTATGTACATAGTGCACATGTGCACTATCGGAGCACCGAACGCACTTAAGTCGGTCAGCAGCGCTGACCCGACTCCCTTTTCAAAAACGGAAGGTTCCGTTTTCAGCGCCGCGCGTAACGGAAGGAGATCCATTTTTACGGACCGCTGTGGGCCCCACCGGTAGCACGTACGGTTGATCCAAGCCGTTCATCATGTAGAGGGCTTTGACAACTACAAAACCATGTTTTCATCTTGTGCCCATGCGTGTACACGTGTGAGCTACAGAGGTCACAAAAGGGCTACCCGACGATCAAAACTGATCTTTTTGTATTTTCTTCTCTGGGCGCGTCGATGGACGTTCAAAACCATCCATCTTTGAACTAAATCTCGTCCTCTATCTAATGGACGGGGTGGATTTCCCGAAAATGCTTATGTGGGGCCCACCGAGCATCACGAGCCGGACGTGCGAAGGCTTACGCACGTCCGCGAAGAGCCGACTTCCGGCGGTTGTGGCCCACCATCTTCGATCGATGGAAGATCTTATCCGTCCATCGTGTAGAGGGCTTCGAGAGCTACAAAACCATGTTGATATGCCTCGCCCATGCGTACACACGTGTGCGGTGCAGAGGCCAAAAGTTGACTGCCCCGGGACGTTCAAAACTGATCTTTTTGTATTTTCTTCTCTGGGCCGCACTAATGGACCTTCAAAACCACCTATTCTTGACTGAAATTTCGTCCTGAATCCAATGGACGGGGTAGATTTTCCAGAAAATGCCTCTGTGGGGCCCACCGATCACGGCTGTGAAAAATTACACTTCGAGTCCTTCTACGACTCTGCCACCGACCCCAGCCATCCAGCAGCGATAGAAGGGGAGTTGGAAAGTCATTCATAACCAGTGGATTCCAGATCTGGAGCAAGGGAGAGAAGAAAGAGAAGAAAGAGAAGAAAGAAGAGAGAAAGAGATTGTTTGGTTTGACGTTTCTTTTATGAATTTTATTTAATATTTTTATGGATTTTATGGGTCACTAATCTCTCAGGGGCTGAGATGTTGCCCCTAATTTGATTAGGTCTTGTTGTGTTTGATTTACTTTGATTTTCAAGTAATTTTTTCCTTTCTTTAATTGGGCTTTATGGGTTTATATTATTTACTTCTCCATCTATGAACTTGATTAAAGTATATATATGGATGTTGTTTGGATGCTTATTATAGGTACTTGTGTCTGATCAAGAACAAGTTTCCTATAGAGGAAGAAACAGGGTGCTTTAATGAATGTACATTCCATGTACCCGACCAAGGATATGGGATATGTCATTCATTGCATTGCTTAAAGGAATTAGGCCGTTTGTATGCCCGATTAAGGACACAGATTGTGCTTTCTCTGTATAAGTGGTATCAATCTAGATCAAGGTGAATCAACAGACAAAACAAGGTTAGGATAATTAGGGGTGGATTCGAAAGTCCTAGTGCTCTCTCTCTCTGATTAAATTTTCTTCCCTATTCTTAATTAATTGTTTTTCATAAAATTGTGCATAGTAATTCATTCCATTATGGGTTGGATTAGTTAAGGAGAATCATAGATTTGAATTGTGACGACCCGTCCTCGTGGGAACGAGCTCGTAATCCGTACCGGATCTACATCGGAGTCGTATACTTGCGAGTTTAAAAATCATTTAAATCAGGTTGGTTGAAATAAAACATCACCAGCCGATGCTCTTGCCTGCCTAGGCAGCACGGACAAAGACACAATTGTAAGGGTTTTGGGTGAACCTGGGAAAACCTATTTTTAGTGAACGCTAATATCCCCTGTGTGAGGATATTAGGAGTGGAGTAGCTTTTTGTGTGGCTGTTGTTTAACAGTTGGTGAACACACAGGCGAACCACTATAAACCCTTATGTTTGATTGATTTATTCTTCTAATCTTTAATTATTTCTTTTGTGGGGTGTATGTATGGTGGTGAATGTTGTAATCATTTAATTCAAGCATTGTGGGAATGTTGTAATAGTTTAGAATTTATTTTCTGCTATTCCTTTATCGCTTGATTTTCAATTTCATTTGAAAGTTGTTCCAGCAAGGTTGCCCTGCCATTTTTATGGTGTATGGCTATCCCTAGAACAATACATTTTTTATTGCAATTTATTTCAATTCAGTTTGTATTTATTTTTGTATTCCTCTTCGGTTTGAGACTTGATACAAAGATCTTTCTAGAAATAAGGTTGTCCTACCATAAACTCTGTTTTTGGTGTAAGGTTGTCCTTAGAACAACGTTTGTATCAACCTCTCAAGATCTGAATTTTGAGGTTATTTTAATTTACTGCATTGTGATTTACTTTGGCTATCATATTCATTTTAATTCCACTGTTATAAGTTTTAATATGGATATCAGTTCAGGAGAAGCATGTTGGTAATCACCTGAAGACATTAAAGAGACTGTATTTTGAGGTTCGAGACACCCTGAATGCCAATGGGTTTGGTTGGGACGATGATAAGAAGGTAATAACCGCCACCTGGTCTATTCGGTACTATTTTCCATGCTTATGATGATTGAAGCCCTTAAGCTAGACATGGATTGATCATTCATAAGTACACACCTAACTGACCAGAACCCCAAGACCTTGAAACCTATCTCATATCGACCGCCCCATCGCCGCGATCGTGGAGGTACCACCCGTGCGTCGGTATGATACTCCGTTAGTGAGATACGCCCTGAAGAATAATAACCGTATCATGTGCGCATGGCACCATGTATTTCATTCCACACATGTGCACAACACATGTCAAGCACACATGTACATGCCACACATGGGTGAGAGAATCTCTACCCATGTGTGTGATGTCACATACCCATACCTCCCATCTCTCATATGCTCCCCAAAGTCAACATCTCTCCATGCCACACCTCATGTATGACATCATCAAACCATGCCATCTCATGCTTCTTTAATCCACCATTAATTACAAATCATGAGTTAATTATCAAAATTATAGCCTAAGCTAATATTAATCACATTAGCCTAACTTAACTAAAAGTTTATCTATTTCTCTATAAATACACTTCCACCCCTTAGCCTTTCACCATTTTTCTACAATTAGAGAGAGAGAGAGAGAGGATTGATCTTGGTGGGCCATCAATCACATCCCTTCCATCCATCTCAACCATTAATTTCATCTCAACCATCCATCTAATTCATCAAGGTGAGTACACCCACCCTACTCATTCTTATTTTATTTTGTTGTGTTTATGTATGGTAGAGATGATGTTAATGATGATGTGATTAATGGTGTGGATGATGAAGATAGTATGATTGATGGTGAAGATAATTGCAATAATGATGATGATGCTATTAATGGTGGGGATGCATAGGAGAAAACATATAAAATTAATTTATTATAGAGTTCATGTGGGACCCATTGATAGTGAGCCCCACCAAAATGTTTGTATGGCATCCAAATCACCCATCCATTGGCCCATTGGGCTGGCCAAACTCACACACACTTACACGTATAAAAAAAGAAGAAGAGAGAGACACTTCCAGCCATTTGATTTAAAGGGGCAGGGGTTGTGGGTCCCCAACGGGCCCCACACGTGATGTATGTATTTAATCCACGTTGTCCATTTAATTTCTCAACTCATTTTAGCCATGGAGCTGAAAAATGAAGACAATCCAAATCTTAGGTGGCCCACACCATCTAAACTAATGTGTAGACATGGCTAAAGCATATAAAAGCACTTGCTGGGCCCCACCTGAAATTTGGATGCATTTGAAACTTGGATTGGACGCTCCACCATGTGGGACACACACAACAGATGGACTAGATCGTCCTGTTGTGGGCCCCATATATGAGAAACAAAAAAAAAAAAAAAAAAAAACAAAACAAAACAACGTTGACGCTGCAGCATGCAGCGTCTCTTTTGACGTTGGAAAGAGGTGGCCCCACCACAGGCCTTAGCTTGATGTATGTCAAACATCAGCGCCGTGAATTTGATGGGTCCCCTCTTGAAAATGGGTCACGCCAAAAATTAACCATACAAAGAACCTAGGTGGCCCACACCATCTAAAATAATGTGTAATCATGGCTAAAACATATAAAAGCACTTGCTGGGCCCCACCTGAAATTTTGATGTATTCGAAACTTGGAATGACCCCTTAACTTAGTGGGACACACGTAATAGACGGGCTAGATCTCTTGTTATGGGCCCTAAATATGAAATTAAAAAAAAAATAAAAAAATAAAATTGCAACAGCAATGACGCTGTTGCTGCCAGCGTTGCTGCGGCAAGCAGAAGTGAGCCCCACCATAGGCCCCACCTTGATGTATGTCGAACATCAGCACCCTGCATTTGATGGGTCCCATTTAAAAATGGGTCACCCCCAAATTTCAGCCGTACACAGAACTCAGGCGGCCCACACCATAAAAAAAAAATATATATATATATATAATAATACTTACAAAAAAAAGAGATTTGGATCAATCTGATCATGAGGTATGTGTTATATCCAAACCGTCCATCCATTTGGCAAGTTTGTCTTAAGGCTTGAGAAGAAAAAAATAAGATAGATCTAACTATCAAGTGGGCCACACTACAAAAGTGGTAGGGATTGAACGTAAACCATTGGAACCCTTTTTGGGTCAGAAATTTTGGAGCAGTATGAAATTTGTTTTTCCCCTTAATTCAGGTCTTTGTAACCTTATGAACAGATTGGATGGAAAATAAGCGGTATGGTGGGCCCTGTAAATTGTTTAATGGTGAAATCATTATCTCCACTACTGTTTGTGGTGAGGTCCAGATAATATTCGGATATGATTCATTTTTGGATGGGCTATAAAATGATCTCAAAAAAAAAAAAAGAAATAAAATAAATAAATAAAAATAAAAATAGATGAACTGTGTATATGTAATAAATACCTCCCTGTAGCACACATGTAACTTTGATCTCCTTGAACCATTCGTACAACTCGAAGCTCGAGCATGTAAAATCATGTGTTAGGTCCACCTGAAATTTGGATGTATCTGAAACTTGGTCTGACCCCTCAACCAAGTGGGACACACATAATGGATGGGCTGGATTTATGAACCACATCTCTGTGGGCCCAACAAATAATTATGAATATTTAATGGAGGGTAACCCTCTCAACTTGTGTGTGGTATGACCCACTTTGATGTAGGTGTTATGCCACTTAATCCACCATGGTTATGGCATGATTTATGTTTAAGATCCTCATCGTTTATCTATTTTATCAACTCTTTTGAAGATATGTTACCAAGACTTAGGCCCATCCAATGATTAGATAGTCGTACGTTCTGAAATAATGCAAATTAAACTCTCATCATTGAAAATTCATTATGAGCCATCCTGACGATGTATTAGATATCGACCCATATACCGGGTTTCCTTTAAGCCATTATCCCACAGAACAGTCAATCCAACCTGAATTGGACCATACAATACAAGGCTGTGAGAATAAGGACTTAACTATTGAATCCAACCTAAGGCCACCATGGTGTATCTATTTAATCCATGCAGACCATCCACTTCCTCATATCATTTTAGGACTTGGACTAAAATAATCAAAGCAGACCTAAGTCGTAGGTGGGTCACACACAACTCAACTTCATGGGAAATCCCCATGGACTCTACTGCATAGGACCCATTATGAATTTCATTGATATGTGAGCCCAAGAATGTTAAGGCCCATTTTGAGTGAACGCCATGTGGACCCATCAGTGATAGCCTTGTTTGGGCTAACCATTGGGCCTCTTCGATAAGAGTTTGTAATTTTCATGTGTGGAATGTATGATGAACTGGTATGGTAATTTTTGAAGTAATGATGATTAATCCTTTAAATGGGCTGATTGTGGACATCCCTTGATCACTTGGCACTTTTGTTAGAGTGCGGCCCCAAGTAATAAGATCATGATACTTGTGTTTAAACTCTTAAAAATATGTTTAATTATAACAAATATATAAACTCTAGTGGTGTGAGGGTGTGATATTACCTGTTTGGCCCATTGATCATGTGGGTATTTGATGTATGTATAGCCACCTAATCATAGGCAATGGTGGAGTACATGTAGTATACGTAGTCATCTAATTGTATGAATGTGAAATAAGTACAAGGCCACCTAACCGTATGAAATCAAGTGGCATTGATGACCATTCAACAATGTAGATTTGTACTTATCGACATAGATACCACCACTTGAATCACACATGACCAAGTTGTACACTAAACCGAATATGATTTAGGGTTATATTACCCAAGCTAATGCTATCAAGATCCTGGATTTTTATACAATGTGATCTTTAAACTATAAATGGTATGATGAAATGTGGCTCTCGGCCCTTAACCAGGTGACACCGAATATGAATCATTATCTATGTGACGTGCGAAGTGGTTGTAGTATAGGACTTATCATAATTGGTGTAGCCATGTATTCGTGGCCTATGGGTAAGGCCCATTGAGATATATTTCCGGTCCATATGATGAAGCTCATTGTGATGTATTTTCGGCCCATGTGATGCGGCCCATAGTGATGTGTATTAGGCCCAGGTATGTGGTCTACCTGTGAAATAGATTTGAGGCCACTTGCAATGTATTCGAGGCCCATGAGCGAAGCCCAATGTGATGTAATTGAGACTCATGGGCGTGGCTAATTGAGATATATTTTAGGCCCATGGGTTGTGGCTCATTGTGATGTATTTGAGGCCCATGTGTAGGGCTCACCTCTTGAGTATTTGAAGCCCATGGGTCGTACAGCCTGATGTGGTGTATTCATGGCCCATGAGTGAGGCCCAATGCGATGAATGTGCGGCCCTTGTGTGAGACCCAAAGTGATGTATTGAGGACCGATGTGGTGTGATTTCACCATGATGTATGTATTGATATTTATGTGGGTCATTCCTTGGGGGTAATGTTGGTTAAATGTCCACATTGTCGAAGCCGATTGTTAAGGCTAGTTATTGACACCGATTATGAGTATGTGACAACATAGCATTATGATACATGCCCGTACGCATCATCTGCATGTTTGTTATGAGATGTGGTTGACCATTGCATATGTCATTGGGTAGGTTGTTATGAGACTCCCTGATAGGTGGAGGTTATCTCACATGAGCGCACGGTATGTATAGGATTGATGCATGACTGGATTGTATGACTCATGTATCTTGCGTTGTGTGCCCTAGCAACATCGGGGCCGTAGCCTCCACCAGGCATATCGTGGATGGCCGGATGGGACACCGGAAATATTTGGTTCTAGCATCGGGGTGTCATAGATGTCCCTAGGTGAAAATATCTAAACCTCTATGGTCAGGAGATGCCCCAACGTCTAAACCGAGTGGATACATGAACGCTCGAGTGCCAGATACCAGTAAGCCGCATCTCCCACTGTGTCGTGATCGGTTGGGAAGGGGTTGTGGCCTTACCCGCCCAAGGGTAGTGGGCATAGCTAGGCTGAGTTTGACCAACTTGTAATTGGGTCCGCTATTGACATGCTGGGTAGATATTGGAGACTATTGGCCGGGCGGATAGTGAGGTTTCTTACGCTCACTTGGCCTGTGTGTGTTGCTAGGAGAGAGACAGTGTCATTTGGAGTGTACTAAACCCGGTGATGATCCCAGAGAGATGCTGTATCGATATGTGGACTTATTGAGCGGGAGTTGCATACTCATTCATTCATTCATTTACTATTCACTCGGGGTGGTGGTGCGCCTATTTTTTGTGTGTACCTTCGCAATGGCCAGGATTTCGGTTGGGGCGCGCGACTAACCCGAGATCGGAGTTTACCACATTGAGTCCGACTATCCAAATTAGGTATGGGACTATTTTGGATAGAAGTCCCTGTGATGACCCCATAGTCTGCGATACTACGTACCACCATCCCGACTTCACTCCAAGGATAGTCATTTCATTCGCACCACATATTGTGTTGCATCCTCGACATCCGATATTTGACTCTTTATAACTCCTCATTTACATGCTGATTTATATTGCGTACTCTGATATTGTATGACTCATGGACTTGTCAGTATTTTCGATATTGTATAATTACGGCATGACAATATGATGATGATGACGTGATTACGGATGCATGTAATATGGTTATGGCTATGGTATGATTTCCTTGTAGTACATTTATCTTGCCTGCTTGTAGGACACACTGCACACACGTGTGTACTCACTAGGCTTTTTGCCTAAGCCTCCTATTTTCCATTTTTTTCAGGGTTGGAGTAGCTTGGAAGACTTAGCTTTCTCGATGCATTGCATTTATTATTCGATTTGGCAATGTTGACGTTGCGTATATTTTGTAAAGCATTATACTTATAACCATTGGGACTTATGATGAAGAGAGTTGCTTGGTAGTTTGATCATGGGTCTTCATGCTCAGGTATTACTATGTATAAAAAAAAAAAAAAAATTTCGGTCAAAAATCTTCCTTGTGGTGCGCCGAACTCGGGACTTGGTGTATGGAAGTCGAGTGCCGAATTCGGGGCATCACGGAAGCTGTCCGTCCCCAGGTTAAGAAGGTAATAACCGCGCCAGATGATGTGTGGGATGATTACATACGGGTAAGATTGGTAAATTATTCATTTATATTGTCCACTTTATTCTCGAATGGTGTTAACAATTCTTCAATTTTTTCTATGTCCTTTGCAATAGTCACATCCCTATGCGCAACATGTCCGCGGTAAACCTGTGCGAAGGTATGATGACCTCACGTACTTATTTGAAAATGACCGAGCTACTGGATTGCATGCTTCGACGGAAAATATGGGATATAAGATGCGTTCAAGGAAGTCTCACGATGACGATGATACACCGACGGGATCGGTTGATCTGAATGACGATACACTTGTTTTATCCAGTGAGGAGATGGGAGACAGTGGACATAACATCCAGTGGTCATTTCAAAGTCATGACGGTACTTATGTTGCAAATCGTAGTCTGAATCTCAATGGCAACACATCCGTGAACACGGGCAGCACAAACAGTTCCAGGAAGAGAGCCAGATTGGAACGTCCTTGCGACGTCATTGGCAAACGGATGAGTGATGTTGCAGAAGCTGTCAAGTCAGTAACTATAACCATACAAAAAGGGAAGGACATGATACGTATAGAGCAGATTGTACCTGCACTGGAGTAAATTGAAGGCCTCACAAGTAACGAGATCCTACCCGCAACAAAGATCCTATCGAAAGATTAACAATAATCTGCCTCATTCCTTTCTCTTCCTGAGCCTAGGAGGCTGGACTTTGTGCTGATGCTGCTTGCACCAGATCAGTCTTCTGACTGATCACAGATTCCCTGCCCTTTTCTGTTCGCAACATGGTTGATATGGCTGGACAGCCAATGTGTTTTTTAGTTAGTAGTTTATGGTTTTCTGCTGCTAGTGAAGCATACTAGCTCTTCAGATGTTGTAATTTTTGGATTATATGGGGGTTTTCTGTGTTTTTTGGGGATATTCATGTTCGATCACTGCTTAATCATACGAATGTCTGTCAACCTGCTTATAATCTCCCTCATATTAATTGCATGTTTGATGTCATGTTGTTGACTATGATGGTTATATGTACACAACGATACAGATACAGACACAGGTATGTCAATTTCAGTTTCACTCCATCTTTCAGGTATTGAATCATCTTTACATAAATTGAAGAATTGGTTATATAGTTACATTGAAATTTCAATTGTTCATATTACTATGTTACAGTACTAAAACCATAGATTTGATGTTATTTATGATAATTTTGTTATAGGTGCAGATGGGTAAGAAGATATCTTTTGAAGAATTGCCTATATAGTTATATTGAAATTTCAATTGTTATATTACTATGTTACAGTACTAAAACTATCTGTTTGATATTATTTATGATAATTTGTTATAGGTGCAGATGGGTAAGAAGATATATGTTGTTTTTAATGGACGGCAGCCAGACACCTACTACACATGGGAAGAGTGCCGGGCAAATGTCGATGGCTATTCAATGGCCCGCTTTCGGGGATACAAATCGACGTCTGAGGCTTTCTTTCAATGGACATCGTATTGTGAGTCTTTGTAGCGTAGAAATGCACCTGAACTAGTTGTCGAGCAGAACAGGACAATCATATGGTGAATGATGGACTGGATTCCGAATGTAGTTACTCGTTCCCTCCGGCGACTGCCCCATCATCATACAGTTTCCGGCCTTTCAGCGAAGAATACGAGAAATAGCATGAAGCTCTGGAAGATACACCAGAGTCACTTCGGGCACTGATACACCTTATCGTTGGCTGCATGGTTTTCATTATCACCATTCAGATCATATACTGGCGTTAACTGAACTGGCATGTTTGATGTGGATATTTTAAATTCCTGTTTTTGTTTTTTCTTTTGTCGGGAAACTGCTTAAGATCGACTGTTTTGGACGTTGCCTAGGATGTTGACAGTACGTCCTAATGTTTGTCTGTATGTTATGTCTTCTTCATTTCTGTTTTGCAATGTTTAGAATAGCATGGGTTTTTTACCTTACCTATAGTGGGGTAATTGGGTACGTAGATGTGCCGGTGTATTTTTGATTTGTTATAGGGATTAGGTGAGGTGACGGACTTGTCTAAGCTGCTGTGACCTATATGTCATAATATGCATCTTTCACGTTCATGTCTTTTTTCGGATCATTTTCGCCTTTGACATGAGGTAGATTCAAATATCAGGTGGATCAGATGGTAGGAATATGAAGATGGCGGTAATTGACCGATATGCTGTCAGAGAACATACCGGTATTGAAGCTGATATTTGGTTATAGTTCGTTTATCCACGCTTAGGTGATTGACCAGTAATCGGTCCGTGAAGAATTGTTTAATTATATCGAAAAATTGATAAATACGTATGTACGTAAGTATATCTCTTATGGGCACAAAAGTACATACATTCATATGGGCCCCACATGTACCCCATCACTGCGTGGTACTTGGATTCATCCTAGATAGTGGGTCCCAGCATGTCACGGTGACCGCTGTCCATCTAAAGTTTGAAAATGGCTGCAAAATACAGTACGCATCCATGGTGCATACTGCTGTCGAAATCAAACACTGGTATGCAGTCGTTGTAGAGCTGAACTGCTGGACACCATACCATTCATTTGTGATGACAGGATTATAACAGTGCACACCCAAACACAGGATTAGAGAAAGTCTGCCTACTACACTGTTACATATCAGGAAATCAAGCGTGGGATAGCAGTCAACTGGAATTTACCCAATCATGGTTATTACATGTAAATTGTAATTAATGCTTCTTTACTGCCAATTGATGGTATTACGAAAAACCAAACAGGTCCTAAATACATGAGGATCAACCCGGTATGGGTTGTCATCCAAACCGAGTATGATCATTCAGTTCTGAGGTGTGGGCTTGTCACATAAAACAAAAAATATATAAAGGAAAGGGCTTGTCACCTAATTCCATTCACACCCGGGTCGTTCGAACAGTACTCTAGCATGGAATCATCAGCTGGGTAATTTGACATGGGTCATTCAAACAATAATTTATCACCTCCATCAGCACCCATCAGATGAGTAATTTGACAGGGGCCATTCGAACAATGGTCTATCACCTCCATCAGTGCTCACTGATTACTACGGGGAGACTTGTCACCCCAACGCAGGCCGACAGCTCAGACACAGTGTCCCATACCACCATGCCCGGCTCATGAGTCTTAGTAGGATCGTATCACACTAACAGTTATGAATGTACACATCCATTAGGAACGGGGTATCCTAGATTCCATTTAGTCGTGTCATACATTGTGAACATACATGATCAGTCAGCTAGTGGACTAATTAGATTGAACTAAGAGAACCACGACGCAGCCAACATTGGGTGCAAGCATCCCGTATAGTCCAGATACTGTCGGTCGTCTGTGTTTAACCCGGATCGATCGAACAAGCCTATAGTGGCCGCATTAACTTGTGCCACCCCTCGGTTTGGGCGATTTACCGACTGACCTAATTCCTAAGTAATCCTAAACATCACTAAGAGCAAACAGTTCATCAGAAAATCACATTAAGATTTCATATGAAACCTAAATTTAACAATACAACTACCTATGCATTTCATCGAACATGTGAGCATCAATAGAAGCAACACACTTAAGCATTTTATCGAACATGTAAGCATCAATGAAACAACATATCTACTTAGGCATTTTATCAAACGTGTGAGCATTAATAAAATCCAAACATTCACTTGGACATTCCATCAAACATGTGAGCATCAACAAAATAACACATTCATTCACTCAGGCATCTTATCAAACATATGTGCATCCATAACCAAGTAATAACATGTGTTCTGATCAAATTAATGTGTGAACATGTTAGCATCCACTAACCTATTTACAAATAATAAAATCATTAACTGACACCCTCAAGGGTCTATAAATGGAAACCTAGAAATAATTTTCGCACCTTAAGATGGAATATCCGATTTTGAGCTCCTAGGGTTAAAGATTTGGAAAAAATCATAAATTCTTATATAAACACCAAGAACTATATGAGATTCATGCAATTCATTTTAGAAAAACCTAAGTTATGAAGTAGGATTTGTTTCTTACCTCCTAATCGCAAGCAGGGTGGATTCGATGGAGGAAAATGATCGAGGCCAGGGCCTTGGTTGGAGGAGACCGATAAAAGGAAGCACGAAAACCTCCAACTCGTACTCTCACTCTTCTTCTTCTTCTTCTTCTTTCTCTTTCTCTTTCTCTCTTTCTCTCCTTTAGAAAATGTAAATTCGTATGGAGAGATGGGGTGCCCAAATGAAACACTTATATAGTGCCAGATTTGGTGTAAATGGCCCTAAGGGCAGGGTTTTTACTATACTAGCCCTATGGGAGGGTATTTCTAACCTCCAGGGCCCACCATGGTGTGTACATATTGATATACACCATAGGATAGTTAGCCCTAATGATGATCTACATATGGATATGATCAGCCCGCCATTTGGATGCGCCGATCGACAAATATGATTAGAAGTCTATTCAACGGTCACCGATAGTCAATCGGGGCCGCGGCTATACAGATATGTTTGGAGAAATATCTTTAATCGGTACCCCAACTTTGGCCATGAATTGATGGTCTGAAAGCTACAACTTTGTAAAAGAACAAATGGACTTATTTCATTTAGTTTCAGGCTTTAGCCTATGGTATTTGCGCATTTCAAGCACTCGGCCTTTGGCTGAAGTTACGCGGTTCTGGATATTATCTTGATTCTTCACCAGCGATGGACATCAAGCCTAATGAGACGAACATTATTCTATAGTTTTAGAACTATTAGCTCACTAACGAGCGATTTAGAGCTTGTTCGAAAAATCGGGATATTTTTAGAATGAATTAGGTATCAAGATTTCTTGTGCGCAATTATTAGGGTTTGGATTAGCTAAGTTCATAGTGTAGCCTATTCGCAATCAGTAGAAATGGCGATTCGATTATAATCACTCTAAACCATCGATTCTTAGGCTAAAAGGATACTGGCTTAGTTTGGTTTATTAATTAAGATCCGATCCTTAGTTATTTGGACTTTAGGTGGGTCTTCATTTAGTTGTAGTTTCCTTGATTAGTCAGTGATAGGTCAGCTATATTTGAGCCCCATTTAAACAAATCATATGGCTAAACTCGGTGTTTAAGTGATCAAAAGGATTCGTTGGCTTCCCACGGTTGATTAATTAAATTTGTGTGGTTCTTTACTAGTAACACCCGTGTATAAACTAACATTGAGTGTTAATGATCAGTAAGTGATAATATAAGTTAATTATATTAAAAAATTTAAGGATTTTTTTGAAAATCCAAAACAGTGAAAATCCAGGATGTTACACAGAGAATGTCAAGTAGTGGTGAACAGTTATAGCAATTGTCAGAACATAAGAAGAATTCATATAGTAGAATTAAGGTTATAAATAGCTAAGTAATTAAACAAGAAAATATATCTCATGCCAACCAAATCAAACCACAGTGTAATTATTAGTCTTTTACATTCCATAATGTAATTATTTACTTTTTTTACCAAGTAAATTATATTCATTAGTGTAATCATTTACTTTTTGCCCATTATTTACATATCCGTAGCGTGATTCGTAGCATTAATCAAGTATATGGTAATTATAGTTGTAATTTGAGTCTACGCTTGCATGTTAGATTAGTTCTCTTCATGACCCACTTTAATAATCCCCTTCTTATTTCACTTTATCTACCTTGAAAAGTCCTTTTGTACGTAAGCCAAATATGTAACCCATCATTAGAGGATAAACCCCACTGTATGAATATCGCTTGATCTTATTTATACATTGAATGAGTGTCTGAATAGGCGGCCGATCTCATCAAATATTGGTCATATACTACGTGTTCGCCTATCTCGATGCTTGGGGTCATAGTTGTTCAATTTGAATTGAGCCTCAATTTCAATTCCGACATGCCCACATACATACAATCGAAAATAAAGCAACAACAATCTAAAACTTGAGTGGCAACACCACAAATAGTAGTGGAGATAATGATTTGCACTATTAAAACATTCATAAGGCCTGTCATATCGTTTATTTTTCATACAATCTGTTCATAAGGTCACACATGTGAGACCCATATCCTAGCCCGTACCATTCCGTAGGCTTCTACGGTCCTCCCGGTCGAATTTCGGTGACCCGCGATCTATTATTGATATTTGCACGTGACCCTAAGTCGTATCCCGTATTCCAGAGTCAACTCGACCTGAGACTTGTACCCTTGCGACCACGCCGTCACCGCGTTTCCAACGCCGCGTCTCGTGCGCTGATGTGATACTCAGGCGAGGAGATGTGGGCCCGCGTTCAGTTCAAGAACACGTCACGCGTTGTAAAACCTAAGAGAAATATCCCATCAATCACATCAATCAATTAAGTACCATATCACATCATGTCAAGTACCAACACCTATCCCTCTCTCACCTAAAGTCAACTCTCTCTTACAACCAAGTATACCCATCACTTACTCACCCATCACACCCCGTCCAAGCTTCCATGGAGAAGCTAGTGTGGCCCACCTTCCTACCTTCCATCTCCACCATCTAAGTCCAATCTCGACCATTGAAAATGCACCCCTTGGAGCTCTAGATCGCATCGGTGGAAGGAAGAGTCCAAGATCTAACGGTGGGTGTTCATTTCATTTGATTTTGATGTAAGGTTCACATGATTTGGGACCCACTTGATGTATGCATTGTATAGGGAGGGCCTATAGTGGTGGGGTCCCTCCCCTTCACCGATTTCTCTCTCGTTTTCTCTATCTCTCTCTCTCCCTCCTTATTTCTTTTTTTTATGTTGAAGATTATATGTGTGTGGCCCGCCCGATGTGATCATTCATCTAGATTGTCCAAATTGTTTTTGGGGCGTCCAGCAGATGAGGCCCGCCTTGCTGCCCATTTTAGGCCAGTTAGGATGGAGGGAACCAACAAATATCACCTTGGTCCGTGTGGACCCCATCTTGATTCATGTATTTTATCCCAACCGTCCATCTAATGGTATGACCCACGATGATGTATGTGTCTTATCTCCACTGTCCAGTGATCTGGACGGTGGACGCCACCATGATGTACGCTCATCCACACCATCCAGCCACGTGGACGGTGGATCCCACCACGAGGTATACGTTATATCCCACCATCCATTCATTTCTGGTGGGTCCCACACGTGTGGACCCACCTCTGGCATATGCATTTCATCCAAGGGGCCCCACGTGATGTATATGTTTTATCCAGGACACCCATCCAGGGCTGGACTCTGGATCAAATTATAATGTAATATTATATATAATATAACATATATATATGTGTATATATTCATGTATATGTGGTGGGTCCCACATGGGACCCACCTGCTGTGAGTGGATTGGATGGTCCATCACCACACCAGTCATATAGCTGGTGTACATACGTTAGCAATTCTATGGGCCCCTCGTGATGTATGTGTTCATCTAGGCCGTTCGGTCATGTACCGCACCTAATGTGTGTGCGCTCACCACACACGTGGGTCCCACATGATGCCGATGAGATATCCACACCGTCCAATCTTTGGACGTGTGGATAACGTCGTAATATATGTGTTCTCCAAGCCGTCCACCTGTTTTGCCATGTGGGCCCCACCGTGATGTATTTATTTCATCCACACCGTCCAGATGTGCTGGATGGTGCTGGACAATGTTTGGACAGTCCTGATTTACATGAACAATGTTTGGACAGTGCTGATCATCATTAATGAGCCATGTGCCCCATGGAATGATAGTGTACAGTGATACAATGTTACACCTACAACTATTGAAATGATTTTTTTTTGGTGTGGTCTAAGCCCACTTGAGACCCATTAGTGCGGCCCATCCATGGGGCCCATCTGTCTTGTATTTAAGGCCCATGGGATAGGGCCCACCTACCTTATATTTAAGGCCTATATGATGGGGCCCACCTACTTGAATCTGAGGCCCATGGGTAAGGCCCATTGTGATGTATTCGAGGCCCATGGGCAAAGCCATGTGATGTGTTTATGGCCCATGGGTTGAGGCCCATTGTGATGTATTTGGGGCCCATGGGTCATGGCCCATTGAGATGTATTTTCGGCCCATATGTCGTGGTCCATTGTAATGTATTTCCGGCCCATTGGTCAGGCCCATTGTGATGTACTTCCAGCCCATTGCCCATTGTGATGAATTCAAGACCTATGGGCAAGGCCCATTGTGATGTATTCATAGCCTATGGGCAAGGCCCATTGTGAAATGTATTAGGCCCATGACGTGTGGCTCTTTTGATGTATTTGAGGCCCGTGAGCAGGGCCCACCTGTTGTGTATATGAGACCCATTAATGCGGTCCACTTGATATATATGAGGTCATTGGTGCGGCCCATCCATGAGGCCCATCATGATGTATTTTGCCCCATGTGTGAGGCCCACCTGTTTGTATTTTTGGCCCATGTGATGGGGCCCACTTGTTTTGTATTTGAAGCCCATATGATGAGGCCCGACTTGATGTATACGAGGCCCTTTGTGATATGTATTAGGCTCATGTCACTTGGCCCATTTGATTTATTCGAGGCCCAAATACATGGCCCATTTGATGCATATGAGACCCAGGTGTAGGGCCCACATGTTATGTATTTATGGCCCATTTAGTAAGGCCCACCTGTGAAGTATATTTGAGGCCCATTACGATGTATATTAGGCCTTTGTGTGAGGCCATAAGCCCACTATATATATATATATATATATATATATATATATATATATATATATATATATATATATATATATATATATAACCCTGAAAATCGGGGGTCATGCATACGCTCGACTCCCGAGTTCCCGGGGTCACTTATAATCGATTTTCATTAATATGCATTTAATCGGGTTTAAATGCGCAGTCTGGAGTTCCTGGAACATGAAGCACAAATGCACCTGTCGACTGAAATGAAAGAGAACTAGCATATATATATATACACACATATACATGACTAAGAAAAATAATAAAGGGTCGCACATGGTGTCACCCAACAAAATCACAAAAGAATAATGTCCAGAGAGAATAGAGCTGAGCCCTCTGCGCAGCGATCCAACGCGCCATCTACAGGTCCTATGAGAGCCCGTTCATCAGCTGGAAGTAAGGGAACTCGTTCTCCTTGAGGCTCGCATGACCAGGCTCCACGTAATCTGCATCACCTGCATCTATGAATGGGTCTGGTTGGTGTTTTAAAACACCGTCCCAGAGTGGGAGTGAGTGATCAACTCAGTGGGTGCTATTAATCTCAAGTTATCATATGCATCAATTTAAATATGGTCTTAATGAAAAGCATACAATCACATACATCTAAGAAATCTTATTAATGCGCATGTATGCAGCATGATATGATGCATGCCCTCACAACAACGCTCCCTCGTGCGACAACATCTAACGATCGCCAATGCCAACACTCCCTCAGTGCGACCTCGACTGCCGAGTCGCTACCCTAACTAGTGCGATGCGATGCGATCGTGTTAGCCGAGTTATTAGTTAAGTCCATTCATCCAGCAGGTTTGGGAATCTGTCACACCCCACATATCATATGCCCTGAACTAGTTGCGAGGCCAAGGCCCCCCAATGCGTGAGGCCGAGACCCCGCGGTCCTTGACCCCGTCGGGTTTCCCCCATCCCCGACTTCAAGCACATGGGGGTGCTGAATGTGGGGTCGCTCGCGGTCACTACGGGGAGGCGCGTCACCCCAGCGTAGGCCGACAGCTCGAACACAGTGTCCCATTCCACCATGCCCGGCTCACGAGGCTGTGGACCATTTCCCAGTGGATTATTGATGGGCTACCTCGGTTGTAGGGTGTCACAGGTTCCATACAGATGTGAGCAAACAGGGTTAACAAATCATGGTTGGTCAACAGTAGGCTAGACCGCACGAGTCCAGGCGAGTACATGGCGGTACGACATCGGGTGCATGCAACCCATGTAGTCCAACTACTGTCGCCCACACGCACTCGCCCAAATCCGCGGGTTTAGCCTCAAGGCGGTCCTACCAACGGGACCGCCTCAACTCTCCTTGCTTTCTTGACCAACCCTAGGGTTTGGATGGTGGTCCACAGCAAGTCAACGGACAGGGTTATCAACTGGCAAAATCATCATCACGTTCTCACACACCCACATACAATTCAAATTTATCTACTAAGCAGACTATCATGATTTATAAGTGATGGTGCATGTATGTTGTGTGTGTTAGTGAGGAAGTTGCTCACTTCCCACAACTCATGGAAAACAAATTTACATAGGAAATAATTAAGGCATGCATGCTATAGGGCAACATCATAAGAGCAATCCAACAAGACATCAACAAGTAATCAACAAATTTACACCAAGTCATGTAAGAAGCAAGAACAAATATCATATGAGGAAATCAATTAAAACATATAATTCCACACCACTCCAACAAGTATGAAATCCTAGGTTTTTCTCTATATTCTCTAATTACATCAACCAAGCAATCAAAATCATTAACCTCATATTGAAATTGGTGCTAGACCACCTAGGAGTAATAGTCCGCACCTATGGATCGTTGGAGGCTTGAAAAACGACCTAGAAGCGCCAAACTCGATGTTGATCGGCCGGAATCCTAAGACAATACACTTGCATGTTAAGATTTCATACAAATCCTAGCTTAACGCAAAGGATTACAAAAAGGATGGGTGCTTACCTCCCTAATCGGAAGAAAAGCGCTTGCATTTGTGGATATGGGGTTTCTTGAGGAAAGGGAAGAGGGGTTTCTAGATCTCACCTCCCTTTAGCCCACCTTTCTCTTCCTGCTTCCTTCTCTCCTTCTCTCTTTCTCCTCTTTTCTCTTCTTCCTCTCTTCTTTCTCCTTTTTCTCTCCCTAGGGCAAATTCATATGGGGAGAGGGGTGCCCCAAATGAGGCCCTTTTATAAGTCAGATTGGTGAAAATGCCCCCAAGTGCTAGGTTTTTACTATACTAGACCTATGAGAGGGTCTTTCTAAGCTCTAGGGCCCACTATGGGGCATAAGAGTCGACACCCACCGTTGGATAATTGGCCCTAATGATGATCTACGTATGTATATGATCGGCCCGCCATTTGGATGCGCCGATCGACAGATATGATAAGAAGTCTATTCAACGGTCACCGATAGTCGATCAGGGCCGCGGCTATATGGATATGAGCAGAAAAATATTCTTACTCCATGGGTAAAGTTTGGTCGCAAACCGACGGTCCGAAATCTTCAACTTTGCATAAGAATGGACGACTCAATTCACTTAAGTTCCAACTCATTCCTATGGGGTATTTGCACTTCTCATGCACTCGTCCTTTGGCTCAAGTTGACCGGTTCTGGACCGTACCCAGGTCCGATTCCCGCGATGGATGTCAAGCCCAATGAGACGGACATTATTCTATAGTTTTGGAACTAGTGGTCCACCAACGAGCGGTCTAGAGCTTGTTTGGATAACCGGGGCAGTTCTGGTGGCCCTCTGACCATGAAACTTATAGGATAGGTGCTCCATGGCCCGATGAAGGGCCATGCAAAATTTGAGGGCAAACGGATGTGAGGTTTTACCGCAACGATCCGATTTGTGATCAACGGTCACTATTTCACGATCGGGTCCCAGAATTTTGTGGGCGGGTGTAGAAAAATACATTAGACCCTCATCATAAATTATAAAAAAATTCGACGGCTGAAATGTCTTACATTTCAATTTTATTTACACGTGCCACATTCCAATTCTGGCATTGGTGGGGCGCATCTGGCAAGTGCTTCCACTTCTGGGTGTCCATTGGGTCCGTGATCCGTGATGGTCCCCAAGCCGGTGAGATCTATGCTCCCTTGAATTTTTATAATTTTCGACCTTCTCATGTCGCGGTATAGCCCGCACGGCTGTCGCTAAGTGTAAACGGCCATCCGGCTTGGAGGCCCGCACTAGGTTCTATCAAGGCTCGTTTGGCCTAATCAATTGGGTTAATCTTGGTCTAACTTATTTGTGATACCTCACTATGAGTAGCTTAAATGAATGATCTTGTGGCAAATCCTACATGGACGTCCCAGGACACTGTGCTGGCTTAAATCACAAAACTAGACTTGAGGTTTACGTGATCGGGCGGATTCGTTAGCTTCCTTCGGTTGATTAATCGGATTCATGTGGTTCTTTCTGGCTTCACCCCTGTATAGACTAACATTAAGTGCTATTGATCATTTAAGTGATATTATAAGTTAATTAATAAAAAAAATTCAAGGATTTTTGAAAATTGAGGCCATAAGCCCACTATATATATATATATATACACTTGACCTTATGAAGGTCACTCCTTGGAAGCAATGATGATTAAATGTCTACATTGATGGGCGATGATGGTTAAATGTCTACATTGTGACCTTCCCTTAGGCCCTTTGTTAGGTCGATTATTGAAGCCGATTCCGATTGTCGATACTGATTCCGATTGTTGAGGCCGATTCCGATTGTCGAGGCCGATTCCGATTGTCGAGGCCGATTTCGATTATCAAGGCCGATTCTGATTGTCGAGGTCGATTGTTGAGGCTGATTCTGATTCTGATTGTCGAGACCGATTGTTGAGGCTGATTCCGATTTTAATTGTCGAGGCCGATTATCGAGGCCGATTCCTATTGTCGACACTGATTCCGATTATCGAGGCCGATTCTGATTGTCGATACTGATTCAGATTATTGATTCTGATTCCGATTGTTGAGGTCGATTCTGATTCTAATTGTCGAGGCCGATTGTTGAGGACGATTTTAATTCCAATTGTTAAGGCCGATTATCGAGGCCGATTCCGGTTGTCGAGGCCGATTTTGATTGTTGGGGCCGATAGTTGAGGTCAATTATCGAGGCTGATTTCAATTGTTGAGGTCGATTATTGAGGACAATTCCGATTCCGATTGTCGAGACCAATTCTGATTGTTGAGGCCGATTGTACGGGCCGATTGTCGAGGTCAATTATCGAGGCTGATCCTGATTGTCGAGGCCGGATATCGAGGTCAATTGTTGAGGCCCAATGTGATGTATATGCAGCCCGTATTTGAGGCCCATTGTGATGTATATTTAGCCTGTGTTTAAGGCTCAATGTGATGTAAATGAGGCCTATGTGTGAGGCCCATTGTGATGCATTGAGGGCTAAGCGATGAAGCCCATTGTAATGTATGTTAGGCCCATGTGATGTGGCCCATGGTGATGTGTATGTTGCCCTTGTATGAGGCCCATTGTGATGTATATTAGGCCTATGTGTGAGGTCATGGGCCCACTTTATGTTTGGCTCTATGTGGGCCACTGTTTGGGAGTAATGTTGGTTGAAGGTCCACATTGATGGGTAATGATGGTTAAATGTCCACATTGTGACATTTCCTTAGGCCCTTTGTTAGGTCGATTCCGATTATTGAGGTCGATTCCGATTATCTATGTCGATTCTGATTATCGAGGCCGATTCTGATTATCGAGGTCGATTGTCGATACCGATTATGAGTATGTGACAGCATAGCATCATGATACATGCCCATACGCATCATCTGCATATTTGTTATAAGATGTGGTTAACCATTGCATATGTCATTGGGTAGGTTGTTATGAGACCCCCTGATAGGAAGAGATTATCTCACATGAGCGCACGGTATGCGCATGATTGTTGCATGACTAGATTGTATGACTCATACATCTTGCATTGTGTGTTGTGATTACTGTACGCCCTACTGACATTAGGGTCATAGCCTCCACAGGCATTCGTGGATGACCAAATGGGACACCGAAAATATGTTATTAGCATCGGGCTACCATAGATGGCCCTGGGTGAAAATCCCTAAACCCTCTTAGTACTAGAGGACGCCCCAACGTCGAGACCGAGTGGATATATATGAGCACATGAAGGCCGTATACTAGTAGGCCACATCTCCCAATGTGTCGTGATCGGTTGGAAGAGGGTGTGGCCTTTTCCACCTGAGAGAGTAGGCAATATTAGGCTGAGTCTGACCAGCTTGAGGAATTGGTCCGCTATCGATGAGCCGAGCCTGATATTGGTAGGCGGATAGTGAGGTCTCTTCCACTTACCCAGTTGTGGGCTTGATGGGGCGGCAGGTGACGTAGAGTGTACTAGACCCCGGTGATGATCCCAAAGATGTATAGTACTGATTTGTGGAGTAGGAGTTGCATACTCATTCATTCATTCATTTACTATTCACTCGTGCTGGTGGTGCGCAACTATTTGTTATGTGTACCTTCGCAATGATCAAGATTTTGGTTGGGGCGTGCGACTAACTTGAGATCAGGAGTTTACCACATTGAGTCTGACTATCCAAATTAGGTATGAGACTGGTTTGGATAGAAGTCCTTTGTTATGGACCCCATAGCCTGCGATACTACGTACTATCATCCCAACTTCACACTCCAGCATGGTCATTCCATTCGCACCGCATATTACATTGCATCCTCGACATCTGATATTTAGCTCTTTATGGCTCCTCATTTGTATAGTTGATCTGTATTGCGTACTTTGATATTGTTTGACTCATGGACTTGTTTATATTTCCGCTTACTCTAATATCGTATGATTCATGATCTTACCAGTACTTCCGATATTGTATAATTATGGCATTGTATTGAATATTTGGTACTTACCTTGTGCACACACTTACACCACCCTCTAAGCTTTCTATAAGCTTATGCACGATAGATGTGTGTAGGTGATGTTAGGTTGCAGCAGCGTGGAGCTTGGAGCATGTAGCTGACTTCTGGAGCTTTGATTTTGACATATGTATTTTCCTTTCAGTATTGTATTCAAATGTTTATATTAGTGAATATGTGATGATTAGGGGTGTACATCGAGCCGAACCGAGTTGAACTCGGCTCAACCCGGCCCGACCCAGTCACTGGGCTAACATGTCCGGCCCAAACCCGGCCCGGCCAGCAATCGGGCGAGTTCGGGCCAGTTTCAGACCCACGATTTGGACGGCTTTGATTTTTTGACTCTGCTCCATCTACTCCACGGGAAGAGCTTTGGCAGGTAACTTGAACGGCCTTGATTTTTGGGAAGGGCTTTTGTCATAGATTTTTGGGACTTTGCTCCATTTACAAAGTGACACATGATTTGGACGGCCTGGATTGCTGTAAATGGTTAGGGTAATTGGGTAAGAATTTATATATATATATATATATATATATATATATATATATAGGCCGAGTCGGGCCGAACTGGAACCTATCCGAACTCGGCCTGAACTCAGTTTCGGGCTAAAGAAAATGGTCCATCCCGACCCAAACTCAATTCCGGGTCGGGCCGAGTCGAGCATTTTCGGGCCACGTCGAGCGAGCTAATTGGGTTAGCCCGGTTTGTATACAGCCCTAGTGATGATAATGTTGCCTTTGTGATTTGGGTAAACTTGTGGTTATACTTATTATGAGTAAATGTACATTAGAAAATCCTCCTTGTAGGATCTCAATATCATAATCTGGCGTATGGACGCTGGGAGCTGAGAATGGGGTACTACGGAAGCTGTCGGCACCGGATTTGGTAATCGAAAATTTTGTGAGCCCGGTTTCCGGAGTGACAACACATACCTAAATGAAGAGGAAAAACAAATATCATATTGATCCAATTTTTGTATGATCACAAAAGGGTTTCAATGGTAGAAGTTCAATCCCCATTGCTTTTTGCATTGTGGTTCAATTGTTCTTTGGATCTATCTTATTTTTCAGCCAAGCCTTTCCATGAGCTTTCCAAATGGATGAAAGGATTTGGATATAACACACCTCATGATGGGACCCACAAAACTTGGTGACATAAAGGCACCAGCTACGTTAATGGTGTGTGGTACACCAAGCAATCCACTTTGCCAACTTGATCCATAAAACTCATTTAAGGCCTGTTTGGACAGTGGTATAAAGTTGTATTAAATGGGATTGCACTACTAATCCCACTTTGAAATTAGGGATCGCATGTTTAGAAGGGTTGTGAGATGGGATTAAAATTAACTTTGTAGGCTTTGGAAAAATGAGCCTTGTGTTGGAAAGTGTGAGATGGGATTACTAATCCCAAGGATGATGGAATTTTGTCGCATCAGGTTTAATCCAAGTGCAATTTGAAAGTAAATCCTATGATTTATTTTTTAATGCATACATTCCAAATACATTATTAGAAAACATGGGATAAACCCAATCCAGGGACAATACCTTACACATGCATTTTTTTTTTGCAACTTTTGCAATTTCATCCACTTTAATCCCACCTAATACCTAATACAGCTAGCCAAACAGGCACTGATTTTAATTGGGTTAAGCTGAGCTAACCAGAAGCGACTGGGTAGTCCAATCATTGCCTAGATGATATTCCGTCTATACAAGGGTTATGTGGGGGCCACCGTGTTGTATATGTTTTATCCACATTAACTATCCATTATTCTAAGTCAGTTCATGTCATGGAACCAAAATTGAGGCAGACTCAAAGCTTAGGTGCCATGCCACAGGCAGAAGAGCTGATAATAACACCCACTGTTGAATCCTTATTAGGGACCACTGTGATGTTTATTTGCCATCCAACCCGTTCGTAGGGTCACATAGATGAAGAGAAAACATAAATACAAGCTTGATCCTCTCAAGAAATTTTTAGTAGTGAATGTTCAATTTCTATTGTGTGTCCACTTGAGCCTTGGATCTGCCTCATTTTTGGGTTCATACACTAAAATGATCTTAAAAAATGAATGGACGGATTGGATAAAACCTATACATCATGGTGGGCTCCAAAGATTCCTGCATAGACAGATTATAATCCTTTCAGGCGTGGGACACAACCGGCTTCCTAACTGACCCACCTGATCTGATATGGTGCATGTGCTTGGCTTGTGTTGAAATCATCATGGCTCTTGCTTCTTCACTGATCCTTCGTTGCAGTGTCCTATATCTTGCCTTTGCTTCATGCAATTGCAGTTAGATGCTTGCTTTATATATATATATATAAGGGGTCATTGGCCGAGCCCATTGGTGCACTATATGGGTTATATGGGCCGGTGGGTTGGGCAATACCTGAGCCCAACACATCTATCTAAATGGGCTTTTTTCCCTGCCCTAGCTTGACCCGCAACCTGACCTGACTTGGGTCCAAATCCGACTTAGAAGTGGGTGAGGCCAATTGACCCAAGGCTCAACCTGACCCATTGCCCACCCCTGCTTGACAATGTGCCATATATCTAAAAGGTGGGACATACCATTGTGATTGACTGGTATCAAAATAAGGTAGATTTGTTCATCGAGCCGGGTGTTGTTGGACATGGCCCATCATGGGGCCACTTTGTCAACCCTTGGTGGGCCCACATGTTCGCAACGCTTGATTATACCCCCTCAGCATTTTTCTTCTTTAAAAAGTGGTAATTTGATGAGCTAACCCATTCATCATTTGATTAACCATCTATTTTGTCTTTCTTCACGATGTTATGTAAAAATAAGTTGGCAAAACGAATGGATAGTGTAGACATACTATGTATACATTGAAGTGGCCCCATGGTTAGGGTCGCACCCACCTGGCTGGATCTAAGGACAGCTTATAGCTCAAAGTTTGAGATATGGATTCTCTTTAAAAATGTGAAATTCAAATTTCACAACATCTTCTTAAGTTAGAGATTTTATAAGATATCTAGACATCATATGATTTTTCTCGACTGGCTTTGATACCACTTGTTGACTTCAAACTTGTTAGGCCCTAGGCCCAAACTAGGGATGGAAATGGGTTGGGTTAGGCCGGACCAAGCTAGCATGACACTTTAGGCCCTACGCCCAAACTAGTTTAGGCCTAGAGCATTAGGCCCAAGCCCAAGCCCAAACTGTAAAAACTGATTGGACATTATCCTTATCAAAGCCCAACTCAAATATTGATAAAGTCTTTATTTCCAACTTTAATGGTCCACCTAAAAATTGATAAAATATTTATTTCCAACTTTAATGGTCCTAAGCCATCCGTTGCTCAAGTGAGCACACGTGCAAAAAATATATAATAACAACAACAATAATAAATAAATAAGTAAAACAAAATAATATTTTACATTTAAGACACATGAGTTGTCTAATCATGATGAAAATGACATTTGTAGGATATAAGATGTTTATGTGAAGTGGGGTCCGACCTGTTGGGTTAGGCCAGGTTGGGCTAAAATCCCTTGAGCCCATGTGTGCTCAAAAATTTGATTGAGCCATGAAAGTTTGGCCAAGCTTATAGGTTTAAACCTAGTCCAAAGCTTAATCAACTTGTGAGACCACTTGGCCCATTGTCACCCTTAACCCATAATATATAACTGAAAAAAAAAATTTCACTAAAATGATGGGGCCCACTTTGTATCAATTATAAACCAAATACATGTGTGATATATAACTCAAATTAATTACTAGAATAATGAGCCCCACCTATAATAAAAGTAGTGAATTGATATTTTAGCGGTAAATTTATGATGCTTTGTGGACGCTGCTTTATTTATATTATAACATCAATATTGGGAGACATTTTTTATACCGCAATTAGTTTCCAATGACAGATAGCCTTGTACGCTTAAGGATGTGAAAAGATATTTTAAATAAAGTTTTGGGCATTTTAAGAATTTGAAAATGTGCATGCTTAACAATGTTTAGTTAAAATTTCAATATCAACTGTTATTCTACTTAGGGAGTGTTTGGCGCATACAAGTAGATGGTCTTAAGTGGGATGAAACTTTAAATCCCTTGGTTTGAAAAATTATCCCTACTTAGTTCATCGTAGTTTTCTAACTTTAGATCATGTGCATGAGTAGGGAGGGTAAGGGAGGGCTTTCCACAATTTAATCGGGATTTACAAAATCTGTGTGATATCCTCCTAAAATCATGAGCTAGTAAGTTCTTACACTGGGAAGGGATGTGAGGCCCACCTTGATATTTGTGAGGAGCTAATCCCATTCATCTGTTTTATAAGATCATTTTAGGGTAAGTGACTAAAAATGAGGTTGATTTAAAACTTAAGTGGGCCACACAAGAGAAAAAAGTGGGAATTAAGTGACTACCATTGAAACATTTATATAACCACAAAAGTTTTGTATCACAATAAAGTTTTCTATGTTGTCAGTTCATTCCGGCGAGAATGAACTTATAAACAGTTGGGATGACATATAAATATTAAGGTAGAGCTCGAGAAGGTTTCAACAGTAGGAAATTCTTTCCCTACTCTTTCCTCTCGTTTGGCCCACTTGAGTTTCAGTTCCGCTTGAATTTTGGTAGCATGTCCTAAAAGATCTCACAGAATGGATGGACAGAGTGGATTACTCACAAACATCAAGGTGGACTCCACTTTACTTCTCACTCTAGTTTTCAAATACGATTTTTGAAATTGGTGGTTATTTTACATGTACAACCAAACGCTAAAATAATCAAAACATGTATTTAAGCCCTACATTCTACATGATCCAAACGCCAAAGTGAATAGCTCACTCCCATGGTATTAATAGAAAATCCACTGACGAGTGCATTTATTGCAAAAAAAACAATTCCATCTCACTAAATACCATTTAATTCCATGTGCTAAACATCCCATTAAGGTTTGTATTTTCTAAAACAACAAAGGCAAAAGCTATTGACACTAGCAAAGACTTTCTCTACAATGCTCAGTTTCCTAAGTGCTTATCATGGTTACTTTTGCAATTAGAAAAGCCACGTGAGTATAACTCTCATAGGATCCACCCTTCCATCAAAGTATGAGGCCCAAAAGTCATGATCATCTAAAACTTAGATGAACCACCCACGATATAAAACAGTTGAAGATGAACAATCACCATTAAGGTTATGGAGGGCCTACCATAGTATTTATGTGCCACCTAATCCATTCATCTGGTGCACCTCATCATGATGTAAGGATGACCCAAAAAAATGGTAGCATTCAAAGACTTGGGTTATACCATTTAAATTTAGAGATTTTAAATATAATTTGTTAGGGTAGCCCACTTAGAAGTTGCATAAGTCTCTTCTAAGAATCAAGGCCAAGCAAGGTGTGATTTACCCAACGGACGCCATAGATATTTTTGTGGATGTTAAGCCATTCTTAGTAAACAAAGGAAACTCCAATAGCTATCTACAGGATACCCGAGCCTTTTTAGATTTCAATCTTTTATCTCTTTCTTCATCATTCTCAAGTACTTCACCTTTAGCATATTTAATTTATATTTCATAATACCATATTATTTTTTAAACAGAGTTTAGAATTATTTTATATAAACATATGCATTTATAAACTGGGTTAATAATTTACGTAGAAGTAAGTTGAGATTTTTACTATAGAATTTCTCACAATTGAGGTAAAAATTTGCATAGAAGTTAAGATTTTTATGACAGAATTCCTCAAGAATTAGGATTTTACCAAATAATGTGCCTTTTTCAGCAGCAAAATTACAATAATACTTGCATAATTAAACTTTATTTTAAAAAAGTAGTAAAGTTAAGAAATGCGGGCTCACATGATATTTTTATAATATCCAACCTGTCTAATAAATATAATCAACCATAATGTTCAAAAGAATAGAAAATTTGGTCAATCTAAATATAAAATAAGTTACCAAATAAAAAGCAATATACACTACTTAAAGTATCAAAATGTATATATTTTGCATCTATGACATCCGTCCATTTTTTCAGATCATTATAGGGCATTATTTTAGAAATGAAGCAGATTTAGTAATCAGGCGGATCACGCCATGGGAAACCATGGTGATTGACTATTAATGGACCACAAAAGTTTTGGATCAAGCTGTGATTTGTCTTTTTTTTTTTTCCTCCCTTCGTCCACCTTATGTGACCTTATCACCATATTGGATGACAAATAAACACTACGGAGAGATTAAGGTGCCCCCTAACAAGTTTTTAATGGTATGATATTCAATCACAACTTTTTCCCAGATTATAGTCTACCCGGGATTTGGATCTTCTTTATTTTTGGGATCTACACCCTAAAATGAACAGGAAAAAAAAGATGGATGGTGTGGATACAGAATACATAAGTCAAGGTGGGCCCCACAGTAAGGGCCGCATGGGGGCCGATTGCGTACCGAGTAACTAAGTGTACTGAGGAAACTCTGTGGGGTCCACCGTGATTTGCATATTTTATGTACTCCATCCAACCATTTTAACAGATAATTTTATGGCTTGATTCAAAAAATGAGATATATCCAAATCTCAAGTAGACCTCACCATGGGAAATAGTGTGAATTGAAATTCCACCGCTGAAAATTTCTTGGGGCCGGCAAAAGTTTTGGATCAAGCTAATATTTGTGTTTTACCTTCACCATGTCTTTGCAATCTTATGAACATGTTGGATGACAAATAAACATCACTGTGGGCCCTAACAAGGTTTCAATGGTGAAAGTCATTATTCACATTGTTTCCTGTAGTGCGGTCCACTTGAACTTTGCGAATACTTATATTTTAGACTCAACCACTAGGGGCCGTTTGGCCGGTCGGATTGGATGGTATTGGAAGGGATTGGAAGTTAAATCCCGGGATTGGCCAGGCATGCCAAAGAGAGTCGGTGATCTGATCCCAATCCCATGGGTCTTAAGACAATCCACTGACAACACCATCATTACCTTTAAATCCCATCCAATACACCCTAATCCGTTCAAATTTGCCTGGGACGTGTTTGGTTCGGGGGATTGGAAAGGAGGGAAAGGTTTAATCCTGGGATTGGCCGGGCGTGCCAACAGACTGGATATAGCAATCCAGGGATATAGCAATCCCATGGATCTCAAGACAATCCACTGACAACACCATCGTTACCTAGAAATCCATGCCATCCACAATACCATTCAATCCCTTACGATCCACCCGGCCAAATGATATGGAAAACGGATGGACGGCGTGGATAACCCACATACATTCATAGTAGGCCCAACTGAGTTTACTCAGTACGATAAAAGCGTAACTCAGTACGCAATCCTATTTCCTTGGGTGAGTCCGGGTCTCATCTAATCCGCTCCAACACTGGCCAGGTAGCTGGTTGAAAAGCTCCGTGGGTCCCACCTTAATATACGTGTTTTATCAACGCAGTCAATCCATTCGGCCCGTTCATTTTATGGCATGAACCCCAAAATTGAGGCAGAAACAAAGCTCAAGTGGACCACACCACAGGAAACAGTGGGGATTAAACGCCGGCCGTTGAAAGCTTCTATGGCCACAGCAAATCAGTATTCGTCTGCCCTCGCAGCAAATCCCAAGTACTTTTCAGCAATAACCAGGGTCATATCTGTAATTTGAGTCGACAAATATAGCCTCGCTTCAAGCAAGTTCTTCTGCGATGGCCTACAGCTGAGAGGAACGGAGTAGAGGAAACAGACCCACCATCTTCACACACTACCCAAACCCTAAGTCTGCTTCCTTTCTTGCACAGATCGTTCGTCTGTGAATCGAAAGTAGTGTTTCTTTCTATGAAATCCAATGTCTCTGGTACGATCTCAGACGATTCGGCATCTGTGCCGTTCCATCCGACTCCGAGAAATCTCATCTCTGTAAGTGGCGGATTGCGACCTTCGTTTATATATATATATATATATAGTTCTGTTCTGCGATCGATTTTCGTTTGAAATGAAGTGGTGTAGGTTAGTAGATACGCTAATGGTGCCCATTTTTGTTGATGTTTCTTAAGCTGCAGTCGTTTGGTTTTCTTTCTTTCGCCATGATGGAGTCGTGGTCTGTGGCCACTTCACTGTATGGGTTGCGCGGTCGGTGAATCCGGACATTTCGCATGGTGGGGCCCACTATGGATGTGCTTTGGTATACAAAAAAAGCTTCGATTGGATATGTCTTATATCTGATCAGTATGAGATGTGGTTGTCAAGAGCTGGGCCCACCAGATGGACAGTTCATATTCACCAAACATGCCATTTTTGGTCCATTGTTTGATGGGTTAGAGTCGGCCGCCGAATAAGGAATTATATGATCCCTGGTGTGAGGATGTGTATGGGTTTTGGTCAGAACTAGTGGAGCCCATGATTTGGTTATCCAGGTGATTGGTCTGGTGGGCCCCATCATGGATTGGGGACAATCTGAACACTTTGATTACTGTTAGCGTATTGATATGGCTGATAAAAAAGTACATCAGCTATCCACATTTAGTGGAGAAAATGGCAAAGACATGATGGGTAGGATCTTCCACGCTTAGATTTTTGAGGGAATACTGTGTAGTCTATCACAGCGGGGCCTATCAGATCAATGGTTTAGATCGCTTAACCATGCACCCCACTTGTACAAATTCAAGGTGGAGGGTCTGAAATCAAATAATTCTGATTTTCTTTTACCATATGGTGTCATTTTATTCATATGGTGGATTTTTAGGTTTGGAAGCTTTGAAAGCTACTCGATTCCAGGTGTGATGGGTGGAAGCTCTCGAAGCTACTTGAGTCCAGGTGTGACGGCTACTCGAACTTCTACATATATATACATATCTTTTGTTCATTTTCTTTTCATTGGTTTTAGTTTTACCTTAGTTTTGTTGACTTCGAGTTAGTGAAAAAGCAATATAATACATCACAAAGCTTGAAAATGAGCCCAAATTGGCAGAAAATAATTTTCAATTTTACGTACCAAATATAGAATTGAGGAATCCACTCCATATAAAAAGAAACCATAGGAAGCTAGGTAAGAAGGAAAAAAGAGAAAGATAGGTTGGGTATTGTGCTAGCTTAAGGAGCATCGAACCTCTCAACATTAACCCATTATGGGTTAAAAAAATTATTTGCTTCAAATGCTAGTTCGACATGTAGGGCCTTGTAGTTGTATACATAGGCTATTGTTTTAAATAGCGGTAGTGTGTTGTGCAGCGTTCAACCCTCTGTAGCATGTAGCGTAAGCTACATGACACTTACATTTTTTAATTTAAAATAGAAAAAATATGATAAATAGTAAGAAAAAACTCTCTCTCTCTCTCTCTCTCTCTCTCTCTCTCTATATATATATATAAAAGATGATTCAATTGTTTTCAAGTATAAGCATATTCAAATAAGTTATTAATTATCATTTATCAAAAGCCAATCCACGTATATAAACCAAATCATATCAACAACTTTTGTAAGCAAACCACTTTAATTAATAATGTCTAATTGAAACCACAACTCACAAGTATGAAAAGAAATTAAAATCCCACAGGTTGAGAGTATTACGTACAAAATACAAAATATAAAATACAATTATCATTTATAAAAGAAAGTAGTGTACACTATGACACTACATACGCTATGTGTATGCTATGACCCCTGTAGCATACGCTACAGGGGTTTTACGCTATTTGCTGATGCTATGCAGCATTGAAGCTACGCTATGGATGCTATTCAAAACACTGATAGAGGCCTTCGTATATCCACTTTCCTAATTAAAGCATAACACAAAATGTTTGCTCACTTAGCAAGTCTTACTGGAAAAGGGAAGTAACTACTAGCCAAGAACAAAATCATGCTCAACCAGGTGTCTTGTCATCTAGGATGGCCACTTCAACCCATGGGCCCCTGCAGGTCAGGCCAATTGGACAACTTAAAAAGGGCATTTGCTTGGTCCTTTGGCTCCTTGTACCATTGGATCATTCATTGACCAACCAGATGCTCCCTTCTCTTGATTTATGGATCAGTGAGCAGGTCAGGCCGTATTTGTGCCTCCTTTGAATTCTTAATGGATATATGGCCTGAATGCATCAGAATACATCTTTTATCTGTTTTTTTTTCAATTCACTATATGAACGTTTGTTTGGATTAGAAAAAAAAAAGTTTGTTCAGTTTGATTGACTTCTTGATGATGTGATATACTCCAGGAATCAGGTGCCGCACAATTCTGACATACTCATGTAGTAAGGGCTATGACCATTTTCCTCCGAAGGTTGGACTTGCAAAGCCACTCCGTTCATCAAAGGTACTTGCTTATTATTGACAACTCCATTGTTTTATCACCTCTAATCTCTCTAGTGAAAGCATCTCTCTCTCTCTCTCTCTCAAGTTTATGCTTTGGGTAAATCTAACTTGTTTAGTGCACAAATTAAATTACTCCACCATCACCACCATCGTCATCATTTTAGTCATTGAAGCATTGTCCCTGCGATTTGGGTTGGCTTTACGAATCTTGTTTTGCCAGTCAACCTGATCTAAGGAAAGTGAACAAGCCTTCATATCCCTTCTCCCACCTTAACTTGAGTCCTTTTGGGTCGTCTTCTCATCATATTTTCAGGCCTTCAAACCTATTCAACATTCCCCTCATTGAAGCCTCCCCTGGTCGTCATTCAAATGATAGACTGTCTCACTATGCTCCCCATCATTCTAATTGCCGCATATGGTACAAAAATGGGTAAGCGGTAGAATATTCTCTGATCTGTATCATTCATCTGGTTGCCGCAGCTGTGAAATGCCCATTACCAGAAAACACAACGATCTACACATCTACAGATTAATTGTGGACAGGAATGTTGGAAACCTACCATTCTGATGGGTTGGATTGTCTATTCCTTGCGATATTTGCACAATGGCCCATCCATGTCATCTTTCACTCAATGATCAGTTTGGATTGCCAGAATATGGTGACATGTACCCTATTTTTGTGCAATGCAGGATATAATTTGTGTGCGACACACAAGGCACAAAAACCTTTTTGTGTGTGAGGTTGGAAGTATGCATATTGTTGCTGTTGTCTTCTTCTTCTTCCTTTTATGAAATCTTCATACTCGTTTTTATCATGGCTATTTCAACTTCCTTTCTGATTCATTTCAGGTTACTGAATTATCAATATTCTTGAATGATATGAGATCAATGTCAACAGTAGTCAAGGCACCTCCTCAAGCACAAGCAGCGGTATGTATCTTTTCCTTTATTTTACAACTATATATTAATAAATATAACAGGTGGGGTTGATCTTTCAAAATAAAGTAACAGGCGGGGTTGGGATTGATAATCCTTAAATCTGGTATGGCTTGGGCCTAGAGAACTTGCTCCTTTCTAGGCTTGAGCTGACCTAACCCTGGCTTGGTCCATTGGCATTCCTGCCTTGAAGGTTTGAATCGCCATTTCGTATTATAGTTAAGCAGTCAACATGTAGGAGAACGGTCACAACTTATGCTATTGTTCTTTTTACATTTAAAGAGTGTTATTTGAGATATTGCTCATGAAGAAAGTCAAGAATAGGTCGAAATGGTTACATTGGATGTAGATCTGATGTAACTTAGGAAAATGAATGAAGAGAAAGAAAGGGAATGTATCCTATGTTCACAAATAGTGTCCTTTTGTGTTCCTTAAGACAGTTTGTTGTTGCAATAAAGAATAAAAAAAGGGTAAGAGGATGTAGATCTGAGGTAGGAGAAAAGCAAAATAGATTAGGGAAGCATAATGAAAAATCTTGTTCTCAGTAATTTCCCGGGATATTTATAAAAAGGTTTTTACATATAGCACCCGCGCTATTGGCCCAAAGACAAATAACACCCTCTCTCATGCATTTGAAAACACCTTTTACTTTTTTAAATATGGTAAAAAACCACCCTGCCATTTATGTGTTGGATGGAAAAACTAATCATTATTAGATTAGGCTGGTTGGCAAAATCTTTTTTAAAAATGACAATATAACTCCTCCCAAACCCCCAAAGCCCAACCCTAACCCCTAAGTTTTTGAGATTTGGAGATTGGCTGAGTTGCTGAAAATTGAAAAAAAAAAACAAAATTTCTCAATTTCTCGCAACTCAGTTGCAGTCTTTGGGTCCAAACATAAAATCAAATATATATATAATCTGATCTAGTGATTCTTCTTTTGCTTTTGAATGTATTGGTTGTGTTTCCACACGTCTTCTTACACATATACATTATATGAATAGACTTTGAATATATTTGCATCAATTTAGTTAGATTACACATATATTAGGACCCCGTACAAAGAAAACCTATTATGCGCAATTGTTTTTTGTAATGTTTTGATTTATAAATGTGTATTGATGCCTTTTTTTAACAATAACTGAAGTTTCATTGAAAAATTTGACCAATTTTGATGCAGAACATGAAAATTAAATATGAAATGCGAGATTTCAGGCTTAGATCACGTTAGTTTAGAAACAATTACACAAATTCCATATCCCACATGAAAGTCCAAACATTCAATTAAGGGGAATCTATGCGGGTCTAGGCCTACACATGATAGGGTTGGATCAATAAAAATTATGAACCAAACGATACTCAAAGATGAGAAATAATCATCCACACATGCATAGTAATCAGTCCATAATCCAAGGGATTCACCAATTTCAAATCGAGGAACCCTAGGGTAATAAAAGGGGCATAAAATTGGAGATTTGAGTAATTTAGGGTTAGGTTTACAGATTTTGGGTAAAAGCGGAGTGAAAGAGACGAACCAGAGAAGTACCGTACGTGTGGACAACAACAATGGCCCAGACTTGATTTATAAATGTGTATTGATGCCTTTTTTTAACAATAACTGAAGTTTCATTGAAAAATTTGACCAATTTTGATGCAGAACATGAAAATTAAATATGAAATGCGAGATTTCAGGCTTAGATCACGTTAGTTCAGAAACAATTACACAAATTCCATATCCCACATGAAAGTCCAAACATTCAATTAAGGGGAATCTATGCGGGTCTAGGCCTACACATGATAGGGTTGGATCAATAAAAATTATGAACCAAACGATACTCAAAGATGAGAAATAATCATCCACACATGCATGGTAATCAGTCCCTAATCCAAGGGATTCACCAATTTCAAATCGAGGAGCCCTAGGGTAATAAAAGGGGCATAAAATTGGAGATTTGAGTAATTTAGGGTTAGGTTTACAAATTTTGGGTAAAAGCGGAGTGAAAGAGAGGAAAGAGACGAACCAGAGAAGTACTGTACGCGTGGACAACAATAATGGCCCAGACGCACATGTGTGTGATCTCGGCCGCACGTGTGTGGGGCCCACTGTTCAGAAAAGGCCACCTTGGCCTTGATCGGACAGGGATAGACTCTAAAACCCCCAAATCTCAACTCGATCCGATGTACGGTTTGTGGGTGGTGCTCCGCCGAAGTTTCAGCCCTCCTGTAGGGCCAGATTCTGAAATTCTGCTGTGGGGAGGAGAATTGCTATAATAGATGATTGATTCAAAGTGTAGATGATGGGGTAAGATGAGAAGAATGGATGGTAGAATATGGGTAGTAGAGATGACAATGGATGGGGGCGAATCGGGATAGATGTGGCTTCGCACCACGGTAGTTAACCCTTCGATGAAGGGAGGGCTTCGCACCCAAATAGGCTTTACAACTCATAGAGTAGGAAAACATAGAATTTTTATTAGTCTTCAATCAATGGAAAAAGCTACAAGAGGTGCCTATTTATAAGAAAACCCTATACCCCAAAAACTCGCACCATATGCGCAACCTATTATTTGGCGATGAAGTAAACTAAAATAAAAACCAAACAGAGAAATCCAAAGCGTTCACGATGTTCTAAATAATAACAATAAGCAAAACTTAAAATATGAAATCAATCCGACAAGTGGGCCATGATCATGAGATCCCATGATGGGCTTTTCTTGATTATCAGGTCCATTTTTTTAAACCAAAACTTGTCTTCTAGTTAGGAGGCCCTCCCTGGACGTCATCATCGAGCCAGATCGATGGTGGGGTCCTCCTGCGTATGTACGTGCGTAGGGGTGGTGGTGTGAGTGCGCGTGTGCGCGTGATGTCCCCATCAATTGTCCCCGGCTGCGAAGATTTCGCCACTGGCGAAATAAAACTCTTGAACCGCTCCAGGATGTCAGGATCAAGTCTCTGAAACTTCTTCTCAATGAGCCACGCGCTGTTTGAAGCTGAGTGTGACTTCCATTTAACCGGGTACTTCTGAAACCCGCCGTCCGACGTTGAAACTATCTGATGGTCAAGGATATCCTCTATTTCCTTTTTGGGTGTGTGAAGGTTAGGTATGGGAGGTAGAGGCTGGGAAAATAGGTTGGGAAGGATAGGTATGGGAGGTAGAGGTTGGGAAGATGGGTCGGGACAGGTAGGTATGGGAGGTAGAGGCTGGAAAAATGGGTTGGGAAGGGTAGGTATGGGATGTAGAGGCTGAGAAAATAGGTCGGGACGGGTGGTATGACAGGTAGAGGCTGGGAAAATGGGTCGGGACGCGTAGGTATGAGACGTAGAGGCTGGGTTGGGAAGGGGCCATGGTTCAAGGGATAAATACGGGAAATGAGGACGGGTAGGCGAAGGGCCAGACAAAGTATTAATGGTCCCCTGAAAAATAATTAGATCCTCTACGTTGAATGTGAAACTAATTCCCATAGAAGGTGAAAGATCTACCTCATACACATTGAGACTGTTTCGTTTTATAATTTTGAAGGGTCTAACGCTACGCTCGTGTAACTTACGAACGACCTCCGGAGGGTATCGTTCGGGCCAGATGCAGACTATCACAGAGTTCCCAATATTGAATTCTTTGAAACGTTTATGTTGGTTTGCATAAAATTTGAAATGTTTATTACTAGTAGTGATCTTTTGCCTGATTTCTTGATGCCATGAATGAATGTGATGCGCAAAAGACTTCGCAGGCTCTGACACCCTATGGGACAGTGACATAGGGACAAGATCAATAGGTTTCCCAGGTTTATAAACAGTAACGACTTCATAAGGACTGAGACCTGTGGACCTATCGACAGAACTATTAGGGCACGTTTGGCCACTTGCATTAAGTGGGAGTAGCTGGGATTGCATTCGTCGGCCTGCCATATCCACCATTCAGTCATGTTTGGAGACGATATTTCAACCCGGGATAATGAGCTTCGAGTCTTCCGCCAATACCGTCTGTCAAAAGGTAGGATTTGGCAATCCTGTGGGTGAGTTTGCCGTAACCCGCTTCGACTTCACCATCGGGTAAACCGCTTCCACTGCTGTCTGTTTGAGTGACGTCCACATGAATGAAGCCATTTGGGTATGACGCTTGATCGTGGGCCCCTTGTGGATATTGTGATTACATCTACTCCGTCCATGCATTTTAGAAGATAAGTTTTTATCATTAGCCTAAAACTGAAAAATTAAAAAAAGCTCAAATCGACCACACCACCGGAGACAGTGTGAATTGAACATCTACCATTGATAATTTCTTGGGGACTACAGAAGTTTTGTATCAATATGATATTTGTGTTTTCAGTTAATCAATGTCTTTGTGATATTATCAACAGGTTTGATGAAAAAAACATACATGTAGGCCATGGAAAGGTTTCAACGGTGGAAATCATTATTCCCTATGGTATGGTCCACTTGAGATTTATATATACCTCATTTTTTGTCTCAACCATTAAAATGATCTGAAAAATAGGATGGACGGAGTGGATAAGACAATACACTGACGGTGGGCCCAACTGAGTGTACTCAGTACGAAAGGTGGGTACTGAGTAAGTCAGTACGATATAAAGTGGGTAGCAATCCGATTTCATGTGGGTTCTGGACCAACGCGTTTAGCAGGATCTACGTGCGAAGGATAGTTAACTGGGGCCCACGGTGATATTTATGAGAAATCCACCACGTTCATCAGTTTTTCCACGGTTTGTTATGACATTGAACCAGAAATTACGAAAATCCTTTTCTCATATGGGCCACACGACTGATGATTGAATGTCCACCATTGAGACATACGTGGGGCCACACAAGATTTGAAACATGATAACTCGTAACTTTCACCAATATGTGTATAAAATTTACTTTGTGAATGGTATAGATGGTATAAAAAAAAACACGGTGGACCCAAGAAGTTTTCAATGGTAAGAATTTACCTACACACGTTTATCTTATGCATGGCGCACATGAGTTTTGGATTTAGATCATTTTCGGGCCCATCACCTAAATTGATATTGTAAACCTGTTGGGCGTGGTGGATTTCCTATATTCATCACGGTGGGTCCCACTGAACTTCACATTGCATGAAGTTCTTGCGAAAGTGGTTCGCGGGAAATCCGCATCCATATCCAGGAGATTTAGAACGATTCAACATGCTAGTACTGTGGCCTGTTTAATAATTGACCAGCCTGATTTTTGCAATCCTCTCTTTCCCAAACAGGATTTGGCTCCAATCCCTCTGGATAGAAGTTAGTCCCATATCTTCCAAACATGCCATTAAAAAGTATGGGATACACCCAATCCAGAGACAATACCTTACACATGCATTTAATGCTACTTTTTCAATTCCATCCAGCTTAATCCCACCTATTGCAGGTGGCCAAACGGGCCCTTAAACGCAAACTCGACTGTAGGTATTACGGTGTCCCATGTTCTGGTGTGCTCTACATCCCTCCTAGGGGGAGACTCATCCGGTAGATCATTAGGAAAGACATCACGTAACTCATCCATTATCGGAATGGCCTTAGTGGGTAACTCTACACTAGCGTCTGGTGCACTCTCTCCAGCCACAAGGCCGCACATGTCGTACCCCTCAAAATAGTGGTCTTGATGTCTCTCATGGGGTGGGTGCACGGATGCACACCCATAATTGATTCCTTCACCAACTCCATTCATTGGTCTATCCACCAGGCCACCTGCCTGAGATGGGACATCTACCCCAATGGTGGGGTTTGTCTTGGCAATGGTTTTTATTCAGGTAATGCGCACATCAAGTTGTTCTTAGTATTGGTCCATTTCCAAGCTCTTGATCATAAACTCCAACATTTGGGACAGCTTGTTTAGTGACTCTTGCAATTGTTCCATGTTTAGTGTAGGGTTCCAACCAAAATTCAGCAATATAGTTGTCAAAATATAAGATTTTATTTTATTTTATTTATTTATTTTTTAATTTTTAAAAGAAACAACCTAGTTTCTAAAAACGAAAAAGGAAAGTTTCTAAGAAAAACAAGTTAGGAAAGTTTCTATAAAAAACAAATTAGGAAAGTTTTTAAAAAAACAAATTAGGAAAGTTTCTAAAGAAAAGCAACCTAGTTTCTAAAAACGAAAAAGGAAAGTTTCTAAAAACAAATTAGGAAAGTTTTTAAAGAAACAAATTAGGAAAGCTTCTACAAAAAAACAAATTAGAAAAGTTTCTAAAAAAACAACCCAGTTTCTAAAGAAAAAGAAAAAGGAAAGTTTCTAAAATAGAAATTAAGTTAGTTTCTAAAAAAGAAAAAGGAAAGTAAACTAGTTTCTGAAAAAGAAAAAGGAAAGGAAATTAGTTTCTAAAAACAAATTAAGAAAGTTTCTAAAAAATTAGTTTTTAAAAAACAGAAAAAGAAAGTTTCTAAACCTAGAAATAGAAAACTAAGTTAATTTCTAAAATAATTCAAATAAGGGGATAACAGAAAATTTCAGCAGCTTATGTTAGGGTTTATGGACCTCTAAACAACCATATATGATGAGAATTGATGCGTAATGGACATAAACAACCAAACCCTACACATGTAATGAATTCCCTTACAAGAACCCTAGGCTTTGATACCAAATTTGATGTAGAACATGAAAATTAAATATGATATGCGAGATTTCAGGCTTAAGATCACGTTAGTTCAGAAACAATTACACAAATTCCATATCCCACATGAAAGTCCAAACATTCAATTAAGGGGAATCTATGCGGGTCTAGGCCTACACATGATAGGGCTGGATCAATAAAAATTATGAACCAAACAATACTCAAAGATGAGAAATAATCATCCACACATGCATAGTAATCAGTCCCTAATCGAAGGGATTCACCAATTTCAAATCGAAGAGCCCTAGGGTATGAAAAGGGGCATAAAATTGGAGATTTGAGTAATTTAGGGTTAGGTTTACAGATTTTGGGTAAAAGTGGAGTGAAAGAGAGGAGAGAGACGAACCAGGGAAGTACCGTACGCGTGGACAACAACAATGGCCCAGACGCACATGCGTGTGATCTCGGCCGCATGTGTGTGGGGCCCACTATTTAGAAAAGGCCACATTGGCCTTGATCGGCTAGGGATGGACTCTAAAACCCCCAAATCTCAACTCGATCGGATGTACGGTTTGTGCGTGGTGTTCCGCCGAAGTTTCAGCCCTCCTGTAGGGCCAGATTATGAAATTTTGCTGTGGGGAGGAGAATTGCTGCAATAGATGATTGATTCAAAGTGTAGATGATGGGGTAAGATGAGAAGAAGGGATGGTAGAATAGGGGTAGTAGAGATGACGATGGATGGGGGCGAATCGGGATAGATGTAGCTTCGCACCACGGTAGTTAACCCTTCGATGAAGGGAGAGCTTCGCACCCAATTAGGCTTTACAACTCAGAGAGTAGGAAAATGCAGAATTTTTATTAATCTTCAATCAATGAAAAAAGCTACAAGGGGTGCCTATTTATAAGAAAACTCTATACCCTAAAAACTCGCACCATATGCGCAACCTATTATTTGGCGATGAAGTAAACTAAAATAAAAACCAAACAGAGAAATCTAAAGCGTTCACGATGTTCTAAATAATAACAATAAGCAAAACCTAAAATATGAAATCAATCCGAAGAGTGGGCCACGATCATGAGATCCCATGATGGGCTTTTCTTGACTATCGGGTCCACTTTTTTTGAACCAAAACTTGTCTTCTAGCTAGGAGGCCCTCCCTGAACATCGTCATCGAGCCAGATCAATGGTGGGGTCCTCCTTCTGCGTATGTACGTGCGTAGGGGTGGTGGTGCGAGTGCGCGTGTGCACGTGATGTCCCCATCAAAATTCCCTATGTTTCCCCATGTTTCCAACAACAGTGATACATTACGCGATACAACCGATATATCCCATCCGATAACCGATACGTATCCGTATCCCAAGGCTGCGATACGTAATGCAAGACCGATATTTCGAACACTGCCCCTAACCTCTCTGCTCTCTCTTTTCCCAAATCCAAATCCTAACTCTACCCTCTCCCAAACCAAGGGTAAAAAGGTATTGTCCGTGGTAAACAGTTAACTATAATGGCTCTGACATGATTTCTACGTTTTGCCGATGGATGTTAACCACATGGTGGTTTTTTTTTACTGAATATGGAAACTGGAAGGTGTTAATTGGGAAAACACATGAGGGAGGGTGTTCTTTGTCTTTGAGCCAAAAGGCAGCAGGTTGCTATATGTCAAAACCTCATGTTTAAATTTTGAGGTTTTTCTCAAGCTATTATCAGCAAAATCTCGCTAAATAAAAATTAAAAATATATATTATAAATTAATAAATAATTTCCGAATGTTAATATATAATTATATAATGAGTTAAACTTTAAATAAATTTTATGTTAATGTCATAATAATTTCATGGAAATTTGAAATGCTGATATTTTGAAAATCTCGTGATATTCTCGTGACAATTTTGTTTAGTTTATTTCTTGCAAAAATATCATGAGATTTTCGAAATCTCAGCAATATTTGTCTTAATGATAAAAAGAAAAGACATTGTGGGAAGAAATGGACTTGATTTTAGAATAGAAGAGTTCAGATTCCCATTGCAGAGGCCTTTTTTTTTTGGAAGGATCCATTGAAGAGACCCCTTCTCTGCCGTATACAAAATTTCAACCTTACTGGAGTTGATATTGTAGGAAGATGAGAAGAGACAGATGGAGTTCAAGCCCAAAGTGATCTTATCATTCTAACATGCAAAAGTTATCTTCTGATCCTTTTATATAATTTATGCTGTTTTAGAAATAATAGGGAGAAAACAATGGAGAAGGAAAGAGATTTATAACTGACAAGCCCAATCAAAGATACTACCAATTCTAAAAGATAAACACCAATATATGGTGTATATAGAGCATGGAGGAACTGTGCACTCTCACGCATACCCACAAGACTGTACTCTAACACTCCCCCTCAAGCTAGTGCATAGATATTATACATGCCAAGCTGGCAATAATATCCTCTAAGCAAAGGAACGAAGTCCCCTTGGTGAGAATATTAGCATATTGCTCTTCTGAACGAACAAATGACACATGTAGAAAGTTTCAAATAGGGCTACTGGCACATCAGAGACTACAGGCGAGGTCTTCTGGTAGGGTTGAGGTTCTGCTGCTTCTTCCAGTGGCTGTTGGAATGGCTGATCACACTTCCAGTGGCTGCAGGATGTACTGGTGGCACTTCTGCTGGCTGCTTTATTATGCGGCAACACTTCCGGTGGCTCTTAACTGCTCTGGCAGCACTTTCGGTGGCTGCAGGACAAGCCAGCAGCACTTTTGGTGGCTCTAGAATATTCCTGCAGCACTTTTAGTGGCTGGAGGACAAATTAACGGCATTTTCGGTGGATTTGGGATGTGCCGACAACACTTCCGATGGCTGGAGGATGTTCTGGTAACACTTTCGGTGGTTCCCATTTTGGGCTTCCAACTAGATCTGTGTAAGCCATCAGATTTTCCAGAACTATGGGCCTCTTATATTGTCATGACAGATTTAAAGGGAAAGGGGTAAGGATAAAAAATGAAGGTGTCAAGGCTCTGAGGGAGGGTGCTTGGTGATTCTGTAGTTGAATATTGTCTTTAATTATCACAGTTGAGTGTGTCCATGATCACATCGGTGTAACTACAATACTAGTTGGTTCCTAGGTCAAACATATTGGCGGTGAACTCTACTTGAGGGGCATGAGTTTCTCATTTTTGTTGAGGGCCTTGAGGCACTTGGTTCTTATTTGCATTGTTTGGATGGCTGGCAAAATACTGATGTTCTACTTTGTCTTTACTGTAGTATAGGTGATCCTCCTGTGCTAATGTTTCCTTATGATTATTATATGTAGGGGGCTTTGAAAGTATCCATGGTGAGCCCTGGAATCGTCTATGAGCCATATGCACAACGTGAACCCATTTCATTCTTGCGAAGGTTTGTTACTTCCATATATTTCCATGTTTTCAATGCTTGGAGATCTTCTGTTTGGCATTGTTTTGAACGATTTATTACGTTTGGCATTTGATGTGTAAAGAAATGTCATTGAAAGCAATGGAACTTGATCGGAGTTTCTTAGCCATTTTTACCAGTCCATATTATGATATTTTTTGTTTAAACATTCATAGGCATGAGTTCTAATTGAATTTTTTTAGAAAGCCAGTAACTATATCAACGTGATGATTTAGTAGGCTCACAATCACTATTTACCTAGATCTCATTGGAACGATATCCCACCCTCAAACAACCAATTTTAGTGCAATTATACCATCACTAGTGCAGATATCCCTTCGAAACTCCTTTGTTAAGTTTGTTTGGGGTGAGAAACATGACGGGTGATCTCTTTGAAAGTCCTAATGTTGACTCTTCAGCGGCCTATTGTTGGAGGTTTAGGTTGTGATATGTTCATTATTTGAATGTTATGCCCTATGGTTTGTGTGTTCTTAATTCGAATGTTGTGCCTTACTGGTCGTTGGCTATCTCTGTGGAGATGCTCTTTTCCTCTCTCTCTCTCTCTCTCTCTCTAGTTTTTTGGAGAATGTTTCTGAACCAGGCAGAGTCCTCTACTCCTCTTTTTGGTTTCATTTATAATCTGTATGGGATGTTTTGTTTCTTCTAAATATTTTAATGATTGAAAGAAATAGTCGCAAAATTCTTCTGTTAAACATATGACAAGTACATTAAAATACCTACATAGAGTAAAAAAATTGCATGAATTTACAAATTATTAAATAAAAAACATCTATTTGTCATCTTTCAAACTTCTTTGGTCTACATTCTATGGATTGGCTCTTTCACAAAGTTATTTGTCTTTCAAGTCTCTCCACCAACAGATCCTATTAGACTTCAGATGGTTTTCTTGTAAAAAACAAGAGGCCAAAAGAGACAAAAAAGGATGCTTTGTCAGATCCGTCCTAGAGAGAGCAAGTCTTTCTACCAACGGTCCTATAAGATCTTAGGTGATTTCCTATACACAAAAAGATGTCCAACTAGAGGAGGCAGAAAGAGAAACCTTTTTCTAAGACAAGACACAATGTCATTCAACAAATATCCTCCAATCCCACATCCATAGCAGAAATTAACTGTCTAGACACACACACATGCACACACGTATGAGCTCCTGCTTTTACTTTACTCTCTTCCTTTGCTTTGGTTTCTTAATTCAGTTCACCTATGGCTATTAGCCTAAATTGTACAAAGCCAGGATGAAGTGTTTGCACACGCAGATGCACACTCACACTTCTTCAAAGCCCACTCAACCGTTGAGGAAGAGTCCCTTTAATGACCAAGAGCTTTGCATGGTTTGAACTGTTGACCACCGGTCTCGAGAAGATTAACTTGACATTTCACAGATCATCCCCTTGAACCACCACATCCTAAAAGCCATCAGATTCCTCAAAGAGTTTCCATCAACATCGAGCTTCCAAGTTCCAACATTCCCAAGGTGTTCCACTGATGGAAATCGTCAATCACTAAGGGTGTCAATGGGCCGGTTTGGCCATAAGGCTTTCGGGCTTGGCCTGGCCTGCCTCGGGCTGGGCTTGGGCTGAAGTATCAGGCTTGAGGGCAAGGCTCGGGCTTAAATTTCAAGCCTATTTTGAAATCGGGTTGGGCTTGGACTATAAGACATCCAAGAGCCTGTCAGCCTGGCCCAACCTGCTAGAGTTTTCAAATTTTGATGGCTTTGATGTTTGTAAAGGAGGGAAAAGTTACTTCACTTACGCAATAGGGGTTGCCGGCTTGAGTGGACCCCAACATGGTGGTATCGGTATCACTACAAGTTTCGTTGGCCAGGGATACAAAAACAATATTGATATTGCTGATAACCGGAAATGCGGGGAAACATGGGGAAAATGTTGGAATTTTCAGCAAAACTTCAGGAGACGTTAAAATGTACATACTTCATATTTAAAAATAAAAAAATTGCAATAGGGGCCTTAAAAGCATGTGTTGTTGTAAGAAATCAATCCAACCATCCCATCCGACCTATTTAACCATCCAACCTTCCATTCAAACATCCATCAATATTGCAAAATATCAACAACACATGATATTTCACCAAGAAATCATCAACAATTGGAAAGGAAATGGAAGATCGCGATTTCAATACTGCGCATGTCGCGATATTGATAATATCAAGATATTATCAATGACAAATTGAACACTACATACAACCATATGCCCATGCAAAAAAAAATGAAATAATTTTTTTTCTAATAAACAAAAGTTTGATGATATCAATATGTTGGCGATGCTATTGAAATATCATCGATACACTTATGATACAAGCATTACCTAGAATTTACATAGTTGAAAATATTGGCGATACATTGGCAATATTGATGCATTGGTAATACAAGTGTCACTTAGAATTTACATATTTGAAAATATTGGCGACTGCATTAGCGATATTGATACGTTGGCGATACTTAGCGATACATTGCTAACACTTGGAATTTCTGATACTACCAACGTTATTGGTATCGCTACCAACGTTATCAGTATTGCTACAAGTGTTATCGGTATCGTTGAGCTGGAGATAAAGATAATATCAGAGATATTTCGATAATATCGGGGATAATTCGAACACTGGTGGTTATAAAATCCACCCCGTCCACCAGGTGTGTCACCCCATGTTAGGCCCATTGCCCAAAAGTAAGTCCCGTCCGTGTTTTCGATGGACCACATGATTGGAAATAGCGTATAAGAAACCTTCACCCCCCAAATTGCTTTCGTCCATATGGTCCACCTGAATAATGGATGGGCTTGATGTTAGGGCCCAAGGCCTAAGTTTTGGTGTGGTATCTAATGGTTGGAGTGGATTTTATATAGCCATCACGGCGGGCCCTGTAAATATCACGGATGGATGTCTTTATCTCTACTGTTTCCCTTGGTGTGGCCCACCTGAATCATAAGTCAGCTTGATTTTTTGTCCATCGATGTAACATAGGATTACATATTTAATGCTCGGGGTAGATCTCACATACACAGCATGCTTGGTCCACTAAAAAATAAAGGGTGGGTCTCAAGAACAGTTATTGCGTATGCACACTTCACGAGGGTGGGTGTCCTATCATTCTTGGAAAACTGGGTCGCGACTTGTGTGGCTCCACCTTGGCATTGACATGAAATCCAACCTGACCATCACGTGTGTCATATCGTGTTAGTTCCACGGCCCAAAAATCAGCCCCATTCATAATTCCAGTGGGCCACATGATTATAAACAATATACATGAAAATGCTCACCCTCTGAACTACTTCCCTTGCGCCCCCCCCCCCCAAGATCACGGATGGGCCAAGTTTTTGGGCCCCATCCCTAAATATTGGCATCACATTTAATGGATTAAGTGGAGTTTATATAATCATCACGGTGGTTCCTGTAAGAATCAAGGGTAAACCCGAAATTGCGGTAAAGGGCCACAATGTGTTTAAGTGCGGAATATGGCGGAGCTATAGAATGTAGATTAAGTCCTAGAGGGGGAGTGATTAGGACCAATTAAAAATTATGACAATTAAAAACTTAATTGCCTAGTTTAAACTAGTTGCCAATTAAACTAAATTAAGCAATGTAATTCTAAGGCTTCCAAGCCAATAAGGGTCCAATCACATAGGTTACAATAGATATGCAAGTTAAGCAACTAGCCTATAACATAGTGTACATGTGTGTGTGAGATATGCTACCTATCAATCATAGCATTCATCTAATCATGCATACATAATTAAGCATTTAAACACATAAGCATAATTAAACAGATGCGCAAATGACAATCCCAAACACAACCATGTATAGTGGTTCGGTTACGTGCCTACTCTACTCCCGGCGGACTCACTCTCTCCTAGAGTTTATCAGATTTCACTATGAGAGGTTTTAAATCAGGCTCACCTCAAACCTTTACGGCCCTACACAAGGACTCTAAAGTTTATGCCCTACGTAAGAGCAATGGTCCTACTCAAGCACCCAAGTTTATGTCATACACAAGGACAAGGGTTCTACTAAAGCACCCAACTCTTTATGCCCTACACGAGCAAAGGTCCTACACGAGAATCTAAGTTTATGTCCTACACAAGGACAAGGGTCCTACCAAAGCACCTAACTCTTTATGCCCTACACAAGAGCAAAGATCCTACATAAGAACTTAAGTTTGTGTCTTACACGAGGACAATGGTCATACCAAAGCACCCAACTCTTTAGGCCCTACACAAGAGCCAAGGTCCTACACAAGAATTTAGGAATTTATGCCATACACAAGAGCAAAGGTCCTACATAAGAACCCGACATGTATTCTCCCGCCGAAGGCCTACATAAGGGCTTGAGTTGGTTTTTCTTTCGGCTAACTAACAACCTAGGTCCTACATAAGAACCATGGATTTAGGCCACACAGGACAAGGTTCTACAAAAGAACCTAGGTGAGTTTGAACACAAACTCTTGTACTCCAACCTACACAAGGAAGGAGCACAACAATGGACTCTAAAAATGACAACTCACTTGTCTGATTGAGCCCCGCTTGTTGCGCCTCTTGAGTTGCTTGATCTCTGCTCTCCCGTGTTTCAATCAACTCCCCAATACTCCCCCGATCATGTTGCTACAACTTTGCCATTGCTTCAGCTCCATGATCAATCTCCTTGCATTTGATGCTTCTTCAAGATGACTAAGGTGATGGGAGTGGGTTGAATCTCCTACAACTAGTGGCTAGTTGTTTATCATAGGGGATTCAACGAGATAGGTCTCCTAGATGATTTGGACAAAGGTTTACCAAGATTGCTTAAGTCCAAGATCTAGAAAATGGATGAGTTTAAGTATATCTCAATGTTGAGGTTGGAATCCTCATTAAAGTTGTAATTTCAAAGGAGATGATTTAGAACTCAATGGAATAGAAGCAATGAATGAGGGATATGCATATGGAAACACCATACCTTCTATTGCTCCAAAAACCCATGAAAATGCCCAAGAACCGAATGCCCTTTATAAAAAGTTCGAGCTCCAATGGAAAAACGGGTAGAAAATGGCTCTATCGATGTCATCGAATGCCTTTGATGTCATCGAAGAAACCAAACAAATATGGTATTTTCTTGCTGGACAGATCTGGACCAGTTTTTGATGTCATCGAGAATTTCAGGGAGAAATCCAGTTTAATTGATGGACATTCCTGACTCTCGATCGATGTCATCGAACACCTATCGAATTCTGTTGCTTGGGCTTATCTTGCACACAACAGATTCGCACCTCTTCCAGCCTTGTTTATCATTTTTTTCTTAGTCTCCTAAGGCTAAGGGATGATCAATTGTTTATTCCTATTGGGTCAAGATCATCTAAAGGTGAGAGAGTTGTTTTGGGTCAGGGTTAAGGTCACCAAGGTCACCTGTTTACCTGTTCTTGCTGCCTTGATGCTTCCGCTTCGCTTGTGTCTTCGGTCTTCGCTTTCCAAAGGCTCAACTGACTTCACGACCATGGTATGCCAAATCGGTTACGTATCGGCCGTATCGGCCGATACGTAACGGTAACGGTGCGAACCGTTACCCGTTTCGGGGCCGAAACGGCCGATTCGATTTTTTGTACCCGTATCGGCCGATACGGGACCGATACGGGCGTAACGGGCCGTTACGGGCCCGAAACGGTAACTTTTTTTTTTTTTTTTTAAGCTCTGTTTTTGCTGTTTTTTTGAAACCTCTTGCTTCCAAACTGTTTCTAACTCCTTCTACTACTAATTTCGACCAACCTTAGCTAGGTATTTGATAGAAAAACACATTATATTATAGATTTTTTTGAATCAAAGCTCGGTGGGCCATTTTTCAGAAATTCGTCAAAAATAGGTATTTATACTTTTTTAATATATTTTGTTGTTTTAATCATGTCATATGATGTGTTAATCATAGTAGAACATGTTAATGTGCATTTTACCGATTTGGGGTGCCATTTAATAATTTTTTAATATTTTTTTCTATTTACGCATGAATTTTGGCCCCTTTTTTTAAAATTCGAAAAATCAGTTTTTAATGGTTGTTTTGCTGTTTTAATCATGCCATTTGATGTATTAATTATAGTAGAACATGTTAATGTGCATTTTACAGATTTCGGGTGCCATTTTATATTTTTTTAATATTTTTTTCTATTTACGCATTTATTTTGGCCCTTTTTTTGAAAATTCGAAAAACCATTTTTAAATGATTCTTTTACTATTTTAATGATGTCATATGATGTGTTAATCATAGTAGAACATGTTAATGTGCATTTTACAGATTTGGGGTTCCATTTTATATATTTTTTATATTTTTTTCTATTTACGCATTTATTTTGGCCCTTTTTTTGAAAATTCGAAAAATCATTTTTTAATGATTCTTTTGCTGTTTTAATGATGCCATATGATGTGTTAATCATAGTAGAACATGTTAATATGCATTTTACAGATTTGGGGTGCCATTTTATATTTTTTTTATATTTTTTTCTATTTACGCATTTATTTCGGCCCTTTTTTTGAAAATTCGAAAAATCATTTTTTAATGATTCTTTTGCTGTTTTAATGATGCCATATGATGTGTTAATCATAGTAGAATATGTTAATGTGCATTTTACATATTTGGGGTGCCATTTTATATTTTTTTTTATTTTTTTCTATTTACGCATTTATTTATGAACTTTTTTTTAAAATTAGAAAAATAATTTTTTAATGATTCTTTTGCTGTTTTAATGATGCCATATGATGTGTTAATCATAGTAGAACATGTTAATGTGCATTTTACATATTTGGGGTGCCATTTTATATTTTTTTTCTATTTACGCATGAATTTTGGCCCTCAAAAATAATTGCAAACACCTAAATGTAAGATATTTTCATATTACATTCATTCTAATATATCTATCATTGATAGTAGATAGTTAGAAAATTAAATATATGAAATTTGTAGTCAAATTCAGGTTATCTGGTTCATAAATTCATCAGACAGTCTGATACAACTTCTCACTAAAGAGTGGACCGTTACACCACCATAAACATGTTCCAATTTATAAATGAATGCATATTTGGAATGCTTAGAATATTCCGGATTTAATCCATATTTTTTCATATTTTTTTGGCAAAAAAAATTTTTGCGCCGTTACGGGCCGTTACGCCCCCGTATCCGTATCCGTTTTGGAGGTCACCGTTACGCCAACCAATACCGATACGGGACACCTTGTTCACGACACAACGACTCACGTGATTGACAAACTAGGGTGCATAAATGTGCATCAACAAAACCTACCTTCGATTTTTATTTATTTTATTTTATTTTATTATTTTTTTTTTATGGTCTCCTTGTAATGTGGTAGGTAAAATCCCCACTCTGACCAGTAGATGTGTAAACCTACATTGTGCCCATGGCAAAAAAGAAAAAAGGCTGACTCATGATTCAGGTGGGCCACACCAAAGGAAACATTTGGGAGAGAGATGCCCACCCTTGTCTAGCAAGCGTTTAGACATGGGATTGTAAATAATACTTTATCGTTATCTTGTGATAGCATGGCTATCGAGACACATTTACCAACTACCATCATTCTTTCGCGCCAATAGTGCAAGCACCACCAAAGGGCAAAGGCTTTCACGAACGAAGCCTTTTGCCAATAATTCAACTAGACAAAGGCGAGTTCTTCCAAAATGTGGGAGTTAATGCAATCGGGCCTTGTTTATGAGGGAATTGCAAAAGGTCCCAAGTGGGCCCACCTGATCACACCTCACATGTGTGGACCCTACTTGGCAACACATGTGGATCTTATAATCGTATGGTTGATAGAGTTAGTACTTCTATTGTTTTGCTTTATAATACATGATTAATAGTTCTGTTCTTTTGCTTGTGTGGTATATTAAACAATTAGAGATGATGAAAATATCCTACTTATGGTGTGAATTAATAATATCAATGGCATTTTTGTCCTTTCACTAGCTTTTGGGCATCTCTTTTGTTTTTAGCCTACAAAGGCTAATATTACACGTGATATAATTATGCTATTTGGAGATTAAAGGATACAATTTGTGCTTTGTACCTTTATTTGGGAGAAAAGATAAGTGTTGCAACTTGTCAGTAATCTCTCGTGTTGATGGAGGATTGTTGGAATGCTCCTTTCATTTGATCAAAGAGAGGATTGTTAAAATCGATCTAATTTGCATTTAACTACCCTTTCTTAATTGTCGGTCGGGTGTACTATTCAATGAAATGTCCATGGGTTGTTTCTTTAGACTGGGGGAATTTGAATGCTCGAGTATTCTAATACTCACTACCCTTACAATTATGGTGTTTTGAGGATGATGGGATAAAAAAATCCCATCTATTTAAATTCCCACCGAACATTGCAATGCTATAAAAAATGGGTCCCTTTGATTTCTAAAAAGATATCGAATTTCACTCCAATACCCACCAAGGATTCCCCAAATCTTGCCTTAGAGTTATTGGACCAAAGTTGTTTTTTTGAGAGGGGGTGGGCAATGACATTGTGGGGCCCACATAATGGAGGTTCTGAATCCATGATGGCATTGTTTGTGGTATGGTCAATATATACCGTCCATTTCCCTTACTATTGATTGGAGGGCTAGGAGCACCAATCTAAAGTGATTTTTTTAAGAGGAATGGGCAATCAAAGGTGGGCCCCATTTGATGGACGTCTAGATCAATGATTGGATCGTTTTTAGGATGTCCAATATAGGCCATTCATTTTATTAGGCATTGAGTTGATTTTAGTATCATCCAACCAAAGTGATTTCTCGAGAGGGTGGGCAATCAAGCAAGGGACCCACATGATGGATGTCATAGATTAATGATTGAAACGTATGTAGCATAATTGATATGGACCATCAATTTCCTAAGCAAACCAACATGGTGGATGTCTAGATCAATGATTGGACCATTTTTAGTATGACCGAAATGGACCGATCATTTTACTAGACATTGATTGGACCTTAGGATCATCCAACCAAAATGATTTTTTGAGAGGGTGAGCAATCAAGGGTGGGACCTACATGGTGAATGTCATAGAGTAATGATCAAAACATTTATAGCATGATCGATATGGGCCATCAATTTCCCTAGGCATTAATTAGAAGATTGGGATCATTCTACCAAAATGATTTCTGAGAGAGGTGGGTAATCAAGGGTGGGAACCACATTATGGATGGTCTAGATCAATGATCAGACCATATGTAGTATGATCAATATGGACTGTTCATTTTCCTAGGCATTGATTGGAGATTATGATCATCCAACCAAACTGATTTTTGAGAGGGATGGGCAATCAAGGGCGGGAATCACATGATGGATGTCATAGATCAATCATTGGAACTTCCATAGCATGATCAATATGGAATATCAATTTCCCGAGGCATTAATCCAAAGTGATTTTTTGAGAGGGGTGGGGAGTTAAGGTTGGGACCCACATGATGGATGTCTAGACCAATGATTGGACCATTTTAGTATGATTAATATGGATCCTTCCATGTTCACATTGATTGGAGGTTAGGATCATTTGAATTGATTGGGACTCACATTTTGGATATCAAAGATTAATTATAGGAACATTTGTAGCATGATCAATATGGACCATCAATTTTCCTAGGCATGATTAGAAGATTAGTATCAGTCAACCAAGGTGATTTTTTGAGAGGGGTGGGCAATTAAGGGTGGGACCACATGCTGGATAGTCTAGATCAATGATAAGACCATTGTATTATGATTAGTGTGTTTTCAGTAATGCTCATAGCATGGCTAAAACCCCATGCAACGTATGCATGTAGCGCATTTCCCCAGTAGCGTATGCTACAGGTCATGTAGCGTAATGTGTAGCGCAGGTAGCGTATGCCACGTGAAATTTCCTTTTTAAAATTGTTTCTTCTATCTAAGTTCAACACCTATTTGAAAATGGTGGTGACTCATTCCCATCATACGTGGCACTACATTAGATCAATCTGGACCATCCAAACTATGGTCAATATTGTGGATAGAGCATATCTCTATTATCACACCATATAACATTTTTAGCCATTTGTATTTGCCCATGAAAATGTATGATTGAGGAGTTTTTCTTTGTTTTGAATGGTGTCAAACTCACACAAACATAACATGACAATAAAACTCATCCTTTGAAAGAGGGGTTTTCATTTCAAAACCTTACATCTGGCATTGACTCTTCCCCCTTAAAAATTCGTCCACTCGATTCTCCCAGCCCACTCAACCATGAGGGAAATTTTTTTAGGGGTTTGATCGGACCTGTGAGAGGATTATGTGGCTAGAATTTTACTAGCGGTGAACCCCAACAAAGGAGAAATCAGAATTCCCCCATTTCACGTCCGTATGACTGTGGAGCTTGAGATTTGCGATTTTGCTTGATTTGGAAGAGAAGTAAAGATACATTTCTAACTCTTAACCTCAAGTAATCAAATTTTATTTTATTTTGATTGATTTAGAGTATATATTGTCTTTTTTTCTTTTTCTTTTTTCCACTTTGTGATGTTGTTTTGTCTTTCCATTTTTTCCTCTTTGGGATGCCAGTTCTATGTTACGTTGTAGAATAAGCTTGTTTTATAAACATTTGTCGTGTGCAGCCTACTTTGGTGTGTGTGTGACATCGCATCCAACTTGTATGGCCTAGTTGCGGACCTATGTGTGCCACCTATTTTTTTCTTTTTGTTTTTGCTCTTTATATATATATATATATTATTTATCATATTTTCCTATTATTTTAATTTAAAATATTAAGTATCGTGTAGCTCAAGCTACACGCTATGGAGGGGTAAGGCTACACTACACTATTTAAAACACTAATGATGATTAATATGGACTATCCATTTCCTTACGAATTGAACGGACGGTTAGGATCATCTAATGGAGCAATTTTTTTGTGAGGGATGGGCAATAAAAAAGGGTGGGACCCACATAATGGACACTCTAGGTAAATGGCCGGATCATTTGCAATATGATCAATTTGGATCGTCCATTTCCTTAACCATTGAATGGGCAGTTAATCATTCGAGAAAAAAGTGATTTTTGACAATGATGGGTAATCAAAGGTGGATGATGGATAGTCTAGATCAATCATCAGACCATTTGTAGTTTGATCGATATGGGTGCACATTTCACTAACGATTGAATTGAATATTAGGATCTTCCAACAAAAGTGATTTTTTACAGTGTGGGTGATGAAGGGTGAGAACCACATGATGGACGGTCCAGATCAATGATCTAACCACGGTATAATCAATATGGGCCTTTCATTTCCCTAACCATTGTGGATCATACTTGTAAATTTGCTCAATTGGGCAACATCCAATCCACTTGTCGATTTGATCGCATGATATACAATTTATATATGAGAGTGTAGTTGATCAAGTGATAGAGTGGGCAAAACTTTGTTAATTTAATTTGAACACTTAATAAACAATACACCACACACAATTCCAAACTTGTAAGCCAACCGAACATGGGCATTATAGTTTCCAAGGAGCACAATGCCTCCTACAAGAGGTTGCTCAGACAAAGAAATTATAATTCGTAGCAATTACAATAACCAGGCATTGCAATACTTGGCAATTGAAATATTCAAGGTATCCAAATGCCCCCAGTCCAAACAAGGTATTCTGTAATGGTAACGGTGGCTGTAATAGCTACCACTGTTACCTTTACAATACAGGGTGTAATGGCCATTACGGGGGCTGTAACAGTTGTTACGGTTTCTTTTTTTATTGAAAAAAAACTCAAAAAACCTATATCGACCCTGTAACAGACTGTTACGGGGCCATTACAGCCTTTACAGGGGGCATGATGGGCCGTTACGGGGAATGTAACGGCCTTTACAGGTCATTTTTTCTGTAACGGACATTATGGACTTTACAACCCCATAACGTGTAACGGTTGCCACCGTTACCTTTATGTAACAGCCTTTATGGCCTCATAACGGCCTTTACGGTATACCAAGAGTCCAAATGACCCCTATGAGTTTGTTTTTGTTGATAAACATTGAAATTTTTTCATACTAGTTGTTCAACTTCCCCCACTTTCTTGTAGGAGATGAATTTTTGTAGCACTGAAAAGACGTTGAGATCAGAAGCCCAGGACAGATGATACCTCATATGCCATCTAAAGTATGATGTGCCTTCTAACATAAGGTTAAGCAAATGGTACGAGTTCCAGATTTTTGTGGTCAGTTCATCCTCGCAATTTGATGAAGAGTCTTGCACTCACATTTAAAAGTGTAGTTAAGCAATTTGCTAGATGAACCCAAGTCCTACTCTTATAACTTCAGTTCTAGTTGTTTGTTTGGGGTATAGCTGAATGCAAAATGCAGACTGCAAAAGGTAGAAGAGGGAAGGGAGCTCTGGAGATTGTTGAGACTGATATTGAGATGCTGTGCATTCTGAATTTCCTATGAATTGCAATAGCTATACTTCTTATTTTTCTAGTTTTAATCCATGCATAATGCAATACCTGGTAATTGCAGTAGCTTACTTCTTATTCTTTGGGTCATTTGGTTAGAAAGGAATAGTCTTTGTTTTGATAACAAGAAAGATTCTATCAGTGGGATCCTTTGTAAAATTTTTCAGTTTATCAAGGACTGGGCTCCTTTATTTCCTCTGGGTTCGGTCTTGAGGTTCAGGGGCTTTTTTGTTTCTACTTTCTTTTAGTTTTTTGTAGTTAGCTTTGTCTCTCATTCTTTGGATTTGCCTTTCAATAATATTCATCTTTCAAAAAAAAAATAAAAATCCATTACACATGTTCATGTGCATCTTGGTTTGTAGATAGATCTTACTTTCTATATTCTTTGCCTTGTGAACAGTTAACTTCATTCTCTGTACCTTACCATCAGTTCAATTTGTTGTGATTAGATGGTTCACTCGAAGTGGTTGGAGAAGAACAAAGGAGGACATCATTATGGAGGTATTATTTTTTCTCTTGCTGGTGTGAAACTAGTCCTTCCAAATTTCTTAGCTAAGATGATTCATGTACTTGAAATTTTCACCTTTTGTATGCTTTTTCTTTGCTAAGATAATTTATCTACTTGGATTTTTTTCATGCTTTAGATATATTATCAATAGTGTAGAAGTAAATGCATCAAAGAGCTTACGCGTTGAGAGATTTTGGCTTTGTTGTTCATGTGAATGGGATTTGTGTTTGGTTCATGCAGCCGCTCATAGCTTGTAATTTTTTTTTATATATATTTTGTTTTCTTTTATATCAAGGTATTCAACTGTAATTACTGCTATGATACAGGCTGTAATGGCCGTTACGCCCCCGGCCCCACCACCCCCCTTTTTTTTGAAAAAAATTTGTATCGGCCCCGTAACGGCCATTACAGGCCACTTTTTCTGTAATGGCCATTATGGCCCCCGTAACAGTTGCCACCACATACATGGGATGTAGCCGACGATTTCTCATTTCTCTACATGCATTTGTGGTGTGTGTATGCGTATTGCTATACTATGATTTGTGTGTGTGTATCAGTAACATTTTATTTTGTTTCCTTTCTCACAGCTCAAGAATGCTTACGCAATTGCCAAATTAAGGAAAAAATCTGGGTATTCAAAACACAAGTTCTATGAAGAGGCAGTGCAATTATACAAGGAGGTGTGCACCTTTTGTTAATCATTCTACCTTTAATGATAAGATTTAATGCATTTAATAGTAATACCATCTAATTCTGCCTTGTTTTTTTTCCAGATAAACATTCTCATGGCAAACGGGGATAAGACAGCATTAAGGAAAGCAGTTACAGAGAATATGTACTCTGTAAGTTGTTTTATAACTGGATTTTTTGTCTCTTTAATTTTCATCAATTCCCGTCCTGTCTTGCTTACGTTTCATGAATAAATTCAGTATTCAATGGCAGCTATTTGATGTTTATGTTGTAATATTTTGGTTCGATACTTGTAGGCCCTCAAGAACGAAATCAAACAAAGACAATCTGTATGGAGTTCTGTTTACTGGGAATTGGTTGAGCCGATTGTTAAAATACGAACATTGCGAGCTCGAATGGTAAGTGGGAGATTTGGGTCTTTTGATGATTGAATTGCATTCCGTGGACAAATAGTAGTAGTACTCCAGTGTCATAGGAAGCATTATGTTGAAAATGAAACATAGGTGTAGGCTACTGAGTAACCAGAGATTTTTTTTTTTTTTTGAAGAGCAACCAAACATGATAAATGTTTTGGCAGAGAACTCTCTCTCACATCATCAAGGTCGATGGGACATGCTTTATTGTTTCTTTTCTTTTTTGATAGTTAACTGAAACTCCATTATGTTAGTAATATCAAACTAAGTAGGAAGGATCCCTGATACAAGAACCAGTCTTAAAACGCACCTGGATTGTGTCACCTCTTTCATTCTTGTGTTGTCCATTTCCACCAAGCAAGGTTTTGGAGGCCATATTGGCCTGGCTTGAAACCGAAATGATACAGGGCTTCCCAATAAGCCTTTGCTGGCCCTTGGGCTCTTGTATCTCCCTCTTTTGTTTTAATGAAGTCTCAGTTATTCGTTAAAAAAAACTTATTTGTTAACTCCAGCCAGTTGGATATTAGCATTCCTCCTATGTGTGTGTCTATATATTTAGACACATGTGAGAAACGCTTTATAGTGCTCCTAGTTGCATTGTTCCCTTCCATGACTAAGCTTCTGTAGATGACGATTATCATGCACATCCCTTTCCCAATAAGCTTCACTTCTGCCTCATTGGCATTTCATAACTGGCTAGTAAGGAGAATGTTACTTGATTCATCCTTTGTCATCTCTAAGACGTGCTTTGTGTTTTGCAGATTGGGATTGATAAAAATGACCTCAATAAAGCATTCATACAGCTTACGATAGAGTTCCTAGCTAAGCAGGTTCGATGATTGCACTTGAATTTTCTATGCTTGTCTCTATCCCGAACAGTTATTTCTAAGCTAGTGTTTTGGAACTCTGCATATCTGATTTACAGCCACATAATTTAATTGTTGTATATGGTATTTACATGTGCTTGCCTTGTCCTTACGAAAACATCGTTTTGAAAAGAAAAAAAAACGGTGCTAGATTTTTATCATTTGTCACATCTTATGAGAGCTCATCACAATTATTACGTCCATGATGTTGCAGAAGTTTGAGGCATATGATTCGAAAGGTAAAGTTGTCTCTGGAGATAAAACAAAGGAGGTATGAGGCCTTAATTATTCTATGAATGGTTCCTCTATGCTTGTTCTAGCTCTATATTTTATTCTTCGTTTTATGTTCACAAGAAACAAATTTAGCTGCACCATGACCTCTGCAAAACTGAGGACGATATGTATTGCCTTCAGTTTTACGAGGCCAGAAATCAGTCATTTTTGTTTCCTCTGAAATTTGGCTTAAAGATAAGGGAGAAATAATGCTCGACCCTAATGATGTAATTTGATACATCGTTATCATCATCTTAACCTTTCTCCCAATTAATTGGGGTTGCCTTTTAAAGGTAGATTGGCCGAAGTTTTATGACTGCCAGACATCAACCTTCCTCTTTTACCTGGTTTCTAGAATCGACCATGGTTCCTAATCATTTTCTTGGACCTTATTTTGTTCTACACCTATAGATCATAATCTTTTTGAATGACCTGATTCTCATTCTAATTTCTTTAGGAGCCCCCTCGAAGTGCCAAACAAATTCCGTTGTCAACAGCTGACCTTTTTAACACCACCCACATTATTTCGTCTAACTATTGAAATGGCCCTATTCTTTTTTTTTTTTTTTGAAGAGCTATGAATGGTGATTTTTATTAATATATGGTCCAGCAACTAGCCAGCCAGAAACAAATAACAGAAGATTAAAGATACAAAATAGAGTGAGCTACATTCATGTCAATATGAAGTATAACCACAGCCCATTCTATGATGTCTCTCTCAATCTTCCAAAACTTCTGCTCCCACAACTTGGAGATATTGTCAAAGCAACGAGCATTGTGCTCTCCCCATATATTCCACGGGCATGCTAGCAGGCTCAACCTCCAAAGGGATAGCCTGTCCTTTGAGAGATGCACTTCCTGCTACACCCATAATAGTTGCTGCACTGACTTAGGGCTGCACCATTGCACTTCGAAAGCTCCCAATATCTGGGCCCAAATCTGACTTGTATAGGGATAGTGCATTAGAAGGTGATCTACCGGTTCGGCGTCATGCATGCAAAGGAGGCATATGTTGGGGAGGTACATTCCTCTCTTTTGAAGATTGTCCAAGGTTAGGATTTGTTTCCTTCCCGCCAACCATGTGAACGCTGCAATTTTAGAGGGAGCTCCATGAAGCCAGAAATCAATTGTGATCGGATTATTTGCCGCATTTCGAGAGGGGCGAGTTGTTGGAACATTTATTTGTTATGTAGGGGTTTGGCTGTAAATATGCAAACTAGTCTTATGTGTAATTTTATATTTATTAGGGGGTTATGATGTAATTTGTAAACAGGGGAAACCCTATATATAAACAGAATAAGAAAAAGAGGAGGCTCACGTTTTTTGAGCTCTCTCAACTTTTCCTTCTCTCTCATCTCTCTCTGTAACCTCTACAAAAGCTACTTGGTATCAGAGATTTGTTCGATCAGTTCTACGTGAGATTGAGGCTCTATACACAAGGAGCGTCGAAACCCGAAGGATTTCTGACGTAGGGGGCTGCTGACATTAGCCGTACAACCCCGTACGGATCGATTTGGGTCGAGATCCACACCACCAGGTGTGGCTACACATGAGAGGAATTATGGGCATTTATTTTCATAATTTTCTGGATTTGGTTGCTATTTATTATTATTATTATTATTTTTTTTTTAATGGATTTTACCTTCTTATTTTTCCCTTCCCCCCCTTAAAAACAGCTCTAAATCGTCAATTTCTCGGATTTCTTCTAAATCAATGGTTTTTAATCCTTAGGATCCACTCATTATGGACCATTTTTTGATGATCTATCAAGGAATGCTGCCCTTGTGCATATTCGCGACGTTTTTATGCATTTTTCTAAGCAAAAAGGTGGGCCGGTAGGACCCTTTTTTTTTAGGTCCAACATACACTGGATCTATGTGTATCTACCTATTGCTAGTTTTGCTCATACTACTTCAGTTTCTGATCTTTGTCCACTCTTCTTCACATATCCATAGAATCCAAGTCATCTGGATATAGCTCAGAGGGCCCCCTCTCAATTACCTCCACAAAATTTAATGGGAACAATTTTCTTTTGTGGTCTCGAGATGTCCGCATGTATGTTATTGGCAGGTAGTAACTTGGATTTCTTACTGGCACATCCAAGGGGTCGTCTACTTATCAGTCTGGTGATTCGTCACAATTGTCACAAATTGACGCATGAGATTCCTCAAATGCTATTGTTATATGTTAGATCCTCAACTCTATGGAACTGGGTATTGCCTCTTCCTATTTTTTCTATGATTCTGCTGTCAATCTGTAGAAATCCCTTAATGAGACATATGGGACCATATTTAACAAGCCTCGTATTTTTCAGTTGACCACTAAACTCTATTCTCTCACCTAAGAGAATTTGTTAGTTACTGAATATTTTGGTGCACTAAAGAGTCGTTGGGAAGAATTGAGTCATGTGCAACCCTTGAGTGAGCTTCCAAATAGCCGCAATGCAGAGATTGTGAGGATATGATGCAGGACATGAAATTCAATTATGATGTGCGAGATTTTTAGGCTTTAGATCACACTAGTTCAAAAACAATTACACAAAATTCCACATCTCACACAAAAGTTCAAACACTCAATCAAGGGGAATCTTATGCTGATCTAGGCCTACACATGCTAGAGCTGGATCAATTAAAATTATAGACCAAACAATAATCAAAGGAGGGTAAATTCATCCACACATGCAAAGAAATAATTCCCCAATCCAAGGGGTTCACAGATTTCAATTCGGGGAACCCTAAGGTTGAAGACAGGGCGTAAAATTGGAGATTTGAATAATTTAAGGTTAGGGTTAGGGATTTGGGGTGAAAGAGGGGTGAAAGAGAGGAGAGAGACAAACCAGAGAAGTACTGTATGTGTGGACAGCAACAATGGCCCAGACGCACGTGTGTGATCCCGGCTGCACATGTGTGGGGCCCACTATTAAGAAAAAGGCCACCTTGGCCCTAATCGGCCAAGGATGGACTCCAAAACCCCTAAATCTCAGCTCGATCCGATCTACGGTTTGTGCGTGGTGCTCTGTCGAAGTTTTAGCCATCCTGTAGGGCCAGATTCTTGAAGTCTGCTATAGATGGAGAAACACCTGCAAATATTGATGGATTTGCAGATGGAATGCTTGTAGGAGAAGAGAAATATGGATGGGAGGTGGGGGCGAATCGAGATAGGTGTGGCTTCGCACCACGGTAGTCAGCCCTTCGAGGAAGGGAGGGTTTCATACTCAATTGAAACTCCACAACTTAGAAATTTAGAACCAAAAAACACAACAATTTTATTAATCTTCATTGAGGAAAAAAAATACTATAAGGGGTGCCTATTTATAATAAAACCTTATACCCCAAAACTCGCGCCATGTGCACAACCTATTACTTAGAAACGAAGTAATAAAAAATAACAACTAATCAAAACAATCTAAACTGTCTATGATATTCCTAATAACAATAATAAGCAAAACCCAAAGTACTAGATCAATTAGAATAGTGGGCCATGATCATGAGAACCGATGATGGGATTCACATGACTATCGGGTTCGTTCTAACGAACCAAAACGCAGTCCTCCAACTAAGAGGCCCTCCCTGGACGTTGTCATCGATCCAGATCAATGGTGGGGCCCTCCTCCTTGCGTACGTGCGTAGGGGGGCATCCGTATGCGCGTGATGTCCCAATCAGGATACAAGAAGATGAAGCACTTTCCTATTTTTATTTTTTTTTTGCTAGATTGAATAGTGAATATGAGACCCTCCGGACCCAACTTGTTGTTACAACTCCATTTCCTTCTCTTTGGGCAGCATATTCCATTGTTCATACTGAGGAGGCCCGCAGGCGGGTCATGTTAGCACCCCGCTGCTACTCAGGAAAGGACTGCATTTACCTCCACCATTGTCCCATTTGGTGACCGAAGTGGTAGTTCAGATCCTCGAGAAGGTTTTATTAGAGGACAAGGCCGTAGTCATGGCAGGTTTATGTGCACCTTCTGTAATCAGTTCGGACACACTCGAGATCGGTGCTTCAAATTACATGGACGTCCTACTGCTCATGTTGCTACTTCTGATGAGATCGGGACCATATACGACTCTTCTGGTGGTCGTCCTCTTGACATCTTTTGTCTCCGATCAGTTGGATCAATTACCATGACTAGAGCCAATGTTATTGATCTTCAGCGCCTTCAGATGCTTCATACCCAGTTCGTGCCTCCTGCCTCTTCTGCTTCACAACCATCTGCCTCCTCCTTAATTGCGACCATAGATACTACACTCCATGACTCTTCCACTCCTGCAACTTGGATTATTGATTCGGGGGCATCAGATCATATGACTGGTGAGCACACTTGTCTCATTCCATCTAGTTCTTCTACTTGTAGCCGTCTAGTCTGTCTAACTGATGAGACTTCTGCTCCTGTAGAATCCATTGGCTCTGTCTCTTTTTGTCTTAATCTCACCTTGTCCAATGTTATCTATGTTCCTAAATTTCGTGTAAATTTGATCTCTATTCATAGCCTTACAAAAGTCCCAACCGTGTGATTTTCTTCACTTCTCATTGCATCTTTCAGGAGTTGAATCCGAAGAGGACTATTGGTGTGGGCCATGAGTGCGGTGGTCTCTACTTTCTGCATCAAGGGGAGCTGTCTGCTAGGGGTGATGCTTCATCGAGTTCTTTTACTTGCGCTTCTCATTGTTTTGAGTCGAGTTAGAGTCGATTGCCTTATGGCATGCACGACTTGGTCACATTCTTTCAAGAGTTTCCAATTTTTCTTCCTAAGTTTAATAAGTTGAATAGTGTTTCTTTCCAATGTGAAACGCGTCCGTTTAGCAAGCATGTTCGAACCTCATTTCCTGCACTTTCACATCGTTCTAATAAAAAGTTTACTTTAATACATTATGATATTTGGGGTCCTAGCCCTGTTACTTCGATTGATGGTTTTTCATACTTGTGTGACTTTCATTGATAATTTTTCTCGTGTTACTTGGGTTTATTTGATGAAACGGCGTCACGAATTGCCGCACTTGTTTAAGTCATTTCATCAACTGATTAAGACTAAGTATGATTGCAATATTCAGTCCATTCGGTCTGATAATGGTGATGAGTATATATCTCAAAGTTCCACATCTTATCTTCAAGAAAATGGCATTCGTCATTAGTTCTCATGTGCTTACACTCCGCAACAAAATGGACTGGCTGAGCGCAAGAATCGCCATCTTCTAGAAGTTACTCGCCCTCTTCTGATTGGAATGAAAGTTCCTAAATCATACTAGTTTGTTGCTTTGTTGACTTCTTGTTATTTAATTAATCGTATGCCTTCTCGTGTCTTAAATGGCAAGACTCCTTTTCATACACTTAAGCCTGGTTGTGCTCTTTTTGGTATTCCTCCCAAGGTTTTTGGGTGCATTTGTTTTATTCACTCTCTGGGTCCATCCCGAGACAAGTTTGCCAATCATTCCATCAAATGCATCTTCCTTGGGTACTCTCTTCAACACAAAGGCTAAGTGTTATGATCCATGCATTAAAAGGTATTTTGTGGCCATGGATGTCACATTCTTTGAAGATCGTCCTTTTTTTCTCTACCATGTCTAATCTTCCAGAATTAGTTGCCCCGCATGCTCCTTATGCTTGTGGTTAGTGACCAGTCTGTTCCTCCTCCTAAGGCGCCTAAGTAGATTCTCACCTCTGTTCATAGAAAGTCGAGACAACCAACAATGCTTCCAATAACCCCTCTTCCTACATCAAGTAATTCTCTCAGTCCTACTTCCATTACTCATCCCCCCTCTCATGTTGCTTCCCGTAATCATAGCCATCATCCAACCTTGCATTTTATTTCTAACTTTGTTTCTTATGACTCTGTCTCTCCTACATATCATGCTTTCCTTGCTGCCATCTCTTCCTCTATTCCCAAATCAGTTGTTGAGGCACTTGTAGTTCCTGCATGGAAGCAAGCGATGGAGGCAGAAATGGCTGCCCTTGATAAGAATGGCACGTGGGATCTTGTTTCCTTATCTGTGGGTAAGCACACTGTGGGGTGCAAGTGGGTGTATTCTATCAAGTATTGGGCTGATGGATCTAGTGAACGTTACAAGGCATGTCTAGTTGCTAAAGGGCAATGTTTTAAATATCGTTATCGCATAATTTATCACACCCTTTGGATACAGATACATATTGGTTATTGCATGGGGATATATCAATTGTATCACATAATGTATCGTTGTTGTTGGGAAACATGGGAACGTTGGGAAATTGGTCGATTTTTTCATTGGAACTTCAGGAATTGTTGAAAAAGACATCAATACACACTTCCATCAAAAAAAAAAAAGGTGCACATAATATGAGTTCCTTTGTATGGGGTCCTAATATATGCACTTTCTAATTGAACTGATGCAAGTATATTCAAAGTCTATTCATATAATTTATATACATAAGAAGACATGTATGGAAACACAAGCAATACATTCAAAAGCAAAAAAAGAATCACTAGATCAGGTTACATACATGTTTAATTTTGTGTTTGGATACAAAGATTGCAACTAATTTGTGAGAAATTGAGAAATTTCGATTTTTCTCAATTTTTCACAACTTGAGACATCTCCCCCAAATCTTGAAATCGAAGTTCCAAATCCATGATTTTTCATGGAAAACATGAAGAATCATAAATTTATAACCATTTGAAACTGGTTTAACGTGATTTACAATAAAAACATGGATTGAAGATCGAAAAAAAAAAAAAAAAAAAATGCTCACAAGATCAAATAGGTGGGATATATCGACATTACATGTGTGTTTCGTATCTCACAGGTGGGATACAAGATATATCGTTGGATATATTGGCTGATTTTGTCGATATTTAAAACACTGCTAAATGATACATGCAAAATTATGGTCTTGATTATAACAAGACCTTCTCTCCTGTTGCCTAATTGAACTTAGTTTGCTTGATCATCTCCTTAACAACCAATCTTTCTTGGCCATTATATCAATTGGATGTTAAGAATGCCTTCCTTCATGGGGATCTAATTGAAGAAGTTTATATGGATCTTTCCCCTGGGTTTCAACTTAAGGGGGAGACTGGGAAAGTGTGTAAGCTGAAAAAGGCTCTGATGCAGGACAATTAACCACTTGCTCTAAAAGCTCGAACTATTAGAGCATGGCGAATCAATCCCTTTATCTCATAGCCCAGGCCCCACATCTCATGGGTTAGGACCTCGATCGAACCCCCCTCGTGGGCCTCAAATCACATGGGTACTGCCTCACACGGGCCGCCCACCCCGAGTGTGCCCTTGCATCCCACAAGCAACCCCACTCAAGCCCGGTGTGAAAATGCCCTTGCATTAATCACCCCCGGTGAGGAGTCTCGAACACGAGACCTCCCGCTTTGATACCAATTTGATGCAGGACAATTAACCACTTGCTCTAAAAGCTTGAACTGTTATAAAATGGCGAATCAATCCCTTCATCTCATAGTCCAGGCCCCACATCTTATGGGTTAGGACCTCGGCCGAACCCCCCTCGTAGGCCCCAAATCACATGAGTATCGCCTCACACGAGCCACCTGCTTCACACGGGCCGCCCACCCTGAGTGTGCCCTTGCATCTCACAAGTAACCCCACTCGAGCCCAGTGTGAAAATGCCCCTACATTAGGCTCTTTATGGCCTTAAACAATCTCCAAGAGTGTGGTTTGCCCGGTTTAGTTATGCACTTCTCTCATTTTGCTTTAGGCGATGCCAGTCGAATCATATTGTGTTCATTCGCACTCGGCAAGAGAGCCAAACCATTATACACGTTTGTGGATGATATAATCGTCACCGAAGATGATTTGGACTTTATAAAACATGTCAAACAGATGCTGAGCATGGAGTTTGAAAAAGGATCTTGGTCCTTTTCGATACATCTTAGGGTTTGAAGTTGCCCGTTCATCCAAGGGTATCTTTATATCTCAGAGAAAATACACTCTAGACTTGCTAAATGAGATTGTTAAGCTTGGTACTCGCCCTGCCTCATCTCCTATGGATCAAAAGCACTCTTTATATGAATCTGAGGGTGATAGTCTAACAGACCATGGCATGTATCAAAGATTGGTTGTGAAGCTGATCTACTTAACTATTACAAGGCTAGATATCACTCAGGATGTGGGTGTTGTTAGCGGGTTCATGCATTCACCGAAATCGTCACATCTTGATCTTGTATATTGTATACTGAGATACTCGAAGTCTTTTCAAGGACGCGGTATTCTCTATGCTAATCATGGACATGTTCATATTACTGGATATTCTGATGTTGATTGGGTAGGGTGTCCAACTGACAGAAAGTCAACTTCTGGCTATTGTACCTTTGTAGGAGGTAATCTGGTGACTTGGAGAAGTAAAAAACAGTCAATGGTGTCTAGATCCAGTACGGAAACTGAATATCAGGCTATGGCTCAGGGAACTTGTGAGATTCTATGGTTGAGATCTATTATGGTAGAGCTTAGTTTCCCTGTCAACTTTGCTACTCCTCTCTACTGTGATAACCAATCTACCATCCACATTGCATCTGATTCAGTCTTCCATAAAAGGACGAAACATATTGAAGTAGATCTCCATTTCATTTGAAAGAAGATTTCCTCCGGAACGCCGTGCACTCCATTTGTTAAATCAACTGAGAATTTAGCTGACATTTTCACAAATGCGCTCAATTCTCTTATGTTGCAAGAGATTTCGAGCAAGTTGGATATGATAGATATTCATACACCAACTTGAGGGGGAGTGTTGGAACATTTATTTGTTATGTAGGGGTTTAGTTGTAAATATGCTATGTGTAATTTTATATTTATTAAGGGGTTATGATGTAATTTGTAAATAGGGAAAAGCTTACATATAAACATAATAAGAAAATGAGGAGGCTCATGATTTTTTAGCTCCCTCTCAACTTCTCCTCCTTTCTCATCTCTCTACAACTTCTACAAAAACTACTCAAGAGTCTTGTTATAAAATGATTTTACAGAGAAAGACCCAGACGACGTTGCTGGCCACATTAAAGAATCTGCTTCTTCCAGGGAGGGAGCGTAGAGATGAATACACATAAGCATCCTTGCATATTCTTTAGCTTCAACGTCTGAGAGACCCCTCCTACATGAAGGGCACCAAGCACCCTCACACCCTCATATGAAACTCATCTATCTACTGTTATGTTCTTTGCTGCTAAAACAGACACCAAAGAGGGGAAGGATTCTACCAACGTTTTGCCTCTGCATCATCGGTCCTCCCAATAACGAATTCGAGATCCATTCCCAAGGTTGAAGGAGGAAGAGGCTACAACTAAGGGAAATAGTGACAGGATTGCTTTCCATTTGCTCAATGCACGGTGGTGAGATGACTTGTTAATTTACCACCCCCTCTATTCCAAGCCTTATTTTTGAGCAGTTACTTTCCTCCAAAGCTTGTTTTCTTCTACTCCAAATCTCCATTGCCACATGCCAAGCAATGCCGCATTTGTCCGAAAAAGATCCCTTAAACCCACTCCCCCTTCGGCCAAAGGTGCACATACTTCTTACTATTTCATAAGATGGAATTTGTGTTTGGTTTCGGCCCCTTGCCACAAGAAATCCCTTTGCAATATTTCAAGTTTGTCTAATACTGATTTGGGGCATTTATATAAAGACATGAAATATAAGGGTAAATTGGAAAGTTCCACTTTTATGTGAGTGATGTGCCCCGCAAGAGATAGATGTTTTCCTTTCCACATAGATAATTTCCATCAGAACCTCTCAATCACCTTGCTCCACAAGTGTTTTGGTGGCTTTCCCAAACAAAGTGGTAGACCCACATCTGAATATCCTTGCATAGGTTGCTAGTCCTTCTTTTGACAGGCTGATCCTGAGCATCTCACTCTTGGCTGCATTATCTTCAATCCTGATATCTCTTCAAAGCAATCCAGTATTTTCCTCAAATTGTCTACGTTAGTCGATTCTGCATCACAAAAAGGCAGTGTCTTCCGCAAACTCCAAGTGAAATATGGAGGGCCAAATGTTTGACGTATGAAACCCCGATATTAAACCCACCTGCTCCCCTATGGATAACATGTTGCTCAGCACCTCTGCCACCATTCTAAATAAATAAGGGTGATAGTGGGTCACCTTGCTTGAGGCCCCTTGATGCCTTGAAGTGACCTTTGAGCGATCCGTTAACCAATACCGAGAAGGATGCATATGAGACGCATTCCATTGTCCATCTAATCCATTTATTGCCGCACCCGATCCGCCTCAACATGTATTCCAAGAATCCCCAGTCTACTTGATTATATGCCTTTTCAATGTCTAGCTTGCACACCGCACCACTTTTCCTTTCCTTGTGTCTGGACTCTGGAGTCAATGCATTCGTGGGCCAGAAGAGCAATATCTAAGATTTGCCTTTCCGCAACAAAAGCACCCTGATTTTCCAATGTGACCGAAGGTAAGATCTTCTTAAATCTGCTTGCCATCACCTTGGCTAAGATTTTATATGGGTTGCCAATTAGGCTAATGGGCCTGAAGTCGAGTAGAGATTCTGCCCCTTCTTTTTTGGGAATGATAACGATAAATGTGGTCCCCATGCCTCTAGGAATGTGCCTCCTGACATAAAATTCTTGCAGGAACTCCTCCATATCTTTCTTCACCGTCTCCCAGAATACTTGAAAGAAACAGATAGGAAATGGTCCTGGCACCTTGCCACCCCCCAAAGCATCTATTGCTTCCTTTATTTCTTCCTCTGAAATCTGACTTTCTAGATATTCTATCTGATTGTGAATTTTTTTCTGAAATGTAAGTTATCTAGTGTGGGTCTAGGCCAATCTTCTCTAGATAGCAACTTGGAGAAAAACTCTACAATGGCTGAACTTACCCCTTCCTTGTCTTCCATCCTAATTTCATCAACTGATATGCTGCTGATGTGATTGTTCCTCGCCTTCGCGCTGGCTATGCCATGAAAGAAGGCTGTGTCTGTCACCTCCTTAAGCCATGTGGCTCTAGATCTTTACCTCCACATGATTTCTTCTTGCTTCAGTAATTTGGGATATTCCGCCGATAGATTTAATCGCCTCAGCTGGTCCTCTGTCGATAGTGATTCAGCTTCTTCTCTGGTTTCTAGATCATCAATTTCCCTGATTATGTTGTCGGTCTTTTCCATTCTTTTGCTGAAAGTTTCCTTTTTTCCACGCTGCCAGATTTGATTTGAGTAATTAAAGTTTTTGGGCCAATCTGTTACCAGCCGAGCCAGATACTTCGAATGATTGCCACCATCCTCTCACCATATCTGCAAAATTCTCTTCTTCCAGCCACGCGAGGTTGAACCTAAATGGCTTAGGACCCCAGGAGTCTTCCCTTGTAGGAGAATTGGGCGATGATCTGCCACCTGTTTTGGGAAGAGCTTGAAGGAAAGTCATTGGGAACTTGTCTGCCCATTCTGGAGACATCATAAATCTGTCGAGTCTAGCCAATACTGGACTCTCCCTACCATTCAACCTGGTGAATTTTGCTCCTCCAATAGGGATGCTAATCATTTCATTCTGTCTGACCCACTCTTCAAAGTCTTTAATACTTCTCGTACGTCATCCTGCAGGAGACTTTTTTTGTACAAATCCGATGACGTTGAAGTCTCCCCCAACACAGCATGGGAGATTATACCTGGCTTTGACTTGATTTAATTCAGCCCAAAAGAGACTCCTACAATTTGGAATGCACAGGCTATATACCGCCATAAACAACCATCTGAATTGGGATGCTTTTTCCCTATTATTATTGATCATCATCATTCAAAATTGAGGCCAACTTAAGAGTAAGGGTAATAATAGGTCATAATTGATAAATAGTGATTAAATGAGTTATGATTGCCTACAACTGATTGCATGTGCATGCAACTGAGCTGAGGTGCCAACATGTCAAGCGTGTAGGAAATCGGAGCCATGCACAAGGTGAGTCCCCACCATGAAGATCATCTAGCACAAAAATAGGCTTGTCCACTCATCAGCAGGCCACCTTGTATGAAACAACGGATGGTTTAACCAGACCTGCCAACTATCTGATTCAACATGCATGTGTGGCTTATGTCATGAATGGACCAACCTCATTTTTTCACCATGTAATCTTGATGGCTGGGTCCACCTTGTTTTCACGGACTCGCCGACTCCTTGGCTTTGACGCCTGTGCGACACTTGTGTAACGCTGTAACACTACTTGAGTCGGCCCTCCTACCACTTACCCTACTAAGAACTTTGTAAGAAATAGAATGCAAGAGATTATTGCTAAGGGAACACAAGTGAGAGTGAAGGTGAACTTGTAATGCACCAAAAGAGAACAAGCTTACAATGCTTGAGTGATCTACAAATTAAGTGGTCTCCCCCTCATATAGCCCTAAGAGGAATCTGTTATTTCTAATCCGAGGCTAAGATTGTGCCAAGTGGCACTCATCCAATGTCTAGAAAGAGTCAAGGTTGTAGAGAATTCCACATAAAAATAGCTCAAGATACTTCTAGGGATTTCTAGAACCTTACAGAAATCTTTACACAACTTCACTTCACTCTAGAATACAATATATGTACAAGTAGTGTTTTCAGTATCGATATCAACAGATATATCGCACCCTTGGGATACAGAAACATATCGGGTATTGCATGGAAAATATCGGATGTATTGCGTAATTTAATCACTGATTTTGGGAAACATTGGGAAATTGATCGAAATTTTCAATGAAACTTCAGGAGATGTTTTTTTTTAAAAAAAAAATGAAAATAAAAATAAAAATAAAAAATCACATAACAAGTGCACAACATTTTTTTTTTGGTGATTTTTCTTCATAGCTACTATGCATCTGAAATTAAAAGGATAAAAAATTACAAAATATATTAAATAGAATTATCTAAGGTGTGCATTTGTATATTAAAATCATCCTACATGTATTCCAACCATCCACACTCAATATTAAAGGAAAAACAACATTTTTTGGTGATTTTTATTCACAGGCACTATTCATCCGAAATTCAGTCGAAATTGAAAAAAAATAAAAAGAGTGATCTAGGGCATTCATTTGTAGATTTAATTATTCTACATGTTTTCCAACCATCCTCACTCAATATTTAAATAAATAAATAAATAAATAAAAAGAAGAATAAGAAGAAGGGAGTTTTGGTGATTTTTCTTCACAGTCACTATTCAACCGAAATTCAGCTGATATTGAAAATTTTTCAAAAAAAAAAAAAACGATTAGAAAGAGTGATCGGCATGCATTTGTAGATCTGTTCATTGTACATGTATCATAACAATCCACATTCAAAATATTTATAAAAAAAATGATTTTTTGCTGATTTTTATGTAAAAAAAAAAAAAAAAAAAACAGCTACGTTATTAAAAAGGGGGGGAAGTTATAAAAACAACACCAAATCGGCCACAAATCTAGCAAGATATGGTTGATCTAGTGTTGTAATTTTGAAGTAATTGTTTCGAGCAAGATTTTAAAAATATATATGAAGACTTACCTCTTTTTTCTTTTCTTTGTTGTTCTGAAAATGGTCCACCAGAGCTTTGATTCGTGCAAAATCACATCAATCTTGTGTTTTAATCCATAGAATGCACAAGGTGCGTTGAAATTGGCTTAGGATCACTCCAAAAAACAAAAAATAGTGAAACTCGGAAGAATAGTGGAAAAAGAGCTCATTTGTGCTAGTTAAAAAAAGAAGAAGAAGCCAATCTATGACTATTTAGGGGTGGACCATGATGCCTGTATCGCATGACAGGTACCCTAGATGCTGTTACGTAAAGGCTGTTATGGCCCATTCGCAACAGTTTTGGGATACCTCGCCCACATGCACAAAGTTTGCCCCAAAGCAGCCCTCTCAGGGCACAGCTCACCTCCACTTTTCAAAATCTTCACATTTCAGTTATCTAATGTTTTTGAAGTCATGTGTTTAACAGTTTAAAAGAAGTCAGTGTCACCCTTTTATCAGACTGTTAAGTTCTCACAGAATTCTAACAATGTTGCTAATTGTCCTTGTACTGTTATGACTATACCTGTGCACCAAAAGGGGTCCTAATGTATTTGGTTGAATTCATGAGCCAGCATTTTTATTTTTATTTCCCTTTTATCATGAGGTGACATAATGACTACTAAATGGTAGCAGTAACTAGGGCTGAAACTTGTGTTTGGGTTGACCTGAACCTGACCGACCCAACCCGAGTTCAGGTCGTGTTTTCAGGGTCCTCGGGTTCAGTGCAGGTTGAAAAACCCCGACCTGATTTCAGCTGGCATGGGTTTGGGTTAAGTCAGGTTGTGAATAATCACATTTATTTGGGTTGGGTTGAGTTGAGTTGAGCACAGGGGAGTTAGGGTTGGAATCTTAGTCGGGCCCTCTGACTTGGGCTTGGGTTGACCTTCAACACGACCTGATCCAACCCACCCAAGTTGCACCCCTACCAGTAATGTTGTTAAGGTGTGCGGTTATGTCAAAAGCACCAAAAATGCAGATATTTGGCAGATCCATGATTTTTGGATGTGGTGCTTTATATTATTCTTCCTTTTTTTAGATGGTAATTATATTACTCATATTACTCTTCTTTCTCCTGAAGCATTCATGCCGCTGTTTCCTAATATATATTTAGGTACTTGTACGTGACATCTGGGTCTTCGAAAGATCTCTTTTTCACCCCGGAGCATACTGGCGGCTTTGTGGGCGAATATCGTTGTAGGGAAGTCTTTCAACCTTACATCCTCTCATATTTGGGCTGATTACATTTCACTTCTGTTACCCAAACTGGTAAGCTTTACATATCCATAAACGTCAGTTAAATAACTTCAAATTTCTGAGGTTTGCTGGCCACTAAGGGCCGTGCCATCATGGCATGCATGTGGAACATCTGAGTGGTGCATAACATGCACCTCATGAGGAAAATTATCTGGTCCAAAAGTCGGGCTCATCAGCATGCCGCACATGTTGGCCATTATCTAAAGCCACCCTTTGTTTTTGTGCAGGGATGGTCTGCCTTATTAAGTGGGTGGGCATGATTTTTGCACCAGTTCATCTTCACAGTGCAGCCTGCATTATGTGGGTCAGACATCACCATGCTCACTAGGTTGGCACACCATGCCTGCCATGGGAGGAGTGGTGGGTGGGACAAGCAAGGCTTAGTTATTCATTTCAACCAATTCTTTCTTTTTTAATTGCTTCCAAATGTTGTACCTGAAATTCATTTTCATAATGAATCAAGAGGATAAATGATTCTTGGATCTTCTCTTTTCAGGCTCCAAATGCGAGATCCTGATTACCATTTCAGTGGATGCAATTTTGTTTAAGCAGTGCTATAGCACAGAATTTATGGATGAGAATAACCGGAAACAGGAAAATGCAGTCCTAAAATAGAATCTAAGAATACACGCACCAGACCCAAAGAACTGAAATGTGGGGTTCTCTACATTCAAGGAATTTAGCGTTGATGCTTAAAGATGAGATATTCTCTGAGGTGTAGTTTTTCATTTACATCACCTGTTTTTGGACAGGGTAATGTAGTTTTAAGTACAGGAAAAATGAGGCTCTTTCAGCATGTTTTCCTTTTTCTTTTCTTTTTTTTCTTTTTTTTTTTTTTTAAATAAATATATTTATATCTACACTTAACCATAATGGATTTAGCTCCATGCCCTAGCATCATCTCAGTATTTTGTAAATATTAATGTCAGATGCTAGATGATCAACGGTAGTTTATAAGAACAGAATGCGAAATGGGAATAGCTGATAGTGGCTGATAGTGGAAGCAGCTTTCTTCAAGAGCCTAGCCCATGCAGATCTGGATTGCGTTCAATGTTTCACCGTTGCAGTATCTACTGGACATTTATGTCAGGAATAGTATGGTCTTGATGCATTAAGATCGTTTTCTATGGCCATGTCAGTGCCTGTACTAGTGGGTCAGGGGCTTGGTGATCCAGATAATTATGCAATTTGGAACCCTTGTGGATGGGAATGCCACCAACATCTCCCAGATTTGAAGATCGTAGCCATTGTATCTTTGCCCTCGTTTAAGACCAGTGCTAGCTGAAGCACGATTACTAGTCTGATTGACTGTAACAACTAATTTGTAAATTTCCTTTGCATTCAAAAATCATTTCAGCCACCATGTGAAATTTGGCGGTTTTGTAGTAGTTATCCACTGCTTGCTGTGTTACTCGCCTTCTGATTTGATCTACCTGATTTTTGAAATTCATGTTTTGGTCTTACCTTTTCTTTTCACACTTTTCACACTTACCAAACAGCATGTGGTCGCCACTTCTCAAAATGTCATTTGTGTAGAGTCCTCTACTCTTGAACTAACATCAGGGGTTGTAAAAATGGGGCTTAAATGCAAAACACCTTATAAATTGGACTTCTTAACGCCTTAAAACCACATCTTTAAACAATGTCGCAGCCAAAATCAGGATTCAGGCATGATTCAGAGAGGCAGAGCAGCAGCAGTTCCATCCAGTTGAAAAGGCCCCGTTGATTTCGTTGCTCAGTTATGGATTACCATAACCTGAAAATCCTCTCAATAATGATGTAAATAGATGGTCAAGAAAAGGTTGACCCAGCTGTCCGCTTCAATGGCAAAGTGAGACCTGGCTGTAGAATACATGGCTAAGAATGGCTGACCAGCAGTTGCAGATTCAACGGACTTGTACATACATTTGCGAGCTATGGGCCATGGTTTGGTGATCCAAACGTGGATGGACCATTGATTTTTTGGCCTCAAACGTAGATTGACCATAACCCAACAATCCTCTCAAAAAGGAAAGATACCTTCAAGATAGTTGTCCTGCAAAGAGCAATTCCGGATTTTATAAATAAAATTAGGTCAGAAAGGGAACTCAAAAAAAAAAAAAAAAAAAGTTGTCCTGCAAAGAGAACAATAAGAGTCTAGCAATCCAAGTTGAATGCAGAGAGAAGCCAAAGATTTGATGGCCAGGATCTCCAATTTGGAGCTTTTGAGGGGTACAGTCCATCCGAGGTGAGGGCCATCAGATCAGTACGGTACAAAAAGTTTGTTAACTAGCTGTACATTTTCTCTGTGGACCAAGGAGAAGGGGTGCTCAGTTCAAGAGGATTGTACCATGAGAGAACCTGTTTCAAATATATAAGTAAATCTTTGCCTGCTATGCAAAAGGATGGCAAGTTGCAAATTTTATCTCGGTAAGACATGTATTTTTATTACTCAATGGGAGAGAAGCCAAAGATTTGATGGCTAGGATCTCTAATTTCGAGCCTTTTGGGTGTGTGGTCCATTGTAGGTGAGGGCCATCACATCAGTATTGTACAAAAAATTCATCTGCGGTAAGGAAGTTCCCTACTACTCGTCACCAATTGAGAACTCTTACCTCAGTAATAATAATCAGCATTAGTGTAGGTAAAATCTCAAGTTAAATCAGCATTCCATGAGGCATAAGTAGATAGTTTTAACACCGAATAGAAATCCTCACCTTGTGCGGCTTTTGCATTTAGCCGCACACACAAGCTCATAAATGGAAATCAATGTGAAATTAGGATTTAATGCTGAGGAGATAAGATAAACTATACATTATAAATAGATAAAAGACAGCTAACGGGCAGCGCGTGACATGTGTGAGATTCTTCTGATTTCCTTGATAATTAGATCTTTTTCCTCTTCAAACTGGTCATCCTCGGAACCTGCAAAGAATCGGCAAATAATGCATAAACATCATAAGGCATAGGTTACTCTCCCTATCAATTACTTGCATGAAAAACCTGTAGCAGACTTCAGTAGGGTGAAGGAATTGCAGTCCAATCTATAGAACAGATGTTGATGAAAAGTGACCACACATTACTTTCGAGGTATAGATCAAGTGTGGCCCACTTCCCATTGCATCTAATCATGATCAGACTGTAAGATACACCTTTGGGGTTTCATACTAGATTCTCATCCTCTTAAATTATCAATAAATAAATAAATGAACAAGTTTCACCTTTTCCGACATGAAGGTTTTCTAGCAGTGTCTGCAATTTCTCATGGTTGTTTGTAAGGATCAAAATAATTTCTGGTGGCTTACTAGGATTAGCAACAAAAACCTGAAAAATAAAATAAATTCCATTGAGAAAAAATATATTCATAAGCCATGATTTCAAACAGAAAACTAGTGGATTCAGAAAGCTAACAATGATTATTAAAAATTGAAGAAAAAGTGTAATAAAAGATCTAGAAGGAGAGGAAAAGTTATAAAAAGATTGCGCTACAAGGAGACTGAAAGTCACATTTGAATCCCTACGAAATGTATCATGCAACTAATTTGAAGATTTTAGCCTCTTTCAGTGAAGGTATTCAATTACAGTATGGTGGCTGTAATGGCCACCGCCATTACCGTCACAGCCCCTGTAGCAGCCATTGCAGTCCTCCTCCCTCTTCTTCTTCTTCTTTAAGGGAAAAACCTGTATCAGTCCTGTAACGACAGGCCATTATTTCCCTCTTTTGTTTTTTCTGTTATGGCCACAACTGCCCCATAATGCGTAATGGTTCCCCCGTTACCATTACGTAATGGTTTTTTAATACCTTCCTTTCAGCAAATCTCTAATTTCCTCAATTACCACAGCAAGATGCCGAGGTTTAGTGTCACCCTTCATGGCCCAAGATATATTGTTAGCTTGGTCACCTCCGACAGATGGGTGAATCAAAAAATACTATTTGACCAACTCTTGTCCTAGAAGAAGAGGATGCACTAATGATAAGTAGTACCATTCCTAGGCCTCTCAATATAAGAACTGATCCTAGAATTATACTAAGTCTCTCTCTCTCTCTCTCTCTCTTGTGAATAGATGATTCTTTAAAGGAAATCCTTTCTTTGCTCCTTGACGACCAAATGATTGGATCTCTCATAACTACCCTATTTCTCTCTTGGATTACCACCATTTTGGATTTCATCATCAATATATTTATTTAGAAATATTCCCTCAATTGTTCCTGGGGTGTCAGCAGTGTTACCTGGACACTTCTACTTCTGGGTTTTTGCTGTGCCAATCCTAGACACGCACAACACTTTCGTGAGACGTCCATACAAATTCTCTGTTAAGTTCTGCGTGTTGGACATTTTGAGTGAGGCTTCCAAATTCTCCGTACATTTTTCTTTTTCTTTTTCTTCTTCCTTCTTTTTCTTTTTCTTTTCTTTTTTAAATATATTTTTTTTGAAATTTAAACTTATTTGTCAAGGCGAAGATTCCTCACTCGTAGCCCTCAAGCTTGCCTCCGTTTTCTTGTTGTTGATGAAACTTTTCGTAAGGACTCCCTCACAAACTCACAGATTTTAGTTCATTTTTCATTATAGGCACCATGAACCATATAACAAAATATCATAGTTGTTGCTTTTGCTTTTTTGTTCTTTTGTTGGGGTTTTCTAATTTTTTAAGAGGAAGTGATGTTTATACAAAGTCACACGCATCTCATGTTCTGTCAATCAATTATTGAGAGTTTAAACTACTAGTAATAGGTTTTTATTGGGATTATGTGAATGTCCTCTAATTTCTTTTGTTTTCTTTGTTCACTGTTTTCTTTTATTTCTTACTTTGTTCATTTATTTATTAATTAAAAATATTTTATTTGTGAACGGAAGTGTCCTGTTCAAGAAATATTAGTTCCAGGCTGCATCAACCCTGAGGTCTGATTTTCTAGTGGACCGGGAAAAGAAAGAATTATTATCCTATTATGCTCCCACCAAGCCACTGGTTCCAGCTGGGCACAGGTGTAAGGTCCCCCAAGGAGCAACCATCAAGCTTCATCCTACATTCTCCATCGAGTATGCCAGACATGTGTGATCAAAATGGACAGTTAATATTAATTGACCAATGATCTGTAATCTTTATACAAGTGTAGCCGCAGACCAGACCGATATTTTGGGCCAAGGCATGTCTTGAACAGGTACCATACTTCCATGTGTACAGTAAGAGATTTCTTGATCCGCCTAGGGGGAAAGATGGATGCGGGAAAGTAACCTGGAATCCTCAGGAAATGAAAAATCATTATTAAGATTTTCCTTTTGTTGTTTGTTTTTGGATTCCAATTTTTTTATGGATTCATTCCACGTTTATAACAAATGTCTGACTTACAATAAATTCTTGTAATGTTTGATTATTAACTCCACTGCAGACGATATGCGCCCAAATAAGCCTTGTCGAGAGGCTTTTATTGATATGGGAAACAAAGTAAATTTCAAGTTGCGATTTTGTACAAGCCAACCCCTGATTAAAGATGAGAGAGAGATGGTATAATAAAGAAAGTTGAATGCAAATGATGCATAAAAGTCCTAATCTATGGACCTTCGCCTTCAAAGTGTTTAGATTATTGATCAGTCTAAGGTACAAGTGATAGTCTTTGGCATTTAGGCATCTCGTATAGCCAGCTGGGTGTCGGGATGCTAGCCAATGATCCGTGTTATGTATCTTGAGAGGCATCAACTTCAAATACCCCTGTAGCCTTGTAGCATACATAGAGGTGTACATGAGTCGAACCGAGTCGAGCTGGGCACAGCTCGACTCGGCTCAGCCACTTGCTGACCCCAACTCAAACTCCGCTCGGCTCAGTCCTTGAGCTTGACTAGCCAGCTTGGCTCGGTTCGGTCAGCAACTCTGGCCAGTTCAAGCCGAGTTCGAGCCAAGATCGAGCCGAGTTCGCCTGTGCAGCATTTTTACAAACACATGGACTGCACCTTCAAAATCTCACAGTATGTAAAACAGCAACAGTGATTTTACAGGTATTTCATCAAACACCTTCTAAGCAACATAAAAATCAAAGAAAAAAAAAAAGGTATTTGTTTCATATACATACCTTCCTTGCCACCAGCCACACTTCGTGGAGTCATTTCATCAAACACTTGGTGAGCAACATCAATATCAAAGTAACCGAGTCACCAAACTAGTTCGATCTGAGTTCGATTCGAGTTGGGTTCAATCCAAGTCGAGTCGAGCTCAGGCTTTTCGAGCTCAAAAAATCAGCTCAACTCGGCTCGAACTTAGTTTCGAACCAAGTCAAATCGAGCTTTTTCGAGTCGAGTCGAGCGAGCTAACTGGGTTCGTGTACAACCCTAAGCATACACAAGTATGATTATTCCAGCATTGCCTAGGTCTCACATGACAGAGATGAGGAAAGATGTATGAAACTGCATGTTAGTGTCTGCATCTCTTAACAGGTGATACAGGACACGTGATTTAATGCTAGCATGCAACGTGGAGATTATGAAAGAGTCCATAAAGTAATTCAATTAACAAAAGATGCTAACCTACCAATTAATTAAGAGTAAACAATAGGAAATAAAATATGATTTAATCTAAATCACATGCCCGCATGCTAAGAAATCACATAAATCACTTAAAACTAAGACCGATGGAAGGATAGAACTTCAAATTTAGCATAGGCACGTTCCACACCCAATGGACAGATTTTTAGGTTTTATGATTAGGGTTAGGAAAGGGAAAAATATGAAATTAGGAAAATTAAGGTTCATGGGAATTGGGGATTTTGGAATTTGGATTTTTAGAAATTGGGGAAAATTGAAAATTGAAAATCTAGGATTTAGAAGGTTGTAATGCGAAGGAAAAGAGGAAGACAGAAGAAGAAGAAGAAGAATAATACATTTCGAAGAAGAGAGAGGAATGATGTAAGAAGAAGAATATCTTTCAAAGATGAGGAAGAGGAAGGATGTACCTTGGAAAATCCACCACCAAACAAGTTTGTACTCTTCCACAATTCAATTGGACTGGAGGTTTTTTTTCAAAAAAAACTCTAGAAAACAATGAAGAAAATTCCTTCATACAAGAGAGCTTCTCTCTTCTTCTTTTTTCTTCTCAAATCTCCACTAGGGTTGGAACTCCACTTCCCTTGTGATTTTATAACTAAAAAATTCAGAAATAAAATTCAGCATAATTATAACTATGTCACTCACTTAAGTGGCCCACCATCCACAATCTCAACCATCAAATAACTCCTAAAAATAACAAAAAACATAAATAAAGCAAGATCAGACTCCAAGGGGCCCAAATCTAAAAGATATGGTGGCCCGATGGCCTGATCGACAAGATCCAACGGTCAGATCAACATGAAATAGAAATCTTATGACGAAAATGATCTCCTAAGCAGCCCACATGCATCATCCCAAAGTGGGGTCTTCTTGATGTACGTTCAATGCATGTGGGGTCTTCAAAATGGCCCGGTGGGCCCCATCTAAAACTCGTCTCCCATCCACAAAGAAAGATGCGCTGATGTGGGTGGTCATCTACACCTGAGTAGGTCCTCTTATATCCCCATCAACAGGCCCCTTAGCACCTTGCACTCAAGGGTCTATGCATGATGTAGAAAAGTTTAGCTGAGATAGATATGTAGTGCCTCTTGCCCTTAGACAATGGTTGTAAGGATGGTGCTCTACACCCTGTGTAGATGTTGTAATCCGTCTATGCCTAGCGTAGAGCCCTTCCTAGCAGGAAGGGAGGTTTAGACCAGTGAGGCTCACCTTTGAGAGATGAACATCGGTGTCTAAAGTCCTAGAAGCAATTGAGGAGTCAAATTGTTAGAAGAAGTTCCATGAAGGATGCTTGAAGGGTATTTATACTCTTGGGGGTCTTGATTTCCCTCTAAAAGTTTGTTAATCAGTTATACACAAAAATAATCATTCTAGTATTGCCTAGGGTGTCACATGCCAGAGATGAGAAAGATGAATTAAACTGCATGTTAGTTCCTACCATCTGGTGATAAGCCATTTGGTGCCTAGACCCTAAGGGTTTGCACCTAGCGCAGGAAGTCTAGCTAAGAAATATTTGGCCCATTGCCCTTAGAGAATGGTTACAAAGATGTTGCTCTACGCCTGACGCAGTCTACACCTAGCATAGAGCCCTTCCCAACAGGAGTGGGAGTGTTTTAACTGGTGAAGCTCACCTTTGAGAAATGAATGTGTATCTCTGAAGTCCTGCAAGCAATTGAGGGCTTCAACTGTTGGAAAACGTGTCGTGAAAGATGCTTGAAGGAGAATTTATACTCTTGGGGTTCTTTATGTTCCTCTAAAAATTTGTTAATTGATTACAGACACATTTAACCCTTCTACTGGACGAGAGAGAGCTGCTTTCCATAGAATGTTGGGAACCAAATAGACTGGCACCTTCTTAAGAAAGGGCTAAGCGCCTGGCACTTGGGCTTGGCGCTTGTGCCTTGGCGGACTATTGCAAGGAGCTTTGTGCTTGGCACAAAGTATGTTTTGGGGACCCATGATATTCTGAGGCATAGAAGGTCAATTTTAGGCATAGAGCATCTAGATTGGAGTTGGATAGGCGCAATGTATTCATAAGATGTATCGTGGCTCATTTCATCAAGCTGCATACAATGCCAACACATGGATGGTCACCTACAGTTACCTCATGTCTTCTTTGCCTTGGAAATTGATTTAACATCTTTTTAGGAGAAATTTCGGTCTACTGTTTTTGAAGGAAATCTGGGAAATGGATATTTGTTTCATTGCTAATCTTTTTTTCTTTTTTTTTCTCATATGGTGAAAAAAATGAGTTTTCCGCAAAAAAAATAATTTCACCACATTCCCAAACAACCCTATGCTCCAAAGGTCTCTATTCATGTACCTCTAATGAACTGGTAGAAACCAAATTCCAAACAAACTGCGAATAAGGACTCTAAGCTCTTTCTAAGAAAGTTCCTCAGCAATATTTGTATCATGAATACTAAGAAACGCCTTCTGATATTCCGTACTAGGACTGGCTAAATTTAGGAATTTTTACTGTGCAAATAACAGCATATAGACATCAGAGTATATTTATGAAATACAGATCTGGAAATTGTTTGGACAAAAGGTGTGTGAGAATGATATGGACTTTCTCATTCAAGATCAACAAAACAAATTCTGACTGAACACTAGGTATTGTCCAAAAGCATTATACACTAGATACAGTAGATTTTGCAATTTAAAGGGAATAAGTTGACCAATGAATAAAGAAAAATAAGTACTGCACCTTGAAAATGTGGAAGGCAGATATCTGGATGTTTTTCCTGGAATCCTGCATGATTTACCGTTTATTAGAGTACAGATACAATGATCAGTGTAGGCGGAAGAACTTCTAAAACTCTGTGGGTTTCAATATTTTGGAGAGAAGGGTTTTCTGCTATGCTCACCTAGATACTGCCACCCATGATGGTTCGGTGTGTTACATCCAAGTGGTGCATTATCAGGTGTGCCCCACCACATTAATGCCATGGCCCAAAAACCAGGCTGGTCCAATAATCAGGTGGGGCCACACATGCAAGGACCACATGAGAGTTTTTTTCTTGACCGTCCATTCTTTAGTAAGAGTAACCCAAAAGGGCCAAGGCACAGGACAGGAGAGAGATAAAAGTTTAGTAGTGTAGGGAACTGCTTAATAATAAGTCAGCATTGTGAATACAGAATCACAAACGGAAGCAGAAGAATAGCTGAACAAAGTATATTTCAGTGTTGTCTTGCATTCAACCAAGTTCATTGTTTAGAATCATGGTCTCTCCAGATGGAAACCTGTCCATTGAACTCTTAAGCCTATGATGCAAGGAATCCTGCCATGATCCTAGGGACAGAAAGAAATGGCATTTTTAGCACCCCTACCACATGAAACCAATTGGCTAAATTTTTGCTTCCCTTTCTATACCATGTACCATACATGCAGGAGGAATTATATGATCCTCGAAAAAAGGATAAGCACAGTATTCTCAGGTCTTCAGTCACAACAATGGAGCCGCCCAGGGTGTAGCAATCCAGGCCATCAACCTGATAGGCCCCAACCATGGATGGATCAATGCACAAACATGTTCCAAATTGGAACATCCTATCCATTCAATCACGGGCATCTTATCCATTAAATATGGATCGGTGCTGCAGTTTTTCTCAACCATCCTTTTTGGTCTAAACTGTCTATTTGCAGGCCACCAGTCAGAGGTTATGAGGGATGGATCTAATATAAATCCTCCATTCATAGAGGTCCAATCAGATCAATGACCAAGATCACCAAACAATGGGACCCACGTGTACAGAACAAGGACTCGATCATATCAAGGTAATAACAGTAACGGTGGCAGTAATAGCCAACCTTATGGCCGCCCGTAATGGTCATTACAAAATGGGCTGTAACGGCCCTTTAATGGTCTTTTTTTTCGAGGAAAAAATTTATCACCCTATGTCAGTCTGTTACACCCCCATATCAGCCCATTACAGGCCCATAATGGCAGTTGGCCATTTACTCCAAATCCGGTGTTATGGCCCCATAGTGCAGCACGACTGTTACCATTACATAACCATTTTGAATATCTTGATTCATATCCTCAGGTTGAGGATCATATAATTCCTCCAAGCAATAATCCGTTGGCATAAATAATGTCTTTCATGCTTGTTATTCATTTTATATCTTCACATTTGCTCCATTTGCATGCTTCCACATTTACTCGGTCTTCACATGATATTTCACAGCAGTAGCAAACAATCGTAAGTGAATCCAAACATGAAATTAAAGGGCAATACAGTTATACAGCAAGTTAATAATAATTCTACAAGCATTTATTTTATTTTATTTTTTTCTAGATGGATAACAATATTTTCAAATAAGAAAGAAAGAGCAACATCAAAGGGAAGAATTCTGAACACAAATTGAAATCTGCTTCAACTCCTCTTTTGCAAGAATAAATGCTTGTGCCACAAGCATTTCTACTTAATAATCAAACAGATGAACATAATGTGCATAACTGTGCATATTTTTTAGTACAATAAACACGATAGGGCCTTTTTTTTCTTCGAAAGGTATGACGAGGCCAAAATGAATCATAGATTAAAGAAAAGGCATCAATACCTGTAGTAATGTCATCATGACTTTGAAATATCGGACTTCTGAGATGTAGCGCTTCATTGTCTGGGAATTTGGGGACTCCAAAAGGAATTCCGAAAGAAGCTAAAAGGTGTCCCAGGAAGTGTCATCTAGTTTCTAAATAAAAACTGCAAGTGAAACTACAAGCAAGTTATGGTGACAACTAACCTTCAAAGACTGTCTTCTTGTTACATAGTTCGTAGATGTCAAGAGCGTTTCATAAAGCTCGAAAAACTATAGAAAAAATCATTAATCAGATGAGAGAGAGAGAGAAAGAGAACACATTTACGATATGGAAATAAAGGGTGCTAGGCCTCAGAAAACATGCAGTTGCTGATTATTCCAATTTGATATATATGGTCCTGTGGTTCAGACCATTGATCTGATGGACCCATCATGGATAGGGGATGCCTCAAAATATCTTAGATCAGAAGATCATAAACCATTGCCAGTGGCCTATAAATAGATGCTTTTGAAGGGAAAAAAAAAAAAGCCCATGGTCCACATATAACAATAAAAATGTCAAAGTTAGAAGAGTTAGAATATTCATATCTGGAATATTATCCGGGGCATCCCCTAACAATGGTGGACCATCAGATTAATTGTATGAACAACCAAACCATGGTGTAACACATGAAGAGCTAAAATCATAAACAAAATCAACAAACTGTATATTTGTGGAGCTCAGGACACTGTAAGCCCTCTTGATACTAGTATATCTCCTTTCAAAGGCAATCCAGCACAAACCAAATAGTTTAGAGCAGAATTGCATTAAACAAGCCCAATAAGTGATACTGCAGTCAATAAGAACCATACAACTAGTCTAGATGCAGTAGAAAACAGAATGAACTAGCTAACCTGTTCGTAATTGGCACTTAGGAATTCAGCAACAGCAAGCTCATGTTTAGTAAGCAAATCCTGCCAAACGTTTATTTCAGAAAATACTACAGAAGAAACAGCATGGACTGAGCCTTTCAGGTTTGATATTAGGCATCTAAGGGCCTGTTAGGATATGCTGGGAAATAGTATTTTGGTTTCACTTCTTTGGCAGAATAGTGCCCTGAGCATTTAGGTTGATGGGAATACAGAAACTGCATTAAACAGGATTCAGTTTCCATTGCCAATCAACACTGGGTCTGAACGGAAGCTGATTCTAATTTGGCAGGACACACAACTCATCTGCCAAAGGAAGCCAATTACCTAAACAGGTCCCAAACATCAAATTTGACAGTTCGATACAGAACTGACCTTAAATGTAGAAAAAGCATCTGAAGCAACATCAAAGTTTGGGAGCTCCACATATTTGAAAAATAACTCAAAGCTTCTTGATTTTAATATATATCTGAAAGAACACTACAAATATTTAAATGCGTGAAAGATTAAAACTTACTTGCCTAAAAATCTGGATGAAGGCTAATCATCCAAAGAATGGAAAACAAGAAAATGTTAACTGTAACATAGTGGTAAATCAACAATGAATAAAAACAATTAGAGCATTGAGATAAATTAATAATTTCTATTGACCTCTGATATAGAAACACGGCTCGGACCAGTCTTCCATGTAATGATACTATAGGCCAATACTATCAGTCTTGCACTTGATTGATAGAAGATGCAGGGGTAATTAAAAAATTCCCTTGTATTGCATGAAATATTGATGATATCATGCGATATTCTAGGATATCGCATGATGTTGCAAAATATCACACAGGAACAGTTATACAAGTCCCTCACGTCAGAGTTACACATTCTCTGTATCATCGACACTACAGCAGCACGTCTCATCATCATCATCTAAACCTTATCCCAAATGTGGGGTCGGCAACATGAGTCCTATTCAGCCATTCCACTCTATCAAGAGTCAGACCTTCAGTTAGGTCATAAGTCATCAAATCTTTTCTTACTACCTCCATCCATGTCCTTTTGGACCTTCCCCTTGCTCTTTTAGAGCCTTCAACTTGTACCAACTCACTCCTAAGTCCTAACCAGCGTGGTTCTTGGTCTCCGTTGCACATGACCAAACCATTTAAGACTACTTTCCCTCATCTTACTACCCATTGGTACTAATCCTAAGTTCCCTTGAATGCATTCATTTCTAATTTTATCCTTTCTCATCTTGCCACCCATCCATCTCAACATCCATGACGGCAACACGTCTCCCTTTCAAAAAAAAAAACCACAAAGGAGGCGGTGGGAGGAGTGGATTTGCTCATGGGAGCATTTAGGCAACTCTTGAGTTGTTTGGGAGAAACCTCATTGATGGTAATGAATTGTGATCCAAGGGCAGAAATGGGCTGCAACCCATTTGGTGAGAAATCTTCCATTTTTAGTTTATATTCATTTCGTTTCTTTTCTATAGATAGACCAAAAACAAGTTAGAAATCATGTCTATGCATGTTTTGCATGCATTGACATGGATTTTAGACAATTCTTTTCGAATTTAAGGGTGTAAAACTGAGCATTTACAACTCCCCTCAAGTTGTTTGGGAGAAACCTCATTGTTTCATTTCTTTCCAAGAGATTGGCCAGAAACAAGTTAGAAACCCATACCTATGCATGTTTTGCATGCATTGACATGGATTTTAGATGATTACCTTTTAAATAGGGTGGAAAAAGGAAGAAATTGGGAGATCCAAACATCTACTGTTTTCACCCTATTAAAATGCAAGTAGAGTGTGGAAAATTTACATGGAACTACTTGTAAGCCGATCTACAGATAGGCAATACTTTTTTTAATTTCAAGAATTACAATTTTTAATTAAAAATTACGAAAAATGATTAAAATTTCCTACAGCACATAGATTGGACCCCTATCCAATAGAAAAATGTTATGCATACTTCCTTCTTGTAATGCTTCGAGTTCTTAGTGTAATCGTGTCTCATTTAACATCCACTAAAGTTTCATCTTAAAAAATTCCATAAAATTTCCCTCAGATTGTGATACATTTCCCAATACATGTGATATATCCCATGCAATACCAATATGTTTCTGTATCCCAACAGTGCGCTACAAGCATGATACTAACACGTCAAACATTGGCTCAGGCATTTCCAGAAAAAGTTTTGCAAGATATGAGATAATACAAGGCCACAAAAAGAATCAACATTACAAGGAGATAAGAAAGCATGGAAAGTTCTTCATTGATGATTGAACAAATTTAAACAGTAGATAAAGTATTCACAAAAATCCAATCATGGATTTCAATGTTTTGATAGTTGAAACCATGAAAATGCTTGAAAAGCATTTCTGTCTATGTTGATGGCGTACTTATCCTGGAAGGAGGTATATATACACAAATATAAATGATCAAATGACCACAATGCTATTGGTCTAAATCAGATAGTGACCATATCCATTCTGCACAACTGTACAGACAACTATAACAGTAAGAACCACAATTCTCCTACATATTCATGTACAAGCACAATGAGTGTTTACATGTCCAAAACACAAACAAGGGGCACAGAGCTTTCAAATACACAACACACGCACATTTGCATACACATCCTAGAGCATTCTCTGCTATTCATATTGTCCTCTAGAATATGACCAATCTAGAAGGAACATAAATGTAACAATAAATAAATAATATTGATAGACAACAAGTTAAGATATCTTACTCTGCAAGAGTTGGGTATTTGATGCATTCCCTTAACATATTTCCACAATTCAAGGCAATGTCTTTGTTATCATAGCTGCTTACAAAAGGCGATGACAGGTCATATTTGTAACTATATTCATGAATCATAGCAGATAGATATAGTTGTAAAAGTAATCATTTTAATAATAAAATGAATGATGCAAATGCATAGACAATATGAGTGTTCAGCTACATGAAGATTGCAAATAAGACAGTAGATCATTTGAAGGTTGATGCCATCAAGGAAGGTTAGCTTCTTATAAGATTTTCATTAAGCAGCACTAGACAACAAAGATGTGAAGGATATTGACCCCCCCCAAAAAAAAAGACTATTGCAATCAAGAAGTAAACCCTCAACTGAGTGCAAGATTCAACGAATGTGGTATCTAATACTGACATCCCATGCCTTTCACACCTGGGCTCAAGTGGTCCCCTAAACCCTAACCCTGCCCCTAACCCCAAAAAAACTTTTAGCAGGGATTTACTCGGGGAAAACAGAGTAAATTTCCAGACTTAATTTTCCCTAAACCCTAAAACTCCAGGAGGATAAAACAGAAACCCTAAAGCTTTGTCGGTCATGCCGCAATGAGTCGGACGTATTATCCTCAGGAAGTGTGGCCGATGACCTCGTATACACTGACCCAATCTATTACCAAGGTGGCTTTGGCAACCTTTGGTCGATTGATGGACAGAACCAGGAGTGGATCAATAAAATATTCTCCTTATGGGAGTTGTGGCCTATCACCTCATTGTGCAAGGATCCATTGGAACTCTAAGATGTTGGTGGGAGTAGTTTCCAGGGAAAGGAAAAGAGCAGCTCAAGTCATTCATAAGAGTCGACAAAAATGGAATGCTAGAGTTGAACAGCTAGGGGAATGAAATCCCAATTCAGAGAGAGAGAGAGAGAGAGAGAGAGAGAGAGAGAGAGAGAGAGAGAGAGATTAGGGTTACACGCCCCCACTCCCTCTAATTTATATTTTAAGTGATAAAAAGCAATTATGACAAAACTACCCCTAATACAAATATCACTATGTCTAACATATCCCAAGACCAAAAAGACTAGCAACAAGTGGGCCGTAGGCCCATAATCATATCCCAATGGACCATAGACCCATACCCACTTCAAGCAATTAGAGGCATTTAGAAAGGTTATAGAGAAATACAGGATGGCTATTAATCCAAAGAAGATGAAGCAATTCCAGACTGGTAAAATTTTTGGGGCAGACCATTAATGGACGAAAGATCAAAGTCCAATATCACTTGACGGAGTTTGCTGATAAACTCCCCAACCGAATTCCCGAAAAGTGACCCTACTCCAAAGGTTTTCGAGATGTCTGAATTCTCTCTCTAATTACTGTAAGGATCTGGCGAAAGACAGAAAGGTCCTTAGTGATTGGCTGAAGAAAAAATAAAAACTCATCTGAGTGGAACGAGTCTCACACCTAGGCAGCACAGCGAATAAAGGAGGAGGTTCGAAAGCTTATGATACTGCATATCGCTGATGACAACCTACCAAAGGTAATTCGAATTGATGCATCCAGCATAGGATGGGGCGGAGTTCCAAATAGATCCACAACGACAAGGAAGAGATTGTAATATTCACATCAAGGGTATAGAATGATACCTAGGGAAGATACCCGGTAGTGAAGAGAGAGGTGCTCGTTGCTCTGAAATCAATTCTTAAAGGTCTTTATTCTAAATCAGCATTTTATCCTAAGAACAAACTATATGCCACTTAAAGAAATACCTGAGATCTAGTGGCCAGGTGGGGTTTTTATGTAAAACCAGCAGAATTGAAAGTTTTTGTAAAACTCTCTCTAAGAGAAGTTGGATGGCTGAGGATTTGATCCAAATCTAGGATACCCTGATACCTGTTTATGCTTGGGGTACTGGTATGTATTGTGTTGATACTAAATATGGTACTGAATACTTGTGAATATTGTAGCATACCACTTAAGTTTTCTATTCTATTGTTTATATTTTGCAGTCTTCGCAATTTCCTTGAGGTAAAGCATTTGATGTACGAGGTAAGGCATCTGATGGATACCCACACGCATGTCCAAGATTCCAGAAATGTAGCATCTCCACTTTCTCTATTTGCATCCATGACCTGGCATCATGAGCCCTATTAAGCATCTTGAATTTGTCTGAAGAACCATTAACATGTCTCAAAAGCATCCCCATAACCACAAAAACTTCACAACTCATGCATCCCGAACTTCCATTACCACTGCATTGAATCTTGCAAGTTAGAACAACTAAGGATGATTTGTCACAAAGAAAAGGTTCATATTGACTCTGAGGGCTGACCCAAGTCCATACTTCATAACATAATTCTCCATGGTTACTGTATCTAGGGGACAAAGGTAACAAAGCATCTTACTTGATTTTTTACTCCACAACCGCATGGCAGTAAAACGTAAATAAAGACCAACAAATTAAAGAAAAATGTGCAATCATAATCATGCAGGCAACAAAACATCTTACTTATTTTTTAGTCTTACTTTATAACCGCATGGCAGTTAGTCATAAATAAAGACCAACAAATTAAAGAAAAATGTGTGATCATAATTACATAACAAAAGAAGGTCCAACTCTGTGGTGCTGCATGACATGGTAATGGAGGTAAAGGACCCGTTTGGATTCATTCAAACATAAATTGAGGAAACGCTATTTCCATGGAAACGGATGTCTCTGTTGTTTGTTTTTGTAAATTTCTTGGAAACACCATTTCCTGGAAAATGCCACCTATTCATCCTTAGCAAGTAATTCCATAACAGTAATGGTGGCCGTAACCGCCATCACCATTACCATTACAATATAGGCTGCAATGGTCATTATGGCCTTTTTTTCCTTTTTGGGAAAAACCTGTTTTGGACCCGTTACGGCTGTTACATGGCTGTTATGATCCATTTTTTCTGTTACAGCCATTATGTAACCGTTTTTTAATACCTTGTTCCTTACCCATACTTAAGAAACGCCATTTCCAATAAATTAGGGGAAATGAGTATAAATGACCCCTCTTTATAAAGTGTCCCATATGGTGGTCCCATATGCTGCCACCCATCTTCTAGGGGCTCTACATGTGCAACCATTCATCTTCAAGTGCCCCGCATGTCCCACCATCCATCATAAAGTGCCATACATTCGCCAACGTGCCACATGTGCAACATGTGCCACTGCCCATCTTTTAGTGCCCCATGTAGCAAGGTGCCACACACCCAATGTGCCCCCGTCATTTTCAAATGCCCCCACACATGCTAATGTGCTACATTTTCTTTTGAGCCACATGTGCCACATGGCCATCATCCATCCTTAACGCTTCACATTTGCTACATGTGCCAATGTGCGACATGTGCAACATGTGCCACCAACCATTTTGAAGTGCCCCACATATCCAAATGTCCCTCATCAAGCGCCAAACGTGCCAAAGTGCCATATGTGCCACCATCCATTTTAAAGCATCATACATGTGCCAACATACCACATGCACAATATGTACCACCGCTCACCTTCCACCACCAATCTTCAAGTGCCCCATGTGTCAATGTACCACATGCTCAACATGTGCCACCACTCAAACTTCAAGCAACCCCAATTGTTCTATTGGACCACATTTGCCAACGTCCATCTTTGACCACTCATGCGCTACACTTGCCAATATGTGCAATATGTGCTGCCATCCAACTTCAAACAGCCTACATGTGCCAATGTGTCACACGTGACACGTGTGCTAGATCCATCTTACACATATGTCTCCAAGCAAATTTTTCATGAAAAATTCTTTTTTCCAAGCAACAAATTGGAAATGGAATTAAATCTTGTTGAAAACCAATCAAGAGAAATAACTTTTCCTTGGTCACTATTTCCTGAGAAAAACAATTTCCTCATTTTTTTTCAGGAATCCAAACAGGCCCTAGAGAGAGAGCCTTCACCATAAGAAAACTAAAATACTAATGCTGCAAATGCATAGAACCTTACCACACAACAAGGAAATCTAGTAGCTCCATGTGATTCTCAATATAATCCACGCAACAATAACTAGAGCCAACCTCTTGCCTCAACAAAATGCCCCAGGAATGCACTAAATCTTTTCTTGCCTGTTCAAAAGCATCATAATCAGTAGAAAGAAATCATGGTGAGCTAAACATGTCCGAAGAATAGGCAAACTTACTTCCCACCCAAATATTGGTAACATGTGAACAAAAAGGCTAAGAACATCCTCTTTGCAGATTTCAAGAGTAAATTGCGAAACCTGATCTTCATTTGGTTCAGCTTCCCCATCTCCAGAAAGCATGAGTCTCATTGCAAGGAAATTCTTTTCAACTTCTTCAAGGGCCTGTTCAAATGGAATATGACTGCATTTCAAGACCCGAAATTTTCAAATGAATGATACAAAGCCTACTTGTTTCAATTAGTACAAGGGAGGACTTATCCTCATAACATCACCCAAAGAGTTCTGCAGAAATTGATATAAAGGCAAATCAATGCCACACTGTTACTGTCACCATCTAAGAGATTAGTGTCTAATTTATGTACATGCCAATCTGTAGTGATCCTCCATTTGTGAAAATAGAAAATAAAAAGATGGGTGCAGTTCTTTAGTATACCTTCTTGTAAATTGTAATTAACATAGCATATTTGGGAATAACCTTAACCTTTTGTAATTGCTTCTTCTTGATTAGTTCTAATAAAATTCACCGTTTATGAATTCAAAAAAAGAGAGAGAGAGAGAGAGAGAGAGAGAAGCAATTCTTATTTCAAGAGCAAGAAAATCAATATGCCAACTAGCTCAGCAAGGCAGCAAGGCCGTTTGGGTTATACGGACACATCCCAGGGTTTAAGACCCAATGGCATCCCCACTGAGCTTGAATTAACCGTAGTCTACCCACCTAGAAAAAGAAGAGACAGAGACAAAGTTCAACCGATACTCTACTCTTAAGGAGAAATTAATGCAAAAAAAACTGATTTATCAACCAGCATTTCTATGAAAATTTAATCCACAACCAAAAATATTGTTGAAATATGTTTTCAGTTGTCCATACTAAAAAATAGTTGTGGAATGCTCAAACTCAAAAGGGTAAAACCATAAATAGCTTCACAATAGGCTACAGGAAAATACATGAACTTTGTATAGAAAAAATAAAACAATGAACCATTTTAATGTCCAAAGTAGCAAATAGAATAAAGAATTAACTACACAATTTTGAGCAACTAATGAAGCATATGATTTATATGCGTATATAACATCTCAAGTTTGACAGAGGAGATTGATGAGTAACATCTTGCCAAGTGATTCTGTTAAGATGTCAGCAGGTTAGTAATTGTTTTCCAATAGCAAATTCTAGAAGATATTGAGTTCCCTCCTACATGAAATGATGGTCAATAGCTATGCACATCACGCGTTGTAGGAGCACAAATAAACCCACATAAATAGTTGTAAGAAATTAATTATTAACCTTCCCAGCCGTATTACCATGTGATGCATTTCAAGAGCACAAATAAAGCCCATCTATCATATAAATAACTTGAGAAGCTTCAAGACATTTTTCCGCTATAATTAGTCCTTCAGGCTCTTGAAGAAATTGATTAATGGCATGGATCATGTCTTGGTGACGCTTTAACAGTCTGGATCATTCAGGTCCACCTTGTTTATCATTTGAGAACTTTCAGGTCTGACAAGTCTATTTTGGGCCCACAACTTCATGATTGGTCACTTGGAGAAGGTTTTGGATGTTGTTGATCGCATTCTGGCAAAAAGTATAGGTCCATTTGAAGTACTGGCGGCAACCAAGGTGCCTTCGGCTGATGTCACATGTCATTTTCACCTACCGCGGGCCTTAAAGCCAATCCCGCAGGAGCGGGGTTAAAATGTACAGATCGTCACATCCCTCCAATCCAACGGTCTGGATCACTCCATAAAGCAGCCCATCTGCATCTTCCCAATGTGGGGTCTTCCAGATGCTCGTACATGCACATGGGGTCTTCAGCATGATCACGGGTACTCGCCTAGCCACAGGGAAATTGGTGCGGCCCGCCTCCTCCTCTGATACATACAGAAAGGTGTACGTGAAGTGATGTCCTCATCAATGGCCCACTCCAAAACCATAGATTGCTAATGGAACCAAGGAGGTGAATCTCTCTCCAAAGATCCTCAAATTTCTCTCAGATTCCCCATAAAGTTGCACCAAGAAACTCTTTCACAAAGAAACTCTCCTTTTGGAGGAAATGGGTCTTTGTTCCCAAAAGCACATTTGGAGTGGAATCATTAAGGACCCATGAGATGCCGAAGAGATTAAAGAAATGGTGCCAAATTCACCTCGCAATATCATAATGCAAGAAGAGATGACTTAAAGACTCCTTTGCCTTGCTGCAGATAAAGCACATACTCATGCATCATGATCATAATGTTCCTCTTCTTTAGATTGTAAATCATGAGAATCTTATTTGTGAGGGAAATCCATAAAAAAGCTTGCACACTTGGAGAAATGAAAGACTTCCACACCTTCGCCAACAGGGAAGAGACTACTGCCCATCATGGATCTCTGAAGTGATCTTCAGAATTTGCCATTTTTTTAAGCAAGACAGAACTCCCCTACCTTCCTTAAATTGATTGAAGTGTTAAAAAGCATCTCCAGGAGGTTAGTGAAATGTTTTGTCTCTTCTTCCCTGAGATTCTGCGAGTGATTACATTCCTAGTCATGATTCCTCTGTCAAACTTGCAAAACCACCTTTGCCTCTTTGCACACAAACATGTTAAAAACGGAGTGAAATAACACTTCGTGAGAGACATCGATAACCCACATGTATTTCTGAAAGCTCGCCTCGTCTCCCTTGCCGACCAAGAAGCAAATGCTCTTCATGAAGGATTTACTAGCCATGTCAAAAGGATTTTGGTCACCTTCGTTGGAAGGTCAGACGAAGACATGACTTGTTGGATGTGGAGTTGGACAACTTTATCCATCTATTGGTGCAGCTCCAAGGAATTGACCCCTAATTGGTGTGGAGTAGAGATATATTGGGAAGTTTTTGCTCTGCTCCTATCATTTGCTCTCTCAGTCCTTAAGGGAAGTGTAGTGTCGCCATACTAGCTTCGTGTGGCACTACGGTGCTCTACCAAGGTTATGGCCTTCACCTAGCTGGTGGGAAGAAATAGGGTGCTCACAATTGACAACCTTTGGAAGCGGTCAATATTTATTATCAACAGTTGTAGTTTATGCTTGCAAGAAGCTGAATTGGTGATCATTAATTCATTCACCACCATTCACTAGGATAGTGTGGGAGGGATTCTTTGGCCTCTTCAAAGTCTCTAGGGTTTTGTTGGGAGCCATCGAGGCTTTGTTTCTTGCATGGCAGACAGGGAGGTCCAGGAGGAGTAGAAAAGTGAAGGTTAGCCTTGTTGGTCGGCCTTTGGTTTCTTTGGGGTGAATGGAATAACCGATGTTTCGGAATTTTTGTGGGTCGACTTTGGAAGTCTTGAGAAGAGCGAAGCCAGCCGTTTTGGAATGGGCTGCTTAAACTGGGGTTTTGCTGGGTGTTGGGGTTGTAGGGTGTTGTTTTCCTTTTTTGCTTAGGTTGAGCTCTTTGTTTAGCCTCCTTCGGGCTTGCCTTAATAAAAGTTTATTACCTTTCTAAAAAGAAAACATTTCTAAACTTCTGAACACCCATTTCTAAAAGGGAGACCGAGAGACCAGTTGCCATCAGATTCACTGTATTTGTGACAAATGATCTTTCTCAAAAGCACCTCGAATTCTTGCCCAAACCTCCACAACCACTTTCCAAGCACAATGATAGTCCTGTCTTCTCTCAATCACGATACCTCCTCCCCTCTTGGCTTTTGGGCATCATCCCACTTGACAAGGAGGAATGTGTGCCCTTCTCCCTTGTCATTCCACAAAAATCTCTCTAAAGTTTCTCAATTCTCCCAACAACTCTAGTTAACATCTTAAACGAGAGCATGAAGTAGATAGGAAGATTACCAAGCTCCAATTTGATAAGAGTGATTGTCCCATCCAAAGAAAGATGATATTTCTTCCAACCAACTAGTATTTTCTCAATTCTTTCAACAATAAGATCCCAAAAGGAGGGGGCTAAGGCTTTGCCTCCTAAGGGGAGACTAGCTTATTTCATTGGAACTGAACCCTGACACATCCCATCCAGTTAGCAAGAGATTGAATGTCTTCCTCACGAATGCCACACTCAGCATAGCACTTTTCTTGACATCAACTCTAACGGCAAACAATGCTTCAAAACATCTACGGACCACTTTTAGATTTTTCACCTAATTAATGAGTATCATCGGCAAACTGGAGATGATTAAGCACAACCTTAGGCTGGCCTACTGCGAATCCCTTGATAAGAACAATCTTGGAAGCCCTTCCCAACAAGAAGCTTAGACTTTCTACCAAGATGTTCCGTACCCGTTACGATATGCCCGTAAAGGCCGATACATATAGGTAACGGCCATGACCGTTACATGATACAGGGGTGAAATGGGACAATTGATTTTTTAAGACCATATCCACCGTTACAGTGGTCGTAAAGGTTGTTACGGGACATAACAACAGTTACTCCCGTAAAGGTCGAAAAGCTACCACTTTTTTTTTTCTATCTAAATACAAATTTCTCATTTTTCGCTTTTCTCATTCCAAAAACTCTCCTAGGTCATTTTACTTACTATAGTTTTTAATATTAAAACTGTAGAATGAAGTGATTTGAGCGAATAAAACCTCCAAGGGCCTTTTTTTTAAAAAAAAAAATTTGAAAAAGTAGTATTTATGCATTTTTCTGATTTCTAGTTCTAGTGGATGATTGTGATGTGTAAACATTAGAAACTTATAATCATGTTCACAAATTCACTAAACAGCCCGATACAACACTCTCACGAAAGAGTGGACCGTTACACTACCATAAACATGTTCAAAACAAAAAATGAATACATATTTGGAATATTTACATTATTCTTGATTTTTTAGATATTTTTTCAGAAATTTTCAGACAAATCTAAATTTCCAACCGTTACAGGGTCTTAACAGCCGTTATGCCCCCGTATCGGCCGTTACAACCGATACACGTATCAATAATGGTGGTGACCGTTACGGCTACCGTTACCGATACAAAATACCTTGCTTTCTGCTGCTACATAGAAGAGAAAAGGAAATAAGGGATCTCCTTGTCTCAACCCTCAACAGCTCGGAAATAAGCCTCAGGCAGGCCCGTTAATGAGCATGAAGAAAGAAGTGAGGATATGCACCCTTCAATCCACCTTTTGTCCCCAAATCCCATCCACTTGAGAGAAAACAAAGAAAAATTCCCAATCAACATGACCATAGACCTTTCCATGTCAATCTTATGAAGAAGACCGGCTTCCCCTCATTTATTTCTTAAATCAGTGCATTCATTAGCTACAAATATGCAATCCAAGATTTGGATTTCCTTAACAAGTGAACCTTGAGTTGTCGAGATTAATTGATTCATAGCCTCCCTATGCCGAAGACTTGGGCATGACTCTGTGCGTAGATATAACACTGGAGATGGACCCACAATTAAACCACTAGTAGCATTCACAACAATTGAAACATGTCTATTATACTACATGATGGTTTAGGCATTTTGCATGTTATCGCCTTATACGTATTATATAATCTTTGTTGTTCATTGTTTCAGGAGTATTCCAGTTATATAACCATGGATGTTCTCTATGAAAATTGTTTGATGTTAACAAAAAGTTATGGGGTTAATCAAATAATTCCTAATTGTGGGATTAATCAAATAATTTCAGTCCCAATCTTCTTTATGGAAAGAGCACGGCAAAAATATGGCTTTTTGGAACCAATTGACTTGGCTCTAGCTCTCAAATTTTCATTACCAAACCCAATTTGGATAAAACATTAAGATTATAATTCCAATTTACATGTTAGACCGAAGTTCATATAATCTATGTAGAAAAACTCAAAAAGATTGCAATCCAGACATGTGCAGTTTATATTAGGGCTGAAAGTCGGGCAGGTTGGGTCGAGTTGGTGCTCAACCCTAGCCCAACCCAAGGTTCTTGTACCTCAACCCTAACCCAACCCAACCCAACCTCGGGTTGGGAATTCTCAACCCAAGCCCAACCCAAGCGGGTTCGGTCGGGTTGATCGGGTGGATACATGCTAATATTTTAATGATTGCATTAGTTTATTATATTTCAATACACGTCTTATATATATATATATATATATATATATATAATTTTATTAATTATATATGTAGTTATTTATCGTAAAGAACTTCATTTATTCTAAACAAACAAGCTAAAATATAGGACAACTACTCATTTAAAGGTTGTATTGTGTAGCACACAATCTATTTGGGAGAGAGAAATCCTGCATTTCTTGTTAGCTTGAGTCATTGGAAATGATGTGGACAAATGAGACCCGACAGCACCAGAATTTCCCATGTCTTCAACAAATACGATCCACACTTAATTATAATTTATAAGTAACTTATGTATTGATCGGGTTCAAGTTGGGTCAGGTAACCCAAGACCTCAACCCGAGCCCGACCCAAGTTTTATTGGGTTGGTGTTTGTATAGCCCAAGCCTGAGATCGGACTCGATACATCTTGCCCAAGCCCAACCCAATGTCGGGTCGGTCACGAGTCGGTCGGGTTCAACCCGCCCAACTTTCAGCCCTAGTTTATGTATGTTGGTGCTGGTTTATGTTCCACACAACATTTAATTGAATCATTGTAACCAGTTTCATCAAGAACATTCATGATATACAAACAATCTTCTCATTCTAACAAGACCAAGTTTGGATAAAAACCTGAACGCTTTGTCTAATATAGCTTCAAACCTAGAATGAAATTCCATTGAATTTCATTTGACTTAACAGGAAATTATGGGAGCTTGTAAAACATGTGACCGACTAGCATTTTCCAACACTGAACTAGAAAATAATCAAGTCATGTTGTTGTCCATCATAAGCCCCAACAATAATTCCATAGAAAAAGACATGACAAGACAGTGATAAACACAACTGACCATTCATAGAATGGCACTTAGCATGTTTCCCTTAATCTATATCTGGCCAACCAAATAAGAGTATGTGTTTATGTGCCTTTAGCTACACAACTAGCTGGGTGCCCAAGCAAGTCGTTCATCAAGAACATTCATGATATACAAACAATCTTCTCATTCTAACAAGACCAAGTTTGGATAAAAACCTGAACGCTTTGTCTAATATAGCTTCAAACCTAGAATGAAATTCCACTGAATTTCATTTGACTTAACAGGAAATTATGGGAGCTTGTAAAACATGTGACCGACTAGCATTTTCCAACACTGAACTAGAAAATAATCAAGTCATGTTGTTGTCCATCATAAGCCCCAACAATAATTCCATAGAAAAAGACATGACAAGACAGTGATAAACACAACTGACCATTCATAGAATGGCACTTAGCATGTTTCCCTTAATCTATATCTGGCCAACCAAATAAGAGTATGTGTTTATGTGCCTTTAGCTACACAACTAGCTGGGTGCCCAAGCAAGTCGCATTCATTTGATTTGGTTGGTTTCTTCCATTTGTCACTTTTAGTACTGACTGTTTGAGCTTGAGTCTTTCATTTTTTAATCTAGACGAACTAGCTTGCAGATAATGAGCCCAGTAAATTCGCAAAATACATGGCTTGTGTCACCTCCAAGCCTCCCACACACACCACATCAAACCTCAATATGCCATTTGAGGCTTCCCATAGCCAGACCCCTGCATTGCATGGTCTTCTTCTCAGGAGACCCTTATTTAGATTGAGCTTCATTTTGCATCCTCCAGCAGTACAGGAATCGATGATCAAAATGTTAAGAAGCAAACCCAATAAAAGGAACCCTAAACAAAAACTGGTAATTAGAAACCCAAGTCAATGAAATTTATGTCACAAGATTTCAACTTGAAAATGAACCCAATGGCACCTCAAATGTTATGGATGTAAACCTCCGGATTAAAAGGGAAATGGCACAACACCAATATCATTCAAAAATTCGCCACTTCATCTAAAGAAACAACACAAAAATGAGAGCATTCATGCTGTTACTACCTTCATCAGCCAATACACACCAAAGTTGGTTAAAAAGATTAACTGAAACATGGGGGAAATGGGGGGAAAAAGCATAGCTAACAAAGAAATCGTGATCAAAGAACAGGCCTCAAACATCCATGTAAAGGAATATCATTTCACCTCAGATTCAACTAATAGCAATCAATTTTTATTTTTATTTTGAAAGGCAGTGATAAAGGTATTTTTTAAGAAAGCACAGAGGTAGCACAATGAAAACCAATATTTAGGACCTCAAAAGAGAAGAAAAAAATTACAATCCTCAAACTTCGTTAACAAGGAAACCCATTCCACCACTAATCATTTTGCTTTGGTAGCCACATCCCCTTCCAAACCACAAATAAAACGCATGTGATTCCTTTCCCCCCATATTGCCCATAAACCAGCAAGCAAAGCCAATGTCCACATGACTTTCCTTTCCTTAGCAAGACCAACACCATTCCAATGCCATCAACTGATCACCTATTGAATTTGGTAGCACCCAAGGGGACCTCAAATGAGCCAAAGAAGCTTTCTCAGATTTCCAGGGCGAAAGGGCACTCGACAAAGAGATATCAACCATTTCTGCATTAGCCATACACATGATACAAATGTTTGGGATTGGCGTTGATCTTTTTTGCAGGTTGTCTATATGGTAAGGACTCTCATTCTTCCCGCAACCCATGCAATGCCACTACTTTTGGTGGTGCCCCATAGAACCAGAGCCTTGTCGTATGAACACATCTTTCACCCGGCATCGAGGGCAGAAGCATTTTGTAGAAAGACCGGACTGAAAACTGACCAGATCATCCCTTTTCCATATCATCCTATCACCAACCTCCTCCAACAGTGAACGCCTTAAGGGGTCATTTGGCACGATGGATTTGGAGGGGTTTGAGGGTGTTTGAGGGGATTTCAAATCCTCTTATATGTTTGGCACCATAAAGTAACTGAGTGCTTCAAATCCGAGGGGTTTCAAATCCACGGTGAAAGCTTGGATTACATCTAAAATCCTTCCAAGAGTTGCATGTGTAACATGTGTGTCACTAGACTATTAATCTATTGGGCACATGGTCCACTGATGATATACCAAAACAATTAGATTATCAATTGCATCACTATAATTACTTTAATACAATGATCTGTGCCGTCCAAACATTATCCATGTAAACCAATGGTTAAAAATCGTTGGTTAGTCACTCGGATGTGATCTCGTGCTTGTGGCCCATCCGAGACTTGGAATTTCATCATTTTCAGGCAAAGTATATATTTCAACGGGCTTGTTACAACCAGTGTTTTAAATATCGACGATATCAGCTGATACATCCCACCTGTGCAATACGAAACACATAGGTAGTGCCGATATATCCCACCTATTCAATCCAATGAGCATTTTCAATTTTCGATCCATGTTATTGTTGTAAATCACGTTAAAACCAGTGTCAAATGGTTACAAATCTATGATTCTTCAAGTTTTCTATGAAAAATTATGGATTTGGAACTTTAATTTAGAGATTTGGGGGAGATGGGTCAAGTTGCGGAACATTGAGAAAAAACAAATTTTCTCAATTTCTCACAAATCAATTGCAATCTTTGCATCCAAACACAATTAAACATGTATGTAACCCGATCTAGTGATTCTTCTTTTGCTTTTGAATGTATTGCTTGTGTTTCCATACATGTCTTCTTACAGTTATAAATTATATGAATAGACTTTGAATATACTTCCATCAATTCAGTTGGAAAGCACATATATTACAACCCCATACAAAGGAAACCCCTATTATGTGCACTTTTTTTTGTAATGTTTTGATTTCTAAGTGTGTATTGATGCCTTTTTCAACAATCCCTGAAGTTTCATTGAAACATTCAACCAATTTGCCAATGTTGCCATGTTTACCAGCAACAGCGATACATTACGCGATACAATTGATATATCCCACGCGATAACCGATATTTATCCATATCCCAAGGGTGCAATACATTATGCGATAATGATATTTAAAACATCAGTTACAACCATTGTGTCAAAAATTACATACATACACTAATTAGAGATATTAAAGTTGATTTAGTAATTAAATTCAAACCCCTGTAAATATATTATGCATAGCTACTTTTGAATTAAAGGGGATTCTAAATTCCGGGTGCCAAACACAATGGGAGGATTCCAAATCCAGGGGGTTCTGAATCCAAGGGGTTCCAAGTCCACACTCCCAAACAGGCCCTAAGAGAAACTTTTGCAGCTCCATAAACATTTCCATTTCCCCATTAAGCATATTCCTACAGCATAGATACCACACCACCACTCCACTTCTTGAATAGCAATCAACAACCAAAATATTCTGATTCATAGATAAGTTAGCCACCTACTAGAATTGAACTTTCAAAAGAAGTTCCCCAACCCAAACAACCTCCCAAAATCGGACTCTTTTCCCATTGCCTACATCAAAACATGTCCCTTGACTAAATTTTCCTTTCAAACTAGCGACTGCTTTCCAAATGCTTAAGGCTCTATAAAGCGATGCCTCTCTAACCCACCAACCACTATCCTAGTACCCATATTGCTTGCTATGACCTCCCTCCCTAAGGCCCCTTCCTCTGACCCAAACCTCCATAGACACTTCCCCAATAGAGCAAGGTTCAATTTTTCTAGGTCCGTTAACCCAGTTGCTCCCTCCCCATACGACCTACACACCTCTTCCCATTTAAAAAGATGAAAGTTATTTCCTTCCAATCCTTCCCAAAGACATCACGTCTCAATTTCACCAACCTATGCAACATCGTTTTTGGGCACTAAATAAAGACAAAGTATATGAGCATATTCAACATTGCCACTTTAAGGAGAGTTATTCATCCTCCTAGAGACAAATACCAATGCTTCCAACTTGCCAACTTTCACTCAACCTTCTCCACTACCTTGTTCCGAAGAAGCTTCGCCGCTTTGCTGGTCTCCCTATACAAAGTGAGAGTCCAAGATAAGTAGACGGAAACAATCCCACCATACACCCAAATACCTCCACCATCCGAGTGATCTCTTCTTTGGGCATCTGAATCCCAAGCATTTCACTTTTAGCGATGTTAACCTGTTGCCGAGAAACCACCTCAAAGCATTGAATGATCTTCTTTAGGTTGTCTACCAAGGTGGGACTAGCAGTCACATGGGAGTAACTACTTGTCATCCGCAAATTGGAGATGGGAGATTTGGGCAGCTGATTTCTTCATCCTGAAACCCTAAATGAAACCTTATTCTGTCCTTTTTCTAGCATCTTGTCAAGCACCTCTGGCACCAGACTAGGAACAGAAAGGGACATAGTGGGTCCCCCTATTGTATCCCTCTATGTCCCCCCTATTGTATCCCTCTGGAGCTTTTGAAGTAGCCTTCTTGGGAGCCATTGATTGGTACTAAAAAAGTCGCCAACCACAGACATGCATCCAGCCCCTCCACTTTGATCTACATCCCAACCACCCCAACATGTAGTTCAAAAAGTCCCATTGAATGTGGTCATATGCCTTCTTTAAGTCAAAGTTACGTACTATTCCTCGAGACACATAAGTTCGAATCTAAAAGCCTTGGGCCCGAAATTTCCTCTTCAACATCCAAAAATATTGAGCAATGGTCAGACACTGGTCTTGGCAATCTCCTTTGTTGTATTAATGGAAAATGCTCTATCCACTCCAATGACACAATAAATCCGTCTACTCTGGACATAATTGCCACTTCTTGCCCATTCGACCAAGCATACTTAACTCCGTTGAATGGGAGATCCACCATTTCATGGTTGCCTATCCATTCCAAGAAGTCCTTTATGTTGCATGCAATCTTCCCCATGTTTAATTTTCCGTAGGAAAATTTGATCACATGGAAATCCCCTCCTATGCACCACAACCCATCAAATCTCCTTCGTGTTGAGTTTAGCTCCTCCCAAAACTCTTACCCCCCTTGCTACCTAATTTGGTTCGTAAATAGTTGTAAGAAACCATCAAAATCTCGACTTCGAGTCCTCTAGCACAACCGAAACCGAGAACACACCACACCAGGAATCCTCTCTAACCCATAGCTGAGAATCCCATGCAACCAGAACCCCCTTGCTGCACCTATTACATCCAGAGATACCCACTCCTTCGCCTTTATGATCCATACAGAATCCATCAGCTTTCAGTCCACTGTATAGAGTTTTATTTCTTGCAGCACAATCACTTCAGCCTTCGATCTAGAGCACATATCCTTGACCTACCCTCATTTCTATCAACACCACAAGCCGCTAACATTCCAACTTAGTATCTTCATTTCAACACCAATCTTGCCCTCCTTTTCTTTCTTACCACCTCTTACAAGCTCCCCGACTTATAATTGATAATAGAATTCAAACTCACTTCTTCGAAGCCTTTGTAATGCAGGGGCATTTTCACACCGGGCTCAAGTGGGGTGGCTTGTGGGATGTAGGGGCACACTCAGGGTGGGCGGCCCATGTGAGGCGGGTGGCTCATGTGAAGCGGAACCCATGTGAAGTGGGGCCCACGAGGAAGGTTCAGCCGAGATCCTAACCCATGGGATGTGGGACCTGGGCTATGAGATAAAGGGATTGATTCGCTATACTCTATCAGTTTGAGCTTTTAGAGCAAGTGGTTAATTGTCCTGCATCAAAGTGATATCAAAGCGAGAGGTCTCGCGTTCGAGACTCCTCATCGGGGGTGATTAATGCAGGGGCGTTTTCACACTGAGCTCAAGTGGAGTGGCATGTGGGATGCAAGGGCACACTCGGGGTGGGTGGCCCGTGTGAGGCGGGCCCCACTTATGTGAGGCGGGTGGCTCGTGTGAAGCGAAACCCATATAAAGTAGGGCCCACGAGGGGAGTTTGGCTGAGATCCTAACCCATGGGATGTGGGGCCTGTGCTATGAGATAAAGGGATTGATTCGCCATACTCTATTAGCTCGAGCTTTTAGAGCAAGTGGTTAATTGTCCTGCATCACTTTGGGAGATCTTTGGATCCTTCTTTGTTACACCAGCTACATCTTCTTTATCCCTCGTTCTTCTGCAAACTAAAATAGTGCCACATAGTCTTCCTCCCCTTCTCTTTTCTTCTTTTTTCACCTCGGTCTTTTCTTTTTTACCAACTAGTGTGAGTTTGTGAATCTTTACTTGGTATCTGAGCAAGGTTCTCCAGATTTTTTTTTCCCATGATCGCAATTGAAGGGCCTTGCTGACTTCAACAACTGTACCGTCTGTACGAACAGAGTGGACCGAGAAGGGTATGATCTAATCAATCTCATCTGGCAATGGCAAGAAGAGACTCAGATTATGCATTATCTCTTTGGACTTCTGAATATTAAGTTGTTCATGATCATATTGCTATTATGGAACCATCTCCATCCGTTCTTGTTGTTTATGCTCCTGTTCAGTGGGTTGCTACTTCGTCTTTTGCTTCTCTTATAGCATCAAATAGATCTGCTTACTTGGCATGGGATCATTCTACTCATAGTTCACTAGAGTCCCAAGTTCATGGACCCATGGTAGTGGCCGTGGTGGTCGAGGCAGGGGCCGTAATATTGATAGAGGTGATCGTGGCAGTGGTGTCAGTGGCCATGGTTGTGATAGTTAACTTGTGTTTGTACTCACTATGGTGGAACGAATCATATTGTTTACTGATGTTGGGATATTGGTTGCCTTTCACAAGCAGGAGCCTATCAGGCGAGTGTTACTCCTTCCGATTCTGAGTCTTCTCCTCCTACTTAGGCCACTTCCGCAGTGCTTCAAGTGTTGCCTACCACAGGTGTTTCTATCGCTATATCTCAAAAGACATATGATGCCTTGATGCAACTTCACGATTGTGACGTTGCATCTACCTCCAAAGCTTTTATCGTCCAATCAAGTATTGCACTTCATGTGTCACTCGTCCTCGGTCATTGACTCCAAAGCCACTTCTCTTATGACTATTAAGTTTCATATTTTCAAATCTTATCAATCTTCCACCCAACCGCGTTTTGTTATTGTAGTTGATGGTAAATAGTCTCTCATCTCTAGAACTAGTTCCATCGCCCTTTCTCCCACTATGGAGCTATCATCTATTCTCCATGCACCTAACTTTCCACTTAATTTATTGTCTGTTAACTCTCTTACCAAGTCCCTAAATTGCTCCGTAAGATTTGTTCCCTTCTCACTGAATTTTTCAGGACCTCTACACGAAGCAGATATTGGTGGGGGGGGCCATGACATGAGCATGGAGGGATTTAGTTTTTGGATGGTGTCACTATAGGAGTTATTAATGTTTTGTCTTTAAATAGAGAGTTTGTATCCAAATGGCATTGTCATTTAGTACATCCATCATTGTCTAGGTTAAAGCATATGTTTCATTCCATTTATGCTATTAAGCCATTATATTGCAATACTAGTGAGTTTTCAAAACATTATATTCTCTCCAAGTTCATTTGAGCAGAAGTACAGGCCTTTTAAGTTACATTCTGATGTTTGGGGTTCTGCACTAGTGAACTCCACTTCTAGCTATAAGCACTTTGTTTCTTTTATTGATGATCATTCTAAGATGACATGAATTTATCTTATGAAATCTAAGAATGAGGTTTTTGATATGTTCAAGGTTTTTCACAATGAAGTCTCTACTCGACTCCAATGTTCTATTGAAGTACTACATTCTGATAATGATGGTGAAATACTCAACAAGAAGATTGCCAAAAATCTGGCAAAATCTTCACCCCCTCCTTGTGTTACTAAGTCCCTTTTGATAGACTCCCTCCGTGAGTCTCCCCCCCCCCCCCAAAAAAAAAAAAAAACTTTGTACCACATCATGATAAGATCTTGCTCCCCTCATCCTCGATTCTCTGCAATACCTATCAGTATACCATCTTCGAAACCCCTTCCCTCTCTCTTTTGTCGCTTCAGTTTCTTCCCCTACCTCCTCTATTTTCCCACACACAAGCATATTAATGGTTTCTAGTCCATGGTGGACTCTCTGCACCAGCATCTTCCTTCCCTTGTAGATCCCGCCATTGTAAGCTCAAAGGCTCACTTTGCCTCCTCAGCCGTTGACATCCTCATAAAGGCGAAACCCCTAAGGTTTTTTGTGTTCCCCATAAGATGCAAACTCAAAAGTCCAAATCAAAACTCAAGAAGACACCAATTCTATTCAGTTCATCTAAGAAGCAACAGTCAAGAGAGCACAATAGATGAAAAAATCCTTGTTGAATTTTGAAAATAAACATCAACTAATGCATCAAAAAAATGAAACTTAAAACCATAGAATTGGTAAAAGGTTCAAGGAAACCCATCTCAAAGAATGTCTGCAATGTCCTCAAATTCAACTAAAATCACAACCAAATTATAACTTAAGCAAACACAAAACCAAAGATCCGATTGAAAAATAAAATAAAATCGACAACAATCTCATTCAAATGGCAATTGATTCTTCTAAGAAGCAATAATGAGTTGAGAGCAAACTATGAAAACTATCTAAAGTTGTCAATGAATGCATAGTGAAATCTAACTAACAGAAACATGTGCATACATTGGGTAAAGAGAAACCAATTGCAAAGAATATCATTTTACTCTCGACTCATATGACAACCAAATTAAACCCCGACTAACACAAATTCAAATGACAAACATTCTAAGACTGATCAGGAGCTACACATGAAACTGCGTGTCAGAGTTGTAAAAGCAACCATCAGCCTCTGTTTCAAGACTGAGGTCTTGGGTTCAAGCCCAGTTTTACCTTCTAAAAATACATTGCATAAAAAGAGTAAAAATAACTCATAGATCCAGCCTTTAACAAGGAGTGTAAAGTCACTCAGATTCATTCAACTCCAACTTAAACTAAATTATACCCCAAATGATAACAACTTTTTCTTCAAATGATCCCAATGATACGAATTCAAAGATCAAAACAGCAATGATAAACGTGTCATTGATGTCGCTCAAATGCATAATCATTTCATCGAAGAAACGAAACTTAATTGAGATCATTACATGAAAACCATGTCAGAAATTCGAAAATTAAAATTAAAATTAAAAATCAACCAAAACATTTTTAAAAAATGATATTTAATTAGCAGAAACACATGAAGAATGGGATGGGAGAAAATCCATGTCAAGGAATATTATATCACTCAAATTCAATATAAATGATAATCAAATTGCACTAAAAAAATGATACCAATTCAAATATCGGTCAATTTATCTAAGCAATAACAATCAATTGAGAGCAATAAAAACCATACATGCCAGTTTACACACAGAACATGCCGAACCAGCACACTTGTGGGAGATTTTAGACTCCATTATGAAAATTAAAATATATCTGTTTTTGAATTGAAAATATTCTCGTGTATTTTGAGTTTGTTGTGTTCCAAATATATGGAGTTACAGGGATGATCGGGAAGAAGATTTTGCCAGATTTTTTGCAATTTTCTCTTCGTACATTATCCAGGTTTCCATGAATCTTGTGTAGAAGATTGTCTAATACCCTCCCACAAACTGATGGGGCAATCATGGACCATTAGTTTGGTTCGCAAGTTTTGGAACTGTGATGAAGACAGAATTTGATCTTGAGAGGAGATGAAATGAATCACACGACCTTTTCTTGAACAAAATGGTAATCGACCTCAATGTGTTAAACCAGGCTCTCGGGGATTGTTTGACTCAGTAGATGGATTTGTGTAGACAACAAACATGGTTTGGGAGTTAAGAATCCACGAATCCAAGAGGTTGGTGCACATAACTTCTTCCTGAAGAATGTCGTGTAAAAACGCATTTTGTACATCCAATTGTCAGATGGGCCATCAGAATTAACTGTGAGCGTGAAAACAACTCTAATTGTTGTAGGTTTGGCAACTACGCTTAATATTTTTGTAAAATCAATTCCAGGTTACTGATGATACCCCTTGGCAACTAATCGTACCTTATAGCGTTCAAGTGACCCATCGAATGGGTTTTGATATGATAAACTCATTTGCAGCCTACTATATTCTTTGCTGCAGATAATGGAACTAACGACTAAGATCCCTGTTTTTTTAGTGCAATAAATTCTTCACCCATAGCAACCCGCCACTCAGGATGTTTGGGTATGGCGGTGGGGGTTGCCGGATCTGAGAATGAGGATGACAATGGTGACAGTAGAGACGAGACAGGAGTGAGGCAGTTATATTGATGATGGTGTGGCAGGTGTGCGTGACAGGGGATGAGGATGATGGAGATGCAGTAGGGAATTTGGGGGCCGAGGGCAGGCACTAGCAATGGGTTTTATAATTGGGGATGGGGACCGATGGAGATTTTTGATGGCATTGGGCTGCAAGATCTGGGGGATGGCAACGGTGAAGGGTTGTAGGAGGTGGGTTGCAACAGGAACAGGAGCAACAGAAAATGGCAAGAAATTGTGACGAGGGTTTGGTGGTGATAATGGATGGGATGCGGGTACTGGAGCTGATGGGGTGTTGGTGCTGGTGTTGGCGCAACAGGGGTGTTGGTGATGGTTGTGGACGGCAACAGGGATACTGCACTGATGGAGGTTTGGGTTTTAGGCGATGACCGGGGCTGCGGACGTCAACAAAGGTTGCGGATGGATGATGGGCGTGAGTGGCAATGGCAATAGCAGCGGATAAGTTTTTGGATGCTCACAGGGCAAAGATGGGTATCAACAGAGATAGGTTGGAGGGCTAGTGGGTAGGTTTTGACTGGCAACGACAATAGACGGTTCAGATGCCCCAAATCAGTGGCTTTGATACTATAAAGAATACTCTTTTTTTAATTGAAAATTTCCTTACGTATTTTGAGTTTGTTGTATTCCAAATATATAAAGTTACATCCTTACAGGGATTATCTTTACAATAAAGGGGAGAAGATTTTGCCACATATGTGGCAATCTTCTTGCCATACATTATCCAGGTTTCTATGAATGGGAGGATTTGCTTGTGCTGTGAATTTGAGAAGAGCCAGATGGATATCGTGTAGAAAATTGTCTAATAAAAATGACATGGAGAAAAAATATTCAGGTCCACTCATGAGCAGGCCAGACGTGCACGTGGAATGTAGACCATTGGCAAGTTTATACACTGTTCATTCTCTTCGTATATGGTGAGTTTTGTGGCAGATCATCTTCACAGTGGTGGTGACCTTTTACACCACTCAGATGTCGACATAGTTGCCAGGATGGCACGTGTTCAGCATGTGGGGGAGGTTGGAGGGCTAAAAGAAACCTATGTCAAGGAATGTAAATTCACTAAATTTTAACTTCAATTGCAACAACAACAAAAATAAAAATAAAAAAATCAAGACGATACAAAAACCCAATTCTAAAAAAGCACACTCACTGAACTAATTATATCCAGATGCAAATCTATTTGTAAAAAAAAAGCAGCAAATTGAAAGTAAAGTTCATGTCCAATATCCACAAAACCATCAAGCAAAATGCATGGAGAAATATGTTGCACCCAAACCTCGACCAGATTACATGCATAATCATACAAATTCAAATTGTCAGGGCCTGTTTGAGTGCCACTTTAAAATGAGTGCATACCGTTTTAGTTCATTGCAATTACATCTTAGAGATCATGATTGTTGGCTATCAATATTATTTTTAATTCTTACCAAAAATAAATATGATCTTTAAAACATAATTACAATTAACTAAAATGGGATGAACTCATTTTAAAGTTGCACCCGAACAGGCCAAAAGCAATTCACCTGACAAGAACAAAACTGTATTAAGAGCAAAAATTGATGACTACCCAATTCGCAATTTCAACAAAAAATTAACCAAATCTATACAAAAAAAAAAAAAAAAAGTGAAATTAACATAAACAGAGAAAGGTACGGGAAAGTATTAGGAAAACAAAAACCATGTTAGGAAATGCCATTTCACTACAATTTCAACTCAAATTTCAACTCCACCCCAATCAAAAAAAAATAAAAATAAATAATCAAATGTTAATCAATGCATCTGAAGAGAACAAAGCTGAATTAAGAGAAAAATCGCTGAAAACCCAACTCACAATTTCAATAAAAAATAAAAATCAACCAAATGCATAAATAAGTGAAATTTATATAAACAGAGCCACGTAGGGAAGTATTAGGAGAACAAAGACAAAAAAAAAAAAAAAAAAACACTAAAAATTCAACTCAAATTTCAACCAAATGATAAAACACAAATGCGAATCGATTCATCTGAAGAGAACAAAGCTGAATTGAGAGCAATGAATGAAACCCAATACACAATTTCAACAAAAACATCAATCAATACATCAAATGAAAAGGAAAAGAAAGAGAGAGAGTTAGAGATGTGGGGCCCACCATTTTGAGGGCCTTTACTTCAGCAACGGTCTGTGTGTCGAGGGCAGTCAGGCTCTCCCTGATGGCTTTCACGAGCTCTGATGGGGTTTTAGGTCTTGAGGGCTTGAAGAACGAGAATGACATGGTATCCGATGCTATGTATTGTACGCTATGGTATGGATGGATGGATAATAGCTGCGGCTGCCTGCCTACTCCTCCTCCTCCTCCTCCTCCTCTCTCTCTCTCTCTCTCTCTCTTCTGCTTCTCCTCCCTCCCTCCCCCTCTCTCAAAAGCATGCAACGTTGAGGAATTGAAGGGTCCTGATCATAATGACATGAATACACAATCTCTTAATGCGCCAATTCATACAAGTGGGGCCCACGGTTCAGTCATGGCGGCTGCTGATGGATGGGCGATCCCACGAATGTCTCTAGGATTTGAAGCTCCTAACCCTTTGATCAGTGGCCTAGGAATCTACGGTTGAGAGAAAATTGCAAGAGAATATTGGATACTCTGGCAAGTGTGATGGATGATACGCAGGTACTTGGAAAGTGCACACACGACATACAATTTGTCAAAATAAACCGTCCGATTTATGGTACAAGGTATCGATACGTTATGAACCAAAAACTACAATTATTTGGGACGCGGATTTCCTGCTAAAGCCGAGGTTCCTGCGCAAGGATGCTGGGTGGGGCCAACTCCATGTGTGTGAGGAATCTACCCCGTTCGTCCTTTTTTAGAGGTCATTTTAGAAAATTCGACCAGAAATGAGGTGGACCCAAAACTCAAGTGGGCCACACCAGATGAAAAAGTGGGGATCTAATGAGAACCGTTGAAACATTTTTGTGGCCATAAAAGCCTTGTGTAAGGCTAAATTTTTTATATTTTCACTTCATCATTTTGATAATGAATGACCTTATAAACGGTTTGAATGGCACGTAAACATTAAGGTGGAGCCCAAGAAGGTTTCAACCGTAGGTATTTCTTTCCTCCATTTTACCTCTCGTGTGGCTATTTGATTTCTTGGCTGTTGGATTGATGGACATTTATTGTCTTGTTAAAAATGAAATATATTAAACGGTTCTAATTCAACACAGAAAAGTGTCCAAGAATCAGAGGTTAGAATCGTCCCACCAATCTTACATTGGGATTGTCGTGGGTTGCACAATCTGGTCCGTTTGTTTGACTAAAATATACCACGTATACAATTTCTGAGTGCCTGATCATCAAGAGTCACACTCGGCTCTTGGTGCAATCCAATACTCTGGTCTTGGTTGTTTTCGCCTTTACATAAGCCCTTGTAATGGTTTACCCGAGGGACTTGACTTAGCTCCCCCACCGTATTTCTCCAAGATGAAAGAAAAGATTGCAGTTTGTCTACCATGCGTTGCCACTCCAAATCAAGATACTGAATTTGTACTTGTCAATCGGTTCATAACCTTTCGGGTACAATTAATATATAATTGAACCCCTTTAATTTATAAGAGCATGAACCGCTCTGTTCTTTTATAGATGCAACTATCATGAAACATCTTATTAGCAAATTAATAAATATGTCCTTAAGACAGTAGCTTATTTCTTAAGTTTATAAGAAATAAGATTGACTTAAGAAGACACGAAATCCCGATATTCCATATATGATCTGAATGGGACAGCTCAGCTGAAAAAACCATAACCATACTTAATAATGAAATACTGAGAAAAGCCCACATTTAACCGAAACGAGCAGAAGTCCCCATCGTATGTTGACATATTAACTGGAAGTGGAATGAAAGATATGGTCCATACATATTGCTATGTATGTTCCATAAGAAAATCATTTTTTTTTTCTTATTAATTGTTTCTGATTCACCTGTTATTCTCTCTTTCAAAAGTAAAATAAGTAAATAAAAATCAAGATAGAAAAGAACTCAAACATTTAATTTTACAAAAATCAAATCAAGAAGTTACGATTGTCCAAATGGCCAAGTCACTGGTTAAAACTGGCCATTTAGTTATTAACTAAGATGGAATTGGAATTAATGAAGAAATAAGATTTTAGTGATAAGGAATAAATAATAGATAAATCTTTCACCGAGACGGTGCCCATATCGTTACATCTTTTGTGCGGGTCGAAACTTACATGCCAAGAAATTTCACTAGCCCAGTGACAAATAAACCTGATTTGAATAAATCCCATCCATGTCTGCCTGTAATTTAGACGGTTTGGATGGGTATTAAGTCCATGAGCTTATACAATGGCCTCGTGCATTCCTATTCACGGTCGCACAGTGGGCCTATGGGGGTAGAGGAGATGGGACAAAATGACAAAATAGAATTGCCTTTTAGTGAACATTTCCCTGGATTTCTTGTTTTGACTTTCCATCATATGGACACTAAATAGACAATCATGATCATTCAATCCATGTGACTTTCCATGATCTGGACGGTTTGGATTGGAAAAAGGCATGCCACGTGTACAACGGCGGTGCGAGTGAATATGGATGATCGTTCTCTTGCAGCGTATCAAACAGCTTTTCTTTATTTATTACAATTCCGTCTTCCGAGTTCGAGACTTCGAGAGTTCGAGTTCTGACTTCTGATTCGGGAAAAGGACTGGTAAGATGAAGGAGTACCTGTATCTCTTAGAGCCTCGCGTACATGGGGCCCACCAGGATGATTTTCATCCTGGTCGAAGAAGCTAAACCAGAGCGTGGCATCTTTTTAACCGTCGACGTCGTGTACATGCACGCTATCTATCTGAATTCTGAGCCCTGTTGCATGGTCCAATAAATCAATAAATCACATTGATTGGTGATGCTAACCGTCCATTTTGTTGGGCATCGAATGGACAGTCTAAAGTAGATCTGTCAGCGGTCTAACTTCCACCGGAGATCTGATAGTAAGATTTTATCCAACGTCTGTATTTAAGAGTTATGCTCTATCTTGATGGGGCCCGTAAATCGAAAATGGCAGGTAACTCCTAACTTCCCAGATTGTTGTCCTCTAACTCTCTTTGGTAGCCTTTGCTAATGTTTTAAGTAAGACTTTGCTAATATTTTAAGTCGTTCCATATCAGTCATAACTATTATTGAATTATATATCTTATATCCCACTTTTGGGATACGAAATGCACAAACTGTGGGATATATTTCACATGTTCAATTTCGTGAGTATTTTCGGTTTGTAATTTTTTTATATATAAATTATATGTTTAATTAATGTCAAATTGTTACGAATTCATAATTTTCATATTTTGCATGAATAATTATGGATTGAGAGCTTTGATTTCGAGATTTGGAAGAGATGAACTGAATTATAGAAAATTGAAAAATAAAAAATAAAAATTTTTTCAATTGTTCACAAATAAATTACAATTTTTGTGTTCAAAAATAAAATCAAACATGCATATAACCTAACATAGTGATTCTTATTTTGCTTTTAAGTATATTGTTTATGTTTTCACACGTCTTCTTATGTTTATAAATTATATGAATAGACTTTAAATATATTTACATGAATTTAGTTAGACAATGAATAGATTAAGATCCATACAAAGAAAACCTATTATATGCACTTATTTTTTATAATGTTTTGATTTATAAGTATGTATTAATGTTTGTTTTAATAATAACCGAAGTTTCATTGAAAATTTTGACTAATTTCTCCATGTTTCGAACAATAAGGATACATTACGCAATATAGACGATATATTCGATACGCATTCGTATCCTAAAAGTGTGATACATAATGTGATACCGATATTTTAAACATTGACTGAGCCATTGTTGAAGATCTGAATCGTTCGTATGATTGGCCCATTGTGAATTAACCGATGTTAAAACCTCACTTATTTTATGATTAGGTGGACCCCAAAATATCCTGCAAACTGATGGTTCCCATTAAATATGCAAAAATTCGATTGAATGGTTAAGATCGTCTAATTGGTGCAATTTTATGCCACATGCTATGAACGGGTCATTTCAATATCACGCTTTTATATCTAGTGAACCCCGCTATAATGTTTGGCTTTCTTTTTCAACATAGCTTATACTTCTACTTAAGAATAATTACACAAGGCTTCTTCCTTCTCCCTATGTTATTTGTACAATCGTTAGACTCATATGATCGGGCCCACATAACGGTCTACAAGTCCATATATGTCACTTCTTTGATCCACAAATCATAGGTGGGCCATAGAGATAGCTGATTTAATCTTTGTCATTGATCCTTCTTATTCTTAATGAGCTATATTGAAAATAAATGGCTTATTTGACAAATGTTGAAGCCGAATAGTAGATCAATGGTTCAATTGAACCAGTAGAAAATGAACAGTCCAAATATATTTAAATTGGAATGAGTGATCCAATTATGCTAATAAATAAAATCAATGGCATTGATGTTGAAGATGGTCCGATTCAAACAATAAAATTCAATGGCCAATTAGTCAACTTAGAAAATGAAAATCAATGTTTGATAAATAAAATCAGTGGCATTGATGTTGAAGATAAATGTTCTAATTCAAATGATAAAAAAGATTAATGGCCAATTGGACTATTACTGGTTAACTTAGAAATTGAAAATCAATGGTTGATAAATAAAATCAATGGCATTGATGTTGAAGATAAAATGGTCTAATTCAAACAATAATAAAGATTAATAGCCAATTAAACTAATCCAGGTTAACTTATAAAATGAAAATCAATAGTCTAAATTATGCCAATGATGAAGATGAACGAGCCAATCGTATTAAGATTGGAGTTGAGAAGTGTGATTGGGCCAATGTTGAAAATGAGCGGCATGATGGGACTAATGTCAAATTTGGATAGTGTAATTCAAACGAAATCAAAGATGAATAATTAGATTGGACTAATATCAAAGACGAGCGGTGTGATCAAACCAAAATTAATAATTAATTATCCAATTAGGTCAGATATTGTAGATAGATGGTTTGACTAAATCATTTTTAAATACTTTTAGTCTAACTTGGTTGATGCTCATTATTAACAATTTGATATAGAAGTTGAACAATTCCATTAGATCTAATTGATTATTTATTTTCACTAGCAAACCTTTGATCATTGATTTCGGACTAATTAGTCATTTGATCATCCATTCAATCATATCAGTCATTTATATTTTTGACTAAAGTAGACCACCTATCCTTGACATCACTCTCATTTAATTATTGATCTTTAATATCAACCCAATAGAATATTGAACTTCCATAGCATGCCAATTAGATCATTCAACTCCAATTTTATCCCAATATGACTACTTTTCTTCAATATTGACACAATTAAACTATTGATCTTTAATATCCACATGATCAAACCGTTTATCTTCAATATCGACCCAATCAAACTATTGGCATCGATCTAATCAAGCCGTTGATATTAAATATTTACTAACTGGACAATTCATCTCCAATTTTGTGACAATCTCATTATTCGTCTTTACTATTAGTCCAATTAGACCATTGATATTCAATTCTAGGCTAATACTCTATTCATATTTAATATTGGTCCAATCAGGCTATTCATCTTTAGTATCATTCAAATATCATGTTGTTTGGCTTTGACACTGGTTTAATCGAGTTAGTAATTTTTAATTAGCTCGATTAAACCATTTATTTCCAATTTCATCACAATTATACCATTCATCTTCAATATCAATATCTGCCTAATTATATTGTCCAATATTTAATTTTGGACTAATCAGGTCATTCATCTTTAATATTAGTTTAATTGGGTCATTCATCTTTTGTACCATTCAAATTAAACCATTTGACTTCAACATTGGTCCAATCTAGCTATTGATTTTAAATTCCAGCACAATTAGCCCATTCATCTCTAATTTCAACACAATTATTCTATTCATCTTCAATACTAATCAAATCAATCCGTTGATATTCAATTGGACTAATTAGACCATCCATATTTAATAATGATCCAATTGGACCGTTCATCTTAGAATCATTTGAAGTCTACCATTTATATTCAACACCAATGCAATTGAATTGTTGAGTTGTAAAATTAACCCTATTGAATCAATCATCTCCAATTTCAATACAATTGAACTTCTAATTTTCATTATCAATCTAGCTGGGTTATTAATATTCAATTTTGAACTAATTAAATATTTGCCTTTGATATGTTCAATCTGATCGTTCATCTTTAGCATTGTTCAAATCCAACCATTCAGATTTGACATTGGCTCAAATGACCGTTGATTTTCAATATCATTCTAATCAAACCAATCAATGACAACTAGACCAAACATCCTATGGCCCCACTTATGATTATGGATTAAAAGTGTGGTCCATTTCAACTTAAACTATTCACAAGGTGTACCCAAGACTAGTGAGAGAGAGACTGAGCTTGCGATAAATAAATAGGTCCCTCTTACTTTTCTATAAAGCACTTTAAAGCAATTTTTCATTTCCAAGAGAATGATCTCATAAGGAATGTTTGAACAAATATTTATACTATAGAATCACCTCTATTTTGAATGAGAAGTTGCCAAAAGCAGCTTCTAATTGTGTTAAGACACCCTAAATAGTGTCCAAACAAGCATCTCTTTGTTCTTTTTTCAAGCAGATTGGTTACTTCAAGTTCTAAGGCAGGAAGGTTTACAAGTGAAGAAAACTACAAATTGAGATTGGGTCACTGACTCGAGAAAAAGGGATAGCCAAGTGGAGATGTTGTAGATGATTCATTCTAAGATGCATGCGCATCATCCATCACAATCTATCAGAGTATTAAAGTTTTTTCCTCTTTACTCTATGACGCTAAGGCTTGAAGGGGACAATTTTTTTAACTATGAAATCCCCCCAAAATGGCCCTACTGTGGAAAGTTATAAAATTATATGATGAGATGTGGGGGTTTTAGCTTACAATTGCAAAACTTGAAAAGAGAAATTGACATAAGATAAGGATGACATAATGGAGCACCTGGATCACACAAATTTGAGCTATAGGAGCCTTGATTGGGTAAAAAGGGCCTAAACATTCACTATAATTTTCAAATGCCATAACTTTGTGATTAGTTGTCCATTGCATATGTATAATATGTATTATGCGCTATTGGAAAGCTATCAACGAGTTTTGCATTCTAACTATGCTAAACCTATAAGCCCTTAGTGTTTTTTTTTTTTTTTTCAGAATGCACTCATTTTATTTTTTAATTGTGAGTTTTAAGTCAATTTTTATTATTTTTAGTAATTTATGTTTTTTGTTATTTTTAATTGCTTTAAAGTTTGATTATTATTATTATTTTCCATCCCATAAGAATTTGTGTTGAGCTATCATGACAATTTGGATAGAATTAGACATTTTTACTATTTTTAGTAAGGTTATTATTTCATAGATGTTCACTATTTTGAAAAAGTTATGAATTTAGAATTGTATTATAAGCTATATGTGTAGGAGGGCTTTGTTTAGTTATTCTCAATGACATTTATCCTTTTAGATTTTTATTTTTTTAATTTATCATGTGGATTATAAGTTTTTTTATGGCCTTAGGTTTATCATAAACAAAAAAAGATGAGATCTCTTTTCTTCTTGTTATGCTCACATTCAACTAATTAGATAATAGTTACTATCCACCCAGCTAATAACCTCTAAATATCATGTCCATGCGACATCCATACCCCTTCATAAGGATCATCTTTTGCAAAAATCAGACACGTCCACTCATCAAGAGGACAACAATTGTATTTTGTTATACTTTTCATTCGTTATACATTATTTTCCAAAGTGTGGCTCACTTGATGAATGGATGGAGCCGATGTTTGCAAAAAGTGATCCTCACGGTGGGCCAGCTTATTGGACTAGGTGGATGAAGCACTCACATGACAAGTGGAAAGTTATTTGTTGGGTTTTGAAGGTTGGATGTGAGCATTTCCCCATAACTTGGTGTTAGACAGATTGTGTTTCAACACTAAAATCAGGAGATCGAGTACCCATGTGGTGTGGGTTGATGAGAGTGTGTGTGTGTGTGTGTATCTCACTTGTGCACCTATGGACATCCGCACCTTTGCACACGTATCATGGGCCTCTAATCTGAATGGTCCATGTGATGCGGCATCCCATGAAACCCCTATGGACCAAATTTCACCCTGATCTAAAACTCTAGTGGGTCATAGCAAAGAGAGACACAAATCAAGGGAAGAAATTGCTTTCTTTTTCCATGGCTCACCAAAGTTTTGAATCAAAGTTGGGCCCCAAGGGTTTAATGGGGTTCTGCATCACATGGACCATTAAGATTTTGGACTCAAATCACATATGATGAGTTCTCAAAAAGTTAACACGAGAACTCGTGAGAGGATATATGTGTGTGTGTGTGCGCGCGCGCGCGAGCGCGTGCGTGTCCATGTGTGTGGGGTCTCCTAGTACAAAAATACCAAAGAGAGATATTATCTTTGATTTGAAGAATTTTCTAATAAGATGTGTGAATTTGTATAACAATGAGTTCATAATTGTGCTAAGATCTCTGCTAATCCGCACCCTTAATTTAATGGGCCATGTGATTATTAGAATGGGCCCAAGACCAATCTGAAGCCGAAACTGGCCAACTTTTCATATGGACAAGATATTAAAAGTTTGCAAACCCTCATGGTGTAAGAAATTCCATGTGTACATTAATGGGATATGAAAAATAGAGAAATATATGGTTTGAATTGTGATTGGGTCAGTGAAGTCTTTACATTGTGATTTAGCATAGAAAAATAGGGTTTGAATTACATCATCCATTGAGATCCCAAAATGACAACATATGTGTTTGAATCACCACTGGGCACCGGCTATAATCATGACCCACTACTTGCAAAGCGACATTCCTTCCATGGTTTTATGACTTGGACGAATTTGATGAGGCAAGTCTTGCCCGAGTTAACTTGGACTTGGTTGGACCCAATATGGTTCAATATCCAAAGCCACCCGACTGAGACCCTAATGCGACTACATGCATGTCTAACCACCACTGGCACTAGCTCTAATCATGACCCACTACTTGCAAAGCGAGATTCCTTCCATGGTTTTAGGACATGGATGAATTAATTGATGAGGCAAGTCTTGTCTGAGTTGACTTGGACTTGGTTGGACCCAATATGGTTCAATAACCTAAGCTACCTGACTGAGACCCTAACACGACTACATGTGTGTCTAAACCACCACTGGGCACTGGCTCTAATAATGACCCACTACTTGCAAAGCGGCATTCCTTCCTTGGATTTAGGACTGAGACGAATTTGATGAGGCAAGTCTTGCCCGAGTTGACTTGGACTTGGTTGGACCCAATATGGTTCAATATCCTAGGTCACCCGATTGAGACCCTAACGTGACTACATGTGTGTCTGAACCACCACTAGGCACTGGCTCTAATAATGACCCATTACTTGCAAAGCGACATCCCTTCCATGGTTTTAGGACTCGGACAGATTTGATGAGGCAAGTCTTGCCCGAGTTGACTTGGACTGGTTTGGACCCAATATGGTTCAATATCCTAAGCCACCCGACTGAGACCCTAACACGACTACATGTGTGTCTGAATCACCACTAGGCACTAGCTCTAATCATGACCCACTACTTGCAAAGCGAGATTCCTTCCATGGTTTTAGGACATGGACGAAATTGATGAGGTAAGTCTTGTCCAAGTTGACTTGGACTTGGTTGGACCCAATATGGTTCAGTAACCTAAGCTACCCGTCTGAGACCCTAACACGACTATATGTGTGTCTGAACCACCGCTGAGCACTGGCTCTAATGATGACCCGCTACTTGCAAAACGACATTCCTTCCATGGTTTTAGGACTTAGACGAATTTGATGAGACAAGTCTTGCCTGAGTTGACTTGGACTTGGTTGGACCCAATATGGTTCAGTATCCTAAGCCACCCGACTAAGACCCAGAACCACCACTAGGCACTGGCTCTAATAATGACCCGCCACTTGCAAAGCGACATTCCTTCCATGGTTTTATGACTCAGACAAATTTGATAAGGCAAGTCTTGCCCGAGTTGTCTTGGACTTGGTTCCCAATCTGGTTCAATATCCTAAGCCACCCGATTGAGACCCTAACACGACTACATATGTGTCTGAAGCATTGGGCATAGGGTCTAGCCGTGATCCCATTCCTTGCAAAGCGACATTCCTTTCCATGTTTTTAGGACTCAGACTTGGTTGGACCCAATTTGGTTCAATACCTTGAGTCACCCAACTGAGACCCCAACACGGTTATGTGTTTCTGAACCACTGGGCACAAGGTCTAGCCCTGACCCACACCTTGCGAAGCGACATCTCTTTCCATGGTTTAGGGCTCGAGCGAGTCCCAGACAAGTCTAATGGAACTCGCCCCAATCAACTCAAACTTAGCTGGACCCAATGTAGTTTGATAGCCCGAGTCACCTTATTCAGGCTAACTGGGCCTGTTTAGCATTGACTCAGATGAATCCCAACTCGACTTGGGATCGAACGAGTCAGTACAAGACACCGAATCTTTTAACCATGTTCCTTGCACTTCCTCTTTAACCATAGTTTAATATTTTACTCGCAACATGGAAGAATGTAATGTTGTTGAAGAAATGTATATCCAAAATCTCCTATGCAATGCATGGCATTAGATTAATCAAACTTGTAATTTCTCTTTCACTCATCTCTCTTTACAAAAGACAACTAACCCCAGCAAGGAAGGGTACCACAAGTTATATTGTATGGTACTATCATTCCCACCAACATTCCTCTTGTGGAGAACATCAGTATCATGAAAACGGTAGGCCCCAACATGAAGATTGCCTGAGATAAAACTCAGGTTGTTCCGTTCATCAGGTGGGACACACCATCAGAATCCATAGACTACTGGTGGCGTGACTCAACATAGAGGTGTAGCCCACCTAGTGAGCCGATTAGCCTGATTCAAAAGAGGAGTGGTCTTCATGGTCCGGCCTACCATTTCAATTGTACTGATTTTATAGTTAAGCAGCATGTTGGTGGGAAAGATGGTACAATGTCACAGTAGCTTCTTTGCCTGTATGGGATTAATTCTTTTTTAAAGAAGTGGGTAGGGATTAGGGAGATAGACCCAACATTTATAGGACCTATTTGGGTGCCACAATAAAATCATTTTAATTTTAAATCTAAGGTGCAACACGTGCAAGCGGATGCTTATTGTCCTGTGATGATTGTGAGAAATCCACTCCGTCCATCCATTTTGCCACAACGTCTTAGAACATGAGCCAAAAATGAGGTAGATCCAAAACTCATGTAGGCCGCAGGACAGGAAAATTTGTGTATGGAAATGCTTACCGTCAGGGGTGTACACGAACCGAGCTAGCTCCGTTAGCTCGCTTGACTCGACTTGGTTCGAAGCTGAGTTTGAGCTGAGTCGAGCTGATTTTTTGAGCTCAAAAATGAGTTCAAGCCGAGCCGAGCTGATTTTTTGAGCTCGAAAATGAGTTCGAGCCAAGTTTGAGCAGGCCCTTGCTCGAATCGAACCAGATCAGTGACTCGGTTACTTTGCCATTGATGTTGGTCACTAAGTGTTTGATAGAATGACTCAACGAAGTGTGGTTGGTGGCAAGGAAGGTATGTACATGACACAAATACCCTTTTTTTTTCTTGGTTTTTCTTAGTTTTTATATTGCTTAGAAGGTATTTGATATAACACCATTACTTCTCCTTCACATACCAGGGGATTTTGAAGGTGTAGTCTAGGTATTTGTGGAAATACCTCAATGGAAAACTCAACTCAATCTTGGCTCGAACTCGGCCCGAGCTGCCCTGAGTTGCTGACTAAACCGAGTTGAGCTGGCCAGTCAAGCTCGAGGACCGAGCCAAGCCGAGTTCGAGTTGAGGTCAGCCAATAGGCGAGCCGAGTCGAGTTGAGGCCAGCTCGACTCTGTTCAACTCGCTAAACACTCCTACTTACTTTTGAAACCTCCCTGTGGTCCACCATGATGTTTATGTGTCATTCATATCATAAGGTCATTCCTACTAGGATGAATTCGAAACACAAAACTATCAGCCTAATCAAAAACATTTATGGCTTCATGAATGTTACGACAGTGGAGGTTCAATCCTCACTATTTCCTGTTGCGCAGTCCACTTGAGTTATAGAACCGTCTCATTTTTAGATTCATGTCCTGACATGATCCGGCAAAATTAATGGATGGTTAGAATTTCTCACAAACACCGTGCGGCCCCACCTGGCTTTTGATAGCAAGAACTTGCTTCAACAAGTGTAGCGTCCTATTGTGTTTGAAACCCAATTTGAGGTTGCACCCAAATGCTACTTTAGCTTTTGAGGTGAAAAATGAGCAGATGTATCATGACATTGCTCGGAAAGGTTGTCCAACATGGTCCACACGTTTAAGTTAGTATTTGTTTTATCCAGGCCACCCATTCATTTTGCAAGCACATTTTAGGGTATGAATCCAAAGATGGGACAGATCCAAAGCTCAACTGGAGCACATCAAAGGAAGCTGTGGGAATAGTACCACACGCTATTGAAACCTTCCTAAGGTCTACTGTAATGTCAGGATAACATATTAGTGGGTGTTATCTATTTTGGCAAATCATTTAAGGGCATTAACTCAAAATTAAGGTAGATCCAAATCTAATAAAGTGGACCACACCACATAAAGTAATTAAATTGGATGCCAAAGGTTGAAAACTTTTTAAGAGTCATAGAAGTTCCTATATTTGTATTTTTCGTGTCCATGACATTATAAACAAGTTAGATGGCAAACAAACATGATGGTGAGGCCTAGTAAAGTATCAACGTTGGGTATTATTACACCATACTCCTTGTGGTGTGGTCCACTTAAGTTTTGGATTTGCCTCCTTTAATTTTAAGCCCATGTCCTGTAATAAATCTAAAATGGATGGACATGGCCCACATAACTTGGTGACGTCACAAATAGAGAACTTGGTGGCGTCACAAATAGAACCATGGGTCCCACTTCTGCCCATCAAAGGGAACGGGTTGATGTTTCCTAGGTCACACATTAGTAGGTGTTAGCTGATTGTGTGGGGCCCATCTTGATAATTTTTTTAATATCCAGGCCACTCATCCGTATTTCCAGCTCATTTTAGGAGTTTATCCCCAAATCTTAAGCAGATCCCAATCTCAGGTGGACCACACAACTAGAAACATTAGAGATTGACCATTAAAAAATTTTATAAGCCAAAGAAGTGTTGGATCAAGCTAGAAACATTTGAATTTTCCCTTCATCCAGGTTATTTTGATCTTATGAACAGGTTGGATGGCAAATAAACATCATGGTGGGCCCTAGTAAGGTTTCCATGGTGGTTGTCATTCTCTTCACTGCTTTCTGTGATGTGGTCTACTTGAGAATTGGATTTGCTTAATTTTTTTGGACCACCCACTAAAATGAGATATAAAAACAGATTGACGGCATGGATATACAACACATTCATCAAGGTGGGCCCCACGGTAAGCATAACACCATCTAACATGTTACTCGGAAGACACCTAATCTGCTCCCCAAATAGAATACCCAGATGGTACTCTTACCTCAAATTACGAAAGGAATGTTTGCTAAAAGTTACAATGTTACTTGCACCCTTCTCTCTACTCGATTTCCAAGCCACCTTTTCACCCCAAGCAAGAATCACCTAGCAATCTACGGTACCTCTTCTAATAAAAACTCTTACACCTTAGCCTCATTTCATCAACCCACACCAAAAACCCTCTTACACCTTAGCCTCATTTCATCAACCCACACCAAAAGCTTGGAGCCATCTCTCTCTCTCTCTCTCTCTGCTTGTCTTAAGAGATGGAAAGAGAGAACAAACCAAGGCTTCCAAGCATTTGGCGCAGGCTTTTGAACCTTATCAGGGGCCACCTTGCTTTCAAACATCTCAAGAAGATAATCCAGGGGCGGCCAGCGGACAATCCTAACGGTCGGCTTCTGTCTATCGACTATATCCAACCAAATGGGCCTGGTCGTAATGAAGATGGTCGCATCGAAATCACCAATCTTGCTCAAGGGGTCGATTTGGGCCACCCTGAGGTTGATGAATTGGACAATGTAGGTCATCCTCAGCCACCCATCATCGATTCAACCCATGTTTCTACGATTGGTGGGGCAACCGTAGGTGGGAGTGGGACCCCTGAGCTGGGTCCCACTAACACCATCCTAGTGGAAAGTCCCACCGGTTTAAAGGTGATTATAACAGCTCAGGATCTTAGTCCAGTGACAGACACAAGAGCGAGTGAACATGGACAAATTCAAGAGAAGTCACCCGAAGAACGGGTCCCTTCTGCGACGACCGGAGATCAAGGTAGCAATCCAACGAAGCCCGAACGGGTCCCTCCTGCGATGACCGGAGATCAACATAGTGGTCTAATGAAGCCCGAACAGGTCCCTCCTACGACGATCGAAAATCAAGGTAGCGGTCCAACAAAGCTCGAACGGGTCCCTCCTACAATGACAGGAGATCAAGGCAGTGGTCCAACGAAGCCTGAACGGGTCTCTCCTTTTACAAGCAGAGATCAACGTAGTGGTCCAACAAAGCCCGAATTGGTCCCTCCTATTGTAGATCAAAGTAGTGGTCCAACGAAGTCCAAATGGGTCCCTACTGCAATGACAGGAGATCAAGGTAGCGGTCCATCAAAGCCCGAACAGGTCCCTCCTGCGACAACTGGATATCAAGGTAGCAGTCCAACAAAACCTGAACGGGTCCCTCCCGCAATGACTGGATATCAAGGTAGCGGTCTAACAAAGCCCAAATGGGTCCCTCCTTTTATGAGTAGAGATCAAGATAGCGGTCCAACAAAGGCCGAATTGGTCCCTCCTATTGTAGATCAAAGTAGTGGCCCAACGAAGTCCAAATGGGTCCCTACTGCAATGATCGGAGATCAAGGTAGCGGTCCAACAAAGCCCGAACGGGTCCCTCCTGTGACGACCGGATATGAAGGTAGTGGTCCAAGAAGGCCCGAACGGGTCCCTCCTGTGACGACCATATATCAAGGTAGTGTTCCAGCCAATGCACCAAACCCGAACAATTTAGAGAAGAAAAAGAACAATGCCATCGACAAAGATCCACCGTCCTTAGATCCTGTCCAGCTCTTAGATAGAAGTTTGAGTATAAATACAAAATCCGAGGCATACATAAGGCGTAAGAAGAGCGAAAGATCCAGCAACGGTGCCTCTAATAACAAACTGCCACCGCTGCTGCCGCCGCCACCACGACGTTTTTAGGCTCTTCTATAAAATGCATGTAACAAGCTACATCTAATCATGTATAAGTATATATATACTTATCCTTGCATTGAAGGTTTCAAGCAGCTTTTCTATGTGAACAACTCGTTCAGTACTGAGTTGAGTCAGGACTCGATCGAGTCAATGGTGAGTTGGCCGAGTCTGTCGTATTTTCAGTGCTGATTGTGGTGGAAAAATGGATTGAATTCGACCTGAGTCTTGAGTTGGTTAGACAAGTAGTCAATCCATGTGTTCATGTCTATAGAATAAAAGGTGGTTGTCTGTTGAAGGCATAAGATTGTTGGGTGTGAAAATCGTGTTTGGCTAGTGATGCTACCACCGGCAGGTGGCTAGTGGTCGGTGCTATATGGACCCCACCATGATTTATGTGTTTTATCCACGCCGCCCATCCATTTTGAAAGATAATTTTACGTCATGGATGAAACACATACATCATGGTGGAGCCCATAGAGCACCGACCACTAGCCATTGGCAAGTGGCAGGGTCAATGGCCAATTCGTTTTCGTGAAAATCAGACCAAACCATGCTCAGATCCGCTGTTTTCGACCGTATGAACTAAAAAGAAAGTGATCATGTGGTTCACATTGATGTTGCATGTGGACAGACAAGGAAGGTTTTCTTTAAGGACGAGAGGTCCAAGCTCAAAGAAAACCACATCTCTGCTCCTGACGAGCTTCTTCTCGGTCGGATTCTATAATCTGTAACTGAATTTTTCATTGCCGTACCATAAGAACACACACTGCCTGATCTTCCTATCGAGCTTGGACCTCTCGTCCTTTAGTACGTGAATGGATGCCCTGCATCCAAACACCCTGAGATGACTATACAATGGATCATATCCAGTTCACACCTTCTCAGGCACTTCTCCATTCAACGGGGCTGATGGAGACCCGTTTATCAAATATACTGTCGTGTGCATTGCTTCTCCCCAGAACATCTTGGGTAATTTCGCATGGGATAACATGCATCTGATTCTCTCTACAATGGTGCAATTCATTTACTCAGCTACACCATTATGCTGGGGGGTCTTGGGAACTGTCTGTTCATGCCGTATACCCAGGGACTTACAATACTCATGAAAGTCACCGATGTATTCACCACCATTGTCAGTGCAGATGCACTTTAATGATCTACCTGTCTCTCTCTCTCGACCATAGCATGAAACAATTTAAACACACCAAAGACCTTGTCCTTGGATTTCAAAGCATAAACTCAAACCCTCCTAGATGCATCATCTATAAAAGTGACAAAATACAATGCTCCACCCAAGGTTTTTGTCCTCATAGGACCACAAACATCAGAATAAACCAAATCTAATGCATGCACTTTATTAACACGAGAAACTGATTTAATAAATGAAACTCTATGTTGTTTCCCTGATAAACAATCAAGACAGGTTTTGAGAGGTATACCTGTCATGTTTGGAAGGAGCCGCTTCCTCGCTAGTGGCTGAAGCCCTTTTTCACTCATGTGGCCTAGATGCTTGTGCCACATGTTAATAGCTGAATCTTCCGCCACGTTCAACCCACCCTTGCACATACTGACACTTTCCTTGTAAAGGGTGCAACACTTCTTTCCTCTAGCTGTGATCAACAAACCCTTAATGAGCTTCCAGCGCCCACCAGCAAACCGGCTTTCATAACCATCATCATCCAGCCTTCCCATCGATATCAAGTTGAGGCGAAGGTCTGGAATATGCCTCACATCCGTAAGAACCAATGTGTAACCCACATCGGTATTCACAGAAATATCACCAACCCCTACGATCTTTAATACGCTAGAATTTTCCATCTTCACGGTCCTATAGTCACCTGACTTGTAGGTTGTGAAGAAGTCCTTGCGTGGAGTCGCATGAAAAGAGGCTCCCGAGTCAATCACCCAATCAGTGTCCTGACTCGTAGCTGTGAGACATACATCGTAATCTGTTGAAAGAATAACTACAATGTCGCCATCTGAAGCGATCATAGTGGAATCTGATTCATCTTCCTTCTCCTTTCCTTTTCATTTGTTGTCCTTCTTCTTACCACGACATTCATGCTTGTAGTGACCCTTCTTGCCATAATTCTAACATCCAACATCCTTCTTGGTACTCGACTTATCTCTTGATTTATCTCGGGCCTTCCCACCCTTTCTGTTTTTTCTTCTCCTCCGTTCATGTGTCACAAGGGCCTTTTGCTGAGTAAACCCTTGAGACTTCCTCATTGTCTCCTCATTGAAGAGACAGCTAGTTACATGTTCCATGGATATCTTTTCGTCTGGCACGGAGTTACTTAGAGACACCACCAATGTCTCCCAACTGTCAGGTAATGAACTAAGCAATAGCAAAGCCTGTAATTCATCATCCAAGACCATCTTCATAGCGGAGAGCTGATTCACTATATTGCTGACCTCATTCATGTGCTCGGCCACAGAACTACCATCTTTGAAATTGAGATTCACAAGTCGTCTTATCAGGAAGATTTTATTACCAGCTATCTTCTTCTCATACAACCCTTCCAATTCAGCCATAGGCTAGCAACTGAGGTCTCCGTAGACACATGGTGGAACACAGAATCATCTAACCATTGTCTAATAAACCCCACCGCCTTCCGGTCTAACTCTTCCAATCATCATCAAACATATCCTTGAATTTTGTTGATATGCCTAAAATTGAAGAATATAAGTCTTTGCAATAAAGAAAGTCCTACATCTTAGCCTTCCACATGGTCCAGTTAGAACCGTTGAGGCTGATCATCCCTGATGAGCCACCTTCCATAATTCAAAACCGATCACATTCCGTTCAATGAACCTAGCTCTGATACCACTTTATTGAGGGCCTTGCACAAAACCTTAGGATCTAGCCTCCCAGAACAAACCAGAATTATGGGATAATAAAGCAAAGAAAAACAATCAAAGCATAAACCACACCACACAAGAGATTTTTACGTAAAAAATCCTTCAAGAAGTAAAAAACTACGGGACCTAGTCCAGATCAACAATCCACTATGAAGTAAAACGTTACAACCTTCTTCACTCATGCAGGAGTGGATAAACAATGAGAGAATAAAAGAAAAACGGAGAGATCTCATCGATTACGAAGACGTGAAAGCGCTGAGATATAGTAGATCACCTCTATGAGCATAACCTTCCTTCCACAAGCTTCCTCTCTCTCTCTTTCTCTCTCTCTCTCTCACACCTTTGATAGCCTTAAACCCTTTAACAAACCCTTGTAAAGCTTTAGAAAACCCTCTTACATTACCTAGAAAAGCCCTAGGCACCCCTATTTATAGTTTAGGAAACTCATTTCCGAACCTTGTTGCGAAAGGCCTCAGATTTTCGCAGTCTGCACAAGATCCAGACTCAAATCTGCGTAAGCTCGATTGGTCGAGCCGAGTCCTCGACCGGTCGAGCAGCCCACTCGACCGGTCGAACACCTCCCTCGACTGGTCGAGCACCTCTAAGGAAAAACATTGGATGGTCGCTGGACTTTGAGTCGAGCCCCACTCGACCGGTCGAGCAGCCCACGACTGGTCGAGCAACGCGGTGAATTACTTCGATTTTTCACCCGCTACTCCATCTCTCCTCTGAACTGAGGAGGAAAAACCCCATCACACACAATCATGGATGAATGGAAAAAAATAAATATGAAATCCATACAAAACTTCTATTGCCCCAAGAAAATTTTTTAACCATATTCATTCAATTCAAACTTTTTCCTGTGGTGCGTTCCACTTGAGCTTTGGACATGCTTGAACTATGGGACATTACCATAAAATTATCTGGTAAAATGAATGGACAGAGTGAATAAAATACATAAATCACGGTGGGCCCCACAGAGTTTACTCAGTAGGCTAAACGTAATGAGTTATATGAAAAATCAATGGGAATCAGATTCTCATTGGCTGTCTACATGGCTAATCTCGAATCATGAGGCCTCCCTCGACTATTGTGTGCTCAGTATAATTAATTTTGAAGGTTGATGGGAAATTGATTCCCATTGTCATACAAAGCTTTCTTTTTGATGTTCATTTGCCACAATAGCAACCTAAGGTCCACTGGCTAGGCTTTGATTGAGGGGTGGTGGCATGCAGAAATTGGATTCCCAAGGCACCATCCCCCTTAATTTTCCTTCAAACTTGACTATTGTGAAGGGGATTCCCAATTGATTGGATTGAGTTTTCAAGTGTCCTATTGTAACGTCTCGGAAAAATCCGTACAAAGACCCGAGTACCACCTCAGGCAGAAATCACTAAAGACCAAATCCTTTAGAAATTAGATGAGAATTATTTAGTGCTAAACTAAATTACCTGTGAAATTAGCACTGATCACTATAAACATGAACTGCAAGACTCAAAACGTGTAGAATCATTAACGCTTTATTACCCTGAAATCTAGGATCAATCCCTAAACCCAGTTGCTCTCGGGAGCACCTTGAAACTCCGTATCGGACATGAACCACACGTCGAAAGTCCGATTACTACAAAACTATACGGTTATGACCGCAGTACTGGACTTGACAACCACCTCAGAAATCAAGTCCTAATAGTGCCCAGAAACGCACAACTTGAGCCCGGAGCGAAGTGTGTGAGAAACGCGAATATCTTTAGAAAGCGAACTGAAACTTAAGTAAATTGAGTCGTTCGCTTGCGGGCCAAATCTAAGGATTCAGACCGTCAGAATCTGACCCAAGTACACCCTCAGATCAGGGAAAATTTTCAACTCATGTTAGTGCACTTGTGGCCCTAATCGAGTACCGGTGACCGTCGAACTGAAACTGGTCCGCACCGGTCGATCTGTAAATTTGATCGGACTAAAAACTCAGCTTGACTTAGATCCAATGTCAGGAAGTTTAAGTCCGACCGCATGCAGAAAAGGAGCCTCCAGATGTGCTCCGTTGGACTGAAACAGACGCCCTTTGGATATAACCTAAGTATACCCTAGCTCTGGGGCCATTTCCATCAGTCCTGGGCCTATATAAAGGCTTAAAACCCCCTCTCTCTCACTCCATACGAATTTCTAAACCCTAGGGGAGAGAAAAGAGAAAAAGAGAAGGCAAAAGAGAGAAAGCTGGAGTTTGTTCCTGGGATTCAATCCCCTTACTCCACGGGCTGAATCAACCCTTCTGCATCGCTATACCGGCGATCCCGACTCCATTCTTAGGTAAGAAAACTTAACCTTAATCTATTTTAGGGTTTCAAGTAGTGTAAGTGATGATATAGCTAACCTATTTCATGTTATAGGTGGCTGTCGTGCCGTAAACGAATACTTGGCATACAAACTGAGTTCGATACTTGTTTATCGACAAAAGGTGCGGATTATAAATGTTTAGGTTATGGTTTTCAAGGCTTTCAATGTCAGTAATGATTTATGACTGACTTGATTGCTGTCACATGTGTGTAGATGCGACGTTTTCCACATATTGCATGTATATGTAGATTATGTGAATTTTAATGCATTTCATGTGTTTGTTGAAATGTGCGAATGTGTATGGAATTATGATTTATGCTTGCCATGCTCATTGACTAATAATACATGCTTGGTGTATGCACGGTGAACCCCTTGTAAAGGGATTTGCTATAATACCTGTTATAACTACCGTATTACATGTATATGATATGTGTAGCCTAAGTGTTGGATGAAATGCCTGAATGTGAAAATGCTTGTTTAAATGCTTATAACGAGGGTGTTGAGATGAGATTTTCAACTCCTTTATCTATGGTTATAGAATCCTTCATATAACCTATTTTACTACTATGTGAATTAAGGAAGAAATGTTATTGTCTGATGCATGTGTAGTATGTGGTTTGTTGAATTATCATTTTTCAAACAATGATCCATTCTAGTGTTGTCAGTCCTAGCTAGTCTCATACGATGTTGCAGTTCTAGGTCAGTACAAAGGGCTCGTCACCTCGATGCAGGCCTAGCTTATACTCTAGTTACTACGGAAAGGCCCATCGCCTCAACGCAGGCTCAGAGTATGCTCGAGGTCACTACGAGTGGCTCATCACCTAGTCATAGGCCGACAGCTCGAATACAGTGTCTCATACCACCGTATTCAGCTCATGAGCTTAGGTTGCTCACTGGTCACTACGGGTGGCCTCGTCACCTCGGCGTAAACCGACAGCTCAACCACGGTGTCCCATACCACCATGTCCAGCTCATGAGTCTTAGCGAATTGAGGTACCAGGGTTAACGGGGCTTCTTACTGGTGAGTTTGGTACCTTAGATTCAAGCAGTAGCGTCCATACATGGTGAACATACATCAGGTCAATCGGGTTACTTGACGAGCTCGACTGGTACAAGCGCACCTCGAGTTGATCGACATGAAGTGCGTAAGCACTTCGTGTGGCCTAACCACTGTCGACAACCAAAGTACGACTCGGATTCATCACCCACGTCTCGTGTGGCGAAGCAACCTCAGCCACCAAACCAAGGCCAGTTATCAATTGCCTAGACTATATCATAGTCCTAACCACGCTCAATTCCAATAAGTAATCATATGAGATAGTCAAAGCAGTAATGATCAAGTAATTCAAATCCTACAACCATTTGGGTATTTTATGAAATACAGCATAAACATGAATTCACACATATGCATTGCATAAGGAAAACAGACAATATAATATAAGTTGCATGGAGGGAATCATACACATAGTTAAGGTAGTTGAGAATCTTATCTCAACACCCCTATAAAGTACAATTTACCAACTACTTGCTCGTTCAGACATTTGCACAAACACTTAGGCTGCACATTCCAACATACATGATGTATGTTAATTTCAACATATAATAGGACAAATCCTTTCACTGAGGAGTTGTCTAATACACATCAATTATGTTCTTACATTTAATACACATGGTAGGCACAAATCATAAATTCATATTCATACAGTCATTTCAACAAACACTTAGACTACACACTATAACATACATGACGTATGTTGGCCATAACATGTATTAGGACAAGTCTTTTCACTAAGGGGTTGTCACACCTACAACAACCTTATATCCACGACGGATAATCATGTCAAGCACGAATCCAGATTCTATACGCATGCAATCGTTTCCACTAACACATGGGATACACTATATTCAACATAGTTCATATATATCTGTAAAGCAAAGGAAACATAGCATTTAGCATGTGAAATAGCACCTAAATCAGTTATATATCATTAACCGACATTGAAAGCCTTGAAAACCATAACCTAAACGTTTATATTCCGCACCATACGCCGGTAGACATGCAATGAATTCAGTTTAGACACTAAGTCTTTGTCAACAATAGAATGACAACCTATATCATGAATTAGGTTAACTATTTCATCATTTCCACTATTTAAATCTCCAAAACCGGTTAGTGTTAGGATTTCTTACCCAAGTACGGAGTCGAAATCGCTGGATTAGCAACACAAACGTGGTGGTTAAGCACGTGGAGCAGCAGGGATCGAATCCCAGGAGCAACTCCAACTCTCTCTCACACTTTCTCTCTCTAGGGTTTAGAAATTCGTATGTGAAGGGAGAGAGAGAGTTTAAGACCCTTATATAGGTCCATAACTGATGGGAATGGCCCTAGGGCCATGGTATACTTAGGTTATATCCAAAGGGTGCCTGTTTCCGTCCAACGAGACACTTCTGGAGGCCTTTTTTCTGCGTGTGGTTGGACTTAAGCTCCCTGACATTGGATCTAGGTCCAGTTAAATTTTCGCTCCGATCGGATTTACAGATCGACTGCGGCGGACCAGTTTCAGTTCAACGGTCACCGGTACTCGATCAGAGTCACCAGTGCACTGAGATGTGTTGGACATTTTCCCTGATCCGAGGGTGTAATTGGGTCAGATTCTGATGGTCTGAAACCTTAGATTTGGCCTGCAAGTGAAACGACTCAATTCACTTAAGTTTCAGTTCTCTTTCTAAAGGTATTCGAGTTTCTCACACACTTTGCTCCGAGCTCAAGTTGTGCATTTTTGGATACAATTAAGACTTGATTTTTGAGGTGGTAGTCAAGTCCAGCAAAGCGGTCATAACCGTATGGTTTTGTAGCAATTGGACTTTCGACACGCGGTCCAGGTCTGATACGGAGTTTCGGTGTGCTCCCGAGAGCAACTGGGATTAGAGATTGATCCTAAGTTTTAAGGTAATGTAGCGTTAATGATTTTGTATGGTTTGGGTCTTACAGATCATATTTGAAGCGATTAGTGCTAATTTCACAGATACTTTAGTTTAGCACTAGCTAATTCTCGCCTAATTTCTAAAAGATTTGGTCCGAAGTGATTTCTGCCTGAGGTGATACTCGGGCTTTTGTACGGATTTTTTTGAGACGTTACAATCTACCTCCCTTAAAGAAAAATTTCATCCTTGAAATTAGTACCTTTTCGTATTCCTCGAGAATCTGAAGGTAGTTCTTACGGACCTCGGCTTCAGTTTCCCAAGTAGCCTCTTTTTCCGTGTGATGTGTCCACAGTGCCTTCACAAGTGGGATAACCTTGCTACGTAATACCTGCTCCTTCCTGTCCAGGATATGCATCGGTCGCAGTACGTATGTAGCGTCCTCACTCAACTGTACCTACTCTCATTTGATAATGTGGGAAGGGTCAGGGACGTATTCTTCAGCATGGATGCATGAAATATGTTGTGCACGCCCACGAGTGGTGTGGACAAAACCAGGTGGTACGCTACCACCCCCACTCGATTCAGTATATGAAATGGGCCAATGAATCTAGGCGTGAGCTTTCTCTTCTTCCCAAATCGAAGAACTCCCTTCATGGGAAAAACTTTCAGAAACACATGATCCACAACCTCGAACTCTAGCGGTCGCCGTCTAGTATCGGCGTAGCTCTTCTGTCTGCTGTGCTGTCAGAAGTCGACGCATGATAATGTCGATCTTTTCTGAGGTCTCATGAACTAACTCTGGGCCAATCAGACTCTTCTCGCCAACCTCTACCTAGCAATGCGGTGCTCGACAGGGGCGCCCATATAAGGCCTCATAGGGAGCCATGTCAATGCTCGCCTGAAAACTATTGTTATACGCGAACTCTACATACGAGAGACAATCATCCCAACTGTCCTTGAAATCAAGCACATAAACTTGCAACATATCTTCTAAAATCTGATTCACTCGTTCCATCTGCCCGTCAGTCTGTGGGTGGAACGCGGTACTGAACTTCAGTTTCACACCCATTGCTTCCTGGATGCGAGTCCAGAAGATAGATGTGAATCATGTGTCTTGGTCCGACACGATCTCCAAGGAACTCCATGCAGACGCACAATCTCCTTAATGTACAGTTTGGCTAACTCGTCTACTGAGTTCGAAACTTTAATCGGGAGGAAGTGAGCTGATTTCGTCAACCGATCCACGATCACCCATATGGAATCATAACCCTTCCTCGTCTTTGGTAGTCCCGAGATAAAGTCCATAGAGATGAAATCCCACTTCCATTCAGTTATGGGCATGGGCTGAAGAAGTCCAGGAGGTTGGCGATGCTCTGTCTTGACCTGCTAGCATGTGAGATAACGGGATACGTAATCTGCTATGTGGGCCTTCATGTTGTCCCACCAGTATGATCTCTTCATATCGGGATATATCTTCGTATTTCCAGGGTGCATCGCCATCTTCGAATTATGCGCAGCCTCGAGAACTTCCCGCCTCAGATCGTGAAGATTTGGGATGTATAGGCGGCCACGGTAACGTAAGCCCCCATCCGTACCAACTCTCCACTCGGCGTCCTCATCGTCGCTAGCCTGGTCTCGAAGCTCAGACAATCGTTTACCGCTCTTCTGGGCCTCAATATCCTATCATCAATAAGTGGCTGCACACGAACGTACGCGATGCTCTTGAACGACTCCTCCACGGTGAGCTTCTGCTCAAAGTCTCACATGAACTCTACCATACCCCATTCTACCACCATCAGCGGAGGCGCAAACTTTATGGTCTTCTTGCAGCTCAACGCGTCAACCACAAGGTTAGCCTTGCCCGGATGGTAGGAAACCTTGAACTTGAAGTCCTTCAAAGTTTCCATCCATCGTCGCTGCCTCATATTCAGGTCCCGCGGAGTGAATATGTATCTGAGGATCTTGTGGTCGCAAAAGAGCTCGAACACCTCTCCGTAGAGGTAATGTCTCCATATATTCAAAGCAAAGATGACGGCCGCTAACTCCAAGTCGTGCGTAGGGTAGTTTTCCTCGTGTTTCCTCAACTATTAGGCAATAACCCTGTCCTTCTGTATCAAAACACCACCCAAACCGACGTGAGACGTGTCCGTGTATATCGTATACTTGACCCATTGCTCTGGCAATACTAGCACAGGGGCGGACGCCAACTTATCCTTCAACTCCTAAAATGCTGCCTCTGCCTTTTCATTCCAGACGAATTTAAGATCCTTCTGAGTCAACTGAGACAAAGGTCTAGCTATCTTGGAGAAGTCTCGAATGAATCGTCGATAATAACCTTCCAACCCAAGAAAACTCCTCACCTCAGTAACCGAACCAGGCTGCTCCCAGTCCTGAACTGCAGCTACCTTAGCAAGGTCCACGACTATCCCTTCCTTGGACACCACATGTCCCAGGAACTTGACTTCCTCTTTCTAGAAGTCGCACTTCTTGTACCATGCGAACAACTGGTTCTTCAAAGTATCCAAGACTGATCGCAGGTGTTCCTCATGCTCTTTCCGACTCTTAGTGTATATCAGGATGTCATCAATAAATATGATAACGAATTGGAATAGAAACGACCGAAACACCCTGTTCATCAGGTCCATGAACAAGGTCGGTGTGTTCGTAAGGCCGAACGACATCACGAGAAACTCATAGTGTCCAAAACTGGTCCTGAAGGCCGTCTTCTGCACGTCCTCATCCCTGACGCACAACTGGTGATACCCCGACTGCAAGTCAATCTTCGAGAAATACTATGCCCCCTTCAACTGATCAAACAGGTCATCTATCCTGGGCAAATGATACTTGTTCTTTACCATCACTTGGTTCAATCTGTGATAATCAATACATAATCGCAGAGATCCATCCTTCTTCTTTATGAACAACACAGGTGCTCCTATGGAGACACGCTAGGTCGTATAAAGCCTTCATCCAACAGATCATCGATCTGTTTTCTCAGCTCCTCCATCTCACACGGGGCCATGCGATAGATCGGAAGAGATACAGGTGTGGTACTATGCACTAGATCGATGGTAAAATTGATTTCGCGCTGAGGGGGTAGTCCAGGTATCTTCCTGAACACATCTGAGAACTCTTGGACCACAAGAGTGTCCTCAAGTTTGGATCATGAATATCATCCAGCATGTAAGCGTAACAACTAATGCGATAGGGCCAACTGACCTGCACTGGGAATGTAAAGGTCGTGCCCTCTGGTCCACAGGCTATCACTACTCTAGTATCGCAGTCGATCTCTGCCTTCATCTTTGTGAGCCAATCCATACCGAGAATGACGTCATAATGATGTAACGGGGTGACAATCAAGTCGATGAGCACTGTCTTGCTCCCTTTATCTATCGAACACCCCTTATAGATCCTGGTAGCGTCTGAGAAAGTCCCTGTGGCGGTAAGGATTCTCACCCCAACTATAGGACTAGTTTTCAACCCCAGTCGATTGACTGCTGCGTACGATATTATAGAGATAGTGGACCCGATGTCCACTAATAAGAAGACCGGAGTACCTTGGATATGTGTCGCAACGTCAAAAGCCATAGGTGTTGTAGGTGTTATCTCTGATGTCTCAGCTGTAAGTGAGTGCACACGAGCCTTCTGAGAACGGTTTGACTGAGGTGTCATAGGTCTCTTAGGTGGCCTGAAGCGAGGTGCAGGCGGCCAAAATGATGGATGCGTAGGTGCTGACCATAGAGGTGGTGCTGATATGGCTTGAGGAAGCTGGCGGTTGATCCTCTGAGGCGGTGAGAACCCGCTATCCTTCATCCTACTGAAACAATACCGATCTGTATGACCTGCCTTCCTGCAGTATGTGCATCGCAAGTCTATTCGTCCCAGCTGAGCCGGTGGCGCCTCAAGCCTGGGAGGAGAGTTTGCACGTGGCCTCTTACTAAGAAATGACCTGGTCGAAAAATTAGGTCAGGGCCTAGGGGCCACAGGTGCTCGCATACGGGACTGCCTGTCCCCGTCCTGCTTAGCTCGCATAGACATGCTCACTAGCTCAGCATAGCTGGGTATGCTAGCGCAGCACATCTTCGAGCGGATCTCGGGTCGCAAACCCTCAGAAAATCGCCGCATACGCATCGGCTCATCAGCCAATATCAATGAAGCGTACCTGCCCAGCTTCGTGAATCTGTTCTCATACTCCGCCATGGTCATCCCTCCCTCTCAGAGGCGTAGGAACTCACTCTCCTTCTCGTGGCGATACGTGAGGGGATAGTACTTCTCATGGAAGCAGGTTTCAAAGGCTGCCCACGTCCATACATATCCGACCGCAATGGTGCGGAGGATACTGTCCCACCATAAGCTGGCCTCCTTCTCAAACATGAAGGTGACCAACTCCACCTGCTCTGCCTCAGTGCAGTGCAGCGGCTTAAGCATCTTAGAGATGCGATCAAGCCAATACTCGGCCTCCTCGGGTCGATGAGTACCCGCAAAGGTAGGAGGCCGCAAGCATTGAAATAGCTCGAATGTGCCGCTGGCACTCGTGTTCCCAGCAGGGCACAGAGGTGATGCAGGTGGAGTCACCCCATGCTCTGGGCAAAAATCCTCATCATGGTAGCCAGGAACTACTACTGCTGTACCTGCTGCTGCTGCATCAACAGCATCATCTGCTCCAGCTTATCAGGAGGCGGAGCGGACTGTGGCATGTGAGGCGTCGAGGTAGACGCACGGTTCTGCTCAGGAACCGACGGTGTAACAGGTGGTACCACTGGTGGTGCCACAGGCGGTGTCATACATGTCGGCCCAGCAGTGGGGCTAGGGGTCGGCTGAGAATCCGGCATAGTATCGTGAGTCGGTCCCAAACCAGGGTCTGTCTGGCTATTGCTCAGGGGAGGTGCCCCGTCAGTTGAATCGCCAAAAGTGAGGCGTGTCATACTCCGCGTGGCCTTAGGTGGCATACCCTAGATACAACATAGGGTGCAACCCGTGAGATTCAGCATATTCATAACTCAACAACACAACATTCACCTTATAGCTTAAAGAAAACTCCATGCATTTCATTTACCAAAATTGTCACAATACATGAGGTGCAGTACATGAATCATGATAGAAAATACATGTGAGCTAATTCAAAACAGATTTCAAAGACTAAGACACACAACTAACCCTACCATATAGCTAAGCCTATCAAGGCTATACAAAGTAACAAGAAAAGAAACAAAACAAACCACAAGGCAATTTAAAAGATGACTATATGCACGCCTAGTCGTCAGAATCTGGCGATGGAGGAGGGGCGCCCTTGTCCTGTAGACAACACAGGATGGCTCTCAAGTGCAAGACACCTTGCTAAACTTGCACTTCACGAAGGCCCGGGTTTCGCCAACCTCTTGTCGCAAGGTAGCCTGACCCTCCTCGAGTCCAGCCAAGCGGGCTTGTATAGCAGCCCAGTCATCATTGCGACTCTGTGCAGCAGGAGGAGAGCCCTCATCAGTGTCTTGGGCCTCCTCTTCTTCCTTTTTCTGCTCTTCTTCTGTCTAATCTCTGCCTTCCTCATCACTCTCTTCCTCTTCACTCTCCGTTTCATCCTCACTCTCGTCGAGTCGGGCTTGACGCTGTCATGACCCAATCTCCATGTTGTTGAGAGTAGTGTCGTTGATGTAGTGAATTGGCACAGGAATTTCAGCGCCAAGTCTATAAGCGAACTCGCGCGCAAGCTTGCATATGAGTCGGCCGAATGGGAGTGAAATGGCCATCCTAGTAGAGCGTGCGGTCAGAACTATCTATCGTAATACATACGTAGGCACGCACAACTTCTCTCCCTGCCCAGCCCGGTACAGGAAGTCCACCATTAGGCGCGTGCACTCACTGCGGTTGCTCCACCTGGGATACACGTTGTACATGAAAATGTGATGGAGCAGGCGAAAGTCGTCAGTCATATTGGTCGCCAGGAGGCTATTGTTTGGATTCCAGTGGGCCAATTGGGCACAAAGGAATCGCGTACTACGATCTCCTTCATGCGCGGTCTTGAGGCTCTTCTCACTAGCATGGACCTCACCAAGTGACATTCCCATGACTCAGGCTATCAAGCTAGCATTGACTGTGAGTCCTCGCCTTCTCACGAGAAATTTGAACTGCAAAGGCTCCAACGTAGGCTCCTGTATATGTGCGTAGAAGGCTCAAACAGTGGTCGCATTCGCACGAGATTTTCCCTCAAACACGAGACCCCACCCGGCCTCAGCCAGGCGGTCCATCAACAGATGCTCCCCAAAGAGCCGCTTATCCACGTGCGCTTCAAAGAGAACCATACGGCCCACATATCTTCCATGAGACAACTCTGCCAGCAGAGCCCTTTCAAGGAGGGCCTGGGGATCGAGGTCCCGCTTCGTTCTTATCTCACGATCAACGCTTGTACTTGCTGTAACGCCTCTCAGTCTCCTTGAACGAGTAGGGTGACTAGGCTCGGCTTCATCAACGGGAGTTCTCTTCTTCCCCATGAGGGAAAGAAGCGTGAAAATGGCCATCACAAGCTCGAAAAGAGACATGGAAGTGGAATGATATGGGGAAATAGAATGGGTTGTTGGACTTGGAGATATATGAGATACAAATGGAAGGTTTGTGCACTCAAATCGAAGAAAATGAGAGAGATAGGAGGTGGGTTTTGATGAAAACGGTAGAGGGGTATATGTCTTGAAGGAAAATGAGAAAATGAGAGAATGGAGGGAAGATTTGAGAGAGGAGGAAGGGTTTTTGGATAGAAAGGAAAACTTGGAAGGATGGGAAATGAAGAGGCAAAGTAAATGGAAAGAAAAAAACCCTTTTTACCTGATTTGGTGGGCCACACAGCACCCCACTGCATCGGCCCGACCAACCCGCGCCGGCCCGACAAGCCCGGTCCAGGGAATCAGCGAGGCCTCGCCGATCTAGCAATGTCATCGTCGGTCCCTGGACACTCCGGTGAGGGCTTGCCCTTTGGGCGATGGCATCCCCTCCTCGGGATGCTAGAGTGATGCGGGGTCTACTTTGGATCCCCCCAGATTGCTCCGCTTGGCCCCCCGACTTCGTTTCGAGTCGTTTTGTGTTCCAGCTTGCCACATTCGCGTATTTTTAGTTTTGTTGAGTGTGAGACCAGTTAGATTTTCATCTAAACCCGCCGATTGACGGTCTAGAAGGGCGTTGGGATCATTTCACGTGATCGAGAAAGCTTACGGGTTCAATTTTCTATGGTCGATTTCGGTCAATTTCGCCAATTGGTGAAACTGGGAAGCCTAAGCCCGTTTCTACGTTTTGTCGCCCCCTCCGAAGTCAGAATACGTCAGTGTGTATCGTGTGACCATAACCTAGGTCCAGTTTAATCCAAATCATGCTCTGATACCAACTTGTAATGACCTGAAAATCGGGGGTCGAGCATATACTCAACTCCCGAGTTCCAACGCATCACTTATGCAACATAGAAAATGATGATTTAATTTCGTTCATATTAGTGCATTAAACATGAGTGGGATTAAGCTAAAACAATATGTCATACTCCAAAGGCATTTAAACAACACAAGCAAAAGACTGTGATACATATATAAATAGTATAAGTGAGTGTAAGCCTTCGGAGTATGAATATCACCAAGTTAAATAATTACAAGTGTGTTTCCAAAATAAACAAATTAATGAAGTGTCGTGCCATCTATCCATGCCCCTGTAGCCCTGTCTGCACAAATCCAGGCCTACATAAACCTGCCTACCAACTGCATATAGGAGAACACCTCCTTGTCATCCGCAAAGTCTGTCTCCGTCTCATAAGTCGTGTCATCCTCTGAAACTACAACAGTGTCTAGTTGGTGTTTAAAACACCATCCCAGAATGTGAGAGTGAGTGATCAACTCAGTGGAGCTATAAGGCAAAGGTTAACATGTTATCAATTCAATCAAGCAGTAATGATAAAGTAGTACAACAATTCAATCCTAAATACTCTTGTTAATGCAAGAATAATATGCGATAATGATGCATGCTCTCACCTGTACTCCCTCAGCTCTTCATCTTACGACGCGCATGGCAACCACCCGAAAGTGTTCTTCATCGCTAAAGCACATGCAATGCGATACATGGTCATGTTAGCCAATACTTAATTAGATTTATTCATACAACAGTTTTAGGAAGCTAAGGTACCTCCCTTGTATCATTTCCCAAACAAATGATCTATTTTAGGGTCGTCAGTCCTAGCTAGTCTCATACGATGTTGCGGTTCTAGGTCATTACAAAGGGCTCGTTACCTCGATGCAGGCCTGACTTATACTCTAGTTAGTACGGAAAGGCTCGTCGCCTCAACGCAGGCTCAGAGTATGCTCAAGGTCACTACGAGTAGCTCATCACCTAGTCGTAGGCCGACAGCTCGAATACAATGTCTCATACCACCGTATTCGGCTCATAAGCTTAGGTTGCTCACTGGTCACTACGGGTGGGCTCGTCATCCCGGCGTAGGCCGATAGCTCGACCACGGTGTCCCATACCACCATGTCCTGCTCATGAGTCTTAGTGAATTGAGGTACCAGGGTTAACGGGGCTTCTCACTGGTGAGTTTGGTACCTTAGATTCAAGTAGCAGCATCCATACATGGTGAACATACATCGGGTCAATCGGGTTACTTGATGAGCTCGACTGGTACGAGCGCACCTCGAGTTAATCGACATGAAGTGCGTAAGCACTCCGTGTGGCCTAACCACTGTCGACAACCAAAGTGCGACACGGATTCATCGGCCACGTCTCGTGTGGCGAAGCAACCTCAGCCACCAAACCAAGGCCAGTTACCAATTGCCTAGACTATATCATAGTCCCAACCACGCTCAATTCCAACAAGTAATCATATGAGATAGTCAAAGCAGTAATGATTAAGTAATTCAAATCCTACAACCATTTGGGCATTTTATAAAATACAACATAAACATGAATTCACACATATGCATTGCATAAGTAAAACAGACAATATAATATAAGTTGCATGGAAGGAATCATACACATAGTTAAGGTAGTTGAGAATCTTATCTCAACACCCCTATAAAGTACAATTTACTAACTACTTGCTCGTTTAGACATTTGTACAAACACTTAGGCTACACATTCCAACATACATGAAATATGTTGATTTCAACATACAATAGGGCAAATCCTTTCACCGAGGAGTTGTCTAATATACATCAATCATGTTCTTACATTTAATACACATGGTAGGCACAAATCATAAATCCATATTCATACAGTCATTTCAACAAACACTTAAACTACACATTATAACATACATGACGTATGTTGGCCATAACATGTATTAGGACAAGTCTTTTTGCCAAGGGGTTATTGCACGCACAACAACATTATATCCACGACGGATAATCATCTTAAGCACGAATCCAGATTCCACACACATGCAATCGTTTCCACTAACACCTGGAATACACTATATTCAACATAGTTCATATATATCTGTAAAGCAAGGGAAACATCGCATTTAGTTTGTGAAATAACACCTAAATCAGTTATAAATCATTAACTGACATTGAAAGCCTTGAAAACCATAACCTAAACGTTTATAGTCCGCACCTTACGCCGGTAGACACGCAACGAATTCAGTTTAGACACTAAGTCTTTGTCAACAATAGAATGGCAACCTATAGCATGAATTAGGTTAGCTATTTCATCATTTCCACTATTTAAATCTCTAAAACCGGTTAGGGTTAGGATTTCTTACCCAAGTACGGAGTCGGAATCGCTGGATTAGTGACACAAACGTGGTGGTTAAGCACGTGGAGCGGCAGGGATCGAATCCCAGGAGCAACTCTAACTCTTTCTCACACTTTCTCTCTCTAGGGTTTAGAAATTCGTATGTGAAGGGAGAGAGAGAGTTTAAGACCCTTAAATAGGCCCAGAACTGATGGGAATGGCCCCAGGGCCATGGTATACTTAAGTTATATCCAAAGGGCGCCTGTTTTCGTCCAACGAGGCACTTTTGGAGGCCCTTTTTCTGTGTACGGTTAGATTTAAGCTCCCTGACATTGGATCTAGGTCCAGTTAAGTTTTCACTCCGATCAAATTTATAGATCAACCGCGACGGACCAGTTTCAGTTCAATGGTCACCGGTACTCAATTAGAGTCACCAATCCACTGACATGTTGTTGAGGGTCAAATATTGCATATCAGACCCCAGTTTTTACCTGGATTTACAAACATGATACTGTTTAACGGCCTGGTTTAAATCGTGTTTGTGATGCAGAGTGTACGTATGAGCTTGGACTGGAAAAGGATGATAAAACCATGGATTTACGCTCAGGAATCATTAATCCAACGGTCCAGGTCCGATATGGAGTTTTTGTGTGCTCCCGAGAGCAATTGGGATTAGAGATTGATCCTAAGTTTTAAGGTAATGTAGCGGTAATGATTTTGCACGGTTTAGGTCTTGCAGATCATATTTAAAGTGATTAGTGCTAATTTCACAGATACTCTAGTTTAGCACTAGCTAATTCTCGCCTAATTTCTAAAGGATTTGGTCCTGAGTGATTTCTGCCTGAGGTGATACTCAGGCCTTTATACGGATTTTTCCGAGACGTTATACTTTGTCTAGAAAAACATTATCTGCCGATTCGAAATACCTCGGACCATTATATTGGACAACGGAAAGTAGTTCAATAACAAGCAGTACCGAGAAATGTGCGATAATCTCGGGATCGGAAACGTTTACTCATTGCCCCATCACCCTTAGACTAACGGACAGGTTGAGGCAGTCAACAAAATCATAAAACAGTATCTCCGAACCAAGCTCGACCGAGCTAAAGGAGCATGGGCTGAGGAGCTTCCTAAAATATTATGGGCATACTGAACCACCGCTCGAACATCCACGGGAGAGACTCCCTTCTCCCTCACGTATGGATCGGAGGCTGTCACCCCAGTCAAGATAGGACTGCCTTCAACCCGGGTCAACTCGTTCAATGAGCAAGATAATGAAGAACTCCTGACGCTCGAACTCGATCTCGTAGAAGAATAGAGGGAAAGAGATTGGCTGCGAATGATGGCTCGGCAGCGGCAAATAGCTCGGTTCTACAACGCCCGAGTCAAGGTCAGACGTTTCTGAGTTGGGGACATGGTCCTCTGAAAAACTTTCTTAAACACAAAAGAAGTTGGTGCAGGCACACTGGGACCCAATTGGGAAGGACCTTATGTCGTCTCAAGCACCATACGACCAAGAACGTACCGATTGGAAAACTTAATTGGTCAGTTGTTGCCCCATCTATGGAACGTCAAGCATCTAAAGTTCTATTATCCATAAGTCGGGCGTTGAGCATTCGTGAAGACTCAGTGAAACATAAAACTTGTAAGATGAGTCAAATAAGTAAAAAGACTAAGTACATTCATTCATCAAATGATTTTTGGATTGGATTACATGAGTGTCCACGGTGGAATTACATTGATAAAATCATAAAGATAAAAGCAAAGGGAGTTGGCCACAATGCGGTATGTCTTCTTTTAGCTACAGATGCTCTCGAGCTCACCTTGAAGCTTGGTGTTCTTGAAGTGCTTGACACCATATTAGCCCCAAGGTTCATCAGGAGCTAACACAAAAGGTGGCTCGGATTCAGCTACTGCCGCCGCTCGGAGCAACCTCTGGTGCCGCCTCAGGAGCAGCCTCAGGCTCAACCTCGATACTAGCCGCAGCATCGGCAGACTCGGCAACCTCACCCTCTGGACCCTCAAATCCAGTGGCATCGTCATCGAATCCTGAGAGATTAAGGTCGGGAAAGGATTGCTTCATCATTCGGATACATTCAGCGTACCCTTCCTGATGCAAGCGATCCCTCTCGTCCGAAAACTCTCAGGACTCAAGAAAAGCCTTTATGGCTTGATCCTTGGCCTGGTCTCTGGCCTGCTCAATGGCTGCCCCGGCCTTAGCTTTGACCCGATCAGCCTCTCATCGCAAGAGGCATGAGCCTGACGAAGTCGCCGACTCTCCTTTTGCACCTCTCTCAACAACGAGGCTACATGGGCACACTTGGCCTTGACATAATCGGCAGCCTTCCTGGCAAGCCCCAAGTTGCCCGATAGCAAGCCAACCCGAGCCATGACATCTTCGAGTTGTGCCTCCAATTCCGCTACTCGCTTCTTGATGTCGGCAAGATCCGAACTACCCCTAAGCACGCAAGAGGCAAACTGCAAAAGGAAAACTTTAGGTCAGAACTAAGTCACCGAGACAAGGGCAAGGCTCAAGGCAAAGCACGAGATCAAAGACATTACCTCGAGCAGCACCTTCGCTGTATGAGCAAGAGTCCGCCTTGAGGGGGAGGAGAAGAGGCCAGCAAAGTCTTTCTCACCCCCATGAGAGATGGCCCAAGGGACCATGTTCGTCACAGCCCGCTGGAAGGGCGAAAACTCCTGTTGAGTCATCTGCCCTCCAGAAGTCTCTCCTCTCTGCTCCTCTTTCTGTTCCAAGACCTGCTCTGCAACGGGTCTTGGTTCAAGAGTCACCTGGGCTTCGGTAACTACCGCATTCGCCTCCTCCGCCCTTTCTTCTGAATCGGAGAGTACGACCACGGTTGGGATGATTGGGGCGGCTAACTCCTTGGCCTTTGGAACCGTCTTTAGCTTCTTCGAAGGCTGAGTCTCTGGCAGAAGCGTCGACCTCGGAGGGGCCTTCATTTTGGAAGCAGGTTTTAGCAGGGGCCGAGCCTAAGCCATTTCTGTATCAGTAGAAGCACAAAATTAGATAAAATTCAAGGAAATGCATTAAGACTACAGAAAGTACCTATCACGACTGAGTCCAAACCCGAGAGAAGAAGGCGTTCCAGCTGAAGAAGAACCTTCCAAGATCGATCCTCCGCACTTAGCGTCTTTAAATCCTTGATCCGAGCTAGAGCGCTGACTTTTAGCTTCGGCCTTTTCTTGGGAATATCTATAAGACACATTCAGTCAGGCTCGAAAGTATCATAACGAAGAAAGACAGAGAAGGGACATGCCAAGTCACCTACTTCAGAGAATGCCCGAGGAACGCGAGGCTCGAAGAGCCCTGGCTCGACAGTCTCCTAGCGACCACATGCCCAGCACCATCTCTCTCTCCAGTGCTTATTGGAGATAGGAGGATCGGTTATCAAAGGATCACCCTTGTTCCGCCAAGTGCATAGGAAGTACTAACCAGGCTGTTGTAGGTTTGGCCATACTTGATAAAGATAGAGGAACTTGTCGATAGTTAATGGGGGCTGCTCTGTCTCAGCCCACAACACTGAGCACCCGAACAAGTTCCTCCACCCGTTCGGAACTATCTGCCTGAGAGCGATTTGGAGTTGGGAAAGAAAATCCCGAGCAATGGGTTGGAGAGGTAGATGCAAGCGGCATTGTAAAGCGACTTGAAAAATTGTGACCATCCCAACAGGAGGATGGTCGGGTAATTCACTTGGCAGAGGAAGGCGAAGGATGACCGAGTTCGGGATATGATACCCGACTCTAATCCTGTCCAAGTCCACCTTAGTTAAGATCGAAGGAACCGAACCCCTTTGCTCGTCTCCAGCCTCCCCTTCCTCGGCGACCTCCCCTTCCTCGGCAGACGATTTAACAGCCTGTGCGACCTCCTAGTGAGAACCGACCCAGTGGTTCCCTCAATCTCCTCATCCTCCTCCTCCATGTCATCTCCAGGAGGATGAGGTCTCTTAGAGGCAGTCACCAATGACATACCTCCATGAGAGGACCTGCCGAAGCAGGGCGCTCTGCCAAAGTCCCAGATACTCTTTCCGAATACTAGAAAGCCGCATCAGCACCGCAGACCATCTCCGCCAGCAGCGAGGGTGATTCCGAGACATTCCAAAAACGTCTCGCTTCACCCTTATCACCGGAGGCTCCCTCCCGGGGGCTCTGAGAACCTCGCATTACTGTGAAAATTAAAAATGAAGGGGAGGGAGAGAGTTAAAACTCACCGGAGAGGCGAAAAGTATGCGAACATGGATGCAAAAATGAAAACGAAGATGGAAACGGTGGAGAAAATAGGAACAGGGAAAACAGGATGGGGGAGGAGAGAGCAGGCATGTGAAAATGAGTAAAGGGCGTCCCGCTCCTCATTTTATAACCGTGCCATGTGGCAAAGGCATTTAAGGAGGAGTCGAATCGACGACTGTTTCGACTCCTCCGCCTGACACGTGTCGCACGTCGACTGACGAAACAACCGTACTCGCCACGCATCCAGCGCTTACAAGTCGGAAAGGCGCTCCGAAGGCTGTCCACGTGTGTGGCCTCGGGTAACGAGTCGACGCACGTTATGAATGATGCAAGGAGCATTAAATGTTTCATCATAACGTCGGTCTCCGGTTCGAGCCGACCCAAAATTCTACTCCTTAGCGTTTATGCAATCAACGCAAGGAGTAAGGGGGCTTACTGTTGGGGAAAAATATGACAAGTCCAGAGACCCGGTTATGGAATGGACCAACTCTATTAACACTGCCTGGAATTTCGAGGTAATAAGCCCGACCGAGGTAAAAGGATTAAATGCCTCAAGGAGAGACTTAGCTCGGATGGTGAGGAATGAACCTCGACCGAGACTTACAAAGTCATGAGCTTTAGGCAAAATATATAAGACACATAAAGTTGACTCGGATAACGAGGCAGCAACGTCTAAAGGGACCGATTAAAGCCCGAAGGCTAGAAGTCTCCTGACCGACCATAAAACCACCCCATATTAGGTCAGTTACAACGTTGGCTATCGGATTAAGAAAGGATATTGGTTATAGACTATTTCATCCGATAGAAGGCAAAAAGCCTCATCCTTGCAGCCAGCCGAGACTCATTCATTACCAGGGTCGGTTGAGGCCAAGTCAAGCAAGGAAGAGACGGTGTAAACATAAATACAATCCCGAAAATCTTGTGAAAAGGATTCCCGACCCCGAAGATCTCGGAATCGGGCAGAATCTATAAACATATTACAACAAAATCAAATCTCCGAAATATTCAGAAGAGAATCCCTGCACGACGGGACCCTCCCATTCCTATAAAAACAGGAAATCTCTACGATGAAAGGTACGCAGAAAACTCTCTCAGAACGCTCTTCTCTTGCACGGTCCTAGCGCTGACTTTAGCATCGGAGGTTCTCCGACTTGAGCCAGGGTCTCCCTTGTCTCCTTCTTGTGCAGGTGGCAGGACGTGGGAAGAGGACGCAACAGTTTTTTGCATCAACATCTTCCATTAAATAGTGTCAAATATCTTTTTCTCTCTACATCTCAAAGAACAGAGTCATATTTGCTTTTCTATCGTATTTCTTTTACCTATTTTTTCTAAACCATGATTAAGATTTATGTTGGGAGCTTTGTCTCCGCAATCGTAGTCATAGTCCTTCATATTAGCTTTTTTCTTTACTTATTTTGAAGTTTGGGCTGACATGAGCACTTTATCTTCGTAGTCCCAACCTTAAATTTAATAATTCTTTAGAGCTTAGTTATATAAAAAAATTTCAAAATCCCATAAAGTAGATATCACACAAGTGTACAAGCGGAAAAGAGTGTCTAGCCCATTCATTCTCCTTCACCTAGGTCCTTGCATGAAATTCCTGAACATATACCAACGACATGAGTCACTCAGGTTAGGAAGTCTCTGAGTTCCCAACTTCAAGTGATTCTATGGTGTCTGACTAGCCATAGATTACGAGCTTCATTGGCTGGTAGAGCCTGGAGCTGTCAATGGACTAGGTTGGGGTTGGCATCGGCCTAGATTTTAATTGTTTGGGTCAGCCCTATTCAAAAGTTTGAATTTTAAAGGCTTGAGCCTAGCCCACTCGCAACCCTGACGGCGTCTCTAAGTCAATCATACCATTTCTTGAGTCAATACCACATCCTATGCCACTGACATGGCAAAAAGAGAGGGGGGCACCTCCGAGCATCCACAAATTCCATCTTTCAAATATATTAAACATAGGATCCATTCTCTTTTCGAAATAATATATTGAAAGCGATGTTTTACTTTCCCTTTATAATATACTATATGTTTTACTTTTCCTTTAAATATATTATATGATATGATAATATGTTCACCATTATGCACAACATAAGTGATTCAGGTAAAATTTTCTATTCGAATTTCTTGATGGCTAAACCTTGTACTATAGTAATTATTGGACTCGACATTAGAGGCAATTTTCTAGCCCAAGATACAAGACAACACATGAAATTTAAGATTTTAAGTTGCGCTTCTTTTTAAAGTGGGTAATAAAATGAGAAATCCGACGTGCACTTGCTCTAGTGGATCAGCTAAAGTTCATTTGCCCTTTGTAGGTTTGGACGTCAACCTCTACTTTTTTCGAGAAGTTTACAATAAAATAAAATAAAATAAAATGAAATTTACATTGGGTACCTTTTCAAAAATGTATTCAATATGCTACCCAGATAATTTAAGTAATTATCATGGTGGATGGGGGAGTTGGGTAAGCGATGTGAGCAAAGGGGTCCTCATCTAAGATGGGGCCATTATGATGTTTATGTGAAATCCACCCTAACCACTAGGTGCGTCATCTGATATTAGGCTGTACAAAATTTAGATCTATCCATGAATCAGGTGCACCACACGATCAGAAACAGTGTACAGGACCACAATCACCCTGCAAATTGTTTTGTTTGGTGTGGACCATCTAAATCATGGATAAGACTGATTTTTGTGCCCCCTGCCTAAATTTTAGTGTATTATCTAATGATTGGAGTAGAATTCACATAATCATTTTGGTGGGCTAGTAAAAAATCAAGGATAGATGTCTCTCCCAATTGCTTCCTTTGGTGTGGTCCATCTGAATCACACATCAACTTAAAATATTAGCCCTGGGCCATAAGTGGGGTTACCCTTCTAACGGTCAGAGTGGATTTCACATACACATCACTATAGGCCCCACTAAAAATCAAAGCCAGCATCCTATAAAATTCCTTCAATATACAGGGGGATGGACTCTTAATATTTTTGAGGCCCAGAATTGAAATCTACTCCCACTAGTAGATGGGTAATCCTACCTAAGTCCCACTGAAAATTAAAAAATTAAAAACCTTTGAACAAGTGAGATACACCAAAGGAAGAAGTTGGGAGAAAAATGTCCACCCTTCACCTGTACCATGCCCATCATGATAATTAAACGAGTAACTCCATGACTAAGATGTCATGTCTTGACACCAAAAAATCATGCCAATCCAAAATTCAATTGGGTCATGATTAAGAGAAATAGTTTGAAGGGCCAGCATGTCCTATACTCTGTTTTTTACTGTGTGGTCCACCTGAACCGGAAACGGATTGGCTACTCCCCCTTCCACCAGCCAATGGCTAGAGGCGGGTGTTTTGTGGGCCTCACCATGATGTATGTGTTTCATCCATGCACGTCCATCTATTTTTTTCTAAATCATTTAAGGGTATGAGACCAAAAATGAGGTATATATCAATCTCAAATACCACATTGCAGGAAATAATGTTGAATGAAACGTTGAACGTTAAAAACTTTTTGGGGCCATAAAAGTTTTGGATCAACCTGTTCTTTATTATTATTATTATTTTTCCTCTTCATCTAGGTGTCTGCATGACCTAATCAACAGATTGGATGTCAAATAAACAGTACAGTAGGCCTTAGGAGGATTTTAATGGTGGATATCCAATCACTATTGTTTTCCTATGGTGTGATCCACCTGAGATTTATATCCCTTTCATTTTTTGGGATCAAAGCCTTAAATGATCTGTAAAAAGGGATGAATGGGATGAATGAAACACATACATCATGGTGGGCCCATAAAGCACCGACCGCCAGCCACAGGGCTAGTGCAGCAGGGAGAGTAGCCAATCCGTTTCCACCTGAACCACGGGGCTGATTTTTGGGCCTGTGTCCAAGGGCGAAGAACCTGATGCCTGACATGAGTGAATCACTTGTTGCAGGAATCATTTCAACGTCAACAAGGGGCTGTGGGGCTCATGGAATGTATATTCCATCTCCAGCAGGGACTTTTTTTTTTTTTGTCAGCCACCCTTTTCCTTGAAAGTGGATTGCGTGGTGTGACATCCACGCTGTGTTGACGTCACAAAGTTCTGTGAGCCCCACCATGATGTATGTGTTACATCCCTACCGTTCATTTATTTTTTGATATCATTTTAGAGCATGTGCCAAAAATTTATGTAGATAAAAAGCTAAAGTGGATCACACCACAGAAAGCAGTGGAGACAATGATTTCCACTGTTGAAACCTTCCTAGGACACACCATGATGTTTATTTTCCATCTAACCTGTTCGAAAGTTCAATCAGACATGGATGAAGGGAAAAAACCAACATCAGATTGATCCAGAACTTTTTTGATCTCCAAGAAGTTTTCAATGACAAACGTTAATCACCACTGCTTTCTGTGGTGTGGTCTATTTGAGACTTGTGTCCATCTCAATTTTCGAATTATAACCTAAATTAATCTCACAAAATGGACGGACAGTTTGGATATAACACATACATCATGTTGGAGCCCACAGAACTTGGTGACGTCAACACACCACTGAGGCACACCACAGAATCCGCTTTCCTTTCCCCTGGGGTTCTGCCCATGTACTGGGCTGGGACGAATATCTGCCCATGTACTGGGCTGGGACGAATATCTTAAGTTCAAAACCAAAAAAAAGGAAGAAAAAAGGAAGGAAAATCTCGTACATTCCCTTTTTCTTTGGTTTACCCAACTGACCGTTAATTGTTTAGTTTTTTCACGGTCACTTTAATGGACACAGATCAGATAGATAGGATTGTCCAATGTAAGTTATTTTTGAGACATAGACCATCCATGCTAGGGGCGTGCTTATGAACGGACCTGATTTACAGGTCACCCTGCCACGTGTCTCTGAGAGAGATGGCTCTTCCATGTTACTTTTCTCCAGGCTCCACCGTATCATCTCTTTGGATCTCCTAAAAGATGATTTGGTGGAGCACTAACTTGGAATGATTTGTGTCGTACATTCATTGCACCTGGTCGCAGCACCTTTCATCTAACCCTCTTCTGTAGAGGGTTGGTGGATCCCTGACTAATGGGCCCATTGTGATTTATATGACTTATATCCATGCCGTCCATTCGTTTTTAAAGCTTATTTTAGAGTCTATTTACAAAAATGAAGTAGATCCAATTCTCAGGTTGACCACATCACAGGAAAAAGAGTTATTGACCATTAAAAACTTTTATTGGGCTACAAAAGTTTTGGATGAAGCTGATATTTGTGTGGTTACTTAATCCAGGTCTTCGTGACCTTCTAGAACAGGTTGTATTGTAAATAAATATTTCGGTGGCCCCAAAGAAGTTTTTAATGGTGGGTATTCAATCACCACGATTTCTTGTGGTGTAGTCCACCTGAGATTTGGATCTGCTTAGTTTGTTTCGATCATAGCTTAAAATGAGCTGTAAAAACGTATGGACGGCATGGATGTAAGGCACATACATCACAATGGGCCCAAAATCAGAGATCCACCAAAGCCGCGGCACTGTAGATGGTTCGGTCAAGCACGGATTCGGTGAGTGCGGAGTTACACGGACTTCACGAGGCCGTGACAGTGGGCCCCACCTTGATGCATCTGCTGTATATCCACACCGTCCATTTATTTTTCCATATCATTTTATGGCACGATAGGAAAAATGAAGCAGATCCAAATATCAGGTGGACTGTACCAAGGGAAAAAGTGGAGATTGAATGCTCACCGTTGAAAACTTCCCCACGCCCACAGTAATGTTTATTTTCCATCCAAACTGTTGTCAAGGCACTGTTTATGTGGTGTGGTCCAGCTGAGATTTGGATTGGCTTCATTTTTTTTGTATGTTATAAAATGAGCTGGTAAAATGGATGGACAGCGTGGATATACAACACATGGATCAGATCAAGGTGGCCCCCACAATCACAGCCTCACTGAAAGCCAGTTTTCGGTGGCCTCATCAAATCCACGTTCCAGTGGAAGCTCGGTTGGGCCCACCAACAATATCTGAGTGACATCCACTCCTTTCATCAGTTTCGTGACCTAAGACACGAGAAAAAGTGGGTATTGAACCCTGGCCGTTAGAATCTTCGTGGTCCACCTTGATTTTTAAATGACATCTAAACCATTCATAAGGTTAATCGCGTAATGATAAATGAAAACACAAATATCATCCTGATCTAAAGCTTACTTAACCCAGTGTTTCAATGGCGGGCATTCAATCCCCAATGTTTTCTTTAGAAGGCATGTTTAAGAGGAATGATAGTAAATCCATCGATATATACAAGAATACCTGGGTAAATTTAGTTTTAAACATATCTATAGTAAGGTTCGCCGTTTGAACGGTTTATTTCGACTCAAACATCTCCAGATTAGACAAATTAGCAGCACATGCGTATCAACCATCACACTGCCAGCTAGGGCTGAAAGTCGAGTGGGTTGTTTCGGGTCGGGTTGGTGTTTAACCCTAACCCAACCCAAGATTCTTATACCTCAACCCTAACCCAACCCAACTTAGCCTTGGGTTGGGAATTCTCAACCCAAGCTCAACCCAAGCAGGCTCGGTCAGGTTGATCGGGTTGGTCGGGTGTATATGTGCTAATATTTTCGTTATTACATTAGTTTATTATATTTTAATAGAGGACCTATTTTTTGCATATATGATTTTATTAATTATATATGTGATTATTCATCTTAAAGAACTTCATTTTTATTCTTTTAAAAAAAAGCTAAAATATAGGACAGACAACTACTCATTTAAAAGTCACGTAGCATAACACGCAATCTATTTGAGAGAGACAAATCGGCATATCTCGTTAGCTTGAGTCCTTGAAAATGATGTGGATAAATGAGACCTGACATCACTAGTGTGCCTTCGATGTAAACAATTCACACTCAATTATAATTTATAAATAACTTATATATTAATCGGGTTTAGGTTGGGTTGGGTAACCCGAGACTTAACCCGAGCCCAACCCAAGTTTTATCGGGTTGGTGTTTGTATAGCCCAAGCTTGAGAACGGACCCGATATATTTTGCCCGAACCCAACCCAATGTTAGGTCGGTCACGGGTTGGTCAAGTTGAACCCGCCCAACTTTCAACCCTACGGCCAACCGTATATCAAAAGAAGTCTGTTTTTGGAGGAAAAATCAGCACAGTATATCAAAAGAGACACCCCCTTTTTATGCTCCTTTATTTATTTTTATTGAACGGCTGAAAACTTATGCCACTAAAGTATAATTTTTAGGGTATGGAAGAGAATTTTGAGCAAAAATACAAAGCAGTTAGGAAAAAGTAAGGATAGTTTCATCTTTCTTAGTTTGTCAAAATAGACAAAAGTCTAGATGGATAAGGTAGGTTTTCTTCCGGTCGAATAAAAACAAGGTGGGTGGCCAGTCACACACACACACACGTGTGTGTATATATATATATAACTACCCTTATAAAATGAGGTACAACCACCCCAAAAGTATCCAAATTCATCCGACCGCCCACCTTAAATTGGATCGGTATTTTTTTCCGTGCGTCCATTGGATGATTCTCATGACGGCTTGGCTTTCATACACACACGATTGCGGCCCCCACAAAAGCAGCTAGTTGCACGAAATTCTCCTGTAGAGGAGCAGGCATCAAATCGAATTGCTGTGAATTTACGTGGTTTATCCACACTGTCCATCCGTTTTTCCGGATCATTTTACCAAAGATCAAGGGGACCATACCACAGGAAACAGTGGAAGTAATGATTTCCACTGTTGAAATCTTGCTAGGTCCCACAGTGATGTTTATTTGTCCTCCAAACTTCTAATAACATGGAAGAATGGAAAAAACAAATATAAGATTGATCCAAAACTTCTATGGCCCCCAAGAAAATTTCAACGGTAGGCATTCAATTCACACCGTTTCCCGTGGTGTGTTGCATTTTTGCTTTTTATATGCTCTGTTTTTTAGGTAATGCCCTAAAATCATTTGGTAAAATGTACGGAGGAATTGGATAAAATATATAAATCACAGTGGACCCCACATAGTTTACTCAGCACGCAATCCGCCTCCCTCTTTTAATGATATGAATATTCAACGGCTGAGAAGGACGGTGAATCTGAACCGGGCATGTTTTCGCAACTTACCTTGTGATCCTCGGCCCGAGGATATGCTTGTACAAGTATCCTCGCGCTTCCATTCTACCAAGCAGGTACCACTTTAAAGTGATCCGGACCGTTGATATGGTTATCGCCGCTAGCAAATGGACCATGCCCCAAAAACTCCTATATTCGAAGATCCTATCCGTCAAATCCCTGGCCTTCTTTTAGTTGAGGGTGGACTGCCGCTAGATTCACGGTTAGGATCGTCTTATTGAAAGAAATTTTGGGTCACGGTCAATCAACATCGAGTTCTATTCCACCAGACCAATGGTTTGGATATATCGCCATGTGGGACCCATACGTAAAAACCAGAGTACATTTCACACGTACTCGGGTGGAGGATGATGTGATTGGGAGAGGTTTAAGGAAGTGGAGATAGTTAAAACGCGGTGGAGATAAAATGGGTGCTGGGCCTTCTTCCCTCTCAATCTCAAATAACATCTACATTTCAACTCCCACCCTCTCTCCTCACAACAGACCAATCCCCACCTATCATCCCCATCAAACCCATCTCCCAAATCCCATAATCAAATCCATGGACAGATCCTCTCATTCCATCCAACCACTGAAATGTGGTGGAGAAACTGTAATCCCAGAGACCCATGTTGAAAATCCTGCCAAATCATTATCTGGGTCCCACCTCATGGCTCCAGAGCTGCTCCAAGAGCTGGTGTCAGAAGCTCTTGTCTGGAGCTCTCTCAATGGGCTTGTTGTTGGAGACAAAACCAATCAGGTAATTCCCCTCCCCCCCAAGAAGTGGGAGTTGATATTTACACCCACCCTGTTTGATCAGCACCCCTTTAATTTGAACTATTGGTGATATAATTATACAAATTTGTGCTGTTGTATGATAATAGCGGAGCGAAAAGGGTGTGTTTATCGATGCCGGAGGGTGTGAATATGGCTCCCTTTTTTTAGTAGGAATTGACATTTACACCCAACTTGGTTGATCTTTGCACCCTTTGTTTTCAATGTTTTGGTGATACAATTGTACACTTTTGTACTGTTTTATACTAAAGAGTAGATATGGGTGGGGGCGTATAGTGGTTCCCACTTTTTAATTTTTAGTAGGAATTGATATTTTTGCCCACCTTTGGTGAACCACACACCCTTTACCATGAACTATTGGCGATGCAGTTATACAATTTTGTGCTATTTTATGCTAACTAGAGAGAAAGGGTGTGTCTATTGATATGGGTGGGTGTAAATATTGGCTCCCTTTTTTAGTGGTGATTGACATATAGTCATTGTTGGTTAATACAACCCTCAGTTTCAATTTTTGGTGATACAATTGTACACTTTTGTACTGTTTTATACTAAAGAGTAGATATGGGTGGGGGCGAATAGTGGTTCCCACTTTTTAATTTTTAGTAGGAATTGATATTTTTGCCCACCTTTGGTGAACCACACACCCTTTACCATGAACTATTGGCGATGCAGTTATACAATTTTGTGCTATTTTATGCTAAGTAGAGAGAAAGGGTGTGTCTATTGATATGGGTGGGTGTAAATATTGGCACCCTTTTTTAGTGGTGATTGACATATAGTCATTGTTGATTAATACAACCCTCAGTTTCAATTTTTGGTGATACAATTGTACAATTTTTGTACTGTTTAATACCAAGAGTGGATATGGGTGGGGGTTAATAGTGGCTCCTACTTTTAATTTTTAGTAGGAATTGATATTTTTGCCCACCTTTGTTGAACCACACACCCTTTACTATGAACTATTGGCAATGCAGTTGTACAATTTTGTGCTATTTTATGCTAAGTAGAGAGAAAGGGTGTGTCCATTGATATGGGTGGGTGTAAATATTGGCTCCCTTTATTAGTGGTGATTGACATATAGCCATTGTTGATTAATACAACCCTCAGTTTCAATTTTCGGTGATACAATTTTACAATTTTTGTACTGTTTAATACCAAGAGTGGATATGGGTGGGGGTAAATAGTGGCTTCTACTTTTAATTTTTAGTAGGAATTGATATTTTTACTCACCTTGGTTGAACCACATGCCTTTACTTTGAACTATTGTTGAGACGGTCATATGAATTTGTGCTGTCGTAAACTAAGAGTGGAGAGAAAAAGGTGTGTATATTGATGTGGGTGGTGTGAAAATAGTGGGCGGCACACCCCCCCTCCCTTTTTTAAAGTGGGAATTGACATTTGCACCCATAGTGGTTGATCAATGCACCCTTCACTTTCGAAATTTTTTTTTTTTTTGGCTTGGAAAGCAATTTTTTTTGGGAAGGCATTGTTTTGTTGGGAAAGGCTCTTTTTATTTTTATTTGTTTGGAAATCATTTTGTGTTTTGTTTGGACACAATTGTACAAGCATTTTGTTTGTACCCTTCACTTTCAATTTTCTGGTGATACAATTGTACAATCTTTGTACTGTTTTATACCAAGAGTAAATATGGGTGGGGTTAAATAGTGACTCCCACCTTTTTTTTTTAAAAAAAAGAAAAGAAAAAAAAAGTGGGAATTGATATTTTGGCGCACATTGATTGATCAATGTACCCTTTACTTTGAACTATTGGCGATACAATCATACAATTTTGTGTTGTTGTATACTAAGAGTGGAGATAAAAGGGTGTGTCTATCGATATGGGTGGGTGTTAGTGGCTCCTTTTTTTGGGTGGGAATTGACATTTACACCCACCTTAGTTCATCAATACAACCATCAGTGCCAATTTTTGGCGATATGATTATATGTACTTTGTACTGTTTTATACCCGGGGGGGGGGCGGTGGAATTTCCCATCTTGGCTGATCAACACCGTTAACTTTGAACTATTGGTGATACAATTATACAAATTTGTGTTGTATAAGAGTAGATAGAAAAGGTGTGTCTAGCGATACAGGTTGGTGTAAATAGTGTCTCCCTTTTCTAGTGGGAATTGACATTTACATTTACCTTGGCTGATCAATACACCCTTCACTTTCAGCTTTGGTGATACAATTGTATAATTTTGTACCGTTTTATACCAAGAGTAGAAAATAAAGGGTGTTTCTCTCAATGATGGTGGGGTAAATAGTGGATTCCTCTTTTTTTTTGTTTTTAAAGGTTGGAATTGATATTTTTGCTCACCTTGGTTGATAAACACACCCTTACTTTGAACCTTTAGTGATACATTACATAATTTTGTGTTGTTGTATAGTAAGAGTAGAGAGAGAAGAGTGTGTTTACTGTTTATCAATACGGGTTCACTTTGAATTTTTTTGGTGACAAACTATTTTACACCAATAGTAGAAAGAAAAGGTTGTTTCTTACGGGTGGGGGTAAATAGTGGCTCCTACTCGGTGGGAATTGATATTTCACCTTGGTTGATCAATACACCTTTTGACATGGATGGGCGTAAATATTGGCTCCCTTTTCAGCTCTACTGGCTACTATTTGAAGAAACATAATTTTTGCCTTGTTGTATTCATGGAGAACTTTTGCTCACTTTCATGTGGACTGATGTGAGTTTTGAAGATCGTGATGCGTATTATATTGTTTTTATGATTATGCTTGTGTTTGGATGTACTTACTCTTGGATTGACTTGTGATAATTTGTCTAACAAAGTGGAAATGACTGAATTGCAATTTCTTTCCTTGCTAAGAATTGAGGGAATAAGCTCTGAATTTTTAATTTCAAGTAGGATTTGACTTGAAAGATGTATCTGCAATTTGAGGGCCATTTCCCAATTATGCATGCTAGGGTAATTGTAAATTCAATTGTGCATGCAAAGCAAATGTTACCTAAAACATGAAATCCCCTGCATTTGTTGTTCTGGATTGAGCGATCAGGATTATGGGAAATTTGCTTTCTCTATTGCTATTTTTAGTGACCTGAAATTATGTCTTTGTATTCTTCACGAAATTTATATTTACAATGTAGAGATCTATACTTTTATTTATTTAGTTGTAATATAACACTAAGCATGTGGGGTCTATAATAATAACATTCATCATTTCATATAAATTGCAATATGAGTTCATATATAAAACTATATTGAATGTGCAGTGTATGTATTGGAGTTACGAACATGATCCCACCCTTAGTGAACCAATTATTGGAGGTAATTGGAGGAAGTAGAGCACCGCTCTCCCATTTTGTTACCATGTACCAAAACGTCCCATGATCCATGTAACCTTGATGCAAATGCAACCAAGAAGTTTCATGATTATCGTAGACAACTCATTTGCATGGTTGTCTATTACGGTCCAAATGGGGTGCACTACATGGGAATCAGTTGCAAATGGTCTAGTGAGAAGAGTGTTGCTCCCCTCTCTTGTAATGTTGCCTCCTCCCTCGTGTGTATTTTGCTTAATCCTTTTGGATAATATTTCCTTATTGTTTTAGCACATGTGGAGATCCAACTATTGATATGGACGTCCATCTGAAGGGCCCCGTAATTGCTTGGTAAAAAAATTAGTCCTATCAGGCAGTTTTAGCCACTGGTCTATAAAGGGAGGATTACAACAAAGGGGCTTTCTTTTTATCTTTAGTTGTCCACTTTGCAGGTCACTTTACACAGACAGTTTTAGCCACTAGTCTATAAAGGGAGGATTACAACAAAGGGGCTTTCTTTTTTATCTTTAGTTGTCCACATTGCAGGTCACTTTACACTGACAGTTTTAGCCACTGGTCTATAAAGGGAGGATTACAACAAAGGGGCTTTCTTTTTTTATCATTAGTTGTCCACTTTGCAGGTCACTTTACAGACACTGGGTCTTTTGATTGGTTTGATGTTTGTATAGTGGCCAGTTTTCAGTGGTCTCCTGGATGTGCAGTCTGGTGGTTTTGAATATTGGTATCATATCTGCTAATACGGCCTTTACGGGGACTATAAAGGCCGATTTGCCCATAAAGGACAAAATTTGATTTTTTCCCCTCCAAATTATCTCTCATTTTCCTCTTCGTTCTATTTTCATTTGAAATATGGAGGAAGCTTAGAAAGTCACTTTAGACTAGATCTAGGCCTATTTTGAGATCAAAACGAAATAATTGAGTGAGATTCAACAAATTGAAGCAGAATGAACCATTATGAGAAAAATCAGAAAGAAGGGCGAGTCATCCACAAATTATTTTTTTCATGTTTTCTTTTTCTTTTTTTTAGTTGAGGTGTTTCCATAGATGTAATGGGTAGTAATTTACCAAATCATGCTTCATTTGTGTTGGATTAGGGCCAGTGTTTTAAATATCGACTATATTGGCCGATATATCCCATGATATATCTTGTATCCCACCTGTGCGATATGAAACGCACAGGTAGTGCCGATATATCGCACATGTTCGATCCGGTGAGCATTTTCAATTTTCGATCCTTTTTTTTTTTTTTGTTCAAATTATGCTAAATCGGCGTCGAAGGGTTACAAATCCACATTGGTTATTCATGTTTTTCATGAAAAATCATGGAGTTGGCGTGTTGATTTCGATATCCATTGGTTCTTCATGTTCTCTATGTTTTTTTCAAAATTTTCCTTTAACCAGCTGTCAATTGAGACTAATTTTGAAGTATTTGATGAAATGATCATCACATACACTCTAATTTCAAAATTTGAGTATAGGCAGTCCGATTTGGGGAAAATTGGGGAATTTTCAAAATTTTGCCAATTTCTCCCAAATTACTTGAAATTTTGCACTCCAAACATGAAATCAAGCATGTATGAGGGCTGGTCTACTGATTTGTTAAGTTCTTGTCAATTTTCAAAAAATAAAAATCATTTTCTAATTAAAAATTAATTAAAAAATATTAAAATATTATTATTTTCCAAAATTTCCCTTCAACCAGCTGTCAATTGAGACTAATTTCGAAGTTTTTAGGAGTGTTTGATGAAATGATCATCACATACACTCTAAATGTTATGCATTCAATTTGAATACAGTTGCTTTAGTTCAGTTAGACAACGCATAGCTTAAGACCCTATACAAAGGAAACCTATTATGCACACTTCTTTTTTGAGATGTTATGATTTAAAAGAGTGTATTAAGGTCTTTTTAAAAATCCCTGAAGTTTCATTGAAAAATCCAACCGTTTCCCCAATGTTTCCCCGTGTTTCCCAAAAAGTGCGATAAATTACCCGATACAAACGATTTATCCCGTGCGATAACTGATATGTATTTGTATACCAAGGATATGGTACATAACATGATACCGATATTTCGAACACTGATTAAGGCCCATTTGCTTGATTTTCCATGGGTCAAGCCGATAGGCAACATTCTTATAAAAGAATGGTTTGATACATATCCAAAATAGAAAATAAAAAATAAAATTATTGAATATCTTCATTAAAAAAAACCAACCGATTCCTGTAGATACATGATAGCGGTGTCATATTGTTTTTCGGTTCGGCCGACATGCCTCTTTGCATTGATATCTAGAACCATGAGTCTCTAGATCGATGATTAGACTATCCATGTGCCTAAATGAGATGTATAGAATAATAACCCTAGTATACTCTCTTGCCATTTTGTGTAGATTGATGTGAAAGACATGTTGCTTGTTTGAAAAAGACTGTTGGAAGTTGGAACTCCTTTGTACAAATTCTGAAGTAGTCTCTTATAAAGGCTGCATCAAGTTCCCACAGAAACCAGACAAGTTGTAGTGATGCATTATTTCATTAACAGGACTATTCCCGGGACCTATGGTGGATGGGCTATGTGTCAGAAAGCATAGGCTTTTGAGAATCCTCACCCTATGATCATTGGAAATTTTCCTGTTGAATATGCACTATTGAAAATGTTCCTTTTTAACGTCCTTTTTCAGGTCATCATCGGTTTGGCAAACTTTTTGGGCCATGGCCCATCCTCCATGGACCCAACCAGATGAATGGCCCATATTACTCGACTGATGCATTGCATGTCCAATTTTTGTCAGAGAAAACGATGATTAGCATAGTGCACGTGCAAGTGTGCAACAAATATACTACCTCTTTTTTTATATTGGATATTTTTTTAGTTTAAATTCATTTGATGTGAATTTTATCATTTCACAGTTTGCACTGTGGTTCTAGAAAACCAAATTGGTTTTGCTTGGACAAATAAGAATTCTTCTGTGTGTTACTACCCATTTTCTCAACTAGTTTTGTTGTCTCAGTGTCACATGGTTCTATTTTGGTAGCATTAATGGATAATGGTTATCAATTTGAAGGTGGGTGTGTTGGATTGATCACCATCATCTTCTAAGCCTTATTGAACTAATTGGGGTTGGCATGCATTGGATATTGATGAATGCTAAAATGTTAGGAGATAGTGGTGTAATTTCTATGAGGGTATTCATGTAATATATATAAATCTTTTAGATAGGTTTAAGAAGATTTTTAGGATCTCTGTAGATAAGCTTGCTATGTCAATGTTTTAAATATCAATGATATCGGCCGATATATCCCATGATATATCTTGTATTCCACTCGCGTGACGTGATATGAAATGCACAAGTAGTGCGATATATCCCACATGTTCGATTTGGTGAGCATTTTCAAATTTCGATCCTTTTATTTTCTATAAATCATGTTAAATTAGTGTCAAATTGTTAAAAATTCATGATTTTTCATGTTTTGCATGAGCTGCGGAAAATTGAAAAAAAATAAAAAATTCCCAATTTCTTGCAAATCGTTTGCAATCTTTATGTCCAAACATCAAATTAATCATGTATGTAACCTAATCTAGTGATTCTTCTTTTGCTTTTGAATGTATTGCTTGTGTTTCTACGTCTTCTTACATTTATAAATTATATGAATAAACATTGAATATACTTGCATCAATTTAGTTAGACAACGCATGGATTAGGACCCCATACAAAGAAAACCTGTTATGTGTACTTGTTTTTTGTAATGTTTTGATTTATCAGTGTATTGATGTCTTTTTTTACAATCACTGAAGTTTCATTGAAAAATTCAACCAATTTCCCAATGTTTCCCCCTGTTTCTAACAACAACGATACATTACACGATACAACCGATATATCCCATGCGATAACCGATACATATCTGTATCCCAAGAATGCAAAACGTAACACGATACCAATATTTCTAACACTGGCTATGATTTCTTGAATCTTCCTAGTTAGACTTGGGAAACATATAAATTCTATACCTTTGTACTCATTCTATTCATTTCAGTAGAGAGAACAATTCCTATACTTACAAGATTCTTTTCATGGATCATAGCAGGTCCTCTGATCTAACTCACTTTTCATTCATGTCGGCTGCTGGTCTTATTCCCCCCATCCTCTAGCATTCATGATTTGTCCATCTCCAGTTATGTGGCCTACTAATTCTTGTTATGCCACTCATCCATGTCAACATCCTCATTTCATCTACGCTAATTCTATGAACATGTTGTTCCTTGGCTGCCTAACATTTTGGCTTGGTCTTATAGCTGTCCTTTAGTTTGATTTTTATGTGGAGATCACATAAAACTACAAAGGCACATATCCACTTCATGCACTTGGCTCAAAATTTATGAGGAACATCCTTTTCAATTTATCCATTCTCATGAATTATTGACCCAAGAGATAGGAAGTGGTTATTTTGGGGTACTTCAATATTAACTTATTCCCCGTTTCCACTCCTATAGTTGCAAAAACTGCATTTCAAATAGTCTGTTTTTGTCTGGTCAATTTAAAAACCTTTAGGCTTTAGTTCTAAAGCATCCTCCACAGTTTTGACTTTGTTACACCCTTGTCTCATCAATCAAAACTATGTCATCTACAAGCAGCATACACCATGGTTCCTTGTGAATATGAACATTTTTTCAAGTGAAGTATTAGATGCAAGCTTGCAGTCGTGATCACATGCTTTAGAACCCCTTTGCAATTTGGGGTTTGCTAGTCCCACACACACCTTTAAATGCATCATGCCAAGGTGGCAACTTGGGGTTTGCTAGCCCCCCACACATTTAAACACATCGTGCCATGGTGGTAGTTGGGCCACTGTCAAGATGGCCTGATGCAAAAATCGGGCCACTCCCAGGCAGGCTTCATATGGACATTGAATCTGAACAAATGGCACTTTATAAACCATCCTTTGTTTTCATACTGGAAGGCAGCCTACCTGATTAACAGAGCCGCCTGATTTTGTGTTAGGTCATCTTCATGTGTTGTGTCTAAAGTTTCGTCTGGTGAGGCTCTTTGGGGTTCCAAACTTCAGGCAATACCTGATAATTGATGTGGAAGTTGGAGTCTTAAGCCAATAGATATTCACCTGAAACCTCCAGATATGTACTACATTGTAACATGTAATTGACTTGCCGTTGCTAGATTAATCAGTGTAATGTGTTTCAATTACCAGTCTTATATTTCAAGTTGTTAATTGTTGGCTTGCAGAGATCTGGAACAATTCCTGGAGTGGGTCTGGTTCATGCTCCAATTTCCCTTTTGCCCACACCATTTCCGCAGAGTCACTGGAGACAAGCATGTGAGTTAGCCCCCATTTTCAATGAGCTTGTCGATCGTGTGAGCTTGGATGGCGAATTTCTGCAGGATTCACTGTCCAGGTTCTGTCTCTAATAGCTAAATTGGTTTGAATGTTTTCAATTTTCATTATAGCCTTTTTTATTTTTTTGGATGACGAGAGGGTGTCCCCGCCCCTTTTAAGGCGAGACTATTCCCTGCGGATGCACGCAATCACCCCGCCAACCACGTGCATTGGGTAATCCACAGGGAGGGGACTCGAACTCGTGTCATTATAGCCTTGTAGGCATCAATAGTTTCTCATTTATTGTAGTTTTGTAATGGATGGCCATCAGATGTTGAGTCTGGTATGCTATTTATCTGATATTATATCAAATACTTCAAGAGTTTAATTATAAGTAAAAAAGTTTGTTTTGAATCTTGATCAGGGGTTTTGAATTGGTTATCACTTGTCACTCAAAACTAAGTCCATGCTCCGGTCCCATGTGTATATTGGGTGATTTGTAAATGAGGTGGTTGGTTCATTAAGAGTGCATTTCGATGAAGTGTCACGTGGAATTTCAATTGTTTCTATAGAATTAGAGCTGTCTGGATGAAGTGGAGATGTGCTTTTGGAGTTTTATGTCATCGGTGCATGCCAATGAAATCAACGGGGAAATGTTATAGGATAGCTATAAGACCAGCATGCTTTATGGGACAGTTTTGGGCAGCGAATGAGGAACATGTTCATAGGATGAGCATAGCTGAAATGAGGATGTTGAGATGGATGAGTAGCAAGACAAGGATGGATAGAATTAGAAATGCATGGATTTGATGGAACTTTGGAGCAGCTCCAATAGGTAGTAAGATGAGGGAAAGTAGACTCAGGTGGTTTGGCCATGTGCAACAGAGACCGAGAACTGTACTGGTTAGGAGTTAGTGAGTTGGTTCAAGTTGAAGGCTCTAAAAGGGCAAGGGGAAGGCCCCAAAGGATAAGGGTGGAGCCCTGGAGTTAGTAAGAAAAGACTTGATGACTGATGGTTTAACTGAGGATATGGACCTTGATAAAGTGGAATGGTGGGACAGGATTCGTGTAGCTGACCCCAATTAGTTGGGATAAGGCTTAGATGATTATGATGAAATAGAAATATCCAAACTATAATTAGCATCCTTAGTATTCATGTGGTCCAAATTGCAGTTATGTTTCCTTCAAGCACTTGAAAGAAGCCCAATTACAATTTGGGAGTTACTTATTATAAATACTAGAAAAGATCGTTAATTTTTTGTCGTTTCCTCGCGATTAAATTGAAGGTTTGCAATTCAATTCACTTGTGCATCCAAACTCTCTGCAGGAAACAAATGAAATGCTATCATGTCTTCACTGTTTATTCACGTTAATACATTCATTCTCTACTTAATGCTGGTTCTGCACTAATATTCCTTTTAACCTTTGGTTTACCTTCTCTTTCGGCTTGTTTGTTTCATGACTTCATGAGACTGGAGAAACTAGTGAACCTATGTATTTCTTCTTTGAGCTTGTATTCTTTCTTTAGATATGCCTAGTAGACTTACTCTTCTGGCTTTTGAGTATCTTATGGATTTACTAAATTTGTTCAAGCACTTCATTTTCTCTAATACTTCGCCTTATTTTGCAGAACTAAGAAGGTGGATGCTTTCACCAGTAGACTCTTAGATATTCATTCCAAGATGCTGGAAATCAATAAAAAAGAGGTGTTTTTTGGACATGGCTTATTCTTTGTCATGCTAATCATTCATCATTCAGATAACTCACTATTAAAAGGCAGCCAAGTAGAAACTGTAATGTGCAAATTGTTGTTAGATGAGGGGTGGCACTAATCCCATTTCAATACTATGATAGGAAATACGTTTGGGTTTACATCGTTCGGATTACATGCTTGATGCTCAAACTAAAGATCTTCTTCAAATAGAGCTCAACACGATCTCATCTTCATTCCCTGGTCTTAGTTGTCTTGTTAGCGAGCTTCACAGGTTAGGTAGTTCTATTTCAAAATTACATTCAATCTTTTATTAATTATTGCATTTCATGCATGTCTTCTTTTGGCTGCCCTTTTTTTTTTCGACATTTTAGAATCTAAAATTTCAAGTCAACATGTAATGAATTAGGTTTTATTTATTTCTTGTGGCACTAAAGCTAGCACTTTGATCCATATTCTTGGAGTTCCTTGTACGTATTTAATGAGTTTTTTTTTTTCATACATGCTCTGGTTAAGTAGAGGAAAATGACTATGTATATTGCAGAAAGAAATAAAGTATCCAGATTGGATCTCATGAGGACTTCTTTGAAGTATGTGTGTTGTCGAGGTGGATGAGTCTTGCTGTCAACAACAGGCCGGCCAGCCTCTTTTTGTCTTATGAGGGGTGGTTTCCCTTGGTCCTTTGAATTTTCTGCAGAAAGTTTTCTCTCATTCTCTAGTGAAAAAAGAATTTTTTGCAGAGTCTTCTCTAGTTCTCTAGTGAAAAAAGAAATTTCTGCAGAGAGTTTTCTCTTGTTCTCTAGTGAAAAAAGAACTTTCTGCAGAGAGTTTTCTCTACTTCTCCAGTGAAAAAGAAATTTCTGCAGAGAGTCTTCCCTAGTTCTCTTGTGAAATAAAATTTCTTTAGGACTTGTTTGGATTCATGGAAGGAAAAGGAAACATCATTTCTCATGAAACCAACTTTCCACTGTTTGGGAAGCTTTTCTTTGTGGGAATTTGTGGGAAACACCATTTCCACTTCCTGTTTTTGTTGGAAGATCAACAAATATATTCTCCTACCTTCACCCTAAGAAAGGCATTTTCCCACGACGGAAGGAAAATGAGTTCCATTGAGTTAAGCCCATATGTGTTGCCATCCATCTTCAATCGGCTCACACATGCCATGTGTGCCAAAGTTCCCACTGTCCATCTTTGGTCGTGCCCCACATGTGCCAATGTGCTACCATCCTTCTTCGCTTACACCCACATGTGCAAAGCACCTACGTGTGCCATCATCCATCTTCAATTGCACCCTACATGTGCCATTGTCCATCTTCAGTCGCTCCATATATGCGACATGTGACAACATGCCACATGAGTCAATTTGCCTATGTGCACATGTGCTGCCTTCTAACTTCAAGTCAAGGTATCCCGTATCGGTATCGGTTGGCGTAACGGTGTCCTCCAAAACTGATACGGATACGGGGGCGTAACGGCCCGTAACGGCACAAATTTTTTTTTTTGCCAAAAAAATATGAAAAAATATGGATTAAATCCAGAATATTCTAAGCATTCCAAATATGCATTCATTTATAAATTGGAACATGTTTATGGTGGTGTAACGGTCCACTCTTTGGTGAGAAGTTGTATCGGACTGTCTGATGAATTTATGAACCAGATAACCTGAATTTGACTACAAAATTCATATATTTAATTTTCTAACTATCTACTATCAATGATAGATATATTAGAATGAATGTAAAATGAAAATATCTTACATCAGGTGTTTGCAATTATTTTTGAGGAATTTCTCGAACATACCTGTGGTCCTGTGCAGTGTGGTGCACCATGCACGTGACTGTGATTCTTGTCTATGACTTGTCATCCTCAAGTCAAGAATATTAAAAAATAAAAAATAAAAAATTAGTAGTGTCTGATATACTCCCTGCAACTTGATTAAGGATTACTTGATTGGTTGTCGGGGGAGCTATTTTAAATACAAGTTCGGCAGTGTCAAGTGTGTACTCGCCTATTGTGAGCTGTCTGCTGTAACAAATACTTACCTTAACACAAAGATATACTCACAAGTCACAATCACAAGTCACCACCAAAATGAAAATCTGCTTTTTTGTGGTTGCTCGACCTCCACATCATCGTCATCGTCACCATCAGGCTGAGGCTGTCCGATAGGTGTAGGTGCTACATATCCATAATATCCAGTGCCATAAGGAAATACTAGATCAACGAAACTAGAGGATGACTGATCCTGACTAGGCAACGACTCCGACCCCAAGTAAAGATATCCACCAGTGCCCGTTGAATAGCCATACTGGTGCCCATACTCAGGCTGTTGAGAATCTTGAGATTGAGAGTGCGTCTGCTGTGATGAGTAACTTGGATTTAGATCTGGATATCTATAATCATATGGATATTGATCAGGAGGGCTACTCCAACATGAATTTGATGGAACAGGCTCAGTATAACCATCATAATTCAATTCACCATAAGAATATCCATCATAATAACCAAGACCATGAGCCTGCTGATGTTCCGAACCTCTCGGACCCGGTGCACCACTAGATGTACCCACCTCCTGCTGGCTGTATCGTGACTCGGTACACTCATAAGTCCGACCTCGTGTACCACCTCGTCGCTGTTCATCGACATCGTGATCGTAGATGTATAGGGCACGAGCAACACCGGAAGTGCCGGCACCGGGCGGGGTCATCGTCTTCATCCGGCACGGCCACGCTACCACGCTCGTACTCTTTTGTTGATCTTGAGCCGTATCTGTACGTGGCATAACCGCCCCTCTTACTGGGTCCAACACATCTGCACGACTCTCTTGTTGTGCTCTGCGTATTTTTGGGTCATCAATTTCCAATTCTTCACTATCCTCTTCAATTTGTTTTTCCCTTGTTTCCAACCAAGGTAGAAGTGGGTCATCCTCATCATAAATATTATCCAAGTTTATTGGACAGTAGTCTCCGTCATCAGTAGCTGTAATGCTCCTATGATGTCGTCGCATTCTTAGTTTTATATTGTAGTGCATGAAGACAAGTCTATCTAATGTTCTAGTCTGCAATCTATTCCTATTCTTTGAATGAATGAGCGCAAAACAACTCCAATTCCTTTCGCAGCTAGAGGAAGATGTTGTCTGGCTCAAAACTTTTACTGCAATTTTTTGGAGAGCCTTCGTACTCTCTCCGAAATTAATCCACCATTCGGCCGGTTGCAATCTAGATACTGCATGCTGTGCAAGAGCATCTCCAAAGCTACCAAGGCGATTTCCAAATGTATCTAATTCATTTAATGCCTTTATTTGCAGATCTAAGTCAGGCTCTAATCTCTTTATCACATTTTTTAGCCCGACACGAACTTCATCATCTGCAACAAATGATTGGGCATATCTATACCTAGGATTTAGGTAGTAACCTGCTGCATGAAGATCGTGATGGAGTTGGTTTGTCCATCTCTTGTCGATCATCTTCCAATAAGTCTGCCAACTTCTACAATCACGTTGAATTGCAAGCTTTACCTTATCCATGGCATCATATATGAAGCCCATGGTAGGTGCTTCATCGGATTCAACAAGACGGAGTACCCTCATTAGTGGCTCCATCACCTTTAGGATCGCCTTGACCTTCTTCCAATATTTGTTGTCCCGTATGGTGTTCACAACTTCGACCGGTATTCCTGATGTCTTCTTCCCATGTTTTGTGTTGAGCCATTCTCGGGAAGCGAACATCTCACTCAACTCTTCTCTATGCTGGAATAAACTCTCTAATGCTATAAAGTTTGTTGCGAATCTAGTCACCGCAGGCCTCAACAACTCTCGTCCTTTCGTAAACTTTCTCATTATTGCAACTACTTGATTATAGTTGTAAATAAACGTCGTCACTTCCCTTGCCCTTTCGACCATTTCCTTAACATTCTTCTTCTTCCCAATATCTTCCAATATAAGATCAATACAATGGGCAGTACATGGTGACCAAAAAAGATGTTTTCTCTTATCCATCAACATATGTCCTGCAAGCTTATATGTTGCTTCATTATCTGTCACAATCTGCACTATATTCTCCTCTCCAATCTCGTCCACAACTTTATCCATTAGTCCATTAATATAAGTAGAATTTTTTGTTGCCTCTGAGGCATCAATTGACTTGTGGTATATAGTTCCTAAGTGGCAGTATACCATGAAGTTGATCATGCTGCGTCTGGTTGGGCCAATCCAACCATCACACATGATTGTGCATCCTCTGGCTTGCCATACAGGTTTAAAGGTAGCCACGTATGCTTTCACATCCGCATACTCTGCATCTGTCCATTTCCCCCTAATCTCCTTAGCCGTAGGAGCTTTTATTCCTTCACCTGCTTCTGCTGCTGCATCAATTACCACCTGCCAATATGGAGAATTGGCTGCGTTAGGAGGTATGTTGGCATGTATAAATAACTTTGCTGCTGCTCTACCTAATTTCTCAACGGAAGTTCTACTCCACATTTGTTTTATCTTCTTTTGTTTAGTTGATTCTTTCCTAAATAGGATTGGATCAATAGAGGGTCTCCTAGGCTCATTTACTTCTTCATCCAAACGTATAGGGGCATCATGTGAAGATGTCTGTCGTCGGCTCCCAAACATACGTCGTAACCCACCAAACCTACCCCCCCTGCAGAAGCAGTTGCACTTCCAGTTGCACTCCCACTCCCCCCCCCCCCGTATCACGCACTGACCCATGCGTGCCAAACATGCGGCGACGTTCTTCCTCTTCACGAGCTAGACGCAAGCTCTCTCTCCTAGCTATAGTAAGTTCTCGATCTGAATCTTCGTCAGAATCAATAATATCTTCATCACGAATGCCCATATATTCAGGACCAAACACTTCCTGTCGAGCTGCATCCAAAATATCATCTTTCTTCTTTTGTACAACAGCACGTTTACCCTTCGACTCATCCAGACTAGCTTGCATTAAAAGCATTATCTCTTTCGGTACTCTACTAGATGGTGCAACTTGACCCTTTCGATGTGCCAAATGTTGTTTGAGACGGGTAATTCCACCAGTCACTAGTCTATCACAATACTTGCACTTCATTTGGTGCCTAGTACCACCAACCCTCTCACAATGTTGCCATCCAATATCATCACTTACTTGTTGTTGGCCAGATCCAGACATTTCTTTAGGCTTAGGTAGACACTAGATAATTAGATTTGAGTATGAGTGTATGACCTATGTTAATAAAGATGATTTTATATTCTAACTAAACCCTAAGAAGCTCCAAGGCAAAACCTGTCCAATATAAGCAAATAAAAACATAAAGTCACTAATTCGAAAATAGAAAAAAATTATAAAATGACACCCCAAATCTGTAAAATACACATTAACATGTTCTACTATGATTAACATATCACATGGCATGATTAAAACAGTAAAACAATCATTAAAAAATTATTTTTTAAATTTAAAAAAGAAGGGCCATAATTAATGCGTAAATAGAAAAAATATTAAAAAATTATAAAATGGTACCCCAAATCTATAAAATGTACATTAAAATATTCTACTATGATTAACACATCATATGGCATAATTAAAACAGTAATACAACCATTAAAAATTGATTTTTTGAATTTTTAAAAAAAGGGGCAAAATTCATGCGTAAATAGAAAAAAATATTTAAAAAATATAAAATGGCACCCCAAATCTGTAAAATGCACATTAACATGTTCTACTATGATTAACACATCATATGGAGTGATTAAAACAGCAAAACAATCATTAAAAATTGATTTTTCGAATTTTAAAAAAAAGGGGCAAAATTCATGCGTAAATAGAAAAAAATATTTAAAAAATATAAAATGGGACCCCAAATCTGTAAAATGCACATTAACATGTTCTACTATGATTAACACATCATATGGAGTGATTAAAACAGCAAAACAATCATTAAAAATTGATTTTTCGAATTTTAAAAAAAAAGGGGCAAAATTCATGCGTAAATAGAAAAAATATTTAAAAAATATAAAATGGGACCCCAAATCTGTAAAATGCACATTAACATGTTCTACTATGATTAACACATCATATGGAGTGATTAAAACAGCAAAACAATCATTAAAAATTGATTTTTTGAATTTTAAAAAAAAGGGGCAAAATTCATGCGTAAATAGAAAAAAATATTTAAAAAATATAAAATGGGTCCCCAAATCTGTAAAATGCACATTAACATGATCTACTATGATTAACACATCATATGGAGTGATTAAAACAGCAAAACAATCATTAAAAATTGATTTTTTGAATTTTAAAAAAAGGGGCAAAATTCATGCGTAAATAGAAAAAAATATTAAATGGCACCCCAAATCTGTAAAATGCATATTAACATGTTCTACTATGATTAACACATCATATGAGATAATTAAAACAGCAAAACATATTAAAAAAAGTATAAATACCTATTTTTGACAAATTTATGAAAAATGGCCCACCAAGCTTTGATTCAACAAAATCCGCCAATATAATGTGTTTTTTCCTCAAATATCCAGCCAAGGTTGGTCGAAATTAGCAGTAGAAGGAGTGAGAAGGAGTTTGGAAGCAAGAAGTTTCGAAAAAACATCAAAAACGGACCTTAAAATGCAAAAAAAAAAGGCCGTTTTTCGACCGTTACGGCGCTGACCGTTACGGGTGACCGTTACGCCCGTATCGGCCGATACGGGTACAAAAATTGGAATCAGCCGTTTCGGCCCCGAATCGGGTAACGGTGCGTACCGTTACCGTTACGTATCGGCCGTAACGGCCGATACGTAACCGATTTGGCATTCCTTGCTTCAAGTGCTCATGTGTTAAATGTGCTATGTGTCACCGTATAGCTTCAAGCAGCCCACATCTTCCAGCCATCTTCAAGCACCCCACATGTGCGACATGTGTTAACCTGGAAATAAACGTTTCCTTGGAAAATTTGGAAACAGGCTCCAATTTTTCTTGGAAAATCTTTTTGAGAAACAGGAAATAAATGTTTCCTTTCCCACAATTTCCTTTATTTTTTGGTTTGAAGGATAAGAATACTTTATTAAGTAGGCCCACCAAAGCAGAAGCTAAGGCGAAGAACAAAAATACAACCCAAACAAAGAGAAGATTACAAACATCAATGATCTTTGAATTGGATGCCCATCCATGACATCGATTTTAATCGTTCTTACCACCTCTACCATTGACCCACTCATTTTTTTAAAACAATGGTTGTTCCTTTTCCCCCATATAGCTCATAAACTTGTTAATAAAACTAGCCCCCACACCACCCTTCTTTCTCTCCCAACCCCTCCACCGTGCCAAGCCAAGAGAAGATCTTCAATAGACCTTGGCATCACCCAAGGCATATTGAAAATTGCGAGAAGGCTCATCCACACCCTTTGAGCAAACGGGCAATGGATGAAGAGGTGATTTATCGACGCTTCACTATTCATGCACATCACACAAATGTAGGAAGTATGAACTTGCTTCTCTTCCGTCAATGACTTTTGAAGCATCTTATAGAAAGGGTACATTGAGAACCTATCCGACGTATCTTTAAGCCACACCATCGTGTCCCTCTCGCCTAAGGAGGGAGACAACAATGAGGATGCTTTAGGAGCCTAATAAACTCTTCCGCTTCCTCATCCGACAAATATTTATGGGGGGAGACCAAACAACTACATCTTCACAAATAGAGAAGCATTGAGCCACAAAAATATTTTTTTTTGGAGATTGCCGAACTAATCTTGGAAAATACACATGAAGTTGTTTGCTCCTAACCACAAGTCCTCCCAAACTGAATTCACTTCCCATCGCCTAGGGAAAAGAACCCCCTCTTTGAACTTAGGAGCCACCTTGGTCACCACTTTCCACAAACCTGATGCTCTATATAGAGAAGAGTCCCTGATCCGCCATCCCCCTTCCTAAACCCCATACTTGCTAGCAGTAACCTCTCTACACATATTCCCTTCTTCTGAACTGAACATCCACAATCATTTTTCTAGTAAAGCAAGATTCATCCTATCCAGATCCATTATACTTTCTCCCCCTTTAGCTATAGGCTTGCACACCTCTTCTTATCTCAAGAGATGGAATTTTTATGTCCTCAACTCCTCTCCACAGAAAGTCTCGCCTCAACCTCTACAACCTATTTGGAATAGATTTTGGACGCCTGAAGAGAGACATGAAGTAAAGTGGCATATTTGATTGGGTAGCTTTAAGTAACGTTAATTGACCACTAAAACAAAGATGCCAACTCTTCCATATAGACAACTTCCTCTTAGCTCTTTTAATTACCTTATCCCAAAGGTGCTTTGCTGGCTTTCCAATGCATAACAGAAGACCAAGATACGTTGAGGGAAAAGAACCCGTTTTGTACCTGGAAAAATCTACCAAACACACTTCCTCGTCCATGGACATTCTAATACTCAAAATCTTGCTCTTAAAGATATTTATGTTTAACCTCGAGACCACTTCGAAGCACTTTATTATTTTCTACAAGTTATCCACTAGGACTTAGTCTATGTCACAACAAAGATGGTGTCATCAGCTTACTAAAGATGCATGACCTAAATTCCCATATTTGCCACCCTAAACTTGCAAATAAGGGGTCGTTTGCATGCCTGTAAAGTCCTTAAGTTGTAAAGGGATTACACATAATCTGATTACATGGGTTGTTTGGATGCATGTATTTGCCTGTAAAGCCTTTACAGGCTGTAAAGAGATTACAAATTTTAGCTGTAATTTGAAACCTTGTAAAAAGCCATGTTTCAGATTATAGGTAAAGTCTTTACAACTAAAAAGGCATTATACATGTTAGAACACAATGGTTCCTATACACTCATGATATGTGGGGCCCATTGTAATGTGTATGGTACATCCAATCTATCCATCATGTACTTCCCTTGATGCTCTCCCGTGGCCCTAAAAAAACAGCTCATCCATTATCAAATGGACCACATGAGGGAAGGATGGGACATCCACAGTTAAAAACTTCTAGATTGCATTTGGGGCCCACTGTGATGGGTGGAAGACATCTAATCCGTTTAGTGTGTGCATGCTTTAATGCTTTCTTAGGGGCCTAAAAAAATCAAGTCTTTCTTATGTGATTTGCGGATTTTGGAAGGTTCATTGCCCAAGCTCCATGGTATGAATACCTACTTTATTCATTGTAAACACTTTACAGGCTAGCCAAACACACAATCTGTGTACTTGTAAACAAATTACCACTTAAAAGCCAAACGGAATAGTATGTAAACTGATTGCACCTGAAACTCTTTTTAGGCATAATGTGTTTACAACTAAAAAAATTACAGGCAACCAAAGGACCCCTAAGGCCAACCACTTGGCATTTGTCTCGCATTTCATCGAGGAGCTTTAGTGATCACCACAAATAAAAAAGGGACAACGTGTCAACTTGCCAAAGGCTCCTCAAAGCCTTAAAGAAGCCTTTAGGTGACCTATTGACCATGATGGAGAATTACAGCCGACACTCTAGGTGCCACACTCTCCATTTCTGCCCACAACTCAACCTTCCTAACATATAATCAGGAACTCCTAGTTGACATGGTCGTAAGCTTTCTCAATATCCAACTTGCATACGACAATCTTCCCTTCCCTATGCTAAGAATCAATGCACTCATGAACTTTGAGAGCACTATCTAGAATCTATCTCTCCACTACAAACATACCTTGGACTTTATAAATGACATTCCTTAGAACCACCCAAAACTTAGAGGCTAGAATTTTAGCTAGGATCTTATATGGCCTCCAATTAGATTGATAGGCCTAAGTCTTTCAAGTTATTCGTGCCTTCAACTTTCGGGATGATAGTAATAAATGAAGCCCCTAGCTGGCTAGCTCCGACAACAACCGCCCCCTCTCAAAGAATTCGGCTAATCAAATTGCCCTTCAACATGTTCAAGAAGACCTGAAAGAAAGCCATGGGGAAGCCATATGGACCGGGGCTTTATCCCTCCCCCAAAGACTCCATTGCTATTTAATTTCCTTGATAACCCGGTTCTCAAGAGATTCCGCTTCCACTATAGAAAGCTGGTTAAAGGCTAGATATCTAGTCGGGGCCTCCTCCAACCTTCCCCAGTTAGCAAGTTTTTGTAAAACTTAACGATGGAGTTGCAAAGTTGGGATTTCTCTTCGACCCTCTTACTAAGAAACACCATTTCATTTCCAGTGCTTTCCAAAAAAAAAAAACCGGAACCTTAGAATTGTTTCCTTCTTTCCAAGCTTCCATTTTTGCGAATCTCTACTTAAATACCTATCTTTTACAAATACAACATTGAAGCTCAACTATTTGAGGGAGGCTTTTCCAAGTGAGTCGTTTCCATGGACAACTGTACCAAATCCACTAGTGTTTAGAAACGAAGAAATAAGGAAACGATCAACTTAATTGGATCTCGGCAAGCAACATATTGTTGCTTGGGCAGGGAAAATGCTTTATGCTCTATGAAATTGTGTTGGTTCAAAGGTGGAGTATGATGCAAAGACTGTGGTTAGAGTGGTAGTCGATTTCATTCAAGTCTAATGTCGAAATGACTCAACTTGGGAAGGACTGAAAAGTATTAACCTTTGCATCGACAATGACTACTGAGTTTTATTAGGCATCTCCCCTGCAAGATGTAGCGACTAGCTAGGGTTCAAAACTCACTGATGGCTAAGGTGATATCAAATTTTAGGCGATAAAATCAATAGACGTTCGAGCTGGGGTATGAAGTGGGTAGATGGAACTTGTAACCTTCCATCCTTGTGTGGAACTGCACAAGGGCTCACCTAAGACTCTGGTGGTTGAGGAAGAGACAAATGGTGGAATCACAAGGCGTGTTGAGGATGGTGGATAGTCAATTTAGAAGGCCTGATATTTCCCTTAGTGATTTCGGTGATTTCTGGGATGCGTGAGCCATCATTCTTTGATGGGGCTGTGGCTATCTTTTGATTCTAAATTTTGAAGTAATAGTGCCCCACCTAAAGTCTCATCTATAGTTGTATGAAGCATCAAGCATGGTTTGAAATAGTGTCTGATATGACTCGGCATCATTTCAGTTGTATTGGTTACAGACTGAAACGAAACGAATCACCACACTGATAAAGACTGAGTTGAACTGAGTTGGGGGGAGTCATACTAATTAGGCCCGTGAATCACACTCTGAAACTACTTAAAATCCAATGCGTAAAGTGAAGAAAAAGTAAATTCAGGTATGGGATTCAGGAAGCATTGGTTTTAAACATGGTATTAAAAAACAGTTATGTGACGAGTGATAATTGTTATGAAAAAAAATGTCTGTGTCAGGCCGCTACAGAGCCAATACACTTCCTTTCTTGAAAAAAAAAAAAAGACCGTTACAAGGCCATAGCGGTCATTACGGCCCTTAACATAACAGCCATAAGGCTGGCCATTATGGTAAACTTCACCATATCTTGTCCAAGCGAGTTGGAAACTAGCGAAGGGTTATGCCGTGTAGTGATAGTGCAGAGTGACTCTGTTACCCAAGGTTGCTGACGTTGTGAGAGAGGTGTTGCATCCAGCCAGAAGACACCTTAAAAGGTGACAATAGCAGATTAGATGCCCCAATGGGCTCTTTCATAAATTTCTCCATCCCCTGTAATTGGCATTGAACAGGATGAGTAGCAAATAAGGTAAAGGCAATTATGTCATTATTAGTGATGACATACAAATTATCGTAGGTGAGGGGATTGCCGAGCCACTCATCAGCTGTATGCTTGTTTCTTCACGATCGAACTCGGGAACTCTTGGTAATGCCCGTGGTATGTAGATTTAGATTTGCCAATCCAATCTGTTTGCGTTTCTATTGGGTACTAGAGGTGTGTTTAAGTTGTAACAACAGTCAATCTAGGTGTGGTCCCTGTATTAAGAAATTGGGGTTTCATGCTTATTCTCTCAGTTGTGTCGTCACTTTTGGCTTTGGTTTTAAGCAAAGATGGAAGACTAGTCCTAGTCTTTGTATGTTGTACTGTTTCTAGCTTTGTTCTGAAGGTTGTTGAAGCCTTCGGCCCTTTCTTTCAATTTTTAATAAACATTCTCATTATCCATCAAAAAAACAAGCAATCCTGGGAGGCATATAAGGAGATGGACAAAGAAGATCCTAAGCAACATCACTTATTTGAATTTCGGCGAGCGTTGGAAATTTTGGAGGAACTGGAAAAAAGTGAAATAGGTTCGCCAAGCTTTAACTAGTGTTGGGAAAATGGTTGGTTTTTCTTTATGTGAAGATGAAGAGGACTTTGATGTGTTGCTCGAATTTGTAGAGGAAAGAGATGCAGAAACATCAAACTTTAGGCACTCTCCTCAAAGTATACATATAAAGGTATGTGTGTACTCATGGGTCTCGATTCTTTGGTTAATTATGAAAAGCATGGAGGGGGAATAAGAAAATGGCACTCAAGAGGGGGAAATCAAGGGAAGGGATAACAACAGGCTCAAAGAAAGATGTTGGTTTGGAATGTGCAATGGTTAAGACATCTAGATAATAGGATGCAAATTAAAGACATGAGATTATCAGAAGGCTCAGGTGGTAGCTTACAGGAAACCAAGCTTCAGAATCCAGAAATTTCTCTTCTTAGATTTGTCTGGGTGAAATCTATTTTGGAGTGCCATTCTAAGTTTGGTAGGAGCTTCTCACAACATAGTTGTCAGGTGGTGATCAGACAATACTTTTTTGTGTCGATTTTGTTTTCAGTTCTGCGGTAACTTTAAATAGGTCTTCATGACCTTATAACCATGGTCAAAGGGCATAGTTCTGGTGGAGCTTAACAAGGTAGTTTTGGAAACATGAAAATCATTGGAAATCAAATTAGTTTCCATGAATATGGTGATTTTGGTAGCTGTATTGTAAAAAGTAGCTGCGGAAATTGATCGTCAATATTATACATTTCCTCGGAAAATGAGTAGGGGTGTTCGGTTAAGAAGATCTTAAATGTTGATATGAAAACTCCCATGGAAATAAGTTAATGTGGGAAACAATAGAAATGTTGAAAGGTCAACAATTAATATACATTATTTGTTTTGTAAGTTGATTTCCATGGAAAGTTCAAATGGTCAATGGTTAATAATTAGCGGCATCTCACGTTATCGTGGAAATGCCCATGGATTAGCTTTTTGAGAAGAAATCAATTTATTGATTTTCTGAGAGTTAAACTTAGTAAATTAGATTGTGGAAGATATGGAGAAGAAGAAAACAGAGAAGAGGAGAATATTTTTTTGAATCTCTCTCCCTCTACTAGCTTTTATTTGTAGATCATTTGTTGCAATTGATAATCCCAATCAAAGGTACTACCAAATCTTAAAAGATACTACCAATCAAAGATTTTACCAAGTACCAAATTCTAAAAGGTACACATCAATATATGTTGCATTACAGAGCATGAAGATACTGTTCACTCTCACATGTGTTCCCTCACACGTACTCACAAGTATGTGTACTTTAACACCGAGGAAAAGTGTAATAGTGACGGTCAGTTTCTACAACTACATTTTACAAAGCAAATAATGAAAAAAACATCACCTCTGTGGAAACTAATTTGGTTTCCAGCAATTTCCACGTTCCCAAACGCGCCCTAAACTGATTTCTTTTCAAAAAGCTAATCCATGGGCATTTCTAGGATAATGTGAGACACCTCTCTTTTTTAATCCTTGATTCTTTAACATTTCTATGGAAATGAATTTATAAAACAAATAATGTTATACTGACTATTGACCTTTCAACATTTCCACTATTTTCCATGTTGACCATTTTCTAGGGGGCTTTTATGTCCACATTTGGGATTCACCTTACCCAAACATGCACTAAGCTAGATGTTGAAACAAAAGTGCATGAGGAGGAAATCAAATGGTGTCAAAGACCTAGAGCAACCTAGCTGAAGTAAAGAGATGAAAACACCAAGTTTTTTCATGGGTTTGAGAATGCAAGAAAAAGAAAAAATAAGATCCAGGGCCCATCAATTGATGGAAGAAGGGTGGCAGATTAATGTTTTATTTTACTTGCAGTAATAGGTTGAGAATCTTTGGTTGTTGACATGGCATGGGGTGATTGACCCTAGTCATGAAAGGGATTCCTTGGTGAATGAGTAAACAAGAGTAGGAAAATCTCGCATAGGATTAATTAATCTCTTGAAGGACACACGGCAAAAACTACTACTAGGACTTTAAAAATTAGATGGCGGAAGCCCTTAGAAAGGGTCCATGTAGGTTGTGGTAGTAGCTTGGATGTAGTCAAGGGACACCTTTTTAAGGAGCAATGACGCTCTTGCTAAGGTAGACTTAGAGCTGGGCATGTCTGACCCGATTCGGTGGATCCGACCTGATCAGACCCTATCTGATCCGTTCTGAACCGAACTGAATTGACGGCCTGGATCGGTGCGGATCGAGTAGGGCCATTCAGATCCGACAATTTTTCGGATCGAGATCGGGTCGTGGTCAATTCGGACCGATCCGATTTGAAAACCCGATTTGAATGGATCCGATCCGACTCGATCTGGAGTGATTCTTATCAGTACTTCTACTATTTCCTATGGTATGGTCCACTTGAGCTTTGGATATGCATCAATTTTGGGTTCAACCACTAAAATGATCTAGAAAAACGAATGGATGGCGTAGATAAACTACATGCATTCATGGTAGGCCCCAACAGAGTTTACTCAGTATGAATTGACTGGTGTACCACACACCGGCTATATAATATAGCCGCTGTAGCTTGTAGGTACGTGTCGTGCGAAGACGGGTATTGAGTCCTCCCAGTCCCATCCCATTCCATCAGCGTTAGGACACCAGTGAAAGACAATTCGCATGCTTCTACTAGTTTTGAAGTACTCTGATGCTAGTTTTGCATTATTTAAAAAGTGATGGTGATTCATCTCATATCATGTGGCATTGATGCACAACTATCCCCACCGTCCAAATTGTGGGTCCCATCATATCTATGAAGTCACACCGATCAAGCTATCCTAACCATCCAATTAACATCTATCAAATTGATGGTTGACATTACCTTCGTCTCGAATATTCAATTATGCTCCATCCACAACAGTTTCATTTGGATGGTCTGGATTACCTCACAACGGTGCCATGTGTACAGTTGGATAGTCTAGTTTTGCTAGGTGTACAAGCATGTGCTAGATGCCACATGTGTGCCAGCATGGTACTAAGATCCAATCCGTACATCAGGTAGGTCCAACCTTGTACATGTTTTCACAAAAAAATAAATCTGGAGTGCTCAACTTGAGGGCTCAATATTGGAAACAGGCCAATGGGTTAATTTTCATAGCCAAATCTTTGTTTTGCAATCCGTGGCCCACCTGATGATTGGATCAAGCTGATTCTTAGGCCAGGGCATCAAAATAGCAGTACCTTTTTGATGAATGGACTGGATCTTGGAGTTGTCATGCCATGCTAGCACATATGGGGTGAGCTTTGTTGCACAAGCATGTTCACTTGGCTAAGCTCTGGATAATCACCATCGTTTTTTTAATGGTGTAAAACTAACATGGGTCTAATCTGAGCTATAAATAGCAAGCATCTCATTAGTTTCTTTCCTGCTTTCTATGGTTTGCCTCACCTCCACTGACACTGTAGCCTGTAGCCTTAGCCTGTAGGTACGTGTTGTGCGGATTAGATACTGACAAAGTCAGTAGTGATGTCACCAAGTTTTGTGGACCCCACCATGATGCATGTGTTGTATCCATACCGTCCATCCATTTGGAGAGATTGTTTTATGCCATGAGAAAAATAATGAGATAAATCTAAAGTTCAAGTGGACCCCACCATAGAAAACAGTGGGGACAGTGACATCCACCGTTCAAAACTTCTTAGGTGCCACAGAAGTTTCCGATCAAGCTTATATTTTTGTTTTCACTTCATCTATCTCTATGTTAACTTATGAATAGGTTGGATCTAAAAAATACATCATGGTGGGCCCTATAAATGTTTCAACGGTGGGTGTGACTGATCCCACGGTTTTCTGTGGTGGGTCCACTTGAACTTTAGATCTATCTCATTTTTTTTCTCGTTCCATTAAACCATCTCTACAAATGGTTGGACAGTATGGATACAACACACGCATCATGGTCGGGTCCACAGGGCTTGGTGACGTTAGCAATTTGGTACTAACCTTGTCAGTATCTAATCCGCGCCCACTTGCAATGTAGTTTCATGCATAGCACGTCAACACAGTAACGTGTCGTGCAAAGACGATCGGAGACGTGCCTCGAGCTCCGAGTTGTACGAACGGCTTAAATGAGATCAAGATTACATGGGCCCCACAATGATGTATTTATTATATCCATACCGTTTATCCATTTTTCATGATCATTTTAGAGCATTTGAAAAAAAATGAATCATATCTAAAGCTCAAATGGACCATACCGGAAATAGCAGCGAGGATAATGATTTTCACCGAAAATGAATCCAAACCTTGCTGAATTCGATCCGACTCGGTCTTCCTAACCGAGTCGGACTCAGATCGGATCAAGCCAGTGGTGGTTCGGATCGGTTCGAGTCAGATGACCCGGACTCGGTCTCGGATCAGATCGAGTTTGGGTCAGGCCATATAGATTTCGGACCGAGTCGACTTGGACCCAATCCGCTCCGACTCGGTCCGATGCCCAACTCTAGGTAGACTACTCCACTTCTACCATGTGGCAGAAGCTGCGGCTGTCTGGAGCTTAGTTGGGTTTCAGACCTGCCAAGAATACTCCTTTGGGAGTCTTTGAGCACCGCTTTGTGAGGAGCCTCGCGGGTTCTACCATGTGGTAGAAGCCATATTATTTAGGCACTAGGTTGTAGTGAAGCAAAAGGTGCAAGCCTTTTTAGGCATGTGAGTCTTAACTTTGTCAGGAGTGCATTGTGGCACCATCCGTAATCATGATGAAGGTTGCCCTGTCTTTGTGGCAGAGGTTGTGGCCTCTTCTGTGATTTTTCATTCTCAAACACACACACACACACATGTAGAGTCTTTGAACTCCAATATGGGTCCCACAAAATCTCAAAAAGATAGGGATTGATTCCCCATAAAATCTTAGAATGATAGGGATTGGATCCCATTATTCCAATTAGTAGTACTTCAATCCAAATCAACACAGTAAGACTTGTTCCCATGATGACCCATTGGCTTTGCATAGCTGTGTTCCCCTCATAAGATATCATTTGTGGAAGAAAAACAAACTCATTCAATCTGGGATCTGCGTCAATCAATCTTCAAGCCCCGATCTCATAATGGTGTACATGCATAGAGAGTGATTGGTAATAGGGGCCTACAGCAAGTTCTAGTCTAAGAAGATTGGATCTGGTGGATAGAATGGTGTGGTGATTTGGACATTTTGCTGATATTAAACTTTTCTGATCTTTCCAACTACCATGGAGACCTGTTTTGCAGCTATGAGAGGAGGTGACGAACTGGGGAAGGCAATTTCCCAAGAAGAAAATTGAGGAGGTTGAACAAGTGTTGCGTAAGAGGAATAACAATTTTCCTCCAATTTAGCACATGGGTAACCAAGGAAGAGTAAAAGATCTTCCTCTATCAGCTACATGAGAAGAATCACTCGCTGTAGTCAAGTTCTCTCCAACTCAAGGGAAATGATACATGCTGAGGGCCTACGAATACCCCATAAGCCCTTGAAGGAACATCAAAAGATTGGTTCCATAGGAAGTGTAGTGGCAAACCCCATTCAGAAAGCACATGGATAACTGATGAAGACTTGAAAATGATCATCATTGACTTGTATAAGGTATATAAGGATTACAACCACTTGTTGTAGTCAAGTTTCCAACTCAGGGGAAATGATACATGTCGAGGGCCTACTGTTACTTCACATAAGCCCTTGAAGGAACACCAAAAGATAACCCTCAGGAGCTGTATTGCAGAAAGAGACATGGGGAGTTGATCCTCATAATTTGGAGCATGTCGGCCAACTTGGTTGATGAGGTCATCATGATGCCATCTTCTTGGCAAATGACAATGTGCCGATATCAACATCCTAGTGAAATAGAAGGTTTTTATTTTTTATTTTTTATTTTTTTTATAGAGTTTTTTCCTTCACCTGCACTTTTATGTGCTCGGATACTTGACTTTCGAGGAACTGTGCATCAGAACTCACCTACTTGATTGTCAATTTGTGTCAATATTCCTCCTCACCTCCTCGATCAAAGTCCTGTTGGGTCTTGCCCTCATCATCCTTTGGGCAAAGGTTCCCCTCCTTAATAGGGCTCTCTAGTTTTCGTAGCACATGGTCAAACCATCTCAATCTACTCTCCATTATTTTTTCTTTTCTTAGGGCTATGCTTAGGCCACTTTATGGAAGATCAGCCACTATGGAAGATCTGCTTTGGACAACTTTATTCTTGCATAGTCTTCCTAGACAACCATTTCATCATTTTCATCTCAACAAAGATACGTTGTTCCTCAATCTCTGCCCAACGTTCCTTGTCACAACATGATCTTATAGGCCGATGATGGCTCAGCTCAAGCCATACCCCCTGGAGGGTCATATAATAATCTCCCACAGACCGATCACCTTGTCGAAAGTGAGCAATTTCTCTAGTCAACTGAAACAACTTAGCTATCTTCCTTTTCTGTGAGTATGAGGAAGCAATACTCCTAGATTTCTTTAGTAGTTTCACAGTACATAAATGTCCTAACGCTCGTTTAGTAGACAACAAGTGGAGTGCATAAGCCCAACAGTTACAGGGGTGAGGCCTTACCACACGAGCTTGTAAGTCAAGCACGGAATGAGCCTTGTCCACGAAGCTTCGCTTCCTCATCTTGCTTGCTTCTGGCGAAGCTTCTAGTCTGTAGGCATTCTGGTATGGTAAGAATAATAATTTGAAGGCCGACCACTACATAGGATAGCGAAGCCAAGCCATTAAAAGGTGAGCAGCCCTTATAGCAATATCAAACAGCCTACTTATAGCCCTATTTTTCTTATTTAGGCACTACTAAAATAAATTGACTACAGAAGTACCAAATGCGACCGGTCCATGAGACTGCCTTCTTAACAAAAGGCAAAAGGCCCCCTGTTGCTTTTTGAATAGCCGTCAGGGACCTATGCTATGGGAAAGAAAAATTGGGGTTGTTGTTGGGAGGTCCAATGCTTACGCTTACCTGATTTCTGCCTTCATTGAATGAAGCAACCATGGTATGATCATCATATTCTCAGCCTCCCAATTTGTGTGAGATGGATCCGGAGATGAAGTATCCAAAATATTAGCATCAAGATACCCCAACTTCCATTTCGCTCCAATGAACAAACATTCTGGCTGACTTGGACCATTCAAGATAGTTTTCTCCATCAAATTTCATAGTAGTAATTTGAAACCCAGCGTGTTCCAAAACACCAGATCCAGAGACACCCTTTGAATTTGACATTATACTTGATGAGCTACTTGCAGTAAGAGAAACTTCTTCATTAGACTTACCAGATGTCCATTGCAACCAATCACCACAAAAAAAAAGAAAAAAAGAAAAAAAGAAATAAAAAAGAAAAGAAAAGAAAAAGATCTGTTCTAGAAATCTCGTTCCACTCTAGAAATAGACTCCTATTGTCACAAACACGAATTTTCTATACGCTGTTCTGCCTCAACTATAACACAGCACCAGTGAAGAACAGATCTATGCATAACATAACCAGGGACCATAAAGCATCGTTTATGCTTTTCAACAACCCCAACAGGCCATACAGTCAGATTATGTGAAAAATTCACCAAAAATATGCAAAGCACAAAATTCTACCAAAAATAGTCATAAATCTTCCAAAAGTTCATCATCTGCTAAAAACAGTAAAATATTGTGGTAGTATTGCAATTGTATCACGATAAATTAAAATGGTAAAAATGAGTTTCCACTAGCCAACATATTTCGAAGGTACAAAAGGCTAAAAACAGTAAACTATTGTGGTAGTATTGCAATGGTGTCACGATAAATTAAAATGGTAAAAATGAGTTTCCACTAGTCAACATATTTCGAATGTATGAAAGGCGGAGGAAGAAGAAGAATTGAGAAAACGAAAGAGCATTGCTTGCTAAAAACAGTAAACTACCATGGTAGTATTGCGATAAATTAAAATTATGGCATAATGGTAAAAATGAGCTTCCATTGGCCAACAAATTTAGAATGTACAAAAGGCAGAATTTTAGCAAAAATGGTAGTTACGAGTTTCCACTGGCCAACAAATTCGAATGTACAAATAGCTAGAGTCTGCAGAGCCACATAACCCGAAGGTCAAAGTTTGACAAGTTTGACTTGAATGACTCCACATAAGGTCTAGCTTCCGAAGATTTGACTAAGGGCCTCGTTACGGAGAGAGAAGGTGTGGGGCACTGCCTTTGCCTGAAACTTTGTGCTTCAGGCAAAACCACTCACAAAATAACAATGCAGCAAGCCAGGGTGTAGAAGGGAAATGTTGCAGAATGAAATAAGAATATAGAACTTGTAGTATGCAATAGTTCCCGTAGTGGGTCTTGATTAGAGATCTAAGGGAGGGAAGAAGAACAACAGTCTTCCCCAACTGCTTAGCCAGTTGACACATCTTTGTGGTGTGCTCCCTTTCGCCAATGCATAAGAGAAGACTCTTGAAGCTCTTAAACCTTATTACTCTTTTCTTTCTTCATTATTCTGCCTCTTTCTCTCACAAATGTGTGGTTAAGGGTGATTTTCAGCTATAGATTTGAGGGAGGAAGTGAGAACAACACAGTCTTCATTGATCCGTTTGGCTGGTAGACACGTCCTTGCAGTGTGCTCCTTTTGCCAACACCTAAGGGCCTGCGTGGTTTACCATTTACCAAAGTAATTTCTGGTAAATGAGCAATAATTATTTTACAATGGCAAATTCATGTTAAGCAGCTGTTTTGACGCTTACAGCTTCTCCAAAATCAAGGTGTAGAAGAATGAGTTACATAAAATTTATGGGGACCACTGTTATGTATGTCTCATTGACACTGTCCATCTGTTTTATCAGCTCATTTTAGGGCATGGACCAAAAAATGAGGCAAATCCAAGGTGCATGTGGGCCACACCATAGGGTACAGTGGAAATCGAATGCCTATCATTGAAAACTTTTTGGGGGCCAAAAAAGTTTGGATCAAGATGATATTTATGTTTTTTAGTTCATCCATGTCTTTCTTGCCATATGAACAGGTTGGATGACAAATACACATCACAGTGGGCCCTATATGAATTTCTACTGTTAACAGTGGACATCATTTTCCCCTCTGTTTCCTATGGTGTGGTCCACTTGAGCTTACAATCATTGAGCCCAAAAATGATCTGTTAAAATGGATTGACGGTGTGGATTAGACACATATCATGATGGGATCCACAGATTTTACTAGGCACTAACATCCAATGCAATCTCTCTTATTGTAACGCCCTGAAAATCGGGGGTCGAGCAGAAGTTCAACTCCCGAGTTCCAACACATCACCTATGCAACATGGATAATGATGATTAAATGTTGTCCGTGTTAGTGCACTAAACATGAGTGGGGTTATACCAAATCAGCATATCATACCCCAGAGACAGTTAAATTACGCAACCGGAAGACCATGATAGGTATGTATAAAACATATTAGTGGTGGTGCGTCTCTAGAGTATAATTATGTTCCAGGTTAAACAATTAAATGTATCGTTTCAAAATACAAAATATCAAAATGTGTAGGTCCGTCTACATCATGAAATCCCTATAGCCCCGACGATCAGAATGCGACCTACATGAATCCGCCAGAATACTGCATATACGAGAACTCCTCGTCGTCATAAAAATAAGGCTCCGCTTCATGAGCTGCGCCATCATCTGCAACTAAGACAGAGTCTGGTTGGTGTTTTAAAACACCGTACCAGAGTGGGAGTGAGTTATCAACTCAGTGGAACTATAAGGCAAATGTTAATATGTTATCAATTCAGTCAAGCAGTAATGATAAAGCAGTAAAGCAATCATGTCCTAGATTACTTTTGTTAATGCAAGAATGGTATGTGGTAATGATGCATGCCCTCGCCTACACTTCCTCAGTGACTTCATCTCACGTTCGCTCATGGCATCTTCCCGAAATTTGCGCTTCCTCGCCAAAGCACATGCAGTGCTGTGCATGATCATGATTAGTCAAGTTCTTAATTAGGCATATTCATACAGCAGGATTGGGAAGTTAAGGTACCTCCCTTCATATCATTTACCCAAACATTGATCCATTTAAGGTCGTCAATCCTAGTTAATCATATACGAAGAACAGTTCCAGGTAGCTATGGAGCGGCTCGTCACCTCAGCGCAGGCCTGGTTTATACTCGAGGTCACTATGAAAAAGCTCGTCACCTTAACGTAGTCTTAGAGTATACTCGAGGTCACTACGGGCTCGTCACCTGATCGTAGGCCGACAGCTCGAATACAGTGTCCCATACCACCGTAGTTGGCTCACGAGTTTGTGTTGCTCATGGGACACTACGGGGAGGCTTGTCGTCCCAGCGTACGCCGACAGCTCGACCACGGTGTCCCATACCACCATGCCCGGCTTATGAGTCTTAGCGGATCGAGGTACCAAGGTTAAACGGACCTTTCACTGGTAAGTTTGGTACCTTAGATTCAAGTAATAGCGTCCATACATGGTGAACATACATTGGGCCAATCGGGTTACTTGACAAGCTCGACTGGTACGAGCGTACGTTGACTTGATCGACATGGAGTGCGTAAGCATTCCGCGTGGCCTAACCACTGTCGACAAACAGCATACGACTCGGATTCATCAGGCGTATCCGTTGTGGCTAAGCAGTACGGCCACCGATCGTAAACCATTACCGATTGCCTGGACTACATCGTAGCCCCAATCACACTCCAACCAATAGCATCCACATGTGATATTCCAAGACAGCATGTGACAACCAAATCTAAACATAAATCCCATTCGAGCATTTCAACAAACACATACCACACATGTCATCATACATAGGCATTCATCTGTAAATCACATAGTAGTAAGATAGGTGGCATAAAGGAAACTGTAACTATATATAAGGGAATTGAGAATCCTATCTCAACACCCTCAGTAAGTACATTACATCAAGCATTTTCTCATTCAGGCATTTTATCAAACACTTAGACCACACATATTGCATACAGGTAATAAATTCGTTAAAAACACATACTATAGCTAGTCCTTTCACAAGGAGTAGCCACGTATACAACGATCATGTATTAGCGATCAATAATCATAATAAGCACAAATCATAATTCCATACTCATTCAAACATTTTTACAAACACACTTCAACATACATGGTGTATGTTTGTCATAACATGTATTAGGGCAAATCCTTTCACCAAGGAATTGTCACATATACAACAATCATATATCCATAACGGATAATCATGGTAAACACGAATCCAAATTCCATACCCAACCAAACATTTTTACAAATACTTAGACTACACACTTCAACATACATGGTGTATATTGGTCATAACATGTATTAGGGCAAATCCTTTCACCAAGGAGTTGTCACATATACAACAATCATATATCCACGACGGATAATTATGGCAAGCACGAATCCAAATTCCATACCCATTCAAACATTTTTACAAACACATGAATTACACTATATTCAACATAGTTCATATATATCTGTAAAGCGAGGGAAACATCGTATCTAGCATGAGAAATGGCAACCAAGTCAGTTATAAATCATTAACCGACATTGACAGCCTTGAAAACCATAACCTAAACGTTTATAGTCCGCACCTTTCGTCGGTAAACTCGTAACGGATTCAGTTTGAACACTCTCGCCTTGTAAACTAGACTTTGAATACCTAATCAATAAAATGGGTTAGCTATTTCACTGAACTACGGATTTGGATTCCTAAAACAGGTTAGGGTTAAGGTTTCTTACCCAAGAACGGAATCAGAATCTCCGGTATAGCGACACGGAAGTGGTAGTTACATACGTGGAGTAGTGGGATCGAATCCCAGGAACTATCTCACACTCGCTCTCTCACTTCTCCACTTTCTCCTTCACTTTCTCTCTCTTTTCTCTCTTAGGGTTTAGAATTCGTATGGAATGAGAGAGGGGTGGGTAAAGGCCCTTATATAGGCCCAGAATTGAAGGGAATGGCCCCAAGGCCATGGTATACTTAGGTTATAGCCAAAGAGTGGCCGTTTCCCTGACATTGGATCTAGGTCAGGTTAAGTTTTCGGTCTGATCGGATTTACGGAACGACCGCAGAGGACCACTTTCAGTTCAACGGTCACCGCCACTCGATCAGGGCCACAAGTACATTGACTTGCGTATGAAATTTTCCTTGATCCGAGGGTGTATTTGGGTCAGATTCTGATGGTCTGAAACCTTAGAATTGGCCAACAAGCGAACGACCCAATTTAATTAAATCTGAATACATTTTCTAAAGATATTCGCGTTTCTCACACACTTCGCTCCGAGCTAAAGTTGTGCGTTTCTCGATACTATCTGGACTTGATTTCCGAGATGGTTGTTAAGCCCAGTAAGGCGGTCATATTCGTATAGTCTCGCGGTAATTGGACTTTCGACGTGCGGTACAGGTCCGATACCGAGTTTCGGTGTGCTCCGGAGAGCAACCGAGTTTTGAGATTGATTCTAAGTTTCAGGGTAATGTAGTGTCAACGATTCTACACGTTTTGGGTCTTGCAGTTCGTATTTAGAGTGGTTCAAGCTAATTTCACAGATAATATAGTTTAACACTTGATTAATTTTTGTCTAATTTCTAAAGGATTTGGTGCTGAGCGATTTCTGCCTGAGGTGGAACTCGGGTCTTTGTACGGATTTTTTTCCGAGACGTTACACTTCTCGAGGTATAATTACCTCTATATTTTCTCCCCAATCCAAATGCAAATGAAAGGTAATCATTGCATGTTTACCACCATTTAGTGTCATAAATGGTAAACCAAGCAGGCCCCAAGAGGAGACCCTGACGCTCTTAAATCCTCACTCTACTCCTTAAGTGGGGGCTTTTGTTTTTTTCCAGGAGGGTTCGCCTAGGATGTGAGGGTGTCTCTTATGGATGACTAATGGTGTAGTAGCCAAGGTGTAGAGGTTAATGGTGTAGATGCTGAACTATGGAGGCTAAGGTGTGGAGGCTTGAGGGTTTGGAGAACGTAAGGGAGACAACTAAAGGTGTAGAGAAGTTATAGGGGGAAGGGGGTTTTCAACTTGAGGCCCTTTGGAATGGAGGGAGAAGGCAAGAACATGAGCCATCAAAATATTACAATATTCAGCGTGGGATTAAAATATGAATTAAAAGGAAATCTAAATGCAAATGGGAGCTATTTTGGGAAGGGAAATGCCATAATGACGTCATGCATATCGTGAGAAATGGATGCCTACACTTTTAGCACAATCCATTGTGACACACGTGGGTTGGTATGTGCGAGTTGACATGTGTCGGCAGACATGCGTGGACCCGGGGATTGGATTTCCATGTCCACACCCTTTTCTTGTGGAAGTATTTGGGAGTTGGGCTATTCCTAAGGTTTTGCTTCTTGAGAGGAGAGCAGAGAAGCGGGGCCCTCCGGATCTGGTCTGTTCAAATGGCTTGGACCCTTGTGATAGGTGGGGTCTCTATGGCCATATTATCCTGATTTTTCATGATGAAAGAGCCCAGGTAAAAGAGGAAAGTTGATGTTTGGTGGGCAGCCGATTGTAAATCTTTTCCCAATCTACCAGTTAAAAGCCTACTCCAACTTGCTGGGATATGCTGATGATATTTTGCTGATATTCCATTTTTAAAAAATACCAGAAAAATATTTCTGGTATATGTTGGCATGTTTCTTCATGGTAATCACTCCCATGAGGATTGTCTTTGGGTACTTGTTAGGTTTTGGCATGTGGATATTTTTGGAACCCTGTACATTAATGCCACATTTGTCCCTTTTCACAGCATTTAAAACTGCGGTGGTCTACAGATGCAAGCAATATAAATAAGTAATGGCACTGTGGCTGATGAATTTGCAGGAATCTACTTAATCACTACGGAAAGAACATTGGTTTAGATTCAAAAAGGGTTCCTGGAAACACTGCTGTTAGTCGATATGCAGAGGCATTGGCTAAAGCTTGGAATGAGTACAATAACGGCAGGTTGGAGAGTACAAAGAATGACTTGTTTCTTCTCATGTTATATCTGCCTCTGTGATTCACGCTAACTTAGTTGTTTGTGCAGTGCTGTAGTTATGGTTGTTGTTCAACCTGAGGAGCGAAACATGTATGACCAACACTGGCTTTGTGCGGAATTGAAGGAGAGATATCCTTGTATTTGACGCCTGATACGTTTCTAAAAGAGAAACTCTGGTATGAGTCTTTTCCTTGCAGATCTATTAAGAAGAATTGTTGACCGTGATGCACTAGGACTTGTACGGTGTCCTGATGCTCAGCACAGATAGGTTGGGCCATGGCTTGGTGACCAGGATCTTTAATCTGATGGATCCATACGGGTTAGGATTCAATATTCTCCCAAAATCTTTGAGAAAGATTCTAGCCTTCAAAATGTGGCCTGCTAATACTGGTTCAGAAAACAAAACAGCAGTGGTCTTGAAGAAAGGCCAAAGATTGGATGGCCTGGATCCCCTCATCTAGAGGATTTTTCAGGAGAATCCACCATCCTTAGCTTGTCCCATCAGTTTAGTGTCCGGATCACTGAACCATGGGCCACATCTGTATGGATTTGGCGCATCAGCATGCATGTCTGTTTGTTTTCATCGAACCATCAAAATGCCACTGAGGTCATTTACCAAATTGCAGGACTTCCCGGAAGTGCCGCTTTGCTTCTCGTATGTTTTTATTTTGTCGTCAATTAAAATGAAGCCAGATGCATGCACTACAGTATTTTGGCTGCTAGTTTTGGGAGACAAAAATCTTTCAACAATGCCTCCCCTTCAGCTTTGAAAATAAAAGAGATAACCTGTTTCATTGACAATTCTAAAAGCTTATCACAGACCGTTCATTTTTACACAGCCATCAAGCCTGCTTTCATGTGTCAGTAAATTTCTTGTGGTCTTAGTCCAAATTTATTTATCTCGCTTTCCAAGTATTATTTATCTTCAAAATATCCCGATATAGCACCGAAAGCACTGTAAAATGCTGCACTATTGTTGTGCCGGCTTTGGTCCTCTGCTGCTTTAAAGCATTCTGAATTCTTTTATTTCAGCATACTGCAGTATTTACCATCTTGTTGGCATCCTTAATCAAATTTATGTTCTTTTTGTCTCTTGGGTGTTCTTTTGATGGTTGTCCCTATTAATCCTTCATGTCATGCATTAGTCAGAGCAAGAATGTTTAGGTGTGTTGTTTAATAATCAGTGTTACTTTGTTGTTTCCACCACTGTGTACAAAAAATTCCCAAAGATAATCTCCTTAACTTTATAATACGCATGGTGTGAAAAGCATTCGGAGAACTTTGGCGGAAATAGACATAGAGGGGAAGGTTCTCCCCGATGGAGCACTCCAAGTGTAAGGAACTTCTTAATTTTGCTTTTTAAGAATTGAGTTGGCCTATATTTTCATCAGTGTCTAGTTCAATGATTGGTTTCTACTCAATATTCATGTCTATGCTTTCTGATATTCCTAATTTTGACAATTGAAAGTTGTATCCATGCAGAGGCAAACATGTGGTTTCAGTCGTCTATTTCAGAGCTGGGTATTCCCCAACTGATTATCCCTCAGAATCTGTGTGTGATTCCCCTTCTCTAGTCCTTTTTTTTTTTTCCTCTACACATCTATCGCTGTCTTTGAGGCCTGATAAAATATAGTGACAGTCTTGTTTTAGTTCAGCATGATATCATTAGAGGAATGCTACTATGGTGCACATGCATTATGGAGTTCCATGAAGTAGACTCTAAAAACTAATTATTGTACATGTTGCACTTGTGTGCAATGATCAGGTATGTTAATTTGGTGCACCACCTTGTGGATGGGCCATATTAGAAGAAACAAGGAAAGCTGTAGCATTTGGAGGATCAGTCCTTGACAGTAACTCAAAGCTGAGCAGCCGTCATAATCAACAGGAGAAATCAGAACAATTGAGTAGTGAGACATGTCCAATCATTATGATATTTTTCCTGAAGGCCAACGACATGGTGGTCCACCAGGCCAACAGTCTTGATCACCATACATGTTTTCGGTCTATACATTGTGGATGGGACTTAATATGACATACACACATCATCATAGCATTTCTCATTATCATTATTCATCATTTTGGTTTTCATCACGCTCATATGCTTTTATTAACTAGGAATGGACAGCAAGGCTACTAATCGAGCAGTCCTCTGCTATAAAATGTCCGTCTATTTCCTACCATTTGGTGGGCACGAAGAAGATCCAGCAAGAGCTGGCAAAGCCCAATGTACTTGAAAGGTAACAAGTTTGCTTTTTTCAGGATTATTCCATATATCCTTTTGTTCAGTTCATTTCTTGAAATTTGTAGTTATATGCAAGTATCTTAGAAGCCTTTTCTTCAAACTGGGAAGGTTGAAATCATAGAGATAAGGCTGTTACAACTCACAACTGGCTTGGCTTTGGGTTGACTTGCGACCAGATGTTGAACTAGTTGGGTTGGTCCTGTTGGGCTGAACCTATACAAGATTTTGATTTTGCTTGGCCACGTCTCAGTCCATTGACCGCCCTACATTGGAGAGAGATGGTTCTGAACTTGTATACTGGATCCATATAGAAGATGAATCAGTTGAGTTTTGGATTTCTAGTAAACTAGTCATTATTTGTTGAATCGAGAAGTCTCGCACTAGCCATTTGTGATGCGACCCTGTGATGAGAACTAAGCACCACAACGGTCCCATCTATGATTGTGTCAGTATGACACTGTCAGCTTGGTAGTCTTTATTCCATAATTCAATTCCAAAGGCAACTTAGAAATAAGAGGAGGAATTATATTGTCCCTGACTGTGGATATGTACACTGTCCTCAGGCCCTTGGTGTGAGTGGGGCGGATGGTTCAATAATCTAGACCACTGTCTGATGGACCCCACCATTGACAGACCATGTGTGAGAAACTATCTCCCAGTTTGGAAGATCCCAATAATCCTTTTTTTTTTCTCTTTCTCAGTTGAATATAGAATGCTGCACATTTTCTCTCAACTGTTTGTGTAGACAGCTGATCAATGGGGATATTTTGGTGCATGATCCTTCCACAGTGGTGCCATCAGATCAGTGGTCTGGATCATGTATTGCGCATCCCACTTGTACAAACTGAGGGCCTGGGGATGATATGATTCCTCTTAAAAATGACAATGAAAGGCTAATATTACTCCCTGGATCATTTTGAACAAATTCAATTTCATCCTTTAAACAGTTATCGTAGCATGTTCTTTCTCTTAGGCATCTGCTTTCATTTTATTCTTGGTTTTTTTATTTTTTATTTTATAAATGTATTTATTTCAGTTATCCATATCATGTTGGTCCCTTTCTTAGTGACTCTACCATATCTTTATGCGCCACCTTGGTCATTTTCTTAGTGACCATACCATATCTTTTATGTGCTTCCTGTAGCTAGCTAGCGTGTGTGTGTGTTTGTTTTCATGTTCACCACTGAATTCTGTGCTTGTGTGTGTGTTTGTTTTCGTGTTCACCACTGAATTCTGTGCTTGACATGTGACCAGGTTCCTTGAAAATAAGGATGACATTGAAAAACTGCGGAAATGTTTTGCGGGTCTATGGAGTTTGGTGGACAATTCGAATATTGTGCAGGATGCTATGGAAAGACCTGAACTATTTGTTCTCAAACCCCAAAGAGAAGGAGGAGGTTCAGATGTCTCTCAAACTCTTCCACTCCTTATCCCTCCTTTTTGTTTCACAAATCTCTAAAAGTGGCCCGTCATCCATCTTCAGGGAATAACATATATGGAGACAGTGTAAGGGAAACCTTAGTCCGGTTGCAGAAGGAAGGGAGCGACGGACTTGCTGCTTACATTCTGATGCAAAGGATATTCCCCACAGCTTCTCATGCGTATCTGGTCCGAGATGGCATTTGTCATCAAGACCAAGCGATATCAGAACTTGGGATATATGGTGCTTATCTAAGGTTTTAATACTTGGAACCCTAGCATGGTTACTTGAAAGTGTAGGATTTTGAAATCCTATTCTGCCCTCATGTGCTAGTGTTGTGTGCATGTGCGAGATTGACACTGTTCATCAGGTCGACCTCACTGCCTACTTTGCGTGGTCCAAAAGTCAGGTTGCTTGGGTCATCAGGTGTCACATACATATTAGTCAAATGTGGATTTTTAGTCAAATCCCTTTTAACCTTCTTTTTTGGCACACGTGTCCCACATGACGACTGCTTTGACCCACTTTTCAGACCATTGCACATGCCTGATGAACGGGTTGTCTGAATCTTGCACATGTGCCCCAATGCAACAAGTGTGCCAATGCAACAAGTGTGCTGTGGTATTCAGAATCTTATTCTTCCCAGCGGCAATTGCATTTCTATAAATCTCATTAAATTCCACTTTTCAAGCTCTCACTTGTTGAATAAATACCATTTGATAGTACATTGCTGCAATTTGATGTGATGGGTTGGTGCCTGTAGGAACAAAGGGAAGGTGGTTATGAATGATCAATGCGGTTACCTGATGCGGACTAAGGTTTCTTCATCGAATGAAGGTGGGGTTGCTGCCGGATTCGCAGTATTGGATAGTATTTATCTGACTTGATCAAATTGAGTTGGTGAAGTTAAGGTACAGTTGGTTTATGAAATTTGGAGTTCATTGCTAACTGGTTTCTAGAGGTTTGTGAAGCCCATATGCATGTATACCCATGCCCATCTACATGCCAACAGGAGAAAATATGGCATGTGTGCAAGACCTGAGCTATCCACATCAGGTGGGGTGACACTGTAGGAATTGTAGCCCAAAACTTAGGCAGGTCAATTCATCAGTAATGTGCAGTGTAGAAACCTTTTTCCCCCCATAGCTGTTCTTTTGTTTTGTACTCTGGCTTGATGAGTAAACTGGGCTGACTTTTGGGCTAGGGAATCGAAAGTGGGTCCACTTGATGGACGGATCTGATCTCTCCCCATTCATATTGGCACACATGCTTCTATGTAGATCGGCTAGACAAGTGGGTTAACAAACCCCCTGCTTTCTTTGGTAGTGCTATTCGCTTCAGAAGCTGAAATGACCTGAATGTATTTGTTATGAAATTTTGATGAGATTATGCTTGTGGAAGATTCTGTTGATAAGACATTGGTTAAGCCCACATGCATGTGGATCCTGCCCGCCTACACACGAGCACATGCGCCAATATGGCACACCTATACGAAATCTGAGCTGTCCATTAGTTGCGTCACACTCATCAGCTTGTCTAACGAACAAATCAGGCTCTTTTACTCCAGTGTACAGAAATGGATGGCTAGAAGACTGTCCTTTAGCTTTCCATTTGCTTTATACAGTGTAGCCCATCTAAGCAAAACAGCCTGGTTTTTAGGCTAGAAGATCTAAATAGTTTGGCCCATCTGATGGAAAGCTTGCATCTTGTAAGCACCATACTGCATGTGTGATTGCACAGGCTCCACGTGCATGTGGAACACCAAACCTCTATCGATAATACAGAAAATGATACAGACTTTTTTATTTTTATTTTTTGGCTAGGGGTTGAAATGAGATTCACACCAGTGGAATGTGGACCAGTCTTCTACAAAGCAAGCTTTATTCTTGTGATGCTACTACATCGGGTGCTGCAGGTTTCAACGGACAGCTTTTATTTGGCGGTAAAATACCGGATAATCCCCACTGTTTTCAAATATAATAAGATGGATATTTGGAATAAAATAAGAGCATTTTTTGGTCATTTAGGGGTTGGAAAAACCCCATTTTGTGAAAGTTCTGCTGAGGCTACTCACAAGAGTAGGATTCTCTAGTGATACTGACGTGGATATCTGTGCCAGATCTGTCCATTCATCTGGTCATTTGCGTGGTAACCTGAAAATCAAGCAAAAGGATCTAGTAGCTCAAAAAAGAATGGTGTGCTCAAAGATGATTGAGGGTTTTCTCTGCCACCTGCATGTATGGTTTCTGGGCCACTTATTAGTTGGGTCTCTCCCCAAACGCACCCACCCGGGTAAATCTCTTCACAAGCTGGGACCCAAATTGAATTTGAATGGTTTCTTTCTTTGAACCATCCATTTTCTCATACAAATGTGGCCTACCTGATGGGTGGCCATAGAATGCCACAGTGGTATGTGTCGCATTGAAAACCCTTGATTTATTTCTCACTAGATCTTCATTTCTCAACAGAATAATAACTGATTCAGCAATCTTACGCCAGTAGCAGAATCCATGAGCTGGATTGAAAATTGAAGGTGAGAGCATTGATAAAGATCTTTGGGTACTTTCATCTAATTTCATTTCACATTCATTCTTCTTTTGTCAAAGGCATTTTTCCTAGAATGGATTTATGGAACTTCTCATCTTATATGTATCCAGAGCCAAGATGATAAAACAGCAATGCATACATGTTCACAAGTAGAGGTTTGCTACGAGTCCTAGGGTTTAATTTAGGACACATGCCCTTGAACTTGGGATCATGGTTCTTTGATCCATACCATTTATATGATGGGCTTCAGTGGATGGGGACCCCAAGAAAAAAATAAAGGAAAAACTCCCCGATTGGAACATTTCTACCCTTTGATCATTTAATTCCTTTTCATTGAATATGGATTGTCTCCTTAATCATTGTTTTGTGGGCCATTGATTTAAATTTTAGGTTCTTCCAATCTCGAAGATATTTACTAGCTGCCATTAGTGTGTATATCTGATTTTTGGTCTGTATTGTAATCATGGTACATTATGTCTGTTGGATGGGTTGGATGTTAGACATACGACGTGGGCCCCACAATTCTTGATGTAGTTTCTCCCCTTGAAGAGCGCCACTTGGGAATTTAGGTTCCTTGAGGCATCGTAAAATCCAAATTCCTAAGTTCTGCAGTAAAAATCCCAATTTCTATAACATAGCAAACAAACATGACAAAATGCTCAGTCACATTTTTTTTTAAAAAAAAAAATTAAAAAAAAATTTAAAAATAATAAAAAGCAATGAATCCCACAAATATCTGAAAGTAAAATCATGGGAACATAATAATCGGATCGGTCAATCACAATATCAAATTGGCCTGCTATCAAATTAATTTTATCTGCACTTAATCTACTATTATGATTATTATACACATGGATGCAATCAGCAGGCTCGAATGGCTGGCAAATATTTTTTTCTTTTTTCCCCTTTTTTTGGCCTTTCATCGTGGCTTCCAAACCAAACTGACCAACACCAAAAACCTATTGAAAAGAAAAACACATATGCCTCCATTCATGTTCAGTGACAATTTCATGAGCCTAGCAAAACCCATTGTCCTCTTTTCCTTCCCTCGTAGCTCTTATAACCTGAGAAACAAACCCATGAAAGGCTCTCTCTGTCTCTCAAGCAATTTCAATTCAATGGAATTGCCTCAAACGCCCAATTTCAATCTTGCTCCTCTTAAATCAATCCCCCCCTTTCCCCTTTCTTGGAAACTCCTCTCTTTTCTCTCTCTTCTCATCCTTCCAAGCGGGGCGACAAAGGACGGTAGAGATCATATGGGGCCCATAGGTGGTCCACATTGCATGGTTTCCTAGAGTCCAACCTCAACCATGGCTTCCCTTTTCCACTCCAATGTAGGAGACTGATTGTGCCTGGGTGAAGTCTCCTACACCTGCCTTCAATGTTATCCCCACCCAAGCCATGTTGGTTCCATCTATGATCTACAGCTTTTATATTCCCAGCCAACACAAGCAAGAAAGGAGGCAAAGACCCCAACTGATATATCCTCTTATGCTTTTGCACCCCCATCCAATCTTCAACCTTCTTTGTATAACCTCCTTCTCTCCATTTATCAACATCCATGATCATGACCCCTGTATTGAAATAACATGGCTTCCTACCTTCAAATGTTCCTGCCAAAACCGGATCAAGCCAGAATGCATCAGTGAAGTACTTTGTAAAGTTTGCATGGCAATACTCTGGTGCACCCACAACCTTCCCATCAAGGTCTACCTCCCATAGCTTCCTGATGTCGTCCACCACGACGATGTCTGAATCCAGGTAGATGATGCGGCCCACATCGGCAGGGATGAGGTCCGCAAGGTAGATGCGTGCATAGTTCAACGGCTGGTCCAGCGCGAGGCGAATTGACTTGGATATCTTCCCCTTGACGCGGCTCGAGTCGAAGCGGTACACCTTGAAGTTGAGGTACGGGAAGGTGGAAATGATGCTGGACAAGAGGACCGGCTCGAACCGTGCGGAGAGGAAGTGGAATGCGACATTCTCGGGGCACGATGTGTGCTGGAGGATCGACAGGACGGCGGCCATGGTCCCCCTGAGGTAGTTGGCATCGAGGGTCATGGAGATGTGGATGAGGTTGGAGGTTGGTGGGCCACACTCATCGGCATTACGGTATGCCGGGGCCTCCCGGAAGGTGGGCACATTGGGTGATGGCTTCTTGATGAGGTTGAAATGGACGGTGGGTGCAGCGGCGGCCCATTGGAGGAATAGGAGGAAGGACAGGAGGCCAAGGAGTTGAAGGGGGGAGGGGCTCCAAGTGGCCATCCTGCCTTTTTCCTAAGTTGGGCTGGTAGAAGATTTGAGAGCTCAGACAAGGGAAGGAAAATCAGCCATTAGAGGCTGATTTAGAGAAGGTTTTGGAGAGGTTGGAAATGGTTGATAAAAGGGGATACAGGTGGGTGGGTTTGTGAGGAAGGGAAGAAAGGTCGGAGGTGTTTGTGTGTGGCAAATGCCATGTGGAAAATCACTATTTTCCTCCATTTTTTCAATTTCCTTTATATATATATATATATATATATATTATTTTTATTTTTCCTCATTTGAAATTTCTACGATGGGTTATGATGCTCGTTGAATTAGAACCATTGATTATTTTCTTTTGAATAGTCCATTTCATGGGGTGATAATTGGATTATTAGGATCATCTAATCAGTGTGAATTTTGGACTACGGTCTGTCCAAGGTGGGGCCGATGATTCCAATGGTCTGGATTGAAGTATGATAACCGTGTGGCAAGCGCAGAGTCTAGGCCATTTGGGTGAGATTTTTATTTTTATTTTATTTCAATTTCTACATTTTCGTCAATTCCGAGTCGCGGGGAATTTCCTACATGAATGGGAAGGTCGTTTGGAGTGCCTGGATTTTTGAAAAACGGTTAGCGCCTGAAAAGCTTGGGATTCCAACGGGAAGTTTACTAGCAAGACTCTTTCTTGATTTGCTCGCCCCGTCTGCCCAACCATGTGATGATCCAGACGGTTCATCTAGAAACCTGCATGGAAGATGGCCCATACGGATAAATTCCACTCACCAGTGACTGCTCCATTCACATAAAACAACTTGAAAACGACGGTCCAGAAAAGCAGTTTCTAGATCATCTTTCCACGAACGGTGATGATATCCAGTCAGTGACTTTCTTTCCATGTTGACCATACTCTAGAAGCTTCCAGATGAACGGTCTGGATCATCAGGTGACGGGGGGCAAAAGTTGCCTCTTCCAACGGTAACCAACCAACGCGAGTTTCCTACAGCACTTTTTTAGGCCGGTGCAGCAAAAACCTCCGTGGAGACCACCGTTATTCTTTTGTAACATCCACTCCGTTAATCAGTTGAGACAGATCATTTTAGCATTTAATTCCAAAAATCAGACAGATCGAATGCTCAGGTGGGCCATACCACTGTTTCTAGTGGGGATGGGGATGGAAATCATTGCTACCTTCTTGAGGCCACAGTCACGTTTATATGACATCCAATCCATTCATGAGTTGAGTACCATCTGGATGAAGGTAAAAAAAAAAAATATCATCCTGATTCAGTATTTCGGTGGGCCACAACAAGGTTTCAATGTTTGATGTTCGCAATCCCACTGCTTCTTATGATGTGAACTACTTAAGTTTGAATCTGCGTGATTTTTGGGTTCACATCTAGAAATGATGTGTCCCAACTGATGGATGGAGTCGATTTCTCATAAGACATCACATTAGCGCCACAGTTCTTTTCGTTGCACGAGCTGCCAACTACAAGTGTCCGTAACGAACGGCCAATTGCTCATCAACTCCTCGGAAATTTGACTGCTGAAGTGGGCCCAAATCTCAGTTATCTGGACCATTCATGATCGGGTCCCACCATGGATGGACACTCTCTGTAATTGTATGGATAGGATCTGATTACCATTTGGTAGTTCTTGATGGATTCGATTACTGCCATTGCCACTTCTCTTTCCTAACGTCCATTTGTACATTATTGTTCGTGTGGTTAAGATTACTGGATCAGTTGGCTGATCCAATGTGGACCCACCAAATGAATGGTCCAGATCATGGACCCATGCCATGATCTTATGGGCTTTTAGAGGTCCACAGGACAATATGGGGATTTGCATTTATTCTTTGAGATATTAAAGGGAAATAAATGCTCTCATGTTTCGGCTGGACGTGGATTAGCTACTGATAGGTTGAGTAGCGAGACCCGCTACTGAAGTGACGTCACCAAGTTCTGTGGGCCCCACCATGATGTATGTGTTGTATCCAAACCGTCCATGCATTCGGAGATATCATTTTAAGGCATGATCCAAAGAATGAGGTAGATCCAAATCTAGAGGGGACCCACCACAGAAAACAGTGGGGAGAGTGACGACCACCGTTGAAACCTTCCTAAGGTCCATCATGATATTTATTTGAGATCCAACCTGTTCATAAGTTAACTCAGACATGAAAGAATGGAAAACATAAATATCAGCTTGATCTAAAACATTTGTAGCCCTTAGAAGTTTTTAACGGTGAGCGTCACTCTCTCCATTGTTTTCTGTGCTGGGCCGCTTTGGACATACTCATTCTTTGGCTCATGCCCTAAGTAATATCTCCAAATAGATGGACAGTGTGAATACAATATATACATCATGGTGGGGCCACAGATCTTGGTGACGTCACTTCAGTGGCGAGTCTCCCTACTCAATATGTCAGTAGCTAATCCGGGTCCGCTTCCACTGAAGCGGATTGGCTAGTGTACCACATACCAGCTATATAGCTGTTGTATTGACATCAGTAAGTTACGTGGGTATGGTCACGAGGGATGTGTTATATCCAAACCGTTCATCCATTTGACGAGATCGTCTTAAGTCTTGAGGCAAAAAATAAGACAGATCTAACTATCAAGTGGCCCACAGTGAAAAAAGCAGTGGGAGATTGAACGTCTACCATTGAAACTCTTTTTGGATCAATATGAAATTTGTTTTTCCTCTTCATTCAAGTCTTTGTGACCTTATGAACAGATTAGATGGAAAATAAACGTTATTGTGGGCCCTATGAATTGTTTAACGGTGAAAATCATTATTTCCGCTGCTATTTGTGGTGTGGTCTAGATGATCCTTAGATATGATTCGTTTTTTGAACAATGCTCTAAAATAATCTCTAAAAATACATGAATGGTGTAGATATAATAAATACATCACTATGGGGCCACGTAACTTTGATCTCCTTTGAATAGACTCAGAAGCTCGAGAAGCCACGTACCTACAACAGCTATATAGCCGGTGTGTGGTACACCAGCCAATCCGCTTCCCGTTTCCACCCACTGGGAAGTATGGTGGGTCCTATGCACTGGGAGGTAGAGGTGGGCATCGGACCGAGTCGGATCGAATTGTGCCCAACCTGATTCTGTCCGAGATCTAAATACGCTGACCCGAACTCGTTCCGATCCGGGGCCGGATCTAGGACATGCCATCCAATCAGATCCGACACCTTGTTGGCCTGATCCAAATCGAGTCCGACTCGGCTAGGGAAACCGAGTCGGATCGGATTAGGTACGATACTAATCAGATTTTTTAACGGTGAAAATCATTATCCTCGTTGTTATTTTTGGTGTGGTCCATTTGAGCTTTAGATATGATTCATTTTTTTACTAAATGCTCTAAAATGATCATGAAAAACGGTTAAACGGTATGGATATAATAAATACATCATTGTGGGGCCCATCTTGAATTCGTTTGAACCGTTCGTACAACGCTCGACGTTTAAAAGTTAGAGCTGTTTACAGTTGTGAATGGCGTCAGTGAGACTGTCTCGTGCATTGGTAGTACACGATATTGACGTCACGTTAGCAAGTTAAGTGGGTCTGATCATGGTACATGTGTTATATCAAAATCGTCCATCCATTTTTCGAGCTTATTTTATGGCTTGAGACGAAAAATAAGATAGATCTAACTATTAAGTGGGCTACATTGAAAGAAGCAGTGAATATTAAGTGTCTATCATTGAAACCCTTTTTGGGTCGCCTTTTTTTGTAAAATGCTCTAAATTAATCTATAAATATATGTAAACGGTGTAGATATAATAAAAACATCACTATGTGGCCATATAACGTTGATCTCCTTTGAATAGAGTAGCATCGTCTTGGCACGACACGTACCTACACCTAGGTTGAAAGCCAGCTATGTAGTAGCTGTGTGCAGTGTGCGGTACACAGCAAATCATTTTGCTATTGTATATAACAATCTCAGATGGGGCCCACCTTGAATGCATGTGATGTATCCACGCCGTCCATTCATTTTTGCATATCATTTTAGTGGTTGAACCCAAAATTGATGTATATCCAAAGCTCAAGCGGACCATACCACAGGAAAAGGTAGAAGTATCAAAAGAACTACTCCGGATCGGGTAGGATTGGATCTTTCCGGATCCATTCGGATTGGTTTTCGGGTCGGGTCGGGTCGGATCAAGGCCAATCCGAATTCGACCCGAAAAGATTTCGGATCTGGATAGGGCTACCCGATCAGCACCAATCCAGACCGTCAGATCGGTTCTGATCGGGTCGGACCGGGTCTGATCGGGTCGGATCCACCAGATCGGGTCTATTTTGCCCTGTTCTACTGGGAGGACACGGATTAGCTACCGAACTCGACGGTAGCGGGTCTGGCTAGTGAAGTGACGTCACTATGCTATGTGGGCCCCGCCATGATGTATGTGTTGTATCTATACCGTCCATCCATTTGGAGAGATCATTTTAAGGTATGAGCCACAGAATGAAGCAGATTTAAAGCTGAAGTGAACACCACCACAGAAAACAATGGGGATTGAACGCCTATCATGAAAAACTACTTTGGGCCACTTAAGTTTTCGATCAAGCTGGTATTTGTGTTTTCCCTTATTCCATTTCTGTCTTAACCTATAAACAAGTTGGATCTCAAATAAACATCACGGTGGGCCCGAAGAAGGTTTCAACGGTGTGGGCGTCACTATCACCATTGTTTTCTGTGGTAGGGTCCACTTGGGCTTTGGATTGGGCTCATTCTTCGGTTCATGACCTAAAATGATTTCTTCAAGTAGATGGATGGTGTGGATACAACACATACATCATGCTACGTGTATAAAAGATCTGGACCCTTCACATAGGGGACAAATATGGAGTTGGCCTTAGCTTCATGTTAAATGTGGAATGTTGGGCCATTTTTTACCCATCCGTTTGAAACTCACCGTTCCAACGGTTAGGATCATTGAATCAGTGGGGGTCACAAGATAATAAGTCGTCAGATTCTTGTAGCCATATCCAAGCCGTCCAATGGTAAAATATTCTCTCAATTCCTTTTTGTTTCTTGTGAGTTTATCCTAGCCGACAAACGGTGAAATTTCTCTCATCACTAAATTTTATTTTTATTTTTTAAAGTTTCCTAAATGGTTGGATTCTTGTAGGTGAATCCTAGCCGTCTGATGGTGAAAATTTCTCCATCTTTGACTTATAACTTAAAAGTCCATTGGCAGGCTTCTAATACGATCATCACAGTAGTCTGGTTACTTTATTTTGCACTCTTGTCTACTTTCATTCAGTGGTCCACCAGATAAACGGTACTGATTGCCCAAGAAGACGAACCATATGATCATAAGGACATGCACCACGTTCTCAGGTTTTCATTTTGGATAAGTGGGGCCCACGGTTCAGGGTCGAGACAGATGGTCGGACAGGATAGAGGCAACATATGCGAGCTCGGAACAGTTGCAACAGTGGGCGACTTATCATTAGTTTTTCTAATGTTGTGGCCCACTTCATATTTAGATATGCAGGATAAAGTATGATTGTCACAGAGTTATCATGGTAGGCCTTATGAATCCCTTAATATGAGTTTCTCCCAAACTATTTTTTTTTATTGTAAGGTAAGCTTATTAGTACACACCCATGTCAGTACACACACTCCATGTTAGCCACCCCCGCTAGGGATTGATACCAAGACTTCAAGTGTTGAAACGAGGTATCTCCACTCAGTCTGCAAGTTGAGCTATGGATCTGAGTGTGTTCCGGAACTATGTTGCTGATGAATGCAGATTTCCTACGAAAGCCCTTCGCAAGAGGTTCATGTGTGATGGAATGCTAGATGAAGCCCATTATGATGTTTGTGAGAAATCCACCCATCCATCCATTTTGCAAGCTCGTTTTAGGACATGAGACTAAAAATGACTAAAATTGAAGTGGATCCAAAATTTAAGTGGGCCTCATGAGAGAGAAAATTGAAGAAAGAAATGCCTATCGTTGAAACTTTTTGGACTCCACCTTGATGTTTTTATGTCATCTAAACTGTTTATAAGGTCATTATCTTTCGGATGAAGTGAAAATATAAAAAGCTTATCCTGATACAAAACTTTTATGAACATGAAAATGTTTCAATGATGGTCATTGAATCCCCGGTGTTTCCTCTCATGTGGCCTACTTGAGTTTTGGATCCCCCTCAATTTAGGTCGCGTTTCCTAAAATGAGCTCACAAAATGGATGGACGGGGTGGATTTCTCAAAACATCACAACATGCCTTGCCTAGCATCCCAACATAAAATCTTCCTGGGAAAGGCTTTCGTAGGAAATCCACATATGTTGTTCAAGGGCTCAAGGGCAGCCTAATCGCATGGAGGAATTGAAATGAACAAAACCCTCATATGAAGGGATGAGCACATCTTATTTTCCTTTTAAAATCAAAAGTTTACGACTCTCTCGTAACTAACAACATAGGAAGAACTAGGCAAGCGCTACTTGCTTTATTCACACTTACACCCCACACACACTAACGCACTCACACCAAAGTGGATTTTCACCGCAATGGGTACGCGAACTCCTTGTGTTGAAACTCTTGTGAGTCCACCACTAACCGTGTGTTTATTAAAATTACATAATAATTGTGTATAGGTTAGCTTGGGCTTGATAAAATTTTTATTGAATAACTTATTTTGATAGGGCCTTCACCTTATATGGTCAGGTTGAGCTTGAGTTAACTATAATCTAGACCATTGACACCCCTAATTATTGGCCTTGTTCAAACCTAAAATATGTATAGAAATAACATGTGATAATTATATCATTCATACTTGCTAAAATTAAAGAGACATATCGGTTATACAATACAAGAGTCGATGGCACAACAGATTTGCATATTCGCATGGTAAGATAAGTAACGTAATCAAGTAACTTAGGAGATACTAAATGTGAGAGATTAAAGCATCATATATATCAAAATTAATGAATTTAAGTGGAAAGCTTAAAAGTGGAGTCATCACCTTGAGGTATGAATTTAGAGGTTAAGAAAGAGTTCAAAGCACCCGATCTAGATTTAATTGGACACCGTAAGCTAACTTTGATTACATCTTTTTAAGGAAAGGTAAAATCCTATGCTAGCCAAACAAATATATATAGTTTGAAAACTTTATATTAGTTATTGTTTATGCTCAAATTACCTTCCAAATTGAGGAGTAGGGGCCAGCTCACCTTGAACCTAAGTTAACTCAATAGGACTCGATTTGACTTAACGCGGCTCCACTCGATCTTGGGCACAACTGTGAATTGGTGAGAACCCGAATGCCACGAGCCAACATCGATAAAGATGGGCTGAATCGAGTGATGTCAGATCATCCACGACCTTGGATTCAATAGACTCAAATGAGTCAACTCAGTGAGGACCCGACAACACTCCTTACTCTCTTTTTCTTCCTTCTTCTTCTTTCTCCTCTTCTATACCTCTCATTTTGTAACATCTCGGATTTTCGTTATTTTGAATTTTTAAAAATTCTTGAAAATTTTCAATATACTTAGCTTACGTTGTTACTGACTGACCCTTAACGCTCGAGGTGGCCCTATACGTGGGTAGTACCAGTAAAGAACCGTCCAAATCTAATTAATAAAACATATGAAGCCAACGAATCCGCCTAACCACTTAAACATCGAGTTTAGCCTCGTGATTTGTTCATAGATGGCCTAAATTTAGCTGACTTATCACTGACTAATCAAGACAACCATAACTAAATAAAAATCTACTTAAAACCGAGATAACCAGGGGTCAAATCTTAATTAATAAACCAAACTAATGCATTATCCTTTTAGCCTAAGAACTGATGGTTTATGGTGATTATAATCGAATTGTCATTTTCGCTAGTTGCAAATAGGTCACATTATGAACTTAGCTAATCCAAACCCTTATAATTGCGCACAAGAAATCTCGCTACCCAATTCATTCCAGAATGCCCTAATTATTTGAATAAGTTCTAGATCGCTCGTTAGTAGGCTATTAAGCCTGACGCTATAGAAATATGTTCGTCTTAGTAGGCTTGACGTCCATCGCGGGACATTGAACCGAGATCGCATTTCGAATCGTTCAACTTAGACTCACAAGGAGAGTGCTTGAGTTGTGCGAATACCTTAGATGAAAATTTAGAACTTAAGTGAAATTAGACCCTTTCCTCTTTCGCGAAATTGTAACTTCTGGACCGTCGATTCATGGCCAAAGTCGGAGTACCGACTAAAGATATTTCCCCACACATATCCGTATAGTTATAGACCCACTTAAATTAGGGCCTTTTCGGTTGGTTGGTATGTTCGATCATCGGATTGTTGTGTCCAAACATAGATCGCCTATTGGGACACTTATTCCATGACTCAAATTGACTCGTACGCCTCATGATGGGTCCCATTAATTGGAAACAACCCCCTACAGGGTATATATAATAAATAAAGGGCTATTGAGGCCATTTTTACACCATCTGACACTATAAATGCCATTTCATTTCACACACCTTCTCCCTATACGAATTTTTCCTAAAAATTGGGGAGAAAGAGAGAAAGGGAGAGAGAAAGAGATGAAGGTCCTCGGTGTTTGCTTGCACTGGAATTCATTTGATAAAACCCAAGATGTTACCATTTTCCTATGTCGAATCCACACTTACATGCGATTGGCGGTACGAAATGCTTCCTACCTTCTGTTTAAACTATCTCATCTTAGATTTTATGAATTTTACTTAAGTTTTCTTTGATTTGATTAGGAATTGGTGTTTGTTCCTAAAATCCTAACCTTAGAGGCTCTAAGTCAGACGAATCATTGCAAAGGTACGGACCATTATGCCTAGGTTTCCATTTATCGATCTTTGAGGGTTTCAGTTAATGATTACTTACTTGTATATGAATTTGTGCATACTAATATATTAACATCTTGATTTTTACTATAATATATGCTATTGTTTGGATATGAATGCTCACATGTTTGATGAAATGTCTGAGTGGTGGAATATCTTACTTTGTCGATACTCACACGTTTGTTTTAATGCTTAGGTGGTTATATTACTTTATGCGTGTTCACATGCTTGATTTAATACTTTAGTGAATGTAATATCCTATGGATACTCACATGTTCGATGGAATGCCTAAGTGATTGTGTAGTGAAACTTATGCTATTAGTGTGTGATATAGTGTTAGTCCATAATAATACTTAGGATTGTTACGATGTTAGGTCAGTTGGCTAACCGCCTGAACTAAAAAAGTGGCCGAAGTTAGGGTGGCCACCCTAGCCTTATTCAATCGACCCGGGTTGAACACGGACGACTGACAATAGTTGGACTATACGTGATACTTGCACGCAATGCCGATTGCACCGGAGTTCTTCTAGGTTAATCAAATTAGTTCACTAGCCGACTGATCATGTATGTTCATAATGTGTGACACTCCAAATAGAATTCAGGATACCCCGTTCCCAATAGATGAGTCCATTCATAATTGTTATTGTGATATGATCCCACTAAGACTCATGAGCTGTGCATGGTTATATGGGGCATCGTGTTTGAACTGTTGGCTTATGCTGGGGTGATGAGCCTCCCCGTAGTGACCAGTGAGCACTAATGGAGGTGATAGATCATTATTCAAATGACACCCATTGAATTATCCGGCCGATGGTTTCATGCTAGAGTACCGTTCGAATGACCCAAGTGTGAATGAAATTGGGTGACGAGTCCTTTCCTTGTGTAATTTGGTTTTATGTGACAAGCCTGCACCTCGAAACTGAGTGAGCATACGCGATGTTTGGGTGAAGACCCATACCAAATTGATCCTCATACATTTAGGTATCATGTCGTATTTTCGGAATCACTGATTTATGAGATAAACGGGTGATACTGAAATTTGGATCAAGGGATACTGGTGATGAGTCACTACATGCCGCAACGAGCCACATAATCCAAATAAGGACTCGTGATATAATGCCAGTATCCTAGCTTTGCCAATCTGCAGTATAAATTGGAATTAATAATCACTTGGCTAATCATGCATACCCTAGGATAGGTTACGATTTGGCGTTGGAGTCGCTTGTGAGGGAGTGTTGACATTTACGAAATAGGCATTGAAGTTGCTTGTGAAAGAGTGTTGGATTGTAAGGTGCATACGTCATTTTATAATCTCATTCGTACATTTAACAAGAGTATTTAAGAAATGTTTGATATCTTGTTTATCATTAACTGCGCTGATTAAGTTGATAACATGTGTAACGTAGAACCACTGAATTATTTACTCACTCCCACCTGGGATAGTGTTTTAAAATACCAACCAAGAAATATTATTGATGTAGATACTTGCGAGACCTTAGATGGTAGACTTAAATCGGCTTGTGCTATCGCTGTTATGTTTTGGAGAATTGGGCAAAAACTAAAAACTTTGCATTTTAATTGTCTTAGGTATGTATATTATGGCTTATATAATCTGCATTTGGGTAGACACAACTTTTTAATTGTACTTTGACTGTTAGCGCTATATTTACTGATTTTAGTTATCTCTACCTCGCTTTGGATCTGTTAAATTGAATTACATTACTTTGATTGGTGTGTGAAATAAATGTGAATCTGAATAAGGTCACACGTGTGTTTCCATTTGATTAACACTTAGGAACTCGGGATTAGAGTCTATGTACTTGTGTGCCAATTTTCAAGGCATTACACCTTTCCTTCTTCTCTTTTCTCCCCACAATCACCCACGACCAGACCTAAGACCAACTCAATCCAGCTGGACAGGGCAAATTTCAGACGAGTTGACTCAGCCGCAAGTAACACTCCAACTCCATTCTCTCTAACCTTCTTCCTCTTTTCCTTTCTCTCTTCTTTCCCTACTCCTCTTCTTCAGTTTTTCTTCTCCTCTCTCTCTCTCTCTCTCTATCGAGATTTCCGCAGCACCTGGACCTTGCCAAACTCAGATCGAACTCGTTGGTGCGGTCTAATGGAGCAACAACTTGCCCTCTCTCTATCTTCTCCTCTTTTCCTCTCCTTCCTTTGCTCTCTCTCTTCCCTCCAGCATGTCCATCAAGATTTACGGGCCAAAACTCGACCAACAACTTGCCCAGATCTAGAACAACAACAACTCGACAACGAGTCACCAATAAACAATGACTTGATCGGCTTGAGGCAGACTCGGTGCCGCACCACCTGACTTTCTCGCTCCGAACTTCTCTTCCTCTGCTTTCACTCTCTGGACTATAGAGGATCCAAACCCAACTTGCGCACAGCTAAACTGAGTCGACTCATGCAACAACCCTTCTTCTTCTTCTTCTTCTTCTCTCTCTCTCTCTATATATATATCCTCCTTCTCCTTTCTCTCTTCTGGTTCTTTCCCTCTCTCTCTGAGCCTTATCTCATGGCCAGACAGGGTCTGGAATCACCCCAGACTCAGACCGAGTCAATGTAGTGTGGCGGAGGAGACTCGACCGTTAATGGCGAATCACAACCCAATGAAGCTTTCTTCGTTCTGCTTTATGTGGACTTCTCTAGTTGCTCCCAAAATGCTTTCAGACCATTGGTTTCAAAGCTCTGAGCTTGTTTGAGTGGTGGGTTCAAGTTTTGGAAGAAACGACCGATTTTCTTAAGTGTGGCTGCAAGGAATGGAGCAAGAAGCCTCTTGCTATATATGCTCTTTTTAAAAAACTAAGACCTCCTAAAACCATCGGATGAAGAATGGATGGCCAAGATGGTGCTGGTTTGCAATAGCCTCCAAATACGATTGGTAAAGCTAAAACCGGCCGTGGTTTTTGATTTGCTAGGGGAGAAAACCCTAAAACTAAGGCGAGACGCATGACTGAGATCCTACGAGAATAAAGGGTTAAGATTGATCCGAAAATGGCTGTCCTGATTTCCAGCTTAACCGTGAAACGGATTTTTGTTTTCGGCAATTAGTTGCACGCACTCTCTTCTTGTGCCAGGGTTTGTGATTTCTCACACGTGTTTCAATGTGTGGGAACAATCAGGGTTGGGTAGTAATTTCTGTCCGATCATGATGGACGGTTAAGATCACCAGGTTGAGTGTTGATGGTGGGCCATGGTTCGACGAAAATGGGCATGGTCCATTTAAACTTCCACCGAGCGGGAAAGCAGGAGAAATGTCTCCTTTCGGGTAGAGGTGGGCATCGAGTTAAGTCGGACCGGATTGGGTCCAACTCGACTCGATTTGAAACTTTCAATGCATGACCCAAACTCGATCCAATTCGGGATCGAGTTCGGGTCCTCGGACTCGATCTGATCCGTTGCACTACTGGCCTGACTCGAACCGAGTCTGACTTGGTCAAGGAAACCGAGTCGGATCATGTTGGGTACAGTTCGGATCGAATCTTCTGTTTTAATTTTAATTTTTTTTATAGTGTGGTCCGCTTGATCTTTAGATCTGTCTTATTTTTTGACTAAGGCCTTAAGACGAGCCCACCAAATGGATGGACAGTTTGGATATAACACATACCTCATGATGGGACCCACATAACTTGCTGACGTCAATACACAAGCGTGGTACACCCGCCAGTCCACTTCTCGTTCAAAAGTTGAGAGGGGTTACGAGTTACCCTCCCATTAAAACATTCATAATCATTTTTTGGGCCCACCGAGGTGTGTTTCACAAATCCAGACCATCCATTACGTGTGTCCCACTTGAATGAGGGCTCATACAGAGTTTCAGATGCATCCAATTTTTATGTGGGCCCCACCAAGTGCTTTTATATGTTTTAGGAATGTCTTGACATGATGGCCCACCTAAGTTCCGTATACGGCTCATTTTTGGGATATCCCATAATTTAAAGGGGACCCATCAAATGCACAATGTTGATGTTAGACACGAATCACGGTGGGGCCCACACAGCTTGACCTCATCAGAAGTTCCCATGAGCTTGACTGCATAGACCATTTCCCTGTTTGTAAATTGTGGCAGTCTGGCAAGCTTGGTGCTCAATGCACCTCGAGCCATGAGCTGCCTGAGAGGATTGATTGGTTACTCCCCTTGCCACCAGCCAATGGCTGGTGGTAAGTGCTCTGTGGACCCCACCATGATGTATTTATTTCATCCATGCCATCCATTTATTTTTCTAGATCATTTTATGGTATTAAACTAAAAATGAGGTATATCCCAATCTCAAGTGGACAACATTACAGGAAACAACGTTGAATGAATATTGTGCGGATCAGATCGGATCGGATTCTAGATTGGCCACTGATCCGAACTCGACTCGATGTACGATCGGATCTGAGTGCCCACTCGATCCGAACTGATCCTGGCCTTCGGTTCAGATTGGATCGGGATGGATTTTGCCTAGCTCTACTTTCGAGTTAACGCGAGTAGCGCACGTTTGATCGCGCTGACGGTCTGATGCACCACAGGTGCACATACCTTGCGCACGCACATCACTAATGTGGGGTCCACCGTGATGTATTGCAAGAATCTACTCCATCCACTCGATTCATTGGTATGAATAAGGCCATGAGTCTAAGAATGGGGCTGATCTAAAGCTTAAGTGGGCCGTGCCAAGTGATTTTTTGGTTTTCTTGTGGACTTCTGTCAATCAGACGGTCAGATCATCTCTAGATCTGATATTCATATTTCCTATGGATTCCTAGTCAATTTTAGAGGGAATTTAATGGTTGGTTAAGCATTGATCAGTTAGCTTGTATGGTTTAGGTATGGTTTGATTATCAAGCTATTAAGAATACGATGAACGGTGAATCCTATGATCCGAAGTTTAACATTGACAATGGATGGTTTGATTTGTTTATTAAGGAGATTAAAATCTTAAAAATAAGTTTCTTAGATGGTGTGCGATCCATTTTGGAAATCAATGGATGGATGGCTCGATATATGGGTGAAGATCATTCTAATGGTTAGATTTAAGCTAAAATGAAAGTGAATGTTCAAAGGCATTAGGTTTGCATTTATACTAAGTTAGGTCCTCATGGTAACACCTGAGTACTAAAAAGTACGGGTGTTACAATCTATTTGTAAGGAGCGTACGCATTAATGACAGTATAATCATGACTCTTTGTGCGAGTCAGTCATTTAAGGAAATTGCTTCGGTCATTTAAGTAAATCACTACTTGTTACAATGGTAACCATTAAGAGAAGGCAAAAACTGTCATTCGGTTTTTGTCTCGATCAAGTTGAAGCAATGGGGAGCTGACAAGTGGAAAGCAGGGTTGTAACACCCCGGGTTTTCACGGGCCGTGTAAGAACTCGGCTCCCGAATTCCTGGGTATCATGGGTGCCCTAATGGGCTTCATATTTTAATTACATTTGGATGATTTCATAGGCAATGAATGGATTTAGCAAGGCATGAAGCAGAAGTACGTCATAAGCAGTGTCAATTGCTACTAATTATAAAAATATACAGGCAATGAATCCAAAGTCATCTAAATAGGGAACTAGTCCCACCCATACACGACCCAAAACGACTAGAGCCCTGGTCTATACCCTGCGGTAGCCCGAACTCAACTAAATGGACCCGTCGAAAGTCTGGAAGCAAAGAAGCTCCGCTTCCATATCCTTGCTCACCTCGCTCGGCTCATCGAGCTCCGCCTCACCTGCATCTAGAAAAGGGTCTGGTTGGTGTTTTAAAACACAGTCCCAGAGTGGGAGTGAGTGATCAACTCAGTGGGTGCTATTACTCTTAAGTTATCACAGACATCAATTATAATATGATCTTAATGAAAAGTAGTCAATCACAAACATTTAACTAATCTTATTAACGTGCATGCATGCAGGATGATATGATTCATGCCCTCGCCACAACTCTCCCTCGAGCGACTCCATCTAATGATCGCATACGACAACACTCCCTCAGTGCGACCTCGACTGCCGAGTCGCCACCCTAACTAGTGCGATGCAATGCGATCGTGTTAGCCAAGTTATTAATTAGATCCATTCATCCAACAGGTTGGGAAATTTGGTATATCCCACATATCAATGCCCTAAACTGGTTGTGAGGCCAAGACCCCCCAATGCGTGAGGCCGAGACCCCGCGGTCCGTGATTCCGTCGGGTTCCTCATCTCCGACTTCAAGCACATGAGGAGTGCCGAGAGAAAAGGATCGATTGCGGTCACTACGGGGAGGCGCGGTACCCCAGTGTAGGCCGACAGCTCGGACACAGTGTCCCATTCCACCATGCCCGGCTCACGAGGCTGTGAACCAATTTCAAGTGGGTTATTGATGGGCTACAACGGTTGTAGGGTGTTCCAGGTTCCATACATGTGTGAGCAAACAGGGTTAACAAACAAGGTTGGTCAGATAGTAGGCTAGACCGCATGGGTCGGGCGAGCGTGAGACAAGTGACATCGGGTACGAAAGACCTATGTAGTTGAACTACAGCCACCCGAACACACTCGCCCAAACCCACGGGTCTAACCATAGCATAGTCCTACCGATGGGACTACTGTCTCTCCTCAAGTTCCTGACCAACCCAAGAGGGTGAGGGGATCCATGACATACCGACAATCCAAGTTATCAACTAGCATATCACATCATGTTTTCATGTACCTTAGTCATACAAATCATATATTCTCAACGAGCAAGCTATCGCTATCATGAACAAGTGCATGTGAGTTGTGTGGGCCTACGAGGAAGTTAAGCACTTCCCCCATATTACAAAATCACGTACACAAGTGAAGTGACACCATATATACTATGAGGCACAATACATGAAGAAATCATCAAGGCATAATCATGTAATCATGCATATACAAAATCATGTGAGAGGCAAGAACAATCATCATAAGAGTCAAACCTACAATTCTATACTATTTCAACAAACATACAATTCCTAGGGTTCCTCTAGTTTCTCCTAAAATGGCATCCAAGCAATCAAAATCATTAATCTTGTACTATAATTGGTGTTAGACCACCTAAGAATAATAGTCCGCACCTCTGGATTGTTGAAGGCTTGGAAGACGACCTAGGAAGATGGATTTTTGGGGTTGAACGGCTGAAATCCCTAAAGCAAACATTTGTATGTTAGAATCCATGACAATCTCTTCTCAATACATGGATTTCAAGAAAAAGGGGTGAGGGGTTTTACCTAGACGACCAATGGACGATTCTTGTGGTTGTGGTGTAGGGATTTCCTTGGAGAAGGGGTAAAGAGTTATAAGGTTGAGCTTCCTTGGGCGCCACCATCAACAAACCCTCCTTCACTCTTTTCTTCCTCTCTCTTTCTCCTCCTTCTCTTCTCCCCTTTCTCTATTCTCTCTCTTCTAGGATAAAATCGTATGGGGAGAAGGGGTGCCCAAATGAGGCCTTTTTATAATGCCAGATTTGGTGGAAATGGCCCCAAGTGTTGGGTTCTTACTATACTAGACCTATGAGAGGGTCTTTCTAAGCTCTAGGGCCCACTATGGGGTGTACTTATTGATATACATCATAGGATAGTTAGCCCTAATGATGATCTACGTATGAACATGATCGGCCCGCCATTTGGATGCACCGATCGACAGATATAATTAGAAGTCTGTTCAATGGTCACCGATGGTCGATCGGGGCCACGACTATATGGATATGAGCAGAAAAATATCATTACTCCAGGTGTAAAGTTTGATCACAAACCGACGGTCCGAAATCCTCAACTTTGCATAAGAGTGGATGACTCAATTCACTTAAGTTCCAGATCCTTTCTTTAGGGTATTTGCGCTTCTCATGCACTCATCCTTTCGCTCAAGTTGAGCGGTCCTGGACACTACCCAGGTCCGACTCCCGCGATGGATGTCGAGCCCAGTAAGACGAACATTACTCTATAATTTTGGAACTAATGGCCCACCAACGAGCGGTCCAAAGCTTGTTCGGAAAATCAGGGCATTTTTGGAATGAATTAGGTATTGAGATTTCTCGTGGGCAATGATCAGGGTTTGGATTAACTATTTTTATGGGGTGACCTATTTATAACTAGTGGAAGTGGATATTTGGTCATGATCACTCTAAACCGTCGGTTTTAGGCTAAAAGAGTAATGGGGATCCTTTGGTCTATTAGCCAAGATCCGGACCTGGTCTGACTCGGCTTCGGTTAGATCTTTAATTTAGTTATGATTGTCTCGATTTATTAGCGATGGATCGGTTAGATTTGGGCCCCCTGTGAGTGAATCATGGGGTTAAACTTGATGTTCAGGTGATCGGGCGGATTCGTTAGCTTCATACGGTTGATTAAACGGACTTGTCTACTTGTTCCACCCATGTTTAAAATATCATTGAGTGCTAATGGTCCTTAAGTGATATTATAAGTTAATTAATAAAAAAAATATTCAAGGATTTTTTTTGAAATCCAAAACAGTGAAAATCTAGGATGTTACAAGGGTGGTTGGATTTAATGCATTTAAGCAATGGGGAGCTAACACATGGAAATAAGGGTAGTTGGATTTAATGCATTGGACAACGAACTAAACGTCACTCTCACCTTTTTAACTAAAGGCAAGGCAACATGGGGGGCAATGTTGCACTCTATTTTTTACTGTTCTTGTAAGAACCAATCAGAATGGGACGTGTTATTGCACAAAGATTATCTAACACTCACGAGATCCACTAGGATACGTGGAGCATATTTTGCGGAAACGACAGCTGGCACTGATTAGATAATACACGTCATTCGTAAATGTAGCATGATTGAGAAGCTTGAAAGGAAACATAGTCGAGAGAAAGATGTTGCTATAACAGTTACTGGGACAGGTGTCCAAGAAAAGTCTAGAAGGCTAGAGTGGTGCCGAAGCGAGTGTTATCGATTGCACATGGGGAAGAAACATCTAGATGACTATCACATGAGGATTTATAGATAGCAAATGATTTCAACCAAGGGTCTCACACCAACCAAACCAATCAAATTAATTATCTTATCAATCAATTATCCTTTATCTTCCTTAGCATAATCACTCCTTTTACATTCCTTGGCATAACCACTAGCCTAATCTTATGTTAGGATTAGTTGTAATCTAAGTCTATGCCCATACGTTGGACTAGTTTTATCTTAGTATAAGCAGTTCTTCTTTCGGAAAGGTGCTCTGTAGTTGCTTTCATCCAGCAACTATAAGTATTTATGTTTATCCTTGTGTTACAAAAGTCCTTTAATACAGATGGTAAGGTAAAACCCATTTTTGGAGGATGAACCCTACCCTTCGATAATCTCCTTGTTATCTCAAACAATATCTTGCGAGTGGCTAAGTAGATGACCATTCTTATCAAATCTCAGTCATATACCCTTAGTTCTAATGTATCTACCTATCTTGGTGCTTGGGGTCGAAGTTCTTCAATAAGAATCGAGCAACACATTCAATTCTAGCGCGCCCGCACATTTCACACATGGCAAGAATTGTACATCAAGAGACAACAATATGTAAATGCCATGTGCATAAGCAAGGATGGTCCACCATATGCACATAAACGCCACATGTACAAGTAAGGCGGTCCCGCTATCAACCCTACGTCTTACATGTATTAACAAAGCTGGTCCATCATTTGCACTTTCATTCCATGTGTACAAATAAGCTAGGAATCACCAATATTTGTACTTACATGCTGCATGCACAGGCAATGCAACCAATTTTACATAATGCCATGTATACAGGTATGGCTGGCTCACCATTTGTACTCACATGACATGCCATGTATATAAGCAAGCGCCCATCTTTTGCACTCAGATGCTATGAGTACAAGTAAATTGGCAAGGTAGGTTGACCTTCAATTCCTCTTGAGCGATCTAGCTTAATTAATCGAACATGGCTAAAATAGTCCTACGAGTTTACTAGACCATTTTGGGCCTAACTCGATCAATCGAAGCACAAGCTAGATCGATCGAGCCTAGCCATTGAAGATCCGTTATATCCTTTTTTTATATATATAAATATCACGTTCGGATCTTTGGGCAATTCATTGATTTTGGCATTTTAAAGACCCTAGTGCATTCCAAACTCTAACAAACTTCTTAGGCTCTATCTCATTGAGATTCATGCCTTCTTCTTAGTGATTATTCACTCTAATGAGAATTCCATAATCCTCTACAAGAAGATCATGATCTCAAGCCTTCTATAGAGTTTAGACACAATTTCTATTGAAAAATACTAATATCTATTAATCTCTAGAGTGTCCATCAATGAGAATCTCCTAAGAATTCAACTTTCCATTAGTTGTAAGAGATTCTACCCAACTCCCATCACCTTGGTCACCTTAAAGGAGCATTATATGCAAGGAGTTTGACCATGAGATTTAAAACATTGTCAATGCATCGACATCAACTATCGAGGGAGCAATTGAAGAGCTAATTCAAGTACGGGAGAGCTTTGAAAAAGTGACTCAAGCACGGCATGTCAACGGAGCTCAATTCAACAAGTAAATTTGTCATCTGTAGAGTCCATGTACACTCATTCCTTGTATAAGATTGAGTGTAAGAGTTTGATTGTCAAACTCGATTAGGTTCTTGTATAGAATATAAATCAAGCTCTTGTATAGGCCACTAACACAGAAGTGTATGTTTATGACTAAAGTTCATGGCAAGCTTATAAAATGCCACGTAAGTCTCCGAGGGAGCCAGTTCTTATATAGGATTGTAAAGGTTAGAGGTGAACCTGATTTAAAACTTCCAATGGTGAAATCTGGTACACTAATGGGTTGAGTGCATCTGTTAGGAGTGGAGTAGGAAAACTGAATCAGTATGCATGTTTGTGTTTGTGATTGTCTTTTGAGCACTTTTCTAATTATGCTTATGTGATTAATTGATAAATTATATGTATGCATGATTAGATGAATGTTAGGATTTGATAATTAGCACATCCCACATGCACATGTACATTATTATGTTTATAGACTATCTGGTTCATTGAAATATGATTTGTATTCTATGTGAATGGACTCACCATTGGCTTGGAAGCCTTAGTGTTAAATTGTTTTACTTAGTTTAATTTGAAATTTAATTTAAGTAAGCAATTATGTGTTAATTGGCTAAAATTTTATTTGTTCCTAATCACCCTCATTTAGGATATATCCGTCATTTTATAGCTTCGCTATAGTCAATACATATAGATTGCAGACCCACCACCTTGCACAATTTCATTCAAAACTTATATTTAGATGCCTATAAATTAAAATATTAGGCATCTAAATTTGATTACTAAATTAGCTTTAATATCCCAAATTAATTTACATGGGATATTGGACAAAATAATTGTAATAAGCTGATTGACATATATACTTTGACAAAAAATGATGAAATTCCATATCTTAAGTGGGCCACAAGCATAACGATAACCAACATGCGACTTGTTAATATTTTGTAACTGTCAATTTACATGGGCATTGTTTTGACAATTTGGATCATTCCATTGATGTAATTTTAGTGATGCAGCTGATAATTAAATTGTTTTGGGTACCGTGAACCTGCCATACATACAATGGATTAATAACCCAGCAACACCTTTGTTACCCTTCCCTTTTTAATGAAATCATAATAGATATGTGAAATTTAAAAAACATCAAAACTATGTATTTCATTCACCATAGATTCTATTTACACTCAATCTATGCTGCCAAACTTTTGGAAACCAAATGCATTCAAATACACCCAAATCAGTGTTGCCAAACGGCCCATCTCGAGTTTTAGGATTTTGCAATTTTTTAAGTTAAAGGGTATTCTTATCATTTAAATAAAAACTACTAACACCTCTCAAAGTAACAAAGGGACGAGAGCTTATTTAAATTTTAGAAACTAAGGGGGAGGTGTTTACAATTCTTGAAAACCAGAGGGGAGGTAATTACAATTATCTTCTTTTCTTCTCATGTGGCATTTTCCACCATAGCCATTAGAAGAAAAGACATTTCTACCATTTAAGAAAGAGACCAGCCATTTCGCTTTCTTCTGTAAATATTCTTCTTTCCAAGTGATGATGCAATGCCATTATTTTTACAAGCATGAGGTTGTGGGTTCAATCACTCCTAATGAGGGAAGGGCACTTTAGGAATCTAAATTGTAAACATACATGAGGAATGCTGAGTGAACTTGCACATGTGCACCCTTCCAGTACTCGCTTCTCACGTGTGTGAGATCCAAACCCCTCATCAGACAGGCCCACTGAGTAGATGGTTTCTCTCAAAAATGTAGGTGGATCTGACCTTCATGTGGGCCACAAGTGTACAAAACAAATGAGCTGTTGTGCGAAATTGACTAATGGTCCAAATTCATTGGATAAGTGTGGCCCATCTGATGATCAGATCAATCTGATTTTGAGCTAAAGCATCTGTCCAGTGGAATCCGCCTAATCGAGCGTCTTGGATCATGAATACATTTGCCAGGAAGCTGTGTATCGGAGGCGGGAATACTATACTTGCGTCACCTCAAGGATCATTCCTCCCCCCTTACATAGGGCTGAATCTGACCTGGGCCTAGCCCAAGTCCAGCTGACTGGAGCCGTGTTCGGCTGACCTAAGCGGCCCACGGGTTGGGTCTAGGCCTGTGTTTTAGGCCCAGTAATGAATTATGGTCGATATAGGCTTAATCCTGCCTAAAGGCCCGATTTGACCGATTATTCGGTTTGGTGCGCTCAGCACGATAGGCTCGGCCATGCCAGATGTGGCCCTTCGCTCATCGATTGGACTTCGATATGTTTCAGCCCAGTAATGGGCCAGTTACATTTGAAAGACTCCCTCTTAGGGCCGTCGTTGGGGTGGCCCAGCCTATAAAAGCCGGCGTAAAAAGTAAAACCTAGGCCTGAGCCCAATCCAGGCCCATAAGGGCCAAAAGAAACAGATTTGAGACCTGGCCAAGGCCGAGACTGAGCCCGTCCACCTGATTGTTATGCAAGATCTGGGGTGTTCATTAAGTGTGCCCCACCATGCATCGTACATGACAAAATGCGCTTGAAACCCTAAATGGGCTAGCCAAGTTCGGATTGGGCTAGGCCCTCTTAAACACAGACTGAGGTGAGCCACCCACTTTGATCCAAGATCGGGACCGTTCATTAAGTGCGCCTCACCATACATGGTATATAACAAATAGTCCTTGAAAACCTAGAAGTACCAGGACAGTCCAGTCTCTGGCTGGGCCAACTGGCTCTTTGATGTAGCCCAAGCCCAGCCCAATTAATAAATGGACTTTAAATATAGGCCCAGGAAAGACCCAAGCCCGGACCTAAGCAGTCCGGGCCCAATAGCCCGTGGGCTTCCATGGAAAGCCTCTCTCTCTCTCTCTCTCTCTCTCTCTCTCTCTCTCTCTCTCTCTCTCTCTCTCTCATTTGAGGTAATGATGTCTGGTAACACAGAAGATTGAGATTATACAATGTATTAAGAAGCCCTTAATCAAGAAAGTTCGAAGATGTCGGATGTGCTACACTCCTCTCTTAGTTTCCCACCATTTAAACAACGGTCCCCATTCATCCTCCCCACACATGGCACCAACATACACCTATCCATACCGTCCAAATTATAGGTCCCATTGTGGATGAATCATATCTCTAAAATCACACCGATCAAGCAATCGTAACCATCCAATCATACGTATTTAAAGGAATGGTTACAAGTAAAATAACAAATGGTCCAAATCAAAATATAAAACAAAAGATAGTTGACATTATCTTCTCAACACAAATTTTCATCTACCCTCTAATCCACACTAAGTTAATCCATTCATACGGTCTGGATTTCCATACAACAATGCCAGGCATGACTTTGACAAGTCCACACCATATTTTAAACGGTGGAGAACTAACATAAGAGTAATAATCCACGTTGGAAGCAACATTCGTTTGGTCGACTCTCCTTACAACACAAAAGCCTAATCACTCTCTTTTATCTCACATCCCTTTATTGGGAAAAAAAAAGCATACATTTCTCACCTTTTTATTATTGGGTGAGTACCCAAGAGCTTCCAACTTACATTAGGACTCTTTTTTTCTCTCTCTATCAATTACTCTCTCTCTCACTCTGCAATCCAAAAGGCTGGTTAATGAGTAGAGTCAGGAGGTGTGGAAAGTTGCTTATAAAACTAATTCCACTCTAGGTTGGACACATAGTTTGGTATAGAGGGGACATGATGGCCTCCATGTTTGCATATCCATGCCTGACAATATCAAGGCTTTGAAAAAAAGAAGAGTGGATGAATCTCTTGAAACTCTCAGTGTGTTTGGTGGGCCCACCTTATCACATGTATAGGGAGCATGGTATTTTGTAACAGTAATGGTGGTCACAACACCGTAACGGCGATTGCCGTAACCCTTACAATAAGAGTGATAATGTTGTCTCTCTCTCTCTCTCTCTCTCTCTCTCTCTTATCCGCATTAAGAATTGTAACATATTGTTACAGTATTGTTACAAGTGGTTTTTTAATTGATGTATATATAATAGTTATCACCGTTACCGTTACATATTAGTTACATCATTATTTTTTAATATGTTAATGGAAGATATATCAATATAATTAAATGCTCCACTTGGATAAGTATATTCCAATCTGAACTGCTCGAGTGGTGGGTGTGTAAAGATAGAAAGGAAATTGTGGTGGGCCCCATATAATGTAATTTTACAATACCTTGTATATCTTCAAATAACCATCTTATATATTTAGCATCAGGCGTATATCACGTGTCTATATATATATATATATATATATATATATATATATATGTTAATAGAATTATTGTCTAATCTGAACGGTCCATGTGATGCGGAATCCCATGAAACCTCCTGTGATAAATTTTCACCCTAATCTAAAATTCTGGTGGGCTATAGCAAAGAGAAAAGCAAATCAAGGGAGGAAACTGTTTGCATTTTTCATGGCCCATCAAACTTTTAGATCAAAGTAAAACTTGGTCCCGTGGGGTTTCACGAGGTGCTTCTTCACATGAACAGTTCAGATTTTGGATCCACATCACGTATAATGGGTTCTCAAAAAAATTCGTATGTAATACGTACGAACCAGTTCGCAGGTGAGCATTTTCCTATATATATATATATATATACACTTTTTGAAAACTCACCCTACATTATGTGAGTTCAAAATCTGAACATACATGCGGTGAAGCACTCTATGAAATTCCCAGGGCTCAACTTTTATTTTGATCCAAAACTTTAGTAGGTCATGAAAAAAAGAAAATAGTTTCTTCCCCTGATTTGCATCTCTCTTTGCTATGGCCCACCGAAGTTTTATATCCAGGTGAACATTGGTTCATGGGATGATGCATCGACCGTTCGGATTAGACACCCATGAGACGTGTGCAAAAGTGCGTACGTGTGCAAGTGAGCATGCGTTTTTGAGTGTGTGTGTGTGTGTGGGGTCCATACTTCGTTATCCTATGACAGTGGGCCCCATTGTGGTTGGAACATGGTGCGAAATTAGCCCCAGTATGATGGTTTTAGCTGAATTTGGAGGACCCATGATTTCCTTTGGACCGTCCATTTTATGGGAACCAATTGGATGGCTAGGATGATCTGATCTGCATGGTTTTGTTCGATGTGCATGTATGCCACGTGTACGGTCCAAATTCAGGAAAGGATGCACGGCTTACGAGGTCGTCTAGTGGCCCGAGAGATTTACATAAACGAAGGGTGATCTACGTGTACTCTGGTGCATGAACCCAGTGCAAACGTATAGGCGCACGTGCACTGAATCGTACATACGGTTCATCTACACGGACATTACATTGAGTTAAGACCATGCGAAAAGGGGAAGAGCTGTCGGTGTGATCATTAGTGGTTGGACACTCCGCCATTTGTGGGGCCCACCATCCATGATTAGAACTGTTCATCTTGTGGACCCCACACCAGATGGTCCATGCTTTGAATTATTTGACGAATCTGAATATGGCTGGCAGGTGAACTGTTAAAACTAAATATAAAAAAATAAAAATAAAAGTAAAAAGATTGACGGTTCAAAATCTACCTGTAAAAGTCCTTTAATCGATGGATAGATTGATTGATAGAGAAACAGTTTCTAAATTGAACGGTTCGGATTACGAAGGTCATATTATCATATGCTGTTGTGGTACCCGAGGACTACACTTTAGGGTGGTCCTACAGACTACTAAAGAGCCTCCATGGAAAAATAAAAAAGAGGTGTTGGACGCGGGTTTCCTGCGAAAGACTTTGAAGGTGGGGCCTATCTTGATGTTTGGGATAAATCTACCCCGTCCATCTATTTTTTGAGATCATTATAGAACATACTACATAAAATCAGTAAAATCTAAACCTCAAGGGGGCCATACGAGAGGAAAAACTGGAGAAAGAGTTTCCTACCATTGAAACCTTCCTGGGCTCCAAATTGATGTTTATATGCCATCTAAACCGTTGATAAGGACATTACCACTGGGATGAATTGAAATCACAAAAAAGGTATCCTAAAACGAAGCTTTTGTGGCTGCGTGAATGTTTCAACGGTGGTCATCGAATCCCCACCGCTTCCTCTCTTATGGCCCACTTGGGTTATATTTTTCTGATTTTTTGTATCATATACTATAATAGTCTTAAAAAACAGATGGTCGGGGTGGATTTATCCCAAACATCATGGCAGGCCCCACCTAGCATCCCAGAGCAGGAACTTAGGTGCTGGGGTTGTTGGGCCCACAGAATAGAAGGTTCATAAGCAGTTGGATGCCCCACATGTGGCTGATCGTGGATACACGAAAGAGTCAAGTGGGCCCAATGATCACACGCACGAGGAATGATGCTCGGGTGCATCTCCCCACAAAGGAACATGATGGAGGAGATCTTGATGGGTTATGTGCATAGGTGGAATGATGTGTGGGGGATAGAAATTCCAGATGCTGAGTTGGGAGCACACGTGGAATGATGCCTGCGTGCGCATCGAGAGATATGGATAGAACCCCCCAGCATTGGTGGGCCACACCAGGATTGATTTGCCGGGGGGGAACATCAGGAGGTGTGCATGAATAATGTGTGGGGCCCACTTAGAGTCGATAGGCATAAGGGCACTAACTTATATGGGTTCAAAATACATGAACAAGCTTGTGGCACATGAGCAATGATACATGTGGGGCCCATCTATGGAATAAAAGATAGTGGCCTTCGGCATTCTACGTCACCCTATGCTATCTGCCTGCACGTGCCTAAATGACTACTGCTCACACGTGTAACATGTGTGAGAGCCCATTTGATAGACTTGTTGGATTAGATATATTAGGTAGATGGATAGTCATTGATCATCGGATTATAACCATGGGTGATAGATAAATCGACGTGGTACCATCACATGAAAAGAAATCAATCAATCATATTCATTAAATGATTTAAATGGTCTAAGATAGGTTAAATGAAGAGTCGATAACGAGTCAGATCAACATGACCGATTTCTCAACTCACCTCTACCAAAAATAGGTTTTGAGTTTAAAGTTTAGAACCATGGAGCTGATTAGGTCTAAAATTTGAACCCAAGAAACTATTTGGGTTCGGTATAAGACCTTTTAAAATAAAATCAGACTTAATTTAAAATTTTTAATGGGTCTGATTTTGGTCATACTAAAATAAGCCTAACGGTTAAATAAATGTGTCATTTGAGTTGGTTACCCAACCCCATTTGCAGCCTTTCGCATCCATGAGTTCATGTGGGTGCGCATGTGTGGCCGACGGGGGCGCCCACATGCTTACTAAATATCTATGTGCATGCGAGCGTGCATGCCAGTATGATCCGATGGCGGCTACCGGCACTCGTAGCATTCCCGACACTTAAATAAGTGTCGTCGGTAAAGAAATGGTCAAGTAGGGACAGCATGTCGACAGCCGATTCGGGGTCCACCTGATGTGGGCCTGATGTGTCAAGAAGTTGGGGCACATGGTGGATGACGTGCAACGGGGAATGGCAATGTGGGGCCCACCCAAGCAGCTACAAGTGATGAGTGGGCCCAGACAGGCTCAGGGGTGCATGATGGGTGTGTGGGGGAGCCTAAAGTGGGGTAGGAAAAGTGATGAGAGGGACCAAATTAGTGCTAGTGTTGTTGTAGTCACTTTCACCTCTGAAAGCTAACAGACAAAAGGGATAGATGTTAAAACTAGGATTAAGACTTCCTCATTGCAGTAATTATATGATCCTTCACTTGAGGACATCCTAGCATATTAGGATTAGTGGGACCCACATTTTCATGATCCAAACCGATGATCGGGTGCGGCCCGCCATGGATGGACCATTCCTTACAAATCCCATCAATACCATAATCCCAACCTTATCTTCTTTTGGTCTACAAATTGATGGTTTAAAAAAGATTGAATAGTCCATTCATGGTGGGCCATCACATGGACAATGGGACCCACTTGTGGAAAACCCAAAAGTGATGTAAATCCTCTTCCCATTGAGGGAAGCCAGGTCAAAAGAGAGATGCTTTAGAAGAGTATATGTATAGTTAAGGAGAACTGTGTATGGTTTGTGGGATTTTGTTTGCTACTTTTGATGTGGGATTGAATAGTTAGGAATTTGAGAACCATTGATTGTTTGATACTTTTAACTAAGATTTGATTCGATATAGGTAAGGGATTTGAAGAAGGTTGACTAATAGATAGAGACTTAGACTCCCATGTTTTTTTTTTCCACCACCATTTTGGAAAGGTGGTGGCTCTTCCACTGTATGCTTGGTAGGTTTGGACCACAATCTGGACCTTTCAAATCACGAGTACCAACGTTCCTGGGGCAGTCGAATTACTTGGGACTCGGATTCGGTAGTGATTGCGTAAGGTTGGTGCTGGAAAAGCATTTTGGGTCCCACCATGATGTATGTGTATTATCCATGCCGTCCATCTATTTTCCCAGTTCATTTTAGTGCTTGTGATAAAAAAACGAGATAGATATAAATCTCAGTTGGACCACACCATAGAAACAGTAGTCATCAACACCCACCATTAAAAACTTCCTAGGGCTCACTATAGTGTTTGTTTGCCATCCAACCTTTTGATTAGGCCACATAGACCTAGATGAAGGGTCTTGATCCAGAACTTTTGTGGCCCCAAGAAGTTTTTAATGATGGACATTCAATCACCACTGTTTCCTGTGGTGTGGTCCAACTGAGATTTGGGTCTGTCTCGTTTTTGTGCTCATGCCCTAAAATGAGCTGATAAAACAGATAGTCGGAGTGGATAAAACATATACATCATGATGGGGCCCATAGGAGGGATCTCTACTGGTTGCAGAGTCCAATTACTTGGGTCCAACGATCTGAACAGTTCTGATTTCCGCATCAATTAAAGCAATCGATTTGGTGGTTAGGATCTTGTTGGTGTGATTTTGGCTGTATGGGCTAAGGGGGTCCCACCATTTGGAAGTTTGAGATTGGATGAGGTGGGTGAAGGCTCTTCCACCATACACTTGGCACACTTGCACCACAATCCGGACCGTTCAAATCGCGAGTCTCATCGTTCCTGGTGCATTTCAATCACTTGGGTCTTCAGCATCTATCATAAAGCAATCGATTTGACGGTTAGGATTATGTTATTGGTATGATTTTAGGTGTATGGTGTAAGGGGGGTCCACCATTTGGAAGGTTGAGATGGGACGAAGTGGGTGATGGGTAAGAGGATAAGGGACAACCCACTATTAAAAGTGGTGGTGGAGTATTGGACTAGTGATTGTCCAAAGAAAGAAAGGAAGGTGATGTGGTGTTTGGGTGTATTTGTTTGGGTGTATGTGCTTGGGAGGGTATTAGGTGGTGCGTGTGGTGCATGCGCGCGCGTGCAGCTACCGAGGGTCATGATGGGCTGCCAGCCACCATAATATCAACATCCATCATGTCCATTTTGAATCATTCCCACCGTGCCCTTAAAAACTGCCATTTTGTTTCTAACACACAATTTCACATCATTACCTTTTCCTACCCCTTCTTTCTCTCTCTACAATCTTTCTTTTTTAGTATTTTTTATCTTCTTATCTTATCTTTTTTACCCACTTTTAATGGTTTAACTTAATTAGGTTTTAATGTAATTAAGTAAATTGCTCTCTCTCTCTCTCTCTCTCTATATATATATATATATATTCTTGGAATATTTTTACCTTTTCCTCTTCTGTTTTTTTCCTACTTTTAATGGTTTTGCTTAATTAGGTTTTAATGTAATTAAGTAAATTGCTCTCTCACGTGAGATTGAGGTCTGAGTCGTGTGGGCCCCACCGTGATGTTTGTTGAACATCTATCCCATCAGTCAGATGCACCATTCCATGGTGGGCCATGGGCTTAAAAATCAAGTCAATCTATGAATTGGATGGGCTAGACCATATGCAACAGTTGAAAGGGGTTATCCTCCTATTAAAACATTCATAACCATTAATTGGGCTCACAGGGATGTGGTTTACAAATTCAGCCCATTCATTATGTGTGTCTCACTTGGATGAGGGGTCAGACCATATTTCAGCAGCATCCAAAACTCACGTGGGCCCCACCAAGTGCTTTTATATGTTTTAGACATTTCTTCACATTGTTTTAGATGATATGGCCCACCTGAGTTCCATATACCGTTGATTTTTGAAATATCCCATAACCAATGGAGAACCCATCAAATGCATGGTGTCAATGTTCGGCATACATCACAATGGGGCCCACACAACTCGACTTCATGGGAATTTCCCGTGATGTCCACCTAATATATATATATATATATATATCCTTTTTTAATGGTTTTACCTTCTACCCTTATCTTTTTTACCTACTTTTAATGGTTTAGCTTAATTGAGTTTTAATGTAATTAAGTAAATTGCTCTCTCTCTCTCTCTCTCTACAATCTACCTATCTATCTTCTCTTCTTATCTTTTTACCCACTTTTAAGAGTTAGGCTTAATTGGGTTTTTAATGTAATTAAGTAAATTTCTGGTTCACTATATAAAATTTAATTAAATATTTTTATTATTAATCATGAGGAAAAATTAAAGTTGTACCTTGGGTTTATTTTGGATAAGTTCATGTATGAATGTTTACGTGAAGAGAGAACAGATTTTACACTGTATAACCATGTAAAGCAAATCTCTTGCAACAGTATCATAACAGTAGGATATTATCTCTCTTTATATAGTGGTGCATATCCACCCACCCAATATGGTGTATTGTTCCCTTTCAAATTCAGTGTTTCTACTGTTTAGCCGTTGGATGGTTTGGATGTTGGATGCACTTGAGATGTTCTTGTCTGCGCATTGGTTGAATTGTCACGTTAGCAATGTCCCCATAACTTTTAAATGAAACATGGAATGGACAACCCTTGATTTGGATTGCCCATTTTCTTTATACGTCTATTGCAAGTCATGACCCATCGGGTGATCCTAACCATCCAATTGATAAGATGAGAATTGTCCAGTTGAAATTGATCTTAAAACATCGATTCAATGGACCCATCATGGATTGTCTATGATTTTAAGCACTATTCTTAGATGATGTTAACCATTCAATCTATGGTTCATAAGAGACCAAGATTAGCAAAAGGACCAACATTTGAAGGGTCATTTGATTATCATGGTTTTTTCCATGGCCTAAAAATTGTAGCACGAGAAAATTGGACGGTCCGGATTATTGATTTTGAGCATATGCCATTGATATTGTGGGCCCCACCGTAATGCCAAATTAAATAAAAACTACCATATTATAAGATCATTAGTGTTAAATGGTTTACCTTTTCAGTTGAATGTGAACAGTGGTTGTATTTTATTTCATAGACATTTATCTAGGGTTGCCGGTTGATGGGTTTTGATTTTCCCATCTAGAATTATTTTCTTAGCACATGAGCAATCTATGATGGAACCCATCATATCAATGGTACGGATATGACCTCATCCCCTGCTTGCTTATACTGAAAACCCCATCTTGTAGATTTTATCCAACCGTTGTATTATACATTTAAATGATCAAGCCCTATAAAACGTTTTAAATTTTAACCTAAAGTGTATTTTGACACACCCACACCAAAGTAGCCTTTTCTTTCTTTTCTCGTAACATTTCCTATTACAAGGGCATCAACATTTCACTCGATATTGATGTGCAAGTGCAATGTATCCATCATGTTCTCTAAATGTATTGTTATGCATGATTTATTTAGCAAGAGTTTATTAAAATATTAAAATTTAGTTGAAAAACTTGCATTTCTAATGATCATGTTTAGTCTTTTAATATAGCATGTGCATGGAGAAATGGAAACAGAGCATTGTATCGTCTTTTTGCTTAAAATAATTCTTGAATGCACTAGGAGAGAATCTCTAAAAATAAGAAATAAAATTGATATTATTTAATGAAAAGTATTATTTATAATCGACTTGATGGGCTTATACAGCAAAATAAAAACTTTCAAAAAATATTAAAACTTTTGGATCGCAAGTAAATTCAGTAAATCCTAAAAAATAATGAATATGCCATTTATTAAAATAGCGTGTTTTGATTTCAGACTCAAATTTGACTTCTAAAACCATTGAGCGGTTTGTATTGAGCTTTAATTTGGACACTCAGTTACATGTGTGGTAAATCGATCGTGTGAGTGCATGTATGTGTCGAGAGTGCTCAAGTAGTATGTGACTTGAATTGAACCGAACGACTTGTGACCCAAGGTGTCAAGATAGACTGATTAAGACTAGATTTGAAAAGATCAATTAACATTGGATTTGAGAAGATCAATTATCTACTGAGTCACCAATTGACAATGAATTGGGTAGTTTGCCGAGGGTAAATGAGTTCCTTTTACCATGGGATTTTTTTATTACCATGGCCATAGCTTATGGCATTTATCAACAAAGTAAACATTTAAAGAAAAGTTGAAGAGAGAGAGAGAGAGGGAGGTGAGGTGTCAATTTTATTATCTTCAATAAGAATGCAGTACAATCAGCAAATAAGTAAATAAAACAGAGAAAATTTTTTATTATCTTGAATAAGAATGCAGTACAAACAGCAAATAAGTAAATAAAACAGAGAAAATTAATGATGGCAGTTTGAATAGGCAAAGCGGCTATAGACGCTTGACGATAGTCTAAACCTAAATGGTTGAGAGATGATTACTGTTTGGCCAACAGGTTGTGGCTTGGGAAAATCACTGAGTAGGGACTTGGGTATATGGGAACCAATGACAGAGTCGTGAATGAAAAGCTAACACTAATTCCAATTTGCTGCAACAATATAGCGGACAGAAGTGGAGAGACTAAACTAAAGTTATACTAATTAAACTAAACTTGCTATAACATTGTGATTGATATAAGTTGAGATATTAAACTAGGCTAAGTGAAGATATGTGTTTACCTGGTACAAAAATCTAAAATAGACAACATTAAGTTGAGTAAGAGATTTTGTGTACATGGATTGGTAAGTTTCCAAAGCTCTTTGTTATAGAGTTGTATAGATGATTCCTTTAATTTATTTATTTTTTTGTTTTTTAAATTGATGGCCAATTGTTTATCAGCCTTAGCCTATTACACTTCTCATTCAAGGTGAGGCCAACTAACCAATACATTTATGCTTTTACTTCCTAATGGCTCTCTCTTTAGTGGTACACTCACAAACTTTGTATGTATGTGGCCAATAATCCATAGACATGTGTCACTATGTATCACACCACCTTAGTGTTATATATGTTATGTTAAACATGCTCTTTTGCATATGCGTAGCTTTTACCTTTTGACCACGTATAGCTGAGAGAATAATGGAAGCGGATTGTGTACTGAGTAACTTCGTATGTTAAGTGTACTAAATAAAATCTATGGGGTCCATCGTGATTTATGTATTTTATCCACTCCATCTATCCATTTGGCCATATAATCTTATGGCTTGAGCCCAAAAATGAAGTATACCCAAAGTTTTGAATCAAGCTAATATTTGTTTTTTTCCTTCATCCATGTTTGTGTGATCTTATCAACGTATTGGACAACAAATAAACATCATTGGGTTACGATGGTGGAAATCATTATTCCCACTATTTACTATGGTGTGGTTCACTCAAGCTTTGTGTATGATTCGATTTTGGGTTTAACACCTAAAATGAGCCGGTAAAATGGATGGAAGGTGTGGATAACCACATATATTAACAGTGGGCCTAACAGAATTTACTCAGTATGATAAAGGTGTATTAAGTGATTCAGTACTGAATTAGATTTCGAGAATAAATGCCTTTCAGTCTACCCATGTGTCCGGAGCTGATTCAGTACTGAATTAGATATTGAGAATAAATGCCTTTCGGTCTACCCATGTGTCTGGAGCTATTGAATTCTTGACATGAGACACATCTCTATCATAGGTAGGGGTGTACACGAGCCAATCCGAGTCGAATTGGGCTCAACCCGGCCCCGCCTGGTCACCAGCCACACCCAGCCCAAACCTGGCTCGGCCCGGCCCGATCACCGGGCCAACATGTCCAGTCCAAACTCAGCCCGATCAACAATCAGGTGAGTTCGAGCTAAATTCGGACCAATTTCAGGTTTGCTCCATCTACAAAGGGATGAACAGCATTCTCACTTCTCTGTATCAAATTATTAGGATATATATATAAACGGCCGAGTCGAGTTTCGGACCGAGTCAGGCCGAACTTGGACATGTTTTGAACTCGGCCCGAACTCAATTTCGGGCTGAAGAAAATGGCTCGTCCCGTACTGAAATCAGTTTTGGGTCGGGCCAAGTCGAGCGAGTTAACCGGGCTAGCCCACTTCGTGTATGGCCCTAATCACAAGTGTCCTTTTTTATTCTTGTGATCTCTCTTTGCATTATACAGGTAATTTTTAATAATTTAAATAATTTGTGAGGACATAAGGCTTGTCGATAACTTTCCAATGGCACGATAAACATATGAACCTAATAACATATTCCAAAGTATGTGAACCTAAGAAAAACAAATTCCAAAGTTATGGCTATTGAAAGCTATGAATGATATTTAAGTCATTGTTATACTAGATTAGAACTCTTCTTACTTGATTTATTTTCTTTTGATCCTCCCAATTGTCAGCTTAAATTTATAAAAATAAAATAAAAATAAAAAATAAAAAATAAAAACTTTTTTTAAGAAAATGATGTTCACCAAGACTGCTATCCCCACCAATGAAAGAAAAGAATAATACAATCTTAATGTCGGATAGGGGCTGTGGGGCTTACTTATTGGGCAACCAGTAGTGGGTGAGAACCACAACTTTCCCCTCGTCACTTGAATTTCCAAAGATTAGTTAGACAAGAAATCTCCTCTCCTACTAACTCTCTAACATCTTCTTAATCTCCTCACCCCTCTATTAATTTTCCATCTTTTTCCCAAAGGCAAAAAAGAAAAAAGAAAAAAGTGATGGGAATTTATAGTGGGCTCTGTAGCCCTTTACACATGACCTAGACCATTGATCATGGTCTGGTGGGCCAATCAAACTGTTGGTTAAAGGGGTGAACACATCTCTTTCATCTCTAGTAGATAATTAGATGCACCAGTGGAGAAGTACAAATATTCAGTCCTTGACCACTGACCATGCAGACCATTGGATTCGAGCCACTCATGCAAAATCAGGTTGTCCACGCATAAATATACGGCTCATACTAAAAGAAAATGGAACGGACGCTTATATAAATTGCTGGTTATCCATTTTCAGTCCCTAAAAAAAATCCCAACATAAAATAGGAATATCTATTACATAATCACGGCTAACAAAAATGAAATGAAATTATTGTTAAGTGGCCACCCAAGCAGACACTTCGGGATGCTCGCCTGTGATCTAGACCGTTCATTGAATAGCACCCACCATGGAAGGTCTACGTGGCTAAACATCCGTCATTACAGATTATCATCATCGGTCGGTATATGTGTGTTGAGATATGGACCGCTATCTCCTACTCACCTCTGTTTGGTTGCTGAGGATCTTTTATCAGCCGATTTTTTTTTTTTTTTTTGGGCATGTGGTCCATCTCTTCCAAATGAACGGCCTAGATCATTGGTTGGTGGGGTAGAAGGGGTGAGCCTCTACTGTAATTCTCATACATGAAACAGTCTTTTTTGGTCCACCCAACAATGGTACAGGTAGGCCCTGCTTTCAGTAAGCTATTGATCTTGTGGGCTCCATCAAGTGAAGGATCATTCCCAATATCTACCCTTGGATGATCATAGCCGTTCAATTGGCGGTTTAGAAATAAAGCCAAAGGTCCTCAATCAGCACTCTCTAATTGGACGGTTAGGATCATCAGATGGGGAAGATTTTTGGGTTCCTCTCATCAATCGTGGGCCCACCATATGATGATTTTACTAGGTCAAACATTTTACATTGTATGAAAGAAGATACTATTACAGGAAGCCTCTATTTTCGGAAGCGGATTGGCAGCTATATAGCTGATGTATTGACGTCAGCAAGTTCTGTGGGTCTGGTCATGAGGTATGTGTTATATCCAAACCTTCCATCCATTTTTTGAGATCTTATTAAGGCTTGTGAGAAAAATAAGACAGATATGACTATCAAGTGGACCACACTGAAAAAAGAATAGGGGGATTGGACGTCTACCATTGAAACCCTTTTAGGGGCCAGGGAAGTTTTGGATCAATATTAAAATTTTCTTCATCCATGTCTTTTTGACCTTCTTAACAGATTGGATGGAAAATAAACCTTATGATGGGCCCTACAAATTTTTTTAACGTTGAAAATCATTATCTATTCTGATAAATACTCCCATCATTGCCATTTTTAACCACACAAGTGGACCATGCACTGGTGCATGTGGGGCCCATCTGTTGGGTCTAATAATAAGTTGGGCCAGTCCTAATATCTTCCCAATCACACCACCCGAACCATCCAATCAGTGCACTGCAAATACATCAATTTCAGCCAATGGTTCAGCTTGAAATGGACCAGTCAGACTCTCTGGATCATCTTATCACAAAGATATTTTCAATAATCACCATACACGAAGTGTCCCATCATCTGAACGGTTTGGATCTCCAAAAAAAGGGGGCCTGACGTGAAGCATTCTGTATACTTCATCTTCAAATAAAGGGAGTGGCTAAAAATTCAAAAGAAATGATGAAAATGCCATAAATCAGATAAAGAAAAACAAAAACATACAAAATAAAATGATGGCTGTAACTCTGAAGTTTTGTACGGACGTCCCTGATTTATGGAAATCGCCACGCCCTATTGCCCTAAGATCTAGGGTTATTTAAGTCATTATCCTAACGACCTTGGATATTTTAGTAATTTTACCCTTCCAATCGTCATCACAGAAAACATTTCCAAAGGTATCTGTTTGGAAGCAGATTGGCTGGTGTACCACACACCAGCTATATAGCTGGTGTAATACGTGTCGTGCGAAGACGTATCTAGACGCTACTCGAGCTCCGAGTTGTACGAACGGTTCAAAGGAGATCAAAGTTACATGGGCCCCAAGATGATGTATTTATCATATCCACACTGTTCATTCATTTTTCGAGAACATTTTAGAGGATTAGACAAAAAATAAATCATATTCAATTCTCAAATGGACCACACCAAAAAGGGCAGCGAGGATAATGATTTTTACCGTTAAAAAATTTGTAGGGACCATCATAACGTTTATTTTCCATCCAATCTGTTAATAAGGTAATAAATACATGGATGAAGAGTAAAAATAAATTTCATATTGATCCGAAACTTCTGTGACTCCCAAAAGGGTTTCAATGGTAGACGTTCAATCCTCCACTGCTTTTTGCAGTGTGGTGCAATTGATCTTTAGATCTGTCATATTTTTCAGATCAAGCCTTAAGACGAGCTAGCCAAATGGATGGACGGCTTGGATATAAAATATACCTCACGATGGGACCACAGAACTTGCTGACGTCAATACACATCTATATAGCTGGTGCGTGGTACACCAGCCAATCCGCTTCCTATCGGTTTTGACCGTGCAACACTCCTCATGAGGACAGGCCCTCTACGGCTATTGTAGAAGATCTAAGGTCCAACTCGTTTGGACCATGATGTATGGTCCACGCAGTGAATAGATTCTAAGATATCATTTGGGTGTGAAATCCAACCCTTCCAATAGGTTGTGCCTGTTTGGAGGACGGTATTTTATACAAATCAGACCTATCAACTCATCAGGTAGGTCACACTATAGAAATTAATTTATTTCCATTGAAAATAACAAAAAGTAAATGCAGTCTAGTTGATGATGGATGTGGCTGATTTTAGTCAAAGGAAAGCCTCATGATGTGTACAACCTATTAGACCTGTTGGATGTTGAGGAACATGAATATGTTGGATTATTTGCTCGGTGGACAGTTAATGATGGTCCAACTGGTTGGACTTAGACCTTCTAGGAATGAATGGACTCGGATTGCGTCCTACCCCCACCTGGACAGTAATCCGTCCGGGCAGGGCTCTGTGGGGCCCACCGTGATGTAAGTGTTTTATCCACGCCGTTAATCGCTTTTATCATATCATTTTAATATATGATATTAAAAAAAAAGTAGGTCCACTGCTCCAGTGGACCACACCAAAGGAAGCTGCAGTGATAATGACAACCACCGTTGAAACGTTTCTAAGGGCTAACGTGATGTTTTTTTACCATCCAACCTATTCATAAGGTCATGTAGACGTGGATGAAGTGAAAAAACAAATATTAGATTGATCCGAAACTTCTCTAGCTCCCGAGAATTTTTTAATGGTGGACGTTCAATCCCCACCTTGTGGTCGACTTAAGCCCTCTACCTGCCTAATTTTTTAACTTATAACTTAAAATGATCTGATAAAAACGATGAACGGCGTGTATAAAACACTTACATCACGGTGGGTGGTAGGACGCAATCCGCGTCCGGAATGAAATGTCTTGATTTTGGAATTGCATTCATCCTGCTGTGGTGAATGTTATGAGTGGATTGGATGGCATATGCAAAACACTGTGGACCCTGCAAAGAATCTAGAAGGCCATGTGGTGTGATTCACCTGTGGTCTGGATTCGCCTGATTTTTGGTATATGGTGTGCACCTCAGGGCTGGACCTTATGGATGGAGTCGATGTAGGCCCCACACACAAAACATTGTGAAATAAGCTTTGTATTTTGGCTATTTGGCTTGATGACCACTTCTTATTATGGTTGGGTTCATATAAAAATTTTAAATAAAATTAGCCATTTTTAGGCTTTCCATTTATAATTATTTAAAAACTTTAAAAAAAAAACAAAAACCAAATTGTGCTCTAAAAATAATCATCAATGATTTATTAAGGTTTGATTTTAAGGAATTGCATGTTGAGATTAGCCATCCATCATTATTTATTACTAATTAATGTAAGTAAACATATTATTAGATGTTGGGGCTTATGTATGAGTGAAAAAAAATTGATTTTGCACATTGTACACATATTTTTAACTCAAACAAGTGGGGCCCATGCTTCAGTGATCTCGAGGAATGTTATGTTTCATCCTACTATAGATGGTCCATGTCCTAAGGATCCCCTTGATGGACACGGTGGACAAGCAATAGGTTGGATTAGGGTTCAAACCTTCAGTATTCGTGCCTAGGCTATCCAGGTTTGGGTTGGGTCTAAGTCTAGTTCTTGAAGACCTAGACCCGGTTCTGAATGGCATACTTGATGTAGATTTGTAATTAGTTCTGAGTTAAATAAGAGCATTTACAAGATTGGGCCCACTTGATGAATGGCTTTAGATAACACACATGTGCCACTTTGATACATGTGTAGTGTGAAAGTGGCCTCCTTTACATGCCTATGGCATAGGACACCTTATCATATTAATAGAATAAACAATATTTGCTTCCAAACCTTTTTAATGACACTTGGGTTGTCCAATCATCAATCAGGATGGCTCATTCTTTCATACAACTAGCAATAAGCTATGGTGCAAAAATCATGGCTATTCATTTGATTGATAGCATGGGAAAATGAATGGTCAAGATTGAGTGGATAAAAAAGTCAAATCAGCATCTTGAACCATTTATATGATAAATCCAGCTTTGTAGTGCTTTGGAATTTATGGCTCTTAAAAACAAATGGTAGTAACAAATTAGTTTCATTTAAAAGGTTAAGAGTCATTGAAATTAGCATGATTCTTGCTCCATGTCTTGTTCCCCAGTAACACAATTGAATGAGCTGTCCCGATTAATGATTAGACGTCCAATATGTCATTAGAAGGGACTGGGGATGTTATTAATATCCCATATGTCATTTAATGTTTTAAACAACACATGGAGTGATCTATTGTCTATCCGAACCATTCATTCATTTATACAACTATAAGGAGTATATGATGCAAGAACTCTTTGAACGGGTTAAGTTGGTCCTAACCTTTTGAAAGAGGCCACTTTATTACAACCACTATTTTTAAATTACATGAGTAGAATTATCAAATTGAAATGCAACTTTACAATCATAAGAAATACAAAGTGAGATTTATCTGCCAAATATTTCAAGATGATGATTGGACTTATTTTGTTTCTCCGATCAATCTTGATCATCCATGTTCTTGTTATTGATGGGAAGCTTAAAATTACCCATCTCCTAGTGTTATGGATGAATGAGCGATTTGGATTGACAATACATCACCTTATGCAATTAAAAAGGTTCGAGGACATTCAAAGTCACAAACACATGTCATACATGTTTATGAGAAATGCTCACATATATTAAGTTGGTGGGTGGGGCCCATTCGAGGTGTTTGTATCACATCTTGCCCATCAAGAAAGGTTGTCCCAACATAAAAATTGCATGTCCCAATAATAAGGTCGATCCAACCATTAGATGCATCCTATGTGAATGTGAAAATTTTGGGTGGTTGTCCATGTTTTTCTATGGGGTGCTTTCTCATATGGCCGGCTCCACTGACTTTTGAGTTATCTCATTTTCATGGTGGGGATAAACTTTTTGGACGGGTGAGATGTCATACAAACAACATGGTGAGCCCCACACACTCACTAGTTGTGCATGAGCATTATTTTTTCCATGAGAGAGAGAGGTGGTCCTGTACTGTTGGAGCACTACAAATTTATAGTGCTTCTAGTTGAATTGGGATCCATAAAGAGTCCCATCAATTGATTTAGACTGTCCATTAGGTCTAATACACATTTTATAAGCTACCATGCAAATATCACATCGATATGATGATATTACTAATCAATGGCTTCCAATCTAAATGGTCAAGATCATTTGTATAAAAATAGGTGGAACCAACAATCCAATCCATCTATTTGATGGTTCTCATCATGGATTGCTTATTATTCTAAATAACAACTATTAGGAAATCGTAACATCCCATCCATAGGTTGTAAAAAGAATAGTTACAATTAATAAAGCCAAATCTACAATGATTTTGACCATCCGATCACTCTTATCTTTTAAGGGTAACCTTTCGAATTTTTTCTATGCTTAATGAATGGTTTAGATCGATCCATTGGACTGTCCAAGTTGCCAAATGCAACTAAGAGTGTTGCAACTTATAGCCCTTTGAGAGCATTGGAGCCTCTATGTTTGTGTTTGTGCGTGTGTGTATGTATATATGTATATAATATCATTATTGAAACTGGTTGATGGACCTTACCTGAACCCGATTTGACCCGAATCTAACCAGGTCCTAAAACCAGGTCCTAAAAGCTGAGATCCGAACCGAACTCGATTACTCGACAGGTCAAAAAATTGGACCCGACTCTGTTAAAATCCGATCAGATCCGAAAGACCATCGCAATGGTTCATATTCAACTAAAATTATCCAAAGATTGATAGGTAGGATATTCAAATCCATAGATCTTACACCCCATTTTCCATCCATGGTGGGACACAACAAACTGATGGTCTGGATTGCCGAATCATGGGCTCCACTTGTCAGAATTGAAACCTGGGTATGCTACTTTCTCTATTTTATGTATAGAAATTTTAATTTCTACATTTAAATTTTATTTCATAAGAAAACGTAATAATAATATAAGTACACAAAAAATGTAATAATAATGTTACAATTTTTTACATTTAACAATGGTTAATTTCGTCCATACGCCATCCATCGATCATTTCTATTACGGTTGGATGGTGGTGATAGGTGGGCCCATTACTTATTTTGGGTGCCAACCAACTTGTGTGGGGCCCAGATCTCCCTATCATGTGGTGGTCCTCATCCGTCTCCTTCTCCAACAAAGATATATATACATGATTATTTCTGTTAGGGGAATGATTCAGTGCAGTCGTGTCCACCAAAACTTCTATACATCCCACCTTCCACTGTACGTGTGGCAGCTAGAAACCGTTGATCAGGAGTTCATCTACTCGCCTACTGCTTATGGCCCCATTGATCACATATTTTAGCCATTCAATTGGTGGTCTTCAAATGGACGGTTGAAAACACAAGTGACAAGGAATTGACGGTCAGCAGAGAAAATTGGGGAAATCAATGGTTCAAATATGGGTTATGTTCCATGTGGACGGTCCAGATCGACCATCCACCTTCCATGTTTGCAGGGGAATGTGGGTTGTACTCAATTTCTGTGCTCTACCATAGTTCCCTTATATAGTTAGTATTTGAACCAAGAGAACAAGCACTATCAATTAACAAGCAAAGATGTAGTACACCTCTCATGCATCATGATGCCGTGCAACGCCCATCTCATAGCACGCAGCACACACGTGGGTCCTACTTGATGTTCTGGACTGTCGACCGAGTGGGCCCTGTACATGAAAAGAAAGCAATGATCACAGGGCAAAAAGTCCATTAGCAGACCGTTTGAAGAAAGTGGGCCATGGGCAATCCAATGTGGGACCTAAGCTATTTGGACCATTTCAGTGATTGGACAGTCTAGCTGTCTAGTTTGGAACATCCAAATTTACGGTAGAAATTTATAGTTACAGACTTACAGTAGAGCTTGTAAAAGCATAATAAAGTAGACCATCAATACATTTATACCACCATAAAATTATATTTAAAACTTCTAAATTATATTTAAGGTCCATCGTTACATCTACTCCGTCCATCAGGTGCATATAATAATTTTCACCTTTAAAACGAAAAATCAGACCCATCCATAGCTTTGGTGGGCCAAATCATTGGAGAAAATACAAAATAGCACTTGAAAGTGTTAAGTTCAGGTATTGTGGTCTGCCTGAGTTTTGGAACAGGCTAGCTTTTGGTGTTTCCTTTCTCATAGGGAGGCACACTTGATGCCCAACATTAGATGGAACATAAAGATTACATTGTGGTGGGCCCCACAAAGAAAGCCTATGGTCAATGTCCTCTCCTCATTGTTCAGTGTGATGTGGCCCACCTAAGTTGTTGATAGTCAATAGTGAGAGGTGAACCTGATGGATGGACCGGATGTCACCCACAATATAGTGGGCCTCATAGGACTTTGTGTAAAAAAAAAAAAAAAAACTAACGGTTACGATTTCCAACAGCCAGAATACATGCCTTAAATCAAAAGAATGGGAGAAAATTAGAAAAACTAGAAAAAGAAAAGGTGTCCGCGTCCGTCCTGTGAATAATTCTTTCACCCTAATGAGACACATCAAATGAATGGGTTGGGTTGGGAATGAAATCGATAATAGACCTTATATAAAAGTAATGGTGGGCATCCCATCTTTTGTATGGTGTTAGCCCACTTAAGTGTCGGATGGATCATCATGATTTTTGAGTTCCATGGTGAACATTAGTTAGAGTATCTACTTAGACTGGTTGGATCTTATTAAAGTTAAACCCATGTGGCTCTCGATTGACAAAAGTAACCTCTTGGGAGTTGACTAGTGTGGTCTTTGTTCGACTAATATGATTTTAGGAATGTGACTTAGAAATAATGTTGATAATGTGGGAAGTTGAAAATCTAGGTTTTTCCCTTTCTCCACTCATATTTATAATAAAATACTTTAGTAGTTCAAAAGATTACACATTGTTATGGGGCACATGCACACTACTTACTCTAACAATCTCTTTTGAACCTGAGCATAAAGGTCACATATGTTTAGCCTGAATATAATATTGGATAAACGTATCCCAACAACTGCTTTAGTAAAGAGGAAAGAGAAGCGAATCATAGCAATTCTAGCAATTTTAATATTATATACGGTATTGATATAACATGTATTGATGAAATTACACCCAAGTGTATTTAACGAGGAAAAGTACTTTACATATTAGACGTGGAACCTAAGAAGCGTATTGTGTATAGTTGTAAAACCGTTTAACTTTTGATTACTATGATAATAATAATCATTACTTATTTACTATATATCACAATATTTTACCGCGGAACTTGCTAAAACAAGGCTCTAAGCGCTATTCAACCTGACCCATTGATAACTTATAAATAGGTCATGTTTACATCCCTTTAGTCTAAAGCAAACTCAACATATTCTTACTTAATAAGCAATTCAGCTCCAATGGTAAAATCAAGCAAATTCATTATATGGGTTAGATACTACATCAAAGTTGGGAGCAATTTTATAAAAGTATGTACATGGTATGTGTGATACCTTAAAAAACATTCCATTATTTAAAAATTTTGAAAAGAAAAATACAAATAGATATTTTTACTTAGTCAAGGAAATAAATATAATAATAATTAATATTATTTATGATTGTTCATCTATAATTCTTATTCAAATAAGCTTATTCTATAAGTGCTACGTGTAGGGCCCCTTTGGGGTGTGTGAATGATATCTAACTTGTCTAACATGGTCACCTCACTGTGAAAGTTGGATGCCCGTAAAATCAGGCCAATCCAACCATCACGTGGGCTAGCATGTGAAGTTGGAGGTTTTTGTATTGTCAGCCACCATTTTATATGGTAGGCTTCATTATGTTGTTTGTACACCATTTGGTAATAATGGGATGCCCTAAAAATTAAGCTTACATAATCGTTAGATGAGCCACAACATAGAAAATAATAGGCAACTGTCCTAAAACTTTTAAATTCTATTATGAGCAATATGATGGTTTGATTGGTCTAATTTTTTGGGTGCTTAACTTTAATGATAATGTATTGTATTAGAAAAGTTGGATGCCATAAATATGACCTAGTGTGCTCAAATGCACAACACTTGTAGAATAAGCTTATTTTATGAGTATTGTTAGAGAAATTGTATTTGTGTTGTTGTTATGAAAATCATTATGTAACCTCATGAGCGGCTTAATAAGGCAAGAGACTCAACCTAAAAGATCTTAATAATTATAGGGAATACATCGTGAAAACTTTTATTATTATAACTTCATTGAACTATAGATAGATATATACAATAAAGGATACATGCACACACACACACGCAAGAATGAATACAGTTATACAGTTATAGATATATTTGAACATATCTATTCTATCACATACCTTAAATTTAAGGTGCTTGATAACTTGAATTCAAAAGGCATGAACAAATCTATTCATATAAAAATAAAAATAAAAAAAACAAAAAAACAAAAAAAAAAAAAAAAACTTCCACAGCAACAAAATTTGAGTAGCAAAGGATAGCATATATAAACAAAAGGACAATTGTCATCTTCTATCAGTTGATAATTGTTAAATATATAATGAAAGAATTTTATCTTTAAAAAAATATATAAATAATATTATTGAGTTTGTGTTTCCAACACACTTGACATGCTTATACAAGCAAAGACACCTATGATTTCTAATTATACTCAAATTAGAAAAAATTCTTCATGTACTAAAACTTACTAAAATAATAAAAGATGACTAAATTAAACTCTTAAACAACTCTTTGATAACTTAAATGAAGATTTTAAATGAGAATTAAACTCTTAAAACTTAAAAACAATAAAATTATAACTCCTAAGAAATATTAAATTGTGACTTTGGATTCAAATTTAACCCTTAAAACGTTTGAATTCATATTCTTTAGTAAGTTTATTAATTATTATTATTATTATTTGTTATTAATACAATCAGTCAAATCAATAATATAAAAGGCATACATTTTTACCCCTCGTATCTTACATTATCAACCCTTACAACTCTCAGTGAAATATTGTTTGCATTTATCATTTTGTAAAATTGTCAACATGGCATTTTCTAATATGTTCTGTTTAGAAAGTCATGATTTCATTCGTTGTGCTGCATATATGAACATGAATAGTAAAAGAATGACAACAACTTCAATTCTAACCATTTTATCTTTTCTTCTCTCCATTAGTATTATTAATAAGATCTCATAGATGAAGATGGATTTAGAGATAAAGTATAAGTGATTAACAAACAAATGAATGATGTGACAGAGTTACGACAATGAGTCGTTTGACATTATAGATTTGGATTATCACTTAAGAATCCAAACTTGAATTTTCAATCTTATGAAATCTTTTTAAAAAAATTACATTTGGTAATGTAGATTTGAGGCATTAAAGAGAGGAGGAAAAGATAATTAACATTTGGAGATAATTAAAAGTTTATGATTTTACAATCCTATCATTTTCTCTAAAATTTAAAAGATGTCATTTTAAAAATTTTAATCCAAGTTAGATTTGAAATTTAAGATTTTTCAAATTCCAAATATGATTTGGATTGAAAATCTTTTATTCTAATTCCCATAGTAATGATCCTATCTTTTTATATCTAGCTTTAATGAAAGAGAGGTTAGGGAGGAACGAAGAGATGTTGGGTTCAAGGATCAACATTCATATGGCCTATATGGAATAATTTGAGTTCAAGTTAGTGGAATGTAAATTAATGAACTATATAAATCAAATAATCATATCAAAGCTCTCATACTATAATAACTATAGGAACTATATTGTAAAAACTTGTATTATTACAATTTCATTGAACTACTGAGAAATATTTATAAGGAGAAATACAAATGAAATATGTGTATACAGTTAAAGGTATAGTTGTACATATATATACTAATACATTCTAAATTAGATGAATGAAAATGCACTTAAGCTTTATACATGCAATGCCTCTTATTAGGTGATGCAAACCACGGATCAAGTGGTCCTAACATGGCTTTAAATGCCCCAAACTCTCTTTGATTAGAACACCCATATATAAAGAGTAAAAAGAAAAATAAAGTAATAGTCCATATTAATAAAAGTAAGAAAAATATTGAAGGCTCATAATATTTTGATTTGTAAGATTTTCTAGCAACTCTCATAAATGGTAGAGTTCATCAAATTGTTAGTTTAGATAATCGAAGTGGGCTTCGATTCATTTCTTATCAGGATTAAAAATAATATAATGAGATCCTCTTACCTTGTTCGGGTATAAATTCATATATGTGGAACTTACGTGGGCCCACCTATGATCGTGATAATTGTTGGATATAGAAGGTCATGCGAAATAGATGACTAAAATATCCAACCGTTCATTTCCAACACCTTAATCCGATGGCTTCGATAATCTAATTTGGCTATCTGTAATTGTAGGTATGACATCTTCTTTTGTAATCCACATAAGTATTTACACGTTGATCAAGTGATTGTAAGAAAAAAAGTGTAAAAATAAAAGTGATGGAAAAAAAAAAGGTTGGTTCCTCTATAATGATTATAGAATAAGCCTAGGATATAGGTGTTTTTTCCTTAGCTCGAGATGTGGACTATTAAATGGCACAAACCATTAATTAGTGTGTTTGATTAATGGTGGGCCAGCTACATAACCAGTGTACAATTCATGCTAAGGTTGAGTGAGGCCAATCAGGAGCTGCAATGAGAGAGATGAGAGAGAAGGAAATGAATGAATAAAGAGAGAAGAGAGATTGGAGAGAGATGAGGAGAGTTGTTTACAACACGTGAGATGAGTTGCTTAGTGTAGAAACCCTAGCAACATCTCTATACTTTTATTGCTTAAAAGTTTATACAAAACATGTGGGTATTATTAGGCTCCTAATTATGGGCTAGGCCCACTAGCCTAGCTTATTTAACTCCATTCTAATACTTATTTAAGTCAATTCTAAACATATTCAACTAAGTCCAAATACGACTTTCAACACGGCCTCTAAAGTTGAAGCATGTTATAATAATGATATCCATCTTGTAACAATAGTTGATATAATCAAATCTAAATTAATAAAGAAATACTTTAACATCCCTCCTCAAATTTAAGGTACTCTGGAAAGAGGATCTTGAGTTTGGAGAAGCCCATGAAATATTTATTTAAAATCAAGAAATATAAGGGAACACGACGGCGAAGATAATTAGCACAGGATAGATAAGAGGTGATTGAGCTGATGAGTAGTGGAGGTAATGAGATCATAAATACCCTTAGGTGAGTAGATACTTCCGCAACTTTTACAATGTGAGCCATCAGACCAACTATTTTATATAAATGAGATTAGACCAACTATCTAATATCAAACGTGTCTGAGTCAGCTACTTGGAGTAAATAAGGCTGGGACAATGTCCAAACATGAGTCCAAACCGGCTATTTGATACATAAATGAGTCTGAGCCAAGTACCCGATACAAATATGAGTTATATCATGGTAAAAGAAAACCTAATATGAAGAAACTACGTTAACGAAGCAGGTGGTGAAGGAGAGGCTAGTCCTCAGTACACAATGATAGGCGAATCACTCAACAAAATAAGTCAAAATAATAATTGCCTAATATGTACTATCTAACAACAATAATAATGGCCCGATAATAAGCCTAACTTTATAATTACCAACAAGTTCACAATAACTTGAGCCCACACTTGAGATCCAAGCCCATAATGAATGAATTTGAGCTAATCAACAACTTGGCCCAAATAGGTCGGCTCACATTGGAGAAAATATTGAGAAATGATAATAAGCCCACAATGAATTGGGCCTCAACAATTGATGAGTCCAAGAATGTAACTAGGCTAATGATGTGGGCCCAATAATAGCGACATCTCAACAAGTGAACCCTACAAATAGTCTAATAAAAAATAGTATGGCTCAACCCAGAATAGACGACCACTTGAGATGGCCTAACCGCCTAATCTCCAAAACTTAAATGGCCTAATTGGCTAATGTTATTAATCATAATTTAGTAAGAATGAAAAGAATAAAAGGTGACTGGTAACAATAATATGAGGTCCATTAGAAGTAACGATATCTGATAAATAGTGTTATACAAACAACAATCGTGATATGGTTGACTAGTCAAATGTGTGGACGATTCTTTCCTTGGCATAGGGTGTGGGCTCATTCTTCTGAATATGATTTTTTTCTTGTATTTCTTTTTTCTCTTTTATGTAATGCCTGTAATTTTTTAAAAATAAAATAAAATTCTAAAATTTTAAATTAAATTTTGAGTGAGAGAGATCCGCGATATCATCTTATTTCTCCTTATCCAAACTCTTCCTCATATCTCGTTGTAACATCTCAGAAAAATCCGTATAAAAACCTAAGTACCACCTCAGGCATAAATCCCCGAGGACCGTATTTTGCAGAAATTTAGGCAAAAATTAATTACGTACTCACTGAATTAATCGGTGGATTTGACTCGAACCACTATTTATACAAATGGCAAGACCCAAAACTATCAAAATCGCTAACTCAACATTACTTGAGAACGCCCTAAGCGAAGTGTGTGAGAAACACGAATATCTTTAGAAAATGTATTGAAACTTAAGTAAATTGGGCCATTCACTTACGTGCGAAATTGAGGATTTTAGACTGTCAATTTCTGACCAAACTTCACCCAAGGGAAAAAGAAATTTTCTTGCTCATTTCCGTATACTCGTGGCCCCGATCGAGCAAGTTCGACCATTGATCTAACATAGGCCCTTCATAGTTGATCGGCCTATTCAATCACACCAAAATCACATATTGGCATAGATCCATTGTTCGCGAACTTACTCTATGACGTAGGTGAGTAATGGGCCTTCCTACGAGCCCGGTTTTGTCAAAAACAGGCACCCTTAGGTTATAAATTAAGTATACCAGGGCCTTGGGGCCATTTGCATCACTATTGGGCCTATATAAAGCCCTTAAACCACCCTATTTCTATTCCAGACGAATTTCTCTAACCTTAGGAGAGAGAAGAGAGAAAAGAAGAAAAAAGAGCAAGGAGAGAAGGAAAATCTTTGGAGATTGCTGCAGTGGTTCTCTCCCACTACGCCACGTATGGATTCACCTCCCCATTTCGCTACACAGTCTGATTCAACGATGATTTGGGTAAGAAATCCTAACCCTAATCTTGATTTAGAAATTCGATTTGAGTAATTGATAAACTAGCTAACCTATTTCATGGTTTAGGTACCCGTTATTTTATTTTCAAGAACGTAGTGTTTGAACCGAGTCTGAATCGAGTATTCCGACGGAAGGTGTGGACTATAAACGTTTAGGTTATGGTTTTCAATACTTTCAATGTCAGCTAATGGTTTATGTCTGACTTGATTGCTACCATATCGTCTTAGACACCTCGATTTCGATGTATTATACATGTATGAACTATGTTGAACAAATATGCATCCTATGTGTTCATTGAAATGTCTGAATGAACATGCAATTATGATTTATGCTTGCCATGACTATTAATCTAGGATTCATGTTTGTCGTATGCATGATGATCCCTTTGTGTAAGGAATTGCCAAAATATTTGTCATAACTAATCTAGTCTATGTATTTGGTGATGTGTAGTCTAAGTGTTTGATTAAATGTCTGAATGAGAAATTGCTGATGAATTGTATTTATTAAGTATATTAAGATAGGATTCTCAATTACCTTAATCATATGTATAGTTTCTTTCATGTAATCATATTTGCTGCTACGTAATTTATGGATGAAATACACGTGTTAGGTGACATGTCCAATGTGTTTGATGAAATGCTCAAATGAGGTATTTATTTGGATTGTTTGTTAAATGTTATATGATTATCACGTGTGTCTACTTATTGCATCTGAGTAAGATTGGGCTATAACATAGGCCAGACAATCGATAACAATTCATGTATGAGTGGCTGAATTAGTCTCGCTACATTGGGTAACTCGACGAATCCGGGTTACACGACGATTGTCGACAGTGGTTAGGCCACAAGGGGTGCTTATGCGCTCCATGTCGATCAAGTCTACATGTGCTCGTACCAATCGAGCTTGCCAAACAAACCGATTGACCTATTGTGTGTTTACCTTGTATGGACACTACTACTTGAATCTAAGGTACCACTTACCAATGTAAAAATCCGTTTCAACCATGGTACCACGATCCGCTAAGACTCATGAGCCGGGCATGGTGGTATGGGACACCGTGGTCGAGCTGTCGGCCTATACTGGGGTGACGAGCCTCCCCGTAATGACCAGTGAGTAACCCAAACTCATGAGCCGGGCATGGTAGTATGGGACACCTAGTTGTCGGCTTACACTGAGGTGATGAGCCTCCCCGTAGTGACCGCGAGTATAAACTTTTGAATTTGCCTATCCACTGCTTTTCATTAGGGGTGATGCCCTACAGCTTGCCTATCGTATATGATTAACTAAGATTGACGACCCTAGATGGATCCTTTGGTTTAGGTTAATGATGTAAATGGAGGTACCTTAGCTTCCCGAACCTGTTGTATGAATAAGCTTAATTAAGTATTCGGCTAACACAACCATGCACTGTCTTGCATATGCTTTGGCGAGAAAGTTGCACTTTAGGGAGTTTGTCATGCGTGAAATTGGTTGTCGGAATCGCTTGTGAGAAAGCTTTTTGCGAGGGCATGCACATTACTGCACACCATTCCTGCATTAACAAGAGTAGCTAGGAAGTGATTGTTGTATTACTTTATCATTACTACTTGATTAACTTGATAATATGTTAACCTTTGCCTTTTAGTACCACTGAGTTGATCACTCACTCCCACACTGGGACAGTGTTTTAAAACACCAACCAGACTCTATTATAGATGCATGTAACGTCTTGTCCAACCAAAACAGTGTCCTGGGGCGTCCACGAGGATTTACAGCAGGACCGTTCACTTAAACCGCTCGTGTGTGGGGTACCACCAATTAATTAACCCTGGTTAGTCCATTAGGGTGGACCAATCTGGTTATGATCGGACTAAGTGTGGGCCGTCAATCCAGATAGCCGTTTGCACTTAGCAACAGCCCGTGCAGTCCATGCAGGGGCCAAGGAAGGTCAGAAAAATTTAAAAATTTGAGGAACCACAAATCTCACTAGGCTTATGGTCCATTGTGGACCACAAACTCAGTAGACACCCATAAATAAATTATCCACGTCGTCCCAACGACACTTGCCAGACACAACTCACTAAAGGCCGAAATTAAAATCGGGCACCTTTTAATTAAAACTGAGATACTAGACTTTGTAGGCGTCGGATCTCTTTTACATTTACAGTGAGAGCCTAGAGTATTTTTCTACGCCCATCCATAAAATCTGGGACCCGATCGTAGAACGGTGACCGTTGATCGTAAATCAGACCCGTACGATAAAACTCCGCGTCCGTTTGCCTTCAAATTCTGCACAGCCCTTCATCAGGCCATGGAGCACCCATCCTATAAAGTTCATAGCCAGGGGGCCATCAGAACCGCCTCAACGGCTAAAATGGCCCCCATAAGGCCATTTATAGATCGGAACCATACGATCAAACCCACATCTGATCGCTCCCAAATTTTGCACAGTCCCTCATCAAGCCATAAGGTATCCACACACCAAATTTGGTGGCCAAGGGAGTGATAGGGCTGCCCCAAAGCAAAAAGGGGCCCCCATAGGGCCATTGAGGACAATTGTTAAAAGTTGAGGCCAATGGGCCCAAGTATATGGAATAAAGCCCTAAGGCTCCTTCTCTCATAACTCCCACCATTACTCCCACAACCAAGAGAGTAAAGAGAGAGCAAAAAGAGTAAAGAGAGAAGAAAGAGAGTGAAGGTGAGAGAGAAGGTGGACCATAGATCGAAGTGGGGCCCAAAGGAGTTCCATTTTACAAATCCTCACCTCTCCCTCAAAGAAATTCCTCATTTACAACCGGAAGAACCCCTCTACGCCGATTGGGTAGGTAAATCTCTCATCTTCTTGAAAACCCCTCATGTTGAGGGAGGATTTACATGAGATTCTAATATGCAAATACATTTCCTCAGGATTCCGGCTAATCGACTTCGAGTTCGATATTTTTAGGTCGTTTCCCAAGATCTCAACGATCCATAGGTGCGGACTATTATGCTTAGGTGGCCTAGCACCAATTTTAGCATGAATCTAATGATTATGCTTAATTGGGTGATGTATTGGACAATCTAGAGAAAACCTAGGAAAGACCTCACCCTTGATCTTCTCAATTAACGTGAAAAGCTATGGAATGTTGTTGTCTTTCAAATGATTGGGTACGTATTTGATGATTGCATATTCATGTCTTGATTGATTCTTACACGATGTTTTCCTCATAACATATTTGATGCACTAACCCTTGTGTATTCTTTGTACTATGAGATATATGAAATGCTTAACTTCCTCTTTAACCCACACCACACACATACACATTTATTTCCTAATATTGTTAGTAGTTGTGATTATAGAGAAAATCTGAAATTGTGTTAGAAGTGTGAATGCATGACATTACTTGTGATCATTGATGGATTTTAATTTTGTTGGAGTGCTATTAAATACCTTCAAAACCCCCCTGGTTGGTCGGGAAATGGAGGTGAGAGAAGGTGGTCCCGTTGGCAGGACCATCCGCGGCTGAATTAGCAGATTTGGGCGGGTACGATCGGGCGACAATAGTTAGACTACATGAGTCGCTTGTACCCGATGTCGTTCATCACGTGCTCGCCTGAACTCACAAGGTTTGGCCACGTACTAGCCAACCATTATTTATTAACCCTATCTGCTCACACCTGTATGGAACCTGGAACACCCTTCAATCATTGAATCCCATTGATAACCATTTCAAACCAATCCGCTGACTTGAGAGCCGGGCATGGTGGAATAGGACACTGTGTCTGAGTTGTCGGCCTATGCTGGGGTGACGAACCTCCCCATAGTAACCACGAGCGATCCATCTGCTTAGCACTCCCCATGTGCTTGAAGTCAGAGATGGGGGACCCAACGGGATCAAGGATCGCGGGGCCTTGGCCTCACACGTTGGGGGGCCATGGCCTAGCAACCAGTTAGGGCATTGACGTCGCAGGGTGTACTAGTTTCTCCAAATCTGTTGTTTGAATGGACTTAATTAAAAACCCGACTAACATGATCATGACCACATCACTTTAGTTAGGTTGGCGACTCGGCAGTTGAGGTCACAATGAGGGTGGTTGGTCATACGTGATCGTTAGATGGAGTCGCTCGAGAGAGTGTTGTGTGAGGGTATGCATCATATCATTTACCATGCATCTGCATTAACAAGATTAGTTAGGCGTTTATGAATGTTTGTCTTTCATTAAATTCATAATATAATTGATGTTTGTTACAACTTAAGACTAATAGCACCCACTGAGTTGATCACTCACTCCCACTCTAGGACGATGTTTTAAAATATAAATCAGATTCTGCCGTAGTTGCAGGTGACACAGAGTATGAGGAGCCTAGCGACGGAAGTCTTGATGAGGAGGACGAGCTGTCCTACTACCAGCTGATAGGCGGTTCTCCATCGGCCTAGTAGACAGATCTTGGATCGCTGGGTGTTGGACTCAGCTCACCATTCTTTTGGCCATATTTTTGTAATTTTGTTGGGCAACGCCTTATGCAACCCATCCATATTATTTTGGAATTGTATATATTCAGCCTCTTTTATTTCAGTAAACTAGTTGTGGTTATGCTTCATGTTTCCAGAAATTTCATACTGCGCATCTAAACCTGACTAAATGCAAATTATTAAAATCGGTTATAAGTGATACCCGGAAACTTGGGAGTCGAGTGTATGCACGACCCCCAGTTTTTAGGACGTTACAATATAGGTGAGGACGCAGTCTATGTAGCTGAGTTGGGCTTCTTAGATGAGGAGGAGGAATTCTCCTACGTTCAGCTCTCAGGTGGGTCTATGTAAACCTCGTGTTGATTCGATGGGATATAGGGGCACATGGATTAGTTAGACACTTATATTTTAATATTTTGCCTATTTTGAAACAATACATGTATTTATTCAGCCCGGCTACATAATCATACTCTAGAGGTTGTAAAACATTTACCTATTCAGATATATATGTGTTTCAGTCTTCCGCTTGCTAAATTTAACTATATCTGGAGTATGATATGCTGTTTTAATATAATCTCACTCATGTTTAATGCATTGATATGGACAACATTTAAACATCATTATCTATGTTACATAAGTGATATGCTAGATCTCGAGAGTTGAGTCTTGCTCGACCCTCGAAATCCGGAGCGTTACACTCGTAGTCTCTCAATGAATCATCTCTTTTAAAGAGGGAGCATGTGCGAGCGAGAGTCCTACTAAGACTCAAAGATTCAAAGAAAAATTCGTAGAAAAAAAATGAGAGAAAAAGTGGAAGAGATTTTTTGGAATTTGTCTATTCAGATTAGTATAATGATTTTTCTTTGTTTTCTTTGTTTTCTTCCTACAGTAGTTTAATTTGGCATTGATTTACAAATTGGACGAATTGTATCAATCGAGCATCCACTGTGTACGTCTAACTCATTCTTGTGGAAAGGTACACTAATGCGCATGACTTTATGGCTGATGTGCAGAAGGTAAAAATTTTTCATGATGGATAACGATCGATATGATATGTACAGTTTACAGGTTTTTTAAGACTCAATAATGTAATAATTTTAAGAATCATACCTATTCGACACATCAATGGATCGTACCGATCATAGATTTATCAAGGTTCTTCCTTAATTTAAAGAAATTGAATTAATACCGGAAGTGAAATTCTCTGCACAAGCTAAAACTTAGCACAGAGAATTATATGACCTAATTTGAAACGTGTGATTAAATCATCATCGTTCATCAGATTATTTAGAATAAATAAATTAAAATTTTAAATTCTAAACCAATTAGACAATTCAATAAGCCACATCAATCTGAGGAAATGGTAAACAATGAATCATATGTTGATTTATTATGTGGAACCATTGGATGGTTGAGATCTAACTTGATTTGGACCGACTATCAAAATCCAAACATCAGATGGTGATGACATCCAGATTTTATGATTGATTTAACCATCTAGTGGGCCACATTGACCAATCAATGTGATTGTTAAGAATTATAATAAATTAAGGTATGGATGGTCGGATCAAGATGATCATCGGTTGTCCCTTGAAATTGATCAAGTAACAATCAATGGTTGCCCTTAATTCATCTATCAAATGTGATTCAAACATTAAATTATCAAAATAAATACCCCCCCCAAAAAAAAAAAAAATCATATAAATCATCACAAACTGTGTAAAAATTCAAAATTTTAGGGCTAAATAAGATTTTTTTTTGTAAAGTCATAGGGTTTTGTCATAAAATTTCAAAATATTACAAATGGCGCCTAAACTTTCAGGAAAATCAACTTTCAGGACTGTTACTGAAAACAGCCCGAATTTACAGAAATTTCAGGGGGCTAATTCTAATAGTACTTTAATGTTTGCAATATTGTTTTCTAACTTATAAATTTATTTAATTGAGACATCTTAAATATATTTAAATTAAAAAAGGTGGGCCCCACCATGTGAACTAGTTAGATTAGAAAATAATTTTCATCTATGTGATTTTAGGGGATTCTAATTCAAATCAAACCATTGGTTTACGGAATTATCTCTACCACATAAACGTAAGTGATCCCGATGTGTTTCCCATCCATTAAGTTAAAATAAATGGATTGTTTGATATGTTATGTACTTACCCTAATATAGTTGACATGTACTCTTACTTGATTTAGATGTATGTGTGATTTTTGTATTAATATAGTAATAATGATATGGTTTGAGTAATGTGTTAGTATAATCAATTATTTGATTTAGTGTATTGATGCAACATAATGTTGAATTACTAATTGGATATGAATTAAAAGATATACTGATATCACTGGATAGTATGAAACTATATTGATTCAAATATGAAAATCGAAATTATTTATACAATGCATGATTCACGACTACTTGATATGCTTGTACATCTATCATTTGCATGCATAACATGTGTTGAATTCATGGGGGACCTCCCTAAATGGTATATCTAATAGAATCATTATCAGAAGTCAACTATACTAGTGGAAGCTTACTTAAAAAGTAGATGCGGGCCTTCCTTATGCCTACCAAATGGTAGAAGCCTATTAAGGGGCAGATGTGGGCTTATGGGTTTCCAACTCAAGCAAGTGGATGGATTCCCACTTGTATTCATGCGTTGCATAACATTTGGATTTTCTTTCTGAACTTATATTGTATATGATTGTTGTTATTCTATTCTAATTTGATGTGAAGAACCATGTCGGGACTTCTCACTAGGCCTGAACAACTTAATTTGTATTGATGTAAAACTGTACAGGTGCGAAGGTTGCCGGAATTTGATCGGAAGGACCGCGGAAGCTAACGGAATGGTACGAACTAGGACACGGGTCTTACACTTAGACTAGCTATGAGTATCATTTTAATTCTATTTGATGTTCCTAGATGATTAATTATTTTTTTTAATTGTTGGATAAATTTTATTTTATTACATAAGACCCCGAATTGGAGGGTTTTTAGCTATATTAATAATTGGTGATTGATATTGATAGTTGATTTCTTATTCATGAGACGTGTTTGTATATTAATGGAATTTAGATCTATATTAGTAGTACTAGCTAAGTGAATTTTTGTACGTATATGAAATAGTTTAAGTACATTTAGTATACAAGTCATGACATAGATCTCAAGTCCAAAGTATACACCAAGTATCTGAAATTTAGGTCATGAAATTTTGTCCTTTAGATATATTGGTGTTAAAGAATTTATTTTATTTTATTTTTTGCCTAAAAAACGAGAGATAATAAAATAATCTCGTTCTACAACTTTGCGTGTGGGCCCTACCATGATGTTTGAATCACATCCTCTCCATTCATCATGTGGAACCCATTATGTTGTCCTTTGCGGCCAAAAGTTTGGACGATCCAAAATTCATATGGACCACACCATGTAAAATCATGCAAAGACCTCTAAAATCCCATGTGTGGGCCACACGGGTTTTGGAATGGTCTAGCCGTAGATTCATCCTCGTAGGGATCATTTTACGAATGAACTCGATACGCCACCCCTCACATTTCCCTTAAACCCAAAGATCGGGACAACCCAAAACTCAAGTAACCCACACCATCCAAAACCATGCCAAAAATCTCTAAAATAATATGGTCAGGCTCACCCAAGTTTTGAAACGGCCTGAATTTCCATCCTAAATCTCATCTTGTGAATGGATTCAACATCAACTAGAATTTAAAAAATAAATAAAAAATAAAATAAAAAAGAAAAGTGGACCCCACAAAATCCAAAAAGTTTTCCATAGTGGGCCACACCATGACCCACCTATGCTTTGGGTCACATGTAATACACCCACACCTTAGTGGGTCACACAAACAAAACTCTAAACAGGTCTCAGGGAAAAACCCACAACCCATTTCCCTCATTTTAAATAAAATCAAAATAAATATATTTATTTATTTATTTAAACGAATAGTCTATGTATTTACAATTTCGCCATTCCCACTACAATACGCGTGGGCTGAAATTCCGTTGCCCGTTCCTGTCTGAAGAAGATCTCACAAATATAATCATCATCCTCTTCATTATGCCTACAATCATTATTCTTGGTTGCCTCACACGCATGCCTTCTCCTCTCTCTCTTCTCTCTCTCTCTCTCTTCTCTCTATAAAGCTCTCACTCTCTTCCCTCCCATGCACACTTCTTACGTGTATACCATCCCCACATTCTATCTCCATACACCCTCCTACTACACAAACTCATTTCCAATCTCAACCATCCATCCATGGCCATCTCCGGTTTCGAAGGCTTCGAAAAACGCCTCGAACTCCATTTCTACGGCGACGATCCGATGGGTCTCCGCCGCATCGATTTCGTCTCCATACGACAAATCCTCGACGCCGTCCAATGCAGCGTCGTCTCCGCCGTAGGCAACCGTATACAAGGTCAGAGAAATGCAGAATTATGCTGATGAATATATGTATGCAATTAGCCGTACCAAGGCCATACGGTGCAAAACATAAATGCGATCGGCCACATCAAGGCCATGCGATGCAAAATGCAAGTCAAGCATGTCAATCCTCATCCACATATCAATGCAGCTCCTCACTAGAGCATCAAATCAGTGCGGTTCTCAGTATGAATAATCATCGGGGTCAAGTACACTCTACGCCAGCTTGCTGCCCCTATCCGGACGCATAACTGGGAGGGTGGAAGAGACCTCACTATCCGCCTGCCAATATTGGGCCCGGCTCGTCGATAGCGGACCGATTCCTTAAGCTGGTCAAACTCAACCTAGAAATTGCCCCCTCACTCAGGCGGGTAAGGTCACACCCCTTTCCAATCGACCACGACACAGTGGGAGACGCGGCCTACTGGTATACGGCCCTCGCCCGTTCGTGTATCCACTCGGTCTCGACGTTAGAGTCATCCTCTGGTACCATCGGGTTTAGGGATTTTCACCCAGGGACATCTATGGCACCCGTATGCTAGAACCAAATATTTTCAGTATCCAATCCTACCATCCACGATGTGTCTGTGGAGGCTATGGCCCTGATGTCGCTAGGGCATACAGTAACTACAATCACACAAATGCAAGTGCATGAGTCACACTATCAATCATGCAACAGTCCTGCATGCACCATGCACTTATATGGGGCAACTCCGCCTATCAGGGAGCCCATAAACAGTCCGCCCGAAGGCATATGCTATGATCGGTCACTCCTCACATCAGGCATACATATGATGCGAATGATCATGAATCATAGATTTATACTAAACATGTATAAAGAGATGGGCTCTGTGTATAACGGAGATGGGCCTAGACGGCCTACTTACCACAAATATGGGCCTATCAGTGAGCCTTAAGAAGAGTTATAATGCGGACATTTAACCAACATTATCCATTCAATGTGGACGTCAAACCATCATTGCTCCCAAGGTAAAGTCCACTAAAATCAACACATATACCGTGGTGGAATTACACTACAACGGGCCTTATGTACGTCCTATTGGGCCTTGACCCATGGACCTCCAGTACATCAAATGGGCCTCATACATGGGTCTCACATATACATATCAAGGTGGGCCTCATCAAGGACCACTAATACATCAAGATGAGCCTCAACAATGAGCCTTATACAATTCAAAGTGGGCCTTAATGAACAGCCCACAAATATGTCAAGATGGGCCTCGTCACATGGCCTTAAAAATAATTCCCCAAATGATTGGACGGCTTGGATGAAACACATGCATCATGGTGGGTCCTATGTGGGATGGAAAGGATGGTTGGCATAGATGAAATACACACCTTATGGTGGGGCCCACACGAAAGAAAAGTGTAGATTACGATTCATGCCTTAGTGGGTCTCATATGGGGCCCACCATAATGTTTATATTCCATCCAGCCCATTGATAAGGTCACTCAAACCTGGGGGCCACAGTGATGTTTATTTCTCACCCAACCTATTGATAAGGTCACGTGGACCAAGGTCCACTGTACTATTTATTTGCCATCGAACTGTTCATAAGGTCACGTGGACCAGGGGGGGTAGGGCCCACAGTGATGTTTGTTTACCATATAACCTGTTCATGAGGTCACGTGGACCTTGGGCCCACCGTGATATTTATCTGTCATCTAATGTGTTTATAAGGTCACGTGGACCAGGGCCCACAGTTGGTAATATTCATTTGCCATTCAAACTGTTGATGAGGCCACCCAAACCTGGGGCCCACCGTGATATTCATCTGCCATCTAAACCGTTCATGAGGTCACTGGGACCCAGGTGAAGTGGAAAAATAAATTTCATTTTGATCCAGAACTTCTGTGGCCCAAAAAGGTTTCAATGGCAAATGTTTAATCCCACTGTTTCCTCTGTAGTGGGCCACTTGAGCTTTGGATGTGGCTGATTTTCGGATGGCCCACCGCCAGGGAGGGGGGCCAACGAATGGATGGTGTGGATGTGCAAAACACACATCATGGTGGGGCCCATGGCTGGACGTGGATCCAGCCCGTCCGCCCGCCCGCTGGCGTCTCTGACAGTGGTAGTAGCGCTTGCTGCTGCCTAAACTTTATTTTTTTTTTTGAAAACCATTAATTCGATGGTTTTTAATAGGTGGGGCCCACCTCAGACGGATCCATCCCAGCCATTGGTCCCTGCAGCTCGATACAATCCCATAGAGTTCAATATTGGGCTATTTTTAATATACAGGAGCATTAGGGAGTAAATCAAAGGTAGGAACATTGTTTCCTATACCATGCCCTGCCAGGAAACTAGATCAACCTCATTTTTCGGTTCAACGCCTGAAATGATTTGGGGAAGAGGATGGATGGCTTGGATTGTATACATACATCAAGGTGGGACCTGCGTGGACAGCCCACTGCAAAAAGGCCCCCTTTTTTTTGTACACGGCCCTGTCAGTATACACACTCCATGCAGGCCACGCCCGTCCAGCGTCCCAGGACGCTGGACGGCATGGATAAACACATGCATTGTGGTGGGTCCCACGTGGACGTGGCCCACCAACTATATATATATATATATATGTATATTTATATATATAAGCATAATATAATATATTGTGTGTGTATATATATATATATATATATATATATATATATATATATATATATATATATATATACATGTAGGACTTCCCATCGGATGGTGGATTTTGCCTAAAATGTGGTGGGCCTCACTGTTGATGAATATAGTGGATTTAACATGATTTGGTGGGGCCCACTTCATTCTAAGGAGAGGAAAGAGAGAGAGAGAGAGAGAGAGAGAGAGAGAGAGAGAGAGACAGAGACAGAGACAGAGAGAGAGATATACGGTAATAGAGAGGAGGGACCCCGCCACTATGGGCCCTCCATTGATACAACACATACATCAAGTGGGTCCCACAACGAGTGAGCCTTAAAATTAAAAACAATGGTAGATCACCCACCTTATCTTCCTTCTTCTTGGTCCCTTAGACTCCAATGCTCCTTAGCTTGCCTTTTGATGGAGGTTGATGGAAGATTGATGGTGTGGATGAGAGATGAGAGGGTGGGTGTAGCGACCTTGGAATTTTTGTGCTTATCTTTCCTTAAGTAGTTGTTTTTGGGGTAATTAGTGCTTTACTTGATTGCTTGTGAAATTCGCATCAATCACTTTAAATTGTATCTGCATGGCTCTAAACGTGCAGATTAGTGAGCGCTACGTTACTCTGAAATCTGGGATCCATCGCTAAATCCAGTTGTTCTGGGGAATTTTTGGAAGATCTGGATCGGACCTAGACCGCGCGTCGAAAGTCCGATAGCGATGATCTTAGGCTGTTGCGGTCACTGAGTTGGGCTTGGTCTTCACCTCAAAAATCAAGTCGATCTGATGTTCTGGGTCGATTTGGTTGAGCTCGGAGTGAAGAGTGTGAGAACGGTTGGAATTTAATAAGCTTTTTATGAAATCTGAGTCGTGTCGCTTGCGCGACGATTTTAAGCTATCTGACCGTTGGATTCTGACCCAATTTCACCCTCTGATCAGGATGGTTGGCCCAGGCATATCCTAGTGCTTGTGGACTTGATCGAGATTCCGTGACCGTTGAATTGAGTGTGGTCCGCCACGGCTGATCTGAAGAGCAGAACGAAAACTAGCCTGACCTAGATCCAGGGTCGGTGAGCTTAAGTCCGAGCCTTTCGTGGTTATAGGCCCACAAGTGCTTCGTTGGATCGAGAAAGGCGTACTTTGGTTATAACCTAAGTATACCTTGACCCTGGGGTTATTTCCATCATTTTAAGGTCTATATATAGTCCTTAAACCCTAGCTCTCATTTCCATACGAATTTTCTCTAACCCTAGCTTGGAGAGAGAGTGGAAAAGAGAGAGTTAGTGAGAGAGATTGGTTGGTGAATCACCTTGATTCTTCCTTGTTCTTCTTCACCTTTGAATCTTCACTTTGAATCGTTCCTTTGGCGATTCTGAGTTCTTTTGGGGTAAGTTAACCTAACCCTAACCTGTGTTAGAGCTTAGACTAGACTTGGTGTTATTGTATCTCATTTCTATCCTTATTTTAGGGTATTCTTGCGCCGTTGTCGAAGACAACTCGTCTAAATCAGTTCGGCGGTTCTTTCTTTGCTTAAGGTGCGGACTTTAAGTGTATAGGTTATGGTTTTCAAGGCTTTCAATCCCAGTTAGTGATTTATTCTTGTTATGGATGAGATTTCACATGTCAAATGTTATGTTTACATTGCTTTCCTGATATGCATGTGCTATATTGAGATTTGTGTATTTTAAGTGTATTTATAAAGTACCGTATACGTATAAAATACGCACTTGTGTTTGCCATGATTATTGGTCATGTATGTATGCTAGATGCATGTATGACAACTCCTTGGGAAAAGGAATTGTCTAAGTGCACGTATTTCAACATGCGTCATGTATGTTGTTCCATGTATGCTAAGTGTTTGTAGAAATGCATGAATGATCTAAGTGTAACTGATTACACTAATTGTGGGCGTTGAGAAGTGATTCTCAATACTCCTATTGATGCGCATGATTTCCTTTATGCAAGTTACATTTCAAGTTATTTAAATTCAAGCATTCCTATGCTTACATTTATATTAAGTTGATTATTCTTCAGATGTGTATGTAACATGATTTGAGTTGTTGATCCATTATTGTTTTACATTCCATATGAATATCTGTCGTAGTGTAGGATGTTTGGGACTATGCCTTAGTCCAGGAAATCGGTAATTGACCCTATGGTCGTGGTTGAGATTGCTTTCGCCACGTGAGACGCATTAGATGAACCCGAGTCGTATTAGAGTTGTCGGCAGTGGTTCGACCACGCGGAGTGTTTGCGCACTCCATGTCGTTCAATTCAACGTGCGCTCGTGCTAGTCGAGTTCATCAAATAACCCGATTGTCCAGTGTATGTTAACCATGTATGGACGCTACTGCTTGAATCTAGGGTACCGAACTTACCAGTGAAATCCTAATAACCATGGTATGTGATCCACTAAGACTCATGAGTCGGACATGGTAGTATATGGGACACTATGGCCGAGCTGTCGGCCTACGCTGGGGTGACGAGCCTCCCCGTAGTGACCAATGAGCAACTTAACTCGTGAGCCGATTATGGTGGTATGGGACACTATATTCGTGCTGTCGGCCTACATTGATTGGTGACGAGCCCTTTGTAGTGACCTCGAGCATACCTGGATACCGCAAGGAGGTGACGAGCCGATCTGTGGTAGTAAAGGCATGAAAGGCGTGCATTGATTGGTGACGAGCCCTTTGCTACGACCTCAACTATATGATCGTATGCGATATCTAGGATTGACGACCCCAGTATGGATCACTGTTTGGATGGTGATATGAGGAAGGTATCTTAGCTTCCCAATCCTGTTGTGTGAAATGGACTAATAACAACTTGGTAATCATAACCATGCACCGCATTTGCATGTGCTTTGTAGATGTGGCGCACTTTGAGGCGATGTCATGCGTAACGTAAGATGAAGACGCTGAGGGTGTACGTGTTAGGGCACGCATCATATTGCATTCATACCTGCATTAATAAGAGTAATTAGGCTTTATTTAAGTGTTATGCTTTATCATTCTTGTTTGATTGAGCGATAACATGTTAACCCGTGCCTTATTGTTCCACCGAGTTGATCACTCACTCCCACGTTTCAGGCGGTGTTACACACCCACCGGACTCATCTTAGGCCACGATGTTGCGAGATGTGGATGCGGCGTCGAGGCGAGGAGGCTGGATGGCAGCAGTGCCTTCTCCTATATGCGATTTTCGAGACGGGTTACAGCGAGCCTCGATGCATTGCGCGGGATCTATGGGATTACTATTTTGGGAACTGAAATGATGTAACTTGTACTTATAATTTTGATAAATAATACTTTTACACGATCTGGTTGTATATGTAATTCAGGGACTTACACTTGTACACATATTTTACTATAAGTCTTCCGCTTGCTTTATTCACTTATCCCTGAATCATATCTGCGTTTTGGCTTAATCTATCCCATGTTTATGTGCTAATACAGTCAACATACATCATTCATTAATTATGTTGCATAAGTGATGTTTTGGAACTCGGGAGCTGGGTTATGCTCGACCCCCGAATTTCAGGGCGTTACAGTGGGCCACACTTGGATTTTGGGAAGAGTTGGAGAGGCTTGGACATGTGAGGCTTGAGTTGCTTGATTTGAGAAATGAGAGAGAGAAAGAGATAATGGGAGTGATATGGATGGGTGAGGGTGATGGGTGTAATTAATGAAGTATGGGTTGGTTTGAAAAATGGGTAAAAGAAGGATGGTGAGGGAGAGAGAGGTTTGACTTATGGAAAAAGGAGGAGTGGGGTGGTTGTACTTGGGGTAAGGGATACATTTATGGTTGATTGATGAGACTTATTGTAGAGATTTCTTCGAGATTCGTAACGCGTGACATTTCTTCGGAATAAATGCAGACCGACATCTTCTAGCCTGGGTATCGGTTCGATACGCGAGTCGCGGCGTTGGAACCGCGGCGACGACGCGGTCGCTATGATATAAGTTTCGGATCGAGCCGACGTCGGTGTGCGGGACCTGGCTTAGGATCGCGCGCAAACGTCGAATATGGTGCGAAGGTTGCCGAAATTTGATCGGAAGGACCGCGGAAGCTAACGGAATGGTACGAACTAGGACACGGGTCTTACACTTAGACTAGCCATGAGTATCATTTTAATTCTATTTGATATTCTTGGATAATTAATTATTTCTTTTAAATTGTTGGATAAATTTTATTTTATCGCATAAGACCCCGAGTTGGAGGGTCCTTAGCTATATTAATAATTGATGATTGATATTGATAGTTGATTTCTTATTCATGAGACGTGTTTGCGTATGAATGGAATTTAGATCTATATTAGTAATACTAGCTAGGTGAATTTTTATACGTATATCAAATAGTTTACATTTAGCGTACAAGCCATGACATAGATCTCGGGTCCAAAGTATACACCAAGTATCCGAAATTTAGGTCATGACATTTTGTCCTTTAGATACATTGGTGTTAAAGAATTTTTTATTTTTTATTTTTTGCCTAAAAAAAGAGAGATAATAAAATAATCTCATTCTACAACTTTGTGTGTGGGCCCTACCATGATGTTTGAATCACATCCTCTCCATTCATCATGTGGAACCCATTATGTTGTCCTTTGCGTCCAAAAGTTTGGACGATCCAAAATTCATATGGACCACACCATGTAAAATCATGCAAAGACCTCTAAATTCCCATGTGTGGGCCACTCGAGTTTTGGAATGGTCTAACTCTTGGGCTGTGGATTCATCCTCGTAGGGATCATTTTACGAATGAACTCGTGTTACGTAAAAATGAAACCTCCTTCTATCATGCGCCGCCCCTCACATTTCCCTTAAACCCAAAGATCAGGACAACCCAAAACTCAAGTAATCTACACCATCCAAAACCATGCCAAAAATCTCTAAAATAATATGGTCAGGCTCACCCAAGTTTTGAAACGGCATGAATTTCCATCCTAATGAATCTCATCTTGTGAATGGATTGGACATCAACTACAATTTAAAAAAAAAAAAAAAAGTGGACCCCACAAAATCCAAAAAGATTTCCACAGTGGGCCACACCATGACCCACCTATGCTTTGGGTCACATGTAATACACCCACACCTTAGTGGGTCACACAAACAAAACTCTAAACAGGTCTCAGGAAAAACCCACAACCCATTTCCCTCATTTTAAATAAAATCAAAATAAATATATTTATTTATTTATTTAAACGAATAGTCTATGTATTTACAATTTTGCCATTCCCACTACAATACGCGTGGGCTGAAATTCCGTTGCCCGTTCCTGTCTGAAGAAGATCTCACAAATATAATCATCATCCTCTTCATTATGCCTACAATCATTATTCTTGGTTGCCTCACACGCATGCCTTCTCCTCTCTCTCTTCTCTCTCTCTCTCTTCTCTCTATAAAGCTCTCACTCTCTTCCCTCCCATGCACACTTCTTACGTGTATACCATCCCCACATTCTATCTCCATACACCCTCCTACTACACAAACTCATTTCCAATCTCAACCATCCATCCATGGCCATCTCCGGTTTCGAAGGCTTCGAAAAACGCCTCGAACTCCATTTCTACGGCGACGATCCGATGGGTCTCCGCCGCATCGATTTCGTCTCCATACGACAAATCCTCGACGCCGTCCAATGCAGCGTCGTCTCCGCCGTAGGCAACCGTTGCTTCGACGCTTACGTCTTATCAGAATCCAGCCTCTTCATCTACCCCACAAAGATCATAATCAAAACATGTGGGACTACCCAACTACTTAAATCCATCCCTTCTCTACTCTCCCATGCTTTTCAGCTGGGCCTTGGATTGTGTGGCTGTAGATATACTAGAGGCAGCTTCATCTTCCCAAAAGCACAACCATTCCCTCATACAAGCTTTAGAGAGGAAGTTCTGTATTTGGAAGAGTACTTGCCTAGTAGTCTTTGTTATAAGAAAGTCTGCATTCTCCCTTCAAAAGCTTGCCATTCATGGCATGTTTATACAGCTAGTGATCATCATCACATGGTGGACCACCTCCCCAACATCTTCACCATGGAAGTTTGCATGACTCAGCTTGATGGAGTCCTCGCTCGCCGCTTCTTCCGCCGCCGTGGAGATGGGAATTCAGGTGATGTTGCTGGGAAAGAGATGACTGCTTTAACGGGTATCGGAGATATAAACCCGACTGCGCTCGTGTGTGATTATGCATTCGACCCGTGTGGTTATTCGATGAATGGGATTGATGGGGCCCACTATTCAACGATACATGTTACACCCGAGGATGGGTATAGCTACGCGAGTTTTGAGTGTGTGGTGTCGGTGGATAGTGATGTGATGGAGGCGTTGAAGAAGGTGGCGCGTGTTTTCCGGCCGGGGACTATGTCGGTGTCGATGTGTATGGGGCAGAATGCTGGTGTTGCTGACGTGTGTTCGAGGGTGGCGGGAGCGCTTAAGCCGCTTGGGTTGGAAATTCGGAGCCGGAGGGTGGAAGAGTTTCCGGCTGCGGCTGGAATTGTTACGTTTCAGACGTTTACAGCTCGCCGGAAGTAGTGGAGGAGTATGGGATAAAGGTAGGGATGAGGTACACGTTATGTTTTTGTTTTTTTTTTTTTTTTTTGTTTGGTGGGGGATGTTGTAATTGCAACTTGCAATCCAAACACCTAACATGAAAAAAAAAGAAAAGAAAAAAAAAAGATGGGGGCCATAGGTATGTTTGTCAGGGAGAGATGAAAGTAGTTGAAGGAAATTTTGGGTGAGATGAGGATGATGTGGAGATGATAATGGATGGTTATGATGATGTTGGTTGAAACGAGGATGGATGGGATTGGATGTATCCATGGGTGGGGATTATTATGATGGTGTACCCCACTTTGGTGTGTCACGCCTGATTTTTGAGGAATGTCTCTAGTGGGGAATTGAGGATGTTGGAGGGTTGTTTTGCTTCCTTCCTTTTTTATTTTTTTCTTTTTTTTAAAAAAAAAGCAAAAGTACACTTTTTTCTCATTTATATATTTTTTACATGTGGTATCCTTAGCTCAATCCAAACCGTCTAAATATCTGGGCTTATTTTGGATGGAGCTTGGATGTTTTTTTTTTTTTTTTTTTGAAATTTCATCGTGCGATTCTATTCGTTGAATGGGTGTTCGCTAAATGGATGGTTGAAAGCATGTAATGGTTGTTCAGATTGAATGAGGGAAAGTTGATGGTTGGATCATTAAATCTTTTTATTTAATTTTATTTTTTTAAGGATTTATGGTCCATACGTGATGGGTAACGATTTTGATGGTCGGATTGACGTAGATTGGTTTCAATAGCTGGGTAAATGGATGGTTAGGATTGTTTGAAAGGAGAAGCTGGGTTCCAAAGGGCTGTTGACAGGCCTTCCTTTCAGTTGGAAGATCCTGGCCGCTCATTGGGCCCTTTTCTTCTTTTTTTTCTTAGTTGATTGTGGACCGTAGCTGCATTTATCTTCTTAACCATCTATTCACACACCAGAAAATTGAACGGCGGGGATTTTGATTTTCATATTTTTGGAGATTTTTGGGGTATGGTCCATCGAAAGTAGGGACCAAACAGACCACTGAACGATGGGCCCCACTTGGGTGAAACGTGGGTATCCTTTTCGAGCACCATAGTACCATTGCGGATAGCCATTTTTGTTTTTTTCTGCTCCGCATGCTAATGCGCTCTGAGAATTTTACACGTGGCACAAACCCAACTCAAGTTAAACAACCCAAATGGTGGGGCCCACAGTAAGTAGGCCATTGACTCAAAATCCGATAGATTTTATTGGATGACGGAGATTTCTTTGTTGGATTTGCACTGACGGCTAGTTTGAACTTCAACCGTCCATTTGAAACCTTCAAAGGCTGTGTACGGTGTACTCGAGTTTTAAATGTGGAAGCTAAGGTCAGTGGTCCAGTAATCCAGATCATTGATCATTTGTCTCGTACGGTTGATGGGCCATGCTGTAATATTCTCACTGGAAGGAGAATCCCAACCGTTTAGATTTGTGTCCTATAAATAGACGGTCGAGTATAGCACGTTCAACTGAAAAACGTCCCATGATTAGCTGACAGGACAATTGATCTGGGATATTTTGGTGGGGATGGTCCGTACAAGGTGGAAAAACAGATCAACGGTATGGATTATTGATCCATGTGCCCCAGTTATCAGAACTGAAAACCTGCGGATGCAACTCCTTCGTAGCCGTGTACGCCCTCTTCGTCGGTGAACGAACTTGTATGATCCTCAGCTGGACCGGATACGTCTATACTCTCCTCGAGCCGATTTTGCAGGTGGGGCCCATGGATCTGATCAGTTAGATGATGGTGGGCCACTGTCAGTGGACTCTGCACCAAAAGTCTCCTGATGCACGATATTAAAATTTTCATTTTGTACAGTGATCTAAACCACAGGTCTGTTGGGCCCCAGCTTGATAGATCATGTCCTAAAAAAATCTCATGGATTGGAAGATCACAGCCGCTAATTTTGGCTTTCATTTTTTACAAGTGGGCCCGGGAATTTGGTGGTCCAGACCGGTGTTCTGTGGCGTTACATGTGTGGATGTGATCCTAGCTACTAGTATTTTTATTTTTCTCAATTTGAGAAGAGAATGTGGACTGTTATTACATTTCTCCTCTCAACCGTCTATTTTCAGGCTACAAATTGGAAGGTTTCAAATTTCCCTATTGAGTAGATTTTTGGTCACTCTCCCTCCCATGGTGGAACACAGTGGATCAACCGTCTGGATTGACGAAGCATGGGGCCCACTTGTGAGAACTTTGCCTTGGCAGAGCACATGCCAGCATGCAGGTGTGTGCAAGACCTGGATCATCCATTTATCCTTATCCATGGCGGCGGACTGTACAGGCCGGGCAAAGGGTTGGATCGGCCCAATCCAACCTAGAGGTATCGTGTCCGACCGGATTGGTCCAACTCAACTCAATTGGACTTTTCAAGTACTTGACCCGAACTTGATTCAATCCACAACCGAGTTCACCGGAGCTGACTCGATCCGATTTGTTTCCTTGCTGGCCTGACCAGAACTGATTGCGCCTCAGCCAGGAAAACGAGTAAGTACCGTTCAAATCAATTCTTCTGTTTTATTTTTTATTTTTAAAAAATTTTAAAAGTTAATAAAAATATATATGAAAAAATTCCAAAAATTGTAAAAAATAAGAAATTAAAGGTAATTTTCCTAAATTCTTAAGTAACTAATGTTACATATATTTTAAAATATGTTTGAGAGAAATAAAATTAATTAAAATATATTTACATACATTCAATTAAATAATAAGTGTTTGAATCTTTATTTTTCAACATCCAAGAGAGAGAATGTAAGAGAGAGAGAGAGAGGCTTGAATTCGGATTGATATGCAAGAAGCACGATCGAGTTCGAAAATACATAGAAAAAAATAAAAAATAAAATAAATGGAGTATATCTAATTAATGGAAGAGGATGAACGGTGAAGATGGGTTGCTGGGCTGTTGAGTGGCCTGGATTCGAATCGAGATCAGTGCAACGCTGGGTAAGGTTAGAGATTTAGGGTTTGGGTAGAAAAGAAGAGAAAAGGTAAAAAAAAGAGAGTAAAAAGATACTTTATAGTACCTGAATCCGAATCGAATGGGATTGAATTGGCTACCAACCCAAACTTGACTCGTTTTGTGGTCGGATCTAAGTGGATCTACTCGATCCGACCCGACCATAGCTTTCGGTTTGGGTCGGATCGGATCCGACCGGTTCGATCAAGGCAGATCCGACTAGTCCGGTCAGATCCGGCCCACCTCTAATCGGGCCTACTGATCGGGTCTGGTGTGTCCATTAAGCACATGCACTAAACGACACTAATCCATCAGTCGGGCCCACATTTGTTTGAGATAAAATGGACGGTCAGAGAAAAAAAAGAAAAAAAAAAAGAGACCAACTGTCCATATTCAACGTACATGTGTAGGCGTGGTGTGTCATGCTATTCGACCTCTATCGGACGTCTATCGTCCGTTCACGAACTTAAATGATTTGCATGTGGGGTCCATGGATCGTGATCAGTTAGTTGAAGGTCGGCCATTGTGGGCTGACGATGAGACAAAAATCGCCAGGGGCCCAATATTCTAATTTTCACTTTGTATAGATGGGCCACGTGGTTCACTGATCCAAACCACAGGTCTATTGGCCCCTGCTCGACAGACCATGCCCCAAAAGAAATCTCATGGATCGGAAGATCGCAGCCGCTAATTTTGGCCTTTTATTTTTTACAAATGGGTCCAAGAATTTGGTGGTCCAGACCGGTGTTCTGTTGTACCATATGTGTGGGTGTGATCCTAGCGACTAATATTTAGATTTCTTCTCATTTTGAGAAGCGAATGTGGACCATTAGTGTATTTCTCTTCTCAACCGTCTATTTGCAGGCCACAAATTGGAAGGTTTCAAACTACCCTATTGAGGAGATTTTCAGCCAGCCCCCATCCATGGTGGAACATAACAGATCAACGGTCTGGATTTACGAAGCATGGTACCCACTTGTGAGAACTCTGAAATCGCAGGACCACGCGTGTGCAAGATCTAGATTATCCAATTATCATTCTCCATCAGTGGACGGCGGCGCTGTTAACGGCGCGGACCCGCGGTGGTCTTAGGCCCGTTTTGAACTGGGCCGGGCCGTTTATCCGGGCCTAGTGCGTGTATTGTGAACATGCACTAAGCCTCACCCAATACGGTACGGCCCTTACCGTGGGGCCCACGTTGATGTATTTATTTTGTATCCATGCCGTCCACCTGCATTTTTCCATATGATTTTAGGATATGAGCCAAAATGAGAATTAGATCTGTTGTAATTTTGTGATGCATTGAAACAATCTGGCAAAACGGATGAACAGTGTAGATACAGAATACAAGCATTTAGGTGGGCTCCAAGGTAAGGGTTGTGCCGTCTTGGATGAGGCCAGGCCTCATCTAATCTGATCCCTTCATCAGGTGGGCCCACACTTGTTTGTGGTAAAATAGACTAACCCAGTTTGGCTTGTGATCCCGACACCAGCCGGCTAGGTCGGTGTCAAAGCTTTCTGGGCCCTACCATGATGTATGTGTTTTATCCATGTCCTCCATTCATTTTAAAAACATTTCAATGGCTCCATGAGTTTTTGATGAAAATGATATTTGCATGTTCCCTTTATTGAGGTCTGTGTGACCTTACCAGCATGTTAGCGGGCGCTGGGAAGTTTTAAATGGTAGAAGTTCAATCTCTATCATTTGATGTGGTTTGGTCCACTATAAATTTAGATATGCATAATTTAATGAGATCATGCACTTAAATGAGCTGGAAAAATGGATATGCAGTGTGAATAAAACACATACATCATCATGGGGCCCACAAAGCTTTGACACCAGCTTGAGTTTAGTAGTGGATGTCATGTCAGTGAGCCCTACCTTTCCTAACAGGAATGGGTTAGGTGCGGGCCAAACCTCACCCAAGATGGTGAGGCCCTCACCGTGGGGCTCACCTTGATGTAGAGCTGCACACGAACCGAGTTAGCTCAGCTAGCTTGCTCGACTCGACTTGAAAAAGCTTGATTTGACTTGGTTTGAAACTACACCCAAATTCATAACTCAACTGGTAGACTGAGTGGAGATACCTCATTTCGACACTTGAGGTCTTGGTATCTATCCCTAGTGGGGGTGGCTAACACGGCATGTGTACTTACATGGGTGTGTACTAATGTAACGTCCTGAATTTTCACTGTTTTGAATTTTCAAAAATCTTTAAAAAAAATTTAATTAACTTATAATATTACTTACTGACAATTAACACTCAATGTTAGTTTATACACGGGTGGTACCAGTAAAGAACCGCACAAGTCCGATTAATCAACCGTAAAAAGCCAACGAATCCACCCGATCACTTGAACATCAAGTTTAGCCCTATGATTTACTTACATAGGACCCAAATCAAATCGACCCATCACTAACTAATCAAGAAAATCATAATTAAATTAAAGATCTAACCGAAGCCGAGTCAGATAATGCTCGGATCTTGACTAATAGACTAAATCAACCCCGTTACTCTTTTAGCCTAAAACTGACGGTTTAGAGTAATCATGACCAAATCTCTACTTTCACTAGATATAAATAGGTCATACTATGAATATAGTAAATCCAAACCCTAATCATTTCTCACGAGAAATCTCAATACCTAATTCATTCTAGAAATGCCCTGATTTTCTGAATAAGCTCTAGACTGCTCGTTAGTGGGCCACTAGTTCCAAAACTATAGAATAATGTCCGTCTTACTGGGCTCGATCTCCATCGCAGGATTTGGACCTAGGTACTGTCCAGAACCGCTCAACTTGAGCAAAAGGATGAGCGCATGAGAAGTGCAAATACCTAAAAGAAGAAGCTGAAACTTAAGTGAATTGGGTCATCCACTCTTATGTAAAGTTGAGGAATTCGGACCGTCGGTTTACGACCAAACTTCACATGTGGAGTAAGGATATTTTCATGCTCATATCCGTATAGTCACGGCCCCGATCGACTATGGGTGACCGTTGAACAGACTTCTAATCATATATGTCGATTGACGCATCCAAATGGTGGGTCGATCATGTCCATACATAGATCATCGTTAGGGCTAACTATCTTATGGTGTATATTAATATGTATGGCCCATAGTGGACTCTAGAGGTTAGAAAGACCCTCTCATAGGGCTAGTATAGTAAAAACCTAGCCCTTGAGGCCATTTACACCAAATCTGGCACTATATAAGGGTTTCATTTGGGCACCCCGGGAGAAAGGGAGAAGAGAAAGACGAGAAAGAGAGAGGGAGAGCTTGGAAGCATGAGGGTTTGTGCACCTTCACCCTCTCATATCCTCTATAGCAACATCGTCCTTCATTGGTGTTGATTCGACGACGATTGAAGGTAAGTATTGAGCTATGTTTGTACGTTTAGGTCTTGTGTTTAATTTCTTCCAATTCTTACAAGCTTGTATGATTATTTAGGTATTTCAACGATGATTTCCTAACACCCTAACCCTACGGGCACCGTGAATCGAGCGGTTCGTTACAAAGTGCAGACCATTATCTGTAGGTGGCCAAGTACCAATTTTAGGATAAATTTAATGATTTTGAATGCTAGAGTGATGTGCACGAGTAACTTGGGAAAAACCTAGTTAGAAACCTACATATTAGGTCCACCAACATCCATATAACGATAAGTTGCTATTTGTTTGGTTTTCAACATGTTTGAGTATGAAATTGGTGTTGCATAATCATCTCATATTTGATTCTTGCATGATTTTTCCTATAATATGTATGATTGTACTATTTCTTGTTGTATTCTTGTACTGTGAGTGGTGTGTTGTCCTTGGTCTCTTTGGTAATCCAACACCACACACACACACGTCTAACTTATGCTATTAAGAGTAGTTGCATTTATATTAACAACCTGAAACTTCATGCTCGATGTATTGTGCGCATGATTTCACTTGTGCTAGAAAATGAACTCTTAATTGTTGAAGTGATATTGAATACAACTCATTCTCTAGGTTGGTCAGGAACTGAGAATTGTTAGGGTGGACCCGTTGGTTAGACTGCCCTATGACCAGACTGACTAATTTGGGCGGACACGAATGGGCGACAGTAGTGGAACTACATGGGTTGCTTGCACCCAATGTCGTACGTTACGTGCTCGCCTAAACTTGAGCAGTCTACTCCACCGACTGACCAACCATACTTGTTAACCATATTTGCTAACGCTTGTTTGGAACCTGAAACACCCCTCGCCCACTAACGCCCACTGACAACAGCTGAAAATCGATCCAGTCTTGCGAGCCAGGCATGGTGGAATGAGACACTATATCCAAGCTGTCGGCCTACGCTGGGGTGACGAGTCTCCCCATAATGACCGTGAGCGATCCCACTTTTTAGCACTCTGCACGTGCTTGCAATCGGGGGTGGGGACCCTTATGGGATCAAGGATCGCGGGGTCCTGGCCTCGCGCGTTGAGGGGTCTGGGCCTCGCAAGTGGATGAGGGCATTGATATCATCGGGGTGTATAAGTTTTCCCAACCTGTTGGATGAACGGAATTAACTAAATACTCGGCTAACATTATTCATGCATCACATTAGCTAAAATTTGGCGACTCGGCAATTCAGGTCGCAATGAGAGAGTGTTGGTCATACGTGACTCGTGAGATGAAGTCGCTTGGGGGAGTGTTGTGGGTGAGGTTATGCATCATATACAACTCATGCATATGCATTAACAAAGACAAGATAGTGATTTATGAATGTGTGTTTTTCATTAAATTCATCATGGAATTGTTATTTGATGTAACTTATGGCTGATGGCACCCACTAAGTTAGCTACTCATTCCCACTCTGGGACGGTGTTTTAAAACACCAACCAGACCCTTTACTAGATGCAGGTGAAGTGGAGCTCGACGAGCCGAGCGAGGTGAGTATGGATAGGGAAGAGGAGCTTTCCTACTTCCAGCTTATTGGTGGAGCACCGTAGACTGTGCGGGTTGTTAATGAGTTGTTGAGCAGGAATCTAGCGTACCATTTCTTTTGGGCATTTCTTATATAAAATTTATCGAGGGACGCCTTGTACAACCCATTTGATATTCCTATAAACTTGTATTTCTTAGTCGCATTTATTTCAGTAGATTAGTTGTGATTGTGGTTTATGTTCAATCCGATTCATTTATTGCTCATTTAAACTGATTTATGTACAAATCACTATAATTAGGATATAAGCGACACTTGAAAATTTGGAGACCAATTTCCTACACGGCCCTTAAAAATCTGGGGTATTACAGATGGTATCAAAGCAATGATTTGGATTAAATTAGGCTGTGGATTATGAACTTGACATGACGGATTCGCTGACTTAGGAAGGAGCGATCGAACTTAGAGACATTTATATGATCCCGGGATTATACCATTTAGCAAATCCAAAGACTAAAACGTTAGGATTTACGAATAGAAAGACTTAGACTGCGACGTGGACCATGAACTCACTAACGTGTCCACTGACTTGAGAGAAAACGTAATAGAGATACAGAAATGCTAGGAACCACCCGAGGCCCTAAACCAATCATCTTAAACAGAAGGTAAGACTTCCAAGGAGTTAGGATTGGGGAGTGAGAGAGGGTAGTGACGGTAGGAAATGGGTCTGAAAGTCTTACAGTACCTCAACCCATTGAGAGGAACAAGCCTGTAACTGAACGATTAAACGGTCGAAACCATCGTCCTAGACTAAATGAGCGAACACTGGGCCAAACTTGATAGTTCGGACCCGTTTGGGGATAGACATTTACGGATGAACAAAAATTTATCGAAAATAGTGAAAATGTAGATAAATTGAATTTTGGCTACTAACCGGGAGAAATCTCATGAAATGACTAGGCCCACTGCGTAGATCGGCTTCTCCTACCCCCAATTCATATATGTCACCTCCTGGGGGGCCTTACCCGCACTTGGGAAACCACAATTCAAGTGGACCCCGCCGAGGAAACACTGAGCTGACGGGACCCTGCCCGTCCACACAACCCCGCCCAACTATCTGGGTGTCCGCGGGACCCCGCCCAGCCGGCGTGGCCACTGCCCGGGGAGCCGGTTTCGGCGTTGCCCCGCCGAAATTTCCTGCAATTTTGGGTCGACTTCAAAAATTCATATCTCTTTCGTTACAACTCCAATTTAGGTGATTCAAAAGAAATATTGAAGATTGATGAATCTAGTTTTATATACAAATAAGAATAAAATAAAATAAAAACTATAATATAATTAAACTTAAGATGTTTTTCCAACTATTCAAAAATTATTAATTTCGGACAGTTGTTGCTCCTAGAATTTTAATAATTTATTTATAACTCCAAATGATATGAAATTTTGTGAGATGATTTTAAACTTAATTATGAAACATTATAAAAAATTTAAAAATAATTCAGTTACCAAAAATATAAGAAACCTTACAAGAAATAGAGACGAAATAGAGACATTTTGGAATCATACAAATTCATTGGTTTTGGACAACCGTTACTTCCAGGAATTTTTATAATTTTTCTAGAGCTTAAAATGAACTGAAATTTTATGAGATAAATGTTAAATTAATTATGGATTACTAAAAAAAATTATTATAAAAATAATTTAGTAACTAAATGTGACAAAGATGTTATGAACAATAGATGGGTTGAAACCAAAACTTTCTGCAACCTCGAGTTGCCAATGAACCAAGTGTATTTTTTTTCATATTAGAGTTTTAGTATTTTTGTTCTTTTTAGAAATTACTTCTAACCATGATAGAAATGGTCTTATATGATTAAATTAGATTATTTTTAGTATATTTTTCTTCTTCAAATAGTTTCTAGTACGGTTAAACTACGACTCTTAACTAGGGTTGGGTTTGATTGTTTAATACTTTCTAAGTTCATATTCGATACAGACTTCACTAAAATATTATAAGTTTTCTTATTTTCTTATGGAATCAAGATTCATACCACATTGAAGAGATAATGTTCTTCCTCTTTTCATTCCCGCGACCTTTCTAAGGTCACCATTCCTTCAAACCTCTGAAAAATCCTAGAACTTTCGGTTCTTTATTCTCTCTCATTTCACTACTAACCCTCCCAAAACCTCTAAAGAAACCCTCTCCCTCTCCAAATCTCAAACCCATTCTCAAAAACCCATCCAACAACATCCACCTTCAAATCATTTCATTCCATCTCTCCTAAAAACCCATATCTCAATCTCCCATCTTCCTTTCCTTCACACTATCTCTCTCTCTATTCATTTCATTTCCTCATTTCCAAAGTTTATTCTTAAAACTATTTCCAAAACCCACTCCACTATCCCTTTCTTTCTATTCATTTCACTCCATCATTCCCAATGGTCATTCCCAAAACCATTTCCAAAACCTATCTCTAAGTCCATTCTTAAAACCCATTATCAAACCCACTTCCAAAACTCATTCCCAAAACTCATTTCTAAAGGTCAATCCTCAAACCCTTTCCTAAAACTTAATCTTAAGCCCCTTCTCAAAATCCCTTCCTCACATCCAATTCACCTCTAGCCAAGGAAGATGCTCTTCCTTGCAACCATTGCCTCCTTCTTTTCCATCCCGGTGATCCTTTCCCTCATGAGAAAGAAAAGATTGACTTCTGAGGAAGCGAGCCGAGCCAGGAACGGCAAAGCAAGCATGACGTCGATCCAAGAGGGAGATCAAATCTTGAAGTTCGGTCAAAAAGAGAAACAATCCCCAAATTTCAGGGATTACAACATTTCTACAACTTCAAATTGCCAGTGAACCGGACGTATCCTTTATATATTAGAGTTTTAGAGCTTTAAATCTTTTTAGAAATTGCTTCTAATCATGCCAAGAATCGTCTTGTATGATTAAATCAGATTATTTTTAGTATATTTTTATATTCCAAGTAGTTTCTAGCATGGTTAGATTACAACTCCTTAGAAGGATTGAATTTCATTACTTAAGACCTTGTAAGTTCGTATTCGATGCGAACTTCACTAAAACATTATGAGTTTCTAAAACTTTTTTTTCCTTCCCTTTTTACATCATTCTTAGCGTCATCAGCCCTCCAAATCTCTGAGATATTTTAAAACTTTTGATTCTTCCTTTTTTCCGAAATCAACGAACCGAAGTGTGATTTGCTCATAACCCATGCTCATAAGATCAAGATGACAATATACAGAAACATGTTTAGGCCATAGGAAGCCTTATTAGGATAATCGTTTGACCATAGGCACCGTGGGGAGATTTAAATCACTAATTTAGATAAGAATTAAAATGAGAACTCTCTTCGACCAAGACCCAAAGGACGACCTTATAAATAAGAGATTTGAACTTTTCGACGATGGACATTCCCTAAACATTTAGATTGATCGGACTACGGAATTACGGAAATATACACTTGCGAGCATTCGCGGCTTGACCTAATTCTCAATCCTGGGCGACTACCAATGGACTCACTGTTTTGACCGAGCAGAAGACCAGGATCCACCGGGACGAAGAAGTGGTACAATGAGCCTTCTACCCTGGTCAGGTATATGATCGACGTATCAGGTTCAAGCCCACTACAACCGTCTCTTCGTGTGGGTCGAACCTTAAAAATAAATATTTTTACTCTAGATAGAGGGAAATCGTCGTCATGAATCCAAATCTTTAAAAATAAATAGATAGATAAATAAATTGTAGTAAACCATCAGGGTGAAAAAGTTTTAAGGGGGGTAGACTAAAATGAGTCAGACTAGCATAGATAATATACACTCTACCACGCATATAAACTTGAAATCAATAAAACTTAGAAAAATGAAATAATAAAATCTTTACTTGGACAAAATTATTTTTAAGGGGGGTAGATTGTAAGGTCCTGGATTTTTGCTGTTTTGGATTTTCAAAAATCCATAAATTTTTTTAATTAACTTATAATATTACTTACTGATAATTAGTACTCAATGTTAGTTTATACACAGATGGTACCAGTAAAGAACTGCACAAGTCCGATTAATCAATCGTAGGAAGCCAACGAATCCACCCGATCACTTGAACATTAAGTTTAGCCCCATGATTTACTTACATAGGACCCAAATCAAATCGACCCATTGCTAACTAATCAAGAAAATCATAACTAAATTAAAGATCTAACCGAAGCCGAGTCGGATAAGGCCCGAATCTTGATTAATAGACCAAATCAACCCCGTTACTCTTTTAGCCTAAAACTGACGGTTTAAAGTAATCATGACCAAATATCCACTTTCACTAGTTATAAATAGGTCACACTATGAACATAGTAAATTCAAACCCTAATCATTACCCACGAGAAATCTCAATACCTAATTCATTGCAGAAATGCCCCGATTTTTTGAATAAGCTCTAGATCGCTCGTTGGTGGGCCACTAGTTCTAAAACTATAGAATAATGTCCATCTTACTGGACTCGATGTCCATCGCGGGAGTCGAACTTGGATACTGTTCAGAACCGCTCAACTTGAGCCAAAGGACGAGTGCATGAGAAGTGCAAATACCCTAAAGGAAGAAGCTGAAACTTAAGTGAATTGGGTCGTTCACTCTTATGTAAAGTTGAGGAATTCGGACCGTCGGTTTACAACCAAACTTCACACGTGGAGTAAGGATATTTCCTTACTCATATCCGTATAGCCGCGGCCCCGATCGACCATGGGTGACCGTTGAACAGACTTCTAATCATATCTGTCGATCGACACATCCAAATGGTGGGCCGATCATGTCCATACATAGATCATCATTAAGGTTAACTATCCTACGGTGTATATAAATATGTACGCCCCATAGTGGGCTCTAGAGGTTAGAAAGACCCTCTCATAGGGCTAGTATAGTAAAAACCTAGCCCTTGGGCCATTTACACAAAATCTGGCACTATATAAGGGTTTCATTTGGGCACCCCTCTCCCCATACGAATTTATACTAGAAGAAAGAAAGGAAGAAAGGGAGAAGAGAAAGAGGAGAAAGAGAGAGGGAGAGCTTGGAAGTATGAGGGTTTGTGCACTTTCACCCTCTCATATCCTCTATAGCAACATTGTCCTTCATTGGTGTCGATTCGGCAACGATTGAAGGTAAGTATTGAATTATGTTTATAAGTTTAGGTATTGTGTTTAATTCCTTCTAATTCTTACAAGATTGTATGCTTATTTAGGCATTTCAACGATGATTTCCTAACATCCTAACTCTACGGGCACCATGAATCAAGCGGTTCATCACAAGGTGCGAACCATTATCCCTAGGTGGCCAAGTACCAATTTTAGGATAAATTTAATGATTTTGAATGCTAGAGTGATGTGCATGAGTGATTTGAGAAAAACCTAGCTAGAAACCTACATATTAGGTCCACCAACATCCATATAACGATAAGTTGCTATTTGTTTGGTTTTCAACATGTTTGAGTATGAAATTGGTGTTGCATAATCATCTCATATTTGATTCTTGCATGATTTTTCCTATAATATGTATGATTGTACTATTTCTTGTTGTATTCTTGTACTGTGAGTGGTGTGTTGTCCTTGGTCTCTTTGGTAATCCAACACCACACACACACGTCTAACTCATGCTATTAAGAGTAGTTGCATTTATATTAACAACCTGAAACTTCATGCTCGATGTATTGTGCGCATGATTTCACTTGTGCTAGAAAATGACCTCTTAATTGTTGAAGTGATATTGAATACAACTCATTCTCTAGGTTAGTCAGGAATTGAGATTTGTTAGGGTGGACTTGTTGGTTGGACTGCCCTGTGACCAGATGTAACGACCTGAAAATCGAGAGTCAAACAGACAGTCAACTCCCGAGTCCCAACGCATCACTTATGCAACATAGATAATGATGATTAAATATTGTCTGTATTAGTGTATTAAACATGAATAAGATTATACCAAAACAACAAATCATACTCCAGAGACAATTAGATTATGGAAGCAGAAGATTATGATAAGTATATAAAGCATATAAGTGATTGTAAGTCCCCAGAGTATGAATGTCACCAGGTTAAATAATTACATGTATAATTCTAAAACTTACAAAATGATAAAGTGTAATGTCAAGTAATCCATATCCCTGTAGCCCCGGTGGCACAACTCCAGGTTTACATAGACTCGCTAGAGAGTTGCAGGTAGGAGAACTTGAAAAGGCCTAGCTATGAATCCTAGAGGGGAGTGAATAGGACTATGCCAAATTAAAATGATAATAGCAAAATTTAAATGATAAAGGAAAGATAACATTTTAAGCAATTCACAATACAGAAAAGTAAAGCAACCTCAAAATTCAAGTCTTGAGAGGTTGATACAAATGTTGTTCTAAGGACAACCTTACACCATAAAAACTAAGGGTTTATGGAAGGACAACCTTACTAGAACGGTTTAAGTATCAATATCTCAAACTGAAGAGGAATGAAAGGAAATAGTAAGAAATGAAAGTCTAAACTATTACAATATTCCCCACAATGCTTAAAATATAAATATTACAACATTTACATACACACATACATCCCACGAACTTGAATAATTAAAGATATAGAAAATAAATCACACATCCACAAAACACAAAGAGTTATAGTGGTTCGCTTGTGTGTACACCAACTGTTAAGCCGCACAGCTTGCTACTCCACTCCTAATATCCTCACACGGGGGATATTAGCGTTCATTATGAAAATAGGTTTTTCTCAGGTTCATCTAAAACCCTCACAATTGTGTCTTTCAAATGGGCTTACACAATTTAAAAACCCTACACTCTAAGTTTTCTGGCTCTCCTTAAATAACCAACACTTAGAGATTTTTCTGGCTTAATCTCAAAGAAACCAAAAACATAGAAGATTTACATAAATGTAAAATACCTGGATTTCTTCTTTTGTGGCAACCTGAAAAAACCAAATCAGAGTAGAAGTTCGAATAGAGAAGTTCAATGTCCAATACTCACTTTGAAATGGTTCTAAATTCTAATTGATTTTAAATTAAATCAAGTTGGGCTAGCTCTATTTGATTTTGATTCCAAGAAGTGGAATATTACAATTCCTCTTTCAAATCAAATTAGAATGCAGAAACAAAATCAAATATAAAAAGCTAACAAAAGAGAATATTAAATATGCACAATGTGGTTTAAAAAGAACACAAACTTATCTCTCAAAGTGATGCCTTGATTATACTTGAATTAGATATCAAACTCTGAAAATCGTGCTCTATTTATAGTTGAAGAAATCGCATTTTCGACTGATCCTGTGGACACTACAACTGGTCGTAGGACCAACAGCATTTTGAAATTTTAAGCGCGATTAGATAAAACTGTTTCACGGCTGGTCGTGAGTCCTCCACGACCGGTCATGACCTGCCCATGACTGGTCATGAGGAGCTAGGAATAGTTGCTAGAGTTTAAGTCGTAGCTGCTGGACTGGTCGTGAATGAGTCGTGCACTGTTCACACGACCGGTCGAACAAACTCTAGGACTGGTCGTAGCTCAACCATAAAATTTCAAAAATTTGTAACAACTTAGGACTGGTCGAGCCAATTCTAGGACTAGTTGAACAGAGTCCAGGACTAGTCTAAGAACATACCAAACACTTATAAAATGATTCAATTTGAATTATGTATACAAAATGACCTACCCTAAGGTCAATTTAAGGCATTCATACCTTAAATGTGAAGTATGGACATTGAACCTTCATTTCTTCAGATGATGGATGATCTTTGAAGTTCATGAGACTTGAGATCTCGACACATGATGAAGCTTAAGCTTGAGATCTTTGAAACCTTGAACTTGTAGTTCTTGAGTTGTATTTCACCTTTTGTCTTGAATAAGATCTCGTAGCTTTGAAACTCTGAAGCTTTAGAGAAGAGAACAATGTACTTGACCTTGCATTACTTGAAGTAGATCATTGTTCTTGACTTGAAGCATTGTCTTTGTACATGTGATGCATTGCCTTGAATAGATATATTAATGTGCTACACAAGACATAGATTGTGATTTTGGCACTATAAATTTTGACAATCAAGGTAAAATATAACCATTACACTTACAGAACTCCTCCTCGTCGTCGTAAAAGTTAAGCTCCAACTCGTAAGCCTCACCGTCACATGAAACTACATATAGAGTCTGGTTGGTGTTTTAAAATACCGTCCCAGAGTAGGAGTGAGTGATCAATTCAGTGGAGCTATAAGGCAAATGTTAACATGTTATCAATTCAGTCAAGCAGTAATGATAAAGCAATACAATTAGCATTCCTAAATACTCTGGTTAATATAAGGATGATATGTATTATTGATGTATGCCCTTACTTGCACTCCCTCCGCGACATCATCTCACGATTGCGGCATGCAACACTCCCACTGTGCTCAACTTCAACGCCAAATGCACATGTAATGCGGTGCATGTATGTGATTAGCCAAGTTCTTAATTAGACCTATTCATACAGCAGGTTTGAGAAGCTAAGACACCTCCCTTTATATCATTGATCCAAACGATGATTCATCTAGGGTCGTCAATCCTAGTTAATCACATATAATAGGCAGTTCCAGGTCGCTACGGAGAGGCTCGTTACCTCAGTGCAGGCCTAGTTTATACTCGAGGTCACCACGGAAAGACTTGTCACCTTAGCGCAGTCCTAATGTATACTCAAGGTCACTACGAGAGGCTCGTCACCTAATCGTAAGTCGATAGCTCGAATATAGTGTCTCATACCACCGTATTCGGCCCACGAGTTTGGTTTGCTCACTGGTCACTACAGGGAGGCTCGTCACCCCAGCGTAGGCCAATAGCTCGACCATGGTGTCCCATACCACCATGCCCGGCTCATGAGTCTTAGCGGATCGTGGTATCAAGGTTAAATGGGCTTTTCACTGGTAAGTTGGTACCTTAGATTCAAGCAATAGCGTCCATACTTTGTGAACATACATTAAGTCAATCGAGTTACTTGACAAGCTCGACTGGTACGAGCACACATCGACTTAATCAACATAGAGCGCGTAAGCACTCCGCGTGGCCTAACCACTGTTGACAACAACGTACGACTCGGATTCATTGAACGTGTCTTAAATGGCGGAACGACCTCGGCCACTGATTCGGGAATCATTACCGATTACCTGGACTACATTGTAGCCCCAATCACATTCCAAAACAATAACATTCACATGTGATAGTCCAAGACAGCATGTGATAGCCAATCTAAATATAAATCTCATTTGAGCATTTCAACAAACACGTAGTGCACATGTTATTATACATAAGCATTTCATCCATAAGACACATAGTAGTAAGATAAGTTATATAAAGGAAATTGTAACTATAGATAAGGGGATTGAGAATCATATCTCAAAACCCTAACTAAATACATTTCAGCAAGCATTTTCTCATTTAGGCATTTCATCAAACACTTAGACTACACATATCACATACATGTAATAAATTAGTTAAAACATATATTATATCAAATCTTTTCACAAGGGAGATGCCACACGTACAAAAATCATGTATTCTTAAGCAACAACCATGGCAAGCACAAATCATAATTTTATATTCATACAAACATTTCAACAAACACATGGAATGCATTAATTTCAACATAGTCCACATATATATATGTAATGCACGAAAAACATCGCATCTAAGCATATGTGATAGCAATCGAGTCAGTCATAAATCATTATTGACATTGAAAGCCTTGAAAACTATAACCTAAATGTTTATAGTCCACACCTTCCGTCAGTAAACTTGTATCGAACTCAATTCGAGCACTATGCCTTCGTCTACGGCACAACAGCTACCTGAATCACGAAATAGGTTAGTTATTTCGCTGATTCATCTACTTAGACACCTAAAACAGATTAGGGTTTTGATTTCTTACCCAAAAATGGAATCGAAATCACCGGTATAGCGATGTAGGCAGGATGATTTGGCACGTGGAGCGGTAGGATTGAATCCCAGCAACTATCTCTCACTCTCTCACTTCTCCTCACTTTCTCCTTCTCTTTTCTCTCTTCTCTCTTAGGGTTTTGAAAAATCGTATGAAATAAGAGAGGGGTAGGTTAAGGCCCTTATATAGGTCCAGAACTAATGCCAATGGCCCCAAGGCCATGGTATACTTAGGATATAACCAAAGGGTGGTTGTTTCTGGCCAACGGAGCTCATCCGGAGGTCCATTTCCTGCATATGGTCCAGAGAAATTTTCCTGACAATTGATCTACGCCAGGTTAAGTTTTCAGTCCGATTAGGTTTGTAGATCGACCGCGGAGGACCAGTTTCAATTCAATGACTATTGACACTCGATCAGGGTCACAAGTACATTGACATGTGTTGGGAAGTTTTCCTGATCCAAGAGTGTAGTTGGGTCAAAATCTAATGGTCTAAAATCTTAAATTTGGCCTGCAAGCGAATGACCCAATTCACTTAAATTTGAGTCTGTTTTCTAAAGATATTCACGTTTCTCACACACTTCGCTCTGGGCTCAAGTTGTGCGTTTCTGAATACTATTTGGACTTGATTTTTGAGATGATTGTCAAGCCCAGTAAGGCGGTCATAACCGTATAGTTTCGCGTCAAGCGGACTTTCGACGCGCGGTCCAGGTCCGATACGAAGTTTCGAAATGCTCCCGAGAACAACTGGGTTTTGAGATTGATCCTAGGTTTTTAGGTAATGTAGAGTTAGCGATTCTACTAGTTTCAGGTCTTACAGTTCGTATTGAAAGTGATTCGAGCTAATTCGTCGATTAACTTAGTTTAGTATTTAGTTAATTTTTGTCTAATTTCTAAAGGATTTGATCCTTAGTGATTTCTGCTTTAGGTAGTACTCGAGTCTTTGTATGGATTTTTTCGAGACGTTATACCAGACTGACTGATTTGGGCAGACACGAATGAGCGATAGTAGTGGGACTACATGGGTTGCTTACACCCGATGTCGTGCGTTACATGCTCGCCTAAACTTGAGCAGTCTAGTCCACTGGCTGACTAACCATGCTTGTTAACCATATTTGCTCACACCTGTTTGGAACCTGGAACACCCCTGCCCACTGACACCCACTGACAACAGCTGAAAATTGATCCACAGTCTCGTGAGCCGAGCATGGTGGAATGGGACATTGTGTCTGAGCTGTCGGCCTACGCTGGGGTGACGAGCCTCCCCGTAGTGATGGTGAGAGATCCCGGTTTCTAGCACTCCCCACGTGCTTGCAATCAAGGGTGGGGACCCCGATGAGATCAAGGATCGCGGTGTCCTAGCCTCGCGCATTGAGGGGTCTGGGCCTCGCAAATGGATGAAGGCATTGATATCGTCGGGGTGTATAAGTTTTCCCAACCTGTTAGATGAACGGAATTAACTAAACACTCGGCTAACATTATTCATGCATCACATTAGATAGGATTTGGTGACTCGGCAGTTGAGGTCGCAATGAGGGAGTGTTGGTCATACGCGACCGTGAGACGAAGTCACTCAAGGAGTGTTGTGGGTGAGGTCATGCATCATACACAACTCATGCATATGCATTAACAAAGACCAGGTAGTGATTTATGAATGTGTGTTTTTCATTAAATTCATCATGGAATTGTTATTTGATGTAACTTATGGCTAGTGGCACCCACTGAGTTAGCTACTCATCCCACTTTGGGACAGTATTTTAAAACACCAACCAGACCATTTACTAGATGCAGGTGAGGCGGAGCTCGACGAGCAGAGCGAGGTGAGCATGGATAGGGAAAAAGAGCTTTCCTACTTCCAACTTAAGAGTGGATCACCGTAGACTGTGTGGGTTATTTATGGGTTGTTGAACAGGGATCCAGCGCACCATTTTTTTTGGGCATTTCTTATATAAATTTTATCGGGCGACGCCTTGTGTGACCCGTTTGATATTCCTATAGACTTGTATTTCTTAGTCGCATTTATTTCAGTAGATTAGTTGTGGTTGTGGTTTATGTTCCAGCCAATTCCTTTATTGATCATTTAAACTGATTTATATACAAATCACCATAATTAGGATATAAGCGACACCTGAGAATTTGGAGGCCGAGTTCCTACACGGCCCCTGAAAACCCGTGGTGTTACAACTAACAACCTAACCCAAAAAAAAAGACTTGGTTTGAAACTGAGTTCAAGCCGAGCCAAGCTGATTTTTTGAGCTCGAAATTTTTTTGAAACGAGCTCGACTTGACTCGGATTGAAACCCAACTCCAATCGAACTCGGATCGAATTTGTTCGATGACTTGGTTATTTTAATATTGATGTTGCACACCAAGTGTTTGATGAAATGATTCAACGAAGTGCCAGTTGATGGCGAGAAAGGTATGGATATGAAACAAATACCCTTGTATCTTGATTTTGACATTGCTTACTGACTGTTTGATGAAATACCCAGAAACTGTTGCTTCTATTTTACATACCGTGAGAAATTGAAGGTGCACTCCACGTGTTTGTAAAAATACCACATGGGTGAACTTGGCTCGAACTCAGCTCGAATTAGCCCGAGTTGTTAGTCGAATCGAGCCGAGATGGCCAATCAGGCTTGAGGACCGAGCTGAGCCGAGCCGTGTTTGAGCTGGGGTCAACTAGTGGCCAAGCCGAGTTAAGCTATGCCTAGCTCGACTCAGTTCAACTAGTGTACACCTCTACCCTGATGTATTTATTCTATATTCACATTGTTTAATCTATTTTCCCTATTATTTTAGGGCATCAGCCCAAAATTAAAAAAAAAAACCAAATCATAGGTGTATCTATTATACGAAATTGTGGAGGTTGAATGGCCTACATATAAGACTCATACCCTAATTAACCTTCTGTATGTTTCGTTTTCGATGCCGGCATGTTTCCATCTGACCGAATCTATGAGTTTTGATCGTTACCCTATTTTTGTATCGCAATAACCCGAGACTTGTACCCTAACGACCGCACGGGCGTTACGATTCCAACACCACGCGGTACGCTCCATTTTGACCCATAAATTAGAAGTTACAATTTTGGCATAATCCGAGGTGGGCCAAGTAATGCACGGGGGCCCCACTTACACAAATTCTCCATGCTTAACGTCGTTCACAAATCTTCACGTTAAATTGATGTCTTAGGATGAAACTAGTCTGTTGTTTAATCACCGCACTGATGAGTCCCAAGTAGTCATTCGATGATTCTAATAGCTCAGTGAGCTAGTGGGGACATGTTTAAGGATCTAAGTGTTTCAGTATTGGATTGTTGGTTCAAATCTTCCTTATAAGATCCCAGGATCGAAACCTAGCGCCTGAGAGATAGGAGCTGAAAATGGGGTACTACGAAGGCTGTTAGCATCGGATTCGGCGACCAGAAATTTTGTGAGTCTAGATCCTGAGTTTGGGGCGTGACAGAAGTTGATATCAGAGCATAACTTGGGAATACCTAAGGATAACATCATATATCTGCTAATGGTCTTAAAATAATTATCCTTCACTATATGTAACACCCCGACTTTTCAGGACCCGAGTATATGACCCGTGTCCCAAAAACCCGAGTGTTAGCTTTGAAGGATGGCAAATTCGAGTGTACATTTTTTTTTTCCTTCATCAGAGTAAGCAAATGAGCGTAGTGTGGATAAATCGACATAAAGAAAAATTTCATTATCATTCAAATTTACAAGAAGCTGCCCATAATGACTTATACAAACCAATGTCTCTGAATTTAATAAGTACAAGATTTATAAGAATTTAATACATGAAGAATAACAGAAAGCATATAAACATAAGCCGCGAGATCACGTAGCTCCTCCAAACAAATACAGTCATGCATCCCTGGCGATCGTACCCTACTCCTCATCAAGTCTGAACAAGCATATTACTTAAGCTACATGAATTACTTGTACGGTTGTATATTTGATGGATGAGTGGCCAACTCAGTGTGAATTTTTCTCAAGATTACACACCGCTGCATTAGGTAAGAAATAGTATAAAACATCCAGACAACCAAAACAGAGTAAATGCAGTCTTATTAGGTACATGGATGCATGAATGAAATCATCGACCCGGGTAAATCATCCGAACAGTCGGTGCCCCAGGAAAAACATCCAGATAGGCAATTGGGTCGTCACCCAAGGATGTTACTGGTCATCAGCGCAACACATGGCGTAATTGTATGGGCATGAGTGATCCAAGTCATCATCATAAATCGATTGGCTGGTCATTAGCGCAACACGCGGCGTAATCGTATGGGCATAATGATCCAAGCCATCGTAGTATGCTATGCGTGTATGATTTGTCAGCCCGTTATTAGTCCAATTGCAATCAGTCATTTTTACATAAGCTCACGGTTACTACAGGGAGCACATGGCCCAACGTAGGCCGACAGCTTGGGCATAGTGTCCCATTACCACCATCTCCGGCTCATGAGGCTACCATCTTAGGATGTTTAATGGAAACTCATCGACTAGTAGCCAATCATATTACAGTATATGGGGCTTACCATCGCATGGTTGCACGGTATAAAACATCGAACCCATATAGGAAAAATACCAGAACAAAGCCACATAGGGCGATATCAAACAAGCCACATAGGGCAATTATCAAAATAGGCCTTATAAAGCGAGTATCAAAACCATGCGATAAAAGACCATCCTTGAAAACTATTAGACACAAAAACCCTGGATGGTAGGCCCGCATCAATGATCCATTTAGACCACCACTCAATAACCACTAAGTCGAAGGTCCATTTTAATCACAACCAGTCGGGTTACATCCCAAGTATGGGTGTACATTTATAGGTGGGGGTTTCCTACTAACGTACCAGTTTAAAGTTCATAAGCAATACACAAATAGTCCACAAGCATGAACAAACATACGGGGTGAACATTAAGCAGGCAATATATCAATTTAATTTCCACTAGCTAACACATGTGATTATAAGAGAGAGATACCAATTATAATTCTTAATAAAAACTATAACTTAAGCTAATGAGAAGATGGAAAGCTCAAGGGGAAGAATCATCACCTTATAGTTGGATCGCCTACCAGCATGGTTAGGGGACGTGTGGTCCCTTATAATCGAGTCCTATCATGAATTAGGAAATTACATGGTTAGATCGAGTTCTACACACTATTCATGGTTGAGATTATAACCTAGGGTTTGGATTATTTATCTTAGGGTCTTAATGTAGGATTAGGATTTTTATCTTAGGGTTTAGTCTTAAACTTAGATTTTAGGATTTGAATGTTAGTTCATGTAAAATTAATTATCATGATAGTTTATAACTATAGTATAATTATTAATATTAATGATAAAATTACTATTAGTTAATTGTGGCAATAATAATCATTATAATAGTGGAAATCAGTATACTTCTACTACCAATAACGATATCTAAGAATGGTGAGTAAAATCACAATAACGAAAGTTATGGTTTTATCTATACTAACTAATATGAGTAACTATTAGTGGCTAATCATGTCTATAATAAAATTTACCATGATAATAGTATTAAGGATTGTAAATCGAGATCCTTCCAGTTTGGTGTACCATTAATTGCCATATAAACTTACTAATTACAAAATCATTATTGCCCTTAGTGTTATGATGTATATTAGCTAACTTGATAATAAAAATCATTAGGATGGAAATTAATAATTAGAATTACCATTGATGACAGTAATAACAATAGCGAATATGATTGGATAGGATGGCTTACCTAACTTGAGCCAGATCTGAGTGAGTTGACACGATTAGACTCGGCGAGTTTTAGCCGAGTCGACTCGGCAGCGAGTCGCTCTAATTTGACCTCTCCCTTTATCTCTTTCCTTCTCTTTCTCCTTTTCCTGGACCAAATCAGCAGCGTCCCAGGTTGGATTGAGTCCCTAACGAGTCAGCAGGTTGACTCGACAGAACTAATGAAGAAGGTAACATCTTCCTCCTTTCTTCTTCTTCTTTCTGTTTTTCTTTTCTCTTCCTTAGGCTTATACACTCATCAGAGTTCCTGGACTAAATCAGAACCCAACTCAGGCCGAACTCAGCATGGCTTGGGGCGTTTTTGGCCTGAGTCGTGACCGTGACTCGGCCCGCTCCAAGCTGATGCAACGATGCAACAACCCTTCCTCTCTCTCCTTCTCGATTCTCCTTCCCTATCTCTCTTCTATTTCTTCTCCTCACTACTTCAACCAGAAGAACGGTCTGGATTTGATCAGACCCAACCTAGCTCGGACCCAACTCAATCTAGCTCGGACTAAGCATGGCCGCAACTCGACGGCAGGTGCAGACAGCCCCCACCCGCACATCCTCTCTCTCCATTCTTCTCCTCTCCTTTCCATCCTCCCTCTCTCAGCTCTCCTGAAAGCTAGCAGCACTCGAGCCAGTCCCAAACATGCCCTATTTCTGGCCTGAATCGGACCCAACTCGTCCTGCAGTTGGCCTGAGTTGAGCGGCTCCAGCAGATCCTGCTCTCTCTGACTCACTTCTTTCTTCTCCTTTCTTTCTCTTCTCTTCCATTCGCTACAGGTCCAGCAGAATCGATGGACGACCGAGCTCGACCCGAACCAATGCACCGATAGGGTTTGGAGCATCTTCAACAAGGAAGGAGGCCGGGCAGCAATGGTGGATCCCAACCCGATGCTTCTTTCTCCATTCCGACAGCATGGGACGATTCATATGAGCTCTAGGAAGCTTGAGGATGAGCTTTTTTGAAGCTTGGGGAACATCCGGGTGGTGGGTTCTAATGGAGAAGGGAAATGACTGGTTGACGAGCTGCGGCAAGGGCGTGAGAGAGACCCATCGCAACTCCATATTTTCGACTTAAATCGAGCCCTGAGCTCTCTCAGGGTCGTTGGATGAGGACTGGATGGCACGGATTGAATACTGCCATTCGGTTTTCTCAAAACCGTGGGAAGGAATGAAAACTGGTCGTGTTTTTCCTTGCTGAGGTGGAAACCGAGTTTGGACGGTTGAGATGTCCTCAAACGGACGTCTGGGATAAGAGGAATCCTCTTCACTCGGATCGCCGAGCTGGCAACAGGGGAGACAGTTTTCATTTCTGGAAACATTGTGTTTATAGGCTTCGTTTGGGTCGGTTCTTATGTGCATGAAAGTGTACTTTAACAGGCGAGGCCACCTAGGGTTTGTTTAGGGTCATCTTCTGGCCATGATGAACGGTCCTAATCATTGAGATGATCCCTCGGGGTGAGCCACAACACGTCCTAAACGGATGGCGTCCGTCCACTGTGAAAAACAAAGGGAGAGAGAGGAATCTCTCTCATTTAAGGAAATGGCGGGTCAGCACCATTTTGACCGGGCTGAAGGTCCCGTGCACGTCAGGTGCTTTAGCACCGGTGCACATGCACACAAATGTGGGGCCCACCATGAAGTTTTTAGTCAATCCACGCCGTTCAATCGGTTCGTTCACTCATATAAGGCCATGATCTCAAGAATGGGGCTAACCTAAATCTTCAGTGGGCCATACCCCAAATCAAGATCTTTAAGTGTCGGTTACGACGATCCCATGGTCGGATCACCCTAAAATTGAACGTCATTGGTTGAAAAGGTCCAAGGGGCCATTGTAAGGTTTTCATCCTATGTTACTAACCGATACTAATATTAATATAATTTTTTTATTACTACCATTCATTACTTATAATTACAATAATTAAAATCTCATACACATGAAAAAAATAAAATCTTAATATTAGCATAGTACTATATGCATGCCATTGATCACCTATTTATTAATATATAATTCATAATATACAGTCTCATATTACACACACACACACACACACACACACACACACACACACACACATATATATATATGAATTGAAAATTGCACAATATCCTATTTAAAATCATATTGTTAAATAATATAAAATTTTATTCATATATCTAATAATTTTTGGTATACATGTTTATAAAAATATTCAATACTACATTAATATTTATAATTCAATTATATATTGTAAAATTATGTTTAGTCAATATAATATTATTTTCATAATATTTTAAGTACATTAAATATATATATTACTCTTGTTATAATATATTTTCATATACTTCTATATGATAAGTAATATATCAAGATACATCTATAATCTTTTGATCCATGTTTGTCTAAAATTTATAATATAATAAATAGATAAGATAATATACTTAGCATATATTATTTGACTACTAGGTGGTTTAATATATGGATGGGGATCACTTTCGACGGTCAGATTTAAACTAGGATGCACGTGAATGTTCACTAAGCTAGGTTTGCATTTATCCTAAATCCTGGTTATACGGTAACACCCGAGTACTGGAAAGTACGGGGTGTTACACTATATGACTGTTTGTGAACTTAGAGTGATTAGAATCTCAATCTTGGAAATTTAGAAACACACCCTAAGTTTCCATTGCAACTTAGTAAAAAAAATTAGCATTCCCATTTGTGAACATAGAAATTTTGAACATAGTACCCTGGTAAGAGCGTCCTGTCCAAGGTTTGGCTGTGGAGAAATTTCGACGACGAAGTTTTTTGTTAGGAGGGTAGAGTTGTAAGACCTGTACCCTAATTAACTCTCTGTATGTCTTGTTTTTAATGCCAGCATGTTTCCATCGGACCAAATCTATGAGTTTTGATTGTTACTCTATTTTTGTATTACAATAACCCTAAGACTTGTACCCTAGCGATCGCACGGGCGTTACGATTCCAATACCACGCAGCATGCTCCATTTTGACCCATAGATTAGAAGTTACAATTTTGGCATGATCCGAGGTGGGCCGTGCAATGCACGCGGGCCTCACTCGCACAAATCCTCCATGCCTAATGTTGTTCACAAATCTTCACATTAAACGTCTCAGGACGAAACTAGTCTGCGGTTTAATCATCGCACTGATGAGTCCCGTGTAGCCATTCGACGATTCCAACAACTCAGTGAGCTAGTGGGGACGTGTTTGAGGATCTAAGTGTTTCAGTATTGGATTGTTGGTTCAAATACTCCTTTTAGGATCCTGGGATTGGAACTTTGTGCATGGGAGTTGAAAGTTGGGAGCTGAGAATAGGGTACTACGGAGGCTGCCAGCACCGGATTTGGCTTCCAGAAATTTTGTGAATCTGGTTCCCGAGGTATGGATATGAAACAAATACCCTTGTATCTTAATTTTGATGTTTCCTACTGACTATTTGATGAAATACCTGGAAACCGTTACTTTTGTTTTACATACCATTAGAAATTGAAGGTGCACTCCATGTGTTTGTGAAATTGCTGCACAGGCGAACTTGGCTCGATCTTAGCTCAAACTCGGCTCGAATTAGCCCGAGCTACTAGTTGAATTGAGTCGAGCTGGCCAATCAGCTCAAGGACCGAGCTGGGCCGAGTTCGAGCTGGGGTCAAATAGTGGTCGAACCGAGTTAAGCTGTGCCTAGCTCGACTCGGTTCGACTAGTGTATGCCTCTACCTTGATGTATTTATTCTATATTCATATTGTTTAATATGTTTTCCCTATTATTTTAGGGCATCAACCCAAAATAATAATAATAATAATAATAATCCAAATCATAGGTGTATCTATTATAGGAAATTGTGGAGATTGAATGGCCTACTGCCTACCATTAAAAACTTCCTAAGGCTCGGTGTCATGTTTATTTGCCATTTAACTTATAGTAATGTCACGTAAACTTGGATGAAGGGAAAAAAAATTCAGCTTGATTCAAAAATTGTGTGACCCATTAATGATCCACCGCCACTGTTTCTTATAGTATGATCCACCCAAGAATTAGATATGCCTCATGTTATAGCTCATGCTTTAAGGGCCTGTTTGGCCGAACCGATCCCATGGGATTAGGACAAATGGAATGGAGTTTAAGGTAATGATGGTGGTGTCAGTGTTTGTCTGTTGATCGCTTGGGCTTGGGATAGCCCATGGGATATATAGCAGCGTGTTTGGACCGTCACAAATGGATGGGTTTGCATCTCCACTGCTTCTTGTGGTGTGCCCCACTCATTGTTTTATATCTGCCTCAAAACAGGTTTATGGCTGAATGTAGGCCGGTGAAAATGATGGAGGGAGTGGATATCTCATTGATATCTTGGTGGGCCCCACATAGCGGTGAAAACTCACATCTTGGGATTGGCAGAATCCGTCTCAGACTTGGGTGGTGTTTATAAGGGCGCGGTAGATGAAATACATTCTACCATTCCAAACAGCAGACAGGATGGGATGGCACGCAATAACCCTCCTAATGTCATCTAATACCATATCCAGTGCCCGCCCAAACACGCCCTAAATTAATATGGCAAAACGGATGAACGGAGTGGATATAGAATACATGCATCGAGGTAGGTACCACAGTAATGGCCGCACATAATCCCTTCTGTCCAAACAGGGCCAAGATATCAGAAATAGGGGTGAGGATGTTGAATTGGGGGCATGGTAGAGCAAGATCTCTACAGTAAAAGTGGCAGAGTAATGCGTCAATCAGAGCCGCTAATTTTTTTTTATTTTTTATTAGCTTGTTAGTCACCCACTGTTAGTTCACACTTCACTGTTAAGCTGTTAGCCACCCCCACCAGGGGACCGATACCAAGACCTTAGCGTTGAAACGAGGTATCTTTCACTCAGTCTACCACTTAAGCTATGGATCTGGATGTAAGAGCCGCTAATCTAGTGATACATATCACGGATGGCCTATTTTAAAAATTGCAATTATTAGGCGAGAGCGGATTAGGTGTGGCCCGCCCTCACCCAAGACAGTGCGTCCACTACCGTGAGGCTCACCTTGATGTATGTATTCTATATCCGGGCCGTCCATTCATATGTAGAGATCATTTTAAGGCATGAGGTAAAAAAGGGGAAGTAGATCTAATTCTCAAGTGGACCATACCATAGGAAACAGAGGTGATTGTCCATTAATGGACCACAAAAGTTTTGGATCAACCTGATATTTACTTTTTCCCTTCATCTAGGTTTCTATGACATTATCAACAGGTTGGATGGCAAATAAATATTATGGTGGGTCCTAGGAAGTTTTTAATTATAGACCGTTCAATGACCAATCTTTCCTACTGCACGCTCCATAAGAGAATTGTATTGGATTTCTTCCTCTTTCTTTTTCGGCTTATGTAGTAAAATAATCTTGAAAAACGAATGGACGGTGTGAATATAGAATAAATAGATCAAGTTGGGCCCCAAGGTAAGGGCTGCACCATCTTGAGTGCGGCCGGGGCGCACCTAATCCTCTGACATTTAGTCAACCCATTAAAAAAGCTACTTTTGTTTATTACTGTCAGATTTAAGGAAACCTATGAGACGGATAAGATCATCTGATGGATGTATAGTTTAATGTAATTTTAACAATCAGTGCAAAAAATTAGATGGACGGTTTAGATTAATATTTGATCCTGCCTCATGTGTTGTGGATAGATGGTTACCCACCACAGTCAGTCTCCTTGGTAGGGGTGTACATTGAGTCGAACTGCCTCAGATCGACTCAAGCTCAACCACTGGCTGACCTCAACTTGAACTCGGCTCGGCTCGGTCTTTTAGCTTGACTGGCCACCTTGGCTCGGTTCGGTCAGCAACTCGGGCCGAATTCGAGCCAAGATCGAGTTGAGTTCGCCATTGAGGCATTTTCCACAAACACCTGAACTGTAATTTCAAAATCTTAGTACTTTACAAACATAGGTAATGATTTTATAGGTATTTTATCAAACACCTTTTAAGCAATATAAATAATAATAATAATAAAAAAATAAAGAGAAAAAGGGTATTTGTTTCATGTATATACCTTCTTTGCCAACAGGCACATTTCGCTAAATCATCTTTTCAAACAGTTGGTGAGCAACATCAATGGCAAAGTATTTGAGTCACTGAATTGGTTCGAGTTCGATTTAAGCTGGATTCGATCCAAGTTGACTCAAGCTGGGGCTTGCTCAAACTTAGCTCGAACTCAGCTATGACCGAGTCGAGTCGGGCGAGCTAACCGAGATAGCTCGGTTCGTGTACACCCCTGCCCCTTGGTGGTTTGGTCTCCAAAGAACTTGGATACTCATACAGAGCGTGTGTGATACACAGGCACTTAGTAATTGCATGAATTGATATAAATAATTAAAATAAAATCATCCAAATTATATTTTCCAGTTTAAATATGTCATGAACAGAAAAAAAAAAAAGGCTGTTTTGAATTTTTTAACTATCTGATTAGTGGACATTTATTGGACGGTTGAAAATGGAAAAAAATTCCAACGGTCATATTTCAACAAACAAGTATCCACGAATAAGTGGCTAGAATTTTTAAACGAATCTGATCCGTGGAATGTAACTAATAATAGTGGATTAATGTGTTACGTGTAAGATATTTGAGTGCCTGTGTATCAAGCCGTGTACTCTACCAGAGTAACAAATAAATCCCCTTGGCCAAATATCCATCCACATTCATTCCTCTTGAGAATCTCTACTCTCTCTAATACAGACAACTATATCTGCAAAATCCGATTGAAATCTTCGTCAAAACCCTATCTCTGCAATTGACTTTTTGTGGGGGTTTTCCTTTTTTCATTATGGCTTCATCTCATCCAATTCCGAAGTCAGAGGAAGAATGGAAGGCGATCCTTTCTCCGGAGCAGTTTCGGATTCTGAGGGAGAAAGGAACAGAGTAAGATCGATGAGGAAAAAAACAAACTACTTTGTTTTTAATCTGAGATTTTTAATGGGTTTCTTTTGTTTTTGGGTTGATTTGGATGTTTGCTGATCGGAATTCAATAGACCCATTTGCCGAATTCATGTGATTTAGGATATTGATGTTCTCATTTGATAATTGCCCTTGATTATAAGGTGTTTGTTATTATTCTCTTTTTCTGAATTGTAAAATTGATAACAGCGAGTGTTTCAATGGAATTTTGACATTTTGGAGATTTTGGGCTATACCCATTTGATAAGTTCATGTCTAAGGGCCTGTTTGGGTGATGCCAAATTATCATTTTGTTTGTCTACGCAAAATGAGCTGAAACTGTTTATCAAATAAAATTCGTAAAACTGATAGAACAATTCTTCATAACCAAGTCTCTTTCCCCATATTTTGAATATTGTTTTGAACTTGTTCTCCCTTTCCTAACTGCTTATACTTGTTAACATTTTGAAATCGACGCTTCCCTGTTCCTGCACTCAAATCCTTTACTACTTTGCCTGATACTTTGTGCAAGTACAACCATGATGATGTGTACGCACTCGTTTTGGGTTGAGAATGTGCAAAGGAACGATTTTTTATTATTGTGAAAGGATGTAATTACGATGTGTACAACTTTCATTTAGTGGTTCTATGGTAGGAAAAACTATATTTAAAATTTTAGGAAAATTAATTTTCTTGGTTTGTGATTTTCTCCTAGGTTTCTAGTGTTGAGTTTTGTCTGACACCGGAAAGGAGCTTAGAATTCTAAACCTTTATATTAGAATTCTCCACTTGCTATTTGTATTGGGAACCAAGAGTATGCGATGGGTGCAACCTCACACACGTGCAGGGGCCACAGTCGTGGTCGTGGCACGGTGCAGTGTGATCGGACACCTTTTTTTCCTACATGAGTAATGTTATTCTCATGTACATATGGACAGAGAGCCACCATGAACCTACACAATATTTAATGAGCTGGCATGCGCTGATTTGCTTTTATTGCATGTCCGCATGCGTTTAGAGCGCAACAGTTATATATTGTTTCTCTATAAGTACAACTCATTTTTACAAAGTTCAGTACTAGAAAATCTATCATTCTTTTCTCGTTCTCTTTTTCTCTGGGTTTTCTCTTGAATCCTTCTTTAGGCAAACTAGCATAAGCAAGCTTGGGTTTGTATGGCCTAGATATTGTATGCGCCTGATCAAAGCCGTTCATTATATATAAGAGCTATTGTATCCTAGGGACAGAGTTGCTGAGACCCAGTGCATCGAGGTTTTTCCTTGTGAGAGCAAATTTGTCTTTAAGACAACAACTGCAGTGTGCCTCAAATCTCGAGATTACTTCCGTTTTATTTATTCTTTATTATATGCAGATTTTCTGCTATATTTCTTTATCACAACCAACAATTTAAAGATAGGTTTTTTCTTTAAAAAATTTGATTTCTATTACAATCATTTATGAAAATCCCAAAATCAAGATCTTTGATGGGAAGAATTTTAAGAGATGGCAGCAGAAGATAGAGTTTCATCTCACGACTCTCAAATTGACCTATGTTATCAAAGACTTTGCCCCATCTTTTGAGGTGAATGAACCAGCGGCATCCTTCAAACTATCTAAATGGAATAATGATTACTATCTGTTAAGGAATTCAAGGCTAGGCTTGTGGCTAAGGGGCATAAGAAAAAGAAAGGTACTGGCTTCTTTGACACATATTCACTAGTTACTAAAATTACCACTATACAAGTATTGATAGCTATTGCTTCCATTCACAATCTTGTGATGTGAAAACCACATTTTTAAATAGAGAATTAGAAGAAGAGATTTATATGGACCAACCCGAGGGGTTTGTGATAAATAGTCATGAAAATAAGGTGTACAAATTAGTTAAATCTCTTTATGGCCTTAAGCAAGCTCCAAAGCAATGACATGTGAATGAAACTAAGTCATTCTTAAGTTCACAATTTGACATAAAGGACTTGGGAGAAGTTGATATGATTTTTGGAATCAAAATAGTAAAAGATTCCAATGGAATCACTTTATCTCAATCACACTATTTTGACAAAATCCTAAGAAAATATAATCTTCCAGATTGTAAGCACTCCTTCTGATCCTCATGTAAAATTGTGTAAAAATGAGGGTGATAGTGTATCACAACTTGAGTACTCTAGTATTTTTGGCCATTTAATGCATTTAATGAACTGTATTAGACTTAATATTGCATATGCAATTGGTAAGCCGAGTAGATACACTAGTAATCCTGGAGAAGATCACTGGAATGCCATAAATAGAGTTTTAAGATACCTGAAAAAGACGTAAAGTTATGATCTTACGTATACTAGATATCTAGTTATACTAGAGGCATATAATAATGTAAATTGGATATTAGATTCTTTGGAATCCAAGCCCACGAATGGTTACGTGTTCACCCTTGGAGGAGCTACCGTATCATGGAAGTCAAAGAAGCAAACTTGCATCTCTTGGTCCACGATAGAGTTTAAGTTTATTGCTCTTGCAATTGTTTTGAAGAAGTAGAGGTTGAAAAATCTGCTTTCAAATGTACTCATTTAGGGTAAACCAGTGGCAGCAATTGTGTTGCATTGTGATAGCCAAGCCGCTGTTGCTAAGGTGAATGATAGAACTTATGATGGAAAGTCCAGACATTTACGTTCAAGACATAACTTAGTCAAACAATTAATCCAAAATTGGATATTTGCAATTGACTTTGTGAGGTTTAAAGAGAATCTAGCTGATCCACTAACTAAAGCACTAACCAAAGAGTTAGTGATGAGTACATCGAAGGGAATGGGGTTGAGTCCCACTTAGATAAATCATTGGCAATGGGAACCCAACCTATATGATTGGAAACATCAAGAACTAGGTTCAATGGATAACAGCAAGTTGCCTCGAATGATTGTATATTGGCATTGCATATGTATGAATTGGGAACCCCATTCCTATGATGTGGTAGTGTAATGACCTGTAACGAGGAAGGTTAGATTATGTCCTTAATGAATTCCATAGCTGTGATATAGTGGGATGTGTAGCTGTAAGTACATCCTTAGTGGACTCACCTATATGAGTATGGAGGTGAGGCCGCTTCCTATGAGAATTAGGGCATTCTCTAGAGCGCTCATGAAACAGGGATAAAGCACATGGCCATAATGTGCTAACTCAAGAGATGCAAGTTGCTCCGAAATGTGGTGCGTGTGATATGTTTGGATTGGTTTTTGTGGGGGTTAGTTCAAAACTCCATGTTACTACCACTCGACAAACTAGACATATTTAAACTAGACAATGTTTAAATCTTTAAGTTACATTTGCTGATGCACTTCATTTTACTAGTTTTCCCAATTGGTCTTTTTCTTGTCTATCATCACCGTTTTCCTATTTTTTAAATTGTAGGGGATTGTTGGTTGTAATAAAGAAATATAGCAGAAAATCCCACTATAACAAAGAAGAAATAAAACAGAAGTAATCTGGAGAGCTGAGGCATGTTATAATCGACGTCTTAAAGACAGATTTACTCCCAGAAGGAAAAAAGAACCTTGATGCACTGGGTCTCAACAACTCTACCCTTGGGATATAACAACTATTCTTTATGATGAACGGCTTCAATCAAGTGCACGCGAGATGTAGACCACACGAACCCAAGCTTGCTCATTCTAGTTTGCCCAAAGAAGGATTGAAGAGAAAACTCAGAGAGAGAAAATGAGAAAAGAATGATATATTTTCTAGTACTAAACTCTAGTAAAATGAGTTGTATTTATAGAGAAACAACATATGACCGTTGGGCTTTAGACGCTTGCGGACGATACGATAAATGCATGTCGATGCATGCTAACTTATTAAATATTGTGTCAATGCATAGCAACTCTCTGTCCACATGTGCATGAGGGTGACATTACTCATGCAGAAAAAACAAAAGGTATCTAATCGAAGACGCACCACATCACACCATGTTGTGCCTCACCACAACTGTGACCCCCCATGCGCGTGCGAGGTTGCACCCATGGCACACTCTTGTTTCCCAATAAAAATAACAAGTGGATGGTTCTAATATAAAGGTTTAGAATTCTAAGCTCCTTTCCAATGTGGGACAAAACTCAACACTAGAAACAAATGAGAAAATCACAAACTAAGAAAATTAATTTTCTTAAAATCTTAAATCTATTTTTCCTAACACTTTTTCGCTTACTTGCTCTGAGACATGTAAATCTCAGCCTATGCGGTGACTTTATATCTTGGACTTTTCCTAGCCTATTGAACTACAATGTAACGAAACTAGAGAATGTGAAATGCCGTGGACTGTTGCACGCTCGTGTCGTGGATGGCGGCTTCGGAATCGGAAATGTGTTGCAACAGAGTTTCAGCTCCTTAGTGGCTGTTGATGCATTTTTAATGAATCCTCACCCCCTTCCAATAGGCGTTGAAGGTAGTTCAAAGTGACAAGGATCGCTTCTTGCACATTGTCTATTTTGTAGGTGACGGTTACAACTTACAACTACTTATCATAGAATGTGTGTCAAGGCTGTTGCAGGGGATGTGTCGCACCCTGGGTGTTGTTTGCGATGCACCTTGAGCCATATGGTCTATTCGTAGGCTTTGTTCTATCACCCTAGTTCTTTGGGAACTTGATTTCTTCTTCTTTTTTTTTCTTTCCTTCTTTAAGTTGTGAACTTGCTGCATGGAAATCCTTGGCATGCTTTTGAACCTCTAGAATGTCCTCAAATGGCCTGAGAGCTGATATGAGGTGAGTTGAACACTTTGAATGGCCTAGAGATCTTGGTCATTGTCATATGCAGCTGCTATGTAAGATCAACAAAAAATGCTTGGTGTCAAGGGTTGTAAGATTGTTTGCGCGAGCATGGACATTGCATACCATAAATTGAATGGAAAAGAGAGAGGAGTGAGATGAGAAAGAGAGGAAAACGTGAGAGATCTTTCACATGCTCCCTCTCTCCTTAATGCTTTATTCATAGAAGAGAAGATTAACAAGGAGAGAATATTGTTTACAATAGGAACTAAAAGAGATGAGAAGATAAAATCTAACCCTAATCCTATATATGGTACACCGTAGGTGCACGTGAATCTGTGTACACTAACATTCTCTCTCAAACTGGCTCACGGATGTCATTTATGTCGAGCTTGATACTGATGCTCTTAAGGCACACTGTTGATGTGGCTTCGGTGAAGACAAGGGAACCATCGATCGATCTAATATTACTTGCGATAGGAGAGTACAGAGTATATCTATTGTTCGTACTCATAATGTGGCCAGATGCCTTGAATTCATGATCTAGGATGTTCGAGAGACGTGATTTGCAGTTGCAAAGGTACCTGATTGTGTTATTTGGTTAGTAGTGGAAATGGATGCTTCGAGAGCTGCCACTTATTTTGTAGCTCATTGATGGTTTCGTCCCTTGGTTCTTGGTTATTATGGCCTGAAGGTTCGTCAATAATGTTCACATTAGCAGAAGACTTTGTTTTGATGTCCTTTGGCTAAAGCTTAAGATGAAGTACCCAACAATATTTTTTAGATGTCTTTTTCCACAGTGTGCGCGCCAGAGCTTATCTTTGTCGATGTTTCTTTATCCAGTTCCTTGCCTCTCAGTACTTTTAGAGTTTGTAGTCAAGGCTGATCATTTTGGAAGGCTGGCTTGGGAGATTCCGTCATCTAGCCTTTCTTCGTACGTAGTTATATACAAATTTGAGGGTGGGAAGAGATTCCCTTCCAAGGATTTGTATACATTGAGGTTCGAAGTTTGAATGAAGACCATCGAGAAACTTAAAGATTTTAAGTTGTTTGATTTGATTTTTCATCCAATTCTAGAATAGCTATTTGACAATTATCCAATTCCTCCCCTTTTTTGTTCAAGTTGGCAAAGTACTCTTCTATGGTTGAGATTTTTAATCTCTGTGTGAGTACAAATTTGCTACTTCAGCTCATACATCTTTTGTGGTTTTCAAGAGATAGAGACCATGACTAATGTTAGGTTACATAGAATTTAATAACCAAGACATCATAAGCCAGTTTTCACTTTCCCATTCATCATAAGTGGGATCATCATGGTTGTGTTGTTTCTTATTTCCTATAATTTATCCTAGTCTTTTTTGTGCTTTAATATACACTTGAGCTGCTTGGGACCACTCCAAATAATTTGTGCCATCTGGTTGATTGTAGTTATCTTAGGACTAGGGTTATCCATTTGTCTGGATAGAATATGAGTTTGTTTATTATCTTTCATTTAGATAGAAATTTTAGAGATGATAATAGGTATTAAAAAAAGAGGATAGAACCTTTCTGAGGCCTGACAATAGTCTACGTGTTAGATCTAGCACTAGTTAATGGTCCATGGGGGTTTATCTAGCACTAGTTAATGGTCCAAATGGCCCAAGTAGCATATCCAACGGTGGACATAGACACGTGCCATAAGTCAAACACCAATAAATGGTCCACAAGGAATTTCCAACGACATATGAGGCTCCAGACGAGAAGCTAACAATTGTGGAGGGGCCCCTGGATGTTTCTGGTGACTGTGGAGGTGCCCCTGGATGTTTCCGGCGATTGTGGAGGTGCTCTTGGTGGTTTCTGGCAACTATTAAGGGTTCTATGGATCTTTCTTGTGTGGAGGGGCTTGTTGAGGTTTTCATTGATCGCGGATGTGACTATTTACATATCCGATAGTGTCAAGAAGGTTGTGGGCTAGATCTATTGCCATAATGGGGTTCCGACTTTGTGAAGAGGATTTCTAGGAATATTTGACGATGTTGGGTAGTTCTTGTTGAAGCTCCATTAATGGAATCAAGTTCCAACGAGGTTTCTGGTGATGTGCGACTGTTTTGGATCCTACAAACCAGCCGAAAGATGATTTTGGTGAAATCAAGAGGCTTTTCTGGTGAGATTTGTAGTTAAAGAAGCTACAATTCCTCCTTCCATAATCCAGATAGAATGACCGATGGAAAATATCTTTCGGACGGATCAACAATGCATTATAGTTGCATATGTAGGATGGTGATGGAAGAATTATCTCGCTTTCACCTTATTATAGATGGAAAAGAAAAGAAAAAAAAATTTATTGGCTTTCAAAATTAAGGTTCTCTATAGAGGATGGAAAGGGGAAAGAAGAAAAATGCTTGGAAGAGGAAAATGATTGGATCAATATCATATGTAAACCAGATGGAAAAGAGAGAAGAATGAGATGAGAAAGAGGGAAGAGAACACGAGAGAGATATTTCATATCCTCCCTCTCTCCCATTATTCAGAGCATCCTCGACATTATCGAAATATCTCTGATATTGTCCGTATCTCTGGCTCGGTGATATCCATAACAACGGTAGTGATACTAATAACATTGATAATATCACAAATTCCAAGTATCAATGATATATTGCTAAGTATTGCAAATGGATCATTATTGCCAATATTTTTTACTATGTAAATTCCAGGTGTGGCTTGTATTGCCAAATCGATATTGCCAATATTTCCAACTATGTAAATTCCAGGCATCGCTTGTATTGCCAAATCGATAATGTGTTTATTTCGATTGTGTAAATTCTAGGTGTCGCTTGTATCGCCATTACATCAGTGATATTTTAATAATATCGCCAATATATTGATATTGCCAAAAATTTGCTTATCTAAACAATTTCCATTTCAAAATTTTGTTATCAGTGCATGGTTGTATGCAGCGTTCAAATTGTCGATGATGGTGATATCCTGATATTATTGTTATTGCAACTTGGGCGATATCAAGACCACAATCTTCCATTTCATTTCCAATTGTCGATGATTTCTCAGCGAAATATCGTGTGTTCTCGATAGTCTAAAATATCGATGAATGTTCGGATGGAAGGTTGGATAGATAAATGGGTAGTTGGATGAATAGATGAGATCGATGGGATGGTTGGATTGACTTCTTACGACATCGCGTGGTTTGAGGCTCACATTAAATGGAAACTTACAATGTATGCATTCTTTTTGCAATTTTTTGATTTCTAAATATGCAAATATGTGTATTTTTAGCATATGCTGAAGCTTTATTGAAAAATTCCACTTAGTGTTTTAAATATTGACGATATCTGCCGATATATCCCACAATATATCTTGTATTCCACTTGTGTGATATGAAATGCATAGGTAGTGCCGATATATCCCACCTATTCGATCCGGTGAACATTTTCAATTTTTGATCCTTTTAAAAAAACTGTAAATCACGTTAAATCAGTGTCAAATGGTTACAAATCTATGATTCTTTATGTTTTCCATGAAAATCATGGATTTGGAGCTTCGATTTCGAGATCTGGGGGAGATGGGGCAAGTTACGGAAAATTGGAAAAAATGGAAATTTCTCAATTTCTCGCCAATCAGTTGCAATCTATGTATTCAAACACAAAATCAAACATGTAACCTGATCTAGTGATTTTTCTTTTGCTTTTGAATGTATTGCTTATGTTTCCATACATGTCTTCTTACGTTTATAAATTATATGAATAGACTTTAAATATACTTGCATCAGTTCAGTTAGATAGTGCATGTATTAGGACCCCATAGAAAGGAAACCCCTATCATGTGCACTTTTTTTGGTAATATTTTGATTTCTAAGTGTGTATTGATGTTTTTTTCAACAATCTTCGAAGTTTCCTTGAAAAATTCGACAAATTTCCCAATGTTCCTATGTTTCCCAACAACATTGGTACATTACACAATACAATTGATATATCCCATGCGATAACCGATATGCATCCGTTTCCCAATGGTGGGATACGTTATGCGATAACGATATTTAAAACATTGATTCCATTGTTTTCCCCATGTTTCCCCGATATTTCCCTGCGTTTATAGTTATCGGCGATATTATTGGTGATATTGATATTGTTTTCATATACTTGGCTAGTGAAACTTGTAGTGATACCGATATTTCAAACATTGCTTTCTCCTTAATTCTTTATTTGTAGAAGAGGAGATTAGCAAGGAGGTAAGACTATTTACCATAAAAAACTAAAAGAGATGAGAAGATAAGAGTTGATTGGGAAATCTAAACCTAATGATGCAGGACAATTAACCACTTGCTCTAAAAGCTCGAACTGTTAGAGCATGGCGAATCAATCCATTTATCTCATAGCCTGGGCCTCACATTTCATGGGTTAGGAACTCGGCCGAACCCCCCTTGTGGGCCCCAAATCATATGGGTACCTCCTCACACAAGCCACCCACCTCACACGGGTGGGGCCCGCCTCACATGAGACACCCGCCTCGAGTGTGTCCCCGCATCCCACAGGCTACCCCACTCGAGCCCGGTGTGAAAATGCCCCTGTATTAATCACCCCCTGTGAGAAGTCTCGAACACGAGACCTCCTGCTTTGATACCAATTTGATGCAGAACAATTAACCACTTGTTCTAAAAGCTCGAACTGTTAGAGCATGACGAATTAATCCCATTATCTCATAGCCTAGGCCCCACATATCATGGGTTAGGAACTCGACCGAACCCCCCTCGTGGGCCCTAAATCACATGGGTACTGCCTCACACGAGCCACCCACCTCACATGGGCCGCCCACCCCGAGTGTGTCCTTGCATCCCACAGGCTACCCCATTTGAGCCTGGTGTAAAAATGCCCCTACATTACCTTATCATATATATGGTACATTGCAGGTGCACATGAATCTGTATACACTATAGGCGGCACACGAATCTGTGTAGACTAACACAAGCAACGGCGAAGATTAGCTTCTTCTTCTTTCTTTCTTTATTATTATTATTATTTTTTTCCTTCTACCTTTACGAAAGAGGATCCAGATGTAAGTCATCAATAATTGCACATCAAGGACTGTCCCTTTTGCTTCTTAAAGCTTTCAGGCATCAAAGGCAATATTAGATGAGTTCCCATGGAACAACATAGGGTTTTTCCTTGATTTAATGCATTGAGAACTGTTGATGAAGTTGATCTTCTTCTAGTAATTTAGCGTTGAATGGTATCCTCGTGTTGTGGGGCATCAAAGACATCTCTTTAGCTGCTTAGCATCAAAGGCATCTCTTTTTTTTTTTTTTTTTAAATAAATTTATTTTAAAGTTGTTGGAGTAAGATTCTTTCATGCCGATGTATTATGATGGGGCCATGGTGTGCCGTTACGGGGCCGTAATGGCCATTACATAAAGGTAACGGTGGCAACTGTTACACGTTACGGGGTTGTAATGGCTGTAACAGCCATTGTGGAAAAAAAAGACCTGTAATTGCCGTTAACGGCACGTTACATCCCCTATAAAGGCCATAATAGCCTCGTAATAGTCTATTATGGGACATATAGGTTTTTCATACTTTTTAATCAACATTACGGGGCAGATACAGGTTTTTCGGGGGGTTTTTTTTTTTCAATAAATAAAAAATTTTAAAAAGTGAGACTGTAACGACTGTTACGGGGCCATAACAGCCGTTATGCCCTATATCGTAAAGGTAATGGTGGTGGCCGTTACGGCCATCGTTACCGTTATGGAACACCTTGGATGGGGTTGATCTCCCTTGTGAAGTACCTCCATGATGGGACTTTGAGAGTTATCACACGTGGGATTTTGTTTGGTGGTATGATTTTGCATGGGCTTTCCATGCATACCCATTAGACGCACGAATTCAGGTAATGTCTACAAGGGAGCAGTGTTCGAGTTGTTGGTGTCGCTACAAGTTTCGCTGGCCAGAGATAAAAATATAATATCGTTATCGCCGATAATATCGCTGATAACAGGAAATTCAGAAAAATAAGGAATAACATGAGGAAAAAGGTGGAATTTTTCAGTGAAACTTCATGACAAGCTTGAATACACACATTTGCATATTTAGAAATTTAAAAAAAAAAAAAAAAAAAAACCAAAAAATTTGCATTACATAACTGTAGGGCCCACTGTGATGTATGTGCCTTATATCCACACCGTCCATCAAATATGATAACTCCTTTTAAGACATGATCAGAAAAATGAACAAGAACCAAATCTTAAGTGGACCATACCACATGAAACAAACCATTGTGATTAGATCACCACCACTGAAAACTTCATGGGGTCCACCGGAATGTTTATTTTCCATCCAATCTATTGATATGGTCACAAAGACGTGGATGAAGAGACCACACAAATATCAGCAAAATCCTAAACTTTCATGGCCCATGAGAAATTTTATTGGTCGATTACCACTGTTTCCCATATTATGGTCCACCTACTATTAAGATCTGCTTATTTTTTTGGAGCATGCCCTAAAATGAGTTTTCAAAACAAATAGACGGAGTTGATATAAGGCACATGCATCACAATGGGCCCCATGGTTAGGGATTCCACCCACCTCAATGGATACATACCCATTAAAGCTGCGCCCGGCTTGGGAGCGACCCTAGAACATCAATGTGAGTGGGACGCAGACCATAGGGCCCACCTTAATGCATGCATTGTATATCCATGCCGTTCATCTGTTTTTCCAGCCTAACTAAGAGTGTGGTCCAATAAATGAAGAAGCAATTTCAGGTGGACCATACCACAGCAAACAGTTTGTTGATTATCCAACCTATTGATAAGGCCAAACAAACCTGGATGAAAGAAAAACAAATATCTATTTGATCTAAAACTTTCGTGGCCCACATAATATTTTTAATAGCCAATAATCATTGTTTCCTATGGTGTGGTCTACATGAAAATTATATCTGCTTCATTTTTTGGACCATGCCCTAATTTAGATGGAACTTATGAGTAGCACCGATAATTTTAAGATGAGGGAAAGTAGACTTAGATGGTTTGGCCATGTGCAATGGAGACCATGAACTACGCCGGTTCAGAGTGATTTGGTTCGAGTTAAAGGCTCTGAAAGGGCAAGAGGAAGGCTCATTGGATGTGGATGGAGGTAGTAAGACAATATTTGAAGACATATGATTTAATAGGATCGGTGTTTTAAATAGCTAATAGAGTGTTTTGTAGTGTTTACCCCTCCGACGCATGAGGCGTAAGCTCCATAGCTTGTCGAGTAAGTTACATGCTACATCTAGATTTTGAATTAAGGTTGCACCAAATATCATAAAATTTCATCAACCAAACACATCCTAGATAATGCAGGGGCATTTTCATACCGGGCTCGAGTAGGGTAGCCCGTGGGATGCGGGGACACACGGGGTGGGTGATTCATGTGATTTGGGGCCCACGGGGGAGGTCTCATGTTTGAGACTCCTCACCGGGGGTGATTAATGTGCATTTCACACCGGGCTCGAGTGGGGTAGCTCGTGGGATGCGGGGACACATTCGGGGTGGGCGGCCCATGTGATTTGGGAACCACGAAGGGGGTTCGGCCGAGGTCCTAACCCATGCGATGTGGGGCCTGGGCTATGAGATAAAGGGATTAATTTACCATACTCTAACGGTTCGAGCTTTTAAAGCAAGTGGTTAATTGTCCTGCATCACTAGAATAATATGAAAAATAGAGCAAAGATTAAGGTATAAAGATAGAGAAGTAACAATGGATCTAATTTACAAGATTACTAAAATCATTGAAAACATTAACTAATTTTTATTGGAAATGGAAAAATATAACAAATCATTGAAAACATTAATTATTTTTAATATTTAGTGAAAAACAACTTGTAGTGTAAGCTACATAGTGTCTAATGTAGGCTACATAGGATGTAGCATTTGCTAATTAACATTGTAGCGTAGGCTACATGCAATGTTGTCAAATCGCATATGCGATACACATGCGACCATATATACTTCTTTATATATATATATATATATAAATGAAAATAAAGGAAAAAATAAAATAAAAAATATAAGATATTAAGGGAAACTTCCCTAAGTGATTAGATAGCTAATTTTATATATTTCAAGTTTGTTTAAAAGAAATAAAATGAAATAAACAACGAATGAAGTACATCAACCACATTTATGTTCTCATATGTTTCTTGTTTCATAAATTCCTCTCGAAGTATGGCTGTTTTTTTTTTTCTAAATTGTTTATCCATATACTCCATGATTTCCCTTCGGATTTCTGGAGTAATATTGGGACATGCTCTTGCATTTGATCCCGGCGTATGTACAAGGTGTTGCTTGTGCCGTGCAATGTCACCGACACTTACAAAGCTGCATACGTCACATGCTATGTGAGTCTTTTCGGTAGCATTATGATTGTGCTTGTACTTCCAACCTGGGTCATTCGACTTGGGTTTCAAAGAAGAAGATTGGGAAGAAGAAGACATGATGCTTTCTTCTTGTTATTTGTACATTTGTAAGTTGTAAAGATTAGAGAATGAAAGAGAGAGAGGGAGAGAGTTACTTAACACGCTTACACTTGTAGTTGTGGACTAGAGAGAGAGAGGGTATTAATACAAAGTTATAGCCATTGGAAAAACTACTTGCATGAAAATTTTTGCCCCTAGTGGCTCGCATTATGCATAGTAGACATAAATATGGAGTATTAATTTCTTCACATGCCACAAGGCAACAAGTCAATCCTAATATCTCTCTCTCTCTCTCTCTCTCTCTCTCTCTCTCTCTCTCTCTCTCCCTCTCTCCGGCATTGATATGGCTGATACGGCCATAAAGTGCCCATTTCTTCTTCTTTCTTCTCTCTCTCTCTCTCTTTTTTTTTTCTTTTTCTTTTTCTTTTTCTTTATTTCTTTTTTTGTTTTTTTTTTTTTTTTCTTTTTTTAATACCTTTCTCTACGTTTTTCACTTGTTACTACATTTCAACCATGAATGAAGCTTAAAGAGTCACTTCCTACTAGATATAGGCTTATTTTGGGGATCAAAACACAATATTTGAGTGATATTCTTGAAGCTGAATGGACAATTTTGGTAAAATTTAGAAGGGAAAGCTATTGGTGTTTCATTTTTCTTGTATTTCAATATAACGGGCCCTAGTTTATGATACCATGACTGATTTTTCTTCTCTCATATCTGGAATTCAGTCCTCAACTTTTTTAATTTATCCTAGTGCGTTCCCTATTCTACGGAAGATTTCTTCAAAGCTGTGCTAGGTCCCAATCTGGGTATCCAAAGGAACAAGATCTGGAAAATCTGCTTGATGGCGGTTTGGTGGTTGGTATGGGAAGAAAGAAACGGGAGATGCTTCAACAATATTTCAAACTCTGTGGATTTCTCTCTTCAGAAAGTGCAGCAGTATTTAGCAGATTGGGCCCATAATTTTCTCTTTATCAAAGATTGTAATCTGTTTTCTTTAGGAGGTTCCTTTTCTCGCTAACTCAGCGGGAAGGTCTTCCCTTTTTGTAATCCCTCCCCGTCTTTTTAATATAATTTCTGTTACCTTAAAAAAATAAAAAATCAAAGGCTGGCCTGCTACACCATTGAATACATGTTAAAAACGTGATATATATATATATATATATATATATATCACATTATTTTCCCAAGTTCCTGTTAATGTTTCAAAATATTTTGGGCAAACAAAATTTCGGTCGATATGGGTCTGATGCGGTCCGAGATGCCCCATATTGTATTGTTTTTAGGCCTGGCCAAGATGCCGACCAATACAGTTATTTAAAACATTGGATAAACCCCTCAATGGTTTGTGGGGTTTGTCCTACCTATCATCACAAATAGGTTCATCTATGATTTCCAAACCAATACTATGTAGTGTCCGTGCACATTCGAGGCATGGCGTTCCATACATGTGGAGCACATGGTTCAGTGATCCAGATTGTTGATATGATGAGGCCCACTGTGGACTGGTGTGTCCCTAAAATCTCAGCTCAAAACATCACAATCCTTATAATTGGCTTACAAATAGATGATTAAAAAAAAAAACCTGCAATAGTCCACATTCAATTGAAATAGGCTGAGATCCAAGGGTTAGGATCTTACAATCTGGGTTTTGCAACATCTCCCATCAATGTGGGTACTGTCGGATCAACTGTCTTGATCATTAAATATGAGACTTATAAGCAATTCTTTTTACAGAAATAGACCTTGTTTGGGAAGCTAACACTCTTATCGTGCAGGATACGGGGCACCGGGGAATATGACAAGTTCTTTGATGATGGTATATACAATTGCGCAGGCTGTGGATCTCCACTCTATAAATCCAGTACCAAATTCAACTCAGGCTGTGGCTGGCCTGCTTTCTTCGAGGGTCTCCCTGGAACCATAACTCGCACTGTATGCTTCTTTATTGCTTGATTTAGTTCTCTCTATTATCACTTAGGCCCTGTTTGGTTGCCACTTAAAATAATCTTGACAACTCACTATATATATATATATATATATATATAATTTATTTATTTATTTTAACACACGCACACACTCCCCACACACTTACTCCATAGTGGGATTTCACCACCTATGAGTAGTCGAACCCTTGATCAGGTGTTTTTTTTTTTTTTCTTTTCTTTTCTTTTGATTGGTAAGCTGGAACTGAATACGAGATCTATGTTGAAACACACAGTCTACCATTAAGCCATGAGCTTGAACATATTTAAGGGTGCATTTGCTTGCACCAAATATCCTGTAATTTCATAATATTTTGCACTGAATTCAACTGAGTTATCATAAAATTTCATGATATTTGGTGAAAGCAAACGCATCCTAGACTATGATTCGTAATACATGATTACCGTTAACTAAAATGAGATGAAATAATGTTTACATGGCAACCAAACAGGAACTTAGTTTCTTGATTATGTGCACACATTACATTTATTTAGGGGCCATTTAATATTTGTAAGGGTGTCAGAAGGGTCATGAAACTCAAGACAGACCCAAACATGTTGGGTCTTGCAGACTCCTAAGCACAATGGGTCGATAAGGATTTGAAATTTCAGGTCTGATTAGTTATCAAGTTGGGCTTGGGTCAAGGTCATTAACCTTTTTGGTTTGGTCTGGCTGGGCTTGACAAACATTTAATTGTATCGAGCTTTGACCCATTTTAGGGCCCAGTGGGGCTTGGGCTCAGGCATTTTATTTTTGGTTCGTGCTCAAGATGACCATGAACTGTCATGGGCCCAGCCCGATGGCATCCCTAATAATAATCCCGTACTCATCGCGCACCAGCATTGTGCATGTCGCATACTCGAGCCTCATTTAAAGCCATATGTTTCTGTTGTAGCCATTGTGGATGGAACTTTAAGGAAATCATACTAGAAACTGATGATCCCAACTACCTGTCTGGCTAACATCACATGGATGGTTGAAATGAGAAATAGTTTGGTGTGCATACTCGAAGGTTAGGATTGTCTAATGAATGTGATTTTAGGCCTCCCTATCTAATGTGGGGCCTACCATTTGGATGGTTTGTATTGAGGTACACATATCCTTATTGACACTGTCGTAGTATTCTGTAATGGCACGATATGGGAAAAATGACCCGTAGCAGCCATTACAGCCCCCGTAAGTTGTAACAGCCCCTTATGCCTGTAACGGCCGTTATGCCCGGTCCATTACGGGGCGATATAGGTTTTTCGGGGATTTTTATTTTTTTTTTCCAATTAAAAAAAGAGACTGTAATGGCCGTTATAGGAGCCATAACAGCTGTTACAGCCCATATCGTAAAGGTAATGGTGGTGATCATTATGGCCAGTGTTACCGTTATAGAATACATTGATACATGTACTTGGGTATGGATCGTCGTGCTCCACCATGGTATCAGTGTTTATTGCTTGTTAACAAGATTCGTCTTTTTTTATTTTTATTTTTTTCCCAGCCGGATCCAGATGGACGGAGGACGGAAATCACGTGCACGGCTTGCGGTGGGCACTTGGGTCATGTATTTAAAGGTGAGGGATTTCAGACACCTACCGACGAACGCCATTGTGTCAATAGCGTTTCGATCAAATTCGCTCCTGCTTAAGCTATCCATCCTGCGTCTCCATGGAGTTCATCGCAGTTTCCATTTCCTGTGTAAGCAATACCAGTATATATTTCTGGATACAACTTGTTTGTATGACATGAAAATCCTTGTAGAACTTGGTTTACTAGCTGCTGAGACAAACACTGGTAGATGGAAAACCATCTAAACACCACCTCATGCACCATCACGGTACCCATGGTGAGATCCAAGCCGTCCATCGTGTGGGTCTGTTCGTACCCAAAATCAGGCCAGTCCACTATGTTATAAACAAAGGGATAGCTTAGTAAACTTCGCTGTTTATTGGCCATCTGTTTATTTCTTAAACTAGCCCAACTGACAGGACTGAGTTTTGATCAAGGGTGTCTGCTTGGTGGGACCCGGCTGATGGATGGATTAGATTTCTCTGTGTCCCACTTTGTCACATGGGTGGAGTGTAGATGGCTCCCTCATGGACATGCATCGGCCTAGCGAAGCTCCTATAACCAAGATGACTATTTAAGTCTGTGTTTGGATGCACTATTGAGATGAATTGTGATAACCCGGCTTGGTGGTGAGGAAATGTTGAAATGGCAATCTTCTTTAGCATTCATAACAACTAAGGGGAATGCAATTTGGTAACTTGATTGTGATTTGGACCCCACCACTTGAATATGATTACTAGAGAGGTGATTGCAATTTGGAAATAAATTATTGCAATTCAACTGAATAGCGCCCAAACGCAGCCTAACTTGGTGGCTGAAGTAAAATGAGTCTTTTCTCTCTTTAGGCAAGCTGGTGATGAGCCAGATCCAAAGTTCAACATCAGTTGGACATTCTAAGAATTCATTTGAATGGTCCAAATTGATTTTTAAGAAATTACAACCGTAGATTTAGACCGTGAATCTTGTTTATCTCACATTTAAATCATTTAATCAATTGCGAGCGTACCGACTATGGATATTGTGTATAGAGAAAGTCCAATCATCAGTCTGGGTCATGCATTAGTGAACCCCGCCTCTGATTGGCTGTGACTCCAAAATCTCTTGATTGGATGATAATCATGTGTGGAATGATGTTGATTTCGACGGTAAGGATCCATTTTAATTTCAATGAAAATTGAAATTAATCTTGATCGTCCATCATGCGCTCGCTATCGACATTCATTTTGATTCAAAGATTGTGACCGTCAGATCAATGGCCCACACATGTGAAATCTAAATCAATTACAAGGAGATCCAATCATCAATCTGAATCCTCCATCAGTGATATGAGAAGATGACCTTCAAAAGGAAGATGCAAGAACTACATACAAGAATAATATCATTTGCGCATAATCGGGCGGTGGATTATTGATCCAAGCCGTTGGTCTGTTGGGCCCCACTCTTCGTGGGCCACTCCTGTGAAATCTCCCAAAGCAGATAATCCCATACCAATCTTAGTTTTATCTCCATTGAATTTCAACCTCTGTACTATTTCACTGCTTGACTGTACATTTGAAGGCCACAAGTTGAAAGGTTTAGATTGTCCAGGGTTCCCCCCCCCCTATCCCAATCTATCACTTCTTGATCATATCTGTTTGAGGCCCACAAATTGAAAGGTTACGATTGCTCTGTCAAGGAGATCTTCAGCATTCACAAGGGTCGCACTCTGGTTTAATGATGAAAAAGTTAGCACCGTAGGCTCTTCTATCTTATGCCTTTTTTTTTTTTTTTTCCGCCTTGACTCTCGAATCTTTTGCTTCTCGGGTGGTGGCGAACAATGCAGCTTGCGTTGCAGGAGATGTCCGCCTGTAGGGCCTGGCCTGCTTCTCGCCCGAAAGAACCTCTCACTAGCTAGCCGGACTAGTGGGAGGGGGGGCCCGATCGTAGAAAACCATGCCTTTCGAACCGAAGTCAACACTCGTCTTTCAAATTAAGGGGTAAAGCAGCTGGAAAAAGTAGGGATATTTTCATCTTTATTGGTTTATCCGTAGAGGTAGACGTCTAATTTTGGTAAGGTAGGTTTTGTTCGGATTGAATAAAAAAAGGTAGGTGGTAGGTCGGGTCTATACTAAAAAATTACCCAATGATACGCCGTAGGTGCACAAAAATCCAATCCATGCTTGACGTCTTTTGAACCGTTTCTTTGTTGGCCACCTATTGAAAGGCCTAAGATTGTTACATCTGGGAGGGTTTTACTACATGGACCATTCATGGTGGTTCAACATAGTATTTGTTTATACTCAACCAGCCACAGACAGATTTAACGAATGGGATGCCACCATGTGTCAGTACCCGCATACAAAATATGAGAAATGATAGCGGCGGAGAGATTGTAAAGATAAAGGAATTCTACCATACGATCAAAACTATAGAGGTAGTCATTCTTATAATAAAAACATGGCTTGGTTGACGAATACAGTTTAGGTGTGGAGTTTCATGTATAAACCAATGCAACACTAAAGCGATGTTGCATGCTGACACACGGCTAGATATGATTGGCTATATGCATTCGAAAACCCATCTAGTGTGGTGATAAAGGAAAGTCGTCGGAAATTAAAAACATAAACATATATGGCAACCTATGGGTTCACTAGCCTCGTCCTAAATTAGAATATTAGTCGGTTAAAACTTATTAATCAGATGACTAAGCGCATAAGTCAAGAAGAGCAAGTACAAGCCTATCTCCTATCTAAGTTTATAAAAGCAACAAAGAATGAATAACTCCAAGCTTTCATTGATCCAAACAAACAAATCTTTTATCTCGCACAATGATCGTTATCTTAGCTTTTCGTCCCATGTGGATGCTTATCTTTGCTTTTCATCTTGCACGGATGTTTATCTTAGTTTAATGCAGTTTAGCCTTTTGACCATCAACAAGTCTGGATTGATTAGTGAAGCTTTAGTTTAATTTCATCAACTTTTATCCAATGCATTATTACTAGGGCTAAAAGTCGGGCGAGTTGGGTTAGGTTGGCGCTCAACCCTAGCCCAACCCAAGGTTCCCATATCTCAACCCTAACCCAACCCAACCTCGGGTTGGGAATTCTCAATCCAAGCGGGTTTGATCGGGTAGATATATGCTAATATTTTCATTATTACATTAGTCTATTATATTTTCATACAAGTTTTATTTTTTATACCTATAATTTTATTAATTATATATGAAGTTATTTATCATAAAGAACATTTAAAAAAAAAAAACAAATAAGCTAAAATATAGGTCAACTACTCCTTTAAAAGTTGTATTGTGCATCAAGCAATCTATTTGGCAGAGAGAAATCTGGTGTTTCTTGTTACCTTGAGTCATCGGAATTGATGTGGACCAATGAAACCTGACGGCATTGGAATTTTCTGGGCCTTCAACAAAGATGATCTGCACTCAATTATAATTAATTTATAAGGAACTTATATATTGATCGGGTTCGAGTTGGGTCGGGCAACTCAAGACTTTGACCCAAGCTCAAACCAAGTTTTATCGGGTTGGTGTTTGTATGGCCCAAGCCCGAGACCAAACCCGATACATTCTGCCCAAGCCCAACCCAATTTCGGGTCAGTCATGTGTTGGTCAGGTTGAACCCCTCCAACTTTCAGCCCTAATTATTACAATAAGTTGGAATTAATTTAGCTCTTCATCCATGACGTCATCGTTAGATTTCAAATTCCTAAGTCTTTAGTGATTTTAACAGATCATAATCAATTGACCAAACTATGACCATCTCTCAACCATCTAGGTTTAAGTGAACCTCGACTGTCTAGATTTAGATAACCGTCAACCATCTACAACCGCTTCGCCCACACGAACTGCCACCGATGATTTATCCACTTTATTTATTCACTTGTTGATTGAATTGCATTCTTCATCCATCATTATAATTTAGTACTTGCTTTATATTTTTGCTTTTGAATATTTCTGTAACGTCCCGTCCAACCAGAACAGTGTCATGGGGCGTCCACGTAAGATTTGCAGAAGGACCATTCACTTAAACTACTCGTGGTGGGGTACCACAAGTAAATTAACCTAGAATTAGCCCATTAAAGTAGACCAGTCTAGTTATGACAGGACCGAGTACGGGCCGTTAAGCCAAATAGTCGTCTACACTTAACAGCAGCCCGTGCGGGCCATACAGTGACCAAGGAAGGTCAGAAAAATCTAAAAATTTAGGGAACCGTAGATCTCATTGGGCTTGGGGTCCTTCGCGGACCACGGACTCAGTGGACACCCAGAACTTTATCATCTGCGCCGTTCTAGCGGCACTTACCAAATGCAACCCACCCAAGGCTAGAATTGGAATCTGACACTTGTAAATAAAACTAAGATTCCAGGCTTTCCAGCCGTCGGATCTCTTCTACATTTACGGTGAAGTTCTAATGTATTTTTGTACGCTTGTCCACAAACTCTGGAACCCGATCGTGGAACGGTGACCGTTGATCGCAAATTGGACCCGTACGATCAAACCCCATATCTGATCGTTCTCAAATTTTGCATGGCTCTTCATCGGGCCATGAGACACCTATCCTATAAATTTCATGGCTAGAGGGCCGCCAGAACTGCCCCAACAACCGGAATGGACCCCACAGGGCCATTTAAAGGTCGGAACTGTATGATCAAATCCCATATCTGTTCATTCGTTTGTTCTCACACTCTGCATGATCCCTCATCGGGCCATAAGGCACCTACACACCAAATTTGGTGGCCAAAGGGGTGTTAGGGCTGCCCCAACACTAATAGGGAGTCCTAGAGGGCTATTTTGGGGAGTTGTTGAAACTTAAGGCCAAAGGACCCAAGTTTAGGAAATAAACCCTAGCCCTCTCAGAACTCCCTCCTTTACCACAACCATCAAGGAGTGAAGTGAGAGCAAGAGAGTAAAGAGAGAAGAAAGAGAGAGTGAAGAAGAGCAAGGTGGGCCTTAGATCGAGGTGGGGCCAAGGAAACCCAATCTTGCAACTCTCTATCCCTTCTCCAAAGGAAAACCCTACACCACAACCACAAGAATCGTTCCGTTGATCATCTAAGTAAGATCCCTCATCCCTTTTCTTGAAACCCTTATGTTGATAAGGGATTTGCATGGGATTTTAATATACAAATGTTTGCTTTAGGGATTCCGGCCGTTCGACCCCAAAAATCCACATTTCTAGGTCGTCTTCCAAGCCTTCAACAATCCGAAGGTGTGGACTATTAAACTTAGGTGGCCTAGCACCAATTTCATTATGAGTTTAATGATTTTGAATGCTTGGATAATGTGTTTGGAGGATCTAGAGAGAAACTTAGGAAGCACCTTACCCTTGATTCTATAAATTTAACATGGAGTAGTTGTGGCATGTTTGTTTCCTCTTATGTTTGGGTAGGAATTTAACGTTGTATGCTCATGTCTTGTGATTCGTGTGTGATGTTCCTTATAGCATGTTTGTTCCCTCTCGTATGATGGGGTAAGAATTTAATGGTTGCATGCCCATGACTTATTGATCCATATATGATGTATTGTATAGCATGTATGACTCATTAACATTGTACTTGTGTTCCTATGATGTATGAAATGCTTATCTTCTTCACTAACCCAGACAATACACTTGCACCTTTAGTTCACTTCATGATTTGCTTTGCTTGGTAGAGAAATTGAGATTCTATGTCGGAAGTTATGGACGCATGTTTTCACTTATATTAGAGAATAACTATGTTTGTGGCATGTTATAAATTACCATCAACCTTAGGGTTGGTCAGGAAAATGAGAAAAGTGAAGGTGGTCCCGCTAGTAGGACTATCTTGAGGCTAAACCCATGGATTTGGGCGAGTGCGTGTGGGCGACAGTAGTTAGACTAAATGGGTCGCTTGTACCCAATGTCGTCTGTCACGTGCTTGCCTGACTCATGTGGTCTAGCCTATTTACTGACTAACCTTATTTGTTAACCCTATTTGTTCACATATGTATAGAACCTGGAACACCCTACAACCATTGTAGCCCATCGATAACTAAATTGAAACCGATCCACCGCCTCGTGAGCTGGGCATGGTGTAATGGGACATTGTATCCGAGCTGATGCGCCTCCCCGTAGTGACCGCGAGCGATCCCTTCTTTTTGGCACTCCCCATGTGCTTGAAGTCGGGGATAGGGAACCCGATGGGATTAAGGATTGCGAGGTCTTCGCCTCACACATTGGGGGATCTTGGCCTCGCAACCAGTTCAGGGTATTGATACGTGGGGTGTATCGGTTTCCCCAACCTGCTGGATGAATGGAATTAACTAAGAACTTAGCTAATATTATCATCACATCGCACTAGTTAGGTTGGCGACTCGGCAGTCGAGGTCGCTCTGAGGGAGTGTTGGTCATACGCGATCGTTAAATGGATTCACTCGAGGAGTGTTGTGGTGAGGGCATGCATCATATCATCCATTATGCATATGCATTAATAAGATTAGTTAGGTATTTATGAATGATTGCTTTTCATTAAGTTCATAAGGTAATTGATGCCTGTTACAACTTAAGATTAATAGCACGCACTGAGTTAATCACTCACTCCTACTCTGGGACGGTGTTTTAAAACACCAACCAGACTCACCTATAGATGCAGGTGATGCAGAGTATGAGAAGCCCGACAACGCGAGCCTCGCGGAGGAGGACGAGTTCTCTTACTTCCAGTTGATGAACAGGTCTTCGTTGGCTTAGTAGATGGGACGTTGGATCGCTGAGTAGTAGACTCAGATTTATTCTTTTGGACATTATTCTTTTATGATTTTGTTGGGCAACGCCTGATGTGACCCATGTATATTTTGGACCTGTATATATATGCTTCATCTCTCTCATTTCAGTAGACACGTATGGTTGTGCCTCATGTTCTAGGAAATTCAAGGCTGCGCATTTTAACCTAATTAAACGCATATTAATGAAAATCGGTTATAAGTGACCTTCGGGAACTCGGGAGTCGAGTGTATGCACGACCTCCGATTTTCAGGGCGTTACAAGTTGGTATTAGAGCAATAGTTTGGAATCAATTGGACCATGGGTCATGAACTCACTAACGCGTCCGCTGATTTAGGAGAGGAAACACAATAGCGATACTAGAACGATAGGAGACGCAACAGAAACTTAAAATGATAGGAACCATTCCAACACCTGGATCGACAATTCTTAGATGGAAGGTAAGACTTCCAGGGAGTTAGAATCGGGGAGAGAGAAAGTGAAGAGTCGCTAGGAATCGGGTCCGAGTGTCTTACAGTACATTGGCTCATTGATAGAAATGAGCCAGAAAATGAGTTTTAGCCTGTCAAAACCACTGACCTAGACCAAATGAGCAAGTATCGGGCCAAACTCGGTAGTTCCGACCCATTCGAGGATAGCGATCCAAGGGTAAATGAAAATTTAAAGAAGAAAGTGAAAATGAGAATAAATTGAAATTTTGACTGCTAACCGGGAGTAATCTCGCGATGCAACTAGGCCTATTGCGTAGATCGACTTCTTCTACCCCAAAATCATACATGGCACTTCCCGGGGAGCTTTACCCACGCCCGGTAACGCTGAAGGGCATGTGGCCTTCCAGTGGACCACGTGGCCCCCCACCGAATCGGTGTCCCCCCCCCCCAAAACCTGCATGGCCCTCCGCCGTGGCTCCCCCGGTTGCCATGTGACCCCCCGCCGCTGTCTGCGTGGCCCTCCGCCAAGGGTCCAGGGGAGCGTGTTGCCCCCGCCGGACCACCCTTCTTTGTCCCCTTTGCTAGTTCAAAATTGGGGTGGGCCCCACTTGCTTTGTGCACTTAAGGCCTCCCTCCTTCTCCTCTCTCTCATTACCCTACTAGCAAACTTAGAGAGAAAACCTCCTCCCCTCCAAACCTCAAAACACACCTCCTCCATCTCTCAAATCCCCCAACCCCCATCCCATTTCCCCTTCTCTTCAAGAAGTCTCTTCTTCCCTTAATCCTTCTCCCTCAACTCAACCCCTAACCCATCTCCTCTTCCTCATCTCCAACCCATCTTTCCCAAATCCATTTTTCAAATCCGACTCCATCACTTTCAAAACCCATCCATAAAACAAACTCCAAACCCATTTCAAAGTACATTTCTAACACCCATCTCAAAACCCACCATTTCTAAGATCCATCCCCAAACCCATTTCAAACATTCATTCTCTAAACCATCTTCCTAAACCCTTTCTTACCCTCATACTCCACAACCCACCTTCAACTCTTTCCAAACTCATTCCAAAAACCTCTCTCATATCCATTTCAACTTTAACCCCCTTTCAAATTCATTTCCAACCCACAAAATTACTTCAAAAAAAAAATGAAAAAAATCCAACAATCGCTTCTAATCCATTTTTTTCCCAAGCCCATTCTTAACCACTCCTTCTCCAATACATTCTCAAACCATTTCCAAGAATAGACTCCCCAAATCCAATCCTAGACCCATTCTCAAGCCATTCTCAAAACCATCCCTAGGGACTCTCCTCCATCTCTTCCACTCCGGTGATTCTTTCCCTCATGGGGAAGAAGAGACCAACTCCCACCGAGCTGGGATTGAGCCGAGAAAGACGTAGTAAGCAGAAAGCCGATCCAAAGGAGAAAACAAGTTCGGAAGCTCGATCCAAGAGGCGGAACGATTCCTAAAAAAGATGAGACGCTCGTTGAAGATTTGAGAAATTTTCACGTACGCCAAGTCACCTTCGAGGCCTCCATGGAGGAACATCTGCTAGGTAATAACTCTCTACTTAACCAACTTATAGAGAAGGATTGAGGCCCCATGTTTTATGTAACCGAGCAGGTCGATGTGGGGCAGGCTAGGATGTTTTACACTTGAATTAGAAACCCTCAATTCAAGCCACTTGGATTTGATATTATAGTACGTGGCAAGGAGATCCACCTCGGAGTTGCGGACTTTGCTGAAATACTAGGAGTGCCACAGGGGGAGGTACAAATTGATGAAACGAATCTCGAATCGAGAGAAGCCCGCGATGAACGAACTCGTTTCTTGTGTGGCCGAGCTGCCCACTGGATGCGGGATGTCGGCCTGTACGCAACAGCCTTGGCCCTCGAATATCGGGTACTTCACCGCATTGCGACCTACAATATATACCTGAGGTTGAATAGCACCGAGTGCACCCGCTACATGGTGGAGTTCATGTATCAGGTGAGCCAAGGAGCAAATGTGTGCGCCCCTAGCACCGTGCTCTACCAAATTGTGAAGGCCGCAAGGGCGGTACGGAAGGACGTAGCTCTCCCATTTGGTCGTCTAGCCTGCTATATAGCCGGACAGTATGGGATAGGCGGATCAGACAGGGACCCCGTGCCAATGGAAATCCTGGGGGATAAGATGTTAAACTTCATGGGATTGGGACCCAAACAAAAACAGGCCTACATCGACCGATACGGGGATGCTGGCGAAGAAGAAGAGGAAAGCGATGAGAGTGACGAGGACGGGAATGAGAATGAAGATGAGGATGAAGCTGGGGGAGGTGAACGAGCTGAGGAAATCAGAGCAGTCAGTAGGAAGCCCATTACAATCCCAGATATGTGCGAGCGCTTGGATGCACTCCAGGCCGAGGTAGTAAAGATCAAGGAGAACCAAGCGAGGATCGTGGAGAACCAAGTGAAGCAGGACAAGTGGAACAAGAAGATATACCGAGCCATAAAGACCCTGATCTGCTGCAACAAGGGGGAGGAAGCACCTCCACTTTCGCCCGACTCAGATGAGTAGTACCACAACCATACTGACGACTAGTAATTGCATATACTGACGGATGCTTAGGACTCTTGCTTAATTAGATTATATTTCCTTTACGTTTAGCCTATCTAGTAATGCTTGTAACTCATGCTGTAACATATAACTGGCCATACTAATGGCATTTTGAAATCAATATGGATGTATGGATTACCGTGAAATATCTTCTTGTTGTAAATTGCATCGTGTGAATGGTTACTTATCAATTCTGGATGGAACTCATAGGTCTTGTATGTATGTATGTGGCTTGTGTTTAAACGATGCTTTAATGATTAACACTCTAAGGAACTTCTTTCCAGGAAAGATGCCCCTAGGAGTGAAGCTCGTTATGTCCGCCTCCCTCATGGCGGCTTGGTCGAGAGGGACCAAATCCCCGATGATCAACAAGGCCCCCAAGGGGCGATCGACTCCCAGAACACGGGTAGTACTACCCAAGAGGCAGCCCCGAATGAGCCACCATCGTAAGCCACGACACCCACACCTCCCCCGCTACAAGCCATGGATCAAATGGGCTAGATGTTGTTTCTTATGCAACAACAGCAGCAAATGATGGCTAGTATGATGGGAGCTATGACCCATAACATGGGTATGCCGCAACCGGGCTTAGCCGTGCCCGCAAACAACATAAGCAATCTATTTGAGCGGTTTCAACGGTATAGGCCGCCCACTTTTGCCGGCACCCACTGCCCTGAGGAAGTAGAATATTGGCTCAACCGAGTCATCAAGCTACTTTGACCTCTCCATTGTTCTGAAGCGGAGAATGTCGAGTTCCTCTCATACCTCTTCGAGAAATAGGCGGACCTATGGTGGGAGAGTGTCCTCTGATCCGTTCCCAAGAACCACATGTGGACGTGAGAGGCGATTGAGAGCTGCTTTACTGAGAAGTACCTCCCTCAGATGTACTAACATGAGAGGAAAAATGAATTCCTTTGCCTCCAACAAGGGGGGATGACCGTAGCACAATACGAGAATCTTTTTATAGAGTTGTCGTACTACACTTCTGAAATGATCGCCAACGAGGTGATTAAGATGAGGCGATTCACTGCAGGGTTAAGGAGCGGCATGGACCTATGCCGAGCTCATCGAGATGTCCATACGAGCGGAACAGGATGAGGAGCGAGTCTTAAGGACCCGTTCACAGCTGGGGCCACGAAACAAAATGGAGGGACCATCCTCTTCCTTTGCCGGTAAAAGGCCGCGTCCAAACTCTCCGCCCCGACTAGCTGCCACACCGGCCCCTTCTACACGATCTACTCAGGTGTGCAGCTATTGTAGGAGGACTGGCCACTCGGAGCCGTATTGCTTCACGAGGATGAGGGACCTCGGCTTCACGCCACCCCAGCGCAACAACGGACCCCAAAGCAATCATTGCAGATTCCACCCCTACGGACGATGGGGCCTAGCCAGCAGTTCCGTCGTCCACCGCTACCTCAAGTTAGGCTGCCACAACAGCCCATACAACTCCCAAACCTTCTACAGCAGGCTCGAGTACATGCATTAGCGGCCGAGGGCCAGGATGCAGTCATCCCCACTCCTTCGGCCTTCGAGGTGACGACCCACATTCAAAGTACTCCCATATTTCTTTTGGTGGACACCGGGTCTACTACTTCTCTCATATCGCATACAACCGTCAAGCATGTAGGACTGCACCCTACCCCCTTCGTTGGAGTAAAGATCATTGTCACCGTCGGTACTTTCTCAGAAGTAACGAAGATGTATTGTGACTACCCCATTGACTTGGGATGCAAGGTGGTGCTTATGGAGTTAATGGTGACAAAGATCTTCCATTATGACGTCATCCTGGGCATGGACTGGTTGACTATGATGAAGGCAGAGATTGACTGTGATACTCTGATAGTGAGAATATACGAGGACGACGACACTTCCCTCACATTCTCAATCCAGGTTAGCCACGATCGTAGGATTTTGTGTTATGCTTCATTGGAGGACGGTTATGTTGGACCCTCACCAACATACACTCCCGTAGTCCAAGATTTCATCGATGTATTCAAAGCCATACCCGGACTTCCCCCTCGACGTGAGATAGACTTCACGATCGATCTGACTCCGGGTGCCACACCCATTTCCTTGCCTACTTACCACATGCCCTCATGTGAGATGGAAGAGCTAAGGTCTCAAATTAACAAATTGCTAAAGTCAGGCTTCATCCGATCCAGCGTCTCACCTTGGGGAGTCCCGGTCTTATTTGTGAAGAAGAAGGATGGCTCATTACGATTGTGTGTAGATTATAGGAGATTGAACTAAGTGATGGTTCGGAACAAGTATCCGTTGCCCAGAATTGATGACTTGTTCGACCAGCTGAGGGGTGCTCAATACTTCTAAAAAATTGATCTACAATCAGGGTACCATCAGCTGCGAGTCAGGGACGAGGATATACAGAAAACGACCTTCAGAACTTGCTTTGGGCATTATGAGTTCCAAGTTATGTCGTTTGGGCTCACCAATGCTCCAGCGGTATTCATGGATCTCATGAACAGAGTCTTCAGGCCGTTCTTATACAGATACGTCATTGTATTCATCGACGACATATTGATTTATTCAAAGAGCCGTGAAGAGTATGAAGAACATTTAACAGCAGTCCTGGAAACACTTAAGAAAAATCAACTATTTGCGCAAATCAGAAAATGTGACTTCTGAAAGGAGGAGGTCAAATTTCTGGGACATGTAGTGTCCAAAGAAGGAATATCCATGGATCTCGTCAAGGTGCCAGCTGTGCAAGATTGGAAGCAACCACAGTCGATTACGGAAGTGAGAAGTTTCCTCGGTCTCGCCGGCTACTATCGAAGATTCATTAAAGACTTTTCAAAAATATCTCGGCCGCTATCCTAGTTGACACGGAAGGATCTCAAATTTCCCTTGAATGAGAAGGTGGAGGCAGCCTTTCAAGAGTTGAAAGATAAACTAACGTCGGCACCTGTGCTTGTGCTGCTTGAGCAAGGGGTCAAGTACACTGTCTATACAGACGCCTCTCGAGTGGGCTTGGGTTGCGTGCTCATGCAAAAGGATAGGGCAATTGCTTATGCGTCTCGGTAGTTAAGAAAACATGAGGAGAACTACCTTACACATGACCTCGAGCTTGCGGCAGTAGTTTTCGTATTGAAAAATATGGAGACATTACCTCTATGGTGAAAAGTTTGAGCTCTTTTGCGATCATAAGAGCCTCAAATAATCTTCACTCAGAATGATCAGAATATGAGACAGCGTCACTGGATGGAGACGTTGAAGGACTTTAAGTTCCACATCTCGTATTACCCTGGCAAGGCAAATTTGGTGGCAGACGCCCTAAGCCGCAAAGCCGCAAAAGGGTGCTTGAATTCGCAGCCCCGCTCATGGTGAGAGAGTGGGACATGGTAGAATTTGTACTGGATTTCGACATGAAGCTAACTGTGAAGGAGCCGTACGAGGTCATTACCCACATTCAGGCCCAGCCACTAATTAACAGTAAAATCGTTGAAGCCCAGGAGGGCGATGAATTATTGAAGAAGATGAGAGAAAGAGCAAAGGACAATGTAAGGTCCAAGTGGAGGATCGGTACCGAGGCCACCTTTATGTTCCAAATCTTCAAGGATTACGGGAAGAGGTTCTAAACGCCGCTCACAACTCCAGGTTGGCGATGCATCCTGGTAGTACCAAGATGTACCACGATCTGAGGCGAAACTATTGGTGGGACAACATGAAGAAGGAGATAGCGGAGTATGTGTCCCGATGCCTCACCTGTCAACAAGTCAAGGCCGAACATCGCCGACCACCCGGCCTTTTGCAACCAATGCCCATAGCAGAATGAAAATGGGACTTCATATCTATGGACTTCATTTTCAGCTTGCCCAAGACCAGGAAGGGGCATGACTCAATATGGGTGATCATGGACCGGTTAACTAAATCAGCCCATTTTCTATCGATAAAGATTTCTAACTCTGCTGATGATTTGGCCAAGTTATATATCAAGGAGATAGTGCGACTCCACGGCGTCCCATTGAAACTTGTGTCGGACTGGGACACATGATTCACGTCGATCTTCTGGACTTGCATCCAAGAAGCCATGGGAGTAAAGTTGAAGTTTAGCACCGCCTTCCACCCGTAGACGAATGGGCAAACTGAGCGGGTAAACCAGATATTGGAAGACATGTTGTCAGCTTATGTACTGGACTTTCAGGAGAGTTGGTATGACTGTCTCCCGTATGCCGAGTTCGCTTATAACAATAGCTTCCAAGCTAGCATCGGTATAACGCCTTACAAGGCTTTGTATGGGCATCCGTGCCGAGCGCCACATTATTGGAAAGAAATTGGCGAGAAAAGCTTACTAGGACCGGATTTGGTGCGGATTATGACTGAGAAGATTGAAATTATCCGGCGCTGCCTCTTGACGGCTCAAAGCAGACAGAAAAGCTATGCCGACACGAGGCGGAGGGACTTGAAATTTGAAGCTGGGGACCACGTATTTCTCAAAATCTCCCTAATGAAGGGTGTTTTACGCTTCGGTAAGAAGGGAAAGCTCGCGTCACGATTCATTGGGCCCTTCGAGATTTTGGACCGTGTAGGTGCCATCGCTTATCGCTTGGCCCTACCTACGCCACTCGCCGGAGTGCACAACGTCTTTCATGTATCCATGTTGAAGAAGTACGTCCCCGACCCTTCGCATATCATTAAGTAGAAATATGTGGAGCTCAAGAAAAATGCCACATATATTCTCCGACCCATTAGGATACTAGATAGGAATGAGCAGGTCCTACGCAACAAGGTCATCCCATTTGTCAAGGTAATGTGGACCCATCACGATGAAGAAGAGGCCACTTGGGAGACGGAAGTAGAAGTTCGTAAGCATTACCCAAGCCTACTTCAACAATATGAACAGGTACAAATTTCAAGGATGAAATTTATTTATAAGAGGGGTAGATTGTAACGTCCCGTCCAACCAAAACAGTGTCTTGGGGCGTCCACGTAGGATTTACCACAGAACTCTTCACTTAAACTACTCATGGTGGGGTACCACAAGTAAATTAACCTAGGATTAGCTCATTAAAGTAGACCAGTCTAGTTATGACAGGACCGAGTGCGGGCCGTCAAGCAGATAGTCGTCTACACTTAGCGGCAGCCCGTGCGGGCCATACAGCGACCAAAGAAGGTCCAAAAAATCTAAAAATTTAGGGAACCGTAGATCTCACTGGGCTTAGGGTCCATCGTGGACTACGGACTTAGTGGACACCTAAAAATTTATCATCTGCGCCATTCCAGCGGCACTTGCCAAATGCAACCCACCCAAGGCCAGAATTGGAATCTGGCACTTGTAAATAAAATTGAGATTCCAAAATTTCCAGCTGTCGGATCTCTTCTACATTTACAGTGAAGTTCTAATGTATTTTTGTACGCCCATCCACAAACTCTAGGACCCGATCGTGGAACAGTGACCATTGATCGCAAATCGGACTCGTACGATCAAACCCCATATCCGATTGTTTCCAAATTTTGTATGACCTTTCAACGGGCCATGAGACACCTATCCTATAAGTTTCATGGCTAGAGGGCCACTAGAACTGCCCCAACAACCGGAATGGACCCCACAGGGCCATTTAAAGGTCGGAACCGTATGATCAAACCCCATATCCGTTCATCCGTTTGTTCCCAAACTTTGCATGACCCCTCATCGGGCCATGAGGCACCTACACACCAAATTTGGTGGGCAAGGGGGTGTTAGGGCCACCCCAACACCAATAGGGAGTCCTAGAGGGCTATTTTGGGGAGTTGTTGAAACTTAAGGCCAAAGGACCCAAGTCTAGGAAATAAACCCTAGCCCTCTCATAACTCCCTCCTTTATTACAACCATCAAGGAGTGAAGTGAGAGCAAGAGAGTAAAGAGAGAAAAAAGAGAGAGTAAAGAAGAGCAAGGTGGGCCTTAGATCGAGGTGGGGTCAAGGAAACCCAATCTTGCAACTCACTATCCATTCTCCAAAGGAAAACCCTATACCGCAACCACAAGAATCATTCCGTTGATCGTCTAGGTAAGATCCCTCATCCCTTTTCTTGAAACCCTTATGTTGAGAAGGGATTTGCATGAGATTCTAACATACAAATGTTTGCTTTAGGGATTCCGGCCATTTGACCCTAAAAATCCACATTCCTAGGTCGTCTTCCAAGCTTTCAACGATCCGAAGGTGCGAACTATTAACCTTAGGTGGCCTAGCACCAATTTCATTATGAGTTTAATGATTTTAAATGCTTGGATGATGTGTTTGGAGGATCTAGAGAGAAACCTAGGAAGCACCTTACCCTTGATTCTATAAATTTAATATAGAGTAGTTGTGGCATGTTTGTTGCCTCTCATGTTTGGGTAGGAATTTAACGTTGCATGCACATGTCTTGTGATTCGTGTGTGATGTTCCTTTTAGCATGTTTGTTCCCTCTCGTATGATGGGGTAGGAATTTAATGGTTGCATGCCCATGACTTGTTGATCCATATACGATGTATTGTATAGCATGTATGACTCATTAACAGTTGTGCTTGTGTTCCTACGATGTATGAAATGCTTATCTTCCTCACTAACCCACACAATACACTTGCACCTTTAGTTCACTTCATGATTCACTTTGCTTGGTAGAGAAATTGAGGTTCTATGTCGGAAGTTATAGACGCATGTTTTCACTTATATTAGAGGATAACTATGTTTGTGGCATGTTATGAATTACCATCAACCTTAGGGTTGGTCAGGAAAATGAGGAAAGTGAAGGTGGTCCCGCTGGTAGGACTATCCTGAGGGTAAACCCATGGATTTGGGCGAGTGTGGGTGGGCGACAGTAGTTAGACTATATGGGTCGCTTGTACTCGATATCGTCTGTCACGTGCTTGCTTGACTCGTGTGGTCTAGCCTATTTACTAACTAATCTTGTTTGTTAACCCCGTTTGCTCACATATGTATAGAACCTAGAATACCCTACAACCGTTGTAGCTCATTGATAACTAAATTGAAACCGATCCACCGCCTCGTGAGCCGGGCATGGTGGAATGGGACACTGTGTCCGAGCTGTCGGCCTAGGATAGGGTGACGTGCCTCCCCGTAGTGACCACGAGCGATCCCTTTTTCTCGGCACTCCCTATGTGCTTGAAGTCGGGGATGGTGAACCCGACAGGATCAAGGATCGCGGGGTCTCAGCCTCATACGTTAGGGGGCCTTGGCCTCGCAACCAGTTCAGGGCATTTGATACGTGGAGTGTATCGGTTTTCCCAACCTGCTGGATGAATGGAATTAACTAAGAACTTGGCTAAGATTATCGATTTTTTCAACTTGTCGGCCTACGCTAGGGTGACGCGCCTCCCCATAGTGACCGCGAGCGATCCCTTTTTCTCGGCACTCCCCATGTGCTTGAAGTCGGGGATGGTGAACCCGACAGGATCAAGGATCGCAAGGTCTCAGCCTCATACGTTGGGGGGCCTTGGCCTCGCAACCAGTTCAGGGCATTTGATACGTGGAGTGTATCAGTTTTCCCAACCTGCTGGATGAATGGAATTAACTAAGAACTTGGCTAAGATTATCAACGCATCGCATTAGCTAGGTTGGCGAATCGGCAGTCGAGGTCGCTTTGAGGGAGTGTTGGTCATACACGATCGTTAAATGGAGTCGCTCGAGGGAGTGTTGTGGTGAGGGCATGCATCATATCATCCATCATGTATATGCATTAATAAGATTAGTTAAGTATTTATGAATGATTGCTTTTCATTAAGTTCATAAGGTAATTGATGCCTGTTACAACTTAAGATTAATAGCACCTACTGAGTTTATCATTCACTCCCACTTTGGGACGGTATTTTAAAACACCAACCAGACCTGCCTGTAGATGCAGGTGATGTAGAGTATAAGGAGCCCGACGACGCGAGCCTCGAGGAGGAGGACAAGTTCTCCTACTTTCAGTCGATGAGCGGGTCTTCGTTGGCTCAGTAGATGGGACGTTGGATCGCTGAGTAGTAGACTCAGCTTTATTCTTTTGGACATATTATTCTTTTGTGATTTTGTTGGGCAACGCCTGGTGCGACTCATGTATATTTTGGACACGTATATGTATATATGCTTAATCTCTCTCATTTCAGTAGACACGTGTGGTTGTGCCTCATGTTCCAAAAAATTTCAAGCTGCGCATTTAAACCTGATTAAACGCATATTAATGAAAATCGGTTATAAGTGACCCTCGGGAACTAGGGAGCCGAGTGTATGCACAACCCCCGATTTTCAAGGCGTTACAATTTCTTCGTTGATGAATAATAAAAGCTTCATCGATGTGATAAAAAGGTCTTTAATTTCAAGACAAAATTAACTCATACGAAGAACTAATCTCCTCTTTTGCAAATCACGTGGTTCCTTATAATCGATGGATGAGTAAATTAGGGGTGCACATCTGTAACACCCTGAAAATCGGGGGTCGCGCATCCGCTCGACTCCCGAGTTCCTGAGAGTCACTCTTAACAGATATTCATTAATATGCATTTAATCTGTTTAAGTTGCGCAGCTTGAAATTCCCTAAACATGAAACATGAACACGCAAGTCTGCTGAAATGAAGAGATCTGACATACACATATACAAGTCTAAAAAAATATAAATGGGTCACGCATGGTGTTGCCCAACCAAAACAACAAAAGAATATGATGTCCAAAAGAATGGGGCTGAGCCCATTGCCCAGCCATCCAATCCCGCCCCTCAAGCAGGCGGCGAACTCTGCATCAGCTGAAAGTATGATATCTCGGCCTCCTCGTCTAGGCTCGGCTCACCAGGCTCCTCCAGTCCCAAGTCACCTGTATCTATAAAAGGGTCTGGTTGGTATTTTAAAACACCGTCCCAGAGTGGGAGTGAGTGATCAACTCAGTGGGTGCTATTAGCCATAAGTTGTAACAAGCATCAATTATAATAAGAATTTAATGAAAAACAATCAATTATAAACATCTATCTAGTCTTATTAATGCGCATGCATGCAGGATGATATGATGTATGCCCTCGCCACAACACTCCCTCGTACGACACCATCTAACGATCGCCAATGCCAACACTCCCTCAGTGCGACCTCGACTGCCGAGTCGCCAACCTAACTAATGCGATGTGATGCGGTCATGTTAGTCGAGTTATTAGTTAGGTTTATTCATCCAGCAGATTGGGGAATCTGGTACACCCCATGTATCAACGCCCTAAACTGGTTGCGAGACCAAGACCCCCCAATGCGTGAGGCCGAGGTCCCGCGGTCCGTGATCCCGTCGGGTTCCTCATCCCCGACTTCAAGCACATGAGGAGTGCCAAGAGAAAGGGATCGCTCGCGGTCACTTCGGGGAGGCGCAGTACCCCAACGTAGGCCGACAGCTAGGACACAGTGTCCCATTCCACCATGTCCGGCTCACGAGGCTGTGGACCCATTTCAAGCGGGTTCTCGATGAGCTACAATGGTTGTAGGGTGTCCCAGGTTCCATACAAGTGTGAGCAAACAAGGTTAACAGTCAAGGTTGGTCAGATAGTAGGCTAGTCCGCACAAGCTCAAGCAAGGGCATGGCGGAACGACATTGGGTGCAAGCAACCCATGTAGTCTAACTACAGTTGCCCACATACACTCGCCCAAATCCATGAGGTTAGCCTCAAGGCGGTCCTACCAGCGAGAACGCCTTAACTCTCCTTGTTTTCTTGACCAACCCTAGGTTTTAGATGGTAGTTCACAATATATCAACGGACAGAGCCACCAACTAGTAAAAATCATAATCATGTTCTCACACCTCAATCATATAAATCAGATTCATCTAATAAGCAAGTTAACACAGTTTATGAGTAATGGTGCACGTGTTGTGTGTGTTGGTGAGGAAGTTGCTCACTTCCTACAACTCATAGAAACAACTACATGGGAATTCATAAGGCACACATACTATAAGGCATCATCATATGAGCAATCCAACATGTCATCTACAAGCGAAAATCAAGTTTCAATAAGTCATGTGAGAAGCAAGAATAGCATCATGTGAGGAAATCAAATAAAACATACTATTCCATAACATTAAAATAGACATAAATTTCTAGGTTCCCTCTACACTCTCTAAATGCATCAACCAAGCAATCATAATCATTAAACTCATATTGAAATTGGTGCTAGGCCACCTAGGAGTAATAGTCCGCACCTATGGCTCGTTGGAGATTCGGAAAATGCCCAAGGAAAGAGGGCTTCCGGGCCGATCGGTCGGAGTCCCTAACCCAAGTTATTGCATGTTAGGATTCCAAACAAACCCACCATTCTACATGGATTTCAAGAAGAATGGGTGAAAACCTCACCTAGGCAACCCACGAATAGTTGTTGAGGCTAAGGAAAGGAGTTTTCTCCTTGCAAGAGGGGTAGGGAGTTGGAAGGGTTGGCTCGCTTGGGACCCACTTGTTCAAAGGTCCACCTTGGATCTCTTTCTTCTCTCTTTCTCCTCTTTACTCTCATTTACTCTCCTTCTCCCTTGGTGGTTGTAGCAAATGGGAGAGAGTTATGAGAGATAGGGTTTATTTCCTAGACTTGGGTCCTTTGGCCTTAAGTTCCCTCAAATTCTCAAAATAGCCTACAAGGTCTCCCTTTTAAAGTCAGAATGGCCCTAACACTCCTTTGGCCACCAAATTCGGTGGGTAGGTGCCCTATGGCCCGATTAGGGTCCGTGTAAAAATTGGGAACAAACGGATGGACGATTGTGGGGTTTGAGTCAACGGTTTTGATCTCTAAACGGCCCTGTGGGGTCCATTCTGGTGGTTTAAGTAATTCTGGTGGTCCTCAAGCTATGAAATTTCTAGGATGGATGCCTCATGGCCCGATGAAGGGCCATGCAAAATTTGGGGACAATCGGACCTGAGATTTGATCGTACGGGTCTGATTTGTGATCGACGGTCACCGACCCACGATCGGGTCCCAGAGTTGGTGGACGGGTGTAGGAAAATCCATTAGACTTCCACCGTAAATATGGAAGAGATCCGATGGTCGGATAACCTGGAATCTTGGTTCCATTTGCAAGCACCAGATTTGGTCCTGGCATGGGTGGGGTGCATTTAGTCAGTGCCAGATCCCACTTCTAGGTGTCTGCCGGGTCCGCGGTCCGCGATGGACCACAAGCCCAGTGAAATCTATGGTTCCCTAAATTATTAGATTTTTCTGACCTTTCGGCATTGCGGTATAGCCCGTACAGGCTGTTGCTCAGTGTAAATGGTCATCCAGCTTGACGGCCCGCACTTGGCCTTGCCATGGCCTGTCTGGTTTATTCTAACGGGCTAATTCTAGGTTAATTAGTTTATGGTATCCCTGCCATGAATGATTTAAACGTTCGGTCCTGTGGGAAATCCTACATGGACGCCTCAGGACACTGTACCGATTGGACGGGTTGTTACAACATCGAACCGGTAGAACCATGGAACCGGACCGAAACTGACCAAACGGTCCAGTTTGGTCCTGTTCTATAGTGACCAATTCCGGTTCCGGTTTCAAAAATCAAAGAATCGATTACATCGGTTCGATTCTCGGTTTGGGGCTATGTAGAACCGAACCGAACCGTGAACCGATCCATGGATCCGAACCGTGGAACCGAACCTAAAATCGAACTTGGAATCGAACTAGGAACCCTTTGATTGTGTAACACCCTGAAAATTGGGGGTCGTGTATATGCTCGACTCCCAAGTTCCTGGGTATCACTTATAACCGATTTTTTATATAATTTTTGTTTAATTAGGTTTAGATGCGTAGTATGAAATTTCTTGACAGATGAAGCACAACCACAACTAGTCTACTGAAATGAAAGAGGCTAAACATATACAAGTCCAAAATAATATCAATGGGTCACATAAGGCGTTGCCCAACAAAAATCACAAAAAAGAATGATATGTTCAAAAGAATAGCGCTGAGTCCACTACTCAGCGATCCAAATCCGCCTACTAGGCCGACGGAGAACCATTCATCAGCTGGAAGTGAGACAACTCATCCTCCTCCTCGAGACTCGCGCTGCCAAGCTCCTCATACTCTGCATCACCTGCATTTACGGAAGAGTCTGGTTGGTGTTTTAAAACACCGTCCCAGAGTGGGAATGAGTGATCAACTCAGTGGGTGCTATTAGTCTTTAAGTCATAACAAACATCAATTATATTATGAATTTAATGAAAGACAATTATTCAAAAACACTTAACTAATCTTGTTAATGCATATGCATGATAGATGATATGATGCATGCCCTCGCCACAACACTCCCTCGAGCGACTCCGTCTAACGATCGCGTATGACCAACACTCCCTCAGAGTGACCTTGACTGCCGAGTCGCCAACCTAGCTAGTGCGATGCGATGATAATGTTAGCCAAGTTCTTAATTAATTCCATTCATCCAGCAGGTTAGGAAAACTGATACACCCCACGTATCAATGCCCTTAACTGGTTGCGAGGCTAAGGCCCCCCAATGTGTGACGCCGAGACCCTGCGGTCCTTGATCCCGTCGGGTTTTCCATCCCCAAATTCCAACACATGGGGAATGCCGAGAGAAAGGGATCGCCCGCGGTCACTACGGGGAGGCGCGTCACCCCAGCGTAGGCCGACATCTCGGACGCAACGTCCCATTCCACCATGCCCGGTTCACGAGGGAGTGTACCAGTTTTTAATTTGATTATCGATGTGCTACAACGGTTGTAGGGTGTTCCAGGTTCCATACATATGTGAGCATATAGGGTTAGCGAACAAGGTTGGTCAGTAAGTAGGCTGGACCGCACGAGTCAGGCGAGCACGTGACGAACGACATCGAGCGCAAGAGGCCCATGTAGTCGAACTACTGCCACCCACGCGCACCCGCCCAAATCCATAGGTTTAGCCTCAGGGTAGCCCTACCAACGGAACTACCGTCTCTCCTCGTGTTTCCTAATCAACCCAAAAGTTTGAGAACGATTCATAACATGCCAACCATCAAGGAGATCAACTAGCGTAACAGTATCATGTTCACATACATCTCAACTATGATTCAAGTACTCCTAACAAGAAAGCTACAACATCATGAACAAGGTGCATGTGAGTGATGTGGATTGGGGAGGAAGTTAAGCATTTCCTATACCTCAAGGGATTAATTACACAAGAGTAATGAATTCTACACAATATGAAGCAACACATATGAGAAAAATTAAACAACATGAGCATGTAATCATCCACACTAAATCATATGAGAGGCAAGAATCAACATCATATGAAGGAAATCAAACAAGGCATACAACTTCATGCAATTCTCAAACAAATTAAGCAATTCTTACGTTTTCTCTAGATTCTTCAATACAACATCCCAAACAAAGAAAATCATTAAACTCACGGTATAATTGGTGCTAGGCCACCTAAGAATAATAGTTCGCACCTATGGATCGTTGAGATCTTGGAAATGACCTAGGAGGGTGGATTTGGGGTCGATCGGTCGGAACCCCTAAAGCACATATTTGCATGTTAGAAATCCATGCCAATCCCTTCTCAACACAAGGGTTTTAAGAAAAAATGATAAGGGATCTTACCTAGACGATCAACAAAACGATTCTTGTGGTTGTGGTGTAGTGTTTTCCTTTGGAGAAGGGATAGGGAGTTGGAAGATTGAGTTCCCTTGGGCTCACCTCGATCTATGGTCTACCCTTGCTCTCCTTCACTTCCTCTTTCTCTCCTTGCTCTCTCTCCTCTCTTTACTCTCTCCCTCTTTCTCTCTTTCTATCCTTTGAAGATGGAAAATCGTATGGGAAGAGGGGTGCCCCAAATGAGGCTCTTTTATAATGCCAGATTTGGTGCCAATGGCCCAAAGTGTTGGGTTTTTACTATACTAACCCTATGGGAGGGTTTTTCTAGCCTCTAGGGCCCACTATGGAGTGTACAAGTCAATATACACCGTAGGATAGCCAGCCCTAATGATGATTTACGTATGAATATGATCGGTCCGCCATTTGGATGCGCTGATCGATAGATATAATGAGAAGTTTGTTCAACGGTCGCCAATGGTCGATTGGGGCCGCGGTGATACGAATATGAGCAGGGAAATATCTTCACTCTATCGGTGAAGTTTGGTCATAAACCGACGGTCCGAAATCCTCAACTTTGCATAAGAGTTGATGACCCAATTCACTTAAGTTCCAGCTCCTTTCTTTGGGGTATTTGCATTTCTCATGCACTCGCCCTTTAGTTCAAGTTGAGCGGTTCTGGGCAGTACCCAGGTCCGACTCCTGCAATGGACGTCAAGCCCAGTAAGACAGATATTATTCTATAGTTTTGGAACTAGTGGCTCACCAACAAGCAGTCTAGAGCTTGTTTGGAGAATCGGGGCATTTCTAGAATGAATTTGGTAGTGAGATTTCTCGTGAGCAATGATTAGGGTTTGGATTAACTATGTTTATAGTGTGGCCTATTTATAACTAGTGAAAGTAGAGATTTGGTCATGATTACTCTGAACCGTCGGTTTTAGGCTAAAGGAGTAACAGGGTTGATTTGGTCTATTAGTCAAGATCCGAGCCTTATCTGATTCGGCCCCGGTTAGATCTTTAATTTAATCATGATTGTCTTGATTAGTTAGCGATGGGTCGGTTAGATTTGGGTCCTATGTAAGTAAATCATGGAGCTACACCTGATGTTCAAGTGATCGGACAGATTCATTGGCTTCCTACGGCTGATTATTCGGACTTGTGCGATTCTTTACTGTTACCACCCATTTATAAACTAGCATTGAGTGCTAATGGTCATTAAGTGATATTATAAGTTAATTAAAAAAAATTTAAGGATTTTTGAAAATCCAAAACAGTGAAAATCCAGGATGTTACAGATTGTTTCCACATTTGACTCATGATTTATGGTTTACAATGCACTATTTGATTGTTTCCATAAAGGTATTTTTGCACACCTTATACAATATCTAAACCACTCATCAAATGGATCACAACATGAATGGACATGGGCTATATTATAAAATAAAACATGCAATTGGGTTGGATTATAAAAAGCCCAGAACCGTGGAACCGATCCGGAATCGAACTGGTTTTAACAGTCCGATTCCGGTTCAATTCTAGGGTGCTAATGGTTCTATTCCGGTTCTGAATATCCTAGAACCGTTAGGAACGGTTTGGTTCTGGTTTCACCCCAAAATCGGATCGAACCAACCCGTGTGCACTCCTAGAGTAAATGGCTAGTCTTCTCATATCCAATCTTAATAAGTCTATTTCGGTGCTCCCAGGGTTATAAGGCATTGGGCACAATTTGCGTCAACTTCAACTTTGGCATACACACGATCGAATCCCGGCCAAGCACTACACATGTGGCCGTAATCAAGGGTTTAACCGTAGACCAATGGGCCCCACTTTTACAAACTTAAGATCTGACGTGTACCCTACAGTCCAAAGGCCCCCACACGGCATTGTATGCTACCTCAACTGAGAAAATCTGCTGAGCCAATCACTCAACAACCCCACTTTTGTCAAAGGGGATAGGAGGATCCACAACCAGTATTTTTCTTCGCACCTGTCTATTTGCCGCCCGTTTGGCCGGTCGGATTGGAAGGGCTTGGATGGTATTGGAAGGGATTGAAAGTCAAATCCCGGGATTGGCCTGGTGTGCCAAACAGAGTCGGTGTATGCTATGAACCTAAAAATGAGGTTGATCCAACTCTCTAGTGGCCCGCACAGTGTTGATTGAACACCCACCATTAAAAACTTTTTGCGCCACAAAAGTTTTGGATCAAGCTGATATATATATATATATATATATATATATATATATATATATATATATATATATATATGTGTGTGTGTGTGTGTCGCATGATGATAAGTCTTATGCGTAGTTGGCCGTATGAGGCTTGGCTACACTGCCTTAAATGATAAGCTGCTATTGCTGTCATCAACTTTATATGCGGTTGGCCATATAGTCTTGTCCGCTTAAACTTTGGATATGCATCAATTTTGGGATATGGCTATAAAATGAGCCTATAAAAGCGATGGACGGCATGGATATAATACATACATCCTGGTGGGCCCCACAGTTTATTCAGTACAGTATCCGAGTCGGATTAATGGAGGAGATTTCTGGGAGTGGGGCCCATCATATGAATGGTGTGGATCACTGAACCATGGGTCCACTAATACAAAATTAAGGGTCCAAGAGTACAGATCCTCTGGCTATTTAACCGTCCTTGATAGACGAATCTAAATGCTTTTCAAGGCCTGGCCCACTAAACAACCTTTCATATTCCACGTGTCTTGAATATTCCGACGCTAGAAGAATTAACAACCACACCCTCTGCGCACCGAACCAAATACATCACCCATGACGCATGACGCACGCGTGCCAAGTATGATACTCTGATAGCGTATGATGCTTGATACGCCGGCACTCAAAAGCTGTACACGTGGCACACGGGAACTCAAATTGAACTTCATAATCGTGGAACCCCTGTTATTAAGCCACAAACCGGAAATTAAATTGGTTCAGCAGCCCAACCCCTAACCGTGGGCCCCACCTGGATAGAGCATTGACATGATTGACTAATTAGAAGATCCTAGCCACCCAATGGGTGACCATAAATGCAAATTTTGAAAGAAAATGGTCAATGGTTCAATTCGGTGGGTACAATAAGATGGCTAAGCCAAAGTAATCTCGGCCGTGCTATATTGAAAAGCTGGCCAATAGACAGCCCTGATTTGTGGGAGCGGATTAGGTGCGGACACAGCCTCACCGAAGAGGGTGAGGCCTTACTGTAGGGCCCACGTTAATGCATGTATTTTATATCCAGACCGTCCATCTGTTTTGCCAGATGATTTTAAGGCAAGAGCCTAAGAAAGAAGCAGATTCAAGTCTCAGGTGGACCATAACATAGGAAACAGTGGTAATTGGCCATTAATAACTTGTAATGGGCGACAAAAGTTTTGGATGAAGCTGATATTTGGTTTTTGTTTTTTTTCCTTTCATCCAGCATTACTTGACCTAATCAATGGGTTAGATGGTAAATAAACATTAAAAATCATTACTGTGAGCCTTAGGATGTTTTTAACGGTGGGATGTTCAATTACCATTGTTTCCTATCATATGGTCCATTTTGATCTGTTTTATTTTTGGGCTCATGCTGGGATGATCTGGAAAAACGGATAGACGGCGTGGATATAGAATACATACCTCAAGGTGAGCCCATGGTAAGGGCCGCAGTTAATCTGCTCCCCTGCGGCCCTGCCTGAGTACTGTAAGCTTACAGTATTGCACTCTTTTCTAACCTACGTGGCACAGTTGTAGGGCATACGTGCTTTTAAAGAGGGTCGTGGTCGGGAAACGGATTGGCTACTCCCCTGCCACCAGCCTCGTGGTTAGTTGTCGGTGCTCTGTGAGCCCCACCATTATGTATTTGTTTCATCCATTACGTTCATGCATTTTTATAGATCATTTTAGTTTTGATACTAAAAATGGAGGAATATAAGTGTCAGGTAGACCACCACAGGAAAACATTAGTGATTGAATATCCACCATTAAAATCCTCCTAAGGTCTAATGTAGTGTTTATTTGACATCTAATACGTTGATTAAGTCATAAATGCCCAGATTAAGGGAAAAAAAAATCAGCTTGATCCAAAACTTTTATAGCCCCCAAAAGGTTGTTAATGGTTGACGCTTATTCAAAACTGTTTCCTGTAATGTGGTCCACTTGAAAATTGGATATAACTCATTTTTGGCCTCATATCATAAAATAATCTGAAAAAATAGATTGACGGCATGGATGAAACACATACATCATGGTGGGTCCCACGAAGCACCGACCATCAGCCATTGGCTGGTGGCAGGGGGAGTAGCCAATCCGTTTCCGGTCGTGGGCCTGCGAGGACGGACTCGGTCCTCGCAGAGGCTCTGTGGGGCCCACCGTGAGGTATGTACTTTATCTAGGCCGTTTATTAATTTTTACAGATTATTCTAAGGCATGAGCAGAAAAATTATATAAATCCAATGCTAAAGTGGACCACACCATAGGAAGCAGTCGTGGTAATGATGCCCACCATTGAAACCTTCCTAGGGATCACCGTATTGTTTATTTTCCATCCAACTTGTTGATTAGGTCACATGGACCTTAACGGAGGGAAAACACAAATATCAGCTTGTCGAAACTTCGACGGCTCCCATGAAATTTTTAATGGTGGATGTTCAATCACCACAGTGTGGTCCACCAGAGAATTGGATCTACCTAATTTTTTAGCTCACATACTAAAATAATCTGTAAAAATGAATGGATGGCTTGGATAAAACAAATACATAATGCGGACCCGGATGAGCCTCTGCCAGGGAAATGGATTAGATACTCCTCTCCACCAGCCAATGGCCGGTGGTCGGTGCTATGTGAGCCCCACCATGATGTATGTGTTTCATCGAGCCCCACCATGATGTATGTGTTTCATCTATTCCGTCCATATATTTTTCTATATAATTTTAAGTATGCTAAAAAAAATAAGGTATATAGTAATCTCAAGTGGACCACATTACAGGAAACAGTATTGAATGAACGTAAGCAACCTGATATTTGTTTTTTTCCTTTCATCGTAATCAACATGTTGGATTTCAAATAAAAAGTACAGTGGACTTTTGGAGGATTTTAATGGTGTATATCCGATCACTATTGGTTTTTGTTTTTTGTGGTGTGGCCCACATGAAATTTATATCCCTCTCATTTTTTGGATCAAGAACTAAAATATTAGGTAAAAATGAATGAAACACATACATCATGGTGGGGCCCGCAGAGCACCGACCCCCACCGGGCTGGTGGCAGGGAGAGTAGCCAATCCGTCCCTGGAGCTGCGTGACGCAATCCGCGTCATGTGCAGAAGGTATGGCTCATTGTGAATACAGTCATCAGATGGGCCACGTTATTGAGAAAAATGGACGGCGGACGATCTGATCTACGGCTACGAGACATGTTTGGTCTACACCAGCATGATTTTTCATGGAAACGGATTGGCTACTCCCCCTGCCACCGGCCAATGGGGGGCCATAAAAGTTTTGGTTCAAGCTGATATTTGTTTTTTTTTTTTAATTATTATTTACCTTCATCTGGGCCTATATGACGTAATCAACAGATTGGATGTCAAATAAACAATACAGTGTGCTTAGGAGGATTTTAATGGTGGATATCCAATCAATATTGTTTTCCTGTGGTGTGGTCCACCTAAGATTTATACCCCTCTCATTTTTTAAGCCTAAAATTATCTTAAAAAATGGATGAACGGAATGGATGAAACACATACATCATGGTGGGGCCCACAGAGCACCGACCATCAGCCACGGGGCTGGTGGCAGGGGGAGTGGCCAATCCGTTTTCATTTTTCATGGCTCGGATGTCTTGCACGTGGCACACACGAAAAAGTGCCGAACAGTAAAGTTACCGTACTGAGGGCAGTAGGTGATAGTTCTCCGACGGTACGCCGGGGTTCGGACAGGCACAAGAGTAAAAGGACGCGGATTCGGTGGACCTGAGATCCACCAAGCTAGGTGGATCCGTGACTGTGGGGCCCACTTTGATGTATGATTTTTATATATACGCCGTCCATCCGTTTTGCTAACTCATTTCATGTCATGAGCCAAAAAACGAAGTAGACAAAAAATCTCAGGTGGACCCCACCAAGGAAACGGTGGTGATTGAATGTCACCCTTAAAAACGTATTGGGCCCCACAAAAGTTTTGGATCAAGGCCGATATTTGTTTTTTCCGTCTCTGTGACATTATCAGCCGGTTGGATAGAAAACAAACATTACAGTGGGCCTAGGATGTTTTTAATGGTAGGCATTCAATAAACACTTTTTCCTTTGGTGTGGTCCACATGAGACTGGTATCTATTTTATTTTTGGGATTATAATCTAAAATGGGATGGAAAAACGGATGGACGGTGTGGATATTAAACTTATACATCATGGTGGGCCCCACAGTCACGGATCCACCTTGTTCCTCCACCGAATCCGCGTCCAGAGTAAAAGAGCAGTGCACGTGGAAATCAGGTGGGCCCAACCACTCAACTCATCAAGTGGGCCGCCTTATAAGGGTTAGGTTGATCTTTGGGCCAAGTCGTCTACACCGTCCATCCCCTAGCTGATACATGCGTCATTTGTCTCACACGTATGCCAAGAGGGGCACGTGTAGGCTGAGTGAAATCAATGGAGATAATAATACAATGCACTGTCCAGAGATGGTACGCAACACCACATGCGTCCGGCTTTTTAGCTTTGTAAAAGTGGTGCCATTTGGATGGTTCCGATCATCCCATCAGTGTGGGTTCCCGATGAACGGTCTGGATCTGGAACATGTGCGCTATGCATCTAATAATTCCAAGGTAAGGTGAAAGAGGAACCCTGGGGTGGAAATCCAGACCGTTCACTCGACGTACCCCCACAAGAGCGAGGAGGATGCGGATTGCGTACTGATACTTAGTATACCATGTGGGCCCCACCGTATTGTATATTCCTTATCGACGCCGTTCATCCGTTTTACAAGATCATTTAATGGTATGATACCAAAATTGAAACTTATCCAACTCTCGAGTGGGCCACACCGCCAGAAACAGTGTGGATAATGACATCCACCGTTGAAACCTTACTACCGCCCATCCAACCTGTTTATAAGGCCAAAAGTCCATGGATGAAGGGAAAATACAGGTATGTATGAAGGGAGAATACATATATCAGCCCGATCAAAACCCCTGTGGTCCCCTAGAAATTTTCAACGGTAGGCAATCAATTCCTACTGTTTCCTGTGGTGTGGCCCACTTGAGATTTTTATATACTTTAATTTCTGGATCAAGCTCTAAAATGAGGTTTTAAAACGGATGGACGGAGTGGATAAGGCACATGCATCATGGTAGGCCCCACAATTTGCTCAGTACGCAATCCGCGTCACCTTACCGATTGCAAAACTATAGCCGTCCAATCATCGGAACTGCAATCCAAACGAATCGATCAAATGACTCTTTAGGTTATGGAACACCCATGATAGGGGACCACCAGATGAACGGTCAGGATGGCCACTCACATGCTACGGATGAGATGGGGTCACACCTATTACCTAAGCCCGGGCTCAGTACAGACTCGTGGATGACAAGGGCGTATGCAGTTGACATGCGGCATGAGTTTTAACCATGGTTAGTTCATCTAACCATAAATAGCTAACCATGGTTACTAGGGTGGTTAGCCACAGACAAACATAAAATCCCAAACGAGAGAGAGGGAGAGAGAGGGTCTTGAAATGCTCCATTTTCCGATTATAATCTCCATCTGTTCTTCTTTTTTGACGATTTTTTCGTCGATCGAGTAAAGAAGAGCTGAAATCCGGTATGTAGAGATCGATCGGAACTCATCGAGATTTTTTTGAAAATTTTTTTGCGGATTTTTTCAATACGTCTTGTAATTTCTTGCGATGTTTTTTCGTAATAAGGATTCTAGGTTTTGTGTTCTTTGATCCTTCTTGGACGAATTTATTTATTTAATTTTCTGTATTTTTGGTGGATTTTTGTTTGTCTTGTGATGAATTTATTATATATTTTCTTGTTATTTTCGTTGGTTTTTTTTTTTTTTTTTTTTTTTTTTTTTTTTTTTTTTTAAATTTTTTTAATTATCTGGATATTTTAGTTTTTGATCAATTTGAGTGTTCTGATGCAGGAAATCGACTTCTGTTGTTGAATTCGGTGTTGAAAAGGTATTATTTCTGCCTTTTTTTTGAAAGGTATGATTTCTGCCTCTTTTGTCATTGCATTTTTAAATTAGGTATAGATTAATGGATTGAATTCTCGTTAGTTCATATGATTGTAGTTTCTTTTTTATTTTTATTGTTATTTATTTTTATATTTTTTTCTATTTTGTTTTGTATTTGATTATACATCTTGAATTGGGATTTTTCGGTGCTGCATTGATGATTTATAGATCGAGATTGAAGAGGGTAGGTGAAAATTAATGGCAGCGATGGTTGCTAGGGGTAGTAGTCAATTGTCTTCTTCGATTTCAGTCCAAGAAAAGGGAAGTAGGAATAAAAGAAAATTCCATGCTGATCAACCTCTTGGAGATCCCAACAAACTCACTCCTCCATCGCAGCCTGAATGCACGGCTTGCTGCGAACTTGAGAAATCCCAAAACAGCCTGGCTTCCGAACAACATGCAGTCTGTGATTTGCGTGGTTTTCAGCAAGACCAGCTCAATGGGCTTACGTCGGATCGGGGGTCATCGTCAGATTTTGGGTGTGAGCTGCCTAGAGACGAGCTAGAAGTTGAGTTCCGAGATAATGTGGATTGGAGCGATGTCACGGAAACCCAGCTAGAGGAGCTTGTTTTGTGCCATTTGGACACGATTTATAAGAGTGCGATTAGAAGGATTGCCACTCATGTCCATAGCGAGGATGTTGCTACGCAGGCTGTAATGAGGCCTGGGCTTTATTATGGTTGTAAGGACATTGTATCGAATATTGTTGATAATGCATTGGCATTTTTGAGAAACGGGCAAGAGATAGATTCTTCAAAAGATTGTATTTTTGAGGATTTGCAGCATTTGGAGAAGTACATATTGGTGGAGATGGTTTGTGTGCTTATGGAGGTTTGGCCAACCTTCAGCATGGGGGATGCAATGTGGCGCCTGCTGATCTGCGACATGAACATGTCAGATGCTTGTGCCGTGGACGGCAATCTGTTGGGTAGTTTTGGCAGTGATGAGGCTGCAGGGAGTTTGTCTGTTTCAACGGTTTCGCAGGCAATATCAGAGGCTAATGTGTCTGTTCCAAATGGGCCCGAAGCAAGTGGTGTGAGGCCTAGTAAACCAAATAAACTGAACCCGAGTGGGCCTGAACTGCCCTCTGTGGCTGGGATCCCAAATTTACCGTCTGCTAGGTTCTCTGCATTGGGAAATGCGCCTAATCTGGAGAAAGAGAGTGATGTTTCTTTAGCTGATCATGGGGAAGAATCCTCGTCTTTTACTTCAGACCATGTTCCAACAATGCCTCGATCATCTGCATCTCGATTGTCTTGGCCCGATGATAAAACAGGCGGAGGTAGAAAGGGACATATAAATAGTTCTAAGAGAGATTCTCTCTTCCGGCAGAAGTCGATTCATCTGGAGAAAAGCTATCGAGCATATGGATCTAAGGTAGCTTTAAGATCAGGTAAACTCAATGGGTTGACTAGTTTTTTCATGGACAAGAAATGCAAGCCTGTATCAGAAGCAGCCATTTCTAATTTGAAGAACGCATCCTTAAAAGTAAGCAAGGTGGTCGGAGTTGGTTCATCTCAAATTGATGGAATTGCTAATCTTTCTATTAATGTTGGATCCACTTCTGATCTGGGTTTCAACACAAAAGAAAACAGCAATCCATCCATGTTACCTGTAGCTAGTACTGAACTTACTTTGTCGTTACCTTCGAAAAACAGTGGTGCTTCCAAGCCTGATGGCAATGTGGAGACAGATGTTAGCTGCTCTGGGATTTCATCGGATAATATCTTTGGGCAGTGGCCCCCACAGGATAAGAAGGATGAGATGCTGCTAAAGCTGGACTCTCGCGTGCGGGAACTGCAGATTCAGATGCAAGAGTGGAGAGAGTGGGGGGAGCATAAGGTGATGGATGCTGCACGCAAACTGAGCAAGGACAACGCCGAGCTCAAAATGCTAAGGCAAGAGAAAGAGGAAGTTGCCCGCATCAAGAAAGAGAAGCAGACTCTGGAAGAGAACACTATGAAGAAGCTCTCAGAAATGGAGAATGCGTTGGGCAAGGCTAGCAGGCAGGTTGATATGGCGAATGCCACCGTCCGCAGGCGCGAGGTGGAGAATTCTGAGTTGAGGCAGGAGATGGAAGCAGCAAAGTTGCGGGCAGCTGAATTGGCTGCGAGGCATGAGGAGGTTTCAAGGAGGGAAAAAAAGACATTGAAGAAATATGAGTCATGGGAGAAGCTGAAGACCTTTTTCCAGGAGGAGCTTTTGACAGAAAAGAGCAAGCTTTCTCGGCTGCAGCAACAGCTAGAGCAAGCTAAAGAGTACCATGATCAACTCGAGGTAAGCAGTTTGAAGTTTTCAGTTTCTTCATGGAATGAAATCCAATGTAAATTGCTTTCATTTCACGACCATGCTTATGCACTGATCAGATTCGAGCTTTGCTAATGCTTGCAGCTGGACTCCCCTCACATTTGTCAACATGGCACGTGTGTGAGATCTGGGCTGTTGTCAGGCAGGCCATAGGCCCTACCATGTATGTGCTTTACTCCAGACATATATAGGCCAAACTGCTTACTGTTCAGTACAAAGAAGGGAGCTTATAAAGACTCCCCAAAAGTCTTATGCTTGATTTACACATTTGGCGCACCTGATAAATTGACTGGCCAATCTCATGAGTGGTGGGGCCACTTAATGAACATCCAAGATCTCAATAACATATTAACATGTCATATTGGCACGTGCAGAACGAACCTTGGTGCTTGAATCCTGTTCAAATTCTCTTCAAACTGTAGGCTTTGAATGTTGAATTTATGCTGGTTGTCTTTTTATTTTCCTTTTTTTTTTTTCCTTTCTGGATTTGTGTTAAGGTGAGGATCAATCACCAACTTTCTTCTAAGAAATGGATCACTTCATTTGTGTCCTATGTTGTTCCTCTTACAAAAACAGGCCAGGCGGAAACAGGAAGAGAGGCTGAAGGAAGAAGCACACTTGCTGGCCGATTCTGAAAGAAAAGCAAGAGAACAAATCGAGGCTTCAGCAAAATTAAAGGAAGATAAAATAAGATTAGAAGCAGAAACCGATTTCCAAAGATATAGAAATGATATGGGCAGGCTTGAGATCGAGATTGCGCAGGTAAGATTGAAGGCCGACTCTTCCAAAATAGCAGCGTTACATTGGGGCGTTGATGGCAGTTATGCTTCCCGCCTTACGGATGTTAGAAGCAACCATTCTCTCAAGGAGAACACGCATTACATTTCCGAAATGACTGATTTCCAGGACTCGGGGATCGGAGATGTCTGGTGCGAGCTGGAATGTGTGATGTGCTTGACTGAAGAGATGTCTGTTGTCTTCCTTCCCTGTGCCCACCAAGTTGTCTGCACAAAATGCAATGAACTACATGAGAAACAGGGAATGAAGGATTGCCCTTCTTGTAGGACTCCTATCCAACAAAGGATTTGTGCTCGCTTTGTCCACTCTTAGCCAACATCTTCTGTCTGAACTCTTATTTTCGTAAAAGAATTCCAATAATGGATTGTGGAACTTGAAAGCGAATAATGCATCTGAAGTTGTCTTCTATAGAGCTTTAACCATCAATTGCATTAATAATTGTGAGTTCTTCTAGTGCATCTCGTTTTATTACCTTTTTTATGGTATGATTATGATTTTCCTTCAGCTCACCTTTCTTGTGCGCCTATGTTTGAGTTATTTCTGATTTATGTCTTAGTCATTGACTTGGACACCTAAAGTAATAAATGTTCTTCATAACATCCCATTGTTTGGTTGTAGTTGTTGTTATTGTTGGCATTGTGTAAGCAGCATTCTTCACCTTTCAGAAAAAAGTGGCATTCTTTCGTCCATAATCTTTCTTACTGTTGGTGTTTTTCAATTTGTGAGTATTTTCTTTTTATACTGTAAAAGAAAAGCATGCTCTTTTAGGTATATTTGTGTTCCATAACTGGTCATTTTCATGTTTTTCTATCGGTAGTACTAATATGCATTGCAATGGTTCCATGCATATCTTCAGCACCTGTTGCTTCTGTTGCAGCTTTAGATGCAAATAGTACCTGCACTGTTACCAAGTTTAGTTAGTGGGTTTGAACTTCAACAATGGCACAAAAACATTGATGGGTGGACCACCATATCCAAGTGGTGGAAAAGGAATCAACCCAGACAGATGTCAAGTGGGTTTCATTGTTCTTGTGGAGCTTTCCAAAGTAATGGTTTGAATCAGATTTCAGGAGTCTCTGGGAAGGGGGTGGTCAAGTTGCAGATGTTATGATTCCCCTAGTGTTGGATTTGGCAGTTATCTAAGGTTTAGCCTTCGTTAGGTTCCTTTCGGTTGATCAGGCCAAGACTGCCATTGTAGGGCTAGACGGAACAAGGATTCATGGGAAGCAGCTGGTGGGGAATTACACAAAATATGGACCAGAGGTATTGAAGGGTTGTTGCCCTCACCCACACTCTCTCTTTGCTAGGAAAGAAAATGACCCTTGTAAGGACTGTAGTGCATTGAAGGTGGCAATCCCTTGGATGTCCTGACCCCAACCCAATTGTTCAATAATGATGCTCTGGCAAGGCCGTCAGTTGCTAGCGAGGGATGCAAGCGTATGGCCTGTCAGGAGTTCTCCCTGGCTCCTGGCTCGACAACTGTCGATATGCAGAATTTTTGTTGGGTTTTTGATTGGTTGCTGTCTCAGATGGTGTAGTTGCAAGAAGGCAATAGGAGCTCGAGTTAGTGATGGTCAAAACCCTATCCAACGATAAGGTGTCCTTGCAGGATGCGTCCATCTGGATGTAGGAGAGGTTGGGGTATTGACTTCATTCACGGATCTATATCCAGAATGTCTTCAGCCCTTGTCTGGATAGAACTAGGAAATGTAGTGGAAGTTCGGGTGTTATGAGGGGGTTCAGTTTCCTTCAATGGCTGTTTTCAGAAAATTGAGAGATTTTGCTGATGACATGCTTATCAGAGGAGGCAGTTTGGGTATCCTGTTTGGTTTCCCTCTCCATGCTTGGGTAACTGAGGTCCTGAGCAATTAGCCAGCACCATGGGTTCGGTCAGGGAATTAAATCCTGCTTTTGTCAACAGGTCGATCCTGTTATTTGTCAGGGATCTTGTCAGGGTTCGAATGAAGATAGTCCACTGCCATCCCATCACAGCAACATTGGAGCTGTGGCTGGAGAACACTCTGCTTCCTGATTTGGTCAGAAGTAGAGATCTTGAGTCCCTGCTTTGATGTAGTTTCGAAGGTTTGGAGTATGTCCTTCTCAGTTGCCTGATTGGAGTCCTGGATGAGGACGAAATGGAGTTCAATGATGGAGAAGATGCTGAGCTGGCTAGCCCTGGTTGCCAGGTTGCCATCTCGAATTACAGGTGGCAACAATCTACCAGGGGGAGACCTGTGTCAAGTAAGCCATGCTGATGGCTGGGGTTGCCAGGGTGGCTCCACAGATTTTGAAGCTAGATGCAACGGAGTGGGTGTTGGTGGGTTAAAAGATGGTAGGAACTGAAAAGGCAAAGGTCACTGATGCAGGATAGCTAGAGGCAGATTGCAGAGTTCAGACTATAGGTCGTTGTTTGGGGGCAGAAAATTAGTTTCATTCAGGAATGTTCACCACAAAGAAGAAATGTGGTATTTTAGGGTAGAACCATCAATTCACTGGTTGTTTAGAAAGATTTCAAGCCCCCCCTTCTTCTTCTTCTTCTTCTTCTTCTTCTCAAGGGCAGCTTCTGTGCCGTTCACCTTCTAGGGGGATAGTCTTGGGAATAATGACAGGAACAATCCATCCTGTTTGCCCCTTCGTATTGACTCTGTTTAACCAAAACACTCACATGGCGGGTTGTAATGGTTGGATTTTAATTACAAAGTTCCTCTCTAAGGATAGTTCTTGGAGGGAGGATATGTGCCTAAGCAAGTTCAGATGCTAAGTCAAGGCTCAAAGGAGGAAGTGCCAGAGGAATTTGTGGATTCTTTGTTTTGGGAATTCAAGAGGGTGATGGATGCCTCCCTGCTACAGGTGCAGAAGATGCTGGTCTCAACAAAGTGTCCTAAAAAAATCCTTTAAGCTGGAGAAGTTGATAAAAGTGTTAGGGAAGCAGAGATGGCTGTGGCAGTGATGGAAAGGCAGATATGTCATGATGAGGAAGCCCAGAATTGGATATCATTGATCTCACGGTGCAGGCTGCAAGTAAAGTTGGGTTATCCTTACAAGATGCAGAAAAGGGGGGTTGATCAGCTAGTTGCAGGCTAGGATTCGATGTGAAAGAAGCTAAAAAACAAAAATCCTCTGGCAAGATGGAATTCTTAAAAGGGGTGTGCTCTACAGGTAACAGTACCACCTTAACCTCACTGTGGTACCAACCAGATGTGGGGTCCAGTGATGTGCTCTGGAATCAGACCATAGCTGGCAAAATCCTATGATCGATGATTTGCGATTTAAGTCGGAGTCTTAGGCATATGCTTAGTCTCTTCTTTTTAAGATTCTACTTGGCTTTGTTTTTTTGTTTATAATTTGATTGGGGAGTTAAGAATGTTTTAAAATAGGTCAGTTGTTTTCTTATTCTTCATGAGAAATTTGAAGGATTGATCTTCTCTTGAACCTTAAATTGTGAGCTTTCTTTTAATGATTTCTTACATCTTAATGGGGTGAATCACCAAATTGATCTGCAACTTATCTGGAATGTTTTTATGGACAGTTGTGATCATGTTGACTCGTATGTATTGTGGTAATGGTGGTTGGGATTTAACTTCAACTTAAAGACTTGTACATAATTTATGACTTATCTTTGTCATGTATCTTGAATTCAAGTTGCTTTTCTAGGGTTTCATTTTGTGAATTTGAACCCAAAAGGTTTATTCGATTCTTTATATAATGATGAAAACTTATTAATGGATGTGTTTTTGGAGGCCTCATCAGGAACTTAACCTTCATGACTTCGTCTTTAAAACATGAATGCTTATGCTTTGAGGGGAATATTTTCTTTTGAAGTCCATCAAGTTGGTGGCACTGGTTTTTTTTTTTTTTTATAGTTCATATGTTAATTATACCATATATCTATATGAGACTTGAAAATTGATGATTGGGCACAATTTTTAAATGCCTTTTTTTAATCCCTAATGTTTAGACTTTTTGGAATCTTTTTAGTCTTTGAATCATCTCAATCTCTTGATGATGTTATTCTTTCATTTGCAGTCAGGTTTTTCAATTTAAAGTTTTGATAATCACTATATATCTTTGAGCTAATGAAATAACCACATTTTGCTTGATTTTCATAATAATGTCCAAAAATGTGTGGTTGTAAGATATTCTATAATTATCTACAACGGAGTGATAGAATAATGAATAGTTGATTGTATCCTAGTTTTAGATTTCATAAATATCAGTTCAGATTTTTTCCATATTTTAAAAACAGGCCGATCCAAAGCTCATGTGGGCCACATGGAACCTGTTGAGAGGGAATGCCCACTGCTGATTAGAGTGGGGGGCCTCCCATGTTGTACATAAATAATCTAGGCCATTCAGACAAAAAAAAAAACAGTTTGTTTTATGACTTACATGTGCCCCTCTGAAATTAAAGTTTGACCATTGGGCATTTGGGTTGTTTGAGGTGACCCATCTGATGCATGGGTTGGATATGTGGATACATCATGTGGGCCCCACATATGGCCTATACTACTAGAGTGCACCCCACCCTTACTGAAAATCTGGTCCTTGTAAATTATGACAAAGGAAGAGTGGGCAAGATTAATAGAGATGTAATCCCTTTTGTAGCAAGGATCCTAAGGGGAAATGGGTGCTAGGGGTTTGGACTGCATCAAGAGATCCTATGTGAAAAGATTGTGCAGAAGGCTGAAAGGACAAATGGTTGCTTTCTAAGAAATGAATATTCAAAAATGGGATATGTGTGACTAGGCCTGTTGGGGGGGGGGGGGGGGGGGGGCGGGGGCAGATGGGTGTGGTATGCTGGGGTGTTGGTGAAACAAATTGAGTGAGAGGGAAAATTCTTTGTTACAGTTTGCTTCTTGGACATATCAAAAGGGTATGCTGCAAGTTCACATCACATCCATTTGAGGACCAAACCAGTTGAATTGAGGTAGGAGTTGTGGGTGAGTTGGGAGTTTGTCACCGCTAGGTGGGTCCTCCTTGGGTGCAGGAGGGGATTTTAATGAGACCTGATTTATGTACAATCTGTGACCCTAGGTGTTCCATAGCGCTAATGGTGGCTGTAACGATGTGGGACGTAACGGCTGTTATGTCTTCTTCTTCTTTTCTTTTCTTTTTTTCTTTTTGAAGAAAAAATGTTTTTAGATCGTCGTTATGGTCCGTTACAGGGCTGTTATGGATCTTTACGGCTGGGTTTTTATTTATTTATTTATAACTGTTTACGATTTAGAATACCTTGCTATGACCTCTGTTTAGACATTTCTCCATTTGGATTTGTAGATATTTCTGGACGGTTGGCCATCTCTTATTCTCCTATTATCTCTCTCCTTTTTTTTCCCCCCTCTTCTTTTGCCCTTGGTTTCTCGGGTATTTTATGTAATTTGGTGTATCATTTAATATAAATAAGAACGGTGGCCTCGATTAGAGGTTATTTTTAATTTTATTTTCATCTCTAACGTGGAATCAAAGCAAAAAAGCTCTTAGGGTCTTCTCCTCATCCTCCCTTCTTGATCTATATCTCTCTTTTTTCTTTTCCTTTTCTTTCTTTTGTCATAGTGTTTTCTCCTCTCTCAATCTAAGGAGTCGTTGCAGCGTGATAGTTATTGAAAGTGATTGAGGAGGAGGGCTCTTACGACAATTTCTGATTTTCTTTCAGGGGTTGCCGGATATTCAATTTTGATAAGGTTTTTGGGGCCTCTTTTCTTTTCTTTTTTTTTTTTTTTCTTTTTTTTTTTTTTTTTCCAGTTTTGTTTAGAGACTAGTTTGTGGCAGCTAAGGTTTGCTAGATATTTTAGTTCGAACAATTTTTGGGTTCTTTTCATCTTGATTTATAATGATTCTTTTGCTGCCAACAATTAAGTAGTTGAGATATGTTTTTCTTATTAAAGATTATTAAGATTTGTTATATTTGGTGAGTTTAGCCATAAGTTCTCGTTTTGCTTGGTGGTTTGATTTGGAGCTATGACGATTGGAGCCTTTAAAAAAAATAAAAAATAAAATTTGTAGGTCCTTTTTAAGGCTGTCACAAGTTATAGTTAATTATAATAGTGTTTTTTGGTATTGATTGGTGCGAAGTCTTGATATTTAATACACTTTTAATTGTTTGGGACTAAATATGGCTTCATTATCAATATCCGAGAGAGTAGATACATCACCTTCATGATGAGGAGGGTGATTGTTCATTTTGAGAATTTTGGATTGCATATTACAACTCATGAACTAAGTCTAGTAATGATCTTCAATGGTCATTAGTTGTTGAGATATTTATTATAGGAAAATAAAAGTTGTGATATATAAATGACAGTTTATAGGAACCTCCTATCGTTGATTCTTCTTATGGAGAGTGGAAATTGGACAATTTGTTAGTTATGTCCTGGCTCCTGAATTTAATGGAATCAGAGATTAGTAAATGACATTTTCTGTTGTCTACTGCATGTGAGATTTGATTAATTGCTTAAAAATTGTATATTAATTAGAATAATTTAGCCCGAATTATAATATTTATTAGGAAATTAGTCATTTGAGACAGGAAGAGGGATCAATGTCTGATTATTATGATGCATGGTGCATGGCAAGAATTGCCTTTTTTTGGATGATATTCAATTTGTTTGCTTTGTGGATGTAGAGACATATAAAGAAGGGATCCGTGTCTTAATTCTGAGTTTTGAGCTCAGATTCTTGGCTCTCCCACTTTACCTTCACTTAATAATGTATATGCTTTACTTTTACAACACAATTATAGGAATTTATCCTAATAATAGGATTCGGGAATTTTGATACTGTTAGAGTTGAGCGAGATAGAGGTATAGTAAGAGGAGGTTGTGATGGTGGCTAAGGTCGTTATTGTGGTATTGGCTGCGAATCCTACGATTGTGGTATGGATTGTATGTGCACTTATTGTGGTAGATTTTGACATGTTGTTGATTATTGATGGGTTCTTTGTGGTCGCCCTCAAAGTAGAGCCGCTAATTTTGCAGCTACAGGTCGAGTTGTTAATTCAGTGATACTATTGTTTTTAAGATGGACCAATGCGCAACAGCTCGGAAGTCACTGAACTTTTGCATATTGCATGACATCTCGCATTATATTGCATTGTATCGGCAAATATTGATAGTGTGATATTTTGAAAATATTGCTGTTATATTTTTTCGTGTATCAAGAATAGCAATCGATACCAACCATTCGAGGGTATCGGCGATACATTCTAGCCAAATACCACTCAGAATAATCTCTCTTTATCTGCATCTTTGGCTCAGGCAGGTAATACTTCCATAACCATGCACACTACTTTTCTGTCAAATTAGGCTTGTACTGGGCCAGAGCAAGGCATCTGGTCTTGTCGATCATTTCAGATAGGATGAAAAATGAATCCATCCATAGGGCGCAGAGCCCCATGATGAATTAAGTCGTTAAGTGTCACGAGCTTACGCCAATAGGGGTGACGCTCTAGATTGAATCTATCCTAGTACTATTGGGCATTGAAGCGAAGTTCTTGGGTAATTGATTCGGGGCTATTGATCATATGACACATACACATACTTTTTCTTTATAACCAATCATAATTTAGGTTGTGTGAAGTTGGTAAATGGTACCGTAACACCTATAGTGAGAAAGGGTACTGTTTTCGGTTCATTGTTGTCCTCCATGTCATCCATTTTATTAGTTTCTAATATTGCTTGTAATTTACTATCTGTTAGTCAGATTACAATCGATCTAAATTGTATTGTGACGTTTTCTCCTGATCATTGTGTCTTTTGGGATCTAATGACGGAAGTTGCTTGGTAGAGGATGTGAGAAAGATTGTACATTTTTTTCATTCGAATTCTTCAAGCCAGTTTAGTGAGTGCCTTAGTGTTAAAAAAAATTATATTGGACATTGACAGTTTGGTCATTCTTCTAGTTTAGTTTTACAGTCTTTGTTACCTCAGTTAAGTCTAATGATCTTAAGAATTTGCAATGTGAGATATGTGTTTTAGCCAAATATCATTAGTCTGTTTATCCTCCTGTGGAGAGTTCTTGATTATTTTTTTTCTTTAGTTCATTCTGACGTGTAGGATCTTATTCCAGTTGCTTTTAATGAATTTAAGTATTTTATTTATTTATATTAATTATGCTTCTCATATGATGTGGAATTATTTGATGAAAAATAGAGCAAGGTTGGCTCTATTTTCAAAGTGTTTAATATGTGGGTTAAAAATCAATTTAATACAATATTGATACTCTTTGCATAAATAATGCAAGGGAATATCTTTTCTATTCCACGATTTCTTTACTTTAAGAGCATAGTATAATTTTTAAACCACTTGTGTGTAGAAACTGTAATAGAATGGAATTGCTGAAAAAAATAACTTCGTAGAAGTTACTCGTGCTCTTCTCATTAGCATGTTTCCTCCTAATCTTTTTGGCTAAATGTTGTCCTAAGTACATGTTATTTATTTAATCATTTGTGTACTAAGGTTCATTCTAGTCAATCTCCTATTCAATATTTTTCAACACCGTATCCTCTCCGTGAAATCCTATTTCGGGTGTTTGGGTGTATTTGTTATGTCTATAATATAGACCCTCATCGAAATAAATTGTCAAAATCCGGCCGTTAGATGTATTTTCTTGGGATATTGTCTTCATAAAGATCTGGTCACTAAAAGGCATTGATTCTATGAATGTTAAGGGTTTTTTTTTTTTTTTAAACACTATTTTTTCTATAGGTCAGGGGGTGCACAATACTATGGATCTTTTTGTTCATGTTATTGAATGTGGTTTGATTGTTTTTGTTCCTTTTAAATATGATAGCATAAAAGATAATGATTCAAAATCTCTAAAAAAGATACCGATTTAAAATTGACTAAACCTGACTTGAATGTGTATGAAAGAGGGAATGTTCGTACTTTAGTTCTTCCTCAGGTTACCATGAATCATTCTCCTTTAGTGATGGGTATTGCTAGTTTTCTTATTAGCTTGCATAATTATATTTGATTTGAACGTTATTATAAGAAAAGTCAAAAGATAATGTACTTCTCAACATATTGCACGTATTGCTTCCTATCATTCTTTGTCTTTAGTTCACTGGTCATTTATTTCTATCCTAAGTGTTCTTTTTCCACTATTGCTAAAAATCTAAAAAAAGGCTCTTAAATCTCCTTTATGCCAACAAGATATGAGGGAGGAGATGACTGCTGTTGGGATGTGAATAATACATGGGAGATGACCGACATACTAGTTGGGAAGAATTTGGTGGGTGGTCACCTGATGTATGCCCTTTAGTACAAGCGGTCACCTGATGTATGCCCTTAAGTACAACTCCGATGGTAATATAACCCAATATAAAACCCATCTTATAGTTAAAATATTTACATAGACATATGGAGTGATCATTTTGAGACTTCCTCCTGTTACTAAGATGAATTTGGTATGGGTGATAATTTATCTTGCTGCTAATTTAATTGGCGTTTGCACCAACTAGATGTTAAAAATGCCTTTCAGTATGGTGATCTAAACTGGTGAGATATATATGCTTCTCACTCTTGGTTGTGTTAGAAAAAGAGAGGAAAGAAGGGTACGTCATCTTAAGAAGTCTATATGTTTTAAGTAGGCTCCTTGAGCCTGGTTTGAGAAGTTTAGTGGGGTCGTAATTCGTTTTGGATTTACTCACATTCATTATGTGATTGTTAAGGGGCGTATAAATGGATCATCTTGTGAGTGTGTACATAGATGATATTATCGTTACAAATGATGATGCTTATGCAATTTTTAAGTTAAAGCTTTATTTTAGTAAGGTTTTTTACATTAAAGATTTTGACCGCTAAGATACTTTCTTGAAATTAAAGTCTCTCATTTTAAGAAGGGCAATAGGAAGCTTCGGGTTAAGGATGGTGGAAGTCCTAATGATCCTTCTGCATGTACCAACATTTGGTTGGTTGGTTGATATATTTGACTACTGCTCACTAAAATTTATCTCATGTAGTGAGTTTACTTAGCCAATTCATACACGCTACTTGATCTAGTTACTTTGAGGCAGTTCATCGCATCTTGAGCTTATTAAGCTTTTTTCAGGGCGTGGCATCTTATTTAGCTATAAGATATTAAAGGTTAGTCTAATGTAGATTGTGCAAGTTCACTAGATGATTGATGCTTTACAACAGGATATTATACTTTTTGAGAAGGTAATTTTGTCACTTGGAAGATTAAAAAGTAGATAGTTGTTTCACGATTTAGTACTAAGGCTAAGTACTGTGTTATGCCGAATGCTGCATGTGAAATTTTGTAGTAAAAAAGTTTTGTTGTTGAATTGGGATTTCTAGTGAAGACTCATGTTCCTATATATTATGACAATTAAGCTACAATGTGTGTGTGTATGAGTCGTGCTTACCTGTGCACCTACGCACATACGCACCTTTGCACACGTGTCATGGGCATCTAATCCGAACGGTTCATGTGATGCGGATCCCATGAAACCCCAAGGGACAAATTTTCACCTTGATCTAAAATTCTGGTAGGCCATAGCAAAGAGAAATGCAAATCAAGGGAGGAAACTATTTTCATTTTTCATGGCCCACTAAAGTTTTGGATTGAAGTAAAAATTGGGCCCGGGGGGTTTCATGAGGTTTTGCTTCACGTGGACCATTTAGATTTTGTAGTCAAATCACACATGATGAGTTTGTAAAAAGGTTCGCACGAGTTTCGTGTGAACTGGTGCGTAGCTTAGCATTATATATATATATATATATATATATATATATATATATATATATATATATATATATATATATATATATATATATATATATTGGGTGGGCGAGCAAGATACATTGAAGTTGATTATCATTTTGTTCATAAGAAGGTTGTTGTTGGCATTATTTCTACTCCTATTGTTTTGTTTACTGCTCAACTTATAGATATCTTCACTAAGGCTTCTATCGTTAAAGTTGGACAATATATTATGAACAAGCCGAACGTAATTAATATGTATGCCTTAGCATAAAGGAGAATATAGATATTTCTAGACCGTGGCCCTCTCTCTAGATCACGGGCCTTCTTTTCTTTGGAGCATGGGCGTCCCTTGTTTTCCTCTTATGTTTCTTTCTTCTATTTTTTCTCTTTTGCCCTTGGTTCCTAGGGTATTTTATGTATTTGGGACATCACTTAATAAAAATAAGAAGGGGCTGGCCATCCAACCCTAGTTAGAGTTTATTTATTTATGTATTTATTATTATCCTCCATAGTGAAACTCTATGGACCCAACTTTCAGCTTGATACAAAACTCTGGTGGGCCATGACAAAAGGAAATAGTTCCTCCCTTGATTTTCATTTCTCTTTGCCATGGCCCACTAGAGTTTTGAATCAGGTTGAAAATTGAGACCATGGAGTTTTTAAGGGGTGCCGCATCACGTGGACCGTTCGGATTTTGTGCCTAAAACGTGTGCAAAGGTGTGCATGGGTGCTCATGTAGGAAGGTGCATAGGTGATCATGAAAGTGCCCTTGTTTGTCAATTAATGTGAAAGTGGAGTCAGTCAGTTCAGTGAGCCCCATATAAAAGAACTAAAAGATGTAGACTCAACAAAGTGGATGGATCAAGATCTTCAAAAGTAAATTAAACTTCACATCCCATGACCAAAACACCTCAGGTATATAATCCCTATTAAAAACACTCTAATCTATTAAAAAAAATAACAAGGAAAATATGTTTTATAGATTAGATAATAGAAAATAAAGTTGAAAAATTATTTGAAAAAGTTGTCAAAGTTTTCTACTTCCTTCGAGTCATCGAACACTACTCGATGACATCGAATAAGTGACTTTGGATGTCCAACAACCACGTAAACATTTTGGACCAAAACTTTGAGTCATCGAACATGTCTCGATGACATCGAATGTGACTCGATGATATCGAATAAGTACCTTCGGATGTCCAGCAAACTCAAACTAAAAATCACTTGAAAATTCGATGAATCGAACAAACGTTCGATGACATCGAACACCAACATTCGATGACATCGGTGTCTCGATGACATCGAGAATCGAGCAATTTATGTCCAGTAAACTCTAGAGAAAAATTACTTAAATATTCGAGGACTCGAACTCGATTTGACGTCGAATAACCTTTGATGACATCGAATAAAGACAGTAAAATGTCCAGCAAGCTCTGAAGAAAAATCGCTTAAAAAATTCAAGAACTTGAACTCGATTTGATGGAGTAGGCACATAGCCGAACCACTATATATCGTTGTATTTGTGATGATTCTTGCATATTTGATTTGATTGATTAATATCTTTAAATGTGGAGTATTCATGTTTTACTGAACTTAGATCTCTTCAATGCTTTAGAACATGAATGTGAATGATTCCCGGTTAATCTTATCGAGTTAATTTTAAATTGGTAAACATTATAAAATAGTAAGCTTAGGAACTAAGAAAAGTCCTATTCACCCCCCTCTAGTATACTTTGACCAATTCCATACTTCTACTATAGCGGTTATACCACAATTTCAGATCATTCCTCTATATGTGTGTGTGTGTAAAGTTCTAGGATTTAGAATGCACTGCACTTCTCTTGAGTTCACTGAATACTTTCTCGAGTACCTGTAACCAATGAAGACTTTTTGATTTCAAGATACCTATTCCTCTCTATTCAAATATTCGTGTGGTGTGTTTCATCAATTTTAGCTATTCAAGCGTTGAATTCTCATCATAATCGGATAACATCATGTTTAGTCTTTGAGCTCGAGCTTAGATTACTGACAAAAAAGAAATGGGCAAAAAAAGGAAGAAAAGAAGCAGCAGCAAAAGATGTATCTTGCAAGGTAGACGACGTATAGTTATAAAGTGACTGGATGAAAATGTTTGCTCTTGGGAGGATTTACTAGAAAATTTTCAGTTCAATATTTATTATACTTCATGGTTTAACTGCAAGTGGGGGCTCATCAAGATTGCTACGAATATTTAAGGGGAGCCTTGGGACGGTTTGGACACAACCACAACAAAAGGAGGTTTCTGCAAAAGAGAGTTTCCCTCTTGTTTTGGCGGCAAGTGGGCTTTTTAGAGTATATTTTAAAGAGTGGTGGATCATAGGAGGGTTTGTGAAAAGTGCATCCAAACGTACAACATGAATTGTTGTTTGGCTTAAAATGGTGTTTTAAGCGTCAAATGAACCCGTTTGAGGCTCACCATTGGTCTGTAACTTTGTTGTATATGTTAGAATCTCAAAATGGTCCATTCTGGGATTTAAAAGAGCTAATGGAAGTGATTCAATGGTAGTCATATTGATGCAAGGAAGTTGATGTCCGGGACGTCAGGTCTTTCCAAGCATTTGTCTCGTGTTGGGAGGAGGTTCCTGCTGATTATCTCGTCATTCACTTAAGGATAATGAAGGAGATACAACACCATTTCTTGAGACCTTTTTGTATAGCTATGGTCATGTAACTGAAAAGGCAGGAAAATTGGTAGATGGTTGGTTGGCGGGCCATTTCTAGTTAATGTTAAAACCATGTAAGGTGATTCGCTCCGAATCATGTGGGGGCTTTGGAAAGAAATGAACACGAGGATTTTTGGAAACGAGTACCTGTCTAGAATCATTCTAACCAGGTTCCACTCCTGCTTTGAATCCCTGTGTCGGACTCTCGCTCCCGCTCTTGCTTCCTACCTATTTATACGTGTTGACATTTTGAAAGACTCTTCCCGCTACTGCACCAAATTTGTTGATGCTTAGCGTCATGCTTCGTGCAACTATACTTAGTAGAGATAAAATTTTCAGTCTCTTGTCCTCGAGCCTTTCGTAGGAACAAAGGCAAGTCCCTTTCCATTTTTTATATTACTTGATGTTGGATGATGTGTTAAGGAAGATAAAACCCTCCATTTTTTTTTGGTTATGGGAAGCTGGGTTGGGTTACAATGAACCCAAATCCACTTGGATGGCTCCATTTCGTTGGCTTTTGAAGCTAGTTTTTGATGATTTTGATGGGTTGTGGATGCAGTTTTTAAGGAATGATGATAGGAAATTGAATTGGTGTATTTTAAAGGTTCCAGTGAGGTGAAAGCAGTGTGAAGGTCATGTTTGTTCTTGGTGTCTTGTAATAGTTCATTTGTGTAAGCTAACTTGGGGATTTGATTAAGTGGGTGTTCAGCCAAGCCAGGGATTGGGGCTTTCTTTTATCTGAGCCAATATCAGATATTAAGTGTGTAAACCAAAGATTTCTTTTCCTCACACACACATGTATATATGGGGCTTGCCTCTCCACATCATGATCGAGACCATTTATCTAGTAGGTCCCACTGTGGATGTGCCTAAGTGAAAAAAATCTCGCTGGCCCCAAGTATTGAAATTAGGGTTATTATTTTCTATCATGCAATTGTGTGTAGTTTGATTTGAGGGATCTTCCCTATTGATCCAATGACGGCAGGGCGTCAAGCCACTGGCAGCAGCTTGCTGCCATCCAATAAGTGGTAGCAAGCAGCACTTCACTAGTTAGACCTCGCCGTGTCTTCACGTCGATGTACATCGACTCCCCCTCCCTGATTTCCCCCCTCCCTGATTTCATACTCCGTTCATTTTCGTTTCACTTCCATCCAATTTTGTTTGAGTTGTTTCTAGTTCCAGTTGATTGTCTGATGATCACGGAGAATCAAAAGATTGGATTTGATCAACACCTTAATTTGTATATTCATGGTAAAGTTGGATGGCTACAACTACCTTTTATGGTCACAATCTACCATCACTATCTTGGTGGTAGATGAAAGTTGAATTGTGTGATGAGAACAAAGCAAAACCTTCTTTCAATGATCTAATGTTTGAAGATTGGAAGTGTGACAATTACATAGGGAGATTTATCTGTGGAGCCCTACTATGCCTCCCTATGTCAGAGATGGCCAGAAATTATTTTAGGAGAAGTTGGAAACTGTTCCATTCAAAAAGCAACTTGATCATTGTGAGTTCCTGGGTGGATTGAATGATGAATTTGAGCCTCAATGGGTCTAGATACTATATCCTTTTTCAAATCCATTTATGATTACATTCATAGAGAGGCGATTCAATGTACCTCCATCACTCCACAGTCCTCTACTCCAGACAGGTCTGCCTTTTTTGGATTCAAACCAAATCAAGGTGGATATCCAAACCCTAACAAGAGGCTAATTTTCGATAATTGAGGGGGAGCATGAGGCTAGGATGTAAAGAAAAATACTGCTTTTTAAAAAAAAACTGTGATAGTTTTATACAGGTTAATTTATTGTCACAATATGTGGAATAAAATGTTTTATTTGCCATTAGCTTCTACCAATACAAATAGGCCCTTAGGTTGCTTTCTGGCTCATGGGTGTTTTTGGAGTCAAGAAAAATAACTAGTGGTTCTGAAATTTCTAATGTTAAGGTCAATTGATCTTATGTTCTACATGAACCTTACCTTACCCAACCCAACCTGACCTGGTCCACAAACCAAATGATAGAAGATATGTATGGATATATACATAATAGGGTCCCTACTCATGGCTCAATGGTAGACTTTATGGGTTTCAACTTTGAGGTCATGGATTAGAGTACCCATGTGGTGTGTCACGCCCCAAATCCGGGAACGGACAGCTTCTGTGATGCCCCAAATCCGGCACTCGACTTCCATACACCAAACCCCGAGTTCGGCGCACCACAAGAAAGATTTTTTGACTACACACACACACACACACACACACACACACACCTGAGCATGAAGATCCATGATCAAAATACCAAGCAATACTCTTCATTAAAAATCCTGATGGTTACAAGTACAATGCTTTCCAAAAGGTACACAATGTCAACATTGCCAAATAAAAAAAATAGATACAATACATCGAGAAAGCTAAGTCTTCCAAGCTACTCCTACCCTGAAAAAAATGAAAAATAGGAAGCTTAGACAAAAAGCCTAGTGAGTATACACACGTGTGTGCAGTGTCCTATATGCAAGTAAGATAAATATGCCATGAAGAAATCATGTATAGTGAAAAGTGTGTAGTACGTAAGGTATCATGCCAATGCCAATGTAATGCATATGCATCATAGTAATACTCCGAGTCAATGCTACTAACATCACCAAGTCATATTTTCATTTCTCTTATACTATAGCCATAACTGTATTACACACATTCGTAATCACATTAGCATTATCATATTGTCATGCCATATCATAACTGTATATTTCGAAAAAACACTGTAGTCGACACCCATGTATTAGACACTAGCAATCGACCTCACTACCCACCAATGGGGTTACATCCTCCATTTTGTATACAAGTAGCGAATCTCATTTGCGCTTCTCCTCGCCGGCAGGTCAGACCGGTCCCTGTTTGCACCTCAGCCCTTAAGCAGGTTGGACCTACCTCTTCTCAACTCGACCTCGTTAGTGGGAGTCAAATTCATGACCCATGTATTCACTCGGCCCAACGGTGAGGTATTCCTAGCTAGCATCGAAGTTTAGGGACTTTCAACCAAGGGGCACATCATCCCCTACTATTTCCACACTTTTGGTGTCCCGCTCATTTTCATGGATAACCCAAGTCATCATCATAGATGTATATTTCGTCGTCAAGATCCAACTCATATTATACGGCATGACTGTGGTATTTCGATCATCATGTATGTCATGATTATGCATGAATTTAAGCAATTATAGTAAGGCATACGTTCAAGGGCATGTGGCATGCATATAATGCCATGAGTTTAGGGTCTGCTTAACCTTTAAGTCAAAAATGACATATAATTATCATGTGCCACTATTAACTATATCAATCCATGGTCATGTGACTAAACTGAAGAGGACATATCTTGCATATGAACAAATGTATTGAAGTACACTTGCATATATCATCATTCCATGGTGCACGAGTATGATCAATATCAACATGATTAAATAGATGAATTTAGTATGCTAGGAAGTGGAACAACATTAATCAAGATATTAAATCACATACTTTTATTAACTATAATCACTAACATTACTAGTAGCGGATCTCATTTGCGCTTCTTCTCACCGGCAGGTCAGACCGGTCCCTGTTTGCACCTCAGCCCTTAAGCAGGCTGGACCTACCTCTTCTCGACCCGACCTTGTTAGTGGGAGTCAAATTCATGACCCATGTATTCACTCGACCCAACGGTGAGGTATTCCTAGCTAGCATCGGGGTTTAGGGACTTTCAACCAAGGGACACATCATCCCCTACTATTTCCACACTTCCGGTGTCCTGCTCATTTTTAGGGATAACCCAAGTCATCATCATAGATGTACATTTCGTCATCAAGATCCAACTCATATTATACGGCACGACTGTGGTATTTTAATCATCATGTATGTCATGATTATGCATGAATTTAAGCAATTATAGTAAGGCATACGTTCAAGGGCATGTGGTATGCATATAATGCCATGAGTTTAGGGTCTGCTTAACCTTTAAGCCAAAAATGACATATAATCATCATGTGCCACTATCAGCTATATCAATCCATGGTCATGTGACTAAACTGAAGAGGACATATTTTAAATATGAACAAATGTATTGAAGTACACTTGCACATACCATCATTCCATGGTGCACGAGTATGATCAATATCAACATGATTAAGTAGATGAATTTAGTATGCTAGGAAGTGGAACAATATTAATCAAGATATTAAATCACATACTTCTATTAACTATAATTACTAACATCACTAATATCATCCATAGCTATCATAATCATGAACATTAATTGTATTCAGAATTACACCATATCCTTCGCAAGATAGATATTCCATTAACGACTTTGGCCCGACATGATTTTCTTCTATTGGGACCACATGGTTATACCCTAACTGGGCCTTATGGTTAATGAGTGGTGGTTATGCAAACTACATGCACCAAGTGGTTATGAGATGAAAGGCATAAATATAACATATAGTAAATGAGCCATAGGATGAATGGTGCTGGTGAAACTTATATAATGTAGTGGGCTTCACCTTCAAGTGGGTTATTAGTAGGTTGGATTTGTAAATAATTATCATAGTAGTTCTACAATGGTTTGGAAGACATAGGTAAACCTCATAAGATACAGTGATCCCTAAGTTGAATGACTTGGGTATATAATATACACATAAGAGTTAGTCAGGGTTGGACGACGTGAGTTTGTCTCATACAACATAGTAGGTTCTACTCCAAGTGGTCTTGCAAGCAGATGGGTCCACATGCAACATTACGGTGGGTCCCAACAAGTAGATAATATAGGTAACTCACATACATTAAGGTAGTACAAGGAAGAACAATTCATATGTACAAGGCACACGTTAACGGGCTCCATGATCGAACTGTTTGGTTGGTAAAACAATTGAACAGTGCGGATAAAATTCATACATTGAGTGGGTTCACAAGTGTTCAAAAGCTATACGTTCAATTAACACTATTTCATATCGTCTGACTTATTTAGAAATTGGATCTAGGTCATTTTGGATTCATGTTTCAGAATTAGCCAGCCTATTGGATAAATGGTGAAATATGCAATACTTATATTAAGGTAGGGTTCATAATCAATCTGACACACGTCTTAATTTCACATACCCAAGATGTTACACCATCAACATAGTCCACGAGTTTGAGTAATCACACAATTCTTATGTGCCTACATGGTCTTACAGCCACTCCATTATCAGAAGTCCATATGGTTGAGTGGCCACACAAATGTTACTCTACTTGCCATAATAAAGGATTTAAGGTCATATGGTTACTTATTTTCACTACACCATAACTCATACATCTATGGGCAACCACTTTATTAAGCCCCCACGTGGTCAAGTTGTCAATGCCATAATTTTACTTGGTTGAGTAGACATACAATTAGTATCATAGTCTAGTGACCGCATCTCAAAGCATCCAAAGCACAATCACAAGCATACCCATCATACCCGGTTACACTACGTTATACTAACTCTTAAACTATGACCGTCCAATACTTCATACAGAGAATGACTCAGATTCGGTGTCACATGATTAAGAGGTCAAGAACTAGTTTCCATCACATCAAATATAGTTTAGTAGTCCCCGCATCTGCCTCACCTATGAGTATAATGTAAGGGTTGTATTTATGTCACATGACACCAAATTAAGGGCCACTCCATTATCAAGTTGTATAATACAACCTATATCATAATTTTCATGACTAAGAAAATCTGCACGTACAACTCGATTGTTTATAGTTTAGTGACCATGACTATGCCCATAGGCACGTGGTCATATCATTGGGTGGTCTCCAATGCCACCTGACTTCATGTAGTTGGTTGGCCTTGTGTGCATTTCGCAATCATATGGTTAGACGACTACATATACTTCACAATTGTCTAGGATTAGGTGGCCATACATATGTCACATGCCCACATGATTAAGGGGCTAAACACGTATATCACACCTTCACAGATCTAGAGTCTACATATTTGTTATAGTTGAACATGTTCATGGGTTTAAACACATGTCATATGATCCTACTACTTAGGACCGCACTCTAACCAAAGTGCCAAGTGGTGAAGGGCTGTGCACTCGTTATATAATTAGGTAATTTAGGGTAGCAACACAATACAACCTATATCACATGCCAAGTGGTGAAGGGCTATACACACAACACAATTTCACATGATTCAAGATAGCAGACATTCAACAGATGGAGATCACAAACTCTTGCCGAAGAGAGCCAATGGTTGGCCCAAACAAGGCTACCACTGATGGGCCCACATGGCATTCACTAAAAAATGGGCTTAAATATTCTTGGGCCCACACATTGATGGAATTCACAATGAGTTTTATGCGGTGGAGCTCATGGGGCTATGCATTCATTATACTTGTATCAATTGTAAGTTGTCCACGCACTACATGGTCACATGATTTACACCATCAATATATAGAAATTTTAACAAAGATCCTGATCATTCACATATCACATTTACAAACAATCCAATTTGCATAATTAATGGGCCACCAATCCATTGTGGGCTTGGGGCTTAAAATCAAATCAATTTGTGCCATGCACATGTTGGCCACACCACACACAAAAGTTGAGGGGATTACCCTCCATTAAAACATTCATAATCATTTGTTGGGCCACCGAGGTGTGGTTCACAAATCCAGCCCATCCATTATGTGTGTCCCACTCGGTTAAGGGGTCAGTTTAAGTTTCAGATGCATCCAAATTTCAGGTGGACCCCAGCAAGTGATTTTATATCCTCGATCTCCGAGTTGTACGAACAGTTTGAGGAGATCAAAGTTACATGGGTCCCAAAGTGATGTATTTATTATAGCATTATCCAAAAAAAGAATCATATCCAAAGATTATCTGGATAGCACCACAAATAGTAGTGGAGGTAATGATTTCACCGTTAAACAATTTACAAGGCCCAACATAACGTTTATTTTCCATCCAATCTGTGCACAAGGTCACAAAGACCTGAATTAATAGGAAAAACAAATTTCATATTGGTCAAAAACTTCTATGACCCAAAAAGGGTTTTAATGGCAGACGTTCAATCCCCCACTGCGTTTTGTAGTGTGGATCGCGTGAAAGTTAGATCTGTCTTATTTTTCTTCTCAAACCTTAAGACGAGCTCACCAAATGGATGGACGGTTTGGATATAAGGCATACCTCATGATCAGACCCACAAAACTTGTTGATATATTAGATCTTCGCATAATTTTAGATGGTGTGGGCCACCTGAGTTCCGTGTATGGCTGATTTTTGGGGTATCTCACTTTTCAAAGGGGACCTATCAAATGCATGGTGTAGATGTCCGACATACATCACGGTGGGACCAGTAATGGGGCCCACCATCCCTGCCCGTTCCAAGCAGCAGGAGCTGCAGCGTCCTTTGGACGCTAGACATAAGCAGCAAGGGGTGTTAGTCCCTTGGCGATATATATATATATATATATATATATATATATATATATATATATATATATATATGGGAAAAGGTACTATGCGCTCGACCTCACGATAAGCTCCCGTGAGGTCGAGCTGTGTGGGCCCCACCGTGATGCGTGTCGACCATCAACACCGTGCATTTGATGGGTCCCCTTTAAATTATGAGATATCCCAAAAATCAGCCGTATACGGAACTCAGGTGGGCCATACCATCTAAAATCATGTGAACACCGTTAAAACATATAAAAGCACTTGGTGGGGCCCACCTGAGTTTTGAATGCTGCTGAAACTTGGTCTGAACCCTCATCCAAGTGGGACACACATAATGGATGGGCTGGATTTGCAAACCACATCTCGGTGGGCCCAAAAAATGATTATGAATGTTTTAATAGTGCACGGCCCCTCCCCACTTCTGTATGTAGTGTGGCCCACACAAGTCACAGATTGACTTGATTTTTGAGACCTAGGCCCATGATGGAATGGTGCATTTGACTGATGGGGTAGATGTTCGAAACGCATCACGGTGGGGCCCACACAGCTCGACCTCATGGGACGGACTCGTTAGGTCGAGCACATAGTACCTTTTCCCTATATATATATATTTGTTTTAGTGTGGTTTTTCATAGGTGGGGCCCACATCAGGATGATCCACCCCATTTGTTAGATTCTATGACTCGTAACAAACCCAACAAGCCCAATATTCAACATTTTTTGGTGCACAGAAACATCATAGCGGGCCCTAACAGTTTATTACCATTAATACGATCTTTTTGATGGTGTGGCCTACCAGAGATTTGGATTGGCTTCAATTTTTGGCTCAATGCCTAAAATGAGCTGGGGAATCAGATGGACGGCGTGGATTAAATATATACATCATGGGTGGGGCCCTTTGTGGACCCATAGCCGCAACCCCTTTTAAACTCAAGCAGCAGGGATGCTGCTTGTTGCAGTGTCCCTTAGGCGCTGGCAGCAGCGTCCACTGCATTATTATTATTATTATTATTATTTAAGTGTGGTATGTGTGTACGTGTGTATGTGTGTGTGGCCAGCCTAATGGGCCACACTTTTGACGGCTTGGATGGCGTATAAAATTTTGGTAGGACTCATTATCAATGGGTCCCACATGAAGTCTATAACAATTTTTTTATTTTTATTTTTTGTATATTTTCTCCTATACATCCACACCATTAATCACATCATTATCATCATATCATCACCACTATTAATCATCTTTTTATATGTATTCTCCTATGCATTCACACCATTGATCACGTCATTATCATCAAATCATCACCACTATTAATCATCCAAATAATAAAAAAAGAAAACAAACCATAAGAGTAGAGGGGGTGTACTCACGTTGATGGACTAAATGCAAGGTTGAGATGGATGGAAGGAATGGGATTAATGGAATGGATGGTTGAGATGGATGGAAGGGATGGGATTGATGGCCCACCAAGATCACTCCTCTCTCTCTCTCTCTCTCTCTCTCTCCTTATTGTAGGAAATGGTGAAAATGCTAAGGGATGGAGGGGTATTTGTAGAGAAATGGATAAAAATTTGGTTAGGCTAGGCTAATGTGATTAATGTTAGCTCAGGCTAGGATTATGAGAATTTATGCATGATTAGGAATTAATGGTGGAGTAAAGGGGCATGAGATGACATGGTGTGATGATGTCATGCATAGGGTATGGTATGTAGAGAAGTTGACTTTGGGGAGCACATGAGAGAGGGATGGCATGGGAGGGTGACATCACACACATGGGTAGAGATTCTCTCACCCATGTGTGGCATGTACATGTGTGCAAGGCATGTGTTATGCACATGTGTGGAATGGAATATATGGCTCCATACGCACATAATACAACAACGATTTTTCGTGGCGTATCTTACTAACGGAGTGTCGTACAGATACACGGGTTGTACTTCCATGATCGCGGCGATAGGGTGGTCGATATGAAATACGTTTCAAGGTCTTGAGGTTCCGGTCAGTTAGGTGTGCACTATGAGCGATCAATCCAAGTCTGGCTAAGGACGTTGATCATTGTGCACATAGGTATAGAAAATGGTACAGAATGGATGGGGTCTTACATGGTGTTTGTGTGTGTGAAAATGAAGCCAGATTGCGTCGTGGACATAATTTCCCTAAGTAGGGGCTATGAGGCCACTATGATGTATGGGTTTTTTAATTTGACGGATCATTTTAATATATATATATATATATATATATATATATATATATATATATATATATATATATATATATTGTTAGCTTATTAGTACACCCACTGTCAGATCACATTTCACTGTTAGCCACCCCCACTAGGGAATCGATGCCAAGACTTCAACGTTGAAACGAGGTATTTTTCACTCAGTTTACCGCTTGAGCTATGGATTTGGGTGTTGGATCATTTTAATATATGATCCAAAAAATAAGCAAATCCAAGGCTCAAGTGGACAACATAATGGGGTTCGAATGCTTGCCATTAAAAACTTCTTGGGGTGCCAGAAGTTTTGGATCAGATCCAAGGCTCAAGCTAAAAATGAAGTAGATGCAAGGCTCAAGTGGACAACACAAGTGGGATTGAACAATTACCATTAAAAACTTCTTAGGGTGACAAAAGTTTTGGATTAGATCCAAGGTTTAAGTGGACAGCACAATGGGGATTGAATGCTTACCATTAAAAATTTCTTGGGGCGACACAGGTTTTGGATCAAAGCTTAAATTTGTGTTTTCCCTTCATTCAGGTTTTTGTGACCTTATGAACAGGTTGTATGGTCCACTTGGGTCCTTACTCTTGCCCTGATGGTAGACTCACAAGAGTTTCAACACCAGGTTAAGGGTTCGAGTACCCATTGTAAGGGTTGAGGAGGAAAGATAGAAAATTAATCACGTAAAAATAGGCTTAAGGCGCGTTACGATGTCACTATTTTTAAAGCGATATTTGTACCTTTTTTTTTGGCTTAGCTTGTCAATACCCCCACCGTGGGTTCACACTTCATTGTTAGCCACCCCCACTAGGGAATCGATACCAAGACCTCAGTATTGAAACGAGAGGCGATATTCGTACCCTACTGGTGATTAGACCAGTTTGCAAGAGGGTTACAACAAATCTGTTTCTTAGATAAAGCATTTCTCTTAAACCGGAGAAATGTAGGCTTCGGCCTGCAACGCAGAAAAACTGCACCTCGCACCCCGAACACACTTTTACAGCATACACCCCTGACTTTTATGTTGTTACAGCTTACCACCTGAAAGTTATTTGCAATTTACTGCTTGGACAACTGTTTAAAATGAAAATAGAGAGGAGATTGCTGAAATTGTTATTTTCAGATTGACCGAAAAATAGGTTTATATAGAGTAAGAAGAGATGCTTTAAGATCCTTTTCATGGAAAGGCATCTTCTTTCATTGTGTCCTTTCAACAATGGCATCCCTCTAACATTAATGACATCTTTCACTACCATTTAGAATTCAAATGATGTTTCATTTACCAAGAGGCACCGCCATTAACAAATGAATGTTCACTAACAATCACCAAAAACCACAACCATTTTCCTAAATTTTCTTTTATAAGTTTTTTATTTTTTTAAAAAATAATATTTTCTTATTTTGAAAAATAGCAAAACCTAACAATCCTCCACTATTTGTCAAAATAAAGAAGTCAAAGTATGTGAGGAAAATATGTGCATAAGAGAATGTGTCTTATGAACTTGAACCTTCATTTAATATAAACAAATTAAAGTTGTATCAGAATCCTTAGTGACTATGATCTTAAACTAAGTATTATATATAACATAACCAGATCTGTCACACATACATATATTTCAATTGCCATGTATTCTAAAATTATAGTACATTAATGGTGTTCACACCCCAAGTATAGGGTTGTGATGTAGTAATAATCTTGGTAAGACCAAGGTCGAATCCACAGGGACTGAACTTTGTACGTAATCTGAAAGTAACTTGAACTAGAACTAGGCGAAGACGTAATCTAAATCAGGAAAAATTTAAGGCAATAATTGTGAATTTAATTAACTAAAACTTGTGAAATTCGAAGGTGGGAAACTAAGGTGCCAAGGATCCACTTGTAACAATCAGGGAGATTTATGCTTGATTCACAAACACAACTGGATTTAGTGTCCTATCCTCATCTAGATGGAAGATACTTTATTAAAAAAATTTATGAACGTCCTTTGATCTAGTCATTAATGGATAAGAGGTATGAGAATTAGACTTGATTCCATCACAAGGTCATGCCCATGAGACAAAGTAAACAACAAAATCTAACCAATCCACATCCATCTGAGAGAGTTTTGAACATTAGTAAGGATTCCATCATCCAACCATACCCAGGAGACAACGGTGAACAACAGAGCCTCCTAAATTCACAATCTCATAATGAAAAGAATATATTCAAAGCTATTGCAAATCTACTGTAATTTGAGTGATAATAAACCATTAAAAACCAAAAGTATAACTTGTAATCAAAATAGAATCAAAGATAGTTCATTAATGTGAATCAAGCAATAAGAAACTACCCATCATGCTGCAAGCTTCACCTCTTAGCCCTAGCTAAGAGGCTTAGCCTATCATAGATATGATGGACTAAAGTCTCTAAAAATCATCAAAGGAAAAACTAAAGAGGAAGAAAAAAACTCTTGATGATGGAGATGGCTTCTCCACGTCGTCCTCTCTCTCTGTTCCCTTCTTCTCTCAGGCCTCCCACGTTCTTGGATCTGATGATGGCCTTCTCTCTCTCTCTCTCTCTCTTGTCTCCTTTATATAGAGAGTAAGGGGCAGTGGCTAGGAGTGCGTAAGTGCTGTTTACACAGCTGAGAACTCCCCTGCATAAGTCTTATTACGCAGTCAAGAAGACAGCGCTAAAAACTCCCACCTTCCTTGCTGATCGGTGAACAATCTTCCATATTTTGATTGATTTTTCCATCCCTACAAGATGGACGGTGCAGATTTTCTATTACCTTCAAGACAGAGGCCCACAGCTCGTCCCATCGGAGGCTAGTGTGTGCAAAAACCAGACTGTGTAACTCTGTTCTGCGCAATGAAAATGCAAAAACAGCTCGCGTGTAGTGGTTGTTATAAGGCCCAATGATCAAGCCTTCCTGATCCGACGTCTTGGGTGGAATCGGGACTCACGTCCCGTGATTTTGGGCGGTTTTGATTAAGTCCCAGATGCCTGGTTTTGAAGCGCAACATACCAAATTTCTCGAACGTTCAAAACAGATCTTGCGCACTTCGTCTTACGCTGATGATTGTGTGCTTTGACCGCTCCTTCCTGGTGGGGTCTGGTGTAATGTTCTGGAGAAATCTACTCCGTCCAACCGCTTTCCCATCTGAAATTAAGGGGTTGAGACCAAAACTGAAGCATATCTAGATATCAGGTGGGCCCTAAATTGGTGATTTATTGGCTGATCTGTCTGTTGGACTGCTTCCACAAGGATCCAAAGGTTGAATACGTGTACGGTTAATTTAGGGTCTTCAGGACAGATATAAAGTTTCGAGCTAAACAGATGGTGGGAACCTTGTGATCTTGCATTCTGAATGATTTTTTAGGCCTTTTGGTCTTCCATTACTTGATTTTCTTATATCTTTGACGTGTAAATTCCTTGATCTTGGTCTATTGGAGTCCGTCCCTTGCCTCGGTGACTTTGGAGCGTTAAATTCTTGCTTTTAGTACCCTTTTTCAGTCCAGGCTCCTAAATTCACCTTACAATATAAACATTATTAAAATAAGACGTTAAACAGTATTATGTTCGCAAAATCAGGTGATAACTAGGGTTTAATATGCAATATTTGACCCTCAATACAATCTACAACCAGCATTTTACTAGTCCTGAGCAAAGTATGCAAAAATAATTTAAGAATTATGAGACAATTTTTATAAACTCGAGTGATTTTTGAACAACAATCCAGTCAATAGAATTCTAAGATTCATGAATGTTGGGCGTTACTTTCTCCTAGACTCAAGCGCATGGTAAACTTCATAATCAAGTTCAAAGTATTAATCTATCGATTAGAAAAATTCTAAACATTGAGTTTTATGGGTGTATAGTGAAACCTAAACTTATCACAATCAAAGGCTAAATTCTTTATTTTCAAGATAACATTGATAATTACAAGAGTATTCAGGATAACTATAACCTAAACTAAAACTTGCCTTATAATTCAACTTTTCATTCTTCTAGCTTTTGATTTTTTCATCGATGGCTTTCACGCTATGTCAACCTTTTAAAGGTAAAGCCAAGGAGGGGAATCGAACCCTCACCTATAGGAAGCAAACTCATGATGAAGACCATTCGCCCAACCCTTTTCGAAGACAATTGTTTTTTAGCTAGGTATTATTTTTTTTCTTTGAACATGATGGACAAATTCCCCAGGTTGGCTCCTTCCATGTCTTGTGACTACCAGGTTAACAATTCAATATCGAACTGAAGCCTTAATGTGTAAGTTAGGTGTGACATATGAAATCATGACTCAATCAATGTTTAAAACTTTTAATCATGGATTAACAATTCGACTTAATTGTTAAATCTAACAAATAACTGAATCCAAGAGTTATAAATTACCAACATTATGTGTCTTATACGTCTAAATCAAATATGGTAGTCAAAATCACTTCGAATTCACAAAAATTTCGAGAAAAAGTTTAAAATTTTTCACAATTTTTGCTCAAGATTGAAAAAACATTGATTAGGTAACCTAATCTCCCATCCCCAACCCAAAATCTACATTGTCATCAATGTAAAATAGATAAGCTTGCAATGACGTGAGACAATGAAAGTAAAGAAGAAGTGATGGAAAGATAGTACCTGATGAAGGAGTTAAGCGGCTTTTTCTTAAAGAGATTTTAGCGTGAAGCGGCTTGGCACAAGATTTAATCCAACAAAAGCAAACTATCCCAAAACAACAGGAAAACAAACTAACATAATGGCATAAAGCTGACTAACTTAGAATGACAAAAGACAAACTACCCTAGTCTTATGAAAGCAATAAACCTACCTATACCTCCATCAGACTAGGAGATCAATCCTGTAAACAGGATCATTTAGAGGCATAGACATGTCCTCTGAATCAAATTTCTCAACTAATGGCTTTAGTCGATGTCCATTTATTTTAAACTTATTGTCATTGTCTGGATTCTAATCTCGACAGCCCCATGAGGATAAACATTGATAACAATGAAAGGGCCAGTCCAACGAGATTGGAGCTTACTCAAAAAGAGATGTAATCGAGAATCATATAAAAGGACTTTTTAACCTGACATGAATGATTTTCGATGAATATGTTGGTCATGAAACACCTTCATCCTATCCTTGTAAATTCTCGAGTTCTCGTACGCATCGTTCCGGATTTCTTCAAGTTCATTTAGCTAAAGTTTGCGCAGCGAGCCAGCGTTGTCCAGATTGAAATTCAGATTTTTGATCGCCCAGTAGGCTCTATGTTCCAACTTCATAGGTAAGTGGCAAGCTTTCCCATAAACAAGTCTAAAGAGAGACATTTCAATAAAGGTCTTAAATGCGGTACGGTAAGCCCATAAAGCATCGGTCAATCAAATTGACCAATTCTTATGGTCAGGGTTAACCATCTTTTCCAAGATGTGTTTGATCTCCCTATTGGAATTCTCATCTTGCCCACTTGTCTGTGGGTGGTATGGGATGCTCACCTTATGAGAAATACCATATTTCTTCATTAAATTCTCGAATGGTCTATTATAAAAATGTGAGCCCCCATCACTAATGATGGCTCGAGGAGTTCTAAACCGGGAAAGGATGTTCTCTTTTAAGAATTTAATGACCATGTGATGGTCATTATTTCGGCACGGAATCGCTTCAACCTATTTAGTGACATAGTCTACGGCGAGCAAAATGTATAAATTTCTAAAGGATTAGGGGAATAGTTCCATGAAATCGATGCCCCAACAATCAAATGCTTCAATGATAAGGATGAGATTCAAGGGCATCATATTTCGACGGGACAATGCTCTTAATTTCTGACAACGCTCACAAGCCTTGCAAAACTCATGAGTGTCCCTGAATATAGTGGGCCAGTAAAAGCCACACTGCAAAATCTTGTCCATGGTCTTTTTAGCAGAAAAGTGACTATCACAGGCCTGTGAGTGACAGAAGGAGATGACACTTTGATGCTCATCGTCTGGCAAACATCTCCTTAAGATTTGGTTTGGACAATATTTAAACAAATATGGATCGTCCCAGAAAAAGTTGCGCAGCTCAGTGAAAAATTTATTCTTATCTTGCGGAGTCCAATGTGTCAGTATGAAACCTATGGCAAGATAATTAACAACATCAGTGAACCAAGGTGAATGAGAGACTCTGAACAATTGTTTGTCAGGGAACATGTTATTGATATGTGCCGTCATAAGGGAATCAGAGGGATTAAGGCAGGAAATATGGTCAGCTACTACGTTTTCTACTCCCTTTTTATCTTTAATTTTTAAATCAAATTCTTGGAGTAGAAGGATCCATCTTATCAGACAGGGCTTAGCATTATTCTTAGCAAGAAGATACTTGAGCGCCGCATGATCTGTGTAAATGATGATCTTAGATCCGATCAAGTAGGACCTAAATTTGTCCAAAGTGAACACTATGGCTAAGAGTTCCTTTTCCGTAATAGAGTAGTTCACTTGGGTAGGACTTAGAGTCTTACTTGCGTAATGAATAATGTAGGGCTTATTTTCTCTTCTCTGGCCTAAAACTGTCCTAAGAGTATAATCAGATGCGTCGCACATAAGTTCAAAAGGAAGGCTCCAGTCAGGTGGCTAGATGATAGGTGCAGTAGTTAACATGCCCTTAAGCTTAGTGAAAGCTTCCTGGCATGGCTCAGTCCACTCATATGGTGCATTCTTTTGAAATAGATTACATAAAGGATGAGAGATGAGACTAGAGTCTTTTATGAATCGTCCGTAAAACCCGGCGTGTCCTAAGAAGGATCGCACGTCTCGTATGTTCTTAGGTGGAGGTAGGTTAGAGATAAGATCAATTTTTACCTTATCAACCTCGATTCCTTTGGACGAGATGATATGTCTAAGGACAATTCCCTTATGAACGATGAAATGACACTTCTCCCAATTAAGTACCAAATTCTTTTCTTCACATCTTTTCAGCACACATTTAAGACTTTCTAAGTACTCGCTGAAAGATGGACCGAAGATAGAGAAATCATCCATGAAGACCTCCAGATATTACCCCAACATATCAGAAAAAATATTCATCATACATCGCTGAAAGGTGGCAGGGGCATTACATAGTCCGAATGACATCTTTCGATAAGCACAGGTGCAGTAAGGACATGTAAATGTAGTCTTTTCCTAATCTTTAGGGGCTATATCTATCTGATTGTAACCCGAATACTCGTCAAGGAAACAATAATAGGAATGACCAGCTAACCTTTACAGAATTTGATTAATGAAGGGCAAAGAAAAGTGGTCCTTCCTCGTGATGGTATTCAACTTCCTGTAGTCAATGCACATTCTCCAACCAGTAGTAACTCTAGTTGGCACGAGTTCATTATTGGCATTGGCTACGATGGTGATTCCGAACTTCTTAGGAACTACCTGAGTTGGACTCATCCATTGACTATCGGATATAGGGTATATGATACCCACATCCAATAGTTTAAGAACTTCAGCTTTAACCACTTCCTTCATGTTTGGATTTAATTTATGTTTTGATTGCCGAGAGGTCTTCGCATTATCCTCAAGATAAATGCGGTGAGTACAAACTGAAGGGTCAATTCCCTTGAGGTCCGCAATCGTCCATCCAAGGGCTCCCTTATGCTCAATAAGAGTAGATATGAGCATACTCTCCTATTCTTTCTCTAAGTGGGTAGAAATCACCATTGGGTATGTCTCATCTTAACCTAAATAGACATATTTCAAATAAGAGGGCAGCGGTTTTCGGTCAAGCTTTGGTGGCTTGAGGTTAGACGGTAGAGGCACTTCATCAGTCCAGGGCAACTCTTCAAATTGTGGCCTTCACCAATTAACTTCAAGTACCGGCACAACATCAAGCATGACACACGTCTCCCAAATCATATCATTATCAAAATCATGAGAGTGGGCCAGACACATCTCTAGAGGGTCAGAGGATAAGATCAGAGGTGTCCTATCTTCCATGAAAGAGTCAATCATGTTAATGTTGTGAAAATCATTATCATCCTCTAACCGTCTGCCTGTATTGAAAAATATGTTTGAATCCAATGTCATATTTCCGAAAGACATACTCATGACACCATTCCTGCAATTGATAATTGCGTTTAAAGTGACAAGGAATGGGTGACCAAGAATGACGGGAATCTGAGTGCTCATGTTACGATGAGTTCGATATCTAGGATGATAAAATCTATAGGGTAGTAGAATCTGTCAACATGGACCAACACATCCTCAATTATCCCTCTCGGTACACGAACAAAGCAATAAGCAAATTGTAATGTGGTTAAGGTGAGTTTTAATTCACCCAATTTCAATTGCTTGTACACCGAGTAGGGAATCAGATTGACGCTCGCTCCTAAGTCAAGAAGTGCGTGCTCAATTCGATAGTTTCCGATTACACATGATATGGTTGGGCTACTGGGATCTTTGAATTTCTACGGCACATCTTGCTTTAGGATGACACTCACTTTCTCAGTCAAGAAGATTTTCTTTTGACTATTTTGCCGTCTTTTAATCGTGCACAAGTCTTTCAGGAATCTGACATATGAAGGTATTTGTTTTACGGCATCAAGTAGAGCAATATTGACCTTCACTTGTTTCAACACCTCTAGAATGTCCTGAGAGTTAGAGAGAGGTTTTGGTGCAACCAACTGTTAGGGGAATGGAGCAACTGACTGCTCTTGATGTAACATCCTGGATTTTCACTGTTTTAGATTTCCAAAAAAACCCTTGAAATTTTTTTTATTAATTAACTTATAATATCACTTAATGGCCATTAGCACTCAATAATAGTTTAAACACGGGTGGAACCAGTAAAGAACCGCACAAGTCCATTTAATCAACTGTAAGAAGCCAACGAATCCGCCCGATCACCTGAACATCAAGTTTAGCCCCATGATCCACTCACATTGGACCCAAAGATCTATCCGAAGTCAAGCCAGATGGCCTGTTTACACTTAACAACAACCTATGTGGGCCACCCAGTGACCGAGGAGGGTCAGAAAAATCTAAAAATTTAGGAAACTGAAGATCTCACTGGGCTTGTGGTCCATCGCGGACTACGGACCCAATGGACACCCAGAAGTGGAATCTGACATTTGCCAAATGCAACCCACTAATGCCAGAATTGGAATCTGGCACTGGTAAATAAAATTGAGATTTCAGGCATTTCAGCTGTCGAATTTCTTCCAGATTTACGGTAAAGGTCTAATGTATTTTTCTACGCCCCACAAAATCTGGGTCTCGATCGTAGCACGGTGACCGTTGATTGCGAATCAGACCCATGCGACCAAACCCCATATCTGATCATCCCCAAATTTTGCATGGCACTTCATCGGGCCATGGAGCACCTATCCTATGAGTTTCATGGTTAGAGGGCCACCAGAACTGCCCCGGTTATCCAAACAAGCTCTAGACCGCTCGTTGGTGGACCACTAGTTCCAAAATTATAGAATAATGTCCGTCTCATTGGGCTTGACATCCATCGCGGGAATCGGACTTGGGTACTGCCCAGAACCGATCAACTTGAGCCAAAGGACGGGTGCATGAGAAGTGCAAATACCCTAAAGGAAGGAGTTGGAACTTAAGTGAATTGAGTCGTCCACTCTTATGCAAAGTTGAGGATTTTAGACCATCGGTTTGCGACCAAACTTTACCCGTGGAGTAAGGATATTTTCCTGCTCATATCCGTATAGCCGCGGCCCCGATCGACCATCGGTGACCATTTAACAGACTTCTTATCATATTTGTCGATCGGCGCATCCAAATAGCGGGCCGATCATATCCATACATATGTCATCATTAGGGCTAGCTATTTTACGGTGTATATTGACTTGTACATCTCATAGTGGGCCCTAGAGGCTAGAAAGACCCTCTCATAGGTCTAGTATAGTAAAAATCCAACACTTGGGGCCATTGTCATCAAATCTGGCACTATATAAAAGCCTTATTTGGGGCACCCCCTCCCCCATACGAATTTGCCCTAGAGAAGGAGAGAAGAGGGAAAAGGGAGAAGAGAAAGAGGAGAAAGGAGGAGGAAGAGAGAGGAAGAAGAAAGGAAAGGAGTGTGTGGTAGGAGGTAAGGCCCAAGGAAGCTTGGGGCCTTAGAGAAATACCTTTCCTTTCCCATATCCACAACTACAAGCCGCTTCTATCCAAATGGGGAGCTAAGCACCCATCATTTTTGGTAATCTTTGGGTTTGAGCTAGGAAATGCATGTAATCCCAACATGCAAGTTCATTTGGCTCAGGATCTCTACGAATCGACCCGTGAGTTTGGTAACCCTATATCAATTCCTAACGTCTTCAACGATCCATAGGTGCGGACTATTATCCTTAGGTGGCCTAGCACCAATTATAGTTGGAGTTTAATAATTATGTTTGCTTGGTATGTTGTATGGAAGAATCTAGAGGAACCTATGGATGACACGTTGTTGGATTGTATGGAATGACATGTTTAGTTCTCCTTGATGTTAAATCTTGCCTCTTATGATCTAGTGTATGGATGATTACATGCTCATGTTTGTTTGATTTCCTTTTTTCTCATATGTGTTGCTTCTTAGTGTGTTGATTCATTATTCTTGTGTAATTGATCCCTTGAGATGTAGGAAGTGCTTAACTTCCTCACCAACCCACACCACACACATGTACCTTATTCATGATATTAATAGTTTGCTTGCTAGAGAAATTTGAATTGTATGTTGAGCAACATGAGAACATGGTGTTGAATATGCTTGATGTTACATTGGTAGTTAGCATACTATGAATCACTAATCCTACCCTTGGGTTGGTTAAGAACATGATGAGAGCGAAGGTGGTTCCGTTGGTAGGACCACCTTGAGGCTAAACCCATGGGTTTAGGCGAGTATGTGTGGGCGGCAGTAGTTAGGTTATATGGGTCACTTGTACCCGATGTCGTTCCATCACATACATGCCTGGGCTCGTGCGGTTTAGTCCACTGGCTGACCCCACTTGGTTTGTTAACCTTGTTTGCTCACATATGTATGGAAACTGGAACACCCTACCACCGTTGTAGCCCATCGATACCGGATGGAATATTGATCCACAGTCTCGTGAGCCGGGCATGGTGGAATGGGACATTGTGTTCGAGCTGTCGGCCTATGCTGGGGTGACGCGCCTCCCCGTAGTGACCGCGAGCGACCCCACATTCAGCACCCCCCATGTGCTTGAAGTTGGGGATGGGGGAAACCCGACGGGGTCAAGGATCGCGGGGTCTCGGCCTCACACATTGGGGGGTCTTGGTCTCGCAACTAGTTCAGGGCATTTGATACGTGGGGTGTATCAGATTTCCAAATCTGCTGGATGAATGGACTTAATTAAGAACCCGGTTAACATCATCATTACATGACATTAGCTAGGTTGGCGACTCGGCAGTCGAGGTCGCACTGAGGGAGTGTTGGCATTGGCGATCGTTAGATGGTGTCGCACGAGGGAGTGTTGTGGCGAGGGCATATATCATATCATCCTGTATGCATGCGCATTAACAAGACTAGATAGATGTTTATGATTGATTGCTTTTCATTAAATTCTTATTATAATTGATGCTTGTTACAACTTAAGACTAATAGCACCCACTGAGTTGATCACTCACTCCCACTCTGGGATGGTGTTTTAAAACACCAACCAGACTCGTTCATAGATGCAGGTGATACAAATTTCGTGGAGCCTGGTGATGCGAGCCTCGAGGAGGAGGATGAGTTCTCTTACTTTCACCCGATGGATGGTTCCCCGTCGGCCTAGTAGACAGGATTTAGATCGCTGAGTTGTGGACTCAGCCCTATTCTTTTGGACATGATATTCCTTTTGTGATTTTGTTGGGCAACGCCTGATGCGACCCTTTTTATATCCTTTTGGACCTGTATATAAGGATCTATTTTCATTTCAGTAGACTAGTTGTGATCGTGCTTCATGTTTCAAGTAATTTCATGCTGCGCCTTTAAAACTGGATTAATCGCATATTAATGAAAACCGCATATAAGTGACCTCGGGAACTCGGGAGTCGAGCGTATGCACGACCCCCGATTTTCAGGGTGTTACAAGATGGTATCAGAGCAATAGTTTGGAATTCCTTGGGCCATGGGTCATGAACTCACTAACGCGTCCGCTGACTTGAGAGGATACGTATTAGGAAATGCAACAGGGATTTAGAATGTTAGGAACCACTCCAGTCCCTGAGTTAACACTCTTAGACGAAAGGTGAGACTTCCAGAGTGTTGGGGTTGGGTAGCGAGAGCAAGTAGCGACGCTAGGGAATAGGTCAGAGAGCCTTACGAAGGGCTTATGCTGAGGAGAGAGAGCATAACAATATTAGAATTCGACTTAGGAGCCTTACGACACGTTTCAGCCCATTCCTGGGCAAGAAGTCAGGAACTTAACGGCGAGACCCGATCTGACTAAATAAGAAATTTAGGTAGTCTAGCCCACCTAATCCCTAAGGGCCGGTTTGGCCAATTGTGTTAGGTGGGATTAAGGTGAATGGAATGGTAAGAAGCAATACTACATGTGTAAGGTATTGTCCCTAGATTGTCTGTATCCCATGTTTTCCAATTCCAGGTTTGCGATGCATGCAATTAAAGGTAAATCGCGGGATTTCCTTTCAAACTACACTTGAAAATCTCATATCACACCTTCCAACACAAGACTCATTCTACAAATCCTATGAAATAAGTTTTAAAATCCCGTCCCACACCCATTCCAGACAGGCCATTCCCAAATCTTAAGTTGGGATTAGCATTGTAGTCTCATTTAGTACCGCTTAATGCCACTAGCCAAACAAGCCTAAGTCTATATTCCTCTCTCCAACCTATCCCCTTAAAACCTTCGCTTACCTTCACTCTGTCCGTTACCCTCCCAGTACATTGTTAGGAGCGAGCCAGAAATCGAAAGATTTGGGTGGACAAACCCGTCGTCTTAGACCAAATGAGCTAATATCAGGCCAAACTTGATAGTTCCGACCCATTCGAGGATGAAGATATAGAGGTGAATAAAAATTTATCGAAATTAGTGAAACTGTAGAAAAATCAAATTTTTACCGCTAACTAGGAAGAATCTCGCGAAAAAACTAGGCCCATTGCGTAGATCGGCTTCTCCTACCCCAAAATCATATATGTTACTTCCCGGGGAGCCTTTCCCACGCTCGGGAATGCCGAAAAGTATCTGGCTCCCCGATCTGGGTGGTCACCCGCCAATCCGCGTGGCCGGCCCCCCAATCCGCCTGGCCGACCCTCCAACCCGCGTTGTCGCCCCTCCGTTGGTCCAGAGGACCGCGTGGCCACCCCTCCAACCCACGTTGTCGCCCCTCCATTGGCCCAGAGGACCGTGTGACCACCTTGCCAATCCGCGTGGTCACCCCGCCGATCCGCGTGGTCACCCCGCCGACCCGCGTTGCCCCCGTCAAAATTTTTTACAATTTTCATCCAACTTTAAAAAATCATATCTCCTTCGTTACAACTCCGATTTAGGTGATTCAAAAGCCAAATTGAAGATTGATGAGTCTAGTTTTATATAAAAATAAAATAAAATAAAATAAAAATTATAATATAGTTAAAATTAAGATATTTTACCAACTATCAAAAAATTATTAATTTCAGACAGCTGTTCCTCCTGGAATTTTAATAATTTATCTAGAATTCCAAATAAGATGAAATTTTGTAGAATGGCTTTAAACTTAATGATAAATCATCAAAAATTTTTTTTAAATAATTTAGTTACTAAAAGTATAAGAAACGTTTCAAAAATTAGGGATGTGTAGAGCCCATTTCCCTTTTCTCCCACACCATCATCCTCACTCTCCCATCCTCAAACCCATTTCTTCAAAAAAAAATTCATCTTCTCCTCCACATTTCTCATCTCCTCTTCCTCATCTCCAAACCACTCTCTCCAACTAACTCTCATCTCTTCAAAGTCCATCTTCTCCTCCTACAAACTCCTCATCTCCTCTTCCTCACCTCCAAACCACCTTCCTAAACCGTTTCTTAACCATTTTCTTTTTTTTCTCAATCCCGTTCTCAAGTCCATCCACAAAATCCCATTCAAAAAATCCAACACCATTCACCCACACTCTCTTTCACTCTCAAAACCCACAAAATACCCATATCAAAACCCACCCACTAAAAATCCCACTTCATTCATTCATTTACTCTCAAATCGATTCAAAACCCATTTACTCAATCACTCCAAACTCCATTCCCAAATTTCCTTTCTTCAAACCCACTCTCGAATCCCTTTCCTCCAACAAACACCCATCTCTTCTTTCTCACATCCAACCCAAATTCATCTTACTCAACATCACCTCCAACCCATTTCCAAATTTCATTTTCCAAAACCCATCTCCAACTATGCCACCTCTATTCAATATGATCTTCAACGAGTCTTGTCATATAATTTTAACTGAAGATGTGCATTGTACTTGATACTATTTGTGTACCAACTATTTTGTCAATATTCTTTTACTAGATAAGAATCATAATGCCCTGTTTGCTTATGTGTCGAAGTATTTGTTTATTAATATCATTATATATATATTTTTGGGAAGAAATGTATTATGGATTCAATTTTCTTTTCAACCATGTTTGGAGAATAGCTTACTGTAAATCACGCAACCTCCAAAGAGCTCCGGTAAAATAGGTAGGATTCAAACTGTCAAAAATTTCAAGGCAATGGTGCCACTACCTCACTTCACCTGATCGGCCAATCATGCCTTGTATATTAGTACCTATAGTCTGTTTGGATTCATTAGGTTTTTCGAGAATCTTCAGGAAAATCATCAATCAGTTTATTACATCTTTTCAGAATAGATCTTTCACAATAACCCCATCACGAGTAAACCACTTGGTGACACTCTTGTGAACTGGACTAGCCTTCTAGCATAAATTGGTTTCGGATCAGCACCGGCAACAGAGGGTGTATACATGTTAGAGAACCTTGGCAGCTTAGAAGAGACTACCAGCCCAGTGCTGTTGAAGGATCCTGGGAGAGGGTAAGTAAAAAGGGAGGCATTAATCTTTTCCTTTATATAAATTCTGAAAATACACATGACAACAGTGAGCTCACATAAATTAATCATTGGAGAAACGTGAGCACGACCAAAACTGGCTATGAAATGAGAAATGATTATTTCTAAAACACTAGAGGGGCTATTTGGATTGGTGGAAAGGTGTTGCAAGTGACTACATATATCTCTTAAATAGAGAATGTGATTGTGATTACATACCAAAAGCACACGGTCTAAGGAGTAAAGCTAACTGAGTATAAGAGTATGTCGATGCTTGGAGATTTATCCACCTAAAGATTACAAACAGAATAAGTGCACCAGGGTGTCATGTACTTCTTCTAGATATATATTGAAGAAGATTCAATAAGAGTGATTGCAAGAAAGTAATACCTACTAATGTCTAGTGGATCTGGTTCTGGGTATTGGTTTACTTAAGTGAATGGAGTGAGTGCGACCTCAACAACTCATGTTTAACATATTTCATCAGTAGCAACATGAGCCACCAATTCGTCTTCAACCCCATGCAAATCAATACGGGTTAACAATTTGTAAATTTGATCTTATATACTTGGCCCCAGATTGATCATTAGATCGTTGCAATTGAAATTTTTATATGAGGTTTGATAATAATCAAGAGACAATATTTTACTGTCCATTTTCAACTTTATTTTAGCCCAAATATTAATCTTTTCCATTCCCTTCCTTTCATAGGCCGATTGGTGCTGTTGCCACCAAACGACCATACCCTTTGAGTTTTGTGGCCACAAACCTTAATTTCTTTCCATTCTCCAAAGCTTTCCAGATAAAGAAAGTTACTAAGGATGCTATGTAGTTCACATAACCAATGAGGATCCAAAACATCGACTTGGATGGCGCGATATGACCCTTCAATAACTTGCGCTAGGTGTTCCAACTGATAAGTTGCCTTTGTTGTCCTGTTGGAGCTGTAGCAGAAGTTGAGTCTTGATTGACTCCATTAGCTCTCTCCAAATCACCCTCATCACTTCCTGAGCCTTGATTTACCACAGCATAGGGGACAAGGTACCCCCATCCTCGTCCGACCCAAAAGAATAGTAGCGTAAGTTTATGAAAATTTAGTAGTTGTTTTGAGTTAGTTAGGACTACTTCCATGTATTAAGATAGTTAGAACATTTGCTCGATTAGTCTGTTTTTTTTTTCCTTTATTTTTAGAGTATTTAGCAATATATATAAATCCATACTGTAGGATGTAACTGGCCATACTAATGGCACTTGAATCCAATATGAATATATGGATTGCCTTGAAATTTTCTTAATGCCTTGTGAATGCTTGTATGTATGATTGCCTTACTGCGTTCTTATTAACGTTATTAGCACTTTAAACCACCAGAATACTTTAAAAATTTTGACTATTCCTTCATTCTTGAAATTTATGAAACTAGAGTGCAGTTTGCTCCTAACCCACTAAATATGAGATCGAAATGGTGATATACATATAAGGTTTTATACTACTAGAAACCTTTTTAAGATAATCATCTGACCATAAGCACCGTGGGAGATTTAAATCACTAAGTTAGACAAGAATTAAAATGAGAACTCTCTCGGACCAAGACCCAAAGGACAACCTTATAAATAGGAGATTTAAACATTCCAATAATGGCTATTTCCTAAACATTTAGATTGATCGGACTACGAAATTATGGAAGTATACACCTGCGAAGCATTCGCGGCTTGACTCAATTCTCAATCCTGAGCGACTACTAATGGACTCATTGCTTTGGCCGAGCAGAAGACCAGGATCCACCAGGACGAAGAAGGGATACGATGAGCCTTCTACCCTGGTTAGGTAGATGATCGACGTATCGGGTTCAAGCCTACTACAACCGTCTCTCCGTATTGGTCTACCATTGAAAATAAATATTTTTACTCTAGATAGAGGAAAACCGTCGCCATGAATCTAAATCTTTATAAATAAATTTTAGTAAACCATTAGGGTGAAAAAGTTTTAAGGGGGGTAGACTAAAATGAGCCAGCCTAGCATAGATAGTATACACCCTACCATGCATATAAACTTAAAATTAATAAAACTTGGGCAAATGAAATAATGAAACCTTTACTTACTACCCTTAGACAATTTCGGGGACGAAATTATTTTTAAGGGGGGTATATTGTAACATCCTGAATTTTCACTGTTTTGGATTTCGAAAAAAATCCTTGAAATTTTTTTATTAATTAACTTATAGTCACTTAATGGCCATTAGCACTCAATAATAGTTTAAACACGGGTGGAACTAGTAAAGAACCGCACAAGTCCATTTAATCAACTGTAAGAAGCCAACGAATCCGCCCGATCACCTGAACATCAAGTTTAGCCCCATGATCCACTCACATTAGACCCAAAGATCTAACCGAAGTCAAGCCAGATGGCCCATTTACACTTAACGACAACCTATGTGGGCCACCCAGTGACCGAGGAGGGTCAGAAAAATCTAAAAATTTAGGAAACTGAAGATCTCACTGGGCTTGTGGTCCATCGTGGACCACGGACCCAATGGACACCCAGAAATAAACTATTCAGGCCATCCCATCAGCACTTTTCAAATGCAACCCACCAATGCCAGAATTGGAATCTGGCACTGGTAAATAAAATTGAGATTTCAGGCATTTCAGCTGTCAAATTTCTTCCAGATTTACGGTAAAGGTCTAATGTATTTTTCTACGCCCGTCCACAAAATCTGGGTCCCGATCGTGGCACGGTGACCGTTGATCGCGAATCAGACCCGTGCGACCAAACCCCATATCTGATCATCCCCAAATTTTGCATGGCCCTTCATCAGGCCATGAAGCACCTATCCTATGAGTTTCATGGTTAGAGGGCCACCAGAACTGCCCCGGTTATCCAAACAAGCTCTAGACCGCTCGTTGGTGGACCACTAGTTCCAAAACTATAGAATAATGTCCGTCTCATTGGGCTTGACGTCCATCGCGGGAATCGGACCTGGGTACTGCCCAGAATCGGTCAACTTGAGCCAAAGGACGGGTGCATGAGAAGTACAAATACCCTAAAGGAAGGAGTTGGAACTTAAGTGAATTGAGTCGTCCACTCTTATGCTAAGTTGAGGATTTCAGACCATCGGTTTGTGACCAAAATTTACCCGTGGAGTAAGGATATTTCCCTGCTCATATCCGTATAGCCGCGGCCCCGATCGACCATCGGTGACCGTTGAACAGACTTCTTATCATATTTGTCGATCGGCGCATCCAAATAGCGGGCCGATCATATCCATACATAGATCATCATTAGGGCTAGCTATCTTACGGTGTATATTGACTTGTACACCTCATAGTGGGCCCTAGAGGCTAGAAAGACCCTCTCATAGGTCTAGTATAGTAAAAATCCAACACTTGGGGCCATTGTCATCAAATCTGGCACTATATAAAAGCCTTATTTGGGGCACCCCCTCCCCCATACAAATTTGCCCTAGAGAAGGAAGGAGAGAAGAGAGAAAAGGGAGAAGAGAAAGAGGAGAAAGGAGGAGGAAGAGAGAGGAAGAAGAAAGGAAAGGAGTGTGTGGTAGGAGGTAAGGCCCAAGGAAGCTTGGGGCCTTAGAGAAATACCTTTCCTTTCCCATATCCACAACTACAAGCCGCTTCTATCCAAATGGGGAGGTAAGCACCCATCATTTTTTGTAATCTTTGGGTTTGAGCTAGGAAATGCATGTAATCCTAACATGCAAGTTCATTTGGCTCAGGATCTCTACGAATCGACCCGTGAGTTTGGCAACCCTAAATCAATTCCTAACGTCTTCAACGATCCATAGGTGTGGACTATTATCCTTAGGTGGCCTAGCACCAATTATAGTTGGAGTTTAATGATTTTGTTTGTTTGGTATGTTGTATGGAAGAATCTAGAAGAACCTAGGGATGACACGTTATTGGATTGTATGGAATGACATGTTTAGTTCTCATTGATGTTAAATCTTGCCTCTTATGATCTAGTGTATGGATGATTACATGCTCATGTTTGTTTGATTTCCTTTTTTCTCATATGTGTTGCTTCTTAGTGTGTTGATTCATTGTTCTTGTGTAATTGATCCCTTGAGGTGTAGGAAGTGCTTAACTTCCTCACCAACCCACACCACACACATATACCTTATTCATGATATTAATAGTTTGCTTGCTAGAAAAATTTGAATTGTATGTTGAGCAACATGAGAACATGGTATTGAATATGCTTGATGTTATATTGGTAGTTAGCATACTATGAATCACTAATCCTATCCTTGGGTTGGTTAAGAACATGATGAGAGCGAAGGTGGTTCCGTTGGTAGGACCACCTTGAGGCTAAACCCATGGGTTTGGGCAAGTATGTGTGGGCGGTAGTAGTTAGGCTACATGGGTTGCTTGTACCCGATGTCGTTCCACCACATACATGCCTGGGCTCGTGCGGTTTAGTCCACTGGCTGACCCACCTGGTTTGTTAACCTTGTTTATTCACATATGTATGGAAATTGGAACACCCTACCACCGTTGTAGCCCATCAATACCGGATGGAATATTGATCCATAGTCTCGTGAGCCGGTCATGGTGGAATGGGACACTGTGTCCGAGCTGTCGGCCTACGCTGGGATGACGCGCCTCCCCGTAGTGACCGCGAGCAACTCCACATTCAGCACCCCCCATGTGCTTGAAGTCGGAGATGGGGGAAACCCGACGGGGTCAAGGATCGCGGGATCTCGGCCTCACACATTGGGGGGTCTTGGCCTCGCAACTAGTTCAGAGCATTTGATACGTGGGGTGTATCAGATTCCCAAATCTGCTGGATGAATAGACTTAATTAAGAACCCGGTTAACATCATCATTGCATGTCATTAGCTAGGTTGGCGACTCGGCAGTCGAGGTCGCACTGAGGGAGTGTTGGCATTGGCGATCGTTAGATGGTGTCGCACGAGGGAGTGTTGTGGCGAGGGCATACATTATATCATCCTACATGCATGCGCATTAACATGACTAGATAGATGTTTATGATTGATTGCTTTTCATTAAATTCGTATTATAATTGATGCTTGTTACAACTTAAGACTAATAGCAAACACTGAGTTGATCACTCACTCCCACTCTGGGATGATGTTTTAAAACACCAACCAGACCCGTTCATAGATACAGGTGATACAGATTTCGTGGAGCCTGGTGATGTGAGCCTCGAGGAGGAGGATGAGTTCTCTTACTTTCACCTGATGGATGGTTCCTCGTCGGCCTAGTAGACAGGATTTAGATCGCTGAGTTGTGGACTCAGCCCTATTCTTTTGGACATGATGTTCCTTTTGTGATTTTGTTGGGCAACGCCTGATGCAACCCTTTTTATATCCTTTTGGACCTGTATATAAGGATTTATTTTCATTTCAACAGACTAGTTGTGATCGTGCTTCATGTTTCAAGTAATTTCATGCTGCGCCTTTAAACCTGGATTAATCACATATTAATGAAAACCGCATATAAGTGACCCCGGGAACTCGGGAGTCGAGCGTATGCACGACCCCCGATTTTCAGGGTGTTACACTTGAGGTTCCGGTTCTAATTCTTGTGGAGCATAGGTAGATCCATCATCTTTGTCCACTTCCAAGTCCTTAAGCTTTTCAGTCCTAATCGGAATGGTTTTGTAAATGATCTTCCCACTCATAAGAGTGGTGATAGATGTAGCTTGCTCCATCTGATTTGAAGAGCTTGGATCACTTATCTCATATTGCGGTTTAGGATTGAGGAGAGGTTGTGTAAGAAGCATCCCCTTTTCTATAATCATCATGCATGAATCCATCTTTTGCATAAAGTTTGTAAGTTCTCGTACTACTTGAGTGAGCTCTTGTGTGAAATTTTGAACCAGTTCTTCTTAAGGTTTCCCTTGATTTGGATTTTGATTGAAAAAACCTTAAGGGGTAGCAGTTTGTCCATTCCTCCAACTAAAGTTTGGATGATTTCTCCAACCAGGATTGTATGTATTGGAGGTAGGTCGATTGAAAGGTCTTTGATAATTGTTCACGGCATTGGATTGCTCATTTAACACCCCTCGAAAGGCAGGTATCGTTGGACAATTTTTAGTTATGTGAATGTTGCAATCACAGATACTGCAAATAGTTTCATTAACCTTATCCTTCTTTAATTCTATGGTCTCGAATTTCCTTATGAGAGTAGTCACTTTAGAATTGATATTATCGTCCTCTTTTAGGAGATACATTCCACCCATCTCCTTAGATTGAGTCAGCCTAGACATGGTGCTTGATTTTGGGAATGTGTCCCATGATTGTGCATTTTCAGCAAGTCTATCCAAGTAGTCCCACACATCATCGACATTTTTATTCATGAATTCCCCATTGCACATCGTCTCAACCAATTGGCGCATGGAAGATGTCAGTCCATCATAGAAAAAGTGTGTAATGCGCCACGTTTCAGAACCGTGTTGTAAGCATGAATTGACAAGATCCTTGAACCTTTCCTAACATTGAAAAAATATTTCATCCTCCTTTTGGGTGAAGTTCATGATTGATTTTCTAAGGGTGTTCGTTTTTTGATGTGGAAAAAATTTCTTTATGAATTCCCTTTGCATATCATTCCATGTGCCAATAGATCTAGGATATAGTGAATGCAACCATGTCTTAGCTTTCTCTTTCAAAGAAAAGGGAAAGAATTTCAGCCTGACTGTGTCTTCAGATACATTTGAAAAATATAAAGTGGTTATGATATCATCAAACTCTTTCAAGTGTAAATATGGAGTTTTTTTATTTACTCAAGCCCATGAAATTTAGGAAGGAGTTGGATCACCCCTGGCTTGATATCCATGTGTCCCGTATTTTCAGCAAAAATTATACATGAGGGAGTGCTCACCCCCACCAGTTGTAAATAATGTTGTAAAGTACGAAGCGGGGGTACTTGATGCACCTCATTCTCATCCTGTATGTCCTCCACCCTAGGTTGGGGTAGAAGAGGTTGGTTTGCAGCCATTACTTCAATTAATTCTGGGATCAAGAGCGGTGTCTAGTCCTACGATGGATAGTCAACCCCTCAACCAATCCTCCTTCAGTCAAGAGACGTCGAGTATTGTCACGGACCCACTTGGGCATGAAATACTCGCAGCTCTCAATCACAGATTCTAACCTAAACCTAAAGGAAAGAAAAGAATAGAAATCTAAGAAACGAAAGAGAGGAGTTGGAAGGAAGTTACTAAATTCGAAGTTCCTAAGTTAGATCCTACAAAATAAAACAAACCAAGTTAGTTTTTAAAGATAAAAAGTCTAGAAATAGCAAGAGATCCTAAAATAGAAAGTAAACTAGTTTCTAAAAAGGAAAAATTCCTAAAAGGAAATAGAAAATTTCTAAAACGAATTAGGAAAGTTCTAAACTTAAATTAGAAAATAAGAAAGTTTCTAAAAATAAAAGAAAACCTAGAATTAGAAAGTTTCTATAAAACAAATCCTAATATAGAAATAGAAAGAAAAAAAATTAGAAAGAGATTACCAATTTAGAAAGCTTATATTAGGGTCCTACAAAACAGGAAAATTAGGTTAGTTTCTAGAAATAAAATAGAAAAACCTAAATCTAGAAAAAAAAAAAAACCTAATCTTAACCTAATTCTAAAACTAGTTAATTTCAGAAAAACATAACCGTCAATCCCCGACAATGGTGCCAAAAACTTATTCACACCCCAAGTATAGGGTTGTGATGTAGTAATAATCTCAGTAAGACTGAGGTCGAATCCACAGGGACTGAACCTTGTACGTAATTTGAAAGTAACTTGAACTAGAACTAGGTGAGGACGTAATCTAAATCAAGAAAAATTTAAGGGAATAATTGTGAATTTAATTAACTAAAACTTGTGAAATTCAAAGGTGGGAAACTAGGGTGCCAAGGATCCACTTGTAGCAATTAGGGAGATCTATGCTTGATTCACAAACACAAATAGATTCAGAGTCTTATCCTCATCCAGATGGAAGATACTTCATTAAAAATAATTATGAACGTCCTTTAATCTAGTCATCAATGGATAAAAGGTATGAGAATTGGACTTGATTCCATCATAAGGCCATGCTCATGGGACAAAGCAAAAAAACAGAATCTAACCAATCCACATCCATTTGAGAGAGTTTTGAACATTAGGAAGGATTTCGTCATCCAACCATGCTCAGGAGACAATGGTGAACAACAAGGCCTCCTGTGAGACCCGTATCCTAGCACGTACCATTTCATAGGCTTCTGTGGTCCTCCCGGTCGAATTCTGGCGACCCGCGATCTATAATCGGCGTTTGTGCGTGACCCTGAGTCGCACCTTGTCAACTTGAGTCGACTCAACTCAAGACTTGTACGCTAGCGAACGTGTCATCGTCGCGACTCGCGCGCTGGTCAGATACCCAGGTTAGAAGATGTGGGCCCACGTTCAGTTCGAGAAAAAACGTCGAGCATTTGTAAATCCAAGAGAGATTTCAAATCATGTCCCATCAATCTCATCAAATGTCAAGTACACATCACCTCAAGCAAGTACAACCACCCCTCCCCTAAAGTCAACTCTCTCTCTCTCCACCCATCAAGTACATTCATCACTCACTCACCCATCACACCCCATCACTCACCCATCCCTCTCTCTCTTACAATCTCTCTCTCTCATCTCTCTCTCATTCTCCCAAGCAATCATGAGAATCGTCCAAGCTTCCATGAGAGAAGCTAGTGTGGCACACCTTCCTACCTCCTATCTCCACCATCCAAGCTTCATCTTGACCATTGAAATGCATTCCATGGGGCTCTAGGACGCATCAGTGGAAGAAAAAGTCCAAGAAGATCTAACGGTGGGTGATCTTTGTGTGATTTTGACGATTAGAGGGCCCACATATGGTGGGACCCATCTTGATGTATGCATTGTATAGAAGGGCCCATAGTGGTGGGTCCCTCCACCATCCGACGTCCCTCTCTCTCTCTCTCTTTTTCTCTTTCTCTCTCCCTCTTGTGATGCCGTGTGGCCCACCTGATTTATGTGTTTCATCCAGTCGTCCAGCTGGGACGGTGGAGCCCACGTGATGTAGGTATATGATCCACACCATCCATTGCTAGACGGTGCCGTGAGGGACACCAAGATGTATGGGTTTTATCCTGACCGTCCAGCCACCTGGATGTGGTCGTGGACCCCGCCATTGATGCACATGTTTCATCCGTCCATCCATCTAGGTGGGACGTACCATGAAGTATGTGTTTCATCATCAGCCGACCATCTGTTTTGCCAGCGTGGGACTCCACCGTAATGATCAGCGCATCCAGTCGTCCGTCAATTGCTAAACGCTGGATGTTGGCTTAATATATATATATATATATATATATATATATATATATATATAAAAGAAATAATAATATAATTATATAATATAATATTATATACATATATATATATATATATATATATATATATCTGGTGGGCCCCACGTGGGACCCACCCACCGTGAAACGGATTGGCTGGAACACCCACACCTGCAGCACATGCTGCTGTATTAACGAACAGCAAGTTCTGTGGGTCCCTTTGATCCACGCCGTCTGATGGAGCCCACTGTGATGTATGCTTCAGATCCACACCGTCCAAATTTTTGGACGATGGGCTGATCATGAGGTGTGCGTTATATCCTATCCATCCAACCATCTGACAGTGGACCACACTATGATATATGTTTCTTATCTCCACCGTCCAGTGATCTGGACGGTGGACACCATCATGATGTATATATCCCTGTTGTTCATCTATTTTTTAAGACGGTGGGTCCCACTAATAACTGACGTCAGCAAGTCCTATGGGCCACCAGATATATGTGTTTTCCCTAGCCGTCCATCAATGGACATGCTGGATTGATGACCAGCAGCCCTGCAACCACCATGATGTATATATTTTATCTAAACCGTCTATTTGCTGGTGGATCAGCATCCCACCAGCAATGCAGGTGCTGTACATGACGTCAACGGTGCTGTACTGCCCCACCGCAACGTATTTGTTTCATCCACACCGTCCAGATTATGCTGGACGGTGTTGGACAATGTTTGGAAGTGCTGGATAATGTTTGGAAGTGCTGAACAATGTTTGGACGTGTTGGACAATGTTTGGAAGTGCTGGACAATGTTTGACAATGTTTGGAAGTGCTAGACAATTTTGGACAGTGCTGATTTACATGTCCAATGTTTTGACGGTGCTAATCATCATTAGTGAGCCATGTGCCCCATTGAATAATAGTGTACAGTGATACACATGTTGCACCAACAACTATTGAAATGATTTTAGATGTAATCCAAGCTCCCACTTGAGGCCCATCTGTGAGGCCCACCTTGATGAATTTTGTGGCCCATCCGTTAGGCCCACCTTGATATATTTAGCCCATCTATGAGGCCCATTAGTGCGGCCCATTGATGAAGCCCACTTGACATGTATGAGGCCATGTGCAAGGCCACCTGTGATGTATATTAGGCCCATGTGTAGGGCCCACCTCACTTATTGTGTATTTGAAGCTCATGGGTTATGGCCCATTGTGATGTATTCGAGGCCCATGGGCAAGGCCTGATGTGATGTATTTCTGGCCCATATGGTGAGGCCCATTGAGATATGTATTTCTAGACTATATGATGAGGCCCATGGGATGTGTATTAGGCCCATTAGTGCGGCCCATTAATGCAGCCCACGTGTTGTATATGAGGCCAATTGGTGTGGCCATTGATGTGGCCCACTTGATGTATATTGACGCCCAAGGGTTACGGCCCATTATGACGTATATTGAGGCCCATGGGTCGTAGCCCATTGTGATATATCTGAGGCCGGTGTATTGCTGCCCATATGATGTATGTGAGGCCCATATGTGCGGCCCAATGAGATGTATATGTGGCCCATGAGTGAGGCCCATCGTGATTGTATTAAGCCCTGAGTGAGACCCATTGTGATGTATATTAAGCTCTTGTGTGAGGCCCATTATATTGTGCATAAGGCCTTGTGTGCGGCCAATGGGATGTGTATTGGCCCCTTATGTGAGGCCATGAGCCCATTATATGTTAGGCTCTATGTAGGCTACTCCTTGGGTGTAATGTTGGTTGAATGTTTACATTGATGGGCAATGATGGTTAAATGTCCACATTGTGACCTTTCCCTTAGGCCCTTTGTTAGGCCAAGTATCGATGCCGATTATCGGTGTCGGCTATCGATACCAATTATGAGTATGTGACAACATAGCATCATGATACATGCCCATATGCATCATCCATATGTTTGTTATGAAACATGATTGACCATCGCATATGCCATAGGGCAGGTTGTTATGAGACTCCCTGATAGGCAGAGATTATCTCACATGAGCGCATGGTATGCGGAGATTGATGCATGACTGGATTGTATGACTAATGCATCTTGTATTGTGTGTTGTGATTATTGTACACCCTAGCGACATTAGGGCCGTAGCCTTCACAGGCATGTCGTAGATGGCTAGATTGGACACTAAAAATCTGTTACTAGCATCGGGTCGCCATCGATGGCCCTAGGTGAAAATTTCTAAACCCTCTTAGTACCAGAGGACGCTCCAACGTCTAGACCGAGTGGATTACAAGAGCGCCCAAGTGCCGAATACCAGTAGGCCGCATCTCCCACTGTGTCGTGGTCGGTTGGAAGGGGGTATGGCCTTATCCACCAGATTCGTAGTGGGCAAAACTAGGTTGAGTTTGTCCAGCTCATAAATGGGTCCGCTATCGACGTGTCGGGTAAGTATTGGCTAACTACAGGCCAGGCAGATAGTGAGGTCTCTTCTACTCACTTGGTTGCGCCTGATGGGGCGACAATCTGGTTTGGAGTGTATTAGACCCCGGTGATAATCTCAGAGATGTACAGTACTGATATGTGGACTTATTGAGCAGAAGTTGCATGCTCATTCATTCACTATCCACTCGGGCTGGTGGTGCACAACTATTTGTTATGTGTACTTTCGCAATGGCCAGGATTTCGGTTGGGGTGCGCGACTAACATGAGATCAGGAGTTTACCATATTGAGTTTGACTATCCAAATTTAGGTATGAGACTAGTTTGGATAGAAGTCCCTTGTGGTGGACCCCGTAGCCTGCGATACTACGTACTATCATCCCGACTTTACACTCCAGCTTGGTCATTTCATTTGCACCGCATATTGTATTGCATCCTCAGCACATAGTATTTGGTTTACTGTGCTTCTGTATTGCATAACCTGATTAAGGATGATGGTATTCGTGGACTTGGTATCTGATATTTGTCTTACTATGTCCCCGCATTGCATAGTTAATTCACATTGTTTCCTCAGTATATGATATTGGTTTATGTTCTGCATTGCATTGCCTGGATAAGGCTAATGGTATTTGTGAACTTGCCAGCATATTTCCGCATTACTCTGATATTGTACGATTTATAAATTGCTAATATTTTCACTTACTCTGATATCAATATGCTTGGCACGTGTATCGCACATACTTACACCACCCTTTAAGCTTCTTATAAGCTTATGCATGATTGATGCGTGCAGGTGACGTTAGGTTGCAGCAGCGTTAAGCTTGGAGCATGTAGCGGACTTCTGGAGTTTTGATTTCGATATATATGTATTTCCCTTTCAGCTCTGTATTCAACTATTTATATTAATAGATATATGATGATGATGTTGTCTTTGTGATTTGGGTAGACTTGTGGTTATGCTTCTTATGAGATAAATGTACGTTGAAAATCCTCCTTGTAGGATCCCAGGATCGGAATTTGGTGTATGGGCGCTGGAAGCTGAGAATGGGGTGCTACAAAGGCTGCTGGCACCGGATTCAGTGATTGAAAATTTTATGAGCCCGATTTCTGAGTTTGGGGCATGACACCTCCTAAGTCACAATCTCATAATGAAAAGAACATACTCAAAGCTATTGTAGATCTACTGTAATATGAGTTACAATAAACCATTAAAAACTGAAAGTATAACTTATAATCAAAATAGAATCAAAGATGGTTCATCAACATGAATCAAGCAATAGGAAACTACCCATCATGCTACAAGCTTCACCTCTTAGCCCTAGCTAAGAGGCTTAGCCTATCATAGATATGATGGACTAAAGTCTCTAAAAATCATCAAAGGAAAAACTAAAGAGGAAGAAAAAAACTCTTAATGATGGAGATGGCTTCTCCACGCAGTCCTCTCTCTCTTTTCCCTTCCTCTCTCTGGCTTCCCACGTTCCTGGATCTGATGATGGCCTTCTCTCTCTCTCTCTCTCTCTCTCTCTCTCTCTCTCTCTCATCTCCTTTATATAGAGAGTAAGGGGCAGTGGTTGGGAGTGCGTAAGTGCTGTTTATGCAGCTGAGAACTCCCCTGCGTAAGTCTTGTTGTGCAGTCAAGAAGAGAACACTGAAAAATCCCACTTTCCTTGCTGATCGGCCAACAATCTTCCATATTTTGATCAATTTTTCCATCCCTACAAGATGGACGGCGCAAATTTTCCATTACCTTCAAGACGGAGGCCCACAGCTCGTCCCATCGGAGGCCAGTGCGTGCGCAAACCGGACTGCGCAACTCTGTTCTGCACAGTGAAAACACGAAAATAGCTCACGTGTAGTGGCTATTATGGGGCCTAGATGCTTGGTTTTGATGCGCAACATACCGGACTTCTTGGACGTTCAAAACAGATCCCAGGCACTTCGTCTTGCGCTGATGATTGGTGAGGCCCATAATCGGAACTGACCAAGAAATCCACTCCATCTATTGAACTTGCCACGAAATCTTGGCCTAGAAGCTGAGATTCCAGGAGAGGCTTTGCGGTGGATGCAGAGATCCTCTGTTTTCCTTCAACTGCACACGTCTTGTTCTCCTTCCACCCGTGTACGCACACGTGTATAGAAACGTGTGGGGACTTCATGGTCCTAGTCAGGCCATCATTTCGAACCGTTTGGACGGTTCAGATCATCACTAGGGTCCCTGATGTTGGCCCACCGAAAAGGTCTGTAGGTCTCTGTTTAGAGTTTTTGCAGCGGCAATAATGGGAAAGAGGGATTTTAAATCCTTGTGTGGGGAGCATGGTCAGTGTGCTTTGACTGCTCCTTGTTAGTTCGGTATCTTGCAGTGGTACGAGTGTTGTGTATGCACTCCTCTCTAGGTCGGGTCTGCTGTGATGTTTTGGAGAAATCTACTCCGTCCAACTGCTTTCCCATCTGAAATTAAGGGGTTGAGACCAAAATTGAAGCATATCTAGATATCAGGTGGGCCCTAAATCAGTAATTTATTGGCTGATCTGTCTGTTGGGCCGCTTCCACAAGGATCCAAGGGCTAAATTTCGATGTGTACGGTTAATTTAGGATCCTCAGGACAGATAAAGTTTCTAGCCAAACGGATGGTGCGAACCCTGTGATCTTATATTCTGGATGATTTTCAGGCCTCTTGGTCTTTCATTACTTGATTTTCTCAGATCTTTGGCATGTAAATTCCTCGATCTTAGTCCCTTGGAGTCCGTCCCTTGCCTCGGTGACTTCTGAGCGTTAAATCTATGCTTTCAGCATTCCTTTTTCAATCCAGGCTCCTAAATTCACCTTGCAATACAAGCACAATTAAAATAAGACATTAAATAGTATTATGTTCATAAAATCAGCTGATAATTGGGGTCTAATATGCAATACTTGACCTTCAATAAATTGCCTTATACTCTATCTTGAATTAATGAGTTCATGAGAGTAGTCACAACTCTCGAACATTAGAAAGCGGTCCCACTTCCAATACTCATATAAGTGAGTCCTTATAAATGCTCCTGTAACAATAGCACCCTTGAAAGTACTCATTAAGAGCATAGGCTCATCATTCTTTTAATCATTACAGGTACTTAGCACTATACATACATTTAAAAATGAGTCAAATAGAAAATGTATAATGCCGCTTTAAACACTTCCTGTGAGATACTTTGTCTATTGAACGTATTAACTTATGTTATGTTTCTCTTATTTAGTGTATGTGAAATTGGCTTAAGTCCTATTAAATGTGAGTGTGTGGGTGTATGCGTGTGTTTAAATTTTTTTCTTTTATATTTATTTTAAAGGTTGGATGGTCCACTTGAGCTTTAGATCTACCTCACTTTTAGACTGATATACACAAATGATATGACAAAATAGATAGATGGTATGGTTAGAACCCATACATACATCATGGTGAGCCTCTCGTATCCCCCCTGTAACGTCCTGGATTTTCACTGTTTTGGATTTCTGAAAATCCTTGAATTTTTTTTAATTAACTTATAATATCACTTACTGACCATTAACACTCAATGTTAGTTTATACACGGGTGGTACCAGTAAAGAACCGCACAAGTCCGATTAATCAACCGTAGGAAGCCAACGAATCCGCCCGATCACTTGAACATCAAGTTTAGCCCCATGATTTACTCACATAAGACCCAAATCTAATCGACCCATCGCTAACTAATCAAGACAATCATAACTAACTTAAAGATCTAACCAAAGTCAAGTCGGATGAGGCTAGGATCTTGACTAATAGACCAAATCAACCCCGTTACTCTTTTAGCCTAAAACTGACGGTTTAGAGTAATCATGACCAAATCTCCACTTTCACTGGCTATAAATAGGCCACACTATAAACATAGTTAATCCAAACCCTAATCATTGCTCATGAGAAATCTCAATACCTAATTCATTCCAGAAATGCCCTGATTTTCTGAATAAGCTCTAGACCGCTCGTTGGTTGGCCACTAATTCCAAAACTATAGAATAATGTCCATCGTACTGGGCTCGACGTTCATCATGAGAGTCGGACCTGGGTACTGTCCGGAACCATTCAACTTGAGCCAAAGGATGAGTGCATGAGAAGTGCAAATACCCTAAAGGAAGAAGCTGAAACTTAAGTGAATTGGGTCGTCCACTCTTATGCAAAGTTGAGGATTTTGGATCGTCGGTTTACGACCAATCTTCACACGTGGAGTAAGGATATTTCCCTGCTCATATCCGAATAACCGCGGCCCCGATCGACCATCGGTGATCGTTGAACAGACTTCTAATCATATCTATCAATCGGTGCATCCAAATGGCAGGCCGATCATATCTATACATAGATCATCGTTAGGGCTAACTATCTTATGGTGTATATCAATATGTACGCCCCATAGTGGGCCCTAGAAGTTAGAAAGACCCTCCTATAGGGCTAGTATAGCAAAAACCTATCCCTTGGGGCCATTTACACCAAATATGACACTATATAAGGGCTTCTTTTGGGCACTCCCTCCTCCCATACGAATTTCAATAAGAAAAAAGGGGAGAAAGGGAGAAGAGAAAGAGGAGAAAAGAGGAGAGAGAGAGGGAGAGCTTGGAAGCATGAGGGTTTGTGTACCTTCACCCTCTTATCTCCTCTATAGTAACATTGTCATTAATTGGTGTCGATTCGGCGAAGATTGAAGGTAAGTATTGAGTTATGTTTGTAGGTTTAGGTCTTGTGTTTAATTCTTTCAAATTCTTATAAGCTTGTTTGCTTATTTATCATTTCAACGATGATTTCTTAACACCCTAACCTTACAGGCACCGTGAATTGAGGGGTTCGTCATAAGGTGCGGACCATTATGCCTAGATGGTCAAGTACCAATTTTACGATAAATTTAATGATTGTGGATATTAAAGTGATGTGCATGAGTGATTTGGGAAAAACCTAGCTAAAAACTTACATATTAGGTCCATCAACATCCATACAACGATAAATTGCTATTTATTTAGTTTTCAACATGTTTGAGCATGAAATTGGTATTGCATGATCATCTTGTATTTGATTCTTGCATGATTTTTCCTATAACATGTATGATTGTACTATTTCTTGTTGTATTCTTGTACTATGAGTGATGTATTGTCCTTGGTCTCTTCGGTAATCTAGCACCACACGCACACATGTCTAACTCATGCTATGAAGAGTAATTGTATTTATATTAACAACCTAAAACTTCATGCTTGATGTATTGTGCGCATGTTTTCACTTGTGCTAGAAGACGAACTCTTAATTGTTGAAGTGATATTGAATACAACTCATTCTCTGGGTTGGTTAGGAACTGAGAATTGTGAGGGTAGACCTGTTGATTGGACCTTCCTATGTCCAGATTGACTGATTTGGGTGGACATGAATGGGTAACAGTAGTGAGACTACATGGGTTGCTTGCACCCGATGTGATGCGTTATGTGCTCGCTTGAACTTGAGCAGTCTAGTCCATCGACTGAACAACCATGCTTGTTAACCATGTTTGCTAACGCCTATTTGGAACGTGGAAAACCACTTGCCCACTGACGCCCACTGATAATAGTTGAAAATTGATCCACAGTCTCGTGAGTCGGGCATAGTGGAATGGGACACTGTGTCCAAGTTGTCGGCCTACGCTAGGGTGACGAGCCTCCCCGTAGTGATTGCGGGCGATCCCGCTTTCCAGCACTCTCCATGTGCTTGCAATCGAGGGTGAGGACCCCGATGGGATCAAGGATCGCGGGGTCCTGGCCTCGCGCGTTAAGGGGTCTGGGCTTCACAAATGGATGAGGGCATTGATATTGTTGGGGTGTACCAAGTTTCCCCAACCTACTGGATGAACGAAATTAACTAAATACTCGGTTAACATTATTCATATATCGCATTAACTAGGATTTGGCGACTTGGCAGTTGAGGTCGCAATGAGGGAGTGTTGGTCATGCGTGACTGTGAGACGAAGTCGCTTAAGGGAGTGTTGTGGGTGAGGTCATGCATCATATATAACTCATGCATATGCATTAACAAAGACTAGTTAGCGATTTATGAATTTATGCTTTTCATTAAATTCATTATGGAATTGTTATTTAATGTAACTTATGGCTTATGGCACCCACTGAATTAACTACTCACTCCCACTCTGGGACGGTATTTTAAAACACCAACCAAACCCTTTACTAGATGCAGGTAGCGGAGCTCGACGAGCCGAGCGAGGTGAGCATAGATAAGGAAGAAGAGCTTCCCTGCTTACAGACTTTCGGCAGATCCTTCTAGTCTGAGTTTGGGCTACCGCGGGGTATGGCCCAGGGCTCTAGTAACTTTGGGTCATGCATGGGTGAAACTAGTTCCCTATTTAGATGATATTGGATTTGTAGTTTGGATATTTTTATATTTAGTGGTACTTGATACTGCTTTATGACTTACCTATGCTTCATGCCTTACTAAACTCTTCATTGTTTATGAGATCATCTAGATGTAATTAAAATCTGAAACCCATTAGGGCACCCATGTCACCTGGGAATTCAGGAACCGAGTTCCTATATTGCCCCTGAAAACCCGAGGTGTTACAGATGGTATCAGAGCAATGGTTTAGATTAAATTTGGTTGTAGATTATGAACTCGCGATAACGCATTCGCTGACTTAGGAGGGAGCGATCGAACTTAGAGACATTTATAGAATCCAGGGATCATGCCATTTGGCAAGTCCGAAAATTAAAATGTTAGGGTTTACGAATAGAAAGACTTGGACTACGCAAAGTAATCCAAATCACTTCTAATTGGAAGGTTAGACGACTTGAGTCGACCCGACCTAAATGCGATAGGTTTAAGCTACTGAAGTAGCTTGTGCGATCCCAGCATTTAGTGTATCCTGGCCCGACGAATAGGTGGGGCCCTCCCACACGTGAGGACCCCCTCCTTGCCTCTCCAAGCTCCTTAAAGGCCCTAGGGGTTCTCCCTATGGTCATTTCTAACCAATCCTACCCCTTTCACCCTCAATCAACACCCCATTTTCTTCCCAAGCTCTCAAAGCTTAATCCCTAAGTCTCAACTCCTCCTTCCAACCCATTTCTTTCAAAAAAATCTTACTTTCCACCACTTTATCCTTCTAATTTCTCTAAGTACTTTCAAATGGGACACAACTACAAAGCTCAAAGGATGAAAAGCTATAAAGAAACAAAAATTTACTTTAAATAGTAAAAATGTAAATAAAATTGATTTTTGACCATTAACCTTAAGGAATCTTGTGAGATAACTAGGTTATTTGGATAGAGTAGCTTCTCCTACCTCAAATTCATATATGGCACGTTGAATAATTCATTTTGGTTTGCGAGATATGTGCGTCGAAAGATCTCAACAGCCCTGGGAGCCAGGGGCCCGCGTGGCCCCCGCCTAGCCCGTGGGGCCCCCGCCGGGGAGCCAGTTTCATCATTGCCCCCGCCGAAATTTTCTGCAATTTTGGATCAACTTCAAAAATTCATATCTCCTTCGTTACAACTCCGACTTAAGTGATTCAAAAGGCAGATTGAATCTTGATGAGTCTAGTTTTATATAAAAATAATAAAAATAAAAATTATAATATAGTTAAACTTAAGATGTTTTGCCAACTGTCCAAAAATTATTAATTTCGGACAGTTGTTGCTCCTAGAATTTTAATAATTTATTTACAACTCCAAATAATATAAAATTTTGTGGGATGACTTTAAACTTAATTATGAAACATTATAAAAATTTTAAAAATAATTTAGTTACCAAAAATATAAGAAACCTCACAAGAAATAGAGACATTTTGAAATCATACAAATTCATTGATTTTTGACAACCGTTACTTCTGGGAATTTTTATAATTTTTCTAGAGCTTAAAATGAATTGAAATTTTATGAGATAATTGTTAACTTAATTATGGATTACTAAATATATATATATATAATAAAAATAATTTAGTAACTAAATGTGACAAAGATGTTATGAACAATAGATGGGTTGAAACCAAAACTTTCTGCAACCTCGAGTTGCTAATGAACCAAGTGTATTTTATTTTTTTTCATATTGGAGTTTTAGTATTTTGTTTCTTTTTAAAAATTACTTCTAACCATGATAGATATCGTCTTGTATGATTAAATTAGATTATTTTTAGTATATTTTTCTACTTCAAATAGTTTCTAGTACGGTTGAACTACGACTCTTGAATAGGGTTGAGTTTAATTGTTTAATACTTTCTAAGTTCATATTCGATGCAGCCTTCACTAAAATATTGTAAATTTTCTTATTTTCTTATGAAATCAAGATTCATACCACATTGAGGAGATGATGTTCTTCCTCTTTCCATTCCCGTGGCCTTTCTAGGGTTACCATCCCTTCAAATCTCTGAAATATCCTAGAACTTTCAATTTTTTATTCTCTCTCGTTTCACTACTAACCCTCCCAAAACCTCTAAAGAAACCCTCTCCCTCTCCAAATCTCAAACCCATTCTCAAAAACCCATCCAACAACATCCACCTTCAACTCATTTCTTTCCATCTCTCCCAAAAACCCATATCTCAATCTCCCATCTTCCTTTCCTTCACACTATCCATTTCCCTCTATTCATTTCACTTCCTCATTTCCAAAGGTCATTCCCAAAACCATTTCCAAAACCCACTCCACTATCCCTTTCTCCCTATTCATTTTACTCCATCATTCCCAAAGGTCATTCCCAAAACCATTTCCAAAACCTATCTTCAAGACCATTCTTAAAGCCCATTCTCAAATCCACTTCCAAAATCCATTCCTAAGAACCATTCCCAAAATTCATTTCTAAAGGTCATTCCTCAAACCCTTTCCTAAAACTCAATCTCAAGCCCCTTCTCAAAATCCCTTCCTTACATCCAATCCACCTCTAGCCAAGGAAGATGGCCTTCCTTGCAACCATTGCCTCCTTCTTTTCCATCTCGGTGATCCTTTCCCTCATGGGAAAGAAAAGACCGGCTCCCGAGTTGGCCGGCCGAGCCAGGAATGGCAAAGCAAGCATGACACCGATCCAAGGGGGAGATCAAATCTTGAAGTTTGGTCCAAAAATAGAAATGACCCCAAATTTCAGGGCATTACAACATTTCTGCAACTTCGAATTGCCAGTGAACCGGACGTATCCTTTATATATTAGAGTTTTAGGACTTTGTATCTTTTTAGAAATTGTTTCTAATCATGCCATGAATCGTCCTGTATGATTAAATCAGATTATTTTTAGTATATTTTTATATTCTAAGTAGTTTTTAGCATGGTTGGATTACAACTCCTTAGAAGGATTGAATTTCATTACTTAAGACCTTATAAGTTCGTATTCGATGCGAACTTCGCTAAAACATTATGAGTTCCTAAAACTTTTTCTTCATTCCCTTTTTGCATCATTCTTAGCGTCATCAGCCCTCTAAATCTCTGAGATATCTTAAAACTTTTGATTCTTTCTTTTTTCCAAAATCAACGAAACTGAAGCATAATTTGCTCATAACCCATGCCAATAAGATCAAGATGACAATATACAGAAACATGTTTAGGCCATAGGAAGCCTTCCTAGGATAATCGTTTGACCATAGGCACCGTGGGAGATTTAAATCACTAAGTTAGACAAGAATTAAAATGAGAATCCTCTTGGACCAAGATCTAAAGGACAACCTTATATATAGGAGATTTTAACTTTTCGATGATGGACATGCTCTAAACATTTAGATTGATTGGACTACGGAATTACGAAAATATACACCTGTGAGCATTCGCGGCTTGACCTAATTCTTAATCCTGGGCGACTACCAATGGACTCACTGCTTTGACCGAGAAGAAGACTAAGATCCACTAGAACGAAGAAGGGATACAATGAGCCTTCTACCCTGTTCGGGTAGATGATTGACGTATCAGGTTCAAGCCCACTACAACCGTCTTTCCGTGTGGGTTGAATATTGAAAACAAATATTTTTACTCTAGATAGAGGAAAATCGTCATCATGAATCCAAATCTTTAAAATAAATATATAGATAAATAAATTGTAATAAACCATTAGGGTGAAAAAGTTTTAAGGGGTGTAGACTAAAATAAGCTAGACTAGTATAGATAGTATACACCCTACCACACATATAAACTTGAAATCAATAAAACTTAAGCAAATGAAATAATAAAATCCTTACTTATTACCCTTAGACAATTTCAGTGACAAATTTATTTTTAAGGGGGGTAGATTGTAACATCCTGAATTTTCACTGTTTTGGATTTCTAAAAATCCTTGAATTTTTTTAATTACCTTATAATATCACTTACTGACCATTAGCACTCAATGTTAGTTTATACACAGGTGGTACCAGTAAAGAACCGCATAAGTCCGATTAATCAACCGAAGGAAGCCAACGAATCCGCCTGATCACTTGAACATTAAGTTTAGCCCCATGATTTACTCACATAGGACCCAAATCTAATCAACTCATCGTAAACTAATTAAGACAATCATAAATAAATTAAAAATCTAATCGAAGCCGAGTCCGATAAGGCCCAGATCCTGACTAATAGACCAAATTAACTCTGTTACTCTTTTAGCGTAAAACTGACGGTTTAAAGTAATCATGACCAAATCTCCACTTTCACTGGCTATAAATAGGCCACACTATGAACATAGTTAATCCAAACCCTAATCATTGCCCACGACAAATCTCAATACTAATTCATTCCAGAAATGCCCCGATTTTCTGAACAAGCTCTAGACCGCTTGTTGATGGGCCACTAGTTTCAAAACTATAGAATAATATTTGTCTTACTGGGATAGACGTCCATCGCGGGAGTCCGACCTAGGTACTACCAGAACCGCTCAACTTGAGCTAAAGGATGAGTGCATGAGAAGTGCGAATACCCTAAAGGAAGAAGCTGAAACTTAAGTGAATTGGGTCGTCCACTCTTATGCAAAGTTGAGAATTTCGGAACGTCGGTTTACGACCAAACTTCACACGTAGAGTAAGGATATTTCTCTGCTCATATTTGTATAGCCGCGGCCTCGATCGACCATTGGTGATCGTTGAATAGACCTCTAATCATATCTGTCGATCGGCGCATCCAAATGGCGGGACGATCATATCCATACGTAGATCATCGTTAGGGCTAACTATCTTACAGTGTATATCAATATGTACGCCTCATAGTGGGCCCTAGAGGTTAGAAAGACCCTCCTATAGGGCTAGTATAGTAAAAACCTAGCCCTTGGGGCCATTTACACTAAATCTGACACTATATAAGGGCTTCTTTTGGGCACCCCCTCCTCCCATACGAATTTCAACAAGAAAAAAGGGGAGAAAGGGAGAAGAGAAAGAGGAGAAAAGAGGAGAAAGAGAGAGGGAGAGCTTGGAAGCATGAGGGTTTGTACACCTTCATCATCTCATCTCCTCTATAGCAACATTGTCATTCATTAGTGTCGATTCGGCAATGATTGAAGGTAAGTATTGAGTTATGTTTGTAGATTTAGGTCTTGTGTTTAATTTCTTCCAATTCTTACAAGCTTGTATGTTTATTTAGGCATTTCAACGATGATTTCCTAACACCCTAACCCTATGGGCGCCGTGAATCGAGCGGTTTGTCACAAGGTGCGGACCATTACCCCTAAGTGGCCAAGTACCAATTTTATGATAAATTTAATGATTGTGGATGTTAGAGTGATGTGCATGAGTGATTTGGGAAAAACTTAGCTAGAAACTTACATATGAAGTCCACCAACATTCATACAACGATAAATTGCTATTTGTTTAGTTTTCAACATGTTTGAGCATGAAATTGGTATTGCATGATCAACTCGTATTTGATTCTTACATGATTTTCCCTATAACATGTATGATTATACTATTTCTTATTGTATTCTTGTACTATGAGTGGTGTGTTGTCCTTAGTCTCTTTGGTAATCCAGCACCAAATGCACACACGTCTAACTCATGTTATTAAGAATAATTGCATTTATATTAATAACCTAAAACTTCATGCTCGATGTAATGTGTGCATGATTTGACTTGTGCTAGAAGATGAACTTTTAATTGTTGAAGTGATATTGAATACAACTTATTCTCTGGGTTGGTCAGGAACTGAGAATTGTGAGGGGTGGACCCGTTGGTTGGACTGCCCTGTGACCAGACTGACTGATTTGGGCGGACATGAATGGGCGACATTAGTAGGACTACATGGGTTGCTTGCACCCGATGTCGTGCGTTACGTATTCGCCTAAACTTGAGCATTCTAGTCCACTGACTGACCAACCATGCTTGTTAACCATGTTTGCTCATGCCTGTTTGAAACCTGGAACACCCCTTACCCACTGACAACAGCTGAAAACTGATCCATAGTCTCGTGAGCCGGGCATGGTGGAATGAGACATTATGTCTGAGCTGTCGGCCTACGCTGGGGTGACAAGCCTCCCCATAGTGACCGTGAGCGATCCTGCTTTCCAGCACTCCCCACGTACTTGCAATCAGGGGTGGGGACCTCGATAGAATCAAGGATCGCGGGGTCCTGGCCCTACGCGTTAAGGGGTCCGGGCCTCGCAAATGGATGAGGGCATTGATATCATAAGGGTGTACCAGTTTTCTGAACCTGCTGGATGAACGGAATTAACTAAATACTTGGTTAACATTATTCATGCATCGCATTAGCTAGGATTTGGCGACTCGGCAGTTGAGGTCACAATGAGGGAGTGTTGTGGGTGAGGTCATGCATCATACATAACTCATGCATACACATTAACAAAGACTAGTTAGAGATATATGAATTTATGCTTTTCATTAAATTCATCTTGGAATTGTTGTTTGATGTAACTTATGGCTAATGGCACCCACTGAGTTAGCTACTCACTCCCATTCTAGGACGGTGTTTTAAAACACCAACCAGACCATTTACTAGATGCAGGTGGTGGAGCTCGACGAGCTGAGCGAGGTGAGCAAAAATAAGGAAGAAGAGCTTCCCTGCTTACAGACTTTCGGCGGATCCTTCTAGTCTGAGTTTGGGCTACCGCAGGGTATGGGCTAGGGCTCTAGTCACTTTGGGTCATGTATGGGTGGGATTAGTTCCCTATTTAGATGATTTTGGATTTATGGTTTGGATATTTTTATATTTAGAAACACTTGATACTGCTTTATGACTTACTTATGCTTCATCCCTTACTAAACTCTCCATTGTTTATAAGATCATCCAAATGTAATTAAAATCTGAAGCCCATTAGGGCACCCGTGGCACCTGGGAATTTAGGAGCCGAGCTCCTACATGGCCCCTGAAAACCCGAGGTGTTACACCCCCCGCCCCTGCCCCCGCTTTAGTGGAATTTCACCACACATGGATACTCGAACCCTCGACCAGGTGTTGAAACTCTTGAGAGTCTACCACAAGAGCAAGAGTAAGGATCCTCTCGTAGCCCCCACATGTGCTGAGCTTGGGACATACACTAAATTAGGGGTCCACACGGTTCGGTTCGGTCTGGTTTTCATACGGTTCTAAGATTTTCGAAACTGGAATCAGACCGTTAGCACCCTAGAACCAAACCGAAATTGGACGGTGAAAACTGGTTCGGTTCCACGGTTCTGGGCTTTTTATAATCCAGCCTAATTGTATGTTCTATTTTATGATTTAGCTCATGTCCATTCATGTTGTCATCCATTTGATGAATGGTTTAGATATTGTATATGGCGTGAAAAAATACATTTGTGAAAACAATCAAAGGGTGCATTGTAAACCATAAATCACAAGTCAAATATGCGACTAAAATATATCGTAAACTCACGATTCCAAGTTTGGTTTCACGGTTCAGTTCTAAGTTCGGTTCCAAGTTTGATTCCATGGTTCGGATTCACGGTTCGGATTCACAGTTCCGATCGGTTCTACATACCCCAAATTAGAACCGGAACCAGTACACTCTAGCACCAGACCAAACCGGACTGTTTTGGTCGGGTTACCGTCCGATTCCACGGTTCTACGGGTGCCATGTGCACCCTTGCAATGAATGGTAAGGATGGCTGTATCTACGTGGCCTTAGGGCTGTGGGACTATAATCATGACAGTCACATATGGTGGATGCGTTACGGCAGTTACCACAATTTACTAATTTGTCCCTGGATGAATTTTTGGACGCCACGTGGATTTCTAGGTGGGGCCCACCGCAATGTTGGTGAGAAATGACAACAGTTGAAACCTTCATGGGGTTCACCTTATATTTACATGCCATCTAAACCGTTTATAAGGTTTTTCTCACTGCGATGAACTGAAAGCATAAAAACCCTAGCCTTATATAAAACTTTTGTAGCCATGTGAATGTTTCAATGGTGGTAGTTCAATTCCCACTATTTCCTCTCGTGTGGCCTACCTAATTTTTGATCCAAAGTCCTAAAATGAGCTCGAAAAACGGATGGACGGCATGGATTTCTCACAAACATCACGGTGGGCTCCACTTAGCTACCCTGAAAATTAAACTGATCAGATGCCTTTGCTGCTCGTTTGGACTTCAGATGGACGGTTAATATGAAATGTAACAACTCTCGAGATTCAGTAACATAATGTCCATTATCAGAGGTTACGATCATCGAATCACTGTCAGTTAGGTTGAACGTCCCAGATTTAGTGGGCCCGTGATTTGCAATCACGCGAAGTGCATGATACCTATGTACATGCGTACCATAACGCATACTCTGCCGGAGTATTAAATAACTGCTTTTCGTGGACCGCGACACCTGCAGTCGCGTGCTACAGATAAGATGGAGTCCGTTTTGCCGCCCTCGAGGCCCAGAATCCAGCGTGCGTCGCCGCCCACTGGGGCCCATATTATGAGAAAATTCAATAATCTGAACCGTCCATATTCTCTTTATTATAATAAATAAGATAATATACTATACTCGTGCTTCATTAATGATCCTAACCGTTGATTTGTGGCATTTGAATACTGCCTTCTAAATTCGTCTCCATGTATGTATGATGACATTATTTCTTATATGGTCCGTTTAAAATATATTACCCAGCATGGACCGATCCGATCATTGGAATATTTAGTATGTGGGCCCAGAAGGTCGCGACGTACACTGGGTTGTTGTCTCGAGATAGAGACAAAACAAGCTAGGATAAGATAATAGATGGTGGCTTTACTCCCCTGTGTCAGTGAACGTGCCACGTGGCGGTCCAACTTGAATGGGAGGATATTCAGGAAGCGAGAAAGTGGCCCATTTGATCGCTTTCCCGTGGAAACGGATTGGCTACTCCCCCTGCCACCAGCCCCGTGGCCGATGGTCGGTGCTCTGTGGGCCCTACCATGATGAATGTGTTTCATCCGTTCCTTTCATCCATTTTTTAATATTATTTTAGGGCTTGACTCAAACAAGTAGAGATATACAAATCTCAGGTGGTCCACACCACATGAAAACACTAGTGATTGGATATCCACCATTAAAGTCCTTCTAAGGCCTGCTGTACTGTTTATTTGATATCCAATCTGTTGATTAGGTCATACAGTCCCAGATGAAGGGAAGAAACAAAAATCAGCTTGATCCAAAGCTTCTATGCCCCCCAAAATTTTTTTAATGGTTGACTCTCAATTAACACTGTTTCCTGTAATGTGGTCCACTTGAGACTGGGATATACCGTATTTTTGGTCCCACATTGTAAAATGATCCATAAAAATAGATGGACAGCATGGATGAAACTCATACATCATGGTGGGGCCCACAGAGCATCGACCAGCAGCCATTGGCTGGTGTCAGGGGGTGTAGCCAATCCGTTCCCTCATGCTTCTTCCATTTATCGGCACCGGCTCGTCATTACGAAAGAGGTATTTGAAATTACCTTAATAACCTTGACAATTAACAAAATGACATGGAAGCCCAATACCTGTAATAACTAAAAACGCGGGGATAATATTTGATACTCTGGCAGCATACGACGCTCAATACGCAGGCACTTGGAAATTGTACACGTGGAGAATATTGACTCAAACTAAATCAACTAAATTGTGGAAGTCATTTTGGTTAAACAAGCCTAGGCTTGTAATTGGTGAACTCTTGTTTTTGAAATCAAACCATTGGATGTTTTTCATTTTAATCATTCATTACATGTCCTTGACTCTTTTAGTTTGATAATTGAATAAGGCTCATTTGGGAGTTTAGAATAGAAATGCATTGGAATCCAAGTTACAATTACATTGTAATTAAGGTGATTCTAAATCCTCATTTGTATTTAGTTAAAATAGAGTGGAATTTAAATATTGTTTTATTTAAGAGCTTGTATTAAGAGGGTATTAGAATTTTTTAGTCTATTCACACGACTTTAGAACGATAAATTAAATCAATTTATATATATATATATATATATAGAGAGAGAGAGAGAGAGAGAGAGAGAGAGAGAGAGAGGCATGCGCACGTAATTTTCACCCTGACCTAAAACTTTGGTGGGTCATAGCAAAGAGAGATTCAAGGGATAAAACTGTTTGTTTTAAATCAAAGTAAAAGTTGGGCCTGAGAGTTTCATGGAGTGCTACATCATGTAGACTATTCAGATTTTGGAATCACATCACATCACTTACAATGAGTTCTCAAAAAGTTCATATTATGTGCGAACTACTGTGCTGCTAAGCATTTGACTATATATGTGTGTGTGTGTTAGATATTTGATAGAACGATTGTAATAATTTTATTAAAATATATACTACGCCATGAAAGAAAAACTTTTAAGCCTTAGATGAGACACAAATGTAAGGATTTACAAACAAGTGACTCCCGACGTGTTTTAAGCATCCATTTATGTCTAATATTTGCATAGTTTATATCATTCTATTAATATAATTTTAGTATTGCAGCTGATAGTTGAATTGTTTAGATGTCATTTACATGTCATATGTCTAATGGATGGATAGCCTAGAGATACATTTTTTTTAAAAAACACCTGGGACTCTCTTTCTTATGAAAAAGAAGGCAAAAAATAAAAAATAAAAATAAAAATACACTTCTTTTGAAATACACTAAAATTCTAACACTTTCTAAGATTTCAAAATATACTTAAATAATTATAATTAAAATACATTCAATTTCGTTTACTTTCAAATTTAAGAATGACAAATATAAAAAACAATTATTTGGATTTGAAATACACTCATTTACCACCAAATCCAATGCACCAAATGAGGTATAAGAGTAATTTTTATTAATAACACATTATAACGTTCTGGATTTTAGATATTTTGAATTTATAAAAATCCGTAAAAATTTTTGATATAATTATCCCACATTGTCACTTATTGGCCTTTAACGCTCGAAGTGAGCCTATACATGGTGGTACCAGTAAAGAACTATATAAATTTAATAAGTCAACTGTAGAAAGCCAATAAACCCACCCGATTACTTAAGTATCGAGTTTAACCTCATAATTTATTTATATAGGGCCCAAATCTAGCTGACGTATCACTGACTAATAAAGACGACCACAAGTAAATTAAAGATCTAACCAAAGACGATATAACTAGGGGTCGGATCGTAATTAACAAACTAAAGTGACCCAATTATTCATTTAGTCTACGAACCAATGATTTAAAGTGATTATGACTGAATTGTCATTTTTATTAATTGCGAATAGGCTACACTATGAAAATAGTTAATGCAAACCCTAATCATTGCCCACGAGAAATCTTGCTACCTAATTCATTCTAGAAATGACCCGATTTTTCGAATAAGCTTTAGACTGCTTATTAGTGGACCACTAGTTCTGAAACAAAAAAAATAATGTCCGTCTCGCTGGGCTTAACGTTCATCGCGGGTGGAGAATAAAGATAGTACTCAGAACTGCACAACTTAGGCCAGAAGCCGAGTGCTTGAAATGCGCAAATACCTTAGGCTGAAGCCTGAAACTTAAGTGAAATATACTTTCCACTCTTTCGCGAAGTTGTAGCTTTCCGACCGTTAAATCGCAACCAAACTCAAAGTATGAGTTAAGGATATTTTCCTTCTCATATCCGTATAGCCGCAGCCCCAATCGATTACCGATGACTGTCCATCATAAGTGGGGCCCCATGGTTGATCGAAGAGTCCGATTGCTGCCTGAATCTGACAAACTATAGATCCTATACTAGGGCACCTTTCCCTTAATGTGGATGAGTTAGTCGGCCCCCGGAAAGACCCTATAAGTGAGAAATAACCTCCCTTAAGGTTAATATAATGGATAAAGAGTCAATATGACCATTTGCACCACTTCTGGCACTATATAAGGGCTTCATTTGGGCACCCCCTTCTCCCATACGAATTTCATACCCTAGCTTAGGTGAAGGAGAAGAGAAAGAGAAAGAGAGAGATGAAGAGAAAAGAAAGAGAAAGAGAATGGAGAGTGTGTGTGTTTGAGTGATGAAAATCTTGGTGCTTCTAGGGTTACAACAAAACCTTTGACTATTACCAAACCTCCACTAAATCCACCCATGCTAAGAATCGGAAGTAAAAATTATATCTTACCTTTCAATTAAGTGACCTAGTGTAGATTTCTAGTAATTAATTGTGTCTTCTTAATTTTGATTTAGGAATTAATGATTTTTTCCCAAATCCCTAACCCTAGGAGCTCAAAATCAGAGATTTCTTCTTAAAGGTACGGACCATTATTTATAGGTTTTCATTTATCGACTCTTGAGGGTTTCAGTTAATGATGTCTTATGTTGAATGAGTTGTGATAGTTAGCATGTTTATATTTTATGTTTGATTGTATTATATGTTATTAATTAGATATGAATGCTCACATATTCGATGAAATGTCTAAGTGGTAGAATGTATTGATTTGTCAATGTTCATTTGTTTGATTTATTGCCTAAGTGATTGTGTTACTTTATGCATGCCCACATGTTTGATTTAATGCTTTAGTGAATGTAATATCCTATGGATGCTCATGTGTTCGATGAAATGCTTAAGTAGTTACGTAATGAAATTTATGCTATAACTATTGATATAAAGTTTAGTTCATATAAACACTTAAGATTGCTAAAATGTTGGGTCATTTGGTAAATCATCCAAATCAAGGGGTGACCCAAGTTAAGGCGGCCACCCTAGGTTTATTCGATCGGCCTGGGTTGAACACGGATGACTAACAGTAGCTGGACTACACGGGCTGCTTGCACCCAATGCCAGTTGTGTCGTGATTTTTCCAAGTAAGTCAAATTAGTCTACTAGCCGATTGATCATGTATGTTCACAATGTATGACACGACTAAATGAAATCTAAGATACCCCGTTCCTAATGGATGTGTTCATTCATAACCGTTAGTGTGATGCGATCCTACAAAGACTCATGAGTCGAGTATGGTGGTATGGGACACTGTGTCCGAGCTGTCGGCCTACGCTAGGGTGACGACCTTCCCTGTAGTGACCAGTGAACAACCAAGACTCATGAACAGGGCATGGTAGTGTGGGATATTGTGTCCGAGCTGTCGGCCTATGCTGGGGTAACGAGCCTCCCCATAGTGACCAGTGAGCACTAATGGAGGTGATAATCATTGTTCGAACGGCCCCCGTCAAATTACCTAGCCGATGGTTCCGTGCCAGAGTACCATTCGAATGACTTGGGCATTAATGGAATTGGGTAATGAGTCATTTTTTTATGTGTTTTTGATTTTATGTGACAAGCCCGCACATCAGAACTGAGTGATTATACTCAGTTTTGAGTAACGACCTCATACCGAATTGATTCTCATACATTTAGGTATCATACCGTATCTTTAGAATTGTTAATTTGTGAGATAAACGAGTGACACATAAATTTGGATCAAGGGATACCGGTAAGGAGTCGCTACATGGAGCAACGAGCCACGTGATCCGGATAAGGACTCGTGATATAATGTCGGTATCTTAGCTTCGCCAATATGCTGGATGAATTGAACTTAATAATTACTTGGCTAACATGACCATTCATCGCATTGCATTAGTTTAGAATGTGGTGAAATAGGTGTCGAAGTCGCATGTTGAGGAAGTGTTGTGATTTGCGAACCAGGTGGTTGGAGTTGCGTGTGAGGGAGTGTTGTTTGGAAAGGGCATGCATCATGTCATACCTTCATATGCACATTTAACAAGAGTATTTACGAATTGTTTGATTTCTTGTTTATCATTAACTGCACTGATTGTGTCGATAACATGTGTAACTTAGAACTAATGGAACCACTGAGTTAGCTACTCACTCCCACCTGGGACGGTGTTTTAAAACACCAACCGGGCATTGTTGTTGATGTAGGTTCTACCGAAGCCTCTAGTGGGTAGACTTTGGTCGGCTTGCACTTTTGCCGTGATGCCTTGGGAGCATCGGGCTAAGCTGAAAGTCTTTGCTTTTATTTTAGTTCTGTGCTTTATGTGTAAATTTTGTTACATGTTTGTTGTGCCTTGTATAATCTCCATCTTGGGTGATCATCACTATTGGAATTGTATTTTTGACCTTAACGCTATATTTCTGAATATTTCGTTATCTCTACATCGCTTTGGATCCGCTAAGCGAATTGCGTTACTCTGATTAGCCATGTGCAGAATGAATGTGAATCTGAATGAGGTTATATGTGTATTTTCATTAGATTAACACTCGGGAACTTGGGATCGGGGTCTTTGTACTCGAGTGCCGATTTTCGGGGCGTTACAAGAGTTGGCATAGGACACTCCCGTTAGTTATGAATTGAGCCCACCGTGGTCATATACCATCCAATCCGTTCATATTTCTCTTATCATAAGGATGAAGCTACTCTCTAAATCACACTATTATAAAACTCAGGTAGGCCAGGCCATGTGAATTTGAAGATTTTAGGCAGATTTCGCACTCTTTCCAAAGTTATGACCCATCTGAGTTTTGGGTACGTAAGATGAACAGCATGAGGGCCTAAGATGGTGTGGCGAGCCTGATGGACGGTGTGGATCTCATTCACATGAAGTCATCCATCCACGTCAGCGAATGATCACTCCTCGCATGGTCCCGCAAGCGTTTTAGAAATAAAAAGCAGTAGGAGCTGGCGGTCATTTCCTACATTGGGGATAATTTGGTAATTTAGACTTCCTTATCATCCCCTGTCCGAATTAAAACTGGAGCTGAAAAAAACCGACGCCATTTCCAAATTCCGAAACCTTCCAATATCGGAAGAAGAAGAGGAAAATATTGTTTTCGATTCAAATTCTCCCTCGTGAAAGGTACGATAATTCCGATTTCTCAATTGATGATTTTCATGTGCTTCTCTGTAAATAGAAAACGATCTCGAATCCGATTTCTCGGCTGCGAAAGTCGGTTTTTCTGAAGTGAAAAGATCGCAATCGATCGAAATTGCGATTTGTGAGCTTTTCCTGTAATTTATAATATTCATCTTCTGTCTTTTATTTTTTTTTTGGGTTTTGATTGTGTATTTTTAATCATCTCAGAGCACTGTAGGTTGTACGGACACGTGGACGGTCCAAGTAATTGATCTGGATTGTCCATTCGACGATTGATATCCACGTTTCGGATACAAATACAATCAAAACTCACTTGGATCAAGCTTGATCTGCTACCGTCGGATGTATCCCTGTAGATTATATGGACATGATGAAGGGTCCAGATTGGAATTTTGTGAATTTTTCAGTGCCAAAACGGATGTTCGTGTATAACGAAAAGACGTCGTTCCTTTTAGTGGCTGTTTGGATACACCAGCGACGTTTAAGTTAAAAAAAAGGTCAATTTAGTCTTTTTAACCATATTTAGTTCATAACCGAAAAATGGAAAAGTCTTTCCATTATAAATGCGTTTGGTTACACCAAATATCATGAAATTTTATGAGTTTTGCACCGAATTATTAATCATGATATTTCCCGCGACCAAAAATACCCAAACTAAAAACCGCCTCATTTTAATTTTTTTAAATTAAATTAACTTTCCTAGGCATGAAAGGCATTTTTAGGATGGATGAGCAATGATTGCTAGGCAATCTCTGTTGTATTTCATGGACGTGGATTAGGCATTATGTCTATCGGAACAGGGTGGATTTCATTGAATGATAGTTGTTGACACCGAAATCATGCTTGAAAGTTGTTCGGTAAAGCATGTATTTATTTGGCCCATATTTGATTATAGCCATTTAATCAAATCTCACCTTACCAGAGTCGAAGAGGAAGGTTAAAGTATTTAAATTGGAATTACATTGCAACAGGGATCAATGAAGTATGAACATGACCTAATGTACGGTTCAGATTGCTTGATTGCAATGTTCAGCTAGCTGGATACAATTACTAGCCCTGTAAATTGTGGACCGCTATATCATATCTGACTTGAGTATACCTGATCATTTTCTTGGGGTAGATGCTCTACAAACACTGTAGAGCAAGCTAAGGTGCAACGATCTAATTCACCTGTTTGGAAGGGGTATTAACATCCGGAAACTTATCCACCCCACGTGTGGATACTAATCAATTATTTTTATTTTTGAGGTGACCCGCTTTCATGATGGCATAAACCTTTTGAACCGGTTGGGTTTTGTATACAATCCATAAGGAATTTTCTGTGGTGTGGTCCATTTGAGCTTTGGATATGCTTCAATTTTGAGCTCATGCATTAAAATGAACTGGTAAAATTGATGGTCGGCATGGATAAAACACATGCATCATGGTCAGGGACCAAAGAGTCCTGACACCATGTAGCTACGTGGTGTAGGAGTCACAACCAGTCCATGTTCCATGCGTCCCTTTTGGATGCAGCATGGCCCAGTGTTCCAGACCATTGATCTGGTAGTGCGCCGGGTGACTGGGCCACATTCCAAAAAGAAAGGGAGTTTAGGTCTTGGTAACATGTCTTATCAGTGGAGCTGGGCATCAAGTCGAGTCCGACCCAGTTAGGGCTGACCCGATTCGGTTTTGAAATATGCTTGACCCAAACTCGAGCCAACTCAATACCGAGTCTAGCATCCCTAACCTAATCCAAGTCCAATGTGCCGTGGACTTATAGACTGAGTCCGAAGCAGTCAAAAGTACTGAGTCGAGTCAAGTTGGCACCGAGTCGTATTGAGAGAGAGAGAGAGAGAGAGAGAGAGAGAGAGGAGAAGGGTGGTGATGGTGGTGGGTGGCTGCCGGATTTGAAAGAGGAGGATGAGGGAGGGAGAAAGAGAGTTTGGGTTCGAATTGAGGTCGGGTGCGGTGGGTAGATTTAGAGATAAACTAGAGTTTATATATACAAACACCAAATCCGAATTGAGGTCGGGTGCGGTGGGTAGATTTAGAGATAAACTAGAGTTTATATATACAAACACCAAATCCGAATTGAGTCCGGTTTTGTATTGAGTCGAGTGTAACTGACTAAGTTTCAGTTCAAGTCGGCCGAGTTACTGGGTAACTTAGACTTGACTCAGTTTGAGTTAAGATTGGGTGAAGCCTACTCGATTCGGACTTACTCACCCATCCGGTTCGGATCGAGTTGGATTTAAATGAGTTGTACGAGTCGAGTTGAGTTGTCCTGTGCCCAGCTCTATCAGTGGCCTGGATTAGAAAAAACTCAGCCTGACCATAGGGAATACTGTAAAACCATGCATGCCTAAAACCGTCAGAATTCACCCTGTGTTGCCTACCTCAGATTTCAGGAGTCCTGATCTGTGGCCCCTCACTGCCTCCAGTCAGGACGCATTAGATGAATGAACTGGATGTCAGCTACACACCACGGTGGACCCACACAATATTTGAAAGGTTTTAATGGTGACCGTCCCCATGCCAACTATTCCCTGTGGTGTGGCCCACCTGAATTTTGGATCCACCTGCTTTTTGGGCTCAGAGCCGAAAACAAGGTGCCGGATTTGATGGACGGGTTAGATCTCATGCACATCAAGTCCTATACCTACTCGAGCCACGTCAGCATTCTCTTTCCCGCCAACTTATCAAGTGTGTAGAACATCCAAGCCGTACAAAATATGGGCCACACCAACAAAATCATCAGGAACGAAAACCAGGATTGTCCACTTGTGACTCTTGACTGGATCGGTCCAATTTTCTCCGGTGGTAATCTTTGTGGTGTGACCCACCTTTTGTACGGCGTGGATTTCTACGTACTCGTGCGGTTGTATTGTTCAACGTTATATAGGAGCATTTCTAAATGATTTTAATTTTAGCTTATTTTTAATAGTTGATTATCTTGGCTTAATTGCTATTATATATTGCTAATGATGCAATGATTTCTTTTTAAGGCAAGGGTTCGAAAGGGAAAAGAAATGCCTTCGGCAATAAAAGGTATTTTTATACGGCATACGCCGGATGTCTACATACAGAGACTGTTGAAGGAGAAATACGTAGACGAGGTTGGGCTCATTAGAGAAGGCCGCTTCTCCATTGGCCTCCGTCCGCTCGGCTCATACTCGTGTAAGAGCCGTATCCGAGCCGTGCAAAGTGGGCAAGAACCGCTAGCTCGGAGCCGGAGCACCTCCTCGTCGCGTGCCGTGGTCAGCCCCATGCCCACCACAAAAAAGGTAAGTGGCTTTTTTGAGTTGTTAGCGGGCCCTGTGTATATGTACACGTAGCAAACACGTATGAGATCTGGGTCGTTCATCTATTCTATGCAAATGGGTCAGATCGGGTTGAAGTAGTGGTGGGCCAAAATGTGATAGAATTTTAGACCTAGGCATAGCCGATCATATCAGATGTTGGATTTACACACAATTCAATATGTGGTCCTACAAATAATCTTCTGTAACATCCAATTAGTGGTGGCTATCAACTAACTGTGCATATTTTTTAGGTTAAAACCAAATGTTAAGTAGTTTAATTAATGCTCCTTTGACAATGGGAGCAGATGGTACTACTACAGCATCCGGTTGAATCCGTCCGGTTGAGGGTTGACCTAACTTGACCTAGTTTTGAAATATACCTTACCCGGACTCGATCCAACTCGTCCCGAGTCCAGCATGCTTAACACGATTTGAGTCCGAGCTTGGCGTGGACTAATTCAGACCAAATCTGACCCGGTCACAGGTACCACATCAGGTTGAATCGACACTGAGTTAAGCGACTGCAGCGGGTATCCACGAGCTGAAATCACAACTCAAAAACTAAGTGCACCTGCCAGAATTGCAGCCTCTCCATTAACTACATGGCATTTCATATTTGAAAAGTCAAATATGGGTTTATATATATGTATGTATGTATGAGTCAGGTTTTAGACTGAGTCGAGTTAAATACCAAGTTGGATTTCGGGTCGAGCCAAGTCAAGTTATTGGGTGACCCGAACTTGACTCAATTCGAGTTCGGATTGGATGAAGTCTACTTGGTTCAAATCGGCTCACCCACTCAATTCAAGTCAAGTTGGGTTTGAACAAGTCGACCGAGTCAAGTCGTCCCTCCCACAGCTCTAAGTACTGCCACACAGTCCCTATATTTGGAGCGGAGAGGAGCTATGAGGGGCCACTATGATGTATTGATTTTATGCACGCGGTCCATCCATTTTTTTTATATCATTTTATGGTATAAGCAAAAAAAAAATGAAGAAAATAACAGAGGCAATTCCACAGCTTAAGTGGACAACACAACGGGGATTAAATATTTGTTGTTGAAAACTTTTTGGAGTACAAAAGTTTTGGATCAGTGTGAACTTATGAACAGGTAGGATGGTAATCAACCATCACGGTGGACCCTACGAAGGTTTCAACGGTGGGTGTCATTATCACCTCTGCTTCCTGTGGTGTGGTCCAACTGTGCCTTGGATCTGCCTCATTTTTGGGCATATAACCTAAAATGATATAGCAAAAATGGATGGATGGTGTGGATAAAACCCACACATGAGGGTGGTCCCTCAAGTCCTTGTGCGTTGGATATGTGTCATTTTAGTGAGACTCAAATCGAATAATTTAAGAATGGAGTCTAAGAAGTTCGATTTAAGTTGATTTTGAGAGGACCCAAATCTGTTTCATTAGACTTGGACCCAGACCGGTCCATGAAATTAGATTTTCGACCCAGATCCATTAACTGTTGGCTCGGGTCTAGATCCATCTGGTCGGTGGGGCCATTTGCACGCCTATTACACTAGTTTGGATGATCCTATACTCTTGAATGGGGGCAACATGGATTTTAAGTTAGACTGTTGGAGGTTAGCATTTTACATGAAGTCCTCTGATCAGCTGCTACGATCATCCGACAACGGTAATTTTAGAGGTATGCCTCATCTATGGTAGTACCCACAAGATGAATGGTCTAGATCTCATACGTACTAGCCTATGGTGTGCTTGAAGTCAGAAACGCTGGATTGGGACCATCGACGTGCATCACGATGATCCGAACCATTCATCCAGTGGGGCTCATTCCAATTCCCCATTTTCAAATGGAGTTGTTATTTGGCACCCCCTCTTATTGAGAAAACCACCCATCATTTCTACTTTTGGTAATACCTTTTCATACGCAGAGAGTGTTTACGTTCGGCAAAGGAAAGAGCGAGGGAAACAAGGGCATGAAGTCTTTGGTAAGCAACGTGGCCTTCTTTATTTTATTGTGGGTGTGCGTAATACGCACCATGCGTATTATAGACAGTGCTATTGTATAACGCCTAATCCGTGCATGCATTTGTTGGGGTGGTGATGGATGTAGTTAGGCGGGAAGGGAGCAAACCTGGCAGAGATGTCGAGCATAGGGTTATCAGTGCCCCCCGGGCTCACGATATCAACAGAGGCGTGCCAAGAGTACCAGGAGAGCGGATGCCAGCTGCCAGATGGACTGTGGGAGGAGGTATTGGAAGGGTTACGGACGGTCGAGATGGAGATGGGAGCTTTCCTTGGGGACCATTCCAAGCCGCTCCTCCTGTCTGTCCGTTCCGGTGCTGCTGTGAGTATATTCTCATTCCTATAATCTTGCTAACATGCGCTGGTGGGGCTGCGGCGTATCATTTGTTTTTTTGGAGGTAGTTAACGAGAACGGATCGGCTACTCCCCTGTCACTAGCCAGTGGCTAGTGGTCGGTGCTTTGTGGACCCCACCATGATGTATGTGTTTCATCCATGCCGTCCATCTATTTTTCTAGATAATTTTATTATATGAGCCCAAAAATTAGATATATCCCAATCTCAAGTGGACCACATTACAGGAAAAAGTGTTGATTGAACGTCGACCATTAAAAACTTTTTGGGGCCATAAAAGTTTTGGATCAACCTGATATTTGTTTTTTCCCTTCATCTAGGTCTGTATGACCTAATCAACAGATTGGATGTCAAATAAACAGTACAGTGGGCCTTAGGAGGATTTTAATGGTGGATATCCAATCACTATTGTTTTCCTGTGGTGTGGTCCACCTGAGATTTATATCCCTCTCATTTTTGGGATCAAAACCTAAAATGATCCGTAAAAATGGATGAACGGCATGATAAAAGACATACTTCATGGTGGGGCCCGCAGAGCACCGACCACTAGCCACCAGGGGGAGTAGCCAATCCGTTTCCGTGGTTAACACTCGCTGCACCTGCTACTGCGGCACGTGTGAGTGAGATCCTATTCCTAGCCCTTCATCTTTTCTGCCAACTTGGTATGTGTGATCGGGTCCGGTCATCAGGTGGCCACAATTGTACGTAGGATGGAGACTATTAGTCTTTTTTAATATATATATATATAATTTTGAAAGCTCATGTATGTTTGGCCATGTGGGGCCCACCGTTACGTGTGAACGCCTTCAAACCGTTCCTTAGATGTGCATCCCCCATGTAATAGGGGCCCATTACCCCCTATTGGTCCATGCAAATCTAATAGGTACAAGCCCAGGGACGCGGATTTCCTGCGAAAGGCGCAGGAAGTTCCTGCGCTGGGAACCCATGTGGGACCCACTGCGATGTTTGTGCGAAATCCTCTCCGTCCATCCGTTTTGTGAGTTCATTTTAGGACATGGAGTTAAAAATGAACTGTATCCAATGCTCAAGTGGGCCAAAAAAGTGATAATTGAACGTCCGCAGTTGAAATATTCGTGGCACCACAGAAGTTTTGAATCATGCTAATATTAGTTTTTTCAGTTCATCCCAGTAAGAATGACGTTATTAACGGTATGGATGTCATGTAAACATCACTGTCGAACCCAGGGAGGTTTCAACGGTAGGAATTTACCTAACCACATTTTCCTTTAACACGGCCCACTTAAGTCTTGGATCCTGCTTGGTTTTGGTCTCATATTCTAAAATGATCTCAAAAAACGGATGAACGGAGTGGATTCCTGACAAAGATCACGGTGGGCCCCACCTAACCTACGATCCCAGCGCAAAAGAAATCCGCCTCCCAAGCCCAGTCCTAGCTGGGTCAGGTTCATTGGAAACGGATTGGCTACTCCCCCAGCCACCAGCCCGGTAGCTGATGGTCGGTGCTCTGTGGGCCCCACCATGATGTATGTGTTCATCCATTCCTTTCATCCATTTTTAAAGATCATTTTATGGCTTGATACCAAAAATGAGAGGGATATAAATATTACCTGGACCACACCACAGGAAAACAATAATGATTGGATATTGACCATTAAAATCCTCCCAAGGCTCATTGTACTTTTTGTTTGACATCCAATCTGTTGATTAGGTTATACAGACCCAGATGAAGGGAAAAAACAAAGATCAGCTTGATCCAAAACTTTTATGGCCGCCAAAAAGTTTTTAATGGTCGACGTTCATTCAACACTGTTTCCTGTAATGTGGTCCACTTGAGATTGGGATATATCTAATTTTTTGTCTCATTCAATAAAATGATCTAGAATAATATATGAACGGCATGGATGAAACACATACATCATGGTGGGGCCCACAGAGCAACGACCATCAGCCATTGGCTGGTGCCAGGGGGAGTAGCCAATCCGTTTCCAGGTTCATTGGGCTGGGTGGGTCCCACCCGGCCCACTGCTCATGTGGGGCCAGAGAGGGAGCAATGGGGGTATGGGGGAGGGGGATGCTCACCATAGGAGCTTCTGGTTGGAATGTGGGGTCCATTTTATTGTGTATATGTATCGTCCAATCCAACCCATTCATTGGTGCTGTCCACCAGGATGAAGGGACACGCCGAAAGTTAAGCCATTTCAAAATTTAGGTGGGCCATAACAAGTGAATATATCAGTTTTAGGCATGATTACACATTGCTGCCATGGTGTGGACCACCTAAGCTTTAGGTTGGGATGAAATTTTGAATGGACAGTGAACATGGGGAGATGCACCAGATGTACGGTTTGGATTCCACATTGACATCATGAATCCCCCACACGCATTCAAACATATTGCAGTTACCATACTTTTGGATCCTGATATTGTAATTGTCTTTTGTACATGTGTCAACCACCTGATGCCTGGAGCAGTATTATTTTCAGGACATGTCTTTTGTGGGGCCACTTTGATGAACAGATTAGATCTCGTCCCTGTGCTAAATCGGCACGTGTGGGAAATGAGGATGGTGATAGATGGGTTCATAGGGTCTACTGCTGTCAGAATATGTCAGTTTGGTGAGGCTCTGGACCCCATATATGTGGGACCCATGGATTTTAGTGACCTTAAACTGTTTCTCTGATGGGTCCCACTTAGAAACAGGATGCCCCAAAAATTTCCCAGATAGTTTGATCCTAATCCTTCAGTAAGTGCAACACAAACAGACGACGATGAATAAATATACACCACATATAAGGGAAAAGACCAAAGATTGAATATGTATATATATATATATATATATATATATATATATATATATATAAAATCTTCTGACTGAGATGATTTTATTGGATTTCCCATTCTGTAATAGTAAGGGTGGCTGTAATGGGCACCACTGTTACCATTACGATACGAGCAGTAACACCTGTTACAGTATTTTTTTTTTTTTTTGTGTGTGTGTGGAAAAAACCTGTATTAGTCCTATAATGGATTGTTACGGGGCCATTACAGCTGTTACGGAGGTGTAATGGGCCGTTTACGGGTCATTTTTACCGTAATGGCCATTACAGTCGTTACAACCCTGTAATCGGTAACGGTTGTCGTGTTATCGTTACATGTGGCCATTACAGGCTTATGATGCCATGTTTCGCATCCTCAGGCTAGCCCTTCAGATCAATGGTCTGGATCACTGGACAATATGCCCGAGCCAAGAGATTGTCATCATACGGACACAGGCTCCAATACTCTATGATGTCTCATATGTACTATTCAGGAACCATTTCATGTATGGCATACACTTAGTACCCGTATGGAATTGCACTTATAATATGGGTTTGTTAACATGAAGTTAGTGGCTGATTTGGACTATTGATGCGGGGCCACCTTACAATGGAATCTAAAAGCAGAAGCACTACAAAATATGCCAATTTAAAATTTTCAGGAATGAAATTACCTTGAATGCGTAACTATGACCATCTTCTTTAATAAAAAAAATGGTCTTGTTAAAAACAATAAAGCACCATCAATGGTCCGTGTTGTCATGTTTTTGTCTTTCGGCATTGCCAATGCTTTCCTAAAACAGAGCAAACACTAACTGTACCCTTTCCCAACAACCATGATACTAAGCTGTGAATTGAGCCGGATGGTACCTGCCACAAGGCTTTACCTTTAGACACATAGAAATGTTGATCACCATTTGGGCCTTGCAACTAGTCCAGTTTCTGGCCATTTTGGTGGGGCTAAAAGCATTGATGTTCTCAGTCTGTGGGCATATTTTGAGCAGTCCAAGCTTCAAATCCTGCCATTGACAACCTTAATTAAAGGACCCAATTCCTTCTACTAAGGTGTTGGGGCCAGACAAACAACTCAGTACATTGACCAAATGTGGGAAGTTTGACCTATACCTCATTACCACGAGTTCATTGTTGGGACTTGCAGAAGCACACGGAAAGGAATCAAGCAAAGTAATCACAATCACACAAACGAATCCAACCAAACAACAATCCGAATTTACGTGGAAAAACCTTGTAGGAAAAAAATCATGGCACAAAACAAGAATGCACTATGCAAAACGAAGTTACAAGAGATGAAACCTTATTGATCAAAGCCCCAAGAGGAAAAGCCCTATCCTTTTTATTTTTTCTCTCCAAAACCCTCTCAAACCCTTAAACGCGTCTTAGAGAACCCTTACCTTACCCTAATCCCAATTACACCTGATATATATACTACCGCAACTGGAATAGGAAACAAATCGCATACTTATGCAGTTTTGCGTGCGCCTTCAATGGAATCGACAACCATCGAGGACTAGTTGATGACATCGAAGCCACCTTCGATGCCATTGAGTGGTAACTCCAAAACTGTCTAACAATCAACTAGGGTTTTTTCGGATTTTCTCGATGGAACTGAGCATCTGTCGATGGCATTAACATCTGCTCGATGGAATCGAGTGGTCTATCGATGTCATTGACAGACCCTGTTACAGACAAATTTAAGACATTAGAGAACATTCATGGTGGTGAGTGGTATTTTACATGTTGGATCATTGCTTGAGCATTTAAAAGACGTTCCCGAGTAGATTCGCCTCAATCAAGACTGCAATCCTAGAAGAGCTTCATCTAGCACTTGGATAATCCAATCTTTCACTCGCATTAAAAAATCTCACTCAACTATTGCTTGAGCATTTTTTATCCTGAAAAACTAGATCAAGTACTTAAGACACTAGACCATTGACTCGAAATAGGGTCTGAGTCAAGCATCTGAGTTCTCAAACCTTGCTTCCCATTTACCATTTCCACTCTATAAGGCATATTCATGCATTGGATTTGTAGTGTAATAGTTGGTTTTGGTAAGGACCCATCACCTAAGGAAGCTCAGGAATGCCGACGGTAACTAGAAATGATGGATGCGAATGACTGATATATGTTTCTGTTTTCATGAAAATATAAGGACAGTCAAGTATTTCTACCATGAACTGTAAGCAACTGCTTTTAATTGGTTATGCTTGTAGATATCCATGCCTGGGATGATGGATACTGTCCTTAACTTGGGCCTAAATGATGAAGTGGTTGCTGGTTTAGCTGCAAAAAGTGGAGAACGCTTCGCTTATGATTCATATCGACGCTTCCTAGACATGTTTGGAGATGTTGTAAGTGGGCCTTTGTTAATTTCTTTAGGGACTTGATCTTTTTGAAGAAGTTATCCTCGATTTTCTCAATTTGTGATTTGATTGTATTTCTTTGGTTGTTCTTAAGTAAACAAAGCTACAAATACTATATTTTAATATTTCTATCGGAGAATGCTCCAGTGATCTGAGCATATGGGAACCTTCCCATGCCCGTAGTTGCAATTTGGACATGTGAGCTGTTCATATCATCATTGATCTCGACTAACCCTTTGGTGACCAACTTTTCATAGATCACCCTGTAAATACCACACTGATCTGATGATCCTATCTATTTAATCAACAGCATGTGAAAATGGATAGCCAAAATCATTTATAAAAGATAGGTCCAATCATCCATCTTGAACATCCATTTTTTGGGACCCCACCTTTGATTGCTTATGGCTCTAAGAATAACTTTGTTAGATGATGGTAGTCATCTGGTCCAAGGCTCAGAGAACTGGGGCTTGTATGAAAGTCTAATCCTCAAGTGGATAGAGCCATCTGATGTGCATGATTTTTCAAAGTGGCCTATGGAACGTGGGTTGTATATAATGGATGGTCCAGATCAATGATATGGATGCCCATGTGTCTAAATGCAACTAAGTGCATGGGAGCATTCTCCACTTCTAACCAGTTGTTATTGCCTTGGCTGTGAAATAATGCTGCAAATGATACAACCCATTGAAGTTATGAAGGCCTGGCTGCGAAATATGTTTATTTTGATGGTTTGAAGGTTATGGGCATACCACATTCATTGTTTGAGGAGAAACTAGAAGCACTGAAGGCTGCCAAAGGAGTGAGTCTTGATGCTGATTTAACATCTTCTGATCTCAAAGAGCTTGTTGCAGAATACAAGAAAGTATACTTGGAAGCTAAGGGTGAACAGTTTCCTTCAGGTACTAACCGTTCCCTCTCTCTCATCCCTGCCAAAAAAAAAAAGAAAAAAAATATATTATGCTTACGGCATGTTGGGATAGGGGGTAAACTAGGGGAAGGAAAGGGAAAAGAAAAAGTGTGACATACAGGGATGGTAAACCTTAGTTGCAGGATCCTACTTACTAGCTGCTGTTCTTTCTCCAAATTCCCATCTTGGATCTATCTCTCGCTCTTGCTTCCCACCCATTTATACTTGTCTACATTTTGAAAGAGATGCTTCCTTGCTCCTGCACTCGAATTTGTTGTCGCTTTGCTTCATACTTTATGCAACTATATGGTAAACTGACATTTGCACTAGGAGAAGGAAAGCCTTTGCACTTGTTTGTTTAGCTACACAAGAAGTCCTAAAAATGATTTCCTTTACATTTTCCGGTGTTTGGGTTACCATTTTCAAAGGGAAACCTCTTTTCCATTTAGTTTTACCATTTAAAACGTCACATATGAGGGAACCTCTTTTTCCACCAATTGACTTTTCGAAAAAAAAAAAAAAAGGTTTTACTTCCTTGCTAAGGAAAGAAATCAATTTCATTCTCTTTTTATGTTTATTAAACAATGGAAATGTCCCATCAAAAGAAAACTATTTGTTTTGCTTCATTCACCCTCAATCCAAACACACCCTTAAAAGAAATAGAGAAAAGGCCTAGCTACCATCAAGAATTGTATTGGTAAACGGATTTAGTTTAGCTAGCTTTTTGCTGAAGCTCCTTTTGAAAAGTTTCTGCCACCATATCAGGCACTACCACCAGTGAACAGAAACACATGGGAAACATTGTGGAGACACGGAGACCTTGGTCTGTGGAGTCAGAAGCCAGTACCTCTGTAGGGATCTTCTACTGGCATCACAAGAGGATGTTCACAAGCATGGACATGCAATCTCAGTTCATCATTAACATATTTTAAATGATTTCATGCATTTTTAGCTGAGAACATGTGTTAAATTCATAAGAATATTAATAAGAGTATAACAGGAAAAAGCAGATGAAAGTTTTTTTTTTAAAAGTAAGTAGGAGATAATAATGTCTTGATGAGCTGGCAAGTTGACTTAGTGAGTCAAGTGCTTCTAGACTTCTAGACTTCTAGACTTCTAGACTTTTTTTATTTTTTTATTATTTATTATTTTTTTATTTTCACACACGCACACACACCACCACACACTCACGCCGTAGTGGGATTTCACCACCCATGGATACTCGAACCCTTGACCGGGTGTTGAAACTCCTGAGAGTCTACCACCCGAGCAAGAGCAAGGATCCCACTCTAGACTTGGTTTATCAGTAAGTGGGTTGATTTGGTTGATTCCACTGTGATTTCTGAAACCATGCCTCAGGCCACCTAATCAAATCATAGAAGCATCTTAATTTTCTTCATTGCTTTTCAGTAGCTCCACCTAGACTTGAGCAAGCTTTCTTAATTTTTGCTAGAAAGGAGCTTATACAAAAATGAGGTAAATAAGTGGCATGCCCATCTCAAGAATAAAGTGACACCTTGGGATTGTGACTGTATGGTGGGCCCCATCTACAATCAACAAATACATATGACAATGAGTGGATCCCCTTTATGTTGCCACTGAGTGCACACCGTAACATTTTTTTCATTACTAGCACGTCCCATTATTGTTGCCCCTAGCCAATTTAAATGAGAAGGAGAAATTGGAAAATTTGGTAGTTAGGGAGATAATTACTTCCCTAACCTATTTTATTAAGACAATGGTATGGTGTCCTGAGGGAGCACCGAGAATAAAATACACAACATTTATTCCTCTCTAGCATCTCTAAACCCAGCTTTTATGATTCTTTGCAGATCCGAGAAAGCAGTTATATCTGGCTATTCTAGCAGTTTTCGATTCATGGGACAGTCCAAGAGCTATCAAGTATAGGAGCATCAACCAGATAAGTGGATTAAAGGGGACAGCAGTTAATATTCAATGCATGGTGTTTGGGAACATGGGAAACACTTCAGGGACTGGCGTTCTCTTCACAAGGAATCCAAGCACTGGTGAAAAGAAGCTCTATGGGGAGTTCCTTATCAATGCACAGGTGTGTTTAGATTTTTATTACGTTCTTAGAAGCATATAATCTGCATTGAGTTACATGGAAGATATCAGAACAGCAGCGCAAACTAGTTGCTTCCTACGAACAGAATGGAATGCCATGAGGCTTTTGGTCGCAGGTTTGGATGGGTTATGCTTGAATGGTTAGTACTTGAATTGTATGTTGTAATTTTTCTTCTTGTTACGTGACAGTGGAGTCTTTGATTTATAGAGGACTCACCACAACTGTTCGGATTTACCCTTCCTAAACCGGAGAAAACAACCCTTCATGGAAGGCGACAGTTTCTCAACAACTCAACAATGAGTCAGTTAAGAGAGGATAATGGGATATTTGATGGACTTTTTCAATGGAATTATGGAAGGCCATTGGCCACTCCACAGTGTGACTACACATGGCAATAGAAAAATGTACAAACTCACACAAGCACACGATGATCTCACCAAGGCAACATGAAGAGAAGAAAATTTTCTATGATAAATTCATTGAATGAGGAATAAGTGAAACTACCATTGACACCTCCAGTTGGCCTCTCTACCATTATTCTTATCTCTCCATGAAACAAACAAAGCCTCCCACTAAGCTTATGGCTCATGGCTTTACTAACTCTTTAAGTTTCCTTGGGTGTATTTGGATAGATGTATTGCATTGTGATGAATTGTAAAAGTGCAATAATTACAAATTACAATACCTGTCTCTTGGTCATTAGGTAATTTGACTGAGAATTCTTGATAGGAGTGGTAAAAATGCAATGATGATACTTTTACATTACTGAGATGTTAAATCAACATGAAAAATTCATTGATTCTTGTGTTTGGAAAGGAGATTTCTTCTGCAATGTATTGTAATTTTGTAATGATTACAAATTCCTTCTTCTCTCTCCTCTTACATTTGCATTTGACTATTGAATTACGTGTTTAAAAGAACACTACAAAATCATAATGATTGCTCTTTTACATTACAATACTCTTAAATCTTGTTATCCAAACAAGCCCTAAAACTGCCTCAACTATCTAAGTTCATGAAGGACTTGTTTGGTTTTCCGATTACAACAATAATTGGCTGGAAATGGGTAATGATTACTTACCCTTGTAATTGTGTGGTGACATCACTTACATTTTACTGTAGTGATTACATTATAACATTGTTTGTTTTATAGGAGCATTATTGTAAAAATGGGTCTTTTGGTATATTAAACTGTAATGATTATAATTTCCTTTACCTATTTACTTTACATGTGTATTTGACTTTCGTTTTTTGTGCCATAATTCTCTCTTAACCGAACACCCCGAAAAGATAAAGATGGCCCATTACTTTGACTTACACCGGAAATTGGAAAGCCAAACATGCCCTAAAGGAAACTCACATCTAAAACACTACTAACTTACATAAGCAAGCAATTGCTCCTAATTACAATATCAGCTCAAAACTGTGAATAACCATTGTAAATAATTCCAAGAAAAGGAAACCACTTAGTTCTAACAAACTCAATTATGTAGGCTCTTCTAGCCTTCTACATGTATTGTTAAAAAGGCAAAGAGGAGAAAATTATAGAAGAGAAGTAGACGATGCTAGAATTTCTTCTTAAATTGTATTCCTTCATGCTTATAAAATGAACCTCTCTAACCCATTTATAGATTTTCAGATGCATTCTTCTTCAACACTCGTGCATATATCTTCTCTTATCAACATTTAACATTTACTAATTCTAAGCAACTCTTTTATCTTCTGTATGTAACATACACTATTTTTAAAACGCTTCTTAATGCGTGTATTGAAACCTAAGAGACTCATGAACAATTTTCAACACTATCACAATTTTTTAAGCATGAACACTTGCATGCTCAAGACTCTAAACATCCTACACATGCAACAAATAATGTATGTGTTATTTCAAGGTACATGTGCATGAACGCATACAAAGTGCATTAATTCAACACTCCCCCTTAATGCACTTTCTGAATTACTAGCAATGTCTCTCAAAGGTAACAAAACCTTTCTTTAAGAGTGCCTTAGTGAAGATGTCAGCCATTTGTTCTTCCATCTTGCAATCTTCAACTCGATCTCACCATTCTCAACAGCTTTGTAAATTAAGTGATGCTTTGTCTTGTTGTGATATACAGGATTTTTTGCAATTGAAATGGCTAAGATGTCATTGCAATATACAACATTTTTTTTTTTTAATTTTCAATTTTCTTTTTGCACATATCTTTGTAGCCATGTTGCTTGAGAAACTCCAAGTGATATTGCCACATACTCTGCTTTTATTGAAAATTGAGCAACAATACTTTTCTTCTTTGACACCCATGAAAATATCCTATATCCAAGAGTAAAAGTGAATGCCCTTTTCATATCATCAATAGATCCCGCTCTTTCACTATCTGTAGACCCTACCCTACCAACTTTGAGTATGGAATGGAAGTATAATTGATTCAAAAGTCAAGCATTTCTTGGATGTATCGCAACACCCTTTATGCGACTCTTAAGTGAGTCTGTTTTGGGCAATTCATGAATCTTGAGTGTAAACGCATAGTAAACATGATATCTGGCCTCAAAGTAGTGAAATAAAAGAGTCTTCCCATGATACTTCTATAGGAGGATTTGTTCACTTTTTTTGAACCTGATTCTTTCATCAACTTCTTGTTTACTATAAGAGTATCAACGAGTTTGCAACCTCATATGCTAAAATTTTCCAAGAATAGGCTCAACATACTTTTTCTGAGAAATAAAGATGCCCTTTTCACCTTGAGAAGCTTCTATTCTAAACAAATAATGCATATGCCAAGATCACCGATCTCATGTCTTCATCATTATCGCATTTGAACTGATGGAGCATATTGTAATAATTTCCCATGAGTACCAAATCATCAACATAAGTGATAAGATGAGAAGAGATGTACATTCAAATTTTAGAGTATAAAGTAGGTTCACTCTTGCTTCGACGAAACTGCTTTTTGGCAAAATAACCATCAATTTGGCTATACCAAGTATGTGGTGCTTGCTTCGGCCCATACAATATTTTCTTCAACTGATAGACTTTATCTTCTTTGCCCTCCTCCACAAATCCTCGTGGTTGAGCAATATAAATTTCTTCATTGAGAACTCCATTTAAGAAGGCTGATTTAATATCAAGCTGAAACATAGACCACTTCTTTTGAGCTGCAAGTACAATAGGAGTTGTTTATAGTCTCTAATCGAGTTATAGGCACAAAGGTTTCATTGTCATTGACATTGGGTTGTTGTGTGAAGCTTTTGCAACAAGTCTTGACTTGTATTTGTGAACTGAGCCATCTGAGTTGAGTTTAGTGTTGTAAACCCATTTTACTCTAGTAACTTCTTTGTATTTCGGACGATCAATAAACTCTCAAGTGGAGTTTTTCTCAGTCATGTAGATTTCTTCTTCTATAGCTTTTACCCAAGTCTCTTTTTTGGAAGCAACTTTGAAGCTTTTTGGTTTCACAAGCGAAGAATTGCAATGCTCATAAATGTTTGCTAGAGTCTTCATTTTCCTCAAGGTTGATTCTAATGAAATACTTGATGTTGTTAATCGAGAACTTGATGGTGTCGATGGAGTAGCCCTTGGTGTTGAAATGGAGTTGCATGTCCATAATCTTCAACATTTTTTGCTTCAGTTCCTTCTTCCACATCTTGAGTGCTTTTGGGCTCATCTTCTTGTACAATAAATCTTTGTTCCTGCATCTTTTTGTTTCTCCAATCCCATGCTGCACTTTCATTAAAAATAACATCTCAACTAATCATTAGTTTTCCCATCTCAAGGTTGTACTCTTGATAACCTTTCGATTGTGTTCTTCTATAAACAATGAAAATGCAAATTTCACATTTTTCATCAAATTTTTAAGACTTTTGAGATGGGACATGAGCATAACAAATGCAATAAAAAACTTCAAGACACCTTACCGAAGGCTTGCAACTAGACATGCTTCAATAGGTATTTTGCCATCCATGGATTTTGTAGACTCTTATTAAGCAAGTAGATAGTTGTAGACACTACTTCAGCCCAAAAAGTACTTAGTATGCCTTCGTCCTTTAATATAAAACATGACATTTCAATAATCGTTCATTTATTCCGTTCTGCAACATCGTTTTTCTTAGGTGAGTAAGCAACAATTAGTTGCCTTTCAATTTCTACTTCTTCACAATGTGTCAAATTCCTTAGAGGCATACTTTCCACCTCGATCACTTCTCACTATCTTGATTTTAAGACCACTTTGTCTCTTAACCTTTGATTTGAATCCATTGAAGATGGAAAGAGCTTCTAACTTTTGCTTCATTAAGTACACCCATATCATTCTTGTCTAATCATCAACAAAAATGATAAAGCCAAGCTTGCATTGAGTGACGGAGTTTGCATTTTTTCACAAATATCAATGTGGATCAACTCCAAGGGTGCCTTTGCTCTCCACATGCTTCTTGAGAAAGGTGCAAGTTGATGCTTTCCCAATTTACTACCTGAGCATATATTGTTTTTAACTTCAATATATGGTCAACCATCCACCAAGTTCTTCTGGTTCGACAACTTCAAGCCATGAAAATTCAGATGTCCCAATCTTTTGTGCCAAGTCAAGATTCATCAACTGTCTCGGCTTTTAGTGCACGATTGACCAAATATCAAAAATTAATAGGAAAATGTTGATTTTTCTCCATACTCACTTTGGCAATCATTTGGTCTATGCAATTCTTTTCATTAGTCATGCAAAAATCATTTTGATAAGATTTAAAGTACCCATTTTGAACAAGCTGTCCAACACTGACAAGTTTTGATCCAAGTTAGAAATAAGATAGTCATCTTTTATATACTTGACCTCTTTCTTAGTTTCAATGACAATGGTTCCCTTTCCATTGGCTTGTACAATGACACCATTTCCCAAGCAGACTTGAGATCTGACAGATCAATTGATATTTGTGAATATCAAATCATCACCTATCATATGATTGCTTCATCCACTGTCCAAGTACCATTTGTCTTCATTTCAAGTGGGTGGGAATTAGCATGTTAAGAACATGTTTTCTTTAACCTTTTTGTTGGTGAATTTTGTGGCTTGTTAATTATCCTTGAGTTGACAATCCTTCACATGCCTAAATTTTTTACAGTTAAAACAATGAAATTTTCCTCGATTCCAACCCCAACTTTCTACTTGACCAGTCTTTTTGCAGAAATTATGGGTAACCTCAGGATATCTATCTTTAATTTTGCCATTTCGATTTTTCCCTTTTCCTTGCACTAGCTTTCCACCTCTCTTGTGATTGCCTTGGTTCTTTCTAGGACTGGCTTGTGTCTTCTTGGAAGAACTTTGCAAACCAATTAAAAACTTCGTATGAAATGCATTTTTAATTTATTTTTCTTCATGTCTTAACAATCTTTGCTCATGAGATTCTAAAGAACCTGTCAACTCAATCGAAGATAAGGTTGAGAGTCCTTAGATTCTGCTACAATAGCAACCATGACATCATATTTTGTAGAGAGGCTAATTAAGAGCTTTTGAACCACTTTTTTTTTTTTATCAGGTATAAAATCCCCATAGATTATAATAGAATTACCACTACCACAACTCAAGAAAGATAACCCTTCATTTTTATTTTTATTTTTTGAGTCTATCATCTTTAGATTTTCATACTCCCTCCGTAGAGTTGATAACTTGATGGCAATCACTTCAGACATATCTTTGAACTCATTTTGCAAGGTGTCCCAACCTTGCTTTGTGGTTTGAGATGGAATGATTCTAGAAAGGATAGAATCAAAGATGCCTTGCTGGATGCAGAAAAGGGCCTTTGCATCTTTCTTCTTATTCTCCTTCAATTGATCTTGTTTTGTAGGAATGCCAAATCGGTTACGTATCGGCCGGCCGATACGTAACGGTAACGGTACGCACCGTTACCCGATTCGGGGCCGAAACGGCCGATTCCAATTTTTGTACCTGTATCGGCCGATACGGGGCCGATACGGGCGTAACGGTCACCCGTAACGGTCAGCACCGTAACGGTCGAAAAACGGCCATTTTTTTTTGCATTTTAAGGTCCGTTTTTGATGTTTTTTCGAAACTTCTTGCTTCCAAACTCCTTCTCACTCCTTCTACTGCTAATTTCGACCAACCTTGGCTAGAAATTTGAGGAAAAAACACATTATATTGGCGGATTTTGTTGAATCAAAGCTTGGTCGGCCATTTTTCATAAATTTGTCAAAAATAGGTATTTATACTTTTTTTAATATGTTTTGCTGTTTTAATTATCTCATATAATGTGTTAATCATAGTAGAACATGTTAATATGCATTTTACAGATTTGGGGTGCCATTTAATATTTTTTTAATATTTTTTTCTATTTACGCATGAATTTTGCCCCTTTTTTTTAAAATTCAAAAAATCAATTTTTAATGATTGTTTTGCTGTTTCAATCACTCCATATGATGTGTTAATCATAGTAGAACATGTTAATGTGCATTTTACAGATTTGGGGACCCATTTTATATTTTTAAATATTTTTTTCTATTTACGCATGAATTTTGCCCCTTTTTTTTAAAATTCAAAAAATCAATTTTTAATGATTGTTTTGCTGTTTTAATCACTCCATATGATGTGTTAATCATAGTAGAACATGTTAATGTGCATTTTACAGATTTGGGGTCCCATTTTATATTTTTTAAATATTTTTTTCTATTTACGCATGAATTTTGCCCCTTTTTTTAAAAATTCAAAAAATCAATTTTTAATGATTGTTTTGCTGTTTTAATCACTCCATATGATGTGTTAATCATAGTAGAACATGTTAATGTGCATTTTACAGATTTGGGGTCCCACTTTATATTTTTTAAATATTTTTTTCTATTTACGCATGAATTTTGCCCCTTTTTTTAAAAATTCGAAAAATCAATTTTTAATACTTGTTTTGCTGTTTTAATCACTCCATATGATGTGTTAATCATAGTAGAACATGTTAATGTGCATTTTACAGATTTGGGGTCCCATTTTATTTTTTAAATATTTTTTTCTATTTACGCATGCATTTTGCCCCCTTTTTTTAAAATTCAAAAAATCAATTTTTAATGGTTGTATTGCTGTTTTAATCATGCCATATGATGTGTTAATCATAGTAGAATATGTTAATGTGCATTTTACAGATTTGGGGTGCCATTTTATAATTTTTTAATATTTTTTTCTATTTACGCATTAATTATGGCCCTTCTTTTTTAAATTTAAAATATAATTTTTTAATGATTGTTTTACTGTTTTAATCATGCCATGTGATATGTTAATCATAGTAGAACATGTTAATGTGTATTTTACAGATTTGGGGTGTCATTTTATAATTTTTTTCTATTTTCGAATTAGTGACTTTATGTTTTTATTTGCTTATATTGGACAGGTTTTGCCTTGGAGTTTCTTAGGGTTTAGTTAGAATATAAAATCATCTTTATTAACATAGGTCATACACTCATACTCAAATCTAATTATCTAGTGTCTACCTAAGCCTAAAGAAATGTCTGGGTCTGGCCAACAACAAGTAAGTGATGATATTGGATGGCAACATTGTGAGAGGGTTGGTGGTACTAGGCACCAAATGAAGTGCAAGTATTGTGATAGACTAGTGACTGGTGGAATTACCCGTCTCAAACAACATTTGGCACATCGAAAGGGTCAAGTTGCGCCATGTGGTAGAGTACCGAAAGAGATAATGCTTTTAATGCAAGCTAGTTTGGATGAGTCGAAGGGTAAACGTGCTGCTGTACAAAAGAAGAAAGATGATATTTTGGATGCAGCTCGACAGGAAGTGTTTGGTCCTGAATATATGGGCATTCGTGATGAAGATATTATTGATTCTGACGAAGATTCAGATCGAGAACTTACTATAGCTAGGAGAGAGAGCTTGCGTCTAGCTCGTGAAGAGGAAGAACGTCGCCGCATGTTTTGGCATGTACTGGCTTCATGAATGGGAGAATCACTTGCATGTCATATCGACCCAAAGGAGGGTTCACAATGATGCACAATGTTCTCTCCAAAGCTGATAACTTAGGCCCATTGTCACTACATCTTCACATGATGCCCCTATACGTTTGGATGAAGAAGTAAATAAGCCTAAAAGACCCTCTATTGATCCAATCATGTTTAGGAAAGAATCAACTAAACAAAAGAAGATAAAACAAATGTGGAGTAGAACTTCCGTTAAGAAATTAGGTAGAGCAGTAGCAAAGTTATTTATACATGCCAACATACCTCCTAACGCGGCCAATTCTCCATATTGGCAGGTGGTAATTGATACAGCAACAAAAGCAGGTGAAGGCATAAAAGCTCCCACGGCTAAGGAGATTAAGGGGAAATGGACAGATGTAGAGTATGCGGATGTGAAAGCATACGTGGCTACCTTTAAACCTGTATGGCAAGCCAGAGGATGCACAATCATGTGTGATGGTTGGACTGGCGCAGCATGATCAACTTCATGGTATACTACCACTTAGGAACTATATACCACAAGTCAATTGATGCCTCAGAGGCAACAAAAAATTCTACTTATATTAATGGACTAATGGATAAAGTTGTGGACGAGATTGGAGAGGAGAATATAGTGCAGATTGTGACAGATAATGAAGCAACATATAAGCTTGCAGGACATATGTTGATGGATAAGAGAAAACATCTTTTTTGGTCACCATGTGCTGCCCATTGTATTGATCTTATATTGGAAGATATTAGGAAGAAGAAGAATGTTAAGGAAATGGTCGAAAGGGCAAGGGAAGTGACGACGTTTATTTACAACCATAATCAAGTAGTTGCAATAATGAGAAAGTTTACGAAAGGACGAGAGTTGTTGAGGCCTGCGGCGACTAGATTCGCAACAAACTTTATAGCATTAGAGAGTTTATTCCAGCATAGAGAAGAGTTGAGTGAGATGTTCACTTCCCGAGAATGGCTCAACACAAAACATGGGAAGAAGACATCAGGAATACCGGTCGAAGTTGTAAACACCATACGGGACAAAAAATATTGGAAGAAGGTCAAGGCGATCCTAAAGGTGATGGAGCCACTAATGAGGGTACTCCGTCTTGTTGAATCCGATGAAGCACCTACCATGGGCTTCCTATATGATGCCATGGATAAGGTAAAGCTTGCAATTCAACGTGATTGTAGAAGTTGGCAGACTTATTGGAAGATGATCGACAAGAGATGGACAAACCAACTCCATCACGATCTTCATGCAGCAGGTTACTACCTAAATCCTAGGTATAGATATGCCCAATCATTTGTTGCGGATGATGAAGTTCGTGTCGGGCTAAAAAATGTGATAAAGAGATTAGAGCCTGACTTAGATCTGCAAATAAAGGCATTAAATGAATTAGATACATTTGGAAATCGCCTTGGTAGCTTTGGAGATGCTCTTGCACAGCATGCAGTATCTAGATTGCAACCAGCCGAATGGTGGATTAATTTCAGAGAGAGTACGAAGGCTCTCCAAAAAATTGCAGTAAAAGTTTTGAGCCAGACAACATCTTCCTCTAGCTGCGAAAGGAATTGGAGTTGTTTTGCGCTCATTCATTCAAAGAATAGGAATAGATTGCAGACTAGAACATTAGATAGACTTGTCTTCATGCACTACAATATAAAACTAAGAATGCGACGACATCATAGGAGCATTACAGCTACTGATGACGGAGACTACCGTCCAATAAACTTGGATAATTTTTATGATGAGGATGACCCACTTCTACCTTGGTTGGAAACAAGGAAAAAATAAATTGAAGAGGATAGTGAAGAATTGGAAATTGATGACCCAGAAATACGCAGAGCGCAACAAGAGAGTCGTGCAGATGTGTTGGACCCAGTAAGAGGGGCAGCGTTTATGCCACGTACAGATACGGCTTAAGATCAACAAAAGAGTACGAGCAGTGGTAGCGTGACCGTGTCGGATGAAGACGATGACCCCCCTGCCCCTGGTGCTGGCACTGGGTTGCTCAGCGCCCTATATAGCCGCCTACAGATCACGATGTCGATGAACATGACGAGGTGGTACACGAGGTCGGACTTATGAGTGTACCGAGTCACGATACAGCCAGCAGGAGGTGGGTACATCTAGTGGTGCACCAGGTCCGAGAGGTTCGGAACATCAACAGGCTCATGGTCTTGGTTATTATGATGGATATTCTTATGGTGAATTGAATTATGATGGTTATACTGAGCCTGTTCCATCACATTCATGTTGGAGTAGCCCTCTTGATCAATATCCATATGATTATAGATATCCAGATCCAAATCCAAGTTACTCATCACAGCAGACGCACTCTCAATCTCAAGATTCTCAACAGCCTGAGTATGGGCACCAGTATGACTATTCGACGGGCACTGGTGGATATCCTTATTCCGGGTCAGAGTCGTTGCCTAGTCAGGATCAGTCATCCTCTAGTTTCGTTGATCTAGTATTTCCTTCTGGCACTGGATATTATGGATATGTAACACCTACACCTATTGGACAGCCTCAGCCTGATGGTGACGATGACGATGATGTGGAGGTCGAGCAACCACAAAAAAACAGATTTTCATTTTGGTGGTGACTTGTAATTGTGACTTGTGAGTATATATTTGTGTTAAGGAAAGTATTTGTTGCAGCAGACAGCTCACAACAGTATTATTGCAAGAAGCCATGCACACACTTGACACTGCCGAACTTGTATTTAAAATAGCTCCCCTGACAACCAATCAAGTAATCCTTAATCAAGTTCCAGGGGAGTATATCAGACACAACTAATTATTTTTTTTTAACATTCTTGACTTGAGGATGACAGGTCATAGACAGGAATTACACTATCACAGTCACGTGCATGGTGCACCACACTGCACAAGACCACAGGTATGTTCGAGAAATTCCTCAAAAATAATTGCAAACACCTGATGTAAGATATTTTCATTTTACATTCATTCTAATATATCTATCATTGATAGTAGATAGTTAGAAAATTAAATATATGAATTTTGTAGTCAAATTCAGGTTATCTGGTTCATAAATTCATCAGACAGTCCGATACAACTTCTCACCAAAGAGTGGACCGTTACACCACCATAAACATATTCCAATTTATAAATGAATACATATTTGGAATGCTTAGAATATTCTGGATTTAATCCATATTTTTTCATATTTTTTTGGCAAAAAAAAAATTTTGCGCCGTTACGGGCCGTTACGCCCTCGTATCCGTATCGGTTTTGGAGGACACCGTTACGCCAACCGATACCGATACGGGATACCTTGAGATGTGAGATCAGTTAAACTTGATAACTGGTTGCGATCATCTCCCACAACCCTTGAGCTTGGAACAAGTCTTCATTTTAATGCTTCAGTGATCAAAATTATCCCCTCCAAAAATGGGAATTGCAGGCTGAATCGTTCTGCTGTTTATAGCCATGGATTCTACTTCCTTAGAAGTTTCTAACACCCAGTCAAGACCCAAAACATGGCTCTAATACCACTTTGGAGGCTCTTCTAGCCTTCTACTTATAGTGTTTAAAAGGAAAAGGAGAGAAAATTATAGATGAGAAGAAGATGATGCTCGGAGAACTTAAGTTGCATACTTGCGTTCATTATTCATGCTTACAAAATGAGCCTCTCCAACCCATTTATCAACATTTAACACCTACTATTTTGTAAGCAACTATTTTATTTTTCCTATGCAACATACACTATTTTCAAAAAAATTCTTAATGTGTGCACCAAAACCTAAGAGACTAATGCTCAATTTTCAATGCTATCAAATACATGCATGCTCAAGACCCTAAACATCCTACACGTGCAATGAATAATGCATGTACTATTTCAAGGTACATGTACATGTATGCATATAAAGTGCATCAATTCAACAAATTAAACACAGACTCGTACACATCTAGGCAAAATCCTAGAATTGTCTTCCAACAAGATGAAATTGTCAGTAGATAACAAGAGTGATATTTATGTTATTGTTTAAAGATCTATATGGTCAGCAGGGATATCTGATCTTGTGAGTATGTGTTAACGCCATTTCAATCTGCCATAGATGGTGTAATTAGTTTTGTGGGTGACACTGTAGATATCAAAGCCTTCATACTCGTGTATTTTCTCCCATTGTTGTGTTGAAACAATATTAATGGATTTAAACGTGTATTTAAAAAGGGGGAGGATGTAGTTGCCGGAATTAGAACGCCAGAGGACTTGGATGTCATGAAGCAATGCATGCCAGAAGCCTATAGAGAGCTAGTGGAGAACTGTGAAATTCTTGAAAGGCATTATAAAGATATGATGGTGAGACTTCCTAATTTACAATTCATTTGTATTAGAGAGTTTCTTTTGATTAATGCTCTTGTAGCATGTTCTCTCTTCATGATTTTGTATATTCTGTAACTCATAATAGTACTTTCTATACTTGATGAAAAGCATGGCTCCCCTAGAAAAGTCAGGGTTTATCATGTAATTGACTTGTAATGTTACAAATAAAGTTTTATATAGGTTTTTCTTGTGATTGCAGGACATTGAATTCACCATTCAGGAAAATCGGCTGTGGATGTTGCAATGCAGATCAGGGAAGCGCACTGGAAAAGGTGCAGTGAAGATTGCTGTGGACATGGTGAAGGAAGGGCTTGTCGATATTCGTTCTGCCATCAAGATGGTGGAGCCCCAGCATCTGGACCAACTTCTCCACCCACAGGTATTGTACAAAAGAAAATACCAAAAGATCCATACTGTTAAAATATATAGATGGCCCCTCATTTGGCTATCTATGAATCTACTTATAAATATATGCATGTCTCTGTCTTTACATATTTATTGATATATAGCTTTGGATGATCTCCCGTCATTTTCTTTTGAAATAGTTTGAGGACCCATCTGCATATAAAGACAAAGTCATTGCAACGGGCTTGCCTGCATCACCTGGGGCTGCAGTGGGTCAGATTGTTTTCGGTGCTGACGATGCCGAAGAATGGCACGCACAAGGAAAGAGTGCCATCTTGGTATGTTCTATTTCTGTTATTTCTGTAAGTTGGATGGCTTTCCTTCATAAATTCCTAAGACCAATTTGTGTAAGTGGCATTGAATGTTGATCAAAATAAGAAGAATTCCTCAGTTATCTTCACCGAACTCAAAATTTCTGTACCTACTATCATTATATTCAAGGAAGATGTAATTTAATTGCTTCTGCTGCCATTTTCGACACCTACTAACAGGGTTTATTCTTTCATTATGAGAAAAAAGGGGGCATGTTAGTCATTTGTTACTTTTTTTTTCTTTCTTTCTTTCGATTCCTATTATCCACTGCTCGAGTTTGATTATGGTCTGTCATGGATGAAGGTGAGAACAGAGACTAGTCCGGAGGACGTCGGTGGCATGCACGCAGCCACCGGAATTCTGACTGCAAGAGGTGGCATGACCTCTCATGCAGCTGTGGTTGCCCGTGGCTGGGGAAAATGTTGTGTTTCTGGATGCTCAGAGATCCGTGTAAATGATGCGGACAAGGTAAGATGATGACATGATTTTTTGATATGGGAACTTGCAACATTTACATGGGTGGTTCTATTAATGTTGCAGGTTGTTGTGATTGGGGGGAAAGTGCTTAGGGAAGGTGAGTGGCTATCACTTAATGGGTCGACAGGAGAAGTGATCATGGGGAAGCAACCGCTCTCACCTCCAGCTCTAAGTGGCGATTTGGGGACCTTCATGTCTTGGGTTGATGAACTAAGGTATCTCAAGGTATCACACTCATTCAAAACTTTCCTACAACTTCTGATAAATTTTGTTTTATTTATTAATTGGATCATGGTCTAGTGTGTAGCACATATGCTAAATAACCACCATTTGATCATGATTAGATGGAGGTAGATTCTGGGGACCACCACCTGTGATGAGTGCATGCGCTGGTTATTCGGCATGTTCTAGACAAATTGTATCCTATACTCATACTTGTAGAGAGAAATGTATGGTTCCTCCAGGTCTTACATGAATTGGGTTGTCCTGATAGGTTATGGCAAATGCTGACACACCTGGGGATGCACTAACGGCAAGAAACAATGGTGCACAAGGGATCGGACTTTGTAGGACAGAGCACATGGTAAATAGAAAAGATATTCGTTCATTTGAAACCTCCAAATTTTTAATTATGGAAAGTATATCGGACTTTCTAATAATTACATGACTTAAACAGGAAATTCTAATACACATACACCTTCAAGGTTAAAGGATGTCTTTCAAAAGTGTATTTTCATCTTTATGGAACAACAAACATATGAACTTCAATGCGTCTGTTTCGTGAATTTACTTGAGTGCATTCTTATACTACAACTGAAATCTTCAAGACCAATTTCTGTAATTTTTATTTGAAGGTTATGAGCTTTTTTATGCAACCCAAGTTGTAAATCAATGGTTGTTTTCATGTGTTGGGATCTCAGTTCTTTGCTTCAGATGAAAGGCTAAAAGCTGTGAGACAGATGATAATGGCAGCGACTCTTGAACAGAGAAAAGCAGCATTAGACCTCCTCTTGCCCTATCAAAGATCCGACTTTGAAGGCATATTTCGGGCAATGGATGGTATATTTCTTATTCTTATCAAGTTAACTGATTTTTAATACATGGATAAATATCTAATGCATAATATATGCCTCATTGTCTTTTGGGAATTATAATTTCAGAACTGTTTAACCAAAAAATGCCTAGATGTTCTTTCATTGACACTGTAAAGTGGGACCCACCAAATGAAAATCTGATGTAACGTTAGTGGGCCCTGTTGTATGGATTGGTTTGATCCTGTCTATTGTGTTTTTGCCACTTTGTCTTAGAACTTACACGAAAAAAGTGCATCAACTGAAATATCCTGTTCAGGGAGTTCTTTCTACAAGTGCTTGGTGATACAATACTTTTAAACTGTATTGCTGTTTTTGAATACCTCAATATTGTTGGAATTTCAGGTCTTCCAGTGACGATCCGTCTATTGGACCCTCCACTCCATGAGTTTCTGCCAGAAGGTGAAATTGACGAGATTGTTTCTGAACTATCTTCTGATACTGGGATGACTGAAGATGAAGTTTTTTCAAGAATTGAAAAGCTGTCTGAAGTAAATCCGATGCTTGGTTTCCGCGGTTGCAGGTTTGGTACTTGTATACATGCATGCATGTTCTCAAAATTTTTATATAGTTTTTAGGGAAAAGAAGGTCAATGATCTGGCATGAACACTCATAATTAAATTTCACTATGGGTAATATGATTGCCATCTGATCTCTGGTGGCGATGGAAGTGTGCCTCACTTTATACCAGCACATCACAAAAAGTTCACTGTCCTGTCTTGATCTGAGGATTGCTATCAGGATTTCACATTGCACCATTCCCCACAAATCAAGGTATTCCGTATTGGTAATGGTGGCTGTAACGGTCACCACCATTACCGATACGGGGGCGTACCGACCATTATGATCTCCGTAATGGTTGAGAATATTTTTGCCGTGAAAAATTCTGAAAAAAATATTTAAAAAATTCAGAATAATGTAAATATTCCAAATATGTATTCATTTTTTGTTTTGAACATGTTTATGATAGCGTAACGGTCCACTCTTTGGTAAGAGTGTTGTATCTAGTTGTCTGGTGAATTTATGAACATGATTATGTGTCTCTAATATTTACACATCACAGTCAAGCATCAGAACTAGAAATTGAAAGAAAGAAGAAGCATAAATACCACTTTTTTGATTTTTTGAAAAAATGGCCCTCCAAGCTTTTATTCGCCCAAATCACTTCAATATATGATTTAAACCCTAAAAACTATAGTAAAAGTGGTCAAAATTTGTTGTAGAATAACCTAAAAAAGTTTTTGGAATGAGAAAAGTGAAAAATTGAGGAGAAAAATGAATTTAAATAGAAAAAAGCGACCGTTTTTTGACCATTACAGGAGTAATGGTCATTATGCCCTGTAACGACCAATACGGTCCCAAAAAATCAACTGCTCTGTTTCACCCCCATATCGTGTAACAACCACAGCTGTTACCTCTACGTATTGGCCTTTGCAGCCGTATCGTAATGGATACAGAACACCTTGCCGCAAATTAATAGGACCATGCCTTATTTATTTGGGAAGTGCTCACTTCCAATTAGTTGGACGATAAAGTCACTGCCCAACTGGTGGATAAGTTCCAAACCATCACCATGAAGATCATCTAGTGCTAAAATCAGCCACATTCATTCATTAGGTGTGCCACAACATAGAAAACAATTGATAGTGGCTAATACAATTAGAGAAGCAGGCGTGGCTCACTTGATGAGGGATCAAACTAATTATTTTTTTTCTCAAGGTGATCCTCACGGTGGGGCCAACTTTTTTGGATGGGTTGGATGTTGTACACATATGAAAGGATGGGAATTATCTGCTGGTTGGATGTGATCTTCTCTCTATGTATTTATGAGGGATTATCCTGTGTGTCATGTGCTTCATGTTAAGCCGGAGATCACCTATATTCAATGTTCGAAATATTGGTATCATGTTACGTATCTCACCCTTGGGATATAGATACGTATCGGTTATCGCATATGATATATCGTTTGTATCGAGTAATTTATCGCACTTTTTGGGAAACATGGGGAAACATTGGGGAAATGGTTAAGTTTTTTAATGAAACTTCAGGGATTGTTAAAAAAGACTATAATATACACTTTTAAATCATAACATCTTAAAAAAGAAGTGCAATTAATAGGTTTCCTTTGTACAGGGTCCTAAGCTATGCGTTGTCTGATTGAACTAATGCAACTATATTCAAATTAAATGCATAACATTTAGAGTATATGTAATGATTATTTCATCAAACACTTCCAAATATTTCTAAATTAGTCACAATTGACAGCTGGTTGAAGGGAAATTTTGAAAAAAAAATAAATCAATATTTTTAATTAAAAATGATATTTATTTTTTGAAAATTGACAAGGACTTAACAAATCAGTAAATCAGCCCTCATAGATGCTTGATTTCATGTTTGGAGTGCAACATTGCAAGCAATTTTGGAAAAATTAGGAAAATTTTGAAATTTCTCCAATTTTTCCCAAATTGGACCACCTAGACTAAAATTTCGGAATTAGAGCGTATGTGATGATCATTTCATCGAATACTCCTAAATACTTCGAAATTAGTCTCAATTGGCAGCTAGTTGAAGGATTTTTATTTTATTTTATTTTATTTTTATTTTATTTTATTTTTAATTTTTAAACATGGAGAACATGAATAACCAATGGATATCAAAATCAAAGCTCCAACTCAATGATTTTTCATGCAAAACAAGAACAACCAATGGATTTGTAATCATTTGACACTGATTTAACATAATTTCAATAAAAAAAGGATCTGAAATTGAAAATGCTCTCTAGATCAAACATGTGAGATATTTCGGCACTACCTATGTGTTTCGTATCGCATAGGTGGGATACAATATTTATCGTGGGATATATCGGCCGATACCGTTGATATTTAAAACATGGCCTGTATTGTATAGGTGCAGCAATGCTGCATTGGACTATTCCCCTTTATTTGTATACTAATTTATACCCATGATGTTAGGCTTGGTATTTCATATCCGGAGCTGACTGAAATGCAAGCATGTGCTGTCTTTGAGGCTGCAATTTCTATGACCAATCAGGGTGTTAAAGTTCTTCCAGAGATAATGGTCCCTCTTGTTGGAACACCACAGGCATGTTCTTCTTTCCTTTATTTTTCATGATCAATGGTTTTCACGTGATCAATGGTTTTCGATATAACTTTGAATTTTACTTTATTCAGTTTAGATGCTCTTTACCCTTTGCAATGATCAAAACTTTTCAGCTACATAGATTTTGTAAGAAGGAAAATAAATGAATTAATGAAATAATCATGTTTACAAATAAAAGGGGGAAAGAAAGAGAAAGAAACGCCTCTCATTTTTAGTTGAATGGAAACATATCTCCAGTTCCCAAAACTGAATAAAAATGGATGGCACTGTGAATGAAGAATAGTGCATCAAAAAACATATATACCTTCTCTGATTTTCCCATGGTGCACATGCCCATCTGATTATTCATTCTATTGGCCACCTCATGGATGTGTCATAGCTTGAAATTGTACCACTCTGATTTTCACAACATATTAGAAGTTTGCGGTTTGGAATGTCAGCACAAGTTTTATGTAACAATCCACAGAGTAAGGAAGCCCTAGTGATTGAATGATTTGGGTTGCTTGATCATGGTCTATGGCCCATCCAAGTGGTCCTCTAATCAGAGTTTTGGACTGATAAATGTGTGCAAATCATGTAATAGAGAGGTTTTATATACATTTTCTCTATCTCTGCAGGAGATTGTTCCTCTCTAAGAAAAGAAAATTGCCAGGTGTGAAAATTATAGCATATTTCAGTCACCAGTTTTGAATGTTGGCCACAATTTCCTTTGGGCTTAAAACCAACATTGCCTTTGTGGAGACATAAAAATGTTGGACGCTTGTTTTTGCTTAAATTATTAGTGATTTTCTCCCCTTTTACATGGATTTACATGGAAGAGCCACAGGACAACTCACACTGATTGGCCAGAATCATACGACCCTATGATATTTTTTGCACTGGTTCATCTGTGGTGGGGCATCTCAGGAGTTGGCTTGGATCTTGTTAAACTCGAGACTACACTGTGGAAGGTGGAGAGGAAGAAATGAGAGAAGAAGAGACTACTTTCTTCCTATCTCTCTCCCTCCACTAGCTGTTATTTATAGACCACTTCTTACAAAAGATAAGCTCAAAATAAATGTTAATCAAACATAAATGATACACCATTATATCCGAGGATATGGTTCACCAAAGGACAACTGAATATACATGTAATCTCAAGCTCAAATACAGTGCAGCGCACATACCCTGAGGACTGTGTACTCTAACAATCTCGTGCAAACATGCCACCTGTAAAAAATCCAGTTACTGATAAATAAATTGGAGATGCATGTTTAAAACCATAGTCTGCCTTAGACCCTTGTGGCCCAGCATGAGTTGCTAGGCTTTATCAGCTACTTTTAAATTTCTACACATTTCCTTCTTCGAAGGCAATCTCCGAAGACATGAATTGGTTTTTCTCGAATAAATATTGTTAGGCACTTATATTTGTATTTTTTGATTATTGAAGTTATTGAGTGGCAGGAATTAGGGCATCAAGTGAGCCTGATACGAAGTATCGCTGATAAAGTGTTCTCTGAGATGGGCACCTCCTTAAACTATAAGGTCGGGACCATGATTGAGATCCCCAGAGCTGCCCTTGTTGCTGATGAGGTATGTTATGGAGCTACAAAGTCTTCTTTGGATCATCATCGTCAATGTCTTTGTGGTGCCAGTTCTTTAGTGATATTTGCAGCTATTGGCTTCCGCTAATGTGCACCACAGGGACACATTTCATTGTATTGTAAATGTTTATATTTGGCAGATTGCAGGACAAGCGGAGTTCTTCTCATTTGGGACTAACGACCTCACACAGATGACATTCGGATACAGTAGAGATGATGTTGGCAAGTTTCTTCCTATTTACCTAGCCAAGGGTTTGCTCCAAAGTGATCCCTTTGAGGTGAGAATTTGAGATTGGTAACATGAATAACATGTGGAATTTGCACTGATGGGCTTCATTGGAGCTACATTAAAATAGCTGTTGGATCAAACTGCCAGAGAATTTTGGTCTATTGAATTCTTAAAAAAAGAAAAAAAGAAGAAGGGTCACTTGATATCAATAGTCTTTCTACATCAATGCAGCCAATGAAACCAATGGCTAAGATACGTTGGGTCCATGGCTTAGTGGGATGTGTGGATAAAGGAAGAAGATCACTGTCTTCTCGTAGTTGATGACACTTATCCATAAAGATAGAAAAATCTCTAAAACGAGAAATAAATTAAATGAAAAATGTTTTCCACAACATACTGGTTTATATAAGTAAAAGAAGCCCTAGACTCCTATTCCCAATAAGACTAGGAAACTTTCCTGAAATAGTAAAATTACTAAAAATAATAAAGATGTTTGATCCTACCCAAACTCTTAAACAACCCTTAAATGACCAACTTAAAGACTTTGGTCCACAACAGGATTCTTAAGAACTTGAAAGAACAAAACAGAAACTTACTAAAAATAGTAAGTTTTGAATGAAAAGGCAATTTTGATACCCCCCATATTATTATTTTTGAGAATTCCCTCAGGGCCAACTGACTCTGTCATTTTCCACACTGCAGGGCTTGTCAATAGCTTTCCAACAACATACAAAACTCACAAATCTGATAATCGGATGCAAACTTATGGCCGTTTGAAGCTATAGTGCACTTTTAGGTGTTTTAAAAAAAAAAAAAAAAAAATTTACCCTAGATCGAGCTTTTCTGCCTAATTTGTTTCAATCATGGCTGTCCATGAAGCTGTCAAAAACCTGTTCTACATCAGTCCATTAAAGCTAGTCAGCCGCCCTTTGTAGCATGTACATGGGACATGCCTTTGAAATAAGTGTTGGGACATGCTTCATTGGTTATTCTAAAATACAGGTTAATGAGAGTTTTGATGTAGGGATATGTGATAACCTAACTATAAATGCATGTATAATCAGGTTAAAGAATATTCAAATAAATATACCAATTAACTAATTGTTTCCAAACAAAATGATTAGATAAATCTCAACACGAAGATGAGGTTATTCTATCAAGATCATACGCCTTAGCATAAGATCACGTAAACAGTAAAAAGGGAGGACTTCGGGATATGAGGATATCTTAGATCTAGCATAAGTTAGTCCACGAGTAAGCTTGGATTTGATTCTACTGACTAACCATCCCTCTTTTCCGTTCGACTAGAAAGGGATATCCAGAGAGAAACGAAATGGGTGAAGGATGAGGGGTTCGAGATGAAGAAGGTTTAGGTCCTTTGTAATCAAAAGAAAAGGAGGAGGATGATTTTTACCTTTTCCTACACCTCGAAGATCTTAGAAAGAGGAAAACCCGAAATCGGGGTGGAATTCTCAACACCAAAGGGCCAATCTTGAAACCCTAATCTCTTAAATAAAGAGGAAGAAAATAGACGAATTCTTATTCATTCAATAATAATGAAAATAAGGTTCCTCACAACGTATATATAAGCTATGGAAAAAATAAAAGTGCACTAAAGCCCCTAGAAACAAGAAAAATAACAAAAAAATGAAAAATAAAGAAAGTTACAATAAAGCCCCTGAAACAAGAAAAATAACATAAAAGTTCAAAACTAAAACACCCATATGGTAGGGTGTGAAATCTAATCCATGGATCTATGGTCGGGGTGAACACCTGTGTGGTAGAGTGTGAAATCCGACTCATGGATCTATGGTTGAGGTGCGGTCATGCCGCTCCTGCACTCGTAGCGCGTCAGAAAGTGGGTCCGATGGACCCGTCGTCCATCCACATCAACTCCTCCGCTGTGGTACTTTATCGGCGACGCCTCTTTCTCTGGTACACTTTAAAGGGCGCACCACTAATGTACACATCAAGTTTATTCCCTAACTTTATGGAGTACAATCTGCTTGATTAGACATGCAAATGCTTCCAGAAATGCTATAGCCATTTGTGCAAGGAGAGATTGAAGAGGTGAATTGTGGCACATGTGCAATAGCCTAGCCAGTCTATAAGAGGTGATTACCTTTAACAAGCCCCGGCCCGTAAATCATGCCAATCCACTAAGTAGGTGGACCACACATCTATGATGAGAATGGGATGGCTTAGAAAGAAAACCACCAAGTCTGCATTCAACATACAGGTGTAGCACCTGATGAATGGACCGACCTGGGCAGAGCAAGTTAATGATTCATCTCTTCAATGCTTGCACAAACTGCTCTAGCATTTGTCATTGCCTTTAGATATTATTATAAACATCAGCTAACCAAACAAAATAGTGAGACAATACACTTACATCCACACTGCCAAATAAACAAGACCCTGTGGATCACCTATCACCTTCATCATCAGTAAGCTTTCCTGCCTGCCTTTGCTGGTGGAATCATAACCACACCGCCCCCCTTTCTTTTATGTGTGTGCTGGATTTTAACACATGACCTCAAAACAGTGATCTTTAAATTTAAATAATTAAGCAGGATGCTTCATCTGGGCACAAAAAACTATTTGGCTAGATTGCGCCAACCATTTAGATTTTACTTGGTCTACTTCAGGTGCTTGATCAAAAAGGCGTCGGTCAGCTCATTAAGATGGCAACTGAGAGAGGACGTAGGGCAAGACCTGACTTGAAGGTTTGTGGCCCTTGAGACTTGGTGCTTTCTGCTTCACTACTGCTAAGAATATTTGCCTGGAGAGGATTGCACACAGGCCAGTTCACTCATCACGTGGATCACACGTCTGCTAAAAAAAACACTTCCAGAATAAATTGACCAACGGGGTCTACATTCAAGGTAGTCTGGTCCAACTGTCAAACTCACTGGCCGATTTTGGGGACAAGGCAGGACCTGCGTGGCATGTGTGCTATGAAGAGAAATTTCAATCCTCTTCACATAAATATCCTATCTTTCTACCATGTTTTCTTTGATAGATGATGATGATGATGGTCATGATGCATATATGAAATTAAACAATTAAAATAGGTCGGAATATGTGGAGAACACGGCGGAGAGCCTTCCTCTGTCGCATTTTTTGCTGAGGCTGGATTGGACTATGTTTCTTGTTCCCCATTCAGGTTGCTAAATATTTAAGAAATTCAATGTTATTTTATTTTATTTGATTGAACTAAGCTTCTGTATGTATTCTAGTAGTTTGATAGTGGCCTATCCATGCTTTTTGCTTGCAGGGTCCCCATAGCTAGGCTTGCAGCAGCTCAAGTGGCAGTTTGAGAAGAGAGACTTCAACAAGGAAGAGTGGTAGGATGAAGGACGCCACCATTGGATTGGCAATTGTATGTTACCTCCCTCCCCCATCATGATTATCTGTAAATGGACCATCTTCATAATCATAATCATTACTACAAAATGATTCTACAATGTGATTATCGAATGTAATAATCAGTCACAGAAATGTCTATAAAAGGTGAAAATTTCCAGCATACATACATTTTAAGCCTTCCTATTTGATTATAACTGGCATGATGTGATCATCGATTGTAGTAATCACTAATGAAAATGTTTGTACAAGGTAAAATTTCACCATACATACACTTTAAAACCTGCCCATTTGAGATGAATCGAATCGTGCCTCAATTCCATGCATGTAGGCCGATGGATCTAGATGGTCCATTAGATGGGGGATTCTCAAAAAACTTTCTAGATTGGAATATCCTAACCTTTCAATCTTTGGAACATTTTCAGTTGAAACAATACAAGTTGATGGCATGGTTCGATGTTCGACTTCAACACTTGATTTGACTCATGAATTTCTTTTTATGGATGACAAGCACTTTATTGAAGTACCCTCATTGTCTCTAAGCAAACCTCCTAATCTGGCCTGAACTCCAGTAACCAACCTAGTTTCTCAAAGTTTAGCTTCCATGTACCTCCTGGTGGCTTCGTCTGCTGCTTTATCAACCGTAGATGAAGTGGTGCTAGATCAAATCACAGACTTCCAATAGGAGACTTTCCAAATCACAGACTTTCAACTGGAGATTATCTTGGAAATCGAGATACTAATAAATTCCTTATAGACCAAGGTCCTTCAAAGAAGATTACCTTATATCATACTAGCCACCTTTGTCGTTGATTAATTTTTATCATTGAAATGTGTTTGTTGCTTTCCTTCCAAATAACCCCGACCAACACAAATTGGAGTAATTTCCATAAGATATTGCCTCTTTTCTTGAAGCGCCTACCTTCCCACCCTAAAAAAATCTCTGCTGCCAACTTTTTAAAGGTCTAAACGGCATGAAAGAGCTGAAAAAAATGGCACCAATCTCATGAGCTACCTTGTTGTATTTTGTTTCAAAATTTATCTTAAAATTGGAATTTCAAATATTTTGGTTTCCCTCGTCATTTGAAATTTCTGATGTTTTTGAGTTGTGGGTTTTGTCCCCCACCAGATTTACCAAAGAAAATCTTCTTGTATATAAGATAGGCTTTTTGCCTTGGGGCTTAAGCCCCATTCAGGGGGCATGTGAATTTGAAAATAACGAAAATTCCTTTCTCCTCTTACAAAACTCTCTTTGTTCTGGTATACGAATTTTTTGTTGTTGCTGAGTTCGTTGCAGAGTTAATTCAACACTTTCGGATTAAACTGCAAGTGGTTCGAGCCTGCGTACAGTGAGTACACCGCTGGGACTGGGTCATAGTCGTTGTATCCTGGAGGTCGATTGCTCTGGAAACTTGTTACACTTGGGACGCTATCCAAGGGGAGCAAATTCAATTTCAAGCCGAGTGATTCACGTCACGCCTCGACTCAATTCAATAAGTCTTCTATCTTTATTTATTTATTTTTTTTTTTTTGCTTTTCGGTTCTCGATTTTTTAATAGTCTATTTGATTCAACCAAAATATTCCAACACACCTTCCATTTGATGAAGAGATGGTGAACAGACTATGTTCCTGCTTCCTTGCGAGAGAGGATGATTTCGATGTTGCAGATCAATGAGTAAGAAATTTTTGTCATGCACAGACATGCAGTAAAATGCTGCAAAACTATCAACACGACTCACCTATCTTAGACGAACCCAAGAGGGAGAGGCATCACTTGACTTTGTCAACACCTCAAAGAAGGATTTCAAAGAAAACCTACCATCTGTGCCCAATTCCATGGTCTTTCCTTTCTCTTGATGATTGTAGTAGACATCTCAAGGTTCATTGAATGCTCTCAAATGCCACCTTTTCCTCCTCCCTTAAGTTCCCTTAAATGTAGTTGCCTGAAGCTTCAGAAGAGTCCACCCCCAAAAAAAAAAGACCTTTCTTCTAGATGCACCATACACATAAGGGAAAGACAAAGTGAATGAATGATCTCTCCACCGCCATAAATCTTCCCAGAACCTCACTAGCATCACTCTCACAGGAATCCCTTAGAAGCGATGTTAACCTTAGCTTAACATGTAACTGAAAGGCCCAGATGGGTGGCTCACAAAATCTAACATTATTTATATGATTTTAGGGACCTTCACACAAAGCCAAAGATGGATAACCCAAGTCTAACTATCGGCCTAACTACTACATGAGCGGAAAGGAGCTAATGACCTCTATGTTCCTATGCTTGGGATGGCCACTGGACATGATCAATAATTTAGATCATCTAGAGGCAGCCTAATTGATAATTGACGTCTTTTTGGAGGGAATGCCAAGAGAATTAGGAGTTCAAATACGATATGGCGTATTCTTATCACATCTGAACTCTCTCTTATCACTATCATCTTTTTCTAGTGTAGATTCAAATTTGAAATTCGAGAGAAAAATGGATATCCACCTAGAAATATTTTGAGGAAAAATTATGTGTGACCTACTAACTATTGATTGCCTACAAGTGGGCCTCACAGGCTCATATCCAACATCTCCTACTCAATCACATTGTAGAGGGGAACAATTTAGGTTGTTCATTTAGCTCGTCTTATAATAATCAAAACTAAAATAGTGTGAAAAAAAAGGAAGAAGAAGAAGCATGGGTCTAGCTTGATCATCGTTGTCTTTTCCAGAGGTATTTGAGTACTAGCGCTTAACCAAAACCAAACCGATTGTCCTAGTCTGCATGATCACGTTCAAAGTAGTCAACTTCCAATTTCGAATCTTCGGTCAGCATATGCACTTATCCAACTTAATGAGTTTATTTAGAAAACTCACTTTTTCACAAACATCAACTTAAAACCACTTTTAAAACAATAGTATTCTACATATATATTTTAGAAGAAATATTGTTTGTAAAATCTTATCAAAACTAGATACTTATACACAAGTAAGTCTTCGAGTGTGTGTTAATAGCTTAAAAACTTGGTATAGCTAACATAATTTTTTTTTTTCCACATAGATTTGTAATTCAGAATTGATTAAGCCGATTTCCAAGCGTAACCAAGTTCTTCCAATCTAGGGACCTTCGCCATCGTACATTAAAATAGCAATATTCAATCTCATCCTCTTATATACAAAAGGAGGGTAGCTAAGGATATAAGAGTGGCTATTCGCGCAATGCAATGATTAGACCAAATCAAAATATTTTATGCGTAAAGGTTTAGCTACGGTTCACACCGTAAAATAGACAATACTAGGTATATATTAGGTTCACGCCATGACGTAGACAATAGTAGGTATATATTAGGTCTACAATACACCATTAATCACACATGAGGTATGACTTATCTCATTTCCTTGTAACTCGGCATTTTAATCATGCTTTCATCTATCCATGGATGATGGGCATGAAAAAAATCAGTCCATTTTGCACATCAGTGTCAGCCTTAGAGAAATCAAGGGTGAGTGTTCCTTTCCAACTATTTCCCTTAATGTGACCCACTTGAATCATGAATCAGCTTAATTTTGGGGCATTAGTCCAAACCTGATGCAATCCACCCAATGGTCGGAGTGGATGTCAAAAAACAGATCAAATAATCAGGCCTACTTAGATGAATCACAAACCAAAATTTACTACTAATGCGATGACTTACCTAGTTGACCATGGAACATCTATTAGACCGTTGAGATTAAAATATCAAGCTTTTAAAACTCATCAATCAAGTTTCACGAGTCAGAGGTTAAGGTGTTTCAAACAATCTAGTTTTGGGATGAAGACCTATCTACAGCGGGCCCCACAAATTGGACGGTCTAATTTGATTTCATACATGTCACGTCCAATTTCTGAGTGCCTGTACATCCACCACATACACCCCCAAATGCTCGGCACCAATGCTTGGACCGTAACTTTCGGTCTTTAGGCTTGTAGAAGGGCCAATGGTTTACTCATCCAAATGAGGGGTGCACATGGAACCGGTAAACTGGACTGGATCGATCAAACCGCACGGTTTGGTCCAGTTATGAAGTGCACCGGTTCCGAAAATCAAAAAATTGATTAGTTCGGTTTGATTCTCGGTTTGGAGTTATGTAGAACCGGACCGAACCATAGAACTGAACCTTAGAACCAAACCGTGGAACTGACCATGGAACCAAACCTGGAACCGGACCATTCCAAGTAATAAAAAAAATAAAATCCTAATCTATTCAGTCTCTCTTCATGCCTCAAACCGATCCGGAACCAAACTGGTTTTTCCGGTCCGGTTCTGGTTTGGTTCAAGGGTGCAAACGGTCCGGTTCTGGTTCGGTTCTAGGGTGCAAACGGTCCGGTTCAGTTCCAATTTTCCTAGAATCGTTAGGAACGGTTCGATTATGGTTTCACCTCATAACCGGACCAAATCGGCCTATGTGCACCCCTAATCCAAATGGGTTCCACCTTTAATTGCCCAGGTACAAAAAATAAAAATAAAAATTCTCCCTGTTGGAAAAAAATTCTAACCCTTCAACAGGTGGCCCAAGAAGAAGACGGTTAGGAAAGAAAATGCAGCAACGGTTTCCCCGTGGTCAAATATTCGACAGCTGGGATCTTCGCATCTAAAGGATTTTTGGTGCATTTGTCCATTGAGGATGCGTCCAATCACATCAACGGTTTAGATCACATAGTTAGAATTAACAGATTGAGGAATTTCTTTTCTTTTCTTTTTAGGCATAGTCGATCCACGGTGGGATACAACACACCTACGGTCTGCTATGAAGCTATGGGTCCCACCCATTTGTAGTATACGAAAATGGAAGGCATATATCATATAGTTCCACTTATACTACATGAATTACGACCTCTAATACAAGTATTATGAAATGCTTAAGCAAAGAACATGTGAAGTTTGCTCCAGTTTTCTCTATTCACGCAAGTGGGTCCCATGGTTCACTAATCCAAACCGTTGATGTGGGTGGACCCCATTTTTGGATGATCCGTGCACCAAAAGTTCCCCTGATGTGAAAAATCTTTACACTTCAATCTTTATGGCGAGGGTTCAATTTCCAATGAAAAAGGCCATATATTTTGAGCCTATAATCTTAAAATATAAGAAAATTTTGATCCATCATTCTTCAGTGGTAGTGATCGTCATATGAACGGTTCAGATCCATGAACCATAGGCCATAGTTATATGAAATAATGAACTATATTAATTAATAAATAATGAAAATGAGTTAATCTCAACAAAGGTCGATATGTCCGAGTGGTTAAGGAGACAGACTTGAAATCTGTTGGGCTACGCCCGCGCAGGTTCGAACCCTGCTGTCGACGATTAGCCTTTTTTTTTTTTTTTTTTCCGATTGATCTTGGCCGTTGGCGTGATGAGCATGTCCCATGGCTCCGTTCCGGACCATTGACATGTTGACCATGCCCCACCATCCTATCCAGCAACTTTGAGCTTTTCTCTTTGGGCAGCTATTTGATACTCTGACGTCATACGATGCTTGATACACATGCACTTGGAAATGGTACACGTGGCAGATATTAACTCAGATCAAACCGTAAAAATTGTATGACCCAATGTCTCTAAAAGTTAGATTCCAAGATCAGACCCGGAACTCTGATACATGGACACTTTTCTGTTGAAATAAGACCATTGGATATTTTTCATTTTCAACCCTCCAGTAGCTGTCCACAATTGATATCTACACAGAGGGTAATATCGTCTTTTTCCCAAAAGCTACAGTAGTGAGAGTTTTACTTGCAATTGACAATTGCCCTTAATCATTACGTTTATTACAGTTATAGTCCTAATTTTTGAAAACGGCCATACAAGCATGAAATGGGGCCCACCTTCATCAACTTCATCGATCAACACCGTTCATCCTATTTCTCGTCCTTTTTGGTCACGGTAAAAAAAAAATGAGATAGATATGAGAAGTAGGTTGGTCCCAATAGTGGATATTTTTGGACCATTAAATGAAATGACAGGGAATCATGCTGTTGCGGTCCACCTGATCATTATATATGTTCAATTTTTTTATACACATTACGACTATATACGTGCAGTTGAATGGACGGGACGGATCATCAGGAAAAAAACTGTGGGCCATACATGCCTTGAATCCAGGGACTTGACTAGTTACGTACCCACATCTCATTTTATGACCCAACCTCAAAGATTAAGTACGTCCAAATCTTTGATGGACCACATCGTTGGAAACAATTGTTAGGGGCCATTAAAAACTTCTCTTGACACCACCTTAACGGGACCCACCTTCGTCAAGCTCATTGATCAACACCGTCCATCTGTTTATTTGTGTCCTTTTTTTTCACGGGAGCAAAAATGAGGTTGATATGAGTAGTAGGTTGGTCCCAACTAGGGGTGTACATCGAGTTGAACCGAGTCGAGCTGGCCTCAGCTTGACTCGGCTCGGCCACTTGCTGACCACAGCTCAAACTCGGCTCGGTCCTTGAGCCTAACTGGCCAGATCGGCTTGGTTCGGTCAACTGCTTGGGCTAGCTCAGGCCAAGTTTGAGCCGAGTTCACCTACACAGCATTTTCACAAACACCTGGACTCACCTTCAAAATCCCATTGTATGTAAAATAATAATGATGGTTTTACAGGTATTTTATCAAACACTTTCTAAGCGATATACACATCAAGAAAAAAAAAGCTTGTTTCATACACATACCTTCCTTGCTACCAGCTACATTTGGTTGAGTCATTTCATCAAATACTTGGTGAGCAACATCAAAATCAAAGTAACCAAGTCAACAAACCGGTTCAATCTGAGTTTGATTTGAGCTAGGTTCGATCCGAGTTGAGTCAAGCTGGGGCAGCTCAAACTCGCTCGAACTCATTTTCGAGCTCTAAAAATCAGCTCGACTCGGCTTGAACTCAGCTTAGAACCGAGTTGAATTGAGTCGAGCGAACTAACCGAGTTAGCTCGGTTTGTGTACACCCCTAGTCCCAACGGTGGATAATTTTTGGACCATTAAGTGAACTATATTAAATCATGCTATTGCGGTCCACCTGATCATTATATATGTCCATTTTTTCGTACATGTCGCAATTAAATCCGTACAGTTAAAAGGACGGCACGGATCACTAGAAGAAAACTGTGGGTCATATGTGCCTTAAACCCAGTGACTCGGCCAGTTAGTGGGGCTACCGTGATGCATTCATCCACTTTTCCGTATCATTGAGGGCATAAGATAAAACAGGGATAGATATAAGACTCAAGTGTGACCTTATGAAGAGGTTATATGGGAAATAAATGTCACATTGAACCCTACGAAAGTTTCAACAATAGTTATTTAATTTCTATTGGTTTTTACGGTGTGGTCCACTAGAGCTTTATATATGCCTCGTTTTTGCGCTCATGCTCTAAAATGATCCAAAAAAGTTGATGGACAGTGTGGATCTAACACATAAATCATGATGGGGCCTAAAGAAGTTCCACATGTTAAAAGTTTGGTTTGGTATTATGCAAAATTTTATTAATAGAAGAATTCCTGAAGCGCATTCCATATTCACCATTAAGCCCAGACTCTGCTTTCTGATTTATACATTAACAAACAACACTTAACACAAATCATTTTCTCAATTTCACATTAACTAATATTTTTCAGAGTTAACAAACAGGCCTTTAGTTACCACTCTTGAATTAATCCAGTGATTAATTCAGGATACCTTCTAATGTAATAATTATGAAAGTAAAAAAACACATAAAGGGAAAATGGAGATATGGAAAGGAATATTCAAATAAAAGTATATTTACAGTTAAAATACATCGACCATCCATTCCGGGTCCACATATTAGAATGGATCAACGATACAGATAATTACAAAAGATACATTTAAGCACCAAATCCACAGCGCGACATGGACACTTACACCGACGGCTGGATTTCTCACCGTACATGCCCAATGACATACACTGACTCTGAAAACTGACTAACTAGACAACCCCAAAACGGAAAGTCATATATAATACAAAGAAGTTTTGAATCAAGACAACATACGTATGACAGAAAATCTCCCTCCAATCTCAAAATCCACAAGGCCCCAATCACCACTAGAAAATCGACACGTGTCCACCACTTGTGTGGACCATGACACTGCAAATAACCAACATCTAACCATATGTTTTGGACACACCTGGCTAGCACTCACTAGCCTTCTGATCTGTTTCATAATGAAGAATTAAAGGCCCACCATCACAAGCGCCAGTCAACTTGCAAGCTCTCCTAGCTTCTACAATCCAATCCGTTTGAAACAGCACATACACCATAGAAAACAAACAACAGACCTCAGCAACTAGCAAGCCCAGCCACAGGCCCAAAAACCCAAGTCCAAGATAAAAGCCCAATACAACAGCCACAGGCATTCCCAACAGATAAAATGAAATGAAGTTTACATTAGCTACTAAGCTGGGCCTAGCACATCCTCTAAGTATGCCACAACCTGTTGTCTGTGGGCAATTGAAGATCTCGCATAGGCCGATGATCGGCAAAACCGCACACGTTAGATCGAGAGTTTCCTGATCATGGCTGAACATCTTCCCCCAAACTGAGCGGACCCCAATCGCGAACACCATTGAAAGAAAACCCAACAAGGATGAGGCCCAGAGTGCGACGATCATGACCTTTCTGGCCTTTTGAGGCATGTTTGCACCGAGCTCATTCCCGATGCGCGTAGAGGCTCCTAAGCTAATGGAGGTTGGTATTATGTAGAGGAGAGACGTCGTTTGGATCAACGCACCCATGGCCGCAACCTTGGGCCTGGGATTCGGGAGAAGCCCACATAAGAGTATCATGAATTCATACCACCACCATTCCAAACACACTGAAAAACAACTTGGGATAGCCAGGCGCAACAATGTCTGCCACCCTCTAAGGCACTCTGGTGAAAACATGCGTAACGTTTTCTTATACGGCCCCCACGAGCACATGTACACAAGCAAGAAGAAAACCAAGTTGAAATTAGTCCAAACAGATGCCAATGCAGCCCCCTTGATGCCCATGTCCATGTGAACCACTAGTAGAAAATTTATGGGTACCTGAAGAATCAAAGCCATAAAAGCGCAAATCATTAATGGCAGTGTAATGCTTTGTGCCCTTAAATAGACTCTGAGTGGGTGAAAAACCGCTTGCGCAAAAAGGTCCGGAATAGAAAATGTAATGTACGTCGATGCCATCGAAGTGACCCTTGGATCTTGTCCACACCAAAGTAGCAATTTCTCCATGGCTAGCCATAGAAGGCTAAGGGGAAGACATGAGAGGAAGAGTATGAGTAGTGTTCTTTGGAGTGTAACACCCAAAAGTTTCAATCTCTTGGCTCCAAAAGCTTGGCCACATATGGGTTCCATTCCCATGGACAAGCCAGTGATAATGGAATAGCCTGTGATGTTTGCGAAGCCGATCGAGAGGGAGGCGGCCGCCAGCTCCAATTCGCCGATGTAGCCCACAAAGAGCATTGAGATCATGGCCCTTGAGTAGAGGATGAGGCCCGTTAGGGCTGTGGGCCCCGCGATTTTGCTAATGGATTTCATCTCATCCATGGCCTAGTTACAATCAAGCTGTGGAATGAGAAGGAAAGCTAAAGAAGCATGGAGAAGGAGGAAGTAAACAAACTGGGTGACATGTAAGATTGATCAGTGGACAACAGATCTGTCTTGATGGTACGTGTGGCAAACATGTCTGGTGATCGGGACCATCATTTTGGTGGGCCAGCATGTGGATTGTGGATGTGCCAAAAATAAAAGGGGGTTGGACTCTGATAGCCATTTGGTCAGTGGCCTGTGAAGGAATGGCTAAGCCCATTTTTTACACTTACAACTCAGAAAAACTTGCACCTGGATAATTAGAGTTGTCCAATCGCAGCATATCCTTACTGTGGCCACTTGATCAACAGCCCTGACCACTAGAAATGTTTGCCACGTGTACCGGGGTGTGTATGTGTGTGTGTGTGTGTGTGTGTGTGTGTGTGTGTGTGTGTGAGAGAGAGAGAGAGAGAGAGAGAGAGAGAGAGAGAGAGAGAGAGAGAGAGAGAGGTCCATGTGGGTAGGGATGGAGGACGATGTCCATGTGGGTGGGGATGGAGGACGTACCTTACCATGTGAGGAGGCATGGAGAACGTGGAGAATGAGATTGCTTTAGATAAGAGCTAGTACCCTTGTCTTTACTTCATTTGGGAGGTTGAAATAAGATAGTTGTTATTGCTTTCCTCCCCTCTCTCATTCTCTCTCTCAAAGAAAGGCAAGAAAACAGAGTCCATGATATATCATATATCAGAATTAATCCTTGCATTCATAGAAATCTCTGGAAGAATACTAAAGATGACCTTATAAATACTAGAAAATAGATATGAGAGAGGAGAGAGATCTTAAGGGTCAGAAATCTCCTCGGAAATAACTGATATGTTGTTCCCAAGAGATATCATAAGCTATCAAAGGAAATAAACATGCAAGGGGATGTACAAAGAAAGATCATTTCCAAGGACCCTACGACTTCTTGTCCCCTCCCTGTAAACATGTTGGATTTTTGAGATTTAAAAAAAAAAAAAAAAAATCATATCTAGAGATTTCCTTACACGGGCTGATTTGGGTTTCAGTTTTTTTTTTTTTTTCAATAATAATAATAATAATAATTTATTTATTTGGGTTTCTAAAGGTGCGCATCTCAATTAGAGGTGGGCATCGAGTCGAGTCAGACAGGATTGGGCCCAACTCGACTCGGTCGGAAGTTTTCAATGCCTGGCCCGAACTCAATCTGATCCGAGACTGAGCCTGGGTCCTCTGACTTGATCCGATCCATTGTACTGCTGGCCTGACCCGAACCGAGTCTGACTCGGTCAGGGAAATCGAGTCGGATCGGGTTAGGTATGGTTCAGATTGAATCTTCTTGACCCTAAAAGAGTTTCAATAGTAGAGATTCAATCCCCACTGCTTTTTGCAGTGTGGTCCACTTGATCTTTAGATCTATCTTATTTTTTAGCTCAAGCCTTAAGATGAGCCCGCCGAGTGGATGGATGGTTTAGATATAACACATACCTCATGATGGGACCCACAGAATTTGCTGACGGCAACACGCTAAACTAGCTGGGCTGGTACGTGGTACACCTGCCAATCCGCGACCAAAGATTTTTCTTGGGACGAGGATTTTCTGTAGCCATGCATTGGGATGATATGTGGGCCCACAGTGATATTTGTAAGAAATCCACACCGTCCATCAGTTGTGAGAGCTCATTTTAGGACATGATACCAAAAAATAGGTGGATCCAAAGCTCAAGTGTGCTGGACGAGAGGGAAAACTGAGGAAGGTGGTCATTGAATTTACATTGTTTCCTCTCTTAAGGGTCACTTGAGTTTTAGATATACTTCATTTTTGGCCGCATGTCCTAAAATGAGCTCCCAAAAAGGATGGACGGTGTGGATTTATCACAAACATCATGGTGGGGTCCACCTAACATCCAATGCTGGAACTTCACGTGAAAGGCTTTGGTTTGAAATCCGCTTCTCTCGTCATGGAGCTCAGTGCTCAAGGCACCTTGAGCCGCGGGTGAGAAGATGGATTGGCTACTCCCCATGCCACCAGTCAATGGATGGTAAGTCGGTGCTCTATGGACCCCACCATGATGTATTTATTTCATCCATGCCGTCCATCTATTTTTCCAGATCATTTTATGGTATTAAAAAAATGAGGTATATCTCAATCTCAAGTATACAACATTAAAGGAAATAGTGTTTAGTAAACACTGTGTAGATCGAATTGGATTGGATCCAATCGGATCAGATTGGTTCGGATTGACCATTGATCCGAACTCAATCCGATTTATGGTTAGATCTAACTGGGCCAACTCGATCCTGGCCTTCGGATCGGGTCGGATCCGTCGAATCGGTCCCGTTTCTGCCTAGCTCTAATCATAATGAGAGATTGTGTGAAGTTGTAATTGAATAAGTTGAGTGGAGTACTCTAAGGTTTTGATTATAGTGGAGATTTATGTTGTTTTATATTGTGGTTTTTTTTTTTCTACAAGGTTGTCCATGTTAAAATATCATCTATTTATGGTTAATTGATTTTTATTTAGTTATCTACTTTATTATATTGTTCTATTTTCATTTATCGTGCTTCCACAAAGTGCACGGATAGATGGTGGTGTTAGATCCGAATTTTTAATACCTAAGGTTTGATTCTAGTTTGTTGTGCCTCTGGTTTACATCGTTGTGGTGTGATATAAAGTTGGTTTACTCCAAGAAAGTGATGTCAGAGCATCAGGTTGGACGTTTGGGTTTAAGCGAAAATGTCAGGATCAAAATTTGATATACTAAAGTTTGATGGGAAGAAGAATTTTAATTTGTGGTAGCAGAAGGTCAATGATATTCTAGTTTCATAAGGGTTGAGTAAAGCGTTGTTGGAAACAAAATCTGAGAAGATGTCGGATGATGACTAAAGCAATCTCGAGGAGAAAACTATAAGCATCATCCATTTCCATTTGTGTTTATCAGATGAGGTTATGTACAATATCATGAATGAGCAATCTCTCCGGGAGATGTAGAAGAAGCTAGATGACTTGTACATGTTGAAGTCCCTGACAAATAAGTTGTTTGTGAACAAACAACGTTTTAGGTTGAAATTGAAGTAAGGATTGGATCTCCTGAAGCACATGAACATGTTTACAAAGGTTTGTAGCTAGTTGGTAAGGCTCAGAGAGATGATCAAGAAAGAAGATAAAGCAGTGTCACTTTTAGCATTGCTTCCTACATCATATGATTATCTCATTACTAGTCTATTGTATGGGAAGAATATAGTGAAGCTTGAAAATATCACCATGGATCTCGATTCCAATGAGATAAGGAAGAAATCGGCAGATAAGGAATCTTAGGTGGAAGGGTTAGGGACATGGGTGATCCATGGAGTGATCTCGGTTTGACAAGAAAAAGTCTATATCAAAATCGAAGGCAAATGACTGATACTTCTATTGCGGCATTAAGGGGCATTTCTCTAGAGACTGCTAGAAACAAAAGGATGACCTAGAAGCTAAAGGAAAAAATGGAGCATTGGTGAATCAACGAGTGTAGCAGAAGAGAACTCAAAAGAACACCTCCTCTCGTCTCTTCATATATGAGTTGTCTCTTAAATACTAGTATTGTAGATTTAGAATGTTTGTATTACATATTCCCGAATAGGACTTGGTTTCATTCCAATAAGTCCTATGATGGTGGAAGTGTTATGATGAGAAATGATGCGACATGTAAGGCCATCGAAATAGAGGCCATCAAGGTAAGGATGTTTGACAGAGTCATTTGAACTCTAGTTGATGTTAAGCATGTCCCAAAGCTAAAGAAAAATTTAATATCCTTGGAGGTTTTAAATACGAATGGTTGCACGTTCACTACATCCAGTGGTGTATTAAAGGTCATCAGAGGTGCAATGCTATTGATGAAGGAAAATAAGATTAGAAATTTATACAAGTTGGTCGGGAGCACAGTTATGGGTGGGATAATTACCACCTTACACACAAAATTACATAGATGATATAAATTTGTGGCATATGTTTAGGGCATATGAGTGAGAGGGGCATGATGAAACTCTAAAAATGAAAATTGTTAAATAGATTTAAGATGTGTAATGTGAATTTCTATGAGCATTACATCCTAGGAAAGTGGTGCAGACTAAGGTTCAAGTCTGTACACACACTAGTAGTGGGATGCTCCACTATATTCATTTCAATATTTGGGGGCTAGTGACAATACCGTCTAAGGGAAGGGCATGATACTTTATGACCTTTATAGACTATTACTTGAGGAAAGTTTGGGTCTACTTCATGAACATAAGTTTGATGACTTCACCAGGTTCAAGTAATGGAAGACAAAAGTAAAGAAGAAATGGAGAGACGGGTTAAGTGTCTCAGGTTAGGCAATGATAATGAGCATAGAGAGGCGAAATTCAATGAATTCTATAAAGATCAAGGCATCACGAGGCACTTATCAACTTCAGGAACCCCATAATAGAATGTGATAGTAGAGAGAATGAATAAAACTATATTGGAGAAGGTAAGAAGTATGTGGTTGCATACGGGGGTGCCTAAAAGCTTCTGAGCTTAAGCGATGAATATGCCATGCTAGATAGTAAATCGATTACCATCTACAATGCTAAACTCTAAGATTGTAGAGGAAGTCTAGACAAGCAAGAGGATTGAGAATCTTTGGGTGTCCGATATATGTTCACATGCAGAGTGAACAAAGGTCGAAGTTGGATCCAAAGTATAAGAAATGTATCTTTGTTGGGTATGAAAAAAGTGTCAAGGGCTACAAGCTTTGGGATCCAGTTGTTCAGATGGTGGTTATTAGCAAAAATGTCATCTTTGATGAGGCATCAATGCTAAAGACCAACAAGGACATTGTAATAGAGAAGTAAAAAACATAAGGTGACACCAAGAATTGTCAGTGCAGGTGGATCTAATTAACCCAGTTACTGAAGGTGAAAATCAGAAGGGGCAAATATTAAGAAAAATAATTAACAGGAAACTCAAGAAAGTATAGCTAGGTACTGGGAGAAAAGAACCATTAGAGCCTTGGTTTGGTGTGGGTTCAGGGACATGGTGTATTTTGCATTGTTTACAGGGAGCGAGGGTCCCTCCACCTTTTAATAGGTAATATTTGAAAAGGATAGTGACATGTGGATATCAGCTATGGAGGAGTGTAACACCCCATACTTTTTAGTACTTGGGTGTTACTGGGTAACCGAATTTAGAATAAGTACAAATCTAATTCACCTAAACGTTCACACGTTCTAGTCCAAATCTGACCATTAGGAGCAATATTCAACTCTAGAACAAGTGATACATTCATTGATTTTTGAGACGGATCACCACATCATCAAGTCACCCTATTTTTAAGACTTCGATCACCCAAGCTTTGGATCTACCCGATCTTTAGGCAAGAACACTAATTTGGGCCCTTCAAAGTAAATGGAAGGGGTAGATTGGAGCATACATCAATGTGGGCTCCAATTTAAACCGACATTCCATTTGGGTTGAATTAGGGCCCACTATTTGAACACACTTGAGAAATCCAAACCGTCCATCTAGAAGATAAGAGAACAAGTGTTCGGCCTAGATCACACTGCTCATCGCATGGACCCCACTTTTAGAACGGCACTAGCACTAGAACAACCATCAATTCTACTATGATCTACATTTTCAACGAAAATCCCCCTAGGATGGCCCACCTAACCTTTTGAACATACAAATTCCTAATCAAGAGGGATTAGTGGACCTCCCAAAAACAAATGGGTGGCATCGATTGGTTCAGATAATCACGTGGACCCCACATTTCATCGGTGCGTGTACACAAATAAGGTGCACACGCCATACACCACGGCTAAATATCGGGTCAAACAATCGTTGACCCGATAAAAACCAAAACTCCAACGGAGATTTGAAAATTCTCCCGCCCGACGCTCGTTTAAATCGGACCGTCCGTTTGACGGTGCAAACGGCTGTCCTTCAGAATACGGAAACTAGATCCAGACCGTCCATCTGATAGACAGGGCCCCACTGACCTCGACACGTTTCCATCTAGGATTGAAAGATCCTTGCAACAGCACGACCTGCGTCCGATCTTGCGTTGCAAAGGAAATGCAATGACGAGGAATAGGGCCACGTACGCCACTCTTCTGGTAGATTCGACCGTTGAAAACCTACGGACGGAATCCACGTACGCAACCAGATCCCCGTCAGCCCTATGGTTTCCAAAAACACGCCCCTACTCGACAGAAAGCGGAAAGAATCTTTCCTTATTGGGGAAAGATGTATCTCGTCCGTTCATTGGCACCGAGAAGCTTCTATCAAGCTAATCCTGAGGGTCGAGATTAGGATTCTATGAAAATATCCTAGCAAATGAGATAAAGAGGAGCTATTGGGGTGGCGGTGAGTTTTTCACTCGTTGAGTGGCTGTCTTAATCAACAGCCCTCCTTGCATCGTGAGATGGACCCCACATTAATTTTATGCCATATCAGGACCGTCCAAACGGCCCTGATCTATGGATAAACTACCCAGCCAAAAAACACCATTAATCGTCCTTCATCTTCTTTAATCCGACCGTGAAACACACACCTTGCATAAGTGGCCCGTTCACACATCCAAACCGCTCATTGGGTGGCCCACCCCACTTATTACCCATCAGGGATAAACGTTTAAACCCGTGCATAAGGATTGATGCTTTAGGAGATCCGTTCGATTGGCTATTATTGGCTAACTCGCGACCTCTCCTCGCTAATCCTCGTGATTAGTGATGGAAACCTCCAGAAACGGAAATGGCTATAAATAGATGGGTTTTAGGGCGAATCCTAAGGCAGGATAAGAATGGGAAAGGAGAGAGTCCGTGAGAGTGTGGGGCGCCGCATCTGGTGCGCTGGGTCATAACTCGGTCCGAGTTGCTGCATGTTCGGGCGAGTCCGGATCCAGTCCCATTCAACAGAAGAAGAGAATCAGAAAGAAAAGAAAAGAAGAGGAGAAAGAGAAGAGGAAAGAGAGAAAGAGGAAGGGATGCTTGCATTCGGGCCGTACCGAGCTACTGCACCAGGAGAATCGGATCTGGTCGAGTTATGCAAAGTTCTGCTACTGCTCGTGAAAGAAGCAGAGAAGGAAGAAGGAATTAAAGGAAGAAGAAGAAAAGTAAAGAAAGGAAGAAGTAGAGGATGGAGGCACTATCCCGGTGACTCGGTCCGAGCCTGGAATGTTGCTAGGTCGACTCTTCTATCTGAATCCGGCCCACTTTATGGATGTCCAGATCTGGACAATCCAAAGGAAGAGATAGAGAAAGAAAGGGGAGAGAAACAAAGGAAGAAGAAAAGAGAAGGAAAGAAGGAAGTCAGAGAGGAGAATGTTGTTGTCGAGTCAGTTGGCAGAGTCTGACTCGCTAACTAGCGAGTTGTGATGAGTCAACTCATTAGATGTTGACTTGGGCACACGGCCCAGTTGGTTGTTCAGCTGTAACTATCTGCATGGGACATTTGAGACTTGAACTTTAACTAGATTTTGCTGATTGGGTCCTGGTTTGACTCGATGAGGAACTGAGTCAAATCGGTTCAAGTTGCACAACTAGGTGAGTCGACTCTCTATAGGCATTTTATCAGTGTTAGTTAAATTTATTTAAATTATTGACTACTTGTGTAAATGTCAAAGTTTCATAACACCACCTTATATATCCATTTAGCTGAGCTCAAGTTGAATCCAAGTTGAGGGAAGTCAAGGTCGGGTTGGAGAATTCGATTGAGTTTGATTTAACATCGAGTCGTCCTACGATTTATCTAAGTAAGTCGATTTTAGAGTGTTAGCTTAAATTTCAACATAGAATTCATTTAACTATATTATTCTTATATTGGAATTCGAATCACTTTCTCTAAGTCATAGATACATCTGATCTTTAGGATTGATCATAATAATTGGTGTTGCGATCTAACTAACTAAACAGTTTAAAGTGTGGTTGGAATTGGGTTCATGGTCATGCGCAAACGATTCCAACAACATAGGAAGCAAATTCAGCTCTGGAAAGGTGAGGATTACCCTTCAAGCTTTTCTACGTCATGATAGTTAGCTTAGTTCATTCAGTTTGTTGATTCCTTAATATGGTGCAATGTGGAAATAATTATGAATGTTAATTTCATTTGAGTAATCTTTTATAAATCCAACATGTTTAGATTTAAATTCAAGTAATTTAACATGCTATGGATCTCTAGTATCTTCATTCTGATTTAAGATGTGTACTTAATATGTGTGAGTGCTAATAACATTATATGTGGCTTGTTCTACCACTTGTGCTTGATGGTGTTTTTAGGAAATCCTCAAACTAGTGGCCACCTATATTGTGAATTAAATAAATTTACGTTGTGGACTTATCATCTTGTGGACCGTTTGTGCCAATGTAGCTTTTGGGGGAATAATCCCTACTTATCGCACCATTAATAAATGGAATATTTGGCCCATGCGGCTTTTTAAGAATAATTGCCTCATGTCGTTTTAATCGATTGGCTCTATATAACTTTACAATGGTAAGTCCCACTTGTAGAACTGTAATTGGCCACTAGTTGAGTAAGTTACCTTTAAAATATCCTGTTTGTTAGTCTCATGAGTCAGAGATGGTGGAATGAGACATTATGCCGAAGTTGTTGGCCTATGTTGGGTGACTAACCCCCCATAGTGATCTTTGAACTTTCTTAGATTGATTGTTTGAAATTGAAATAATAATGGTTGAGCTAATCATGCATTCTTATGGCATACGGTCTTTTCCGGGTGACTAGTTCTCCTTGGGCGTACCTCGAGTACTTTTCCAGGTGGCTAGATCTCCTTGGGCGATCTATATATCATAGTCTTTTCCAGGTGGGTTCTCCTTGGGCGTACCTTTAAGTACTTTTTCGGGTGGCTAGTTCTCCTTGTGCGACTTTTTACCAGCTGGATGTACATCCCTAGGTCTGTGAGCATGTGCATGCATCTATGAATTTAAATAAGATCATCTTTGTGAAATTTATTTAATGAATGTGTTCCTGATGAACCTTAGCTGACTTCTATGATAATCATTGTATAATATTTGTTATACACTGCTTTTGTTAACTATGCTTAATTATTTTGATGATACGATAAATCTTGGGGGTATACCTCACTATGGTAGCCATTAACGCTATCGAACCGTATTCAGTGTGCAGGAGACACAGCTGATACACATACTGACATTCATGTGGATTAGGAGGAGCCAGAGGACCTTACGACCCCCTTTCCTAACTTCATTTCTTTTTTATTTATAATGTATGTTTTATAATAAGTTAAGACATTGGTTTGTATAAGTTTTTGGGTAACCATTTGAAACTTTGGCTATGTATATTTGGAGTCCCTCCTATACTTGATTTGTTTTTATCCCCCTAGTTTATTAACTCTGATAATAAAATAAAAAAAATGTATTTGAAATTTAGGATATTTAAAGGTTAACACTCAGGTTTTTGGAAAACGAGTAGTATACTCGGGTTTTGGTAACTGGGGTGTTACAAGGAGATAAAATCTCTACACAAGAATAAGACATGAGAGTTGATGGAACTTCCTACAGGTTTGTGGGCTATAGGGTGCAAATTGGTCTACAGGAAGAAAGAAACATTAACAGAAAAGGATGGTGAAAAGTACAATGCAATGATCATAGCGAAAGGGTACTTGTAGAGGGAATGAATAGATTACAATGACGTTTTCTCTCCGGCTATAAAACATACCTTATTCAGGGTGCTACCAATGATGGTAGTGAAATCCAATTTGGAATTTGAGTAGTTTGATATGAAGATGATAATCCTTCATGGGAATTTGGAGGAAGTCATTTACATGAGGCGTTCTGAAGGTTTCGTTGAGTTTGGTAAGGAAGGCCACGTGTGTAGGCTGAGGAAGTCATTGTATGGGCTTAAGCAATCTTTAAGTCAGTGGTACAAGTGGTTCGATTCTTATATGGTAGATATTGAGTATAACATGTGAGAGTATGATTGCTACGTATACTACAAGGTACTTGACGACAGCTCCTACAATAACGACTAGGATTGAGAAAGATTTCATAAGAATCTTACCAGGTTAAACACAATCTCTAGATCACTATATAGGAAATCAATGAATTTCATCACGAAGACCCCACACTCATTCCCAACAATATGTTTTAAGATCCTGCTTACCATTTCAAACTTTCAATCAACTTTCCACTATGCATTCCCTACGCCTCATAGATGGAATAACCATCTCAATCCTTCTATGAACCTAACCAATTCCTCATCATACTTCCCCATCCATTCAGTATGAAGGCTATCAAGGAATCAAACTAGTCTTTGGGGGTATACAACGAACAAAATCTTATGTTATCTTAGGACATTAAATATAAAATATATGCTTACAAGACATATATTGTTGGGGATTTGTGCTGCAGAATCATACAGATATGGATCTAGGATAGCAATCCAAGAGCACCAAGCAATCACAAGAGAACACAAAGATTTAATGTGGAAAACCTTTTCGAGAAAAAACCACGTACGGCACAAAGCGATAGAAATCCATTATGAAAATAGAAATTACAAAGAGAGAAGACTTAAACAACCTCGAATCTCACCCTTGCTACACCCTTTGATAACCCTAGAACCCTTTTAGAAACCCTTAGAAAACTTTTAGGAAGCCTTAGAATACCTTAGAATGGCCTTAGGGATCCCTATTTATAATTTAAGAAACTTCACTTACGTATCGACTTTGAAAAGTCCAGAAATCGCCTCAAATTTACGCAGTGCGCGTGCAGTTTGCGTAACCTCGACTAGTCAAGCTAGGGCTTCGACTGGTCGAAGGACCCCTTCGACTGGTCAAGCTTGTCCCTCGACTGGTCGAGCATCCCGAATATCCAAAATACATAGATGCTGGACTTTGAGTCGAGCGGGCTTCGACTAGTTAAAGGGACCTTCGACTAGTTGAGCCAGTCTCTCAACTGGTCTAGCAGCACGAAGATAAAAAGAAGATTTGAAGATATCTTCTGACAACAATCTCCACAATGTCTTTAATCTTCAATCGTGTAGCTTTTTGACCTCCTCTTATATCTGCATCGCATCATAGCTTTAATTAACGCTTCTCGTGCACACTCCGTCCTTCTGTTATACCATCACTAAGTCTAGAGAAGTTGCACAGAACTTGAACTTCTCTATATGAATGACCTTGGTGAGCATGTCTGCTGGATTCAAACTGGTGTGAATCTTCTCCAGTGTTACGCCTCCTTCCTCAAGCACCGTCGAATAAAGTGGTGACGAACATTAATGTGTTTAGTACGTGAGTGATAAATAAAATTTTTAGCCAAATCGATAGTGCTCTCGCTATCACAGTTAATCAGCACGGCCTCCTGCCGAAGTCCCAACTGATTTATCATGCCTCTGAGCCAAACAACTTCTTTAAACGCTTCCGTCACTGTCATATATTCTGTTTTGGTCGTAGAAAGAGCCACCACGGACTGAAGCTTTGACATCCAACTAACTGCTCCACTTACTAGTACAAATGAGTATCTTGAAGTAAACTTTCTGGAATCCACACTGCCTGCGTAGTCGAAATCTACATACCCTACCAACTTTGTCCCTGTCTTCTCAAAAGTTAAGACATAGTTTTTCGTATCTCGAATGTATCGAAGTAGCCATTTCACTACTTCCTAATGTTACTTGCTGAGGTTTGACATGTATCTTCTCACATCACCAACCACCTGTGAAATATCTAGTCTCGTACAGACTATGACATATATTAAACTGCCAACTGCATTCGAATAAAGTATATGAGACATAACTTACTTTTTCTCATTTGATTTAGGACATTATTCTAAGGAAAGCTTGAAGTGAGCCACTTGGGGAACCCTCACTGGCTTTGCTTGGTCCATCTCATACTTAATTAACACATTTTCAAGGTATTATGCCTGTGATAACCAAATCCTACTCTTCTTCCCGTCTCTATGAATATCTATACCAAGAATCCTCTTTGCAGCCCCCAGATCTTTAATTTCGAATGTCCCTGATAATTGAGTCTTTAGTACATTGATTTCAAACATATCATGACCGATGATCAATATATCATCAACATACAATACTAAGATGATGAATTTGCCATCACTCAATGTCTTATAATAGACACAGTGACCGTATTCACTTTGAGTAAATTCCTGACTTACCATGAAAGAATCAAATTTTTTATACCACTGCCTAAGCGGCTATTTCAGGCCGTACAACGACCTTATTAACCTACAAACCTTTTTCTCTACTCCTTTAACTTCGTAGCCCCCTGATTGCTTTATGTATATCTACTCTTCTAACTCCCCATGCAGGATGCAGTCTTGACATCCATTTGTTCCAGCTCGAGATCGTATTGAGCAACCAGTGCCAACACGAATCTGATAGACACCTGCTTAACCACCGACGCGAATATCTTTGTAAAGTCGATTCATTCTCTTTTAGCATAAACCTTCACTACCAACCTCTCTTTGTATCTATCTTGTTTTCTTTTGAATAACCACTTGCATTCGATCTCTTTTCGGCTCACTGGAAGCTCCACCAACTCTCATGTGTGATTTTTATGCAACGAGTCCATCTCATCATCCATAACCGCATTCCACTTTTCTACATTAGGCTCACTGAGAGCCTTCTGAATAGTAGACGGGTTCCCCTCATCCGTAACGAGGGTATATGCAATATTAGAGTCGTCCCTGTATCTTACCGGTAACCCGCGATCATGCGGTGGGTTTCTTCTCATAGGTGGCTGCTCTACCTGATCTTGTACCTCTGTCTACATATTTGTCTCTGCCTGAGTATCGTCTATGTCAATCTGCATGTCTACGATTAACCTTTCAGGTTCCTTTTGCTCCTCATGATCATTTTTACAGAATATGGAGCTTTCATCAAATCTGACGTTATGGCTAGTGATGACATTGCGTGTGACCTTGTTGAATAACCTGTAACCTTTCACACAAATACCAAATACCATAACCAACAAAAATATACTTTTTGGCTCTATGGTCTAACTTATCTTTCTCAACTGACGGTACATGAGAGTAAGCCTCACAACCAAATATGCACAAATTTGAGTAGTCGATCTTAAATCAGAAATTTTAAAAGATGGAATCAAACAACGATCAGATAGCACCTTCATGCCTCGCTCGCTCATGTGGCTTAGATGAGCATGCCACATATATAGAGACGTAGAATCTATAATAGCTGCTGTTGCTCCACCTGCTGAAGTGCTCCTGATCAACTTGTAAAGGTTTCCGTACCTTTATGCTCTCATAACCACGAGTGCCCCTTTTGAAACTTTAAGGAAACCATCAATACTAGTGAACTTGCACCTTATAGCTTCGAGTGCATCAAGAGAAATCAGACTTTTTTTTATATCAAGAGCGTGCCTGACATCAATCAAGGTATGCTCCATCCCATCAAACATCTTGATGCTCATTGTACCAATAGCCACAACATTACAGGCATTGTCATTGCCCATAAAAATCTGTCTACCATCACATTTCTTGTAATTGGCAAACCAACTCCGATGAGGAGTCATGTGATAAGATGCTCTTGTGTCAAGTATCCACTCGTCTTTATAATTCGTGTAAGTGACCAATCATGGAAACAGACAGAACATCACCACCACTTGTTTCTTCATTAGATGCGACAACATTTGTTTCCTTAGGAGAAGCCGCTGAATTTTCTTTCTTCACTTTGAGATTTCTACAATCCTTCTTCATGTGCCCAGAGATCTCACTGTTCTAACACTTTAATTTTCCTTTGCTCTTGCCCTTAGATTTGGATCTAGTTCTTGAAGATCCTGTACCTTACTAAGATGCCCCCATGTCGCCGTTTAGCTTTCTCATAGCCTTCCCTTGAAGGGGTGAGATAACAATATTGACACATAGGGTTTTATTTGCAGTATACATTGTGTCCCTAAATGACTCATATGATGAAGGAAGAGAATTCAACAATATACATGCCTGTTCCTCATCTTTGACCACTTCCTCTATATCCAGCAATTTATATATTAATTTATTAAAGTTGCTGATGTGGGCTTCTAGATCTCTACTCTCTGCTAGCTTGAAGGTATTACACTGTAGCTTCAAGTGTAGGTGATTTTCATAGGAGTTCTTGGCATAGATGTTCTCTAACTTCGCTTACAAACTAGCCGCCGTTTTCTCCCTCAAAACATTATAGAGAACCTCATCCGTGAGACATAAATGGATAGAGGCTAAAGCATTACTATCAAGGTTTTTCCATTCTTCATCTTTCATGGTAGATTTTTGCTCCTCAAAAGTCTTAATCTCGCCTTGCTTGGTTAATAGGCTAATCATCATAACCTTCCATAACTCAAAATTATTTTTGCTTGATTACTTCTCAATATCAAACTTGCTATTTTTCATTATTACTAATCCTAAAGATTCAGATCTGTGCCCCAACGATATCTCTAATACCACTTATTGGGGATTTGTGCTGTGGAATCACACAGATATGAATCTATAATAGCAATCCAAGAGCACTAAGCAATCACAAGAGAACACAAAGGTTTAACGTGAAAAATCCTTTCAGGAAAAAATCACAGCATAAAGCGACAGAAATCCACTATGAAAATAAAAATTACAAAGAGAGAGGACTTACTCGATTTGAACAACCTCGAATCTCACCCTTGCTACACCCTTTGATAACCTTTGAACCCTTTTAGAAACCTTTAGAAAATCTTTAGGAAGCCTTAGAATGACCCTAGAGACCCCTATTTATAGTTTAGGAAACTTCACTTACGCACCGACTTTGGAAAAGTCCAAAAACCACCTTAAATTTACGCAATCCGGGTGTAGTCTGCGTTACCTCGACTAGTCGAGTCAGGGTTTCGATTGGTCGAAAGACGCCTTTGACTGGTCGAGCGTCCCGGACATCCGAAATACATAGACACTGGACTTCAAGTCAAGTGGGCTTCGACCAGTCAAAGGGATCTTTGATTAGTCGAGCCAGTCCCTTGATTGGTCGAGCAACGCGGAGATAAAAAGAAAATTGAAGATATCTTCTGACAACATATATAGTATTATAAGTACATCTAAAGTAAAAAACAACTTATAACATTAAGTCAATTATGTAGAAATGTAATGACAAACTTACACAATCGAAGTTCTACATATGCCTTTGGAAGTGATCTCCGCTAATAATATACAAAACCACATTATTAATATCCTTCTTAATGTCATCTCTATATCTATTTTGATGCTCACTGACACCATATTCCCATAGAAGCTTAACATTAAAAATAAAATAAAATCCTATCATAGATGAATCAAAATATTGTTAGTTAGATAACTACAATATAAGTTGAATGTGCATATCATTAAGTGGACATTATATATAAAAGAATGTCATCACGAACATACAGTCTTGAGAATACGCTTCAGTATGTTGTAGGCGACGATCCATAAAAAATAAATCTATATACAAGTTGATTTCCTGTATAAGCCTTGAATTATTAATAAACATGTACAACATAAAATTAAGTACTTACAAAACTTTTGTGCCATAATCTTACCCAGTCATCAACCTATGCATTCTCCCATAGATATGAAAGCCACATATGATCTTAGCCTTAACAATTTCATATTCCTCGGGGCTAAGCATTCTTAATGGGTCCATAAATGTGGATTTATCAGTGAAAATGGGTTCTTGCTCGGAGTGAGGAGCCATATATGGACAAAAGCAACTACTATAGATAAGCCTCAATTATTGTAAAAGATTACTATTGTAATCCAATAATGTAGTAGACTACTATTGTGTCAACAACACTATAGAAAACAGTGCTACTGTGTTGTACTATAGTTGTTTGTCTTTTATGAGTAACTGTAGCGTACTGTAGTAGAATTGAAACTTTCTGAAATCCGGATCCTTATTCGCAATGGATTTTTCGAACCGTATAAAATCCAGTGTTCCGCATCTACAAAAGGGAGTTCCCTTTCATCAATCATCAATTGAGTAGAGTAAGTCCCAATAAGAGGTATTATAAGTTCTAGGTCCTGAAGTTTGCATGTACTAATCTTATTTAGTAATCTGGATTCTTACATTGTGATCGTTCTTTGTGGTGGATCATTCTTTCTTTTATTTCCCGCTTATATTTTTTTATCAGTAGTTTATAGTGAATATCAGTGGTCTACTGTTAATATCGGTAATCTACAGTGAGTATCAACGGTCCAGTGTTAACATTAGTGGTTCACTGTTAATATCGGCAGGCCATTGTTAATATCGATGGTCCACAATGAATATTATCAGACCACTGTTAATATTAGCGGTCCGCAATGAAAACCCATAGTAACTCCCACCATTCTTCCAACAAAAAACCTATAACAACTCCCACCATTCATAGAACAAAAAGGCCCACAAACTCCCACCATTCATATAACAAAAAAAAAAAAAAAAAAAAAAAAAACCCCACAAATTCCCACCATTTATACAATAAACAAAACCACAACAACTCCCACCATTCATAGAATAAAAAGGCCCACAAACTCCCACCATTCATATAACAAAAAAAAAAAAAAAAAAAACCCCCACAAATTCCCACCATTTATACGATAAACAAAACCACAACAACTATAAGCAACCATACTAAGAAACACAAAAAGAAACTTGCCTTTTGCCACCATAGCTTCCACGTCAAAATTGTGGCTAGAAAACTTTAAAAGAAAAGAAGAGAGAGAAAGAGAAAACCTGGTTTAGCACCCGGAGTGTGTTTTGAGCTTCACCGAGCCTTCATCGGAGCTTGGCCAGAGTTTTTTTATTGTTAGCTGGAGAGTACGACGTCCGATCGTATAACTATCAACCATCGAAGAAGCTTCGACTTTGTGTCGTCTCAGGAAGTGAAAAAAGAAAAAAGGACAAGAAAAAAAGAAAGAAAAACCTAATGGCCAAATGACCCTTGTATGACGAGGGCTTCATGTTTTGAACCCATTCACATCTTATGTGGGGGTCATTAGTTTGCTTTGAAGCAAATCCATTCCATCTACATGTAAAGGGTTTTAATTTCATGTTATTAAGTCAAGTTTGAGGGCAAAACTCATCATAAATGGATCAGATTGAAGGAAGCAATTTAAAATTAATGCATAATGTAAGTGTAGATATGTAACACATACAACTCAAACAAAAAACTAGAAAAATCTTCTACCAGTTCACATTTGTCCCATTAAAATGAATGAATCATATTGCCCAATGGATGGGCCGAAAGAGAGTTTTTGGCGGGGGCATACTTCTTCAAAAAACGTTCTCCTTTCAGATGAATTAATACTATAGAAAGGAGCCATCATAGAGGGGCATTTTCATCCCTAAAAGGTGAAAAAGTGACTAAAAGACTAAAAACCTTAAGTTTGAATAAGACGGACTAATGCAGCGACCACATCATAGAATTACCATGTGGATATTCCATAAAAAGGAGTGGATTAGGTGTGGCTTGTGCTCACACAACACATTGTGTTCCTGACCTTAGGGCATACCTTGATGTATGTGTTGTATATCCATGCAGTACATTCATATTTTTAGCAAACGTTAGGACATAATTCGAAAAAATGAAGTAGATACAGATCTCATGTACTTCACAGCCCGAGAAACAATGATGATTGGCTATTAAAAACTTTTTGTGAGATACATCATGGCACAGGAAACAATGATGATTGGTTATTAATTTTTTTTTTTTGTTTTGGATCAAGTTGAAATTTATTTATTATTTATATTGTTCTTTTTCCAGATCTTGGCAAATATTAAAAAATTACAGTGGGTCTTGGGAAGTTTTTAATAGATTTATATCTACTTCATTCTTTTTTATTTTTTTTAATAATGTTATAACATGAGCCGAAAAAATGAATGGATCGATGGTGTACATACATCAAGGCAGACCATACGATCAGGGACACACCTTAATGTATAAGGAAAAAGCCTACACCTAATCTGCTCTCTCTCTTTAAGAAAAGAGGAATGGACCATTGTAGATGCTACCTTTTACCCAGTGTCTTTTCTGAGCCATCTCAAACTTAGATTCCCAGTCTAAACCTTTCACGTACGGATAGACTAATTGAGGACGAAAATACCCCTACTTTTCAAAGTCATTACTCGTTTTTATAGACATGGCTACGGATTATAACTGTAGCTAGAGGAAGTGTATCCATGGCAGGCAGCTGGGCCACTGCCAGTTTGGCGCGACCCCACCAGGGCTTGAGTTTTGTGAGGCCCTCTACACATGTGTGGGGTCCTCTTGTAGCACTTTTAGCCATTTTTTAAGCCCCCAGACACCCCCATTTTGAAATTTTCCTAATCCCTCTCCCTCAAAACCCAAAAACCTTCCTTCAAGCTCATTCCCTGCATCCAATCCTCCCCACCAAACCCCATTTCCCTAAATACTCTTCATCTTTAGGCCCTCTATTTACAAAAATTCTTCATTTCAAACCTAATTCCCTCAAAACCCCTCATTCCCTAAACCCGTCTTGCTCAATGAGGCGTTTGGCGCATGGTATTAAATGGGATTAAGTGGGATATAATTGTATTTAGTCCTGTGCAATTCCATCCATCATTTGGAGAGGATGGGAAAGGTTGGGATTAGTTGGGATGGAATTACATTTAGTCCTATAGAATTGTATTTGGTCTATGCAGGATTTCTGTGGATTTTGAAATCCATTACACATGTGGGCCCCACATTGATGCATGTATTTATCTATGCCGTTCATCTATATACATCGTTTACATGTGACATTTTAGTTATATATGTGTATAAGTTTACAACATCTGTTATGAATTTGGTCCATTAATTACAATTCCATCATCCACCAAACATGATTTTAATTAATCCGATGTTTTCTAGTAGCAAAATTTTTATCCCAAACATGGGATTGGATGGCTACAATACTATAGTATTTCTAGACATGCAATCATTGTGCAATAATGGTATTAATCCCTTCTAATACAATTCAATACCATTTAAATCCATGGGCCAAACACGCCCCAAGGGGATAATTACTTCGAATCCACGGAGCTGGAAATTCAATAAGACAAACTTGAAATTGAGCGAGGCAAATTAGAAATTGAGTGAAGCTAACATGAAATTGAGTGAGGCAAACTGGAAATTGAGCGAGGCAAAGAAGAATTTGAGCAAGGCAAATTGGACATTGTGCGAGGCAAATAGAAAATTTAGCGAGGCAAACTGAAAATTAAGCGAGGCAAACTGGAAATTGAGATAGACAAAGATGAAATTGAGCAAGGCAAACTAGAAATTGAGCGAGGCAAACATGAAATTGAGTGGGGCAAATTGGAAGTTAAGCGAGGCAAACTATAAATTGAGCGAGGTAAGCATGAAATTGAGCAAGGCAAAGAGGAAATTGAGCGAGGCAAAAATGTAATTCAAAGAGCATCAAAGAAAATTGAGCAATGAAAACAGCAAATCGAGCGAGGCAAACTAGAATTTGAATGAGGCAAAACTGAAAATTCAGTGAGGGAAACTAAAAATTCAGTGAGGCAAGTTGGGAATTTAATGAGGCAAATTAGAAATTGAGCAAGGTAAACTAGAAATTGAGTGAGGGATGATGGAAATTCAGGAGGAAAATTGAAAATTCAACAAGGGAAACTGAAAATTCAACGAGGGAAGCTAGAAATTCAGTGAGGCAAACTAAAAATTCAACGAGGCAAACTAGAAATTGAGCGAGTGAGATTGAAAATTGAGTGAGGCAAGCTGGAAATTGAGCGAGGCAAGCAAGAAATTCAATGATGCAAATTGAAAATTGAGCGAGGCAAGCTGAAAATTGAGTGAGGCTACCTAGAAATTTAACGAGACAAATTAGAAATTGAGCGAGGCAAACTGAAAATTGAGTGAGGTAAGTAGGAAATTGAGTGAGTCGAACTAAATATTCAGCGAGGCAAACTAGAAATTTAGCGAGGTATACTGAGAATTGAGCGAGGAAAGCTGAAAATTGAGTGAGGCAAAATAGAAATTTAGCGAAGTAAACTGAGAATTGAGCGAGACAAGCTGGAAATTGAGCGAGTCAAACTAAATATTCAGCGAGGCAAACTTGAAATTCAGCGAGGCAAACTGAGAATTGAGCGAGGGAAGCTAACAATTAAGCGAGGCAAATTACAAATTCAGTAAGGCAAACTAAGAATTGAGCAAAGAAAGTTGGAAATTGAGCGAGTGAAGCTAGAAATTTAACAAGGTAAACATGAACTTGAGCAAGGCAAACTAGAAATTGAGCGAGGGGAGCTGAAAATTGAGCGAGGCAAACTAGAAATTGAGTGAGGCAAGCTTAAAATTCAGCGAGGGAACATTTATATGTTATAAATTTTCATTCAGTATAAATTGTATAGGGTATATTAAACACTGTATATAATACAACATTTCATAAAAATTCCATCTTTCTCCCATGCCTGCGATAATTATTATTTACAGGTTACAAATAAATAATCATATGCTATTGACTTCTTCCAAACGGTAGTGAATTTTTACATGTCTGTTCTCGCCAATGTGCGATCGGTGTACCAAAAAGAAAATGACGATTGTTTAAACAGATTTAGCCTACTATCATGTTCTTTAATCCACCCTTCATCGTGTCAAACCACCATTTCAGTGAACACTTAGATGATGAGTTTGGGAATCCAGTAGAAGAATCGTCACATACAAACATGAATTGCAAAAAATATCAAAATTAAAGTTCATTATATATTTAGTGACTCATAGCGTAAAAAATCAGACATAATTGAAAACAATCAAGCACTTAATGAATTGAACGAGCTTCAGATGAAATCGAATAAGCCTCAACTGAAATTGATCGAGGCAAACATGCAATTCAACGAGGCAAACATGCAATTCAACAAGCATCAAAGGAAATTAAGCGAGGCAAACTGGAAGTTCAGCGAGATGAATTGGAAATTGAGCAAGGGAAACATGAAATTGAGTGAGGCGAACTGAAAATTCAATGAGGGAAACATGAAATGGAGAGAAGGAAGTTGGAATTTGAGTGAGACAAACTGGAATTTAAGCGAGGCAAAACTAGGAATTGAGTGAGGCAAACTACAAATTGAGTAAGGGAAGCATGAAAATTCAGTGAGGAAATCTAGAAACTCGGTGAGGGAAACATGAAATCGAGCGAGGCAAACTGTGTTACGCCCCAAACTTGGAAAACGGGCTCATAAAATTTTTGATCGTTGAATCCGGCGCTGACAGCCTTCGTAGTGCCCCATTCTCGAATCCTGGCACTCGCATGCCGGATTTCGATCCTGGGATCCTACGAGGAGGATTTTCAGTATGATTTTTTTTTTGTAATGGAGCATAACCATAAGCATAACCAAGTCACAAAATAACATCACCACATATTTACTATATCAAAACTTTAAGTACAATGCGAAAAAGGAAAAACAGGGTGATTAAAAACTTCAAAATAATCTGTTGTGCGCTCCTGCCTCAGCGCTGCTGCAATCCAATGCCACCTGCATGCAACGGTTGTGCATAAGCTTACAAAAGCTTAGAGGGTGGTATAAGTGTCTGCGTAAGGCAAGCGTCAAGTTTACAATATCAGAGTAATACGAAAATATGCAGTAAGTTCATGAATACAACCAGCCATACCAAGGCTATGTGATGCAAGACATGAATGCTATCGGCCATACTAAGGCCATGCGATGCGAGGCCTATGTAGCCAAATGTCATATGCGAGATGCAAAATAAGCATGCTAGTCCTCATTAAGTACACATATCAGTACAGTTCCTCTCTGGATATCACCAAGGTCTAATACACTTCACACTGACTGCCTCCTTCCTAGCTGTGCAGCCAAGTAAGTGGAAGAGACCGCACTATCTGCTTGACCAATAGTCTGCCAATACCTACCCGGCTTGTCGATAGCGGACTCATTTCCGAGCTGGTCAAACTCAGCCTAGCTTATAGCCCCCTCACTCGGGTGGATAAGGCCACACCCCCTTCACACTGACCACGATATAGTGGGAGATGCGGCCTACTGGTATTCGGCACTCGGGCGCTCGTGTATCTACTCGGTTTAGACATTGGAGCATCTACTGATGCCAAAAAGGTTCTGGAATTTTCACCCAAGGACATCCTACGTGCCCATAATGCTAGATCCAATAATATTTGGTATCCAATACAGCCATCCACGATGTGTCTATGGAGCCACGACCCTGATGTCGCTAGGGCGTACAATGATCATGTCACACATATGCGAAATGCATGAGTCACACTATCCAGTCATGCAGCAATCCTGCGCATACCATGTGCTCATGTGGGTGACTCCTCTCAGTGAGTCTCATAAGTAATCTGACCAATGGTATATGCTATGATCAGTCATTACTTATATCAAGCATACATATGATGCGTATAGCATAAATCATGGAATTATACTAAGCATGTTATAAAAAGATGAATTATCCTTACAATGAAGATGGGCCTAGACGGCCAACGCACAACAAGTATGGGCCTACCAATGTGCCCTAAGGAGAGTTACAATGTGGACATTTAACCAACATTGTATTTGTAATATGGGCATCAAACCATCATTGCTCCCAAGGCATAGCCTGCCATTACACAAATCATGGTGGAATCACATATTGCAATGGGCCTTATGTACATCCCATTGGCCTCGACCCATGGGCCTCCAATACATCAAATGGGCCTCACAACATGGGCCTCATATATGTTAAGGTGGGCCTCAATGGATGGGCCATAACTACATCAAGATGGGCCTCCTCAAACGGGCCTTATAAATATCAAGGTGGGCCTCAACAACGGGCCACAAATAAATCAAGATGGGCCTAATCACATGGGCCTTATGTATATCAGATGGGCCATACCAATTAGGCCCCATATGTACATCAAATGGGCCACAACCAAATAGAAGCGGTGATAATGATTTCCACCATTTAAAGTTCCTAAGGCCCACCATAACATATGTTTCCCATCTAACCTATTCATAAATTAACATAGCGATAGTTGAAGTAGAAACAAATATCAGCTTAATAGGGAACTACTATGGCCCTTATAAATTTTGAATGGTGGACGTCATTGACCACTACTTTAAATGGTGGGGTCCACTTGAATTTAAGATCTGACTTATTTTTAGTCTCAAGCCTGTTAAGACAAGCTTGCCAAATGGTTAGACGGTTTGGATGCAACACATGCATCAAGGGTGGGGTCCACTGAACTATGGATCTGACTCATTCTTTAGCTCATGCCATCAAATGAGCTTTCAAAGGGGCTGGATGGCTTGGATGCATCACATGCATCATGGTGGGGTCTACAGGCAAGCTTGCCAAATGGTTGGACGGTTAGAATGCAACACATGCATCATGGTGGGGCCCACAAACATGGCCCACCAATTAAATGGACGGTGTGGATATAACACAAACACCATAAGTGGGGCCTACTGGTTGTCCAGCAAGTGCCTGGACGGCATTGATAAAACACATATATGGTGGGTTCCACTGTCCACTGCTGTGGACAGTGTGAGTAAGACATATACATCATTGTGGGTCCCACGTGGGGCCCACGATAATGCTTATTTGCCCTCCAACCTATTGATAAGGTCATATGGACCTGGAATGAAGAGGAAAAACAAATTTCATATGATCCAAAACTTTTGTGAACCCAAAAATGGGTTTCAATGGCAGACGGTTCAACCCCAATGTTTCCTATGATGTGGGCCACCTAAGCTTTAGATGGGGCTGATATTTGGAGGGCGGCCCATTGCCCTAAGGGCCTACAAAATGGACGGTGTGGATATACAAAACACATCACGGTGGGGCCCACATATGGGACCGTGGTCCCTGGCTCAGACGAAGCAGTGTCCTGCTGCAGCGTTAGCAGCAGCAGGCGTTGCATGCATTATTATTTTTTTTGAAAAAAAGTGGTTTTTCCACTGTTTTTCACACGTGGGGCCCGCATCAAGTGAATCTACCCTAGCCAATGGATTCTACAGTCCATAACCCATCCATCAAGCCCAATATTGGGCAACTTTTTGCATGTAGAAAAATTAAGGTGAATTTAAACGGTGAAAATCACTACTTTCAAAGGTATGGCCCGCCAGAAAATTGGATCAACTTTATTTTTTTGGCTCAACGCCTTAAATGAGTTGGTAAATAGGATGGATGGCGTGGATTGAATCCATATATCCATGTGGGGCCTATACAATTGGCTCACCTAAATGCTTATGAATCAAGCTAATATTTGTGTTTTCCCAGTTCACGTCTAGACGATGGATGGTTCTGGACAAGACAAATACATTTAAGGTGGGCCCTGCTTAGGTGGGCCACCACATGGCTGGGTGGTGTGGAACAACATATATATAAAGTGGGCCCCACCTACAAATGACTTGTATCAAATACATGCTTCATGGTGGGGTCCATCCGGGTGGGCCACATGGACATCATCACATAAAAAGAAAGAGAGAGAGAGAGAGAGAGAGAGAGAGAGAGAGAGAGAGAGAGAGAGAGAGAGAGAGACGGGACACGTGTGATGGAGGGCTCCGCCACTATGAGCCCTCCCTTGCATTCAATAACACATCAAGTGGGTCCCAATACATGTGGGCCTACCAAATCAAAGATCAACGGTGGAGGTTCCTTCTCCACCCAAAATGGACGGTCTAGATGATCCCTTTTTTTATGCAAGGAAAATAAACATCATGATGGGGTCCATGGAGAATTGCCACATCATGGAATGATCATGAGGATCAAGGTGGTCCATCGGCCACATCAAGGGTCCAAAGTGAGATCCATACCATCAATCGGTAGGCCTCACTTGGCCCATCATCAAAACATAAAAAATCTAGCCTAATAAGCACCCACTGTTCGATCTTCTTGGTCCGATGGAAAGCCGATCTCCTTGTGTCTCACTTTGATGGAAGGTGATGAGAGTTGAAGGGCTAGGATGAAGGATTTTGGGAGAGGAAAGTGGCACACAACTCACTCTTTTCTCACATGGAAGAGCTTGGACGTGGGATTTTTCTTTGCTTGGGAATGTGGGTTTGAGAAATGAGAGAGAGAGAATTGTAAAGAGAGAGGGAGAGTAGCTTAGATAGGCCATGATTACTTGTAAAAGAGGTATGGGTGGCTAGCAATAAATGCTTGTAAGAAGGGTTAGGGGTAGGGTGGCTAGCCATAAGTGCTTGTAAGAAGGGCTAGGGGTAGGTAGGGTGGCTATAGCTAGGGTAGGGTAGCTATAGATAGGGTGATGTCATCACTCTCATAATTTCTTAGGGATTGGTGCCACATGGAGTAGGTGGGTCCTGCAATATGTGGTCCACGACCATTATAATGCATGGTCCACATCTTATGATCTAAGCGTCGGATTGGCCCACGAGACGCAGCGTTGGAACCGCGGCGACGGTGCGATCGCAATAGTATGGGTCTCAGATTAAGCTGACTCAAATCTATAGGATATGACTTAGGATTACGCGTAAACGTTGATTATAGCTCGCAGGTTGCCGAAATTCGACGGGAATGATCGCGGGAGTCGATGGAATAGTACAGACTAAGATACAGGTCTTACAAACTGGAATTTAAGAGAGGCAAACTGGAATTTGAGTGAGGTAAAACTAGGAATTGAGTAAGGCAAACTAGAAATTGAGCGAGGGAAGTATGAAAAATTCAATGAGGCAAACTAGGAATTCAGCGGGAAACATGAAATCGAGCGAGGGAAGTTGGAATTTGAACGAGGTAAACTGGAATTTGAGTGAGGAAAAACTAGGAATTGAGCGAGGAAAGCATGAAAATTCGGCGAGGCAAACTAGAAATTCAGCGAGACAAACTAGAAATTGAGCGAGGTAAGCTAGAAAATGAGCAAGGAAAAGTAGAAAATGAGCGAGGCAAAATGGAAATTAAGCGACCCAAGCTGAAAAATGAGCAAGGCAAGCTTGAAAATTAAGCGAGGCAAGCTAGAAATTGAGTGAGGTAAGCTTGAAATTCTGTGAGGCAAATTAGAAATTCTGCGAGGCAAGCTGAAAAATGAGCTAAGCAAGCTTGAAAAATGAGTGAGGCAAGCTTGAAATTCAGCAAGGCAAGCTTTAAATTCAGGGAGGCAAACTAGAAATTGAGCGAGGTAAGCTGAAAATTGAGCAAGACAAGTTGAAAATTGAGCGAGACAAACTAGAAATTCAGCGAAGCAAACTAGAAATTCAGCGAGGCAAAGTGAAAATTGAGTGAGGCAAACTACAAATTAAGCGAGGAAAACCAAAAATTCAGCGAGGCAAACAAGAAATTCAACGAGGCAAGCTTTAAATTTAACGAGGCAGCAAGCTAGAAATTGAGCGAGGCAACCTATAAATTGAGCGAGGAAAGGTGAAAATTGAGCAAGGTAACCTGTAAATTGAGAGAGGTAAATTAGAAAATGAGCGAGGGAAACATGAAATTCAGCGAGGCAAACTAGAAACTAAGTGAGGCAAACTAGAAAATGAGTGAGGGAAGTATGAAATTCAGCGAGGCAAATAAGAAATTCAGTGAGGTAAACTAGAAATTGAGCGAGGCAAGGTGAAAATTGAGCGAAGCAAGGTGAAAATTAAACGAGGCAACATAGAAATTGAGCGAGGCGAGGTGAAAATTGAGCGAGGCAACTTAGAAAATGAGCAAGGCAAGCCAAAAATTGAATGAGGCAACCTAGAAAATGAGCGAGGGAAACTAGAAAATGATATAGGGAAACATGAAATTCAGGGAGGCAAATAGAAAATTTAGTGAGGCAAACTAGAAATTAAGCGAGGCAAGGTGAAAATTGAGCGAGGCAAACTGAAAATTGAGCGAGGTAAACTAGAAATTGAGCCAGGTAAAGTGAAAATTGAGCGAGGCAAGGTAAAAATTGAGCGAAGCAAGTTAAAAATTGAGTGAGGCAACCTAAAAAATAAGCGAGGCAAACTAGAAAATGAGCAAGGGAAACATGAAATTCAGCGAGGCAAATAGGAAATTCAGCGAGGCAAGCTTAAAATTGAGCGAGGTAAACTAAAAATTGAGAGAGGAAAACTAGAAATTGAGCGAGGCAAGGTGAAAATTGAGCGATGTAAGCTAGAAATTGAGCGAGGCAAGGTGAAAATTAAGCAAGGCAACCTATAAACTGAGCGAGACAAGGTGAAAATTGAGCGAGGTAACCTAGAAATTGAGTGGGACAACCTAGAAAATGAGTGAGGCAAACTAAAAATTAAGGCAACCTAGAAAATGAGCGAGGCAAACTAGAAAATGAGCAAGGGAAACATGAAATTCAGCGAGGGAAATAGGAAATTCAGTGAGGCAAACTACAAAAATGATTAAGGTAAGCTAAAAATTGAGCGAGGCAATCTCAAAATTGAGCAATGCAAACTAGAAATTAAGCGAGGCAAACTGGAAATTGAGCAGGGAAAACTTGAAAATTGTGTGGGGCAAACTGAAAATTGAGCGGGACAAACTTGAGATTGAGCAGAGTAAACTAAAAATTAAGTGGGGCAAACTGAAAATTCAGCGGGGCAAACTAGAAATTAAGCGGGGTAAACTGAAAATTGAGCGAGGCAAACTAGAAATTGAGTGAGGCAAGCTAGAAATTCAGCGATGCAAGTTAGAAATTCAGCGAGGAACATTGAAAATTGAGCGAGACAAACTTAAAATTGAGCGAGGCAAAGTGAAAATTGAGTTAGGAAACCTAGAAATTGAGCGAGGGAAACATGAAATTCAGCGAGGCTAACATTAAATTCAGCGAGGCTAACATGAATTTTAATAAACTTGAAATGAAATTAAACTATCCTAACACATAATTGAACAAGTTTCACATGAAATTTAACGAGTACTTTGGCGAAGTTGACCATTCAGTTAATGAAAATGATAAAGCGGTTCATAGAATTTTTCGTTACATTACATGAATCTATGGAAGTTCCCGGTCATATTTTTATCATTTGTCTATTAAATTCATGAATTTCTTGGGGAATTCAACCAATCATGAACTGAAAATGTCAGCAACGACTAGAGCATATTGCCGACAAGTAGGTCAAATAGACCAAGAACTCTTGCAAATTGGAAATCATTTTGCTCGGTATATTTTTATCATACTAAGTTAACTAATTTGGGCCTGCCTTGAATGTATGTGGACTATCCATGACATTCATCCGTTTTTCCATCTAAATTAAGGGTTTAAGCCCAAAATCGTAGCATATCCAAATATCAAGTGGATCATATCAAAGAAAATAGTGATTTCACCGTAGAAACCTTGTTACGCCTCACAATAATGTTTTATTTGTAATCCATCATGTTCATAGGATGATGTATACATAGAAGAACCAAAAACCTAGATGCAAGCTTCATCTAACAGTTTAATGGCCCACAAAAAAATTTACTCCGTTTAGGGCAATATATTAAAATATACCTGTGGTGCATGCTTTCTTCAGCAGACAGACCATTTTCAGAAATCGAGAAAATGCTGATGTATGGAGAGGATGCGATCCAATGGGAGAATGATGCGATCCAATGGAGGAATTTTTGTACTGGAAAAAATGATTTTTTGTCTCCTTTTTTAGTGGAAATGGAGCAAGGCAAGGGAGTGAAAGAAATGGCAGTGAAAAGCAGGGGTATTTTCGTCCTCAAATGCTCTGTCCGTACGTGCAATGTCTAAGTTGGGAAGGTAAGTTTTGGACTCTTCAGAAAAGACGGTAGATAAAAGGTGGCTTCTATAGTGGTAAATTTCTCTTAAGAAAATGCCCCTTTTTCTAGTAATGAAACCCCAAGGAAGCTTAAGTGCGTAAAAGGAATGCCTAACATTATTTTTTATTGGGTCCATCATGATGCGTATTTGGGATCCGCTCTGAGCATTAGATGTGTGATCTCATTCTATGTCTAGAGCCAAAATACAAGGCCCACTTTCGATTAAGGTTAGCCACACCAATTGAACAGATGAGGGAGAGACGTTCACCTTTGATTTTTTTATAGGACCCATGGTCATAAGTCTATGAAATCCACTCCAACCATTAGATGTCACACTAAAAGGCTAGGTGTGTGGCCTAAAAATTAGGCCCATAAGTGATTTAAGTGGGCCTCCTCAAAGGAATCATTTTGGAGGGTGAGCTTTTTCTACACACTTTTCCAATTGTGTGGTCCACTTAAACCATGGATGTGGTTGATTTTAAGTCCATAGGACTAACATGGGGTGACATACATGATGTTCGGGGTGGATTTAATGATAACACTAATGAGGCCCACCCAAGTCAGGGATCATTTTCAAAGACTTTTTTTTTCCATGCGACACTCACACACCCCATGCAAACTACAAGGGTGCTTGAACCAATGACCTCATTTTCAAAGACCTTGTAGAAAGCTAAGGTGAAATAAACTCTTCTCTCTCTCAACATTAATTAGCATTAATTAATCTAAACTAGTTTAACTGTCTAACAAGTTAACTATGAGCGTTTCTCATATAATGAATTTGTACATACATTTATATGGGATTTTGACCATACTGACCTTGAAGTTTGGTCAAATTTACCTAACAAGATTCAACCTTTCAAATATCTTAACAGTGGCCTTTTGACAAGCTTCTGTAAATTACTTGGGCCAAAATGCCCTTGTCCTTGTTTCAGTAGTTGTACAGTTTTTTAGGGAATAAGAAGTTACGTCGTATTTAATGCTAATAAAGTGATGTGTACAGAACCCTTTTTTGCATGTAGGCAAGGACCAAACTAGTGGGGCCCACATTGATGTATGTGAATAATCCATGCCGCCCATCCTTTTTGTCATGTCATTTTAGGGCTAGGGCCCAAATATCATCCTTATCTAGAGCTCGTGTGGGCCACATAATAGAAAATAATGGTGACAATGGAACCCACTATTGAAACTTTCCAGGCTTACTGTGATGTTTGTTAGAAGTGGACACTGCCCAAGTCAGGACTTTGTGGGCCCACGGTGAGTAGGCCGACAAGGTGAACGGAACAGATCACCCCATTGTGGGCCTTAGGCCGTGTCATTTTAGGGGTAAGGCCCAAATATCAGCCTGATCCAGCGCTCGTGTGGGCCAGAAAATAGAAAATAATGGTGGGGCCACATTGATGTATGTGTATAATCCATGCCGCCAATTCTTTTTGGGCCCACAACGAGCTGATAGACAAGGTGGATGGAACGGATCACCTTATTGTAGGCCTTAGGCTATTGTACCAATGGCCATCCTTTCATTTGGTAGTAAAGGAAGTGAACATGTAGCAACCGCGACTCACATAACATGACAACCATGACCCATATAACATGATAACTATGATCCATGACAACTACTGTAAGCCCCGTATCCTAGACCATACCGTTTTATAGACTTCCGTAGTCTTTCCGGTCGAATTTCGGCAACATTCGACCCTTAACCGGTATTTGCGCATGACCTTGATTCTCATGCCGTCAACCCGAGTCGACTCAACCCAAGACCTTTACCGTAGCGACCGCGCCGTTGCCGAGGTTCCAATGCCGCGACTCGTGCGCCGAGGTGATACCCTGGTCAGGAGAAGTGGGCCAGCGTTCGGTACGAGAAAAATGCCGCACGTGCGAATTCTGAGAGAATCTCTACATCATGTCACCTCAATCCATCCCATCATGTCAAGTACACATCACCTTTCACCTTTTCCCAAGCAAGCCCCAAAAGTTAAAAAAATTCTTACAAGCCCATACCTTTCTTACACCAAAAATCCCTAAAGTCAAAAAGTCTCTTACACACCCATCCCTCTCTCTCCCATCCATCACTCCATTACACATCACTCATCTCTCTTTACAACTCTCTCTCTCTCCTTCATTTTCAAACCACAATCCAAGCAACCCAAGAGCACCATCCGTCTAAGCCTCTCCCATTCCTCCCAAGCTTCAAGTGTGGCCCATTTTCTACCCTTTCATCTCCCATCTCAACCATCCAAACCTTATCTCCTCCATCGGAATCTAAGCTAAGGAGCTAAGGAAGCCAAGGGAGCAAGAAGATCAAGCAGTGGGTGCTTTGATAGGGTAGTTTTAATGTTTTTAAGATGGGCCAAGTGAGGCCAACCGATCAATGGTTTGGATCTCACTTTGGACCTTAAGGTGTGGCCGATGGCCCACTTGGATTATCATGATCATTCCATGATGGGGCCATTCTCCATGGACCCCATCATGATGTTTATTTTCGTTGCATACTTAGGGTCATTTAGACCATCTATTTTAGTGGAGAAGGGATCTCCACCGTTGGATTTCGATTTAATGGGCCCACATGTAATGACCACTTAATTTATGTTGTAGATCATTGAAGGGAGGGCCCATAGTGCCGGGGTCCCTCCATCATGCGTGTCCCACTCTTTTTTTCTCTCTCCCTCCCTTTTTATGTTTTCTTTAGTGATGATGATGTAGTTGTATGGCCTACTCGGTTGGACCCCACCATGAAGTATGTATTTTGTCTAAGCTGTCTATAAGTGGGACCCGCTTCATGTGTGTTGTACCCACACCATCCATCATTGGTGGCCCACCTGAGCAGGCCCACCTTGCACGACCAGACCGTCCAGCGTCCTTGGACGCTGGACGTTTGTTGGAAAACACAAATATCAGCTTGTTTCCAAGCCTTTGGGTGGCCCACTCATGTAGGCCCCACCTTGATGTATGTATTAAATCCACGCCGTCCATTCCTTTCCCAAGCTCGTTTTAGGCATTGAGCCGAAAGATGGGACCAATTAGACTTTCAGGTGGGCCATAACATGGCAAACAGCGAGTTTACCGTTGAAATATCCCCTGTTGTTTCTATACACCGAAACAGGCACCGAAACAGGGCCATTGGACGAAGTGGATTCTTAGACGTACAGCAGCGTTGCTGCCGCTGCTGACAAAGAAAGGACGTCGCAGGCGTCCTGCGCTGCTGGCTCTGCGGGCGGACGGACCAGGGACCCATGGTCCCAGCCGTGGGCCCCACCATGATGCATGTTTACCATCCACTCCGTTCATTAGGTGGGCCACTTCCTTCAGTGGGCCCCCTCCAAAAATCAGCCTGATCTAAAGCTCTGATCTAAAGCTCAGGTGGCCCACACCGTATGAAATAGTGGGAATAAATGTCTACCCTTGGAATCCCGTTTCTGGGCCACAGAAGTTTTGGATCCAGCTGAGATTTGTTTTTCCTATTCATTTGGGTCCGTGGGACCTTATCAACGGATTGGATGGTATGTAAACATTATGGTGGGCCCCACGTGGAGCCTACAATAATATATGTGTTTTACTTCCACCGTCCGCCCACTGTGATTTTGTGTTATATCCCCACCGTCCAGGGGACGGTGGGGATGTATGTGTGCGTGTGCGTGTGCGTGTGGGTGTGTGTGTGTGTGTGTGTATATATATATATAATATTGTATATACTATATATAAAATATATATTATATTATATAAAATTTGTGATGGTTGGCCTTCATGTGGACCCCCACCATGAGGCAGGTGCTGCATCCAATCTGTCTATCCTTTTTTAAGAAAAAAACTTATTTTATGGCATGGGCATGAAGAATGAGCCAGATCCATAGTCCAAGTGGACCCCACCTTGGCATGTTGTAAGGCCCATTAGATGTATTAGGGGCCCATTAAAATGTATTGGGGCATATGGGTTGAGGCGCATTTGATGTACATATGGGGCCCAATTAGTGTGGCCCATTTGATACACATAAGGCCCATATTATGAGGCCCATTGTGATGTATTTTAAGGCCCACGGGTTATGGCCCATTGCAATGTACATAAGGCCCATTGGTGCGGCCCATTGATGTGGCCCACTTGATGAATATAAGGCCCATGTGATTTGGCCCATTTGATGTATTGAAGGCCCAATGTGATGTACCTAAGGACCATTGCAATGTGCGACCCCAACATGGTTTATGTAATGATGTTTATGACGGGCTATGCCTTGGGAGCAATGGTGGTTTGATGTCCACATTGCAAGTATAGTGTTGGTTGAATGTCCGCATTATGACTTTTCCTAAGGCCCATTGTTAGGCCCGTACATGTAATGAGTAGGCCGTCTAAGCCCATCTTCGTTATGAACTGTATCCATTACCATATAATATGTTTAGTATAGTTCCATGATCCATGATTATATGCATCATATGTATGCTTAATATGAGAAGTGATGATCATAGCATATGCCTTCGAGCAGATTGTTATGGACTCCCTGTTAAGGGAAGTTGCCCGCACGAGCGCGCGATACGCACATGTTTGTTGTATAATTAGATTGCATGATTCATGCATCTTGTATTGCGTGACATGGTTACTGTATGCCCTAGCAACACCAGGGCCGTAGTCGCCATAGACGTATCATGGTTAACAGGATTGGATACCGAAAATCTTGTTCTACATGGGGTGCTATAGATATCCCTGGGTGAAAGTTCTAAACCCTTATGGTACCAAGAGGTTGCTCCAATGTCTAGACCAAGTGGGTGTATGAACGTCGAGTGCCAATTACCAGACGGTTGCGCTTTCCACTGTGTCGTGGTCGATTGGAAGGGGGTGCGGCCTTACCCGCCCAAGAGTAGGGGGCAATGCTAGGCTGAGTCTGACCAGCTCGAGGAATGGGTCCGCTATTGACAAGCCAAGCCCGATATTGGCAGGCGAATAGTGAGGTCTCTTCCACTCACCTTATTGTGCGCGATGGGGCGGCAATCTAGTTGGAGTGTACTAGACCCCGGTGATATTTCAGATTTTTGAATTGTATTGATATGTGGACTTAGATGAGAATTTGTATGCTTGAGTTGCATTTCACATTTGCATGGCCTTGGTATGGCCGACATCATTCATGCTTTGCACCGAATGGCCTTGGTACAGCTAATGGCATTTTTGGCTTTCATCAGCATGTTCTGCATTACTCTGATACTACATAACTGCATTACCACCTTAAGCACACACTTTCACCACCCTCTAAGCTTTCTATAAGCTTATGTACGACCGTTACGTGTAGGTGACGTTGGATCGCAGCAGCGCTGAGGCTTGAGCACGTGACAGATTATTTTGGAGTTTTGTTCATCATCATTGTATTTCCTTTTATGCTATTTATACTTGTAAAGTTTTTTATCATAGTGAAAATGTGATGGAGTTTTTGGTTGTTGTTTGTGGGTTCTGCCTTTGGTTATGTTTATTACGAATCAAACTAATGTTGAAAAATCCTTCTCGTAGCATCTCAGGATCGGAACCTGGCAAATGGGCGCTGGGAGTCGAGAATGGGATTCTACGGAGGCTGTCAGCGCCGGATTCGGCGATCGAGAATTTTGTGAGCCCGATTTCCGAGTTTGGGGCGTGACAACTACAACCCATATAACATGACAATCGCGACCCATATAATATGACAACCACGATACATGACAACTAGAACCCATATAACATGACAACCACAACCTATATAACATGACAACCACGACCCATGCAAACCACGACCCATATGGGACCCATATGGCAACTACGACCCATATGGCTACTCCATGGGAAACCGCGACCCATATGGGACCCATATGGCAACAATGACCCATATGGCTACTCCATGGGAAACCGCACCCCATATAACATGACAACCACGACCCATATAACATAATAACTGTGACCCATGACAGTCACAACTCATATAACATGACAACCATGACCCTTACCTCATGACAACCATGACCCTTACTGCATTACAACCACCTGATGTAACACCCCGTACCTCTGGTACTCGGGTGTTACCCTTATAAACCCACATTAATTTAAGTCAAGCTGACTAGAACTTGGTTCGTGTAGGACGGAGGTTCCAACTGAAATTAAAGACATCCATCCAAGTCCTCCAGGTGCCGGAACGTGCCCCATAATACGCAGAGGGTAAGATTTCCTAAACACTTCAAATTGGAACACTTATGTTAGTAAAAGACTGCCACGACGCACTTATCCCCAATGTTTGAGGACTCGTTAGTGGCAATCAAACCTTCAGCATGACCAGTATGGGATATTAACCGTTGAAAATAAATATCAGATCCACTGGGCCGTCGGGTCGCGTTATATGAGCCAATAATAGCCTAAAGAGGAGTATAACGGCCCACCTGGGCCTTACCATCAGCCCATAAGTTGATAGGGACCCCTATGAGGGTCCCCCAGTGCGAATGGACGGTGTGGATGGGAGCACTAACATCCCATAGGGGCTCCCACGCCGTGCGTGTACATCGAGTGCACATGTACACGACACGCGCTGGAACCATGAGGTCGGTCAAACGTCCTTTGACCGACTCTCTCTCAAAAAAAAAAAAAAAAATCAGAAAATGGCGTTTTCCCGCCGTTTCTTTTTTTGAATAGGGAATCTTTGAACCCCTAAGTGGCCCACCCTAGCCACTTTCCGAGTCATCTGGACCGTTCATTTTCTCCAAGGGGCCCAGCTTAACAAAACCGTATAGCTTTGTGGGCCACTGTAAACGGACGAGAAAGAAAGAAAACCACCGTCCATTTCATTGCATGTGGCGAAAATCCGTTGAACGGAACCCATCTGGAAATGGTTGGATGGTTCACGATCGGCCCGATGGCGCCATCTCAGCCATCCAACTTCCACAGAGAGGCGTGCTCTCTTCGTTCCGGAAATGGCCGGGCAAGGGCCGTGTAAGAAAAAGCTAGGAGCTACATTCCACTCCGGGAAAGAGACGCGGAATCTCTCCTAGCCGTTCTTGGGGACACGTGGCTCCATCCCTGTCGATGGTGCGAGGCGAGACCCAATGAAGACGAGAACTCGAGCTCCATCTCACGAGAATTGGAGATTCTCGTGAGATATGAAGAGATGGGCAGTTGGGGCACGAGAAGTAGGCCCCACGCTAATCTTGGGTCCCATCTGGACCGAACAGATGGATCAGATCGTACCCATGCACGTTAATCGCCGATCTGCCATTAGAGATCGGGTCATCTTCCCCGTTGAAAACCCACACGAAACGACAAGATGGGACCCACCAGATCTGAAAGAGTGCTTTTCTGGTGAGCCTCAAAGTCAGCTCTTCACCCAAACGGATGGATGGACCCCACGTACATCTGATTTTAGATCTCAGCCGTGCACAGTCGATGCACTTCTAGCCGTTGGTGCTCTCCCTCTCCCTCTATATAAAGAGTCCTGTAGCCTTGGGTTTCGCACCAACGAGAGAGAGTGAGAGAGAGAGAGAGAGAGTGGGCCGACTGTGTGGTCTCGGCTTCCACTGCTCCAACTCAGTCCGAGTGAGGCTTGGACCGAGTCGGATCAGTTGGGCTTGCAGCTTCACAGGCAGGTAGGAAGAGACGGCGAGAGCAGTGGCAGGTGACCATTTCCCCTTTCTTTTGTCTCCTTATAGCTGGGGTAAGAGGCCTTTGCCCGGACCAAAGCCAGCCCAGACAGTGGCTGTGACTTGGTCCGACACCAGGGTCGACCTACCACCTTGAAACGAACCCGAACCGTGGCTACAACTCGAGTCGGAAATCAGCCAAATGATGGCTGAAATCGGACCGTAAGTGAGGCCGGAAAATAAACAAGTCTCAGTCCAGTACTAGCCAAACAATGGCCGTGTACTCAGACCGAAAGCCGGGCCAAAACCAGGTAGGGCTGAAGCTCTGATCCGAGCTGAAACAAGCCAACTAATGGCTACGTTCCAAGCTAATCCTAGGCCTGATCAACGTCTGTATCCTGACCCGAAACCAGCCACTTTAATGGCTGAGATCTGGGTGGAGAAACAAGTCCTTGCCAAGCTCTGTCTGGGCTATGAACCGGCCATGATAGTGGCCATGGGTTGGCTGCAGATAAACGGTGAAAGCAGCCCTCCAATGGGTTTCGTTTAGACCAGAAATCAGGGCCGGTGATAGTCTTCCAGACTAGCCCGCAGCAGGGAAAGATGCTGATGGGCTGCGCAGGACATGGGCCTCACAAAAAAATGCAGGTGGGCTGCTGCTGTCTGGCATTGGGCCCTGCAAAGAAAAAAAAAATGCAGGTGGGTTGCCTGACGTTGGACTCCACCAAGTTGCTGGTGGGCTGCACCTTGCACCAGCAAGTGGGCCACACCCTGCCTCAGCAGTTGACCACACATGGAACCCACATGGATGATGGGGTTTCCCCCAACCGTCCATCATGGACGTTACAGATCCTGGGATGGGCGATCCCTCAGTGACGTCCAGACCCAGACGTTTTTCTTTCCCTTCTCTTTCTTTTTGTTACATAAATATATATATATATATATATATGTATATATACAAATATAAATACATATAATATATGCAAGATGGTATACCTATACATTACAAAGGTATGTGGTGGGCCTCACATGGGCCCCACCTGTGAAGTGGAGGGTTGGTGTACGTATGCTCCAGCTGTACAGCTGCAACGCTGTGGGCAGTATTGTGAGCCCAGGCCATCCACCAACTGACGTCCAAACCTGGACGTTTGAATCACAGAACCTATGTTAAATATGTATACAATTTGAGGTCTGCTCCACGCATCTCGGTGAGTCTCGCTGCTTGTGGGCTGATGCACAGCAGGCCCGCCTTAGCCAGAATTAGGTCGTTTAGGTGTGGCAGAAATGGGCCCTGATTGGGCCCAGTTCAATTGAAATAGGGCCGTATGTTGGTGGCTTGAGCGCCCTTCGGCCACCACCCAAACAACTTTGAGATGGGTCCTTCCAACCCTCACGTGTTAAAACTCGTGGTACATTGACTAATTTAACTAATGAAAGTAAATGCGTGCAGGGAGTTACATAAGTGGCGTAAGTATACCACCTTCTCAAAGCAACTTGCCTATAGAAGCATTCTACGCCTTGTCTGGTGATGATCTCCTCCCCTTAAGCTTTCCATCCCTATCTAAACTAGAAATAAGTAGTTTTAGTAGTGTAAATGGTTAACTAGGCTAATGATGGACGGTGAGTTAATAGCTTAACATGAAAGTCCTCATGCTTACTATTATTTATAATATTTATTTGTTTGAACTGCCTAAGTGAATAATCCAGTCATTATGCGATTTCAGATGTTGCTCCTTATTTCCCTTCAAAATTGTGACGCATGTTGCTATGACACACATATTGCTAAAATCTCTCTATGGGAATTCTTATCAAAAGAGAGTCCGTGCTTGGGGTGTAATTAGACTAGTTGTGATTTATGTAGGTCCCTGACATGGAGGTTTTGGTTGGGGTGTTAACCATGGGGTATACCATCCATGTGGATTTCCACCCAATTGACTTGGGATGAACTTTATAACATTCTAAATACCGTTGTTTACTCGTCCTTATATCATTCATGCCGTCATGGTTTAAACGTTACATTTGGTGATTTCAACGTTTCATACCCGGTCAGCATTGGTGGTGATCCCCTTACATTAAATTGATTGACCACATGTTAGCAGGCACTACACACACCCTAAGACGGTAGTCTCATGGGCCGGGGATGGTGGTAATGGGACATTATGCCCGAGCCATCGGCCTACGCTGGGCCTTGCGCTCCCCGTAGTGACCATGAGCTCATTCTAAAATGATTGATTGAAAATGGACTAATAATGGGCTGGCAAATCATGCATGCACAACATACTACGACGGCTTGGATCATTATGCCCATACGATTACGCTGCATGTTGCGCTAATGACCAGCCGATCGATTTATGATGATGACTAGGATCCTCATGCCCATGCGATTATGCTGAGTGTTGCGCTGACGACCAGTCTCATCCAGGGTGACGACCTCATTGCCTGTCTGGATATCTCTCCTGGGGCACCGACCGTCCGGATGATTTACCCGGGTCCATAATTACATTCATGCCTTCATTAAACAAGATTGCATATACTATGTTTGGATTATCTGTGTACTCTTATACTATTCCTCGTTTAGGGCGGCAATGTGTAATCTTGAGGGGAGATCACACTGAGCTGGCCACTCATTCATCAATATTCAACCGTACAGAGGATGCAGGTACGGGAAGTATTGAGGACGAGGCAGGCCCGGAGGCGGAGGCCGTCGAGGAGGAGCCATATGATGAGATGCAGCAGGAGGCGGCAGCCTACTACAGGCTGAATCAGTAGTTTAGCCATTTATTTTATTTCAGTACATTTGAGTTTTAAGGAAACTTGAGGTTTTGTAAGTGGCCCCCAGCTGGGTGGGCCCAAATATTGTTCCTATTTTGAAGCCATATCTATGACCTGATTCTCATTTCCGCTATATCACACTTGATTATTTGGTTGATCATCAATTAACTCCGGGGTTCTTGGAATCCGAGTCGTGTACTCGGGTTCTGAAAACCACCTGATGCGACCTATGCTACTATACAGATATCGTTTACACGACTATGGCGTGACTTGCACTAACTTAGTGACGTGCCCATACATACGCACGACGATAGCGTGACTTGCACATAAGATCCTTACCGTCCATCAAAGTTAGTGCATGACTGTAACACCCTTTACTTTCTAGTACTTGAGTGTTACCGAGTATAAGTACAAACCTAGACTAAGTGCGCATGCACGTGCATTCCAGTCATTATCTGATCGTTGAAAGCGGTTCCCATCCATGTATCAGATTATCTGTGCATCCACTTTTCTAGATGGACCGTCACCTCACTAGAAAGACCCATTACTAGGACTTTTAATCTCATGGATTACATAAATCTAACCGACCATCAGGGATACCATTGTAAGGTCCTTCATTCAAAAATGTAATCAGATCATTGTAGTCCACATTGAATCCCCGTTTCATGCTTAAACACCCGTTAAAATCCTAGGGCAATTGATGCATGACTTGAAGGCTATCCGCCCATGGAACAAATTAAAATCAATCTAATCTTTGATTTTCAAAAACCTATAACTTAAGATTATAATAAATATTTATTCTGTGTGGTCCACTAACCTACAGAGTGGCCCACAACAGGAATTATATGTATACATATAAATAGATATGTAAAAATATATGTGTATGTGTGTGCATATAATAATAATAATAATAATAATAATAATAACAACAACAACAACAACAACAATAATAATAATAATAATAATAATAATGGTTGAAGATATCATAATATTAACATTCAACATGGTGAATTCATGGAATAGGTGGTCCTAACCATCCAAACAATTCCCAAGACCATTGAAGTTCAGATTGGAATCAATCTGACCGTTAGATTAATGTGAATCAATAAGTAAGACAAGATCACTCAGTGTGGCCCACCTAAACCTCGGGTCCACCTCGTCTCTCGCCATGTCCTAATACAACCTATGGAATGTGATAGATGGCGTGGATTTGGAACGAGACGTCCTTGTGTGTCCCACAAGAGGGTGTGTGTATGGATGGGACAGTGCACCAGCAGTGCATTGGACTTTAGAGGCGGTCAAATCGGGTTTGACCCGATGCCACCCGCCCAAAAGAGGAAACACTTCTCTTTCCTTTTCCTTTCTCCTGCGGCAACAGCTTTAGCAAACAACACCCTTGTCCTCGATTGCTGGCCCACTGCACCATTGGTTCGGGTTATCTGGACCGTTCATCATGACCGGGTGGCTGTCCCTCACGAACCCTGGGTGGGTTCACCTGTCGAAATGCACCCACGTACACACAATCACTGCAGCGGAGAGGTCCTACAAACACACTTTCCAGAAGTGGAAACTATCCCTGCTGCACGCCAACTTGGCGATCCGCGTGAAGGAGAGATCCTCCAATCTCAGCCCTCCATTATCAGACGGATCCTAGCCGTCCGTTGATTGCTCACGTGAGCTAACAGCAAAACCACCTGGTATTAACTGTTTCTTGGAAAACGGATGCTGGGATTAAATCCCAGCCTTTCATACGCATCCAACGGCCTTAAGGGCGTTGGGATCCCTACAAGAAGGGAGAGAAAACACCCTATCTCCTGTTCTTGCGCCAACACAAAGGAAACCGGCCGTTTTCATCCGAGCTCGAACCCACCGAGCTAACTTCTCTTAACCTTCGAAAACCATGCTTGTAAGCTCACTGGAGCTTAACCAAATCATGCACAAGAGCCGGGTTGGAGAAAAACCCCACCGTCTGGAAGTCGCCATTAAAGCTCCATCTCCTTCCTCGGTGAGAAGCAGAAATCGTATGGGTTGTGTGGCCACTGAATCCATCAGTTGGGCCGTCCCTGAGTCAAGTCCAGCCACTTCTGGACTTCCCAGAAGCAGAAAAGAAGAAGGAAGAAGGAGCAGATAAAAGGAGGAAAAGAAAGGAAGAAATGAATGACGAGGAGAAGAAGAAAGTAAGAGGGAAGACCGAGTGTGGGCGTCGCCGCACTCCCATCCGAGGTCCGAGATGGGCCAAGATGCTGCCAGCGAACCGGGCCGAACCATCATCAACCCCCACCTTCTTGCAGCCGTCCGAATCTGGGAGCTGGAATCGGAACCCCACCTCCAGCAGGTCACGATTTAAAACTCTTCGAGGCAGGCAGGTAGGCCCTGACTCGCTGCAACCGTTGGTCCTCTCTGAGAAACACCTCAGCTGGGCCGTTACCTGAGCTGGAAAAGACCATCAGTTGGGCCGTGGCTTGGGCTGAAACCAGCCCAACTCCAGGACTTTGAAACCACTGCGGGCCGTACCCTGAATATCAGGTGGACCGCACACTGAGTTCCAAATCTCAGTGGGCCGCACCACAATCAGCGGGTGGGCCAAACCACAATTAGTGGGCCGGACTCTGGTCCAGGTCTGTGGGCTGAGATCAGCCTTGATTGGGCTGTAATGTGGGCCATGGGCAGCCCCTATCATGAGCCACATTCTGGGCCAGGAATAGTCTTGGATCTGGGTTGAAGTCAGCCCCAGACCAGGCCTAAAATCAGGGCCAGTCTAAATCATAGTTGGGCCAAATTGGGCTAAAAGTTCAGGCCCAGTTCGGGCTACACTGGGCAGCAAGGTGTTGGGCCAGACCTGGCCAAAGTCAGGCCCAGTCCATGCCATCTTGATGGGCCTGATTTCCCCAATGCAGTCCCAAATGGTCGTGTTCATGGGATCCCTCAAAGCCCACCTAGTTATGGTTAACCATTGGTGGAATAACTTTGTTAATATTAGTTATTATCGATGCTCGATATTAACCAATATCATTATTAATATTATGTTGTCATTAGTAGATTTTTACGTTTAAACCAGTTATTATGAACAAAGTTGTAATTATCAAATAGGAGTATTTTATTATCCTTAATGTTAGACCATAGTATTTTTACCACGGCTAGATTGATTAATGATAGCTATTGTTATATTTATTAGTAATTATTGTCACTTTCATTATAAGGTTAGTAAAATCCTTGTGAACATGATTGTTAGTAATAGTCCTTATTGTATGCATTAGCTAAAAGATTATTAGTCATTATAGGGATATCAGATAATGTCGGTATATTTAAGTATAAACTTGTGAACCATCATTATTAGTATTGATGGATTAATACTCCTATAACAAATAATTATTTGGTCAGTTGTACGATCATAATAATAATAATATTAATATTAATAATAAATCTAGGATTCAAAATCCTAGAATCTAAGTTTAAGACTGAACTCAGGTATAAAACCTTAATTATACATCAAACCTTAAGAATAATCAATTCAAACTTCAGACCATGAGTGCATGGAACTCGAATCTAATTGTAAAATTTCATAACTCGTGGTAGGGTTAACCTTAAGGGTGCATGCACTTCCTAGCGATGACGTAGACGGTTCAAAACATTAAGTGATGATTTTTCCCCTTGAGCTTTCCATCTTCCCATTAGCTTAAGTTATAGTTTGTATTTTAATTTATAATTAATATCTCCCTTTTATAATCACATGTGTTAGCTGATGGAAATTGAATTGCTATATTACATGCTTAATGTTCATCATGTATATTTGTTTATGCTTATGGATTATTTGTGGATTGCTTATGGAATTTAAACTGGTACATTAGTGAGAAACCCCCACCTATAAATGTACACCCATACTTGGGATGTAACCCGACTGGTTGTGATTATAATAGACCTTTGGCTTAGTGGTTATTGAATGGTGGTTTAAATTGACCATTGATGTGGGGCTACCATCCAGGATTGTGTGTCCAATGGTTTTCAAGGATGGTCTTTTATCGCATGGTTTTGACACTCGCCCTACGTGACCTATTTTGATAATTGCCCTATATGACTTGTCTTGATATCGCCCTATGTGGCTTTGTCCTGGTATTTTTCCTATATGGGTTCGATATTTTATACTATGCAACCATGCGATGGTAAGCCCCATATACAATAATATGATTGGCTACTAATCGACGAGTTTTCATTAAACATCTTAAGATGGTAGTCTTATGAGCCGGGGATGGTGGTATGAGACCTATCCCCGAGCTGTTGGCCTACGCTGGTGACAAGCCCCCATAGTGACCTTTGAGCTTATTTAAAATGACTGGTTGTAATTGGATTAATAACGGATTGACTAATCATGCATATATAGCACAGACCAACATCTATTGCTATCGTACGTGATATACGTATTGTTCCGACTGCATGATATACCCAGGTTCGATGATTGCATGGGTGACGAGCCCACTGTCCACACGGATGAGCATCCCCGAGGTGATGATTGCATTCACGCATCCATGCACCTAATAAGACCTACATCATGTATTGTTTTGTATGCTTTACTTTATAACTATGCTTACCTAATGCGACGGTGTGTAATTTTGAGGAGAATTTACACTGTATTAGCCACTCATCCATCAAATAAATATAACCGTACAGGTAGCGTAGGTGGCTTAAGTGAATTTCAGGTTTAGTCTAATGAGGAGCCGGGTACAAGTGTCAGGGTTGCATGACTGTATCTACCTCGAGGAGCTGAGGAGTCTTGTGGTTCAAATTTACTTGCATTCTGCTATTTCTCATATATTGAATCATGTAATTCTTGTATTTGTTAATTTGGAGACATTGGTTTGTATAAGTCATTATGGACAACCTTTGTATATTTTAAATTTAAATGTAAATTTTCCTTTATGCTAACTTGTCCATTCTATACTCATATGCTTACTCTGATAGATGAAAGAAAAAAATATACTTGAATTTGACCATCCTTTAAGGCTAACACTCGGGTTCTTGGGAAACGGGTCATATACTTGGGTCCTGAAAAGTCGGGGCGTTACAATGACATACGTAGATATCGTTTATCCCATGTAGTCACCAAGTTCGTGCAAGTCACACCTTAGTCATGCAAACGATATCTGTATAGTAACATAGGTCGCATCAGGTGGTTGTAATGCGGTAAGAGTCGTGGTTGACATGAGGTAAGGATCATGGTTGTCATGGGTCATGGTTATCATCTTATATGGGTCGTGGTTATCTTGTTATATGGGTCGCGGTTGTAATGGATCGTAATTATCATGGATCGTAGTTATCATGTTATATGGGTCGTGGTTGTTATGTTATACGGGTCGTGGTTTTCATTTTAGTGCTAAGGCCTATAAAATGAAGACTACGACCCATATTGCATGACAACTGTCACGCCCCAAACTCGAAAACCGGACTCACAAAATTTTTGATTACCGAATTCGGTGCTGACAGCCTCCGTAGTACACCATTCTCGGCTCCTCGCGTTCATATGCCAGATTCCGTTCCTGGGATGCTATAAGGAGGATTTTTTTTTTTGTATATACATTTAACTCATAATAAGCATAACCACAAGCATACCCAAATCACAAAGGCAACATCATCATCACATATCCACTAATATAATCATTTGAGTACAATGCTGAAAGGAAAATACATAAATCGAAAATCGAGCTCCAGAAGACCGCTGCACGCTCCAAGCTCAACAATGCTGCAACCTAACATCTCCTGCACGCATCTATCGTGCATAAGCTTATAGAAAGCTTAGAGGGTAGTGTAAGTGTGTGCACAAGATAAGTGCCAAGTATTCAATACAGTGCCATCATCATACAAGACCGGAAATACTGGTGCTCCATAAATCGTACAATATCAGAATAAACAGATATACGAACAAGATCATGAATTATCAGAGTAAGCAGAAATACTGACAAAGTCATAAATCACACGCTAACAGAGTAAGCGAAAATATTGATAAGTACATAAATCATACAATATTAAAATACACAATACAAATCAGTATGCAAATGAAGAGTCGTAGAGAGCCAAATATCAGATGCAGAGGATGCAATGCAATATACATTCCTGATAAGTAAAATGAATAGCATCAACCATACCATATGCCACGAATGTTCTGCAATATGCGGTGCGAATGGAATGACCATGCTGGAGTGTGAAGTCGGGATGATGGTACGTAGTATCGCAGGCTATGGGGTCCATCACAAGGGACTTCTATCCAAACCAGTCCCATACCTAAATTTGGATAGTTAGACTCAATGTGGTAAACTCCTGATCTCAGGTTAGTCGCGCGCCCCAACCGAAATCCTGGCCATTGCGAAAGCACTCGTAACAAATAGTTGCGCACCACCAACCTGAGTGGATAGTGAATGAATTAATGCATGAATGAGTATGCAACTCCTACTCACTAAATCCACATATCAGTACAGTTCATCTCTAGGATCATCACCGGGGTTTAGTACACTCCAAATGGCACTGCCGCTCTCCCAGCCGCACAGTCCAAGTGAGCATAAGAAACCTCACTATCCGCCTTGCCAATAGTCCGCCAATACCTATCCGGCACGTCGATAGCGGACCCATTCACGAGCTGGTCAAACTCAGCCTAGTATTGCCACCTACCCTCGGGCGAGTAAGGCCACACCCCCTTCCAACCGACCACGACACAGTGGGAGACGCGGCCTCCTGGTATTCGGCACTCGGGCGCTCATGTATCCACTCGGTCTCGACGTTGGGGCGTCTCCTGGCCACGAAGGTTTAGGAATTTTCACCCAGGGACATCTATGGCGCCCGTATGCTAGAACCAAACATTTTCGGTGTCCTATTTGGCCATCCATGATATGCCTGTGGAGGCTACGGCCCTGATGTCGCTAGGGCATACAGTAATCATAATGCGAGATGCATGAGTCATACAATCCAGTCATGCATCAGTCCTGCACATACCGCGTGCTCATGTGAGATAACCTCCACCCATCAGGGAGTCTCATAACAACATGCTCAATGACATATGTAATGATCAACCACCTCTCATAACAAACATGCAGATGATGCGTATGGGCATGCATCATGATGCTATGCTGTCACATACTCATAACCGGTATCCACAACCAACATCGATAATCGACCTCGACCATGTGGACATTTAACCAACATTGCCCCCAAGGAATGGCCTACATAGAGTCAAACATATAATGGGCCCACAGCCTCACACAAGGGCCTAATATACAACACAATGGGTCTTACTCAAGGGCCACATATACACAACAGGTGGACCCTGCTCATGGGCCTAATACATATCACAATGGGCCTTGCCCATGGGCCATAAATACATCACAATGGGCCTTGCCCATGGGCCTCAAATACAAGACATGTGGGCCCTACACATGGGTCTTGAATACATCAAATGGACCATGCATCATAGGCTTAATACATATCACAATGGCCCTCAACTATGGGTCACATATACATCATATAGGTCTCGACAATCGGCCTCGACAAATTGACACCGATAATCTACATCGATAATTAGCACCGACAATCAGCATCGATAATCAACACCGATGACCAGTCACATAGACAAGACTGGGTCCATAGATGAACATCTGATCAACCATAATATAGAGATCAGCCCTCGGCCGTGGTTATATCAAGTCTGGTAGCATGGAGCCACCCGTCCGTGGTAAATGGGGCCCACTTATTTGGGTTAACCCACTAAGAGAATGATGAGAATGGGCCTGATAAGGCCTAAAGAAGGGTCATAATGTGGACATCTAACCATCATTGCCCAGCAATGTGGACATTTAACCAACATTGCTCCCAAGGAGTGGTCCACATAGAGTCAAACATAAGGTGGGCTCAAATATCTAACAAGTGGGCCTCAAACAGTCATCACAGGTGGGCCTTACACACGCAGCACGTGGACCTACGCATCACCGTGGGTCGATACATTGGGCCGCACCATTAGCCTAATATGCACATCACGGTGGGTCGCATCATTGGGCCGCATCAATGGGTGTCAATTCAACAAGTGGGCCGCATCAATGAGCCAGAAATACATCTCGATGGGCCTCATCACAAGAGTAGGAATATTTCATAATGGCCTCAGTAAATGGGTCGGAAACACATCTCAATGGGCCACGACGTATGGGCCGAGTATATATCACAATGGGCCACGACCCATGGGCCGCAACCTGTGGGCCTCAAATACAAGTGGGCCACATTAATGGGGCCCATATATAAACCTCAGGTGGGCTCTGCTCATGGGCTTCAAATACATAATATATGGGCCCTACCCATGGGTCTTATACACATCAAATGGGTCACGCGTCATGGGCCCAATACATGTCACAATAGGCCTTGCATCAATGGGCCGCACTAATGGGCCTCATACACATCAAGTGGGTTGTATCAAATAGGCAGCACTAATGGGCCTCGACCCATGGGCCCTGATATATGTCATAATGGGGTGCCTGCCCTGGATGGCGTGGATAAAAATACATCAAAGTGGGCCTGACAAATGGGTCACAACATACATCAAAGTAGGCCTCATAACATGGTCATACATACATCAAATTGGCCACACCAATGGGCCCCATGTATGTCAAATGGGCCACACTCAAATATAAGTGGTGATAATGATTTCCACTACTAAAATTTTCAAGGTCCGCCATAACATTTATTTCCCATCTAATCTAATCATAGGGTCTCAAGATTTCAAAGATAGCCGTTCAATCCTCACAGTGTACTATGGTCCACTAAGTAAATCTGACTTATTTTCGTCCCAAACCCAAAAAAAAAAGGATCATTTTCCCAAAATGGTTGGACGGTTGGATGAAACACATGCATCATAGTGGGTCCTATAAGGATGGAAGGTATAGATAAGTCATATGTTCCATGATGGACGTCCACAATTGTGGACACAACACATACGTAAATAGGTCTTAAGTAAGACCCACCAAAATGTTTATTTTCCACCCAACTTAGGGCCCAACATACTGTCCATCCAAACGGGGCCAACATGATGTTTATCTTCCATCCAAACTAGTCATAGGGTCATATGGGCCTAAGGCCCACTGTAATATTTATTTATCATCCAACCTGGGCCACTATAATATCTATTTGCATCCAACCTGTTGATAAGGTCTTATAGACCTGGGGCCCACTACAATATTTATTTTTCTTACAACCTATTGATGGGGTTACACGATCATGTAACCCACTGCAATATTTACTTGCATCTAAGCTGTTGATAAAGTTACATGGGCCAGGGGCCCAGTAAATATTTGATAAAGTTACATGGGCCAGGGGCCCACTGCAATATTTACTTGCATCCATTCTGTTGATAAAGTTACATGGGCCAGGGGCCCACTACAATATTTACTTGCCATACAATCTGTTTATAAGGTCAGGTCACATGGACTGAGCCACTCTAATGTTTATTTGTCCACCAAACTTTTGGTACGGGTATGAGGTCCTGGGGTCCACCGTGATGTAGTTCACAAATCCAAGCCATTCATTGCGTGTGTCCCACCAATTTAAGGGTCCAAACTGAGTTTCAGGTGGATCCAAGCTGCATGTGGATCCCAGCAGTTGATTCCATGTGGCCTGGCATACCACCGCATGAAAGGTGATGGTGTGGGCCATCTGAGAACTTTTTATGACTTATTTTTTTTTTGGAATCAACGCATCATAAAAGGGGACCCGTTAGATGAATGGCATGGATGTAGAACATACATCATGGTAGGGTCCACAATTGGGGCTAAGGGGGCCTCCCTGTTTAACAGCAGCAGCTGCTGCTTAAAATACATGTATATATATATATATATATATATATATATATATATATATATATATATATATATATATATATTTCCTAGGTGGGATCCATATTAATCAGATCTACTCCGTCCATTATATGTGTCCCATAAAATTAGAGGTCTAAACCAAGTTTCAATCACATCCAAAACTCAGGTAGGCCCCACCAAATGACTTTATATGTATAGGCATGTTTTCATATGATTTAGATGGTGTGTCCCGCCTGAGTCTCTTATAAGGCTGATTTTTGGAATGGACATATATTTTGTAGGGACCCATCAAATGCACGGTGTTGATGGTCGACACACATCACGGTGGGGCCCACACGAGCCGTGATCCTTTGTCCAATCTTATGTGAAATAACTCTTCCGTGGTACATTTATGTCGCATCTCTATTTTTTTTTTGTTTTTTTACGGTTTTTAGTAGGTGGGGCCCATCTAAGATAAATCCAATCCAGCCATTGAATTTCATAGCTCGAGACAGACTCATCGAGTCTAATATGCAGCATGTTGTGGTGGATAAAAGCATCAAGGCGAGTTTTAACGGTTAACCTCACTATTCCCTATGGTATGGCCCGCTCGATTATCGGATTGACTCCATTTTCTGGTTCAACGCCTAAAATGATCTGGGAAGTGGGGTTGACGGTGTGGATTAGACCGATACATCAAGGTGGGGCCTGCATAGGCAACCCTTCCCAATAGCCTTAAAATCTCTTTTTTTTTTGACGCTGTGTGAAGCACGTCCAGCATCCGTGGATGACGCTGGACGGACGAAGTGAATGTGAAAATTCTTTAAGGTGGGTCCCACGTTGACGTGGCCCACCTAACAGGATCAACTTGATATTTGTGATTTTCCATCACCCACAAGATAGGGCCCACATAGCTTTGATGACCTTGGGGTCCATTTGATGGACAAATACACATCACATCTTATTGAGTGGGCCACAAAATAAAGGAAGAAGAGAGAGAGAGAGAGAGAGAGAGAGAGAGAGAGAGAGAGAGAGAAGGAGAATCACCCACTTTACTCTTTTTCTTCTTCCCATATACTCCAATGCTTCTATGAAGCTCTTTCAACGGTGAAGATGACAATCTAGAGGTTGGATTGGTGGGGATCTAAGGTAGATGGTGGTTGGATTTTTGGGATGGTTAGACGTCCATGGCTTTTGCAATGGAGAGTGAGGAAGATAGAGGGAGGGAGAGAGAGAGGTGATGGTTTATAGGTAATTAATGAGTTGACTTATGGGGAAAAGGGAATGGGTGGTTATTTATGAGTTATGGCTAAGGTAGGATAGGGTGATGTCACCCCTAGGGTGACATCATAGCAATTATGTTTCTAGGAAAGTACAACCAAAGGGATAGGTAGGTCCCGCGATCAAGCGATCAAAGGCTAAGATAATGCACGGGCCGGATCTCATAATCTGAGCGTCGCATTGACGCACGAGACGCGTCGTCGGAACCGCAGCAACGGCGCGGTCGCAATGACATAGGTCTCAGCTTGAGTCAGTTCGGGTTTATAGGATGTGACTCAAGAGCGTGCGCAAATGCTACCTGCGGCTTGTTGAAATTCGACTGGGAGGACCATGAAAATTTACGGAACAGTACGGGCGAGAATACGGGTCTTACAACAACCATGACCCTTACCTCATGACAACCACGACCCTTACCACATTAATTACACTTGGTGACGTGCCCATATATGCGCACGATTATAGTGTGACTTGCACATAAGATCCTTACCGTCCATTAACGTTAGAAAAGTAACATGCTTATCCGTACCAAAGCTAGCTTAACATTTTTCGAATATGAGATGACTATTGATAGACTGCAGGAACAAGAAATGCAGGCTATATAGGTCGTGGTTGTCATGAGGTAAGGGTTGTAGTTGTTATGTTATATGAGTCGTGTTTGTCATGTTATATGGGTCATGATTGTCATATTATATGGGTCGTGGTTGTCATGTTATATAGGTCGTGGTTGTCATATTATATGTGTCGTAGTTGCCATATGGGTCCCATATGGGTCGTGGTTTACATAGGTCGTAGTTTCTATGTTATATGGGTCGTGGTTGTCATGTTGCCTAGATCGTGATTGTGGTTTTCAACATATTCACTTCCTTTTCTATCAAACTATTGGTACCATAACTTAAGGCCCATAATAGGGTGATTCGATCTATCCACCTTGTCGGCTACCTCGTTGTAGGCCCAAAAAGTCCTGACTTGGGCCGTATCCACTTCTATCCACTTTGTCGGCTGATATTTAAGCCTTACCCCTAAAATGAAACGGCAAAAAGGATATGTGGCATGGATTATGGATGATATGGATGCCTTACCCCTAAAATAACATGGTATGAATTATGGACGGCATGGATGCCTTACTCCTAAAATGACATGACATGGATTATGGACGGCATGGATGCCTTATCCCTAAAATGACATGGCAAAAAGGATAAGCGGCATGAATTATGGACGGCATGGATGCCTTACCCTTAAAATGACATGGCAAAAAGGAAGGGTGGCATAAATTATGGACGGCATGGATGCCTTATCCCTAAAATGACACGGCAAAAAGGATGGGTGACATGGATTAGGACGGCATGTATGTCTTACCCCTAAAATGACACGACAAAAAGAATGGGCAGCATGGATGCCTTACCCCTAAAATGACACGACAAAAAGGCTGGGCAACATGGATTATGGACAGCATGGATGAAACACATACATCATGGTGGGGCCCACAGAGCACCGAGCACCGGCCATTGCATGGTGGTAGGGGGGAGTAGCCAATTCGTCACTTTCCTAGGAGAGTAGCCATTCTATCACTCCAAGACCGTATGACTTCTGAACCAAGGACAGAGGCATTTTCACCCGAAATAATATCCAAAGCTTGTTAAAAGGCCACTCTTAGGATATTTGAAAGTTGAATCTCGATAGGTAATTTGACCAAAGTTCAAGGTCAGTATGGTCAAAATCCCCATTTATAATCATGTCCAAGGGACTAGAAATACACGCATTGTGTAATGACGCCGGATAAGGTGAGACCTGGCCTCACCCAAGATGGAGTGGTCCTTAATCTGGGGCCACCTTGATGTATTTTTTATGCATCTATGCCATCCATCCATTTTTTCAGATCACCTTAGGGCATTATTTAAAAAACGAAGCAGATACGGTAATTAAGTCCACCGTACCATAGGAAACCGTGTTGCTTGAATGCTCTACCATTAAAAACTTCAGTAGGCAAACCTTTTTCTGTAGTGTTTATTTGCCATTAAATCTTCCTTATAAGCCTGGATGAAGGGAATAAGAAACGATCCAAAACTTTTGTGGCTCATTAATGGTCAATCACCATTGTTTCCTATGATACGGTCCACCTACCAATTGGATCTGCTTCATCTTTGGCATAATGCGCTGAAATAATATGAAAATACATACATCAAGGTCGGCCCACGGTAAGAGCTGCACCGTCTTGAGTGAGTCATGAGTCTCACTTAATCCACTCCCTATAATAATGCCTATGGGCATTTACATCGATATTTAAGGATGTACATATTGAGTCATCTGATTCATCATCTCTACCCTGGTAGGGATTGCATCTAATCCCCACTTTGACAGACTCAGATTTATGAGGAGCTCTATGGGCCCCACTGTGATGTATGGGTTTTATACATATTAATCTATATTGCCAAGTCATTTAGGGTATGAACCCAAGAATTCGGTAGATACAAGCTTCAAGTGAATCACATGGTGAGGATTGGACTAAAAATTTATTAGGGACTACAGGAAGTTTTAGATCAAGTTATCATTTGTGTTTTCTATTCATCCAGGTTTTTGTTACCTTGTGAGCATGTGGGATGGAAACTAAACATCACTGTCGGTGTCATTATCACCTCTTTTTCCTGTAGTGTGGTCCACTTAAGCCTTGGATTTAACTCAGCTTTGGGCTCATACCCAATAAAAAATGATCCCGTAAAATGCACAGACGTCATCGATGAAACCAATAAATTATGGTGGGCCCCACAAAGTCCCTGTAGTATGCAATCAACTTCCCTCTACACCCTGCTGGGTCATATGATGAACGTTACATATTTGAAACACATGCACCAATTATAAGGTTTAAGGTGCTACTCTTGATATTCAAATAGTTGAATTTCGGCTTTATATCATGTCAAATAACCAATTGCTCTAAAAGCTGTCAAGGACAGTGTATCAAGGGACTTTAACACTCCACTCCAATTGTTGTTTTGTTTTTATGTTTATGATATAGCCATTAGATCTATTTGGTTAATTCTTTGAACCTAAGTTTTTGTATCAGCTATATTTCAATTTATCCTCTTCTTACGTGAGTTTTATAACTGAGCCCTTTCATAATGATGAATGGGATGCATGATGAATGGGATGGGAGTTGCCGAACTTTAAAGAAACGCAAGGGACCATTTGTTGTCGCTTGGCAACACCATCTAATCTTGATGGGACGGTGGAAAGATTCTACCCATAGCAAAGATTGGCTACAAGTGTTTCTCTCGAGGACGGCCCAAAATTACTGTAGCAAAGCAGGTACAAGCTGATTAATGAGACAAACAAATAGAATTATTTAAAAAGAAGAGTTGCGTACTGTATGTATCAAATCCAACCCATCCATTATATGTGTCCCTTCATTTTACTCTCAGGGACCAAATATCAGCTCGAATCAAGACCCAGTTGGGCCACAGAACAGGGAATAAGTTGGGAGGAGGCCTTACCGTTGATTTTCAATAGGACAATACAGTTCGATTTTTGCGTTGACACTTCATTTATGCCATATGCCATACGAAGGGTCTGGACGGCCTGGACATCGTACAAACAACACGGTGAGCCCCCGATGCAAATCAATGGCAGGCATTCCCTTTCAACTTATACACTGTGTGAGTGTGGCCCACCTGAGTTTCTGTTTGGGCTGATTTGGAGCCATATGTGTTAATGAGAGGCGATACATCTGATGGGCGGTTCGGATGTTGCGTACACACCTCGTGGCACCCAGTATCGGTACCACGGGAGCACACTGCTTAAAAGAATTATTCAGTGCTCTAGGAGAGTTATAAGTTACAGTGATCCTAGTTTGAACCGTCCTTTCTAACAATATAGAGCGTTCATTAGGTCTGGCAAACGGTTTCATGTGCTACTATGGAAGGACCAAACCAGTCAGATGGTTTAATCCATAGGTGAATTGACCTTTTCTTTTATGGTGCTATTGTAAAAAAAAAATATTATCACCGTGGCGATATAAGTCTTATCCTAAGCTAGCTACGAGAGTCTCGTTTTGTGGTTCCACTCTATCAATTATGGTTTGAAATATTACATGGTCATTGTTCATTATAAAAATTATAGTAGAAGTTTCCTGTGAGTAGTGGACTCTATTTTAACAGGCTCGGGGTCGTCTATCTGTCTGCTATTTTTATTTTTTTTATTTTTTTATTTTTTAACACGCACACACACCACCACACACTCACACTTTAGTGGGATTTCACCACCTATAGGTGCTCGAACCCTTGACCACGTGTTGAGACTCCTAAGTGTCTACCACTGGAGAAAGAGCAAGGACCCGCTCTGGATCGTCTCACTATTTATAACAAAATCATCATTTTCTTTCTGTCTTATCCAGAATGTTAAAGTCTCCCAGTATCTCCCTTGATACACCGTCCTCTGAATGGTTAACTTTTAGAAAAAAATTGATTGTTTAACATGTTATCAAAGTTGAAGGTCTTGTGTTCAAATATTCCATGAGCAGCAAATATAACTCTCTACCGTATATTCTAATATATTCTCTCATAGGGACAGTTTATTGGGTGACTTATGAGTATCCCTCCATCCTTACCCAGTTGGATCGGTTCTCTCCTATCAAATATACAACCCTCTTTCATATGGGCTGGGACCGGCAATGACAGCATAATACTCCCATAGTCATCGTGACCGTGCAATAGTATATTACATATTAAAACCAAAGAGTTTGTTGTAACAAATATGCAAATAATAATTAATAAATAATCAAACCAACATTTTTAATACAAACCATGATATAACCGCTAAGTGGACAACACAATCCCAATAAATGACACAAATTCACTTATGTAATCATAACACATGGAAATGGTATCCATGTCCATTGCATGCTTAAGCAGAGTTCTCCGAAGCTTGGGTTGAGTCTTCGGAAGCCTGGGTTGGAGGGTAGCCAATGCCATGGCGTTTATTTGGGAAAACCGTGAAAACCATAGTCGATATCACGCCAATGACCGGCGGCGCGGCCATAAGCACCCTCTTCTGGTTCGATTCGAACGACGGGTAGTAGCAACTGACGGTGTTGGGGTCCATGAGTGCCATGACCGCGAACACGATCAACGATAATGCTGCATGGATAAAATCACTAAATTGTAACTTATAGCTTGAGAGGTCCACTGACCCTGTGTCTGATTTGTAGAAGGTCCACATCCCTTTTTTCGTGACGATGCCATAGTGAATTATCCCATCACTCCCTGTGTAGCTATCTGTGAACGAGGAGAAGCAACATGAGAAGCTGCAGAGAGTGAGGAGAGCTCCAGTCAAGTACTTGTTGATGGTTGAGCAATGGCCATTATTGGATAAGACAGGAGAGAGGAACTGAAATAGGAAGACAGTTCCTGTGGGGAGAAGCTTGATGAGGTTTCCCACTCCATTGAGAGTCTTGTCTCCTATGGTTTGTTGGGTGGAGTTGGATTTGGACTTGGTTAGAGGTACTTCGGCCATATGGGTCTTGTGGGTTTTGGTTTGTATGTGTGTTTTGATATTTGGTTGTGTGTTTAGAGCCCTTTGGTATATGTATTTATATAGGAGTTTGGATGATGGACATGAGATTGATGGCTAGGAATGGTTGCGTGTACGTAACATGCTCCGAGTAGAACATTTGTTAGCTTACACTCTTCGGTACGTGGAGATGGTTTTTTGAGTATCTAAGGTTTCTTTCTTTCTTGTAGTTTATGTATTAAGTTGATGACATGGGAGAGATCTTGACATACAACGGTTTCTTTCCCGCAAAGGTTGGCTTCTGTAGAAGATCTGAGCCATGCAAAAAGTAGTCTGCACCATGAATATCTCCTAGGCTAGATTTGGAGGCGATATCTTCATGACATGAGTGACAGTTATGCACTATCAGCTGTCGATTGATTGTGAATGTGTAGCGCACTTGATGATTGGACCATATTGGTTTTCGCCCCAGGTGATTTTTTTTGGTGCGGCCCACTTTTTGTACGGCTCAGATGTTCTACACAAGTGAAGCATTTGCTAGGAAAGAGATCACTGTATGAAACGTTATACATACAGCTCCTTATGTGAACTTCTCTAGGTGTGTCTGTGATTAGCTTGGATCGAGGGACTCAGCATCGCAGCCGCCATGTGGAACTTGTTTGGACGATCGGATGTGCATACAAAAAACATGCCATGAACGCTAAATCTAATATATTCATCAGGTTAGACACACGTGTATGTATGTGGACTGGTGGATTTTTTATTTAGGAAATTGACCGTACTGACCTCAATGTTTGGCTCAATTACTTAGAAAGCTATAACGTTCCATATATCCCAAGAGTGGCCTTCTGACAATCTTTGAAGATTATTTCAAACAAAAATGCCCTTGTCACTGGTTCAGAAGTTGTACAATTTTCCAGGGGATAAGAAGTTACGTAGTATTTAATGTCAAGAAAGTGATGTTTATGGAACCCTTTTTTTACACGTGGGCAACGACCAAACTCGTGGGGCCCACATTGATGTATGTGTATAATCCATGCTGCCCATCCTTTTTATCGTGTCATTTTAGGGCTAGGGCCCAAATATCAGCCTTATCCAGAGCTCGTGTGGGCCACATAATAGAAAATAATGGTGACAATGGAACCCATTGTTGAAACTTTCCAAGCTCACTGTGATGCTTGTTAGTAGTGAACACTGCCCAAGTCAGGACTTTTTGGGCCCATGGCGAGCAGGCCGATAAGGTAGATGGAACGGATCACCCCATTATAGACCTTAGGTTATTGTACCGATGGCCATCCTTTCATTTGGTAGTAAAGGAAGTGAACATGTAACAACCGCGACCCATATTACATGAGAACCATGACCCATATAATATGATAACTACGACCCACAACAACCACAACCCATATAACATGACAACCACGACCTATATAACATGACAACCATGACCTATGACAACTACGACCCTTACTACATTACAATCATGACCCATATGATATGACAATCATAACCTATAAAACATGATAACCATGACCCATATAATATGACAATCATGACCTATATAACACGAGAACCACGACCCATATAACATGATAACTACGATCCATGACAACCATGACCCATATAACATAATAACTACGATCCACGACAACTACGACCAATGACAACCACAACTCATATAACATGACAACCGTGACCCATATAACATAACAACCACGACTCATGAAAACTATGACCCATACCACATTACAACCACGACCCGTAACCACGACCTGAGAATTTGACCATACATCGAGGCTCACATTGATGTATGTGTATAATCTATGCCGCCCATCCTTTTTGCCGCGTCATTTTAGGGCTAGGGCCCAAATATCAACCTGATCCAGTGCTCATGTGGGCCACATAATAGAAAATAATGGTGACAGTGGCACCCACTCTTGAAACTTTCCAAGCTCACTGTGATGTTTGTTAGAAGTGGACATTGCCCAAGTCAGGACTTTATGGGCCCACGGCAAGTTGGTCAACAAGGTGGATGGATCAGATCACCCCATTGTGGGCCTTAGGCTATGGTATCAATGGCTATCATTTCATTTGGTAGTAAAGGAAGTGAACATGTAATAACCGCGACCTATATCACATGAGAACCACGACCCATATAATATGATACTAAGACCCATGACAACCACGACCTACATAACATGACAATCACGACCCATATAACATGACAACCACGACCCTTACCACATTACAACCACGACCCATATAACATGACAATCACGACCCATATATCATGACAACCACAACTCATGATAACTACGACCTATATAACATAACAACCACGACCCATATAACATGATAACTACGACCCATGACAACCACGATCCTTTTTTGGTAGTGTAAATGGATCAAAAGCTACAGATTAAGGCTATGGTATAATCCAATTGATCTTTGGATATGCTTCAATTTTGGGCTCAACCCCTTAAATTAGATAGAAAAATGGATGGATGGCGTGGATAGACCACATACATTTAAGGTGGGCCCAACCAAGTACTCAATCCGATTTCCTTTCTCGAGCGCAACTTACGTTGGGAAAAAGGCTTGCGTGAGGGAAAGAAAAATGGGCACGAATTGCTACTGACAGGTTGAGTATCCAAACTCGCTACTCAACCTGCAAGCGCGAATTACTACTGACATGTTGAGTATCCAGACTCGCTACTCAACCTGTCCGTATCTAATCAGGTACAGGTTGAGTAGCGAGATGTCACCAAGTTACATGGGCCCCACCATGATGTATGTTTTGTATCCACACCTTCCATCCATTTGGAGAGATCATTTTAAGGCAATATCCAAAGAATGAGTTAAATTCAAAGCTCCAATGGACCCCATCACGTAAAATAGTGGGGACAGTGACGCTCACCATTAAAAACTTCTAAAGGCCATAAAAGTTTTAGATCAAGCTGATATTTGTGTTTTCCCTTATTTCATGTCTTTTTTTACTTTTGAATAGGTTGGATTTCAAATAAACATTATGGTGGGCCTTAGGATAGTTTCAACGGTGGGAATCACTCTCCCCACTGTTTTCTATGGTGGAGTCCACTACAGTTTTTTATCTGCCTCATTCTTTTAGCTCATGCCCTAAAATGATATCTCAAAATGGATGGATGGTGTAGATACAATGCATGCATCATAGTGGGGTCCACAGAACTTAGTGACGTCACTTCAGTAGTTGACTCGCAAGTCAACCTGTATCTAATCCGCGTCCATCCACGTCCATCGGAAGTGGATTGGCTAGTGTACCTCACACCAGCTATTGTATTAACGTCAGCAAGTTCTGTGGGTCTGATCGTGAGGTATGTGTTATATCCAAACCATCCATCCATTTTTCCAGCTCGTCTTAAGGCTTGAGATGAAAAATAAGATAGATATAAATATCAAGTGGACCACACTGCAAAAAGCAGTGGGGAATTGAATGTATACCATTGAAACCCTTTTTAGGGTCACAGAAGTTTTGGATCAATATGAAATTTGTTTTCTCTCTTAATTCAGGTCTTTGTGACCTTATGAACAGATTAGATGGAAAATAAACGTTATGGTGGGCCCTACGAATTATTTAACAGTGAAAATCATTATCTCCACTGCTATTTGTGGTATGGTCCATATGATCTTTGGATATGATTCATTTTTTAGATAATGCTCTAAAGTTATCTTAGGTGTAGATATAATAAATACATCACTGTGGGGCCCATGTAACCGTTTGTACAACTTAGAGCTCGAGGAGAGTCAGTGCTTGTCTTTGCACGACACGTACCTACAACAGCTATATGGCTGGCATGTGGTCACGGACGTGGATTGCGTCCTACCCCCGCCCAGACGGTAATCTGTCTGGGCAGGGCTCTGTGGGGCCCACCATGAGGGATGTGTTATATCCAAACCGTCCATTCATTTAGCGAGCTCGTCCTAAGGCTTGAGACTAAAATAAGATAGATCTAAAGATAAAGTGGACCACACTGCAAAAAGCAGTGGGGGATCTAATGTCTACCATTGAAACCCTTTTGGGGGTCACAGAAGTTTTGGATCAACATGAAATTTGTTTTTCCTCTTCATACAAGTATTTATGACCTTATGAATAGATTGGATGGAAAATAAACGTTATGGTGGGCCTTACTATCCACGATCCTTATAACATCACAACTATACACATCACGTAACAACCTCAACCCATATAACATGATAACTACAATCCATATAATATAACAACCACGACCCATATCAATCATGACCCCTATTATAACATGACAATTATAACACATATAACATGACAACCACGACCTATATCAACCACAGCCTATATAACATGACAACCACGACCCATATAACATGATAACTACGACCCATGGCAACCATGACCTGGATGAAAACCACGACCCATATAACATGACAATCACAACCCATATAACATGACAACTACGACCTATGACAATCACAACCCATATAACATGACAACCGTGACCCATATAACTTGACAACTACGACCCATGATACCAATGACCCGTATAACATGACAACCACGACCCATATAACTTGACAACTACGACCCATATAATATGACAACCTCAACCCTTGCTACATGACAAGCATGATCCATTTGAAGAGTCGTGGTTCACATGTACAATGAATCATAGTTTTCATCTACAAAGGGTCATGGTTGATATTTAACTCTACCCCTAAAATGACACAACAAAAAGGATGGGCGGCATGGATTATTCACATACATTAATGTGGGCCCATTTGGGTCGTGGTTTGCATGGGTCATAGTTGCCATGTTATATGGGTCATAGTTGTCATGTTGCATGGTTCGTGGTTTATAAGGTGTTCACTTCCTTTTTACCAAACCATTGGTACCATAGCTTAAGGCCCACAATGGGGTGATCTGATCCATTCACCTTGTCGGTTACCCATATAACATGATAACCACAACCAATATAACATGATAACCATGACCCACTGACAACCACAACGCATATAACAAGATAACTGCGACCCATATAATAGGACAACTACGACCCATATAGCATGACAACTGCGACTCATACAACTAAGATCCATATTAAAGGACAACTAAGACCCATATAATATGACAACTGCGATCCATACAACTACGGCCTATTTGGGTTGTGGTTTGCATAAGTCGTAGTTGTCATGTTGTATAGATCGTGGTTGTCATGTGGACCATCAGATGAAAACAATAGTGATTGGATATCTACCATTAAAATCCTCCTAAGGCCCACTCTACTGTTTATTTGACATCCAATCTGTTGATTAGGTCATACAGACACAAATGAAGGGAGGAAAAAAAGATCAGCTTGATCCAAAACTTTTATGGCCCCCAAAAAGTTTTTAATGGTCTACGCTAATTCAACATTGTTTCCTGTAATGTGGTTGACTTGATATTAGGAAATACCTCATTTTTGGTCTCAAACAATAAAATGATCTGGAAAAATATATTAACGACTTGGATGAAACACATACATCTTGGTGGGGCCCATAGAGCCTGAGCACTAGCCATTGGGCGGTGGTAGGGGGAGTAGCCAATCCATCACTTTCTCAGGGTTGCAATAAAAACGTAACTTCTTATTTACTCCAAGACCATACAACTTCTGAACCAAGGATAGGGGCATTTTCATCCGAAATAATATTCAAAAGTTGTCAGAAGGCCACTCTTATGATATTTGAAATGTTGAATCTCGTTAGGTAATTTGTCCAAACTTCGAGATTGGTACGATCAAATTCTCTTTTTAGTTTTTTAAACTCCCATTTTGTGTGATCTATCTGATCAGTCGACCAATCTTATGTATCGTTACAGGTTATGTGCACGGGAGTGATTTGGGCCGTCCTTACCATGGGTCTCACCTTGATGAATGTATACTATATCCATTCCATCCATCCATTTTTCCAGATCACTTTAGGGCATTAGCCTAAAACTGAAGCAGACCCAAATCTCATGTGCACTATAATATAAGAAAAAGTGGTGATTGAAAACCCTCTCATTAGAAACTTCCTGGGACCCATGGTAGTTTCCCTAATGTTTATTTGCCATCAGCCTTTGATAAGGTCAAACAAACCTGGATGAAGGGAAAAAAAATAATATCAGCTTCATCCAAAACTTTTGTGGCCCACAAGAAGTTTTTAATGGTCAATTGCCACATTTTCCTATGTTATGGCCCAGTTGAGAATTGAATCTGTTTCGATTTTGGGCTCATGCCATAAAATAATCTGAAAAAACGGATGGACGGAGTGGATATAGCATACATACTTCAAGGTGGGCCCCACAGTAAGGGCCGCACCTAATCAGCTCCCCATGTGCACAGCCTACACCACCTAATGAACTGTCCAGATCTTTTACATGTGTGTGGCCAAGGGTTGTTGTTGTCCCATGGAAGATTTGATATTTTTAACCATGGCCTTTCTCCAATTTAGCCATGAGTAGTTAATGAATTAATTCGATCTGATGCACTGCATCTTGTCGTTTAAAAAACCTCTTATAACTTTTTTTAAAACGGTGGAATTCCTGCTTAGGTTAAAAATAATAATAATAATAATAATAATAATAATAATAATAAATAAATAAATAAATTTCAAAGCACTAAGAAATGAAATGTCCCTTCATTTTTTTCAGACAAAAACATATAAAGCGGAGAGAGACATGCTTATGGCCTTCAAGATCGTGTTTACCACACGCATATCACGTGTGTATGATGATCTGAAGTTTGGACTAGAACAGGCAGGCTTTACATTTTTTTTTTTTCCTGAGTTTTAGTAGTTTACACAGTGTTTGGTTGCACCAAATATCATGAAATATTATGAAAATTTACACCAAATTAGACTGATTAATCATGAAATTTTATAATATTTGGCTCAGACAAACGCACCATTAAGTAATTTAAAGATGAGATTACCATGAGACGGCAGGTTGACCTCTTGAACAGTTGGTTGAATAGGTCTAAGCTTATCCAGACTTTTAGAAGGCTAGGCACCGTAGATCCCATACGGTCCAGCCCTTACTGTGGGGCCCACCTTAATGTATGTATTCTAGATACATGCTGTCCATCCATTTTTTCTAGATCAAGTTAGTAAATGATCCCGAAAACGACAGATCCAATCTCAGGTCGACCGTACCATATGAAATAGTGATGATTGAATGCCCCACCATCAAAAAACCTCCTAAGGCCCACCGTATTGTTTATTTGCCATCCAACCTGTTCATAAGGTCGCATAAACCTGAACGAATGAAAAAGGTAAATATCAGCTTGATACAAAACTTTTTGGGCCACAAGAAGTATTTAATGGTCAATCAACACAATTTCCAATGATATGGCCCACCTAAGATTTGAATCTCCTTCATTTTTTATCTCATGCCGTAAAATGATATGGAAAAACAGATGGACGGTGTGGATTTAGAATACATACATTAAGTTGTGCCCCACGATAAGGGCCGCACTGTCTTTGGTGTGTCCCTTGCAACACCTAATCCACTCTCATCCCATAACTCAGATGCCGTTGCGAAGGTCCTTGGGCAGTTAGGGTTTGAAATTGGTATGGGTTTAGATTGAACAAATACAGGCCAGGTTAAGTCGGGTTGGGAATGATTGCATGTATTTGGGTTGGGTTGGATCGGTTTAGGCTTAAGTATATAAGAATTTGGGTTGGGTTGGGATTGGGAAGCACCTTAGGTTCGAATCCAGGTTGAGTCGAGTTGTTGGTTGGGTAATCTTGAGTTGTCGGTTGGGTAATCTTGAGTTGTCGGATTGGGTTGACCCTCAATCCTACCCAACTCACTGGAGTTGCATCCTAACTACCATTCATGAATTATGTTTAATGTAATTAGGGTAATTAGGGTGTGTTTTTTACGCTCTCCTTTTTAGTTATAGCTCCTCAGCCAAACTGCTCGATTCCACCTTCCACCCCCGATATATGGCGAACAGAGGATTGGAAGCGCTTTTCTAGCTAGGCGCCTCGTATTGTTGAGATTGACAGGATTAGGTAATTGATTTAGCCTATATCAATAAAATAATCGAAAAGAAAACAATATTCGCAAGACCACTTTTTTTTTTTTTCACAAAAAGAAGCACTTCATTGATAAGAGAGGATAATATTATGCAGGACCACTTAATACATAATACTCTTGCTCTAGTAAATTATTCGAAAAGAAAACAATAGTCTGCAGAACTAATTCATACATAATACTCTTACTCTAGGAAAGCATAGAGAATGATATAAGTTGGATTGTGAATAGGAATGGTAGCTAGCTAGACTTGGGCCAGGCAAAATCAATATTCTGAGTGTGTGTGCGCGCGCGTGTGTTTGTGTGTATAGAGAGAGAGAGAGAGAGAGAGAGAGAGAGAGAGAGAGAGAGAGAGTATGCTCACCTGCACACCAGTTCTCATGAGAAGTCCTGAAAACTTTTTCAGAACTCATCTCCCATGATATGAACGCAAAATTCGAACCATCCATGCGATGCAGCATCCCATGAAACCCCCAGTGTCTAATTTTCACCCTTATTCAAAACTTTGGTGGGCCATCAAAAAAGAGAGAAGTCAAAGTAGGAAATTGTTTCCTTTTGCGATGGCCCACCAAAGTTTTGAATACGGATGAAAGTTGGGCCCCAGGAGTTTCATGGGGTGTTGCATCACATGGACGGTTTAGGTTTTCATGAGTTTTCAAGAGAACTGGTGTGGAGGTGAGCATTCCTTTCTCTCTATATATAGTATTACTCACCTATGTGAGTGCTCGTGTGCACCTTTGCACACATGTCATGGGCACAAAGTTTGAACAGTTTATGTGATGTGGCACCCCTTGAAACCTCACTAGCCCAACTCTCAGCTTGATTCAAAACTCTAGTAGGCCATGGAAAAAGGAAACAATTTCCTCCCTTGATTGGCATTTCTCTTTGCTATGGCCCAACAAAGTTTTGGGTCAAGCTGAAAATTAGGCCTATAGAGTTTCAAGAGGTGACGCATCACATGGACCAATCAAATCCTATGCCAATGACATATGTGCAAAGGTGCACACAGGTGCTCATGTAAGAAGTTGGTCAGGTGAGCATTCCTCTCTCTCTCTCTCTCTCTCTCTCTCTCTCTCTCTCTCTCTCTCTATATATATATATATATATATATAAAGTATCTATGGACGTTTGAGTTGGTGACATGAGAGATATTTGGACATGCAAGGGTTTCTTCTCAGGAAAAGGTTGGTTTCCATAGAACATTTGAGCCATGCAAAAGGTGGCCTGCACCATTAACATCACCTAGGGTGGACTGTTGGGGGACCACAGAAGCACACAAAGATGAATCAAGCAAAGTATTCCAATAGCAATAATCAAGCACAAGTACAAAGACTCTGAATTTAATGTGTAAAAACCCTTTCGAAAAAAAAAAAAAAACCATAACACAAAGTGATAGATATCACTATGAAAGAAAAATTACAAGAGATATAGAGAATACCCGATTCGAACAAGCCTTGAATTTCTCCTTACAAGCCCTTGAAAACCCAAGGAACGAATTAGAAAGCACCTTGATACCATTTGATACCGATTACACCCCTATATATAGCCTTCATGAGAATTACAAACAAAATCGAAAGTAAATCCCGTAAATATGTAACTCTGCGTAACTATGTTCATTCGTTCGATGGTACCTTTGATCGGACTTAGATGGCATCGAACTAACACCGAAACATTCTAGCGATAATCATAGATTTTTCGAATTTTTCTAATGGCATCGAACAGGCATTCGATGTATCAAAACTAATTTCGATAGCATCATACAGCCTCGATAACATCGAGTAGGACAACAAAGTGTCCATCAACCATTATGAGAAAATCTGTAATTTTTTTATGGCATCAAGTAGCACTTCGATGGCATCGAAGTCTACTCGGTGACATGTCATCAACAAGCATGTTGAATTACAGATTTAAGTCATCAATCAATATGGACATGGAACTGATTTCCTCATGAGGTGAGTTACAGTTGTGACTATCAGTTGTCAATTGATAGTGACCGTGTAGCCCACCTGATGGTCGGACCATATTGGTTTTTCGTCCCAGGTGTTCTTTTTAATGCAGCCCCCGTTTTGTACGGCTCTATACATGTGAGGCATTGACTAGGAAAAAGAAATCGCTGCATGGAACCTAATACAGATAGGTTCTCATGTGAACTCCTCTCCAAACGAAGAGTTAGGCTTGTTTGTGATTAGCAACTGCCATGTGAAACTTGTTTGGACAACACAATAAACGTGCCATATCAGAAATCTAGCATACTCATCAGGGAAGCGGATTGCGTGGTGTGTCACACCACCGACCGTGATGGTGCGTTGACTCACCAAGTTCTGTGGGCCCGCCATGTGTATTTGTTATATCCACACTGTCCATCCGTTGTTTTGAGATCATTTTAGGGCATAACTCAAAAATGAGGCAGATCTAGAGCTCAAGTGAACCACACCATAGAAAGTAACAAGGACAATGACGCCAACCATTGAAACCTTTATAGGGCACCTGATGATGTTTATTTGCCATCCAACCTATTTATAAGGTCACATAGACCCTAATGAAGGAAAAATTACAAATATCAGCTTGATCCAGAACTTCTGTGATACCCAATAAGTTTTCAATGGTAGGCCTTCAATCCACCCTGCTTTGTGAGGTACAGTCCACGTGAGCTCCGGATCTTGCACAGTTTTGGGGTCATGACCTAAAATGATCTCACAGAATGAATGGACCAGGTGAATGTAAGTCATACATCATGGTGAGACCCACAGGACTTGGTGAGGGGGTGCCTGCTAGTCAATCTGCCTCCAATTAGGTCAGTTTATGATTTGCATGGAATGAGGGGCTCCGCTTGGCAGCCACCATGTGGAACTTGTTTGGACGATCAGATGTGCGCACAATAAATATGCTATATACCTGAAGTCTAATATATTCATCAAATTAGCCACACGTGTACGTATTTGGACTGGTGGATTATTGATATAGGGAAGGACGTGAGCTCAAGCACCGTCTTCCTCAGGGGCTCAGGGGTAACTGTCTTGAATCCACATAACTTCTCTGGACTCCTCACAGAGACTCCTCAAATCCATGAGTAAAAGAACAAGAAAATAGAAAATAAATTTTATAAAATTCAAAATTGATTGATGAATGAAATAAACGAGTTCATAACTCTTTAAATAGGGAAACTAAGCAATGAGAAAGAAATCAGAATCAAACTATAACTAAAACTCTTAAATTTCGCAACTTACTATAAATAGTAAACTTACAATTTATAAACAGCCATGATGTCTACTAGTGCACAACGTTTTCAGCCAAAAATAGTAAGTGTCCTATTTAGCTTCACCAAGCTGATCTCCTAATTATTTTAAGCATTTCTCGTGTTGGGCGCAACTCCTAAAGCCCAACGGATTAAGAGTTATAATCAAACAAAAACTTATTATTTATAGTAAAAATGTAATTAAAATGTGGAAATGATCATTGATCTGGTGGTATTTCATAAATCCGGCTTGCGCAACCCAGCATAATGGTTGGGTAGCTAAAGTAGCTCGTTTTACCCCAAAATCATATATTTTACGTCTAGTAACTCATTTCGGATTGCGAGATATGCCCAATTTAGGGTCTGACGTTTTGGATCACTTCTATCGTCTACCGAGCCTTTTCTGATCCATCTTGGCCATGAAACTGTCCGTGACCCTCTCTCTCTCTCTCTCTCTCTCTCTCTCTCTCTCTCTCTCTCTCTCTCTCTCTCTCTCTCTCTCTCTCTCTCTCTCTCTCTCTCTATATATATATATATATATATATATATATTTCACATATGCACCTTCTTATGTCACCTTTGCACACATCATGGGCATAGAATCTGAATGGTCCACGTGATGCGGCACCCCTTGAAACCTCTTTGGCTCAACTCTCAACCCGATACGAAACTTTCGTGGGCCATGGAAAAAGGAAACAATTTTCTCCCTTGATTTGGATTTCTCTTTTCTATGGGTCCTTAGAGGCTTGGATCATGCTGAAAATTGGGCCCATGAAATTTGAAGGGGTTCCACATCATGTGAACTGTTCAGATTCTGTGCCCATGACACATGTGCAAAGGTGCACACGAGTGCTAATGTAAGAAGGTGCGGTGGTGTGCATTCCTATCTCTATATATATTATCTCCCATTTTTGTATGATTTACCTATTGAGCTGACCAATATTATGTATTGCTACATGTTATGTGGACTGGAGCGGATTTACATGCAGTCCTTATTGTGGGGCGTACCTTGATGAATGCATGCTACATCCATGCGGGCCATCCCTTTTCTGGATCGCTTCAGGGCATGAGCACAAAAATGAAGCACATCCAGATCTCAGGTGGACTATACAATAGGAAATAATAGTGATTGAATGCCCCACCATTAAAAACTTACTAGGGCTCACGGTAATGTTTATTTGCCATCCAACCCATTGATCAATATTGATACAAAACTTTTGTGGCCCACAGGAAGTTTTTAATGGTCAATCACCACTTTTTCCTAGGGTAAGCTCCACCTTAGATTTGGATCTCTTTAAATTTTGGGACGTCCTAAAATGATCTGGAAAAACGGATGGATGGCGTGGATATAGGATATAGAATACATACATCAAGGTGCGCCCCATGGTAAGGGCCACACCATCTTGGGTGAGGCCCAGGTCGGACCATCTTGGCCGCACCTAATCTGCTCCCCATGTGCAGTGTACGCCACCCGATGAACTGTTCGGATCTCTTACATTTGTGTGGCCCAACGGTTGTTGTTGTTATCCCCATGAAAGATAGTCTATTTTTAACCATGGCCTTTCTCCAATTTAGCCATGAGTTAATGAATTAATTATTTGGAGCTGATGCACGGCATCTTGTGATTTGAAAATCTCTTATGACCTTTTTCTTTTTTTTTTTTGGACTATTGTGGAAATTACGTCATTAATTATCACTTTGAAAATGCAGTAAGAAATGAAAATTAATGCACCAAATTATACTGGTTAATCATGAAATTTTATGATATTTGGCTCAAACAAACGCACCCTCAGGTTGACCTCTTGAACCGTGGTTTGAATAGGTGTATATAAGCTGATCCAAGTTTTAGAAGACTGGGTATGATCGTTGCCATAACCCCCATTTAGGGCTGCAACTTGAGTTCCTGTCAACCCGTACTCAACTGACCCAACCCGAGTTTGGGTTAGGTTGGGTCCGGTTATTAGGGTCCTTGGGGGTTTAGGGTTGGAAATCATACTGGGTTTAGATTGAGCAAATTCAGGCCAGCTGCTTAAGTTGGGTCGGGAATAATCACATATATTTGGATTGCGATGGATTGGTTTAAGGTTAAGTATATAGGAATCTGGGTTGGAATTCAGGTCGAGTTAAGTTGTTGGTTGGGTACTCTTCAAGCGTTGGGCTTGGGTTGACATTTCAATCCGACCCAACCGGCAGAATTCGCATCCTTACTAGTATTCATGAATTACAAGCACAGGAAATTATATAAGTAGGAGGATTATGAAATTCTTTGGGCTTGGGCCAGACAAAATCAATATTTTGAGTAAGCTGGGCTCCAACTCAAAATCCAAGCTTCAACCAATTATCTTAGGCCTGCACATTGTACCTTGAAATTCTATGGGCCCAATTTTCAACTTGATCCAAAACTCTAGTGGGCCATAGTAAATAGAAATGCAAATCAAGGGAGGAAACTGTTTCTAATGCAGTGATGAACGTGATGAGGTCGATCACCATCTTCCTCAAGGATAACTACTTTAAATTCATGGAGCTTCTCTGGACTCCTCACAGAGATTTCTCGAATCCATGAGAAAGTAAAAAGCAAAGAAGAAATAAATTCTGTAAAATTCATAATTTGATTGATGAATTAAATGAACGAGTTCACAACCCTTTAAATATTAGGGATACTAAGCCATGGTAGAAGTTTAGGAATAAAACTACAACTAAAACTCCTAGAAAACGCTAACTTACTATAAATAGTAAACTTACTATTTATAGACGGCCATGATGTCTACTAGCGTGCGTGATTTTTTGTCAAAAATAGTAAGTGTCCTATTTGGCCGAACCACGATGTTCTCCTGATTATTCTAAGCACTTTTTATATTGGGCGCAACTCCTAAAGCCCAACGAATGAAGAGTCATACTCAAACTAAAACTTACTATAAATAGTAAAAATGAAAATAAAACGGGATTTCAACCATCGATCTGATGGTATTTTGCAAATTTGGCGTGGGCAACTTGACATAGCAGGATTGGGTTGCTAAAGTAGCTCATCTTACCCCAAAATCACATATGGTACGTCTGATAGCTCATCCGGTTTGCGAGATATGTTTGTTTTAAGTTCTGACGGTCCGGATCACCTCCGCTTCCGATTGAGCCTTTTCTGCTCCATCTTGGCCATGAAACTGTCCGGACTTACTCTACATCAGTCCTCTCTACTTCAAAAGAACCCGTCCTCGAGTTCTCATCCTGCTTTGGGTCACGATGCTCGATCAGGTCTGTGACGTTGAAAGTCGGTGAGATCGTCATGTTTTTCGGAAGATCAACAATGTAAGTGTTGTCATTGATCTTTCGAATGATATGTATCGGTCTAATCTTCTTATTCTTCAATTGTTGTACGTTCTAGTCGAAAATTTCTCTTTGCATAAATGAACCATAACATGGTCGCCCACCTCGAACACTTTTCGTCGCCGATGCTTGTCCGCTTGTTTCTTATATTTCTCGTTCGATGTATAGAACTTAGTTTGCATCTCTGCATGAATGCCCATAATCTATCTGTTATATGTTCTGCTGCAATGCTCATGCCTAAGAGCTTGAGTAGAGGAACCAAGTCAAGTGTGTGGTGAGGCACTCGACCGTAAATAATCTGACATGGGGACTTCCCTGTCGAGTGGTTCACCATGTTGTTGAATGCAAATTTCGCTTGAGATAATGCCAAATTCCATTGCTTCAGTTTTTTACCTGAAATACATCGAAGGAGATTTCCCAACGTGCGATTTACAACTTCAATCTACTCATCACAGTCTGTGGGCGGTAGGCATGCTAAACTGAAGTAGTGCATCGAATTAAGTTCACAAATTCTGTCAAAATTGACTAATGAACTTCGTGTTACGACCAAAAGTAATAGTTTTGGGAACCCTGTGTAGCCGCATGACCTGTTTGAAAAATATATTTGCCACGTATTGTATCAAGGGTCTTCTTGCATGTGATAAAGTGCATCATCTTGGAGAAATGATCTACCACCACGAATACCGAATCCATGCTGCGTTGTGTTCGTGGAAAACTAAGCACGAAGTCCAAAGATAAATCCTCCCAAGGGCCGTTAGGCATATGTAACAGGGTGTAGAGGCCCATATTTTGAGATTTTTCTCCTTGGAGGTCTGACAAATATGACAACATCGCACTGTTTTTCTCACATTATGTACCAATTGTTGCCAGTAATACCGCCCCTCCACAGGAGCTCGCGTCTTGTCGCCCAAGGTGTCCACCAAGTTAACCTACATGTAACTTCTGAATAATCTGTTTCCTCATAGAACTTTGAGGGATGCACAATCGATTCTATTTGAAGAGGAAATTGTCTTGTATATGTAGGTCAATGGGTTGACCTTTTTGACAGTTCATCCAAGAATCTTTGAAGTCCTCGTCCTCGGCATATAGCTTCTTAAGACAGTCAAAGCCGACCACTTCATTGCTCATTGTACAAGTAGTGATGCACGACGGCTAAGTGCATCAGCTATCTTGTTTTGCTACCCTGACTTATGCTTCAGAACAAACGTGAATTTTTACAAAAATGCAACCCATCTAGCATGCACACATTCATATTAGTCTAGCTATTAATAAACTTTAATACTTAATGGTTGATATACAAAACAAACTCTCTTTGAATCAGATAATGCCGCCAATGTAGCAGCGCCTGAACAACTACCTACAGCTCAAGCTCATATGTCGACCACTTCTTTCGGGCTTTGCTGTGCTTCTCATTGTAGAAGGGTACCGGCCTGCCTTTTTGTAATAATACTCTTACAATTCCGACATATGAAGCATCACACTCAACCTTAAACAATTTGTCGAAATTCGGAAAAACCATGACCAGTGTTGTGGACAACCGATGCTTAATCTCATGAAAGCTCTTGTTAGCCTCAACAGTTCACTAAAACGGTCCCTCCTTTATACAATTTATAATAGGTGCGATTATCGTGTTAAGATTCCACACGAATTGACGATAGAAGGTCGTCAAACTGTGGAAATTCCTCACTACATGAATGTTTGTTGGAATCGGCCATTCCTTAATGGCTCGCACCTTTTCATCGTCCACACGGATGCCCGTGGACGTTACAACAAATCCTAGGAATAACATAATATCTGTTAAAAAGCTACACTTCTTCAAGTTGAGGTACAACTTGTTAACTTGTAGGACCTACACCTTCTTGAGATGTTCCTTGTGCTCTATCTCATCCTGGTTATATATAAGGATATCATCAAAATATACTACTACAAATCGGCCAGTGAATAGTTTTAGCATTTGATTCATCACACGTATAAAAGTGTTTGGTGCATTCGATAGACTGAAGAGCATGATCAACCACTCATACAACTCTTCATTGGTCTTGAATGTTACTTTTCACTCATTACCGGGTTGGATACAAATATGATGGTACTCGCTTCTTAGATCTAGCTTAGAGAACACCTTCGCCCCTTCTAACATATTGAGCATGTCGTCCAACCGCGGTATTGGGAACTGATATTTGATGGTAATTTTGTTAATTGCTCGGCTATCGACACACATGTGCTAGCTCCCATTTTTTTTAACGTTAATAATGCTGGTACGACACATAGGCTCATGCTCTCTTTGAAAAAAAAATCCTTACGGATCAATTCCTCCACCTGCCTTTGAAGTATCTCACACTCCTTCGGACTCATCTGATAATGAGGACGATTGGGCAGGCTAGCCTCAGGGACGAGGTGTATGTGATGTTGGATATCCCTCATAGGGGGCAATCTATCAAGTAAATCTTCAGGACAGATTTCTTTGAATTCGTTTAGCTATAGCCTTAAAATTGGAGGAATGTTTGAGGGCTTTGTTTTCTCGCCTTCACCACTATGACGTATACCTCGCTGGTTTCCTTGGATTCCTCCATGAAATCCCGAATGGTAGGGAGGGAACTCTCCTCCATTTAAAAAACTTCAGGGTGGTTCTTTGTTGCCATAGGGTTAAGGATTATTTTTCGACTATTTTTGACAAAGACGTTAACATTGTCTCGTCCTTGGTGTGTCACATTATGGTTGACCGAGTAACATATGGCATACTTTCATGTTGACCATGTCACAAAGTATTTGATCTTTATAAGTTTTGTCAATTGAAAATGAAACGGTGCATTATTCAGTTACCTTGGTCTCATTCACCTTTTTTTTAATCCAGACAATTGAGTACGGGGAATGATGTTTTGTCATTGGTAGTTATAGCTTGTCTACCATCACTCTTGAGATGATGTTCTCACTATTACTACTGTCTATGATTATATCATAGACTTTGCCATTGACGGTGCACCGCATATGGAATATGTTATGCCTCTTTAGATGTAGTTCCTTTCATAGGGTGCACAGTAATCACCTCACAAATAGAGATTCGTCACGATTCTCGCCCATCCATTTATCGTCACATACTCCTTCCTTAGTGGCATGTTCATGTTCATCAAAGCCAGAGTTTTCTTATGTGGCCTCACCTTTAGTGCCTCATTCATTTATGATCAAGTGGGTTGCAGGGCGTTGAGGATAGGTGTTTAATAAGTGGCTCGGTTAGTTACAACGGTAATAATTGTTCGACCTTGACTGAACATAAGGATTTAAAATCCTACTTGGGCCCTCTGTTGTGCATGTTACACGTTGAGGTGTAGATGAGTCACTCCTTGTATCACGATTTGTGGTTATAGGAGGTTGAGGACGTTCTCCTATTAGTTCTTTTCTCCTTGCTAGCACTGGATCTTACGTGGGACCCATCATGGGAGGGTCAAGTTGAAGGATAAGGCTGAGCAGAAACTCTTGCAAGTTATGTTTCTGCCTTACCAACATCTGAACTCGATCCTGAAATGTCAATCGTAAACCACCTATAAATTGTGCTACCTTCTACGATTCAGATTCTGACAAATTGTTTCGTGTTGCCAACCACTAGAATTCTTTGGTATAATTTATGATAGTTCGATTTCTCTATTGGCAATTTTGATATTAATGGAATAATACATGCTCGTAATCACTAGGAAGGAATCATGATCGAAGAAGGCGTTTTATCTGTAGCCATGATGATATGGGCGCCTTGTTCTGTCGGGCATGTGAGAGTTGCAATTCCTCTCATCATGCAGAAGCACCAAATTTTAATTTAAATACTACTAATTTTACATTTTTATGCTCTGGCACGTCCATGTAATCAAAATATTTTTCTACTTCGGCTAGCCAAACGAGGAAATCTCGTCTGCGTAATAAACCGTTAGAACTAGGAAGTTCGACCTTACCTCAATAGTTTGTTTTAGCAAGATATATAAGATTGCCTCCATGGATTGGTCGTCAGGCACAACCTTCATTAAGGTTCTCATTGTTAGAGCTCGAATTATCTGGTGTAGCCCTACGATTTACTATCGGTAGTGCTCTACGAAAATCGAAGTTATGCCGTACAACAACCACAGGTGATAGAGCATCGCCTAGGGCTCGGGGCGGAAGTAATGCAACCGTAAGATGGTCGAGGGTTGCTTGCAGCCCATACATGGTCATCTGACTCTTCTGGTGGAAAGCTTCTATTCTTTTTGAAAGATAACGAATTCATGTATTATCGTCCATAGGATTTTAGTTCATACCTTCGTTGTTTGCCATCGGCTCAAGGCGAGTCCTCGCTTTGATACCGATTGATGCATGGATGAACGTGATGAGGTTGATCACAATCTTCCTCAAGGATAATTACTCCAAATTCACAGAGCTTCTCTGGACTCCTCACAGATATTTCTCGAATCCATGAGAAAAAAGAAGCAAAATAGAAATAAATTCTATAAAATTCATAATTTGATTGATGAATGAAATAAACGAGTTCACGACCCTTTAAATATTAGGGATGCTAAGCCATGAGAGAAGTTTAGGAATCAAACTACAACTAAAACTCCTAGAAACCGTGACTTACTATAAATAGTAAACTTACTATATATAGACGGTCGTGATATCTACTAGCGTGCATGGTTTTTGGCCAAAAATAGTAAGTGTCCTATTTGGCCAAACCATGATGTTCTCCTGATTATTCTAAGCACTTTTCATATTGGGCGCAACTCTTAAAGCCCAATGAATGAAAAGTTATACTCAAACTAAAATGTACTAATGCACTACATCAGTTTCCTTTTGCCATGGCCCACCAAAAGTTTGTATCAGCCTGAAAGTTGGGCCTGTGAGGTTTCAAGGGAGCATTCCTCTCTCTCTCTCTCTCTCTCTCTCTCTCTCTCTCTCTCTCTCTCTCTCTCTCTATATATATATATATATATATATATATATATATATATCCAACCCATCTAATAGGTTGGCCAGCCTGATCATCACCTTTTGGAAAACCATAAAAGTCACTCATTGAGTGCCAGGCTTTTGTTTCACTGTTTATCAATGTTTTGATGTTGTTTCATATCATGTGGAATAGTTGACATGCAAATATTATTGATCATTTTACTAGACAATCCATATGGTAGGGCCAATCTGTTAAAAGGTTTGGATATCATCACATGAACTTAATTAATACTTTGTAAGTTATGATATAATAGACTGTAGCTTATGGTCCATCCAATTAGACAAAGAACATTTTTTATTTGGTAAGGTAGCCCGGGATGGAACGGTTGGGAGACCGAAGCCTTAATCTTCATTTTCTGCAGGCCCTACCGTGCTGAAATATAGATCCACTCCGACCATTAGAAATGTAACCTCATTTTAGGCTTAGAATAAAAAAAAGTTAGGCTGATTTGTGATTCATGTGTGCCATATCAATGGAATAGTTGAGAGAGAGATGTCTACCCTTGATTTATATACAGACTACTGTGATAAGTACCTGAAATCCACTTCAACCATTAGATTCCACACAAAAATCTAAGCTTAGAATGTAAAATTCAAGCCTGTACCTGAGTATGCCATGCCAAGGAAAACAGTTTAAAGGCTGAGTTTTTTCCTTGTATAATGTTTTCAATTGTAGGGCCCACTTAAACAGCAGATTAGGCTAATTTTCGGTCCACATGTCTAACATGGGCTGATGTACTTGATAGTTGGAGTGGATTTCATATTAACATCACTGTGGGGCCTACTCAAATGAGCCCATCCTTTTTTATAAAGAGACTTGAAATAACTCTCATTTCCAGGCATTTATTAATATTAATTACTCCCTAATTTAGTAACTAGTTAGACCATCCAATAAGTTGCGTGGGAACATATATATATATATATATATCAGTCTTGGTCTCATGCCCACGGTACCGCATGAGATATTTTGCACACCAACCAACACAAGTAAAAATGGTGGGCTGGGATTAGGCCCCACCATGATTCGTTCATGAAATCCACCCCGATCATTAGGGTATGATATAAATTTAGTAATATGTCTTAAAATGGAGGGTAGATTTGTAATTCATATGGGTCACATCAAGTAAAACCATTTGGCTAATGGGCATCCCCTACACTGTTTTTGCTCATGTGGCCCACCAATATTATAAATGTGGCTTATCTTTTATCCTTAAAACTAAATTATAGTCACACACCTTATGGATGGAGCGAATTTCAAATAAACATCAAGGTTGGCCAACCCTAGCCGACTCAGTAGTGGTTGGGTGCGTCAGAGACATGGATTGCATGCTGACTCTGTCAGTAACTAACGACCTTGCTACTGGTTGGTGCTAATGGGCCCAACGATGATGTATATATTTAATCTAAGCTGTCCATCGATTTTTCTAGCTCAATTTATGGGATGATCCCAAAAATGCATAAGATCCACATTTAAATTGGACTACACCACATGAAAAATAGTGGTGATTAAACGCCCATCATTAAAAATTCTTAGGTACAATTTATCTGCTATCCAACCTATTGATTAGGTCACAAAGACTTAGATGAAGGGAAAACACAAATATCGGATTGATTCAAAACTTACGTTGGCCCAAGGAATTTTTTAATGGTGGGCTTTCTTGCAAACTTTCTTGTGGCATGGTTCACTTGATATTTGGATCGGACTCATTTTTTAGATCATGCCATACATTCAGCTGGCCAAATATATTGGATGGCTTGGATTAAACACATATATCATTGTTGGCCGAGTAGCACCAATCAGCTGTTAGGTGGATGATGGTCGTCACCGTATGTAAGTAATCCACAGCCTAGGACACTGTCCCAACTAATACTGGGTCAACTTGAGGTGGGCCCACCTTGACATGTGTGTAAAATCCACTCCAACCATAATGAATCAATATGATAATTTAAGGGTATTGCTCCAACATCAGCCACATCTATAATTCCAGTGGGCTACATGAGTGGAAACCGTGTAGGGGACACACACTATCAAAATCACTTCACTTGGTATGATCCACATGCATCAAATTTGGGTCTAATGTTTGGTCACCATGCATTAACCTCTACAAGGCAATTAATGGATAGAATGCATTTCACATAAACATCATGGTGGGCCCTATAAAAATTCAAAGTTAGGCTTCTCCTCTCCCATTGTTTTCTGTTTTGTGGCTCAGTAAATCACAAATCAGCCATATTTTGTGCACCCTACGGTTCAATTGATATCACGGACTGAATCGTTAGAGTGGATCACAGGAACACATCATGATGAGGCTCACTTACAATACACTTGTTTAAATTGGCATGACCGGTGGTAATTCGGTGCGCAAAAGGTATCCTGCGGTACGATGCGGAGGAGACCATTACACACACACATATATCCGAATGCTTAATTACGCACCGGTTCGTAGGGAACTTGAACTTGTGTGGACTTTTTTGAGAATTCATCATATGTGATGTGACTCCAAAATTCGAATAGTCTACGTGTAGCAACGCCTCATGAGATCCCCTAGGCCCAATTTTTACTTTGATACAAAACTTTGGTTGGCCATAAAAAATGAAAACAGTTTCCTCCCTTGATTTGCATTTTTCTTTGATCTGGCTCACTAGAATTTTAGATCAAGGTGAAAATTTGTCCCTTGGGATTTCATGGGATTCCACATCACATGGACTGTTCGGATTAGACGCCCATGACATGTGTGCAAGGTGCGCACGTGCGTAGGTGAGCATGACTATATATGTGTGTGAGAAATGCTCACACAACTAATAGTAGGCCACTCTCACACAACTAGTCGATGTTGTAGTTCAACTAATTGGGGTGTGGGGCCACCATGGTGTTTGTACAACATCTTGTCTGTCCAATAAAATTATCCCATTAAGAAAATGAAATGCCCTAAAAATAAGATTGATTCAACTATTAGGTAGGGTACACCGTGGAAAATCATAAAACAACACCTAAAAACTTTACATTCATATGGAGCATTACATTGTCCTAGTTGTATCATCTTTATTTTTGGTGCATCCTATTTTTGTGATGGGACAACCTTCTTGAATGGATAAAATGTCATACAAACATTATGGTGCCCCTCTTTATATATGTGTGTGTAGAGAGAGAGAGAGAGAGAGAGAGAGAGAGAGAGAGAGGCATGCTCACCTGTGCATGTGTGCACTTTTGCACATGTGTCATGGGCGTCTAATCTGAATGGTCCATGTGATGCCGCATCCCATGAAACCCCTTGGGACCAAATTTCACTCTGATCTAAAACTCTGGTGGGCCATAGCAAAGAGAGATACAAATTAAGGGAGGAAAGTGGTTTCTTTTTTCCTGACCCACCAAAGTTTTGGATCAAAGTAAAAGTTGGGCCTGGGGGTGCTGCATCACCGTTCAGATTTTGGACTCACATAATGTATGAGTTCTCAAAAAATTCGCTTGAATTAGGTGGGAACTAGGTTAGATGAAAACTTACATGAGTTTGGGATCAATTTGACATTTGTGTTTTCCCTTCATCCCAAATTGTGTAACTTTGTGAACAGGTTGGATGGAAAATAAACATCACAGTGGGCCTTAGGAATGTTTCAACAGTGGGCATCATTACCACCTTCTTTGTGGGTGTGTTCCCCTTGAGCCCAAAAATGATCCAGCAAAATGGATGAATGGTGTGGATAAAATTCATAAATCATGGTAGCCCCCACAGAACCCCTTCGTTCATCAAGGCACAATCTGCTTCCCTCTACACCCTGGTGGGTCATCTGACCAATTGCGCACCAATTATATAATTTAAGGTTTAGGGTTGCTGGCGTCCAAAGAAGACAAACTATGGGACAAGATGTAGGAGTCCACCTTGCACAATAAGGAATGAGATCCTCTGTTTGTCACAAGTAGAAAATTTATGTTTTTGTATGTCATCGGTTCAGATCATGTATTACTGCATTAAATGTAGTGTATGATAGGCGTGGGCTGGTTAGATTGCAGAGAACGGAAACTTTCTGTTTGAGGAAAACAAAGGATCCAAATTTATAAGAAGTAGTTTGGTGTGAAATGCCCTTAGTTAAAATTTGCTATCGGTGAATATTAACAGTCCGGTGGGCCCAAGTTTTAAATTGCCGCGTGGTGTATGTATCACGTCTAACCCGTCCATCATATGGGTACCTTCATTTTACTCACAGGGACCAAAGATCAGCTTGATCCTGGACTCAGGTGGGCCACAGAACAGGAAAGAATTTGTGAAGGGAACCTACCCTGGATTTTCAATTGCATCATCTGAGTTATAAAAATAAATAAATAAATAACAGCGTTGACGACTCTTCATCCATGCCATATGCCATACAAAGGGTCTGGACGGCCTGGACACCATACAAGCAACACGGTGGGCCCCAATGCAAATGAAGGGTAGTCATTCCCTTTCAACTTATACCCTATGTGATGTGGCCCACTTAACTTTCCGTTTGGGCTGATTTTGTAGTCATCTGAGTAACGTGAGATGACACTTCTGATTGGTGATCACGGATGTTGTGTATGCACCTTGTGGGCCCACTAATGCCCAGTACCGGTACCATGGGATCCCATCGCTTAAAGGAATTATCATATGGTAAGCTATAGTGATCCTACTTCCATGGGGACATTTGAACCGTCCATTTTATTGATTGGATGGCTATAATTGTTTTGATCAGAACGAATTTTACATAGTAACCCCTAAAATGTGTCCTGGATCTAATGGACAGACCAGATCAATCAAATTGTTTGCCCACATGGCCTGATCAAACTATCTTTTAACAAATTATCATCACCATGACCATCTAAGCTTTATCCCAACTAATTGAGCTCACTACACAAATCCTATTGTTCCACTCTATCAATGATTTGGAGTATCATCTTATTCGACAGCATAAAACTCTTATTATCGCCATGACTATATATAATAGTCTATTAAATAAGTTGATTAAAATAAAAAAGTTTCTTGTAACAAACAAACCAGTAATAATTAATAAATAATCAAACCAACATTTTTAATACAAACTATGATTTAAAAACCATTTAGCGGACAACACAACCCCAATAGTAATCATAACACATGGAAATGTTATCGGCATGCTTAAGAAGAGTCAGAAGCCTGGGTTGGAGGGTAGCCAATGCCATGGCGCTTGTTTGGGAAAACCGTGAAAACCGAACTTGATATCACACCAACCACCGGTGGCACCGCCATAAGAACTGCCTTCTGGGTTGATTCGAACGATGGATAGTAGCAACTGACGGTGTTGGGGTCCATGAGTGCCACGACCGCGAACACGATCAATGAAAATGCTGCATGGACAAAATCGCTAAATCGTAGTTTGTAGCTAGAGAGCTGCACTGACCCTGAGTTCGAGTCGGAAAAGGTCCACATCCCATTTTTCGTGACGATGCCGTAGTAAATCTTCCCATCACTCGCCTTGTAACTATCTGTGAACGATGAGAAACAACATGAGAAGCCGCAGACAGTGAGGAGTGCGCCTGTCAAGTACTTGTTGATGGTGGAGCAATGGCCATAGTTGGATAAGACAGGAGAGAGGAACTGGAATAGGAAGACAGTTCCTGTGGGGAGAAGCTTGATGAGGTTTCCTACTCCTTTGAGAGTTTTGTCTCCTATGGTTTGTTGGGTGGAGTTGGTTTGGGAGTCTTTGGCCATTTGGGTTTTGTGGTTCTTGGTTTGTTTGTGTGTTTTGGTGTTTGATAGGCTGTTTTGAGCCTTTTGGCAGATGTATTTATATAGGAGTTGGGATAGGGTATGGACATGAGATTTATAGTTAGGAATGGTAGCGTGCACGTAATTACATGCTTTGAGTAGAGCATTGGTTAGCTTACACTCTTCGGTACGTGTGGACGTTTTTTTCTTTTTTTTGAACCTAAGGCTTCTTTGTTTCTTGTAGTTTATGTACTGAGTTGATGACATGGGAGAGATTTTGACATACAACGGTTTCTTTCCCGCCAAAGGTTGGCTTATGTAAAACATCTGAACCATGCAAAAGGTGGCCTGCACCATGAACATAGCAAGGGTGAATATGGAACTGATTTCCCCTTGAGGTGAGTGACAGCTGTGCACTATCGGCCGTTGATTGAATGTGAGAGTGTAGCTAGCCCATATGATTGTCGGACCGAATTAGTTTTCGCCCCTGGTGATCTTTTTGCGGCAGCCCACTTTTTGCACGGCTCAGATGTTCAACACAAGCGAGTTGGGTCAAGTCGGCACCGAGTCCGCTCAAGTGCAGCGGGTATCCACGGGTTAAAATCACAACTCAAAACTTAGATTCACATGCCAGAATTGCAACCTCTTCATCAACTTGAAACCTAAGTTTTTTTTTTTCTTTAATATATATGTACAAGTCGAGTTTCAGATCGAGTCACGTTAATACCGAGTTGAATTTGGAGTCAAGTTACTAGGTGACTTGAATTCAACTCAGTTTGAGTTCAGATTGAATGAAGTCAACTTGATTGGGATCGACTTGTCTGACTCGTTCAGATCCAAAAGGTGGCCTGCACCATGAACATAGCAAGGGTGAATGTGGAACTGATTTCCCCTTGAGGCAAGTGACAGCTGTGCACTATCGGCCATTGATTGAATGTGACAGTGTAGCTGGCCCACATGATTGTCAGACCGAATTGGATTTTGCCCCTGGTGATCTTTTTGTGGCAGCCCACTTTTTGCACGGCTCAGATGTTCAACACAAGCGAGTTGGGTCAAGTTGGCACCAAGTCCGGTCAGGTCTAGCGGGTATCTACGGGCTAAAATCACAACTCAAAATTTAGATTCACTTGCCAGAATTGCAACCTCTTCATCAACTCAAAACCTAGTTTTTTTTTTTTTTTTTTTTTTTTTTTTTTAAATTTAAATTTTAATATATATGTACGAGTCGAGTTTCAGATCAAGTCAAGTTAATACCAAGTTGAATTTCGAGTCGAGTTACTAGGTGACTTGAATTCGACTTGGTTTGAGTTCTGCAGATTGGATGAAGTCAACTCGATTCCGATCGACTCACCCACTCGGTTCAGATCGAGTCGGTTCCAAACGAGTTAGATGAGTCGAGTCGTCCCGTGGCCAGCTCTAATCTCATGTGAACTTCTCCAAATAGACAGTTAGGTCTGTTTGTGATCAGCATGGAATGAGGGGCTCAGCATCGCAGCCACCATGTGGAGCTTCTTTGGACGATCGGATGTGCATACAATAAACATCCCATATACCAGAAATCTAATATACTCGTCAGGTTTGCCACACGTGTATGTATTTGGACCGGTGGACTTTCTTTCTTTCTTTCTTTTTTAACCTCCCACGGGAAATTATATAAGTTATTATAGGAATAGGGATGGTAATTGTCAGGGCTTGGGCTTAGCAAAATCAATAGTTGGAGTAGAATGGGCTTGACCAACTCAAAATCCGTGCTTGAGCCAACGTCAGACCTGCACATTCCCACACCTAACTATGAATGCCCTAATTATCCAACAGTCAATACAAGTGAGTGAGTAGCACTTTAGTGGTTGTGACGTTGATGTCATTACCATGTAAAACTAGTAAGGAAATGGTTAGATCTAAGCCATTGAAATGGTAAAAGAGACACTTGCATGAAGAGAAATCCAAAGGGTATTCTTTAATGTTAGACAAAGGAAACATTTGTTTTTAGTACTCTTAAGATAGCCTCAGCTCAAAAATGAAGTAAGCCCTCTTACATTAGCTGGGTAAAAGTGGGCCCCACTTTATGTATTCGTCACTATCTATCCATTAGATATGTCATCCTTACGTTGCACCCAAGACCTAATAATCAATCCACATGGAAACAAGCTGATAGGGAACGCCCACCTTTTATTTGCATGGGCCCCACCATGCCCACCTTGGATTAAGGGTTAGGACAAAAATCAGTCTGTTTTGCAATTTAGGTGAGCCCAAATGAGAATCAAGGTGGACATCCCCTCACAACTTACTACCTTTGCTATCACCCACTAGAGTTTTGGATTAAGCTGATTGTCAGACCGTGGGGCAACATGATGGTATGGCCCAGTTGAATGTGATAGATACACCACATGAATTACACATCTGCCCAGTACTACCATAAGCTTACAGTGCTACCAGTATCATTGGAGCACCCCCTCTGATTAAATACATTTCCTTACTAGTCTACTACACAACAGAACAAAAAATTTCATCTGCAACTGGTGGTTATCTTTTAATGTTGAACTGAATTTATTTATTTTTTTAATTTTTTTAAAAATGAAAAATAATTGGATAAAATGAGAAGATGAGATTTTTTTTCCTTTACTATGTTTATTATAGGATGGTATGGACTTATTCAAACCTAATGGTCTTGGTTGGTTTGGTAGGAGATCTGCATAATTAGGATTAAGGGTTAATTCTGATTTTGGTAGGTTCCGTGCCTTCCACGTCTGTTTTGTAAGATTAGAAGATTGCTTTCTCCTAAAACTATATGAAATTAAGAAGAGAAATTATTCAGTTTGAGATCACAATTCAAATAGACAAAGAAATGACTAAAAAGGTTCATCCAATGCTCCTCTTTTCACCCACAAATTCAAATAGACGATTATAGATATGGAAGAATGAAAAACTTGTATTTTCAGGGCCACTGAATCAATTCTCTTAAAGAAATTTAAAGATAAACAATACAATGAAAACAAAGTGTCATTCCATGTGCGTTTACAAGAATGAGGCGTCTACTTGACAAGCCCCATCCCAAAAGAGCCCATTAAGTTTTGAATTTGACAAATTTAAAAAAAATCATACAACGACAAAGATGATAAGCAAGTAAGATCATTAAATGTGGATCAACCAAACGCCCTGTCTAAGAATTTTTTGTGATATTCTTGTGAAACATTTTCATATATAGAAGCATGCCCAGCTACTTTACACATGACATACATGTTCAATGTAGGATAAATCAAGGAAAATCTCATGAATGGCCTCGATTGAAAAAGAAAATGGGCTAGAAAGTTTCAAGTCTAACTGCATTATGGTTTCTGGTGGCCATAACTTAGAGATTGGTTATCTGTTTTGCAGGTATAATATGCGAGTTCTACATTCTAGCCATTAGGCTCAAATTTGTTTTAAAAAATATGTGATTTAGGGATTAATTTTTATTTTAAGTTAGAATTTATCATTTTAAGTAAGCTACAATTTTTACTATTTTATAGGTGTTTGGGGTTTCAAGAGTCATATAATAGCTTAAACTCCTAGTTTAAATCATGGGAAAGGGTTTAATCTATCTAATAGTCTTTTACTATTTTAGAAAAAAAAAATACTTCAGGTTATGAATTTAGAGCTTAGGATTTATATAATTCATATAAAAAGGGTTTTTTAGACGGACTTTATTCAAGCTTTTCATCAAGAAATATCAATTTCATCTTCTCTTTATTCACTCACCCTAGCACCGACTTAGATAGTTCCATATGCCTTGCACTTAAAATTCCCTCTATGCCTATGTTGCAGAGGAACTCTTCATATTAACCTTTGCGCCAAGTGCATTGCACCTTCAGCCAATCTACTCAGGCAAAGGCGCCAACACTTAATTAAGCGCCTAGCACTTGGCCTCTTCTCTAACAGGCGCGCTGATCCTATATAATGTACTTCCTTTCGTTTAATAAAATGTCAACACGTGTTCAAAACTGTGTAACATATTTTGAAGGGAAATAAGATCCCCATAGATGATAAATCCCCATTAGCACATCATTTGTACGATCTTTGACCTTAAACACTTGAATTTTTCGACTTCACACAATGCACAATGACGCTCATTAGATGAGCCCCACTAGTTTGGAAACTCCCGCTTGTGCAAGTAAGGCTCTGCGTCAAGTGCTAGACCTCCCAAAATAAGCCTTAGTATTAGGTGTTAGTTTTTTAAAAGATAGGGCTCTGCACCCAGACATAGACATATTGCAAAATGTGTCAGATGCAGAGTGTCATTCGGTAGACATGAGACCAGTTTCTCTCCTCAATTTAATTCTCTTCGCCATGGGTAAACCCCTAAATGCCATGGCCAAAGACTAGTACTTTCTCTCAAACCATAATAATAATAAATTTTTCTTTTTTCAGATCATCCCGTCGCTAGATGGTAAGCATTAATATGCAATTTGATGCAATCTCGTTATCAACTGTAGCACATGAGACCTCTGGCAATACTAGAATGATTCACTCTTGTGTATGCCATAACACTAATAGCTATTAAAGCCAATACTTCTTAGGATACATGATACACATCATTTGCTAGTATTTCAATGCCCAGTTAACTATACGAGATGCATATGCAGTGAAGGCTGTAACTTGTATCTTAGTCTAATCAATGATTTGGGCACACTCTGCAGGCAAAGGATTATAGATTATGATTCTATACATCATTTGCATTACTTTATTTTGTACCATATAATATACTAGTTTTCTCTGAATTTTATCATTTTATCAAAGACTTTTTTCCTAAGGAATGTAAGGGCTTATGCCAGACGAATGAGGTTACTCATGAAATACAAATGTTGACCAATCAGATTTAAAGAAGAAGAGTGGAGTTATATGGATGGAGTGCCTCTTAAGGACAAAGAAGAAGAGTGATTGTATGCAGATGAAGTGTCTTTTAGAAAATCTATTGTCGCATTGCTTGATGAATTAATTCACAGATGGATAAATTGCTTCAGACATTCATTAACGTGTGCCATCACACCAATAAGAATCCACCATTGGATCAGTTGAAGGATCGACAGATGGCTTTATGGTCGGCATAGCGAAAGTTCGAATTGAGTTAGAACATCAATTGATGGATAAATCAACTAATGAATTTATATTTGAATTAGAAGAGTTTCAATTAAATTAGAAGATTGACAAGTGGCCCTATAGAAACAATCGATGAATCAATGGATACAATGTGGCCTTATATTGAGAAATCAATCATTGAATCGAGGAGTTATGTTTAAGAATTGGGACAGGTGATTGAGGCCATGGATCACAAATATATATGATCATGGAAACAAACGTCTCATGACTGTCAAAGAGGATCACAATCAATCAATTTGTGCTCAAGTAACCATGTCAAATTGTAGGCTAACTCATGGAAGATTGTTATGGACCAATCACATGTTAAAGAATAATATTGGAGCTATGCAGAAGGAGCAGCTTTTTCATGATGTCGTCACCCTTGAGCATGTCTACCAGTTGGTGGGGCTGCTTTGGCGCTGCAGTCGTGCCCGAATAGCCTAGGTTGTATACTGTGTTTTGTTTGCAATATATATAGCTGGTGGGTCCTAAGTTCTGGGCCACACCATTTTTTGAAAAATAAAAAATAAATTAAAAATTAAAATTAAAACTGCAATTTGGGAGATAGTTTTACCTTTGTGAGTCCTATATTAAGATTACTTCCTAGGGAGCTAGTCTAACTTTGAGAGTTAACCCAAACTATGAGATAATTAAGGGGATTGATTTACAACGCTCTCTCAAGTCGAGCTTTTAGAGCAAGTGGTTGGTTGTCCTACATCAAAAGTATATCAGAGCGGGAGGTCTCGTATCCGAGACTCCTCAAGCAGGTGGCCTGTGTAAGGTGGGTGGCTCATGTGAGGTAGGACCCATGTGAAGTGGGGACCACAAGGCTAGTAGTGATGGCAATAATAGTGTAGCCAATTGACGCTAATCTAAAGAGATCAATCACACATCCATTATTACAAATGAGGGGATACGAAAGATTGTAAAGAAAAAAAAAAAGTCTAAATGCGTACTATAGCTTCCAACGGCCAGAACTTCGTGATCTATAATATGTTAGCGAAAAGTTATTAATAAGCTTTACATGCTAGCTAATATCAAAGGCCATTGGCCCAACGATTTTCCAAAATTAGGTCAATTTTAAGGGTTATGTTTGAGTTTCAAGTTAAATTTTTTAGTAAGTTTTAGTAAATTACATGTTTTACTATTTTGGAGAATTTTAAGGTTTGATGAGTAGTAGAATAGCTTAAAGTACTTACTTGAGACATGAGAAAGTATGTGACTCAGCTTAAGATTCGTTTACTATTTTTATTAAATTTACTATTTTGTATTTCAAGAAAGTCATGAATGTAGGATTTAAATCTTATATTAGTTATGTGAAAAGATTTGTTAAATACACTTTTCATTAATAATACTAATTTTTTTTCAATTTTAAAAATTTCTTTCTCCTTGTGGATTGAAAGGATATGTGTTAAAATAAGACAGTGATCTACTATTTTATCTATGTGTTCACTCCCCAAGTATAGGGTTGTGATGTAGTAATAAACTCGGTAAGACCGAGGTCGAATCCACAGGGACTGAAACTTGTACGTTATCTGAAACCAAGTAGAACTAGAACTAGACTAAGATGCTATCTAAATCAAATAAAACTTAGGGAATAATTTGTGGAATAATTATCTAAAACTTAAGTAATTCAAAGGAAGGAAAACTAGGGATTCAGAGGATCCACTCGTAGAGATCAGGGAGATCTTTTGCCTGCATCAGGAATCATGGAAATCAAACTGAACTTACTTGATCTGGTTTTCAAGAGATGAAAGGTGTATGAATTAGAATGGATTCCATCACCAAACCATGCCCAGGAGACAAAGCAAACAACAGAATTAATCTAATTACCAATCAATCAACATGCCATGAAAGTTAGGAAGAGTACCGTCATCCGACCATGCCCATGAGACGATGGTGAACAATAGGGCTTCCTGACTTCATAAACATGAAAAGGAGAAAAGGAACATGCTCAAAGCTATCACAGACCCATTGTAATTTCAGTCACAACAGACCATTAAAAACTAGGAAAAATATTCCTTTAATAATCAAATATATCAAATTCAGTTTGTGAATTAAAGACACACAGTAAAATCTCCCATCTCACTACAGGCTTCACCTCTTAGCCCTAGCTAAGAGGTTTAGCCACACATTGGCATGATGTGGATGAATCTCTTAAACAAATTAAAAATGAAAGAAAAAAATAAACAAAGCAAAATACCAAATCATCCACTTTTTCCACGTGCCAGCCGTTTCTTCTTTCCTTCTCTTTTGTTTTTCTTTCTTTCTTTTTTTTTTTCTTCCCCTGACGTGCAGCAGCCTTCCTCCGTTACAGCAGAAAACGCCCTGCCTCTTGTGCACAGCAGCTGCACTCCTCCCGTACACAGCAGCAACCAAAACCGCCAGCCACGTCCCTGCCGCACTTGATCGGATGCACACCAAAAACTCTCCCCTTACACGAACACCTCCTCCCTCCTTTTATCTTTCTTCTCATCCTTGCTGTGGAGTCCTGGCAGGACTCTACTGCGAAAGAACGTTTGGTGATAGGATTGGGCTCTGAATCACGCAGCAGAGAGATTTTCTGCGTCAGAACGTTCGGTGGGACCCACTTTATCTATCATTTGAGAGATCCGTGCCGTCCAACAGCTTCTCCTCAGAATTTCGACCGATCATGGTCTGTTTTGATCCTCTGTTGATGCTGCCCATGGAAGAATTCCTGTTGTAATGATATTCGAACGGTCCTTTTGTGATCGTTGTAGCGGCCACGTATGCGTGCATGGCTGAAAATGGCCAGCATGGTTCTGACAAAATTGAGTCCCTCTACATGATGGACGGACCGGATTGATGATTTGGTTCGCGTCGATGGCCCACTAAGATCGTCCGCAACCTCTGTTACGCAGCAGAGCGTGCGCGGTCGGACGCTGTGAAGGCGGCGAGCCTCTGGTTGGTGCCGTGTGTAGAATCCACTCCGACCATTCGATTCGCGTCGAAAAACCAGTAATAGTTGACTGGTTTCATGTTGAATTCCGTGTGGCCCACTGATTCTTTCGCTCCACCGTTAATCATCCGTTTTAACAATTGAAATCTACTCTCCATTATCTTCTGAGATTCCGCCACCTAGGCGAGGGTCTACCCCAACCTCTCGTCACAATGGACGGTCCAGATCTTCGTAGTAAGTGCTGATTGGGGCCCACTGCTAGAAAACTGAGGAGCGAGTGGGGCCCACTGCTGCGGAAGAAGAAGACGGGTCAGCCCGTCTTTGACCGGCCTAACCGTCTGGTGCACGGCCGGTGCGTGTACACTATGTACATGACTGTGATGATTGTGAGAAATCTGCTCCGTCCATCCGCTTTGACACGTGGTTTAAACCATGTAGAACAATTTTCAAGCATATCCGGATATCAGGCGGGCCCCACAGACTGATTGAAGGGCTGATCTGTTCATTGGGCCACTTCCACAGTGATCCAGGGGCTGAAATTTTACATGTACGGTTTATTTATTGTCCTCAAGCCACGTGTGAAGTTTCGAACTGATCGATGGTGGGAACCCTATGATCTTGCATTTTGGACACTTTTCGGGCCACTTGAGCTTTGATTCCTCGATTTCGCGGACCCTGGTGTATAATTTCGTCGCTCTTGGTCTTCTGGAGTCCGTCCCTGCTTTGGTGTCATCCGATCGGTAAATCCATGCTTTTAGTGTCCTTTTTCTGTCCAAGCTCATGAAGACGCCCGCATCACAAATTCAATTAAATTAGGCTATTAAACGGTGTCATGCTTGTAAATTTATGAAATAAATGGGTCTGATATGCAATATTTGACCCTTAACACAACCCCCAACCAGCATTTTGCTAGTCCCGAGCAAAGTATGCGAAAAATAAGTTGATAATTACAGGAAAATTTCTATGAACTCGAGTGATTTTGGAAAACAATCTGGATATTCAGAATTCAACAATTCATGAATGTTGGGCCTTACTCTCTCCTAAACTCAAGCACACGATAAACTTCATTCAAAGTATTAGTCCCTTAATTAGAAATAATCCTAAACATTGAGTTCCACAGATGTAAAGTGTAATCTCGACTTTCAACATTAAAATTCAATTCTTTATTTCAGGATATCGTTGGTAATCAACAAAAGAATTCATAATAACCAAAGCTTGCCTCAAAGATCATCTTTTCATTCCTTCAGTTTTTTTTTTTTTTTTTTTTAACTGTAAAAGACTAATAACCAAGAAGGGGAATGAAGTCCACACTTATAGGGAGCAAACCTATAGTGAAGATTCTTTGCCTATCCTTTGTCAATGGTATCTCTTCCTTTTAATTGATCTTGACGGTCAATTGTTCCAGTTGGTTCCTTCTATGCTTACTGATCACCAAATTAACCCTTCAGTTTCAAACTAAAATCTTAATGTGTAAGCGAGATGTGACATGTGAAATCATGACTCAATCAGTGTTTATAACTTCTAATCATGAATAATAATTAAACTTAACTGTGAAATCTAACGAGCAACTGAATCCAAGAGCAGTAAATCACCAATATTCCATATCTTGTAATTCTAAATCAAAGATGGTCGTCCAATCACTTTGAATTCACTAGAAAGTCCAGAAAAAATTTAAAAATTTTTCACAATTTTTGCTCAGGAAAAACTGATTAGGTAACCTAATCTCCCACCCCCATCTTAAAAGCTACATTGTCCTCAATGTAAAGGATAAGAGTATGGAATGCGCATAGGACAACAAAAGTAAAGAAAGAGTGAAGAGAAGATAGTACCTGGATGACGAATCGTGAGAGACTTTTCAAGAGATCGCAGCATGGAATCCGGTCAGCACGAGAGAGAAGGTAACATAAAAATAAAATCCTACCTATACCACTTTCGCAGGTGCTCTCGATTGCATTTAGCGCATGCAACAAGCCTTTAAACCCCTAGGTTACCCCTAGTGGACGAGTTGTAGTCTCGTGAGGGTTTGCAGTAATGTTACCCACAAACATTGAACTTGCTAGGAAAATGAAATAAGTTGAAAAGCTGGGTTGCCTCCCAGGAGCGCTAAGTTTACGTCTTCAGCCAGACCAAAGCAACTACCATAATCCTATGAAAGCGATAAACCTACCTATACCTCCATCAGACTAGGAGATCAGTCCTGGTAAACAGGATCAGTCAGAGGCATGGACATGTCCTCTGAATCAAATTTCTCGACAAATGGCTTTAAACGATGTCCATTTACTTTAAACTCCTTGCCATTGTCGGGATCTCTTATCTCGACGGCCCCATGAGGATAAGTAGTAACAACAATGTAAGGGCCGGTCCAACGAGATCGAAGCTTACCCGGAAAGAGATGTAATCGAGAATTATACAAAAGGACCTTCTGACCAGGCGTGAATGATTTTCGAAAAATGTGTTGGTCATGAAAAGCTTTCATCTTGTCCTTGTAAATTCTCGAATTCTCGTATGCGTCGTTCCGGATTTCTTCAAGTTCATTCAACTAAAGTTTGCGTAGCGAGCCAGCATTGTCCAGATTGAAATTAAGATTTTTGATCGCCCAGTATGCTTTATGCTCTAACTCCACAGGCAAGTGACAAGCTTTCCCATAGACAAGTCTAAAGGGAGACATTCCAATAGGAGTTTTAAATGCAGTACGGTATGCCCATAAAGCATCGGTCAATCGGGTTGACCAATCCTTACGATCTGGGTTAACCGTTTTCTCCAAAATGTGTTTGATCTCCCTATTGGAAATCTCAGCTTGTCCACTTGTCTGTGGATGGTATGGGGTGCTCACCTTATGAGAGATACCGTATTTTTTCATTAAGCTCTCGAATGGTCTATTACAAAAGTGTGAGCCCCCATCACTAATGATGGCTTAAGACGTTCCAAACCGAGAAAGGATGTTCTCTTTTAAGAATTTAATGACTGTACGATGGTCATTGTTTTGGCACAAAATTGCTTCGAACCATTTAGTGACATAGTCTACAGTGAGCAAAATATATAAATTTTCAAAGGATTGGGGGAATGGTCCCACGAAATCAATGCCCTGGCAATCAAATGCCTCTATGATAAGGATGGGATTCAAAGGCATCATATTTCGACGGGACAATGCTCCCAATTTCTGTAACGCTCACAAGCCTTGTAAAACTCATGAGTGTCCCTGAACATAGTGGGCCAATAAAAGTCATACTGCAGAATCTTGGCCATGGTCTTTTCAGTAGAAAATTGACCACCACAGCCTTGAGTGACAGAAGGAGATGATGCTCTAATGCTCATCGTCTGGTACACATCTCCTTAGAATTTGGTCCGGCAATATTTAAATAAATAAGGATCATCCGGAAAAAGTTGCGCACCTCGGTGAAAAATTTCTTCTTATCTTGCGATCCACTGTGTCGGTATGGCACTGTAGCAAGATAATTAGCAATATCAAAACCAAGGTGAATGGGAGACTACAAACAATTGTTCATCGGGAACATGTCATTGATATGAGTCGTCTCAAGGGACTCGAGAGGTATTTAGGCGAGAAAGGTGATCACCACTACGTTCTCTACTCCCTTTTATCTTTAATTTCCAAATCAAATTCTTGGAGTAAAAGGATCCATCGTATCAAGCGGGGCTTAGAATCATTCTTAGAAAGAAGATACTTCAGTGCCGCATGATCGGTATAGATAATGATCTTGGATCCGATCAGATAGGACCTAAATTTGTCCAAGGCGAACACTACGGCTAAGAGTTCCTTTTCCGTAGTCGAGTAGTTCACTTGGGCGGGATTCAGAGTCCTACTTGTGTAGTAAATGACGTAGGGTCTCTTATCTTTTCTTTGGCCTAGGACCGCCCCAAGAGCATAGTCAGAAGCGTCGTACATAAGTTCAAAAGGAAGGCTCCAGTCGGGTGGCTGCATGATCGGTGCAGTGGTTAACGTGCCCTTAAGCTTGGTGAAAGCTTCTTGGCATTGCTCAGTCCACTCGTATGGAGCATCCTTTTGAAGAAGATTATATAAAGGACGAGAGAGGTGACTAAAGTCCTTTATGAATCGCCTATAAAATCCTGCGTGTCCTAAGAAGGATCGCACGTCTCTGATGTTCTTGGGTGGAGGTAGGTTAGAGATAAGATCGATTTTTGCCTTATCTACCTCGATTCCCTTGAACGAGATGATATGCCCAAGGACAATTCCCTTCTGAACCATGAAATGGCACTTCTCCCAATTAAGTACCAAGTTCTTTTCTTCACATCTTTTCAACACACATTTAAGATTTTCCAAGCACTTGCTGAAAGATGGACCGTAAACAGAGAAATCGTCCATGAAGACCTCTAGATATTGCCCCACCATATCAGAAAAGATACTAAGCATACATCGCTGAAAGGTGGCAGGGGCATTACATAGTCCAAATGGCATCCTTCAATAGGCAAAGGTGCCGTAGGGACATGTAAATGTGGTCTTTTCCTGGTCTTCAGGGGCTATCTCTATCCGGTTGTAGCCCGAATACCCGTCAAGGAAACTTTAATAGGAATGACCAGCTAACCTTTCCAGGATCTGATCAATGAATGGTAAGGGAAAGTGGTCTTTCCTCGTGACGGTATTCAACTTCCTGTAGTCAATGCACATTCTCCAACCAGTAGTGACTCTAGTTGGCACGAGTTCATTATTAGCATTGGCTACGATGGTGATTCCGGACTTCTTAGGGACCACTTGAGTTGGACTAACCCATTGACTATTGGATATAGGGTATATAATACCCACATCCAATAGTTTAAGAACCTCGGCTTTAACCACTTCCTTCATATTTGGATTTAGTCTACGTTGTGGTTGCCGAGCGGTTTTTGCATTATCCTCAAGATATATGCGGTGAGTACAAATCGAGGGGTCGATTCCCTTGAGGTCCGCTATCGTCCATCCTAGGGCTCCTTTATGCTCAATGAGAGTAGATATAAGCATACTCTCCTGTTCTTTCTCCAGGTGGGCAGAGATCACCACCGGGTATGTCTCATCCTGACCTAAATAGGCATATTTCAAATCAGAGGGCAAAGGTTTTAGGTCAAGCTTCGGCGGCTTGAGATTAGACGGTAGAGGCACTACATCAGTTTGTGGTAATTCTTCAAATTGTGGCCTCCATCGGTTAACTTCAAGTACCGGTGCAGTGTCAAGCAAGGCGCACGTCTCCCTAATCATGTCATCATCAAAATCATGGGAGTGGTCAGAGGTGTCATATCTTCCACGAAAGAGTCAATCATGTTAATATCGTGGAAATCGTCATCATCCTCTGAATTGCTGCCGTTATTGAAAAAAATGTTTGACTCCAATGTCAAATTTCCAAAAGACATAGTCATGATACCATTCCTGCAATTGATAATTGCATTTGATGTGGCAAGGAATGGGCGACCAAGAATGACAGGAATCTAAGTGCTCATGTTATTGATGGGTTCAGTGTCCAGGATGATAAAGTCTACAGGGTAGTAAAATCTATCAACTTGGACCAACACATCCTCAATTATCCCTCTTGGTACACGAACAGAGCGATCAGCAAGTTGTAGTGTGGTTGGGGTGGGTTTTAATTCACCCAAACCTAACTGTTTGTATACCGAGTAGGGAATCAAATTGACGCTCGCTCCTAAGTCAAGAAGTGCGTGATCAATTCGATGGTTCCCGATTACACATGATATGGTTGGGCTACCGGGATCCTTGAATTTCTGCGGCACGTCTTGCTTCAGGATGGCACTCACTTTCTCAGTCAAGAAGATTTTCTTTTGAATAATTTTCCGTCGCTTGGTCGTGCACAAGTCTTTTAGGAATTTGGCATATGAAGGTATCTGTTTAACGACATCAAGTAGAGGAATGTTAACTTTCACCTGTTTCAACACCTCTAAGATATCCTGAGAGTTAGAGAGAGGTTTTGGTGAAACCAACCGTTGGGGGAATGGAGCAATTGGCTTCTCTAGAAGTTCCGGTTCCACTTTTTGTGGGACATCACTGGATCCATCCTTGTTGTCCTCTTTTGGTTCTTGAGGCTTTTCGGGCCTAACCGGAAGAGTTTTATCGATGATCTTCCCACTCCTAAGAGTGGTGATGGATTTAGCATGTCCCATCTGATTTGAAGAGCTGGGATCATTATTCTCGTATTGCGGTTTAGGATTGGGGAGAGGTTGTGCAGGAAGCATCCCCTTTTCTATAACCGTCATACGAGAATCTATCTTTTGCATAAAATCTGTGATTCCCCGCATTGCCTGAGCCAGCTCTTGTATGGGATTTTGAACCGGTTCTTCTTGAGGTTTCACTTGATTTGGATTTTGATTGAAGAAACCTGGAGGAGTTGCCGTTTGTCCATTCCTCCAACTAAAGTTTGGATGATTTTTCCAGCCAGGATTGTATGTGTTGGAGTTAGGTCCAGTAAAAGGTCTTTGATAGTTATTTACGGCATTGGCTTGTTCATTCAACACTCCTCGAAAGGCAGGTATTGTAGGACAGTTTTCAGTTTGAATGTTGCAATCACAGATGCCGCAAACAATTTCATTGGCCTTATCCTTCTTTCCTTCCATGGCCTCAACTTTCCTTATGAGCGTAGTCACTTTACACTTGAGATCATCCTCTTCTTTCAAGAGATATAATCCACCTTTCTCCTTTGATTGAGTTGGCCTAGACGTGGTGTTCGACTTTGGGTAATAGTCCCAAGATTGTGTTTTTTCAGCCAAACTATCGAGGTAGTCCCATACCTCGTCGATGTCTTTATTAATGAACTCTCCATTACACATTGTCTCGACCATTTGGCGCATGGAAGATGTCAGTCCATCATAGAAAAAATTTGTAATGCGCCACGTTTCAAATCCGTGTTGTGGGCATGAACTGACCAAATCTTTGAACCTTTCCCAACATTGAAAGAATGTTTCATCTTCCTTTTGGGCAAAGTTCATGATCGCTTTCGAGGGTAATCGTTTTATGGTGTGGGAAGAATTTTTTATGAATTCCCTCGCATATCGTTCCATGTGCCAATGGATCTGGGACGCGATGAATGTAACCACGTCTTAGCTTTCTCTTTTAAGGAAAAAGGAAAGAGTTTCACTCTGAATCCTCGGATACATTAGGAAAACATAATGTAGCTATTATTTCATCGAACTCTTTCAATTAGATATGGACTTTCGATTCAAGTCCATGGAATTTGGGAAGGAGTTGGATAACTCTGGCTTGATGTCCATTTGTCCTGTGTTTTCGGTAAAAGCATGCATGAGGGCGTACTCACTCCCGCCGGTTGTAGAAAATCTCGTAGAGTACGAGGCGGGGGTGCCTGTTGCACCTCATTCTCATCATGGTTATCCTCCACCCTGGGTGGAAGTAGAGGAGGTTGGTCTTCAGCCATAACCTCAGTTAACTCAGGGGATTTCGAGCGGTGTCTAATCCTGCAATGGATAGTCAACCCCTCAACCACTCCTCCTTCAGTCAAGAGACGTCGAGTGTTGTCACGGGCCCACTTGGGCATGAAACACTCGCAGCCCTCAATTCAAAGCCTAATCCTAAAGATGGATAAAAGAAAATCTAAAACGGAAGAGAGGGAAAATTGGAAAGGAATTACCAAATTGAAGCTCCTAAGTTAAGGACCTGCAAAATAAAACAAAAATAAGTTAGATTCTATAAAGGAGAGAAACGATACTTTAAAAGAAAAATAACAGTAAATTAATTTCTAAAAAAAATTATTCTTTAAAGAAAAGCGGAAATTTCTAAAGTAAACTAAGAAAGCCTAAACTAAAAAGTAAATTACTACAAGAAAATTGAAAAATAGAGAGTATGGAAGGAGTGTACCAAAATAGAGATTTCTAGACAAAAATCCTAAAAATAAATTAAAAACAGAGTTAGATTCAAAAAGTGTTAGAATTAGAAAGTTAATAGAACCAAAATAGAAAGTCAATTTCTAAATAACCTAAATTCTAAAAATAAACTATTTCCTACAGAACAGAGGATACTAGAATTAGAAAGTTTCTAAAATCTAAACCCTAATTCTATAAAAAGAAAAAGTAGAGAATTTAGGAAAGAATTACCAATTTAGAGATTTTATGTCAGGATCCTACAAAACAGGAAACAAGTTAGTTCTAAAAGTCAAATAGAAATAAAAATCTAAAACTAAAGTTAATAAAATCCTAATCTTATCCTAATTCTAAAACTAATTAATTTCAGAAAATCGTAACTATCAGTCCCCGGCAACGGCGCCAAAAACTTGTTCACTCCCCAAGTATAGGGTTGTGATGTAGTAATAAACTCGGTAAGACCGAGGTCGAATCCACAGGGACTGAAACTTGTACGTTATCTGAAACCAAGTAGAACTAGAACTAGACTAAGATGCTATCTAAATCAAATAAAACTTAGGGAATAATTTGTGGAATAATTATCTAAAACTTAAGTAATTCAAAGGAAGGAAAACTAGGGATTCAGAGGATCCACTCGTAGAGATCAGGGAGATCTTTTGCCTGCATCAGGAATCATGGAAATCAAACTGAACTTACTTGATCTGGTTTTCAAGAGATGAAAGGTGTATGAATTAGAATGGATTCCATCACCAAACCATGCCCAGGAGACAAAGCAAACAACAGAATTAATCTAATTACCAATCAATCAACATGCCATGAAAGTTAGGAAGAGTACCGTCATCCGACCATGCCCATGAGACGATGGTGAACAATAGGGCTTCCTGACTTCATAAACATGAAAAGGAGAAAAGGAACATGCTCAAAGCTATCACAGACCCATTGTAATTTCAGTCACAACAGACCATTAAAAACTAGGAAAAATATTCCTTTAATAATCAAATATATCAAATTCAGTTTGTGAATTAAAGACACACAGTAAAATCTCCCATCTCACTACAGGCTTCACCTCTTAGCCCTAGCTAAGAGGTTTAGCCACACATTGGCATGATGTGGATGAATCTCTTAAACAAATTAAAAATGAAAGAAAAAAATAAACAAAGCAAAATACCAAATCATCCACTTTTTCCACGTGCCAGCCGTTTCTTCTTTCCTTCTCTTTTGTTTTTCTTTCTTTCTTTTTTTTTTTCTTCCCCTGACGTGCAGCAGCCTTCCTCCGTTACAGCAGAAAACGCCCTGCCTCTTGTGCACAGCAGCTGCACTCCTCCCGTACACAGCAGCAACCAAAACCGCCAGCCACGTCCCTGCCGCACTTGATCGGATGCACACCAAAAACTCTCCCCTTACACGAACACCTCCTCCCTCCTTTTATCTTTCTTCTCATCCTTGCTGTGGAGTCCTGGCAGGACTCTACTGCGAAAGAACGTTTGGTGATAGGATTGGGCTCTGAATCACGCAGCAGAGAGATTTTCTGCGTCAGAACGTTCGGTGGGACCCACTTTATCTATCATTTGAGAGATCCATGCCGTCCAACAGCTTCTCCTCAGAATTTCGACCGATCATGGTCTGTTTTGATCCTCTGTTGATGCTGCCCATGGAAGAATTCCTGTTGTAATGATATTCGAACGGTCCTTTTGTGATCGTTGTAGCGGCCACGTATGCGTGCATGGCTGAAAACGGTTTGACAAAATTGAGTCCCTCTACATGATGGACGGACCGGATTGATGATTTGGTTCGCGTCGATGGCCCACTAAGATCGTCCGCAACCTCTGTTACGCAGCAGAGCGTGCGCGGTCGGGCACTGTGAAGGCGGCGAGCCTCTGGTTGGTGCCGTGTGTAGAATCCACTCCGACCATTCGATTTGCGTCGAAAAACCAGTAAGATTTGACTGGTTTCATGTTGAATTCCGTGTGGCCCACTGATTCTTTCGCTCCACCGTTAATCATCCGTTTTAACAATTGAAATCCACTCTCCATTATCTTCTGAGATTCCGCCACCTAGGCGAGGGTCTACCCCAACCTCTCGTCACAATGGACGGTCCAGATCTTCGTAGAAAGTAATGATTGGGGCCACTGATGAAAAACGGACGGACAGCGTCCGTCTACTGTTGCTGCGGAAGAAGAAGACGGGTCAGCCCGTCTTTGACCGGCCTGACCATCCGGTGCACGGCCGGTGCGTGTACACTGTGTACACGTACTGTGTATATAGAGTCTACTGTGATGATTGTGAGAAATCTGCTCCGTCCATCCGCTTTGACACGTGGTTTAAACCATGTAGAACAATTTTCAAGCATATCCGGATATCAGGCGGGCCCCACAGACTGATTGAAGGGCTGATCTGTTCATTGGGCCACTTCCACAGTGATCCAGGGGCTGAAATTTTACATGTACGGTTTATTTATTGTCCTCAAGCCACGTGTGAAGTTTCGAACTGATCAGATGGTGGGAACCCTATGATCTTGCATTTTGGACACTTTTCAGGCCACTTGAGCTTTGATTCCTCGATTTCCGTGGACCCCTGGTGTATAATTTCGTCGCTCTTGGTCTTCTGGAGTCCGTCCCCTGCTTTAGTGTCATCAGATCGGTAAATCCATGCTTTTTAGTGTCCTTTCCCAGTCCAAGCTCATGAAGACGCCCTGCATCACAAATTCAATTAAATTAGGCTATTAAACGGTGTCATGCTTGTAAATTTATGAAATAAATGGGTCTGATATGCAATATTTGACCCTTAACACTATGCACCTACCATGTTAGCATAGGCTGAAACTGCATTCTGAATCCTTTTAAAGGGTAGACAGTTTTCTACATTCCATTTTGAGATGAATTTCATACATGGCCCTCTTTTTCATTTTATTACATTTATATATTGTTTTGTTTCTAAGTGTGGCAATGGGAACATTAAGACCCAAGGCATGAGCCAGACCCAAGTCTGGCATAGGCCTAGTGCAATGGGCTCAAGCTTAAGCCTAAAAATTTTGGGTGGGCTTGGGCTTGAATTGACTTGAAAATTGATCAAATCCTTATTTTTTTTATTTGAATGTTCCTTATATATTTGTGGATTAAGTGGGCCACATATCATAAAGAAATAAACATTTTAGTGGAGTGGAACCAACAATCTCCCTTCAAATTAAAATGAATGGGTTACCTAACGGACAATTGGAATGGTGTATTTGTAGGATATAACACATGTACATGATGTGGGCTAAAAGGACAGGAGCCCACGCCTAACCCAAAAATTGATTGGACCATGCAATCAATGCCTAAGCTGCCCCCACATATGCTAGGTTGGCTTGTCCAGTCCAACAACTTCCCTGGCCCATTAACACCCTTACCAAGGTCTATTAGCTCCACACGCACTTCTTCACATTAAGTCGCAAGTACTTACTCAACCCCATTATAGGATATCTGAACTGTTTATCGGGCAAGATCCATTGTGTTGATGATTAGGTCAAGTAACTCTAGATGTTAGACCATCAGGAGGGTGACATGTGCTTATTATACATATATTGTACCTTATTTCTGACCATTCTAGAAAAGCCAATAGTAGGGTGACATGTGGCATTGCATGAGGAATAAGAAATGGATAAAAGTATCTTAAAAGATTTGGAGCACTTTTTGTAGGCAAGCAGTTGGCGTAAGTTTAGTTTTACACGTTAATAGATGGTCGATGAAATGTTGCAGTTGACCTATAAAATCCACAGTCGAGTTGTTTAAGATATAAAAGGCAATCAAGGGTAACGTAAACAAAACATTTGTAGACAAAAGTGAAGTAAGCGCCGAGAGACATTCAGAAGTGAAACCGTCGTAAAGAGAAACATACTAAAAGAAGGATCTAGATAAGAGAAGAATTTAGAAAGACTTTTAAATTGCTGTGACCGTTGCGGTAATGGAAGAAGAATTTGAATGAAAAAGCTACAGCATGAATCTATAAATAGTAGAGGAATGTGATTGTGAAAATTTCTAACCCAATCCAATCACAACAATAAAAAATAAAAAATTAAAATTAAAAAAAAACTTATTTTATTAATTTATTTTATCTCAAGCTTATCCTAAGAGAAACAGTAATCAAGTAGTATTTCTTAACTATAATATTTAGTTGTAATCCTAGTCTATGCTCATGCATTAAATTTGTTCATATCAAGTAGTTCTTTTAAGAGATGGATACTTTCCGTTGTTCCTAATGACCAATTATAAGTTTTTTTTTTTTTTTTCTTTTGTTTGATTTGTACTGCTATTCTGAAAATCCTATTTTAAAAAGGCACAAGTAACCTATCTTCGGAGGAACAACTCAACCCCTCTATTATCATTTGATCGTTGTTAAATTCTACAAGTAGTTGAGTAAGATACTAATCTTCTCATAATCTAATCATATACATCCATATTGAATATATTTGCTTATTTTTTGGCCTACCTCAATGTCGATTGGTTTGGATTGTGCCGATGTACTGCACGGACACATAATTGAAAACAAACCGAGCAGCCATCCACATGCATATTATATTCCCATAGGTTTACTAGTCCATCCGGACGATTCACTCATCTAACAGGACACAGCGTCAAAATCGATGGATCGTGGATAATGGTTTGAGTAGATGTGCAGGTGTGGCCACTCAGTGAGTGAACCGGCCCGATTTTCATGTCAAGTGCCATTCTGTTGCCTAGCTTTTAAAGGGATCAGATTTTCCCACACGTGTGGTAGGTAAGCGGTAGGAGGTGGATATTAACTATACATGCAGCGGATGCACGTGATCATTGTTTTGAGAATCAATGCTGCTGGGAGCACCAACGGTCCAGAGTGGTCAGCCATTTTCCTAGTGCAATTTTATCAGTTTTAGATGGTGTCGATTAACGGAATCATGGGACCCATAAAAGTAAATCTAAACCGTCCAAAACATGGATAGAGCAGATCCCGATAATAGTATGAATTGGAGGATCTCAACCATCAGATATTGCCGTCGAGATTGGACCAATAACCACTTTATTTTTAACCGTCTATTTGGTTGCACAAATTGGATTTTAAGTATCATCACGGGACAGTGGATCTAATTGTATGCATCATCTACAGCAGGTCACTATTTGGACGGCCTGGATTGATGTACATACATGCCACGTGTATGTGTAGCCTATTAGGGTTAGGGAAAATGCCACATGCTGATGGTGGGGCATACATCATGTTATGATGTGGCATGATTGAGAAGCTATCCGATTGATACATCAGCTACTTCTGATGGAAAAACGATTGCACATACAGCCCCGTCTTTCCAGCCAACTTGTCTGCTAGCTAACACATCTTATCCGTGAAAAAGGTGGGTCACACTACTAAGATTACCTTCCGTCAAAATCCATCTGATCCACTCGTTAGGTGGGCCACACCTAATTGGTCATTCAGAATAATCATCTGCCCATCAATTTTGATGGTGAGGTTTTCCGGATGAGTTGATCATCCTGACTTTCTCCCGAGTGTGGCCCATCTAGATGTTCTGTAGAGGTGAGACGTTGGCAGGAAAGGTGCGGCTCTGCATTAAAATTCATGTAAGAGCATGCATGCGAAAAACGTTTTGTGTGGATTTTAGCTGTGATTTTTAAAATATAGAAAGAGATGCGTATGGTTAGCCAGCACCTTTTTAACTAATAGTGTAAAATATAGATATTTTTAAAAATATATATTTTTTAAAGGCAGTTTTTTAAAATATATATATATATATATATATATATATATATATATATATATATATATATATATATATATGTAGACACATATAATAATAACATATGGAAATATTCAAACTAAATATGATTTAAGTACTGTAAAAAGTCTCTGTGTTAAGTCAGTCGAGTTGGCGTTTTCAGTTTGCACAAATTAGGCCATGTTTTAATGATCCAAACGGTTGATACATGGGGCCTCACCATAGATAAGAAACCCCATGATTGAATGATTCTATGTATATATATGCTATTTGCCATTTTTATTCTTTCTTTTTCAATTGTTGTGCAGGCCCCATCTTATCAATGGTCTGGATCGCTAATTAACCAGGGTTCTCAATTTTACAAATTGGAAGATCCGAGGTACAAACATTTGGCCGGAGCATTGTATGATGAGAAACGATCATGTGCTCTTTATTGTCATCGATTATGTGCTCTTTATAGTACTCGTTACTGTACTAGGACGCGCGTTTGGATAGTCTAATCCATCCATCTGAATGCCTACTAGATGCAGCTTAAATTTCACTGGCTATCATGAAATTATTACACCAATCAGACAGTCATGAGCATCAGACTAATGACCTATAAATGGACGATCGGTATCAGTACTTGTGTCGAACCAAGTAGGTCTAGTCAATAATTTAAACCAGTTATCCGTTGAGGTTAATCATTTCTCATATATGATTTAAAAGATTCACTTCCATCGGACCATCCTAAACATCTTGTCCATACCTTGGAAAATTAGTGTCTATAAAAATTAAGGATTCTACTGTTGGGATGGTGATGTAGAGCTTGGAAAATAAGTGTCTATAAATATTAAGGATTCTATAGTTAGGATGGTAATGTAGAGCAGGTAGCAGTCATTTTCATGGAAAAGATGGACCAAAGAAGGGCCGATGAGAGGCGGAAATTTCACTGGCTATCATGAAATTATTACACCAATCAGACAGTTATGAACATCGGACTAATGGCCTATAAATGGACGATCGATATCAGTACTTGTGTCGAACCAAGTAGGTCTAGTCAATAATTTAAACCAGTTATCCGTTGAGGTTAATCATTTCTCATATATGATTTAAAAGATTCACTTCCATCAGACCATCCTAAACATCTTGTCCATACCTTGGAAAATTAGTGTCTATAAAAATTAAGGATTCTACTGTTGGGATGGTGATGTAGAGCTTGGAAAATGAGTGTCTATAAAAATTAAGGATTCTATAGTTAGGATGGTGATGTAGAGAAGGTAGCAGTCATTTTCATGGAAAAGATGGACCAAAGAAGGGCCGATGAGAGGCGGAAATGATCCATTGTATCTTGAAAACCGGGATTAATTTTTCAACATATTATATATGATTTTGGAAATAAGAGAACATACTTAAACCAACCAACCCCGCTACCTACCCTCGATTTTCAATTGCATAGTTATAAAAATAAATATATAAGAGCTTGATTTTTGTGTTGACGACTCTTCATCCATGCCATATGCCATACAAAGGTTCTGGACGCGCGGCCTGGACACCATACAAGCATGGGCCCCAATGCAAATGAAGGGTAGTCATTCCCTTTCAACTTATACCCTATGTGATGTGGCCCACTTAACTTTCCGTTTGGGCTGATTTCGTAGTCATCTGCGTAACGTTAGATGACACATCTGATTGGTGATCACTAGGATGTTGTGTATGCACCTTGTGCGCCCACTAATGCCCAGTACCGGTACCATGGGATCCCATCGCTTAAAGGAGTTATCATATGGTAAGCTATAGTGATCCTACTTCCATGGGGACATTTGAACCGTCCATTTTATTGATTGGATGGCTATAATTGTTTTGATCAGAACGAATTTTACATAGTAACCCCTAAAATGTGTCCTGGATCTAATGGACGGACCAGATCAATCAAATTGTCTGCCCACATGGCCTGATCAAACTATCTTTTAACAAATTATCATCACCATGACCTTCTAAGCTTTGTCCCAAGTAATTAAGCTCACTACACAAATCCTATTGTTCCACTCTATCAATGATTTGGAGTATCATCTTATTCGACAGCATAAACTTCTTATTATCGCCATGACTATATATAATAGTCTAGTAAATAAGTTGATTAAAATTAAAAAGTTTCTTGTAACAAACAAACCAGTAATAATTAATAAATAATCAAACCAACATTTTTAATACAAACCATGATTTAAAAACTACTTAGTGGACAACACAACCCCAATAGTAATCATAACACATGGAAATGTTATCGGCTTGCTTAAGAAGAGTCAGAAGCCTGGGTTGGAGGGTAGCCAATGCCATGGCGCTTGTTTGGGAAAACCGTGAAAACCGAACTTGATATCACACCAACCACCAGTGGCAGCGCCATAAGAACTGCCTTCTGGGTTGATTCGAACGATGGATAGTAGCAACTGACGGTGTTGGGGTCCATGAGTGCAACGACCGCGAACACGATCAATGAAAATGCTGCATGGACAAAATCGCTAAATCGTAGTTTGTAGCTAGAGAGCCGCACTGACCCTGAGTTCGAGTCGGAAAAGGTCCACATCCCATTTTTTGTGGCGATGCCGTAGTAAATCTTCCCATTACTCGCCTTGTAACTATCTGTGAACGATGCGAAACAACATGAGAAGCCGCAGACAGTGAGGAGTGCGCCTGTCAAGTACTTGTTGATGGTGGAGCAATGGCCATAGTTGGATAAGACAGGAGAGAGGAACTGAAACAGGAAGACAGTTCCGGTGGGGAGAACCTTGATGAGGTTTCCTACTCCATTGAGAGTCTTGTCTCGTATTGTTTGTTGGGTTTGGGAGTCTTTGGCCATTTGGGTCTTGTGGTTTTTGGTTTGTTTGTGTGTTTTGGTGTTTGGTAGGCTGTTTTGAGCCTTTTGGAAGATGTATTTATATAGGAGTTGGGGTAGGGCGTGGACATGAGATTTGTAGTTAGGAATGGTAGCGTGCACGAAACATGCTTTGAGTAGAGCATTGGTTAGCTTACACTCTTCGGTACGTGTGGACGCTTTTTTTTTTTTCCTTATCTGAGGCTTCTTTGTTTCTTGTAGTTTATGTATTGAGTTGATGATACGGGAGAGATCTTGTCATACAAGGATTTCTTTCCTGCCAAAGGTTGGCTTCTGTAGAACATCTGAGCCATGCAAAAGGTGGCCTGCACCGTGAACATGGCTAGGGTGGATATGGAACCGATTTTCTCTTGAGGTGAGTGATAGTTGTGCACTATCGGCCGTTGATTGAATGTGATAGTGTAGGTAGCCCACATGATTGTTGGACCGTATTGGTTTTCGCGCCTGGTGATCTTTTTGGGGCTGCCCGCTTTTTGCATGGCTCAGATGTTCTACACAAGCAAGTCAGGTTGAGTCAGCACCGAGTCCAATCGAGTTAGCACCAAGTTGGGTCAGCTGCAGCGGGTATCCACGATCTAAAATCACAGCTCAAAACCTAGATTCACTTGCCAGAATTGCAACCTCTCAACTCAAAACCTAGTTTTTATTTTTGAATATATATGTACGAGTCAAGTTTCGGATCTAATTGAGACAGTACTAAGTTGGATTTCGGGTCGAGTCGAGTTACTGGGTGACTCGAACTTGACTCGGTTTGAGCATGTTCGAGTTCAGATTGGACAAAATCAACTCGATTCGGATCGACCCACTCACTCAATTCAGATCAAGTCGGATTTGAACGAGTCAGACAAGTCGAGTCGTTCTGTGCCCAGCTCTAATCTTGTGTGAACTTCTCCAAATAGCCAGGTCGGTTTGTGATTAGCATGGAATGGGGGGCTCAGCATCGCAGCCACCATGTGGAACTTGTTTCGACGATCGTATGTGCACACAATAAACATCCCATATACCAGAAATCTAATATACTAATCAGTTTTGCCACACGTGTATGTATTTGGACCGGTGAACTTTCTTTCATTCTTTCTTTTTTAACCTCCCACAGGAAATTATATAAGTTAGATTATGAACAGGGATGGTAATTGTCAGGGCTTGGGCTTAGCAAAGTCAATAGTTGGAGTAGGCTGGGCTTGACCAACTCAAAATCCGTGCTTGAACCAACCTCAGACCTGCACATTCCCCCACCTAACTATGAATGCTGTAATTATCCAACAGTCCATGCAAGTGGGTGAGTAGCGTTTGGTTGTAACGTTGTTGTCATTACCATGTAAAACTAGTAAGGAAATGGTTAGATCTAAGCCATTGAAATGGTAAAAGAGAAACTTGCACAGAAGATAAAAACAAAGGGTATTCTTTAATGTTAAACAAAGGAAACATTTGTTTTTGGTACTCGTAAGATAGTCTCTGCTCAAAAATAAAGCAAGCCCTCTTACATTACCTTTGATGTCTAACAAGTCAACGTTCTATTTGCAACATCACGTGAATATCCTGCCTCTTGAAAAAAGGACCAAAGTAGTACACGTATCAAGTGAGCGGGGCACGTGTGCTTTGAATTTGGACCGTTGGGTTTTTTTTTTTTTTTTTCAAATGTCCATTTAGTCCAGGTGGCATGTTGGCAGCTGATGATGGCCAGGACCTCTGACATGCATGCTATCCAACGGTAAAATCCGGGCCCTGTAATGAGATTTGATGGTGAACCATTCCATCCAATAGATTTGCTAGAATCCATCTCAATGCATTGCTATAAGAAAAGCTGGGTGATTAGCTGGTCATATCTTAATGATAATTTAAACTGTTTCTAGCAGCCCCTCACCTTGGTTCATGCATAGCCAAAAAAAATAAAAATAAAGATAAGATTGGAAATTTCCAACCATTCAATCATTCATAGCATTTCCTTCTAATGCAGGTGGACGGATGCTGTTGAGAATGAACTCTTGCCATGCCTGGGCTCCTACTAGTCAATAACTGATACAGAACAGATTTTGAATGTTAGTTGAACCCGTTATACAAAATGTGAGGCAAGGAATTAGTGACTAATGGCGACATTGTCAACGGACGTTTGCGAATTTGACACCTCCTGCCTATCCACACGTGGGCACACGTGTGGATATAGTCTCAAAATTATATAAAGGGATAATCTTGGTGGGTCCCACATGTGGTCCCTTTGCTTTGGTATTTTTAGGTTTTAGTTAGTGTTCTCTCCACTATCTTTTGTTTTTATTTTTAGTGGCCCCACAATTATATATATTAAGGAAGTTTTGTTTAAGGGATCGTTTGGATGGGTGGGTTTTTTTTTTTTTTTTTTTTAATATATAGAAAAAGAAATTGCTTTCCTCAACCGTGATGTTTTCTGCCATTCGTGGAAACAAAAGCAGTTCGATTTCATTTCTATGGTTTTCTCTCAAATAATGATGGTTTTTATTTGCTAAAAACTAAATTAAGAGATGTCACTTCTTATTATTATTGGCCTATCCACATTTCTATTAAAATTATGAATGATAAGCTGTTATTGAGGATTCTTTTCAACAAATTCCTTTAATGTAACATTTTCTTTTCCAACTCTACATTTTTTATTCATCATAGCTACCTATCATGCATTTTCTCCTCTCTGTGCATGGTGTGTGGTTGAAAGATGTAGTGTCATATGAATTTCATTAAATGGGTGTCAAGGTATTCTGTAATAGTAATTATGGCCAAAATATCTACCATCGTTACCTTTATAATACAAGTTGTAATAATGGTTACACTTCGGTAATGGTCATTATGATATATTTTAATCTAATTAAAATTTTCGAATTATGTGGTTGTTGCGACCTTTACGAGGTGTGTAATGGGTTATTGTGGGGTTGTAATGGCCATTATAGGTCATTTTCTCTGTAACAGCTGTTAAATTCTTATGACCCCATAACGTATACCATTAACTTTAACAGCCATTACAACACACCATAGTTGGCACAGAAACTATTGAGTATGATTTGTTGGGAGTTGTGAGAAAGCAAACCCGAATTCAATCAAATAGACGAAATCGAACGTAAACCAAACACACAGAGAATACACAAATTTTATGTGGAAAAAAAACCTCACGAGAAAAAATCATGGCACAAAGTGATGAGCAATCCACTATAAAAGCAATATTACAATAGATTGATGGACTTACCGATCCGAGCAACCCCAAAAACCTAATTGAAAACCTTAGTAATGCTCTTAAACCCTTAGGAACATCTTACGGAATCCTAACCATACCCTAATTCCAATTACAACCGATATATATACTACCACACTCGGAATAAGAAACAAATAGCACACATACGCAGTTCTGTGTGCGCCTTTAATAGGACTTTTAATGGCATCAACATCAATCGAAGACCAGTTGATGACATCGAAGAACCTTCGATGCCATCAAGTAACAACTTCTAAAACTATCCAACAATCAATTTGAATTTTTCTAGATTTTCTCGATGGGATAAAGCATCTGTCAATGGCATCGACATATACTCAATGGAGTCGACTGGTATGTCGATGACATCAACAAACTTTGTTACAAATAGTTTAAGACATTAGATAATAGGATCATTCTCACATGGATAAAGTTTAGGAAGTTTCATAATCCATCCATTTTATTTGTAAGGTGGTAGGGATGAACGTGATGGGGTCGATCATCATCTTCCTCAAGGATAACTACTCCGAATCCATGGAGCTTCTCTAGACTCGTTACAGATATTTCTCGAATCCAAGAGAAAAAAGGAAGGAAAATAGAAAATAAATTCTATAAAATTCATAATTTGATTGATTAATCAAATAAACGAGTCTACAACCATTTAAATAGGGATAACAAGCCTAGGAAGAAGTTTTGGAATTAAAATACAACTAAAACTCCTTAAAATTCGTAACTTACTATAAATAGTAAAATTACTATTTATAGTAAGTGTCCTATGTGGCTTAACCACGTTATTCTCCTAATTTTTATAAACACTTTTCATGTTGGACACAACTCCTAATGCCCAACAGATGAAAAGATACAATCAAACCAAAACTTACTAAAAAGAGTAAAAACAAAAATAAATAGGGAATTCAATCGTCGATCTGATGGAATCTCGCAAATTCAGCATGAGTAACTCGGAATAGCTAGGTTGGTTGGCTAAAGTAGCTCGTCCTACCCCAAAATCAATAGTACATTGAGTAACTCATTCCAGTTTGTGAGATATATCTGTTTTAAGGTTTTGATGGTCTTGATGACTTCCGCCTCTAATCGGGCCTTCTCTAGTCCATCTTGGACATGAAAGTGTCAACGACATACTGTACATCAGTCCCTTCCCCTTCAAAAGAACTTGTCCTCATCCCGATTCGGTTCTTAATACTCGGTTAGGTGCGCCCCGTAATCATACTCGGATCAAAAGTTGTGATCAATTTACGGTCCACCATCTTTTGATCCAACCATGTTGGGAATGTATCTGTGCCACGTACTATATCAAACCTCTCCACTTGAAAAAATAAACTCGTCCTCGAGTTAATCAAGGGACTTGGTTCATAATTCTAAGATAACTTTTGATGCCGATGTTTATTACTCATTTTCTTGTATTGGTATTAGGATCTGAAACAATACATGTACTCATGCTTTCCTTGACTTGACTAGTATCGATTAGTTCATTCATTTATGCCTTCAAGATCTCACATTCTTTCTTATAATGTGGTTTTGTATATCTCGAATGCGAGATAATTTATTAGAAAGTTCATTGAGTACAATCACCTTAAACTTTTGCAACATTAGTTTCAAATCCTCTAAGATGCTCATAGGCTCCATATATTTTTTTTCAACTAATGCATCTACATCTCATGTTTCCTTATATTATTTAGCAAAATCATATTTGGGTATGAGAGACTGTTCCTAAACTTTAGAACTCTTAAATTGGTTCTCCATTCCCATAGGGACGAGGCTAATCTTTCTACCCTCTTTAGTAAATATAAATACGCTATCCTGACCTCTATGCATAGCATCAATATTATTTTGTCATGATCGACCAAGTAATATATGACAAGCTTCCATGTCGACTACGTCACAAAGTACTTGATCCTTATAATTTTTACCAATTGAAAATGAGACAGTGCATTATTCAATTACCTATATTTTGTTGACCTCCTTAACCCATCTAATTGTGTACGGAGATATATGCTTTTTCTGTTTTCAATTGTAGCTTTTCCATCATTATTTTCGACACGAGATTCTCACTGCTCCTGACATCGATGATCATATTACAGACTTTTGGGTTTACAGCGCACCTCATTTCAAAGATATTGTCTCACTGTAAATCTATTTGTACTCTTGACATGTATAACGGCTTCCTCATAATCAAAGTAGTGGCCTGCGATTTACCATAATCCGATGGTGCTTTGTAGAAATCGGATTTATATCGTACATCGACCACGAGCGGTTAGGCATCGCTTTAAGATCGAGGCAGAATTAGTGCATCCGCAATACAGTTGAAGGTTGCCTACAGCCTTTGCATGGTCAACTGACTCTCCTGGTGTAAAGTTTCAATTCTTTCCAAAAGATAACGAATACCTGAATTATCGTCTACAGGATTTTGATTCATACATTCGTTGTTTGCCATCGGCCCGAGAGGAGTCCTCGCTATGATACCAATTAACGCAAGAATGAATGTGATGAGGTCGATCACAATCTTCCTCAAGGATAACTACTCCGAATCCACAGAGTTTCTCTGGACTCCTCATAGAGACTTTTCGAATCCACGAGGAAAAAACAGGTAAAATAGAAAATAAATTTTATAAAATTCGTAATTTGATTGATTAATCAAATAAACAAGTCTACAACCCTTTAAATAGGGATACCAAGCCTTGGAAGAAGTTTTGGAATTAAACAACAACTAAAACTCCCTAAAATTCATAACTTACTATAAATAGTAAATTTACTATTTATAAATGTACTATAAATTTGCTATTTATAGTAAGAGTCCTATGTGGCCCTAAATGTACTATAAATTTACTATTTATAGTAAGTGTCCTATGTGGCTTAACCACGTTATTCTCCTAATTTTTCTAAACACTTTTTATGTTCAACACAACTCCTAAAGCCCAACGGATGAAGAGTTACAATAAAATCAAAACTTACTAAAAATAGTAAACATGAAAATAAACAGGGAATTTGGCCATCGATCTAATGGAATCTTGCAAATTCAGCATGGGGAACCCAGCATAGCCCTATCGGTTAGCTAAAGTAGCTTGTCCTATCCCAAAATCATAAATGGTACGTCGACTAAGTCATTCCGGTTTGTGAGATATGCCTGTTTTAAGGTTCTAACGGCGTTGAAGACTTCCGCCTCCATTCGGGCCTTCTTTGGTCTATCTTGGACATGAAAGTGTTTGCGGCATGCTCTACATCGGTCCTTTCCACTTCAAAAGAACTCGTCCTCGTGTTCTCATCTTGCTTCGGTTCTTGATGCTTGGTCATGTACGCCCCGTCATGATACCCGGATCAGAAGTCGTGATCACTTTACGGCCCACCTTCTCTTGGTCCAACCATGCTAGGAATGTATATGTGCCACATACTACATCGTAACGTCTATAGTTCATGCCAAGAGAATGTCACACGTTTCCTCAATACCATTCATGAAGGCTCCCATGTACAAGATTTGAGCTTTTCCATCAACCAAGCTACACCGTCTGGATCTTCTAAACTAAGAATCACACCGTTTCGGACAACACGTGGGTTACAACATATAAAATAAATGAACAACCAAAAACTGGTTTTTAACCGTGGATGATTCTTTTAACCTTTTAACCTTTAAATAATAGCAAGGTTAAAACATTTCAATTTTTTAAAAATGATAATCTGACACCTAAATCCCAACTAACCTATTGCAATACCTCATAATTTCATAATGTATTTAAGAAGCAAGCATATTAGTAGATGTAAGGGGTGGCAAATGAGCTGGATTGGGCCAAACTAAGCCCAACAATATCTGCCAAACACAGTCCAAGGGCCAAGCCCAGCCCGACTCGGCATGGGCATCGCATAACAGGCCCAAGCATGAGCTTAAAGTTTTTGAGGCGGAGCCTTGTGCGACCTAACCAGGCCAATACAAAATTTGATAAAATTCATATTTCCCTAGTATATGTTCCTAATCTAATCCATGGATCAAGTGGGCCACACATGCACTAAGAAATATGGGCCCAAAGGAATGAAATCAACGGTCTACATTAATGATACATGGATTCTATAATCAATGGTTAGAATGGCATACTTGTAGCTTATAAGACTTGTAGATATGAGGTCAGGTTGGGCCGGGCCTGGTTGGGCTAATATCTAACAAGCCCAATCCAGAGCCAAGCCCGGCGGTTTGTCCTGCGGTTTTCCACCGAAGTTGGTGGATCTCTGACCTGGGGTGGATCCAAAACTCAATTGGGCCGCACGAGAGGAAACAGCTGGGATTCAGTGGCCACCGTTTGAAACGTCCGTGTGGCCACAAAGTTTCGTATCAGGCTAAGATTTTGGCGTTTTCACTTCATCCCAGTGGGAATGACCTTATAAACGGTTTGGATGACATATAAACATCAAGGAGATCCCAGGATTGTTTCAACGGTAAGAAACTCTTTCCCGGTTTTCCCTCTCGTGCGGCCCACTTGAGTCTTGAATCCACCTAATATTTGGTTTCATGTCCTTAAAATGATCTAAAAAAATAGATGGACGGCGTGGATATAATACATACATCATGGTGGGGCCCATAGATCACCAATGAGTAGCGACTCAGTACTGGCAGGGTCAGTATGCAACCACGTCCAAAACACGTGGTTAGAGAGAGAGACTACCAGCTGCTCTCCACTCACACGTCTACACGTGGCATTGACAGTGGTCCACAATTGTGGGACATCTTATCCATACATAAGATGGCCCACATGCATGGTTACGCGGCCAAAATTTCTTCAACTACCCTGTGGTGAAGTAATCAACGGTCAAGAAGATCTGGCCAACGATCCAAAATCAGGGTCCAACTTCATCTGATGAGTGGATTGAGCTGATGTTATCCACACCGTAGAGTCCATTTATTCACAATCAGATGCATCATCTGAATATTTGGAGGGTGCTAGTGCTGCGTGTAAAGTTGCGCGTGTAGACAAAAGAACAGATGCGCGAGAGGGATTCGCGTCGATCTTTCAGGATCCGGCCCTTCATTAGGTAGGATCCATCCGGATGGTTCGTTGACAAAGAAATCAAGCAGGTAAAATCACCAAGTGGGCCACACGTTACGAGAAAAAGAACCGTTAGATGAAGGAACCGAAATTTGATATAGTCGTCTCTCGACAACAGCGAGTGTAGCAGGGTGGTTTTGATTTGGGACCGTCCATCTTGTTGCTTGTACCATGGATGGTAAAAGGTTCAAAATAAACATAGACAAGATCATCCTGCTTATTTGATCAGTGGTCTTCAAATCAACGGTGGAAAATGAATGTGGTTAACAGTCAAAGTAGCAACAAATGCATTGTGTTAAATGAGCTTGCCTGATCCCTTGAAGGCCGCACCGTTTCTGGCATGGGAATTCAATTCCCTTTACCAACTAGCCCAAAAAGCTCTGCGGGATCCACCTTTGTGTGTGTGACAAATCCACTCCTTCCATCGTTTTCACCACCTCATGTTAGTACATGATCTCAAAAATCAGGCCAGTACAAAATACAAGTGGGACACACCACAGGAGAAAATGAGGTCGGGACTCTCACCATTGAAATCTTCCTGAGGACCATTGTGATTTTTATATGCCATAAAATCCCTTAACAACGTGAGTCCCACTGGGATGAAGGAAAAACCAAGTATTGGCCTAACCCAAAACTTTGGTGGGCTCAAGAAGGTTTCAACGGTGGGCATCCTATCTCCAATTTTCCCGGTAGTGTGTCCCACTTGAGTTTTGGATCCATCTGATTTTTGGGTTCATGTCCTAACATGAATAGTTGCAAAAATGACCACGGAATTGATGCCCCACATGGCCACACATGACAGTGGGCCCAGGAAAGTTTCAATGGTAGGCGTACTCTCTTCAATTTTCCTGGTGGTGTGCCCCACTTAGCCTGGACCCATCTGATTTTTGGGCCAATGAACTGGCTCAAATGGTGTACGGAGGTATGCCCCACACATGACTTTACTGGGGAAATTGGATTGCATAGTACACTTTTATCTACTGAGTAAACTGTGTTTGGCCCACTGTGACTGTATGTGGTTTATCCACACCGTCCATCTGTTTTTCCAGTTCATTTTAGGGGTTGAGCCCATAATTGAAGCATATCTAAAGCTTAAGTGAACTACACCACATGGAACAGTGAAAATAAACATTTCCACTGTTGAAACCGTCCTGGGGCCAGTGATGTGTATTTGTCATCCAACCTGTTTATAAGATCATGCGGATAAGGCCGAAGGGAAAATACAAATATCTTGACCCAAAACTTCTATGGCCTTCAAAAAAATTTCTACTTCAATGCACTCTTTCCCATGGTGTGATCCACTTGAACTTATATGGTAAAATGACCATAGTTTAGGAAATAGTGGTAATTGACAATTAAAAACTTTTTGTGGGCCACAAAAGCTGTTGATCATAATGATCTTTTTGTGATCTCTTCGTGGTCAGGTTGGATGGCAAATGAACATTACGGTGGAATCCATGAAGTTTTTAATGGTGGAGATTCAATTACAATTGTGTTCTTTTGATGTGGTCCCCGTAAGATTTGGGTGAGATTAAAATTTTGGATCATGCCCTAAAATGAGTTGTAAGCATAGTTGGACGGTGTGAATTTAAGGCACATACATTACTATCAGCCACCGAAGCCGCACCAGTAGGAGTCCCCTTCCCAAGTTTCCCCATCATGTGCCTCGCTTTAGCTTTGGATCAGTTCAATGTTTAGGCTCATGCCCTAACATGTGCAGTCTCAAATGATAAATTGGACAAGCCACACACATAAGCCAGATTAGGTGTGGCCTTGCCGTGGGGCCCACTTTGAGGTATGTATTCTATAAATGTATGTATTCTATATCTATATCATCCATTTGTTATACTAAATCGTTTTTTAGTTTTGCTAGATTGTTTTAAGGCATGAGCCCAAAGTGAAGAAAATCAAAATGCCAGTTGGACCATATTATAGGAAACTTTGGTGATTGAATACTCCACTGATAAAAACTTTGTAAGGCTCACCATAATATTTTATTCATGTTTATTTGCCACCCAACCAGTTGATAAGGTTACATGAGCTTGAGGGCCTGTTTGGATTCGCGTTTAGGGTGTATTATATTGTATTCGGGTACTGTTCATGTATACGTTGGATGATTTTCAGAATATATCCATCAGAAACATGCCACTAATTAACCAATGTTTGGATAGGAGATATTGTCCCAGCATGTATGTAGGTTCTTTTACAGATCAATGTTTGGAAACGACATATAAGAGCCACACATTGTATATACATATAAATATTGGTAGTGTATGTAGTAGTGTAGCAGTTTATAAACTCTCATACATTCTATCCCAGGTGGGGCCCAGTGTTGTTGTTGTGATTAATCCTAGTCGTCCATCACATTCTAATTGAATAATGATGACCGTTCATCCATTGTCCCCAACTTGGATTGACGTGTTTAATAATATGGATGTCATCAAAAATGGCACAACGTCCTTAAATCTTCCGCACGACATAGATGGACAAAATCGCAACTCAAAACACAGATGGACCAGGAGAAACATTCACAAAAACATGACCGTGGGCCCCACCTGGGTTACCAGCCGTTTAAAATTCCTATGAAATTCTCTGCAGATGTGAGTCCACAAAGGGCATCGGCGCTCATCCACGCCGACCATCGAATAAGAATATAGGGTTGGAAAACTAGCGCGCGCGCACGCGCGTGCACACACACACACACACACACACACACACACACACACACACATCATCATCATCATCAAAGCATATGTGACCGGATTATCCACCTAATCTGAAAGTCTCACAAAAAAAAATTTCCAAAAATTTCCAAACTACATCGCTCTAGACCAAGAAAATATATATATATATATATATATATATATATATATATATATATATAAAAAAAAAAAGTTCATTCTCCTGACTCTCACATAAAACTACAACCAAACGATCAGCCTCATAGCTGCATAAAAAATCAACATTCCAAGCAGCAAACGAAGCATCGGACGGATGCATTGTTTGTCTCTATCCCCAGCAACTGCCAGCCTCTCAGGGCTGCCATCTTCCTCGCCGAACATCGTGTTGATTACGGTTTGATCTGCGATAGCAGCTACACAAGTCCCACTATCCATCGGCACTGACCAATGTCTATTCTAATTCTGGAAGGCATGAAGATGGCACTGAATCTCTCAAATAAGGCCACATATAACCTTGCAGCCTTACTTTAACAAATGCATTTTTAAATGTAATCAGGGAACATCATACATTGACCAACCCATTTAAATAACAGGGAATATGTATATCAATAGAGAAAACACTTTAAAGCGCCCTTGCAAATCGATTTGGCAAAAAAAAAAACTAGTGCATTTTGCATATAAAAGGGTTTTGAAAGAGTAATACCTCTATTACAGATCAACCCGGATGATGCAGTGCCTACTGAGGACAGAAAACTTTCCAAAAACAGATAGGTTTGAAGAGATTATACGAAGGAAGGGTTTAATATACAAAGAAGGGTTTTATATAAAGTATTGCATTCCAAATTTCGAAATCTTCCACCGGATAGACACCTCATGTACCTGGCCTTCCAAAAACAGATGGGTGTCATGCAAATATCCTTTCCAGTCTTCCACACTTACTAGCGATATATTGCGAAATCCAAAGTTGGATTCGACCATAGAAGATTTCCCTCCCATTGGTAGTGTAGGCATAGAAGGATAGGGAATAAGGTGTAACCAGACAGGGGTGTATGCGTCAAACCGTATACACGCCGATAAGGAGGAGACTCTTGCATCCAAGAGGGCCATGGAAGATAAAGCTCGAATCCGCTCATGGTTACAGGTTGTTAGATATACCCAAACATTTTTCCAGATGGGAGATGATCATACCTGAAGGAAAGGCTTTTCGCAACATGAATGAGAAGCATGAATGCCCGATTTGCAACGAGGAACGTCGTAGGAAGGTTATCCTGACCACTATATCTTGAAATCAGTCTTCGGAAGGGCCCCTTCTCAGTTGGATGGCGACATGCAGACTCTCGGAGATGAACTGCAGAGGAGATGGTGTAGAAAATTACCCGTTCTCCTCATAGAGATAACCATCTGAACCGTTTTGAAAGTCCCTCCCACGCGCATACAAGACATTGAAGAGATTGTACAGATGGCAGTGCATCCATCCGACAGTACATTACAATCGATTGAATTTTTTGGCTACATGTTGTATTCGCGCGCATGGAATTCTTCGGTTGCCTACTCTGAACCAAACACCATACATGTCACATCACAAACTTTAATACTATACAATACACTCGCAAATGCGAATCCAAACAGGCCCTGAATGAAGGTAAAAACTTTTGTAGCCCATTAATGGTCAATCACCGCTATCTCTCATGTTATGGTCCACATGAGAATTTAAATTTCATTATTGAGTTCATGCCCTAAAATGATCCTAGAAAACAAAAGGACAACATGAATATAGAATACATACATCAAGGTAGACCCTACGGCAAGGGTAGTGATGTCTTAGGTGAGGCTAGGCTACACCTAATCCGATCCACACACATGATAGTTGATGTAAAGCGGGTCGCAGACACTTTCATGGCAAAGATGGACCAGAGAAGGCCTGATAGGAGGCAAATTGACCTAGATGGTCGGGACCTTAAATCAATCATATCTCACAAACCGGCATGAGTTATTCGATATATTATATATGATTTTGGGGTAGGATAAGCTACTTAAGCCAACCAACCCTACCATGTCGATTGGGTTGCCCACGCCGGATTTGCAAGATTCCATTAGATCGACGGTCTAAAGTCCCATTTAATTTTATTTTTACTATAAATAGTAAGTTTTAGTTTGAGCATAACTTTTGATCATTTGAGTTGTAGAAATCTTGCCCAACATGCAAAGGGCTTAAAAGTTTGGAGAATAACATAATTGGGCCAAATTGGCCTCTTGCTATATTTGGCCGTAAACCATGAAGTCTAGTAAGAATGGAGGCCATCTATAAGCTATAAATTTACTATTTTTAAGGTGTTTGAGTTGGAGTTTGAGTCTAAAATTCAGTTCTAAGTTTGAGCTTATTATTTAAAGGTTTATAATTTCGTTTTTTATCATCAATTAATATATTTCGAATTTATAAGGAATTATTCCTGTTTTTATCTCTTGTGGATTCGAGGAAGCTCTATGAGGAGTCCAGAGAGCTCCATAGATTCAAAGTAATTATTCCCTAAATAAGACGGTGATCGACCTCATCTTGTCCCTCCCTGCACTAATAGTGGGCTAGTTCTTTTGGTTGCCCTAGCCTCGGTTGGCATAGCTTTAAAAAAAAACTTTTGACATTATGCCTTTTTCCTTTTGATATGCACTAAGTAACCCCATCTTTTTCTAAATTTTGCCAAATAACTCCTCACCTTATATATATATATATATATATATATATATATATATATATATATATATATATATATATATATATATATATAATAATAAAATTATTTTCATCAAAATTAGCAATTAAAGGAGACCGTTGACCATTGACAATTAAATTTAACTACTAACCATATAAAAATGATGCTTTGCTCTTAACTTTAGGGAGAAAAAAATATTCATTTTAGCCCATACAAAAGTTAAAAAGGGTTATCCATGATATTTGGATGATTTTGATCCACAATTTAAACAATCTAGATCAAATTCCATTCTGGTCCACAGGTTGTCAATTTAGATCATGTGTTCATATGTTTGGGCCCACATAACCAAGTGATTTGGGTCTCGCGTAGAATGAATGTCTCACTTACCTTTACTAAGTCATGGATCAAAATCATCATTTTATGTAGTCAATAATCAAATTTAATAATTAAATGTCATTTTTAATAGATGTGGATTACATCCTACTCCCTCCCAAACACGCCCGGGGCATGTTCAAACTATATTAGCGGAGAGTGTAGGGTTCACAACAACAATTAATTTCAGACTTTCACCACACTTTCGGATGTCGTTATAAGTTTTTTTTTTTTAAAAAAAACCATTTATTTGACCTTTCTCTCGATATGGCATAAAGAAAGCACCACCATTTTGATGGTGCTCGATCTCTCTCCCTCCCTCTCAGATCTCTCTCTCTCTCTCTGAGAGAATTATCACTTGGAGAAACATTGCACTGAATCACCTCTCTCTCTCTCTCTCTCTCTGTAGCAAATCTCAAGAGGTATTATATGAGGTTTGTGAAATTTAGGAGTTCAGAACTTTTAAAATTTAAAAGTTTTAGGAATAGCAATCCTATAATTGCTAACTGATTTGAATTACAATTGTCTTTTTAAAAAAAAAAAATTTATTATTTTTTTTAAAAATTCAATCTCTTTAGGTTGGGTTTGGATGATCTCTGCGGTTGGGTTTTTATGATTTGAATTTGGTTTATTGGATTTGAAACTCCAAGGAGCACCACAACCGTTTTCAGAAGGCCGGTTTAAAGGTCAATCCAAGGTGGGTTTGAAGTTCTATTTCTCCTTTCTTTAATTTGCATTGTTTAACCGAATATGGATGGTTGAAAAACCTTGCATTGTGAATCTTCTTCTTTAATGCTCCTCTCTTTACCTTGTTTTTTCGTTTTTTTCATTTCAGTATTCTCTCTAAAAAATGATTTTGTAATGGTCGCATTAAAATTTTAATTTCATATCTAGCATGATAGTCATGGACATCATGCTGCAGAAGTTTTGAATGAGATAGATCCAATGCTCAGGTAAATCACACGGTGGGGATTGAACTACCACCATTAAAAACTTCTCGTGAGCAGCAGAAGTTTTGAATCAAATTTGATATTTGTGTTTTCAATCCCTTCATCCAGACCTATATCACCTAATTAACAGGTAGGATGGTAAATAAACATCATAGTGGCCATTTGAATCAATTTGATATTTGATATTTGTGTTTTAAACAGTGAGTTTCATTATCACCGCTGGATCCTGTGATACAATCCATTATTTTAGCATTGGACTTGCCTAATTTTTAGACTCATGTCTTAAAATGATTCCAAAAGAAAAAAACAAAAAAGAAAAAAGATGAACAGTTGCCAATAAGACCCATACATTACAGTGGGCCACAAGGAGCCCCTGCCTCAATCTGCTTCCGTTCAAGGGATCGTTTGGCGCAGGGCATTAGATAGGATCAGGTGGGATAGAATTACATTTGGTCCGTGCAATTCTATCCACCATTCGGAGATTGGATTAGGTGGACCCCACAGGCAGGGTGCATTAAGACTTTTAATGCGTCCAGGCGGTGTAGGGCGTAATCAGCTTTCGTACGTCTTGGGTCAGGTTCTACAGAGGTTCCAGAGTACGTTTAATTGGGTTAACGGATGACACGTGTATGATATCAGAGTGCATGGACAATCAACATCAGGCTCTGCCATGGTATTAAAAAACTGCAAAGTAGGGCTGAAGGTTGGGCGGGTCCACCCCCAACTGACTTGTGATCGACCCGACAATATCGGGATGGGCTCTGGAAGGATGCATGAGTCCGATCTCTGGCTGAGGCTATATAAACACTAACTCAATAAAATTTGGGTTGGACTCAGGTTGCCTGAGGTAACTTGAATCCAATTAATAAATAAGTTACTTATATATCATAGTTGAGTGTGAATGGTTTGTGTCAAAGGCATATGAAATTCCAATGTGGTCAGTCTCATCGGTCCACATCAATTCCGATGACTCAAGCTAGCAAGATATAGCCAGATTTCTGGCTCTCAAATAAATTGTGTGCTATACATCATAACTTTCAAGGAGTAGTTCTCTTATATTTTAGTTTATTTGTTTAAAAGTAAAAATAAAATTTCTTATGATAAATAATTATGATATAAGTAATAAAATCATAGATACGAGAAATAAGATGTGTTGAAATATAACAAAATAGGATATGTATTGAAATATAATAAACTAATATAATAAGAAAAATATAAATATTGAAATATAATAAACTAATATAATAAGAAAAATATAAATATCGAAATATAATAAGCTCAAAATTGACGCGGTGGCAACAACACCACCGTTGTGTCACTGGTGATGTTTATTTGACATCCAACCTGTTCATAATGTTTTTAACATGTCCCCCAGAAATTTCCAACTGTTGGTTTTTTAATCCCCATTGTGTGGTGCACTTGAGCCTTGGAACTGCCTCATTTTTGGGCTTGTACCCATAAAATGATATGATAAAATGTATGGACGGCGTGGATAAGATCAAGGTGTGCCCCACAGAGCCCTGCCTGGACGCAATCGCCTTCCAAATAACTCCACCTTCTCGAAGCCTTTGAAAGTCAAAAGAAGACACGACTAACGCTGGAGCATTGACAACTGTACCTCGTGACTGACTAAGAAATCTCCTCCTTCTGGAGTACGACTTCTAAGGCTTCTATCAAACGCAGTAAGCGCACCGTCATATCCTGCGCCCTCCTTCTCTCTCTTCGGCCCGAGCAAATCTGACATGTCGGAAGAAGCGATCCTAAAAAGGCTCGAGGACTCCACACGGTACGCGGTCGAGGAGCAGATCCGCACCCTCCAAACCATCCTCGACCACAACGGCGGCGCACGTTATCTCGCATCCCATTTTCAGGGCTACAACGGCCCCCTCAACGCCGACTCCTTCCGGCGTTTCGTCCCCATCTCTTCCTACGACGATTATGTGGGCCCCATCCAAGCTCTGGCCGACGGTGACGATCGGCCCATCCTGTCCGTCGATCCCCTCATCTGCTTCTTCTACAGGTAACCGCAATAGCGACAATAACGTCTCCTTCGATCATTTCTTCTTTATAATACCATCTCGACCGTACACGTAATCTAGTGGGGCCCACGGTTCGAAATATCCACAACAATTGGATGATCCTAGCTCTCGCTTTTGTGTGTGTGTGTGTGCGCACTTGATGTTGTCGACAGTTGACATTTTCTGTTCTCCATCGTTGATTTAAGGTTGCTGATTCGATTTCTATGATAGTCCGATTCGTGTCGAATTTGAACCATAGGCTTCTCGGATTGGGCTCTATTAGATGGACGGTTCGGATTGATACATGCCCCTGCAAAATCATGGCAACTGGAGAGTCATGATTTTCAAATGTTTATAGTCCAATTGCAATCTTGGACCCTGTTTGGTTGTCCCGTAAAAACGATTTCATCTCATTACAGTTAACCGTAAATTACGATTTATAGATAATATTTTAGGGTGCGTTTGGATGAACACAATATCATGAAATTTCATGATATTCAATCTGATTTGGTGTAAAATGTACAAAATATCGTGATATATTGTACAGCCAAACACACCCATATATCAACTATTGGTTATCCAGAGTAATGGAAATACGTCGTTTACGGAAGCGGATTGGACGGTGTATCACACAATCGGTGGTGTATGTACGTGGCGGGCGAAGAGGAGCCCGTCAGATGGACGCGGGTCGCGGATCGGCTACTCCCCCTGCCACCAGCAAATGGCTGGTGGTTGGTGCTCTGTGGGCCCCAACATGATTTATGTGTTTCATCCATGCCGTCCATCTATTTTTACATATCATTTTATGATATGAGACCAAAACTGAGGTATATATCAATCTCATTTGGACCACATTATAGGAAACAGTGTCGAATGAGCGTCGGCCATTAAAAACCTTTTGGCGGCCATAAAAGTTTTGGATGAAGAAGATATTTGTTTTTTCCCTTCATCTGTGCCTGTATGACCTAATTAACAGATTGGATGTCAAATAAACAGTACAGTGGGCCTTAGGAGGATTTTAATGGTGGATATCCAATCACTATTGTTTTTCAGTAGTGTGGTCCACCTTAGATTTTATCCTTTTTAAATTTTGTATCAGGCCCTAAAATGATATTTAAAAATGGATGAATGGAATGGATGAAACACATACATCATGGTGGGGCCCACAGAGCAACGACCATCAGCCACGGGGACGGTGGGAAGGGGAGTAGCCAATCCTTTCCCGCCCGTCCCTAGCTCCGAACGGGCAGTTCTGTGGGCGGGCCCACCGTGATGTATATGTACATCCAAGCCGTCTATCCCTTTTCTCATATTATTTTAAGGCATCAAAATACAAATGAAGCAGATCCGACAGCCAAATGGTTCACACCACAGATGACTCTTGCATTTAATGCAACTGGCATTTAATGCTTCGTGCATTTTAACGTAACCAAACTTATCATTTGGTGTGGTCCATTTGATCGTTGGATCTACCTCATTTTTGTTTTCATGCTTTAAATTATACTGAGAAAAGGGACTGACGGTTTGGATGTACAGATACATCACGGTGGGCCGGCCCACAGAACTGCCAGTTCGGAGGGAGGGCGGGGGTAGTACGCAATACGCGTCCTACATCCACACCGTCCATCCATTTGGTCAGATCATTTTAGTGCATGATACGAAAAATGAGTCCAACGCTCAAGTGGACCACACTACAAAGAGCAGTGGGGTCAATGATTCCCACCGTTAAAACATTCGCAGGGCCTACAATAATGTTTATTTTCCATCCAACAATCTCATAAGGTCAAGAAGAGACCTGGATGAAGGGAAAGATCAGATATCAGATTGATCCAAAACTCCTGTGACCCAAGAAGGTTTCAATGGTGGACGCTCAATCCCCCACTGCTTTCTGCAGTGTGGTCCACTTGAGATTTGGATCTGTCTTATTTTGGGCTAAATCGTTGAAATGATCTCTCCAAATAGAAGGACGGTTTGGATATAACACATACCTCATAGTGGGCCCACAGAATTTGGTGACGTCAACGCACCACACCACGCAATCCGCTTCCCTCGTTTACGCCTAAAATGTCGGAGGACGCGGATTGCTTCTTACCCCCACCCGGACAGTAATCCGTCCGGGCAGGGCTCTGTGGAGCCCACCGCGATGTAAGTGTTTTTATCCACGCCGTTCATCTCTTTTATCAGATCATTTTAAGTTATCATGGTAAAAATGAGGCAGGTACACATCTTTAGTGGACCACACCAAAGGAAGCTGCAGTGATAATGACACCCACCGTTGAAACCTTTCTAAGGGCGACTTTGATGTTTTTTGACCATCCTCCAACCTATTAATAAGCTCATGTAGGACTCAGTCACGGTGGGCCCCACATATCCATGGGGTAGGACGCAGTCCGCGTCCAAAGTCGGAATGCCCTCGGGCGTCCTGTGGGCGTGCGTAAGATTCGATGGGCCCACCGTGATCAACTCCGTACATCACTTGTATCGCATTATTTCAGGCCATGATCTCAAATTTGAAGAGGATCTGAAACGTAGGTGGACCACACAACAGGAAACAGTGGTGATTGAACGTCTGTCGTTGAAAACTTCTCGGGGGTCACTGAAGTCTCGGATCAAGCTGATATTTGTACTTTACCTTCATCCCAGCCTCTGTGACCTCAAGAACAGGTTGGATGACAGATAAAAATCACCGTGGGCCTCAGGAGGGTTTCAACAGTGGATGTCATTATCTCGTGTTTTCTATGGTGGGGTCCACTTACGCACCGGATCTTCTTTATTTTTGGCCTAAAATGAGCATGTAAAATGGTTTGGCAGTAAGAGGCATTAATCACGGTGGGCCCCAGAAATGTTTTGAAGGTCACCGTCAGGCGCGGTTTGGATACTGACAAGGTCAGTAGCCAAATGGCTACCGAAGTGGCGTCACCAAGCTCTGTGGACTCCACCATGATGCATGTGTTGAATCCATACCGTCTAACCATTTGTAGAGATCGTTTTATGGCATCACAAAGAGAATGAAAGTGGTCTAAATTTCAAGTGGATCCACCACAGAAAACCATGGTAGCCGTCACACCCACTGTTGAAACATTTATAGGGGCTACAGTGATGTATTTTTGAGATACATCCTATTCATAAGTTACCATGGAGATAGATGAAGTGAAAACAAAAATATCAGCTTCATCGGAAACTACTGTGGCCCCTATGGAGTTTTGAATGGTGGATGTCACTATCCCCACTATTTTCTATGGTGGGTCCACTTGAACTTTAGATCTATCTTATTCTCTTTGTAATACCATAAAACGATCTCTAAAAATGGTTAGACCGTATGGATACAACACATGAATCATGATGGGTCCACATAGCTTGGTGACGTCACTTCAGGAGCCATTTGGCTACTGACCTTGTCAGTATCCAATCCTGCTTAGTCACGGTGAAAAAAAAAAAAAGGGTCCGGGCCCACTTACAGGCATTTGCACAGGGGGCACGAGGACACCAAACGTGGGATGCATGATCCTAGCGAGGAGACAACGTGTGCATGGATCCTTACTCTTACCCGGGCACAGACTCACAAGAGTTTCAACGCCGTCAAGGGTTTAAGTACCCACAGGGAGTGAAATCCCCAAGTATTAATCATATCCAAATTCTCACGACCACAGCACAAGAAAAGATGATGAATGAATGCTCACCATTTAAAACTTCCCAAGGCCCACTGTAAGTAGATCGGTCATCCGTAATGTTTATTTTCCATCCAACCCCTTGATAAGGTCAAACAACAAAACTGGATGAAGGGAAAATAGAAATATTAGATTTATCCAAAACTTTTGTGGCTTACAAAAAGCTTTTAATAATCATTCACCACTTTTTCTAGTTGTGTGGTCCACTAGAGATTTGAATCAGCTTAATTTTGTTAAAAATTGGATGCCTCAAATCTATACTAAAATAGGGGTCATCGATTGGTCAATAGTCTGGTCGATAGGTCGAAGGATATCAAAAATATTTGGTTGTTTGCAAAACTCTCTGAACTATTTTTTAGAATCTTCGACAAGTCGAAAACTCTTATTGACAGGTAGAAAACTCTGGTCTATAGGTCGACCCGACTGATTGACGCGTTTTAACTGGTTGAATCGACAAGTAGACAGATTGCACAATTTACACAGTTTTACGCAATTTGCTTATATATATATATATATATATATATATATATATATATATATATATATATATATATATATGGGTGTAATCGGGATTAGGACAAAAGGCTAGGTGTACTTAAGGGTTTGAGAGGGTTTTGGAGAGAGAAAATGCTATGTTTATTATTATTATTTTTTTTCTTGGGGCTTTGATTTGGTAAAGTTTCATCTCTTGTAACACTGTTATTCATAGTGCATTATTGCTTTGTACCGATTTTATTTTATTTTTTTCCGCAAAGGTTTTTCCAAGTAAATTCGGAGTGTTCTATGTTGGATTTGCTTGTGTGATTGTGATTTTATTTGATTCCTTTGTATGCTTTCGTGAGTAACAAGTGGTATCAAAGCTAATGTTGGGAAGCATAATGAATATGAAGGCAAGTTATCTATGACATCTAGCATGAAGTTCAATATAGAGAAGTCTTTCGAGAAAAAAACAATTTTGAACTATGGAAGGTGAAGATAAAGAGCCTTCTAGTTCAGCGAGGATTGGAAGACATTCCTTGGAAAGCGACCAGAAACTATGAAAGAAGAAAAGTGGAACAAGTTAGATTAAAAGGCCAATATCTCAATCCAATTGTGTCTAACGAATGAGGTAATCTATAATGTTATGAGAGAGAAGACTGTGGCTATTACATGAGCGAAGTTAGAGAACATGTATGCGAATAAGTCTCTTGAGAATCGCTTGTATTTGAAGCTACAACTGTTCAATCTAAAGATGGTTGAGGGGGATGATGTTGAGACCCACATTAGTAACTTCAATAGGTTTGTTTGCAAATTGTTGGATATAGATGAAGCGATGAAGGATGAAGATCAAACATATATTCTGTTGAATTATCTTTTAGAATCGTATAAGTCATTTAAAGACTCTGTGTACCAGTAAGATGACCATTAGCGTTGAGACCGTTATCTTAACTCTTCAGTCGACGATGATGAGAAAGAAAAGTAGCGACGTGGGTGCTTTTATAGATGCGCTAGTTACGAGGGGGATAAATTCTGAGCGGGATAAATGATCTTGGCAATCGAGATCCAAATCCAAGGTCAAGGGCAAAGGAAAGCTGAAGTGCTCGAGTTGTGGCATGATAGGGCACATGAAGAAGGATTGTTCGAATCCTAAGTCTACGAAGGAGAAATCAGAGGGTTATTCCAAAGATGCCAACACTGCAGAATTCAATGAGGAGGCGAGTAGTAGTGATGTGCTGACCGTATTAAAATTCAGGTATTTCGACGATGAATAGATTTTGGATATGGGGGTTTCGTATCACATGACCCCTCATAGTAGTTGTTTCACTAGTTACAATGAGTGCGATAGTGGCCAGGTGTTTATGGACAATGACAATGCCTTTAACATGGTTGGTTTTGGATCGGTGCGCATCAAGATATTTGATGACATGGAGCGTATCTTGACTAATGTGAGACACATTCCTAAGTTGAGGAAAAGTTTGATATCTCTAAGTCCACTCGAGGCACTTGGGTGCAAATTTACCAGGTTCAATCGTGTCCTTAAAGTTTCAAAGGGGATACTCATAGTCATGAAAATATAAAGGAATGGTAACTTTTACAGGTTGATCGGGAGCACTTCATCAGGTGGAGATGCAACATATGTTACGGATTCCACGTCTACACATATGTAGCATGCGCGCCTAGGCCACATGAGTGAGTGAGAAGGTAGTTTTTTTATCGTTGTTTAATTCCAATTTTTAAAAGCATTGATTTTAGTATATGCGACCATTGTATATATGGTAAATAGTAAAGGTTATCTTTTAAGTCTGTGAAATATGTTTGTAAAAGGGTTCTTGATGATGTGCATTTTGATGTATGGGGGTCATTGCTTGTAGTTTTCAGTGTTTTAAATAGCGGTAGTGTGATGCGTAGTGCTCAGCCCTCTATAGTGTGTAGCGTAAAATTTCCTTTATGCTTGATTTGTTTCTCTTCCGCTAAAATGATAACTCTAAAAAAGATATATATATATATATATATATATATATATATATATATATATATATATATATATATATATATAAATGCCTAAAAGATGATTCATTTTATCAATTATAAGCATGTTCGAAAAAGTTATTAGTTATCATTTATTAAAAGTCAATTCACATATATAAGCCAAATCAAATAATTATCACATCAACAAATTTCTAAGCAAACCACTTTAATTAATAATGTCTAATTGAAACTACAAGTAATAATTATGAAAAAAATAAAAATCACATAGGTTAAAAGTATCAACTATAATACAAGTGTCACATTCCTTAACATTAGAAACAAAGAAAACGTGAACAAGATAATAAAAAAATAAAATAGTGAAAAAATACATTGTAGCTTACGCTACGGACGTTACGCGCTACGTAGTTGTAGTGTATGCTACGACCCCTGTAGCGTATGCTACAGGAGATTTACGTTATTTGGGACGCTACGTAGTGCTACAGCCATGCTACCCTACGTAGTGTACGCTACGGGCGTTATTTGAAACACTGGTAGTTTCTAATAAAAGGTTGTTATGGCTTGTTACGTTCATTGACGACTATTCTAAAAAAGTGTGGGTTTATTTTTTGAAAATAAATATAAAGTTTTCACTAAGTTCAAATAATGGAAGGTGACGGTGGAAAAATAGTAAAGGCGAAAGGTGAAAGTGTTGATGACAGATAATAGTGAAGAATTCACTTCTGATGAATTTAATCATTTTTTGTAAATATAAAGGGATCGTGAGGCTTAACACAATGTGTCATGCACTAAAACAGAATAATGTGACTGGGCGGATGAATCGGACTCTCTTGGAGAGAGCCTGAAGCATGATAAGTAATGTTGGGTTGGGCAAGGAAATGTGGATTATGGCCATTAACACAGCTTGTAACTTGGTAAAATCGATCCCCTTTTACGGCTACTGATTGTAAAATTCCATAGGAAGTGTAGAGTGGTCAGCAGGTAGACTACTCGGGGCTGAGTATTTGGTTGCGATGCTTACTCTCACGTACCATCAGTTAAGAGAGATAAGCTAGACCAAATGGTTAAAATGTACATCTTTGTCGATTATGGTGATGGAGTGAAAGGGTACAGGCTATATGACTGGGTTACGCAAAAAATCATCATTGGTGTGACGTCAATGATGAGTACAAGGAAGTGAAAAAGTCGGTTTGTGGACGTTCAAATAAACAGATATGAGACACAGGTTAATAATGAGACACAGACAAAGTTACATGAGCAAGTATTGATGAAGTATGGGATGGACAATGCAAAACCGGTTAACATTCCTCATAAGGCTCATTTTCGGCTTCTTCTGAGCAATGTCCTGAAACAGATGAAGAAAAACATGTTATGTCTTGTATGCCTTATTCAAGTGCGGTTGGTAGCTTGATGTATGTCATGGTCTATACAAGACTGGATATTTCACATCCGGTGTATGTTGTTAACAAATTGATGTCTAACCCTAGAAAGAAACACTAGGAGACAGTGAAATGACTACTTTGATATATTCGAGGTACTCGGGACTACGTCTTGACATTTTGACAAAATAGAGTGAAGATGGAGTGTGCACGAAAAACGATAACTATGGAGTTATGATGGAGACTAAGTAGAGATGGAGGATCGACCATGGCGTGTTGAAGCATGAAGATTAGAGTAATGGTGGAGATTGTTGAAAATTAGATGCCTCAAATTTATGATGAAACATGAGTCATTGACCGGTCGACAGTCTGCTCAATGGGTCGAAGGATATCAAAAACTCTGGTTGACAGGTCGACCTGACGGATCAACGCATTTTGACCAGTCGAATCGATAGGTCAATAGATTGCGCTGTTTGCGCAGTTTTACTCGATTTGTTTCTATTTCCGTTTTTACTTATATATATGGGGGTAATCAGGACTAGGGCAAAATGCCACATGTGCTTAAGGGTTTGAGAGGGTTTTGGAGAGAGAAAAAGCTATGGTTATTCTCTTGGGGCTTTGATTCAGTAAGGTTTCATCTCTTGTAACTTTGATATTCATAGTGCATTATCTCTTTATGTTGTGGTTTTTTTTCCCACAAGTGTTTTTCCCCATAAATTCGGAGTGTTCTCTATTGGATTTGCTTGTGTGATTGTGATTACTTTGTTTGATTCCTCTTTGTGTGCTTCCACGAGTCCCAACACGTGGTATTAGAGTGAACGTTGGGAAGTAGATCGAATCTGAAGACAAGGTATCTATGGCATCTAGCATGAAGTTCGATGAAGAGAAGTATTCCGAGAAAAATAATTTTGAACTATGGAAGAAAGCTGGTTGATCAACATGATGTTCTGACTCGGCCGAGATGTGCTAGGCAATTTGGCTCAGGTGTCCTTTGTGGGTGGACGAGCGGTTGACTGGACCACATTGGACTATGGCAGGGAGCGATGTTGAATGCTGGTTGATGGATCTTTTCCTGGAGGACCAGTGGCTGATCGGCCCTGTTTGGCTGGTACTAGAAGATGGGGAGCATGGTGGCTCTTAGGCCTTTCCTTGGAGTATTAGAACTGGAGGGGGTGTCGAGTAGGATGGTACCCCTTGCAAGACAAGCTGTGTGAATTCCAAACGGGAGTCGTTGACATGGATGAATTGGGTTGAATGGGGATGAGACCTTTCTCGAACAGGATTGATGGTAGGGATGCCCAATGTGTTGGGGCTCACTTGGTGTTATGACAAGGGATTCTTGAGTGTGTTGTTAGCAGTTGCGTATAGCGTTGCGATCAAAATTTTTCTTTGGTCAATTAAATTTTGGACCGCATGTTTTAATGTGAAACAGTAGTCCATCGTATGTCCCCTGGATTGATAGAATGTTCAATACTCATTTTTGTTATAATTTGGCGGCAGTGGGTTTGATAGGGGCCTAGGCTGCAACGAGGCAAGGAATTGCTTTTGGACTAGCATAGCTAGTATGCTATTGTAATATTGAGTCAGTTCTTGAACTGTACTCATTCGTTGATTCTGATTGGGGTATTGTAGGTTCCATCTTTATGGTTGTTGTTGCTATTGGAGTTGTCACTATTGAGTGGTGAATGGTGTGCCTTGGGCAAAGGTGATGAGATTGTATTCTTTTGTTGGACAGAGGATAGGGATATCGTCGTCATTTCTCTCGTATTCAATAGGCTCGTATTTGGTAGGCTCGTATTCAGTGGACTCTTCATCCACCTGATCCCACTTTTTCGGGGTGGCCTAATGTGTCCAGGTGGAGATTGTCCCATGCCTTATTTCAGTTTCGACTTGTTCCCCAACGCAGATTAGTTAAATGAAGTTGGTATACGGATATAAGACTAGGTATCCAAAGATAACCAGGTTTGTCGAGTGAACAATCATGGAGATATGCTCTTCCTCATTAATGGGTGTTTTCATTTCGACAACCTTGGCCCACACAACTCGACCACATGGAAAGTTCCCATGAGGTTGACCTTACAGTACCATTTCCCATATATATATATATAAAACCATTTTTTAATCAAATATTTTTCACAAAACCACCATGATGTGAGCTACTTATGCATGCCATCAATCTGTTTTACCATCGCATTTCAGGGTAATGTGGCAAATCCAAAGCTCAAGTGAACCACACGACAGGAAACAATGGTCCACGCAGATGAAAGTTGTTTCATTTCTAGGGCCTACAATGATGTTTATTCTGCATCTAACCTGTTTTTATGGTCACACAAACATGAATAAAGGGCAAACACAGATATCATTCAAACGTAAGCATTCAATTTCCACTGTTTCTTGTGGTGTGGTCCACTTAAGCTTTCGATCTGCCTCATTTTTTGGCTCTAGTTCAAAATGAGCTGGCAGAAGGGATGGATGGGGTGGATAAGTCACATGCATCACAGTGGGCCCCACAGTTTTTTTAAAATTTTTAATTATTATTATTATTATTATAGCATTTTTACCTTGGGTTCAGAGGGAAAAATCTGCCTGTCAACCAGTAAATACAAATGAAAATAATTAATACTCATTTACAGCGAATTACAATTGAATTAAAAAATTAAACAGGCCCTTGTGGAATAACTCCAAAAATGGGGCAGAACCAAGATTTAAGTGCGCCTCGCCAGGTGAAGCAGTGGGGATTCAATCCTCACCATTGAAACCGTCGCAGGGAAATTGTTTATGCATGTTTACCAAGAGAATTGTTTCTTGAGAAATCAATTCTGCCGAAGCAATAACAAAGAGTCCCTAAAATATGAACACGTTTTCCTGTGGAAGCCAAAACAAGGCCTTATGTAGGAATCAGGAATGGATTCTTGATTTTTGAAGGATTTTCCATCAGCAGTTGTATGAATTATGAAAACTATCGAATCATTGCTGTCTTTATCAGAAACCCAACTCAAATAATCAGCTAATTCTGTTGAATTTTTCAGTTCAGGAACGAATTCTTCAAAGCCGAAGATGATACCGTATTTCGATTCGAAGCCCGGGAAAGAAGCATCCTATCTGGCACACCAGGCCAGTGCTGCACTCGTTAGAAGGTAATCAATCTATTGAAGAAGAGTCACTGTATGATCATCCAGACCATTGAACTGATGGTCCTTACCTTGAATTGACAGTTGTTAACCGTTTGATTGTTGTCCTGCAAATCGATGGCGAAGAAAGGAATGAACAAGGGCCCACATTGGGTTTTTTACATAATTCAGTCCACCCACAGTCGGGCCTAATGAAATTATCTACCTTGATCACCAAACCAAGGGCTAGCTTTTAGAAACTGAAATTCAAAGATCATACAGTCTATCCTTCTGATTGCCCGAGTTAATCTGAGTCATTCATTAGTTCTGTATTTCTTCAGGTTGTTTCCTCCCAGACCATCCAAGAATAAAGTCCTTTGGTTTCTGTATGCTGGGAAAGTCACTGAGACCGAAGGCGGTATCAAAGCAATGGCAGCCTCTGCATTTCCCTTCCACAACAACAGCCAAAGCAAGTCGCAACTGCTTTCGATGTGCATCAGCCCTGTCGAAGTTCTTCTTGGATCGGATACTCATCAACAGACATACTGTCACCTTCTATGCGGCCTGCGCTACTCCAATTCTATAGACTGTATACGGGCCCCATATGCTGCGGGCCTTATACGGGCATTCCACCTTCTAGAATCCAAGTGGAGGCAGCTCTGTGAAGATATTGACACTGGGACAGTTAGTTCAGAGATAACAGATGTTACAATGAGGGATGCCATTGTGGAGTTCCTTGGCGGGCCCCAACCAGATATAGCGGATAGGATTCGATCATTTTGTGAAGGAGGAGAGTGGGGTGGGGTCCTGATCAAGCTGTGGCCGGAACTGCGTTACATTTCATGTGTCACGACCGGAAGCATGGAGCAGTACTATGCCAAGCTCAAATACTATGCTGGCGATAGTGTAATGTTGTTAGGTGGTGACTACTTCACCTCTGAATGTGGCGTCGCTATCAACATGGAACGGTCGAATCTGCCACAGAATACGAAATTCGTCATGCTCCCAACAGCGGCCTACTTCGAATTCCTCCCATTTGATGTGAGTGCCAGTGTTTGTTCTGATGCAGCTGTGGATTTCTCGGGCGTTGAGGTTGGGAAGATGTATGAGGTTGTCACAACTACTTACAGAGGGTTGTATCGATACCGTCTTGGCGACATTGTTAAAGTCATCGGTTTCTATAATTCATCTCCTGAAGTGGAGTATGTGATGCGGGCACCAAAGGCTCCTGGAGAGGTTTTGACTGAGAAGAGCTTAATCTCCGCCATGGAAAGATTGCGATGCATGCTTAGAGAGGAAACTAAGGTGGAGATTGTGGAGTTTGCAAGCTTTGTAGACTTGGAATCGAGCCCAAAACATGTGGTGATTTTCATTGAACCAAGCATTGAGTTCGAGGAATCGATGGTTTTTCTTCAAAGATTCTGCTTGCTCTTGGAAGATTGTTTAGGTAGTATTTATAAGGTGCAGAGGAAGAACAGAGATGTTGGGCCTTTGGAGATATCTGTTGTGAAGCCAGGCAGTTTCTATGAACTGTTCCGGGCGGCAGTGGAGAATGGGGCACCCGCCAATCAATACAAGCCACCGAAGATTCTTAGAAACCGTACGATCATTGATTTATTGAAAAGGTTTGTGATCATGACCGTCTATCAGGATTCTTTGGATATCCTGTAATTCTATGCATATAAGCTCATATTTGGGATTACCATGCTCAAACCAAAAGAAGAAGATGAAAGAATCACGCCTGTTTGATTCTTGTTGCTGACCTGATTGATGAGAGCAGTCTGTTTCTTTCAAATCATCAGACAAGGTAAGGAATAGTACTATGCTGTAATGTTGCCACTGCAATATAGTCTTCCTCCTCTGACCCAAGCACCTCAATGGGATTACTGTTTTGAAGGCTAGTGCTTAGTTGGGGAGCAAGACTCTTTAAATAGAATAGTTTTCAGTATACTCTTTAATACACACACACACACAACCTTACAGTTCTCTCCATAAGAACAGAGAATTGACAACCAAAAGCTATATAAAATGTGTATATCATCACAACTATATTGGGCCTACCGAATGCTCCAGTAATCTAATTAAATAACGGAATCATGAATTGTAACTTGTATAATCCAATCTATTGATATGGGACCATGACAATCATCAGGTGGTGCTTCAAATGGCTATGTATAAAATGTGACGCAGCGATGAATGTGATGAGGTTGATAACCATCTTCCTCAAGGATAACTACTCCAAATTCACGTAGCTTCTCTGGGCTCCTCACAGAGACTTCTCAAATCCACTAGAAGAAAAAAAAAAAAAAAAAAGAAGCAAGGAAAATAGAAAATAAATTCTATAAAATTCGCAATTTAATTGATGAATGAAATAAACGAGTTCACAACCCTTTTAATAGGTATACTAAACAATGAGAGAAATTTTAGAATCAAATTACAACTAAAACTCCCAATTTTCGCAACTTACCATAAATAGTAAACTTACTATTTATAGACGGTCATGATGCCTACTAGTGCGCAAGGTTTTCAGCAAAAAATAGTAAGTGTCCTATTTGGCTTCACCATGCTGTTCTCCTAATTATTTTAAGCACTTTTCAAGTTGGGTGCAACTCCTAAAGCCCAACGGATGAAGACTTATAATCAAACTAAAACTTACAATTTATAGTAAAAACAGAATTAAAATAGGGAAACAACAGTTGATCTGATGGTACTTCGCAAATCCGGCTTGCGCAACCCGGCATAACGAGGTTAGGTGGCTAAAGTAGCTCGTCCCACACCAAAATTATATATTTTACGTCCGATAACTTATAACGTTCTGAATTTTCGCTATTTTGGATTTCCAAAAATCCTTAAATATATATATATTTTTATATAACTAGCCTACATCGACACTTACTGACCTTTGATGCTCAAAATGAGCTTGTACATGGGTGATACCTATAAAGAACCATACAAATAAGATTGATCAACCGTAAAAATCCAACAAATCTGACTGATCTCTTAATTATCGAGTTTAGCCCAGTGATTTGTTTGCATAGGGCCCAAATTTATCCAACCTATCACTGACCAATCGAGATAACCATAATCAAATAAATACCTACCTAAAGCCGAGACGACTATGGGTCAGATCTTAATTAATAAACTAAATCAACCTAGTTACTCATTTAACCTACGAACTAACGGTTTAGAGTGATTATGACTGAATCATCATTTCCGCTAATTATGAATAGTCCACACTATGAACATAATTAATCTAAACCCTAAAAACCACACCTAAGAAATCTCCCTACCCAATTCATTCGAAAAATGCCCTGATTATCCGAACAAGCTCTATATCGCTCGTTAGTGGGCTAATTGTTCCGAAATTATAAAATAATATCCGTCTCACTAGGCTTAACGTCCATCGTGGGTGACAAATCAAGAAAGTACCCAGAACTTCTCAACTTGAGTCAGAACCCAAGTGCTTGAAATGTGTGAATCCCCTGAGGTGAAATCTGAAAACTTAAGTGAAATAGTCCTTCCGCTCTTTCGCGAAGTTGTGACTTTCCGATCATTCGATCGCAACCAAACCATGTGGTAAGGATATTTCCCTTTTTATATCCATATAGCTGTGGCTCTGATTGATCATCAATGACCGTCCATCCAAGTAGGGCCCCCGAGGTCAATTAAGGCATCCGATCTCCATATAATTTGAACCAATCGCTCATCCTATGATGGGGCACCTGCCCCATGGCGCGAATGAGCCAACAAGCACCCGTAAGGGCCCTGCAAATCAAAATTCAGCCCACTAGGGGCATGCATGTTAGAAAAAGGATCATTAGGTCAATTAGACACAATTTTCAGACTATATAAGGCCCAAAAATTCACTCCCTCAATCCCATACGAATTTTCAGCTCTAAGGGAAAGAGAGAGTGGGGAGAAGTGGAAGAAGAAGCTCCTTAGGGAACCTGATATGGGGAAAATTCCCCTTGCCGCTGCCCATAATGGACCTGCAAACCGCGCCCCACCATAGAGAGCGGCCCACCAGCGATAGAAAGGTAATCCTCTAGCCCTTTTTAAATTTCAACCTTGTAGGCCATTTACATGCGCCCTTACAAGCTAATTCCACTGGCGTAGGGCTTCGATACACCCATCCACGGACTTGAATCCTAGTGGAGGCGCTAGAAATCCAACGAACTGACCATTACCTTTATGTTGCCGATTATCGAACCTATGTAGCAATTGATAAATGTGTAGTGAAATTTGGAATTTGCATGCTAAAAAAATGAGAAGTTTGTAGTTGGAACATCCTCCATGACTTGTAGCTTGCCTAGAATAAATGATCATTGAATGCATGTTAGAATAGATTGTCTCTATTGAGAATTCCATGCCCATATGCTCTACATTTTCCCCCCCGACACATGCACCCAATGACTTTAATGTTGTGAATTCTACGCTGATTAAATAATGCTTCAGCATTTCCAATTGCTTGCCCATATTAACTTAGATATCCTGATTTTCTAACATGTATGTTTGCCTATTACCGGAATACAAAAGTTTGTGGTATACTATTAAATTTCAGCCTATTGGTTAATTGAGCTGGCCAACAAGCGGAAAAACTCACAAGGGCAGCCTTATTGGATCGGTTGCCTTGGGCCAATCCGACTGATTTAGGCCGAAGATGGACAATCGACAATAGTTAGACTACACGGGATGCTTGCACCCAGTGCCAGTTGCATCGTAGTTTGCCTGAGTCAGCCGAATTAGTCCACTGGCCGATCGACCATGTGTGTTCACCATATTTGTTCACGCCTTCTTAAATTTAAAACACCCCATAACTTTGAGAGGCCTACTATTAACTATTAGTGGTACAATCCCTAAGTCTCAGGAGCTGGACATAGTGGTATGTGACACTGTGTCCATGTTATTGGCCTATGGGGTGACAAGCTTCCTTCTAGTGACTAGTGAGCATAGGAGGTGATAGATCCTTGTTCGAACGACCCCTGTCAAATTACTCTGCCGATGATTCCATGCCAGAGTACCGTTCAAATGACCCAGGCATGAATGAAATTGGGTGACGAGCCTATTTCCTTGAGGTGATTTAGTTATGTGATAAGCTCACACCTCGGAACTGAGTAATCATACTTGGTGTTTGGTTGATGACTCATACCGAGTTGATCTTCATACCTTTGGGTATTATGCCTTACCTTTGGAATTATTGATTTGTGAGATAACTAGGTGATATATACCTAAATTTAGATCATGGATCGCAGGCTCAAAGTCACGGTCGCCCTGGGCTAAGTGATATGGATAAGGCCATTGATTAAATGGATGTGTTTCAGCCTCCCCAATATTGCTGGATGAACGAACTTAATTAAATACTCGGCTAACATAAACATTCATAGTATTGCATTAGTTAAGTTTGTGACTCGGCAGTTGAGGTCGCCTTATGAGAGAGTGTTGGTCATTTGCGAACGTAAGATGGAGTCGCTATGAGGGAGTATTGGATGGTGAGGGTATGCATCATATTATAATAGCATGCACGTGCATTAACAAGAGTGTTTAAGGACAATATGCTTACTTTGCTTTTCATTAATTGTACATGTGGATTTGATGGCTTGTGTAACTTAATATTAATGGAACGACTGAATTAATCACTCACTCCCACTCTAGGACGGTGTTTTAAAACACCAACCAGACCCCATCTTAGATGCAGGTACTAAAAGTCCATCGCGCTGGACGAGGCGTCCATAGATTCGGAGGAGGAGCTCTCCTATTTCCAGCTCCTAATTGGACCACTGTAGTTGCCCTAGGGCCAGTGATAGGGCCACAGGGCAGGGTTTTTTTTTTGTATATATATTTGGACCATGTGTATTCTTACCAGGACACGATCCTGTGAGCTGATTAAATACCTATCATATTGCTACTCAAATATTTAGATTTATGTTATGGTAATTTCGCATTCTTACATGATTTACTTAATTCCTTTAATGCTCATGCACCAACTAAATAAACCCAAATCACTCGCTTCTGCAAGGCATAAGTGACACCTGGGATATCGAAAGTCAAGTATTTACTTGACCCCTAAAATTCGGGGCGTTACAGGTGTTTTCAGAGCATGATTTGGAATTAAACTGGGCCGTGGGCTGTGGACTCGTCATAACGCATTCGCTGACGTAGATGGGAGCGCTGAAACTTAGCGACGCTAAAACCCTAGGACCGAACCCTTAGCTATTTTGAGTGGTCGGGTCTTAGTTTACAATTTGGACTTAGAATGGACTTTTACCAAGAGGGAGTAGTAGCGGTAATACTGGGGACAAGGCCTTAGAATACTAAGAGGTGTTTTGGCCCGCACTCGGGTGAGAACTTGCAAATTCGGTATCATGACCTGGCGTAGTGTGGTCAGGTGACTAAAGTAGCTTATCCTACCCCAAAATCATATATAGGACGATTGATGATCCATTTTGGTTCATAAGATACGTCTATTTCAAGTTCTGACGGTCCAGATCATCTTCGCTTCCGATCGGGCCTTTTTTTGGTCCACCTGGATCATCGAACAGGCAAAACTGAGTCGGATCGGGATAGATGGGGGAGTATAGAGTGAGAAAAACTTAGGTTTACCGCGAACCGATACCCTTAAGCCCAAATGGGCCACCTTTAACTCCGATTAACTGATTCTGGTCAATACTAGATGTGGGACAATCGAAATGATTAAGAAGTGGCGTCATCGCTGCCCAAAAACATACGTTGCCTCGAAGGATGAGCTACGCAAGGCAATGATGCCGCAAGAAATGGTGGCGCATGGCCCAAATCGGCCAATAGGCCATGGGGCTACTGCAAAATGTGCCGCCCCACCAATATTGGAGCCAAAGTGGTGGGGCCACGGCAAAAACGGCTTGACCTCGCCGGATTTAGGACAGAGGACGGCGGGGCCACTGCAAAAACGACGTGACCTCACCGGATTTAAGATAGAGGACGGTGGGGCCATCACCAATCTAGCGCGACCCCTCGGGCTTAAATAGTTGGTGGTGGGGCCACCGCCAGTCCGGCATGACCCCATCGGCACCCAAGTTTGTGGGGCCCCCACACACATGGGGGGGCCTTTTCCCAAACATCTCCATTTGCACCCCCATTTTGAAATTTCCCTAATCCTTCTCCATCAAAAACCAAAAACCTTCCTTTAAACCCCTTTCCCTACATCCAATCATCCCCACCAAACCTCCTTTCCTTGAATCTTCTTCACCTTTAGGTCACCAACTTCTCACAAAGCCCTCCCTTAAAGCCCATTTCCTTCAAAATCCCTTATTCCCTAAACATATCTTCCTCAAGGCCACCAACTTCTCACATTCCACCACTTTATTTTTCTAATTTTTTTAAGGACTTTTCATGTTGGACAACAATCCTAATGCTCAAGGGATGAAGAGTGATAATCAAATTAAAACTTACTATAAATAGTAAAAATGAAAATAAAATAGATTTTCGACCATCTACGTAATGGAATCTCACAAAAAGTAGCTTCTCCTACCCCAAAATCATATATGGCATGTCGAATAACTCATTCTGGTTTGTAAGATACATTGATTTCCAACAATGAGTGGCGGGGCCACTGCCAAAACGACGCAACCCCGCCGATCCTGTCCAGAAAGCGGCAGGGCCGCTGCGGAATCGGCGTGACCCCGCTGATCCCGTCTATAAAGCGCCGGGGCCATTGTGGAATTGGCGCAACCCTGCCAGAATTCGGCGAGAACCCACCAAATCAACGCGACCCCGCCTGGATTTTCTGCGATTTTCAATTTTTTTTAGCTGACTTCAAAAAGTCATATCTCCTTCAATAAAACTTTGATTGGGATAATTCAAAAGCTATGTTGAAGCTTAATAAGACTAGTTTCATATAAAAATAAATAAAATTTTAAATATTGTTAATTTTAAGATATATGGACAACTGTCCAAAAAATAATAGTTTCAGATAACTATTACTTCTAGAATTTTAATAATTTTTCTACAACTCTAAATGAAATAAAATTTTGTGGGATGATTTTAAACTTGATGATAAAATATTATAAAATTTTTAAAAATGATTTAGTAACTAGAATATGAAAAATATTATAAGGAATGGAGACATTTTAAAATCATACAGAAAATCATTAGTTTGGACAGCCGGTAGTTCTAGAATTTTTATAATTTTTATGAAATTTCAAATGTAATGAAATTTTGTAAAATAAAATTCAACCTAATAAAAAAAATTAGATAAATAATAATTTAATAATTAAAAGTAACAAAGATGTTACAAACAATAGATGAGTTGGACAAAATTAAAATGAGAACTCTCTTTAACCAAGACCCAAAATCTAACCTTATAAATGTGAAACTCAAACTTCTTAATAAATTTCAACATTCCTCAAATGTTTAAAATAATCGAACTACGGAATTATGAAACTATACACCTACGAAGCATTCGCAGCTTAACCCAATTCTCAATCATAAGCGACTACCAATAGACTCACTGTTTTGACCGAGCAAAAGACTGGAATCTACCAGGACTAGGAAGGGATACAACGAACCTTCTACCCTAGTCTGATAGATGATTGATGTATCGGATTCAAGCCCACTACAACCGTCTCTACATATTGGCCAAATATTGAAAACATATGTTTTTACTCTAGATAGAGGGAAACCATCATCATGAATCCAAATCTTTTAAAAAATTGTAATAAACCATCAGGGTGAAAAAGTTTTAAGGGGGGTATACTACAATAAGCTAGACTAGTATAGTTAGTATGAACCTTACCATAATATGAACGTGAAATCAACAAAACTTAGGTGTACGAAATTAGAAAATATTTACCTATTTACATTAGGCAATTTCAGGGATGAAATTGTTTTTGAGGGGTTGGATTGTAACGTCTTAAATTTTTACTATTTTGAATTTCCAAAAATCCTTAAATTATATATATATATATATATATATATATATATATATATATATATATATATATATATATATATATATATATATATAACTAGCATATATCGTCACTAACTGACCCTTAATGCTTGAAATGAGCTTATACGTGGGTGGTATCAATAAAGAATCATACAAATAAGAATGATCAATCGTAAAAAGCCAACGAATATGATCGATCTCTTAAACATCGAGTTTAGCCCCATGATTTGTTTGTATAGGGCCCAAATCTATCCAACCTATTACTGACCAATCGAGACAACCATAACCAAATAAAGACCTACCTAAAGCCAAGACGACTATCGGTAAGATCTTAATTAATAAACCAAATCAACCTAGTTACTCATTTAGCCTACGAACCAACGGTTTAGAGTGATTATGACTGAATCACCATTTTCATTAATTACAAATAAGCTACACTATGAACATAGTTAATCTAAATCCTAACAATCGCGCCTAAGAAATCTCCTTACTCAATTCATTCGAAAAATATCCCGATTATCCGAATAAGCTCTAGATCACTCGTTAGTTGGCTACTAGTCCTGAAATTATAGAATAATGTCTGTCTTACTAGACTTGACGTCTATCGTGGGTGGCGAACCAAGAAAGTGCCCAGAACTGCTCAACTTGGGCAAGAACCTAAATGCTTAAAATACGCGAATCTTGTAGGCTAAAAATTGAAAACTTAAGTGAAATAGACATTCTGCTCTTTCACGAAGTTATGAATTTTCAACCATTAGATCGCAACCAAACTCGAGGCATGGGTTAAGGATATTTCTTTGCTCATATTCATATAACCGTGGCCCCGATCGATCACTGATGACCATCCATCGCAAGTAGGGCCCCCACGGTCAATTGAGGCATCCGATCTCCACCCAATTTGGACCAATCGCTCATCCTATGATAAGGCACCTGGCCCATGGCATGGATGAGCCAGCGGGCCCCCGTAGGGGCCTTACAAATCAAAATTCAGCCCACTAGGGGCATGTATGTTAGAAAATGGACCCTCAAGGTCAATTAGACACAATTTTTGGATATATAAGGCCCGAAAATTCACTCCCTCACTTCCATACGAATTTACAGTTGTAAAGGAGAGAGGGAGTGAGGAGAAGTGGAAGAAGGAGCTCCTAGGGGGAGCTGATTTGAGAAAAATTTCCCTTGCCATTGCCCACAATGGACTCCTCAACCGCGCCCTACCATAGAGAGTGGCCCCCTGGCAATAGAAAGGTAATCCTCTAGCCTTTTTTAAATTTCAGGCTTGTAAGCCGTTTGCATGCGCCCTTCCAAGATAATCCCATCAGCGCAGGGCTTCGATATGCACATCCATGGACCTGAATCCTAGTGGCAGCGCTAAAAATCCAACGGACTACTCGTAGGCATGGACTATAACTTTTAAGTTGTCGATTATCGAACTTATGTAGCAATTGATGATTGTGTAGTGAAATTTAAAATTTGCATACTAAACAAATGAGAAGTTTGTAGTTGGAATATCCTCCATGACTTGTAGCTTGCCTAGAATAAATGATCATTGAATGCATGTTAGAATAGATTGTCTCTACTGAAAATTCCATGCCCATATGCTCTACATTTTCTCCGACACATGCACCCAATTACTTTAATGTTGTGAATTTTGCGATGATTGAATAATGCTCCGGCATTTCCAATTGATTGCCCATATTAACTGAGATATCCTGATTTTCTGATATGTATGTTTGCCTATTCTTGAAATAAAAATATTTATGGTATACTATTAAATTTCAGCCTATTGGTCAATTGGGTTGGCTAGCAAGAAGAAAAACTCACAAGGGCAACCTTATTGGATCGGCTGTCCTGGGCCAATCCAACCAATTTAGGCCGAAGATGGAAAACTGACAGTAATTAGACTATACGGGATGCTTGCACCCAGTGCCGATTGCACCGTAGTTCTCCTGAGTCAGCCGAATTAGTCCACCAGCCGACCAACCATGTGTGTTCACCATGTATGTTCAAGCCTTCCTGAATCTGAAGCACCCCATACCTTTAAGAGGCATACTATTAACCATCAATGGTACCATCCCCAAGTCTCGAGAGCCGGGCATGGTGGTATGGGATACTCTGTTCGTGCTGTCGGCCTACGTTGGGGTGAGAGCCTCCTCGTAGTGACTAGCGAGCATGGGAGGTGATAGATCCTTGTTCGGACAACCCCTTTCAAATTACCCGGACAATGTTTCGTGCCAAAGTACTATTCAAACAACCCGAGCATGAATGAAATTGAGTGATGCACCCTTTTCCTTGTGGTGATTTAGTTATGTAATAGGCTCGCACTTTGGAACTAAGTAATTATACTCGATATTTGGGTGACGACCCATACTGAGTTGATCCTTATACCTTTCGGTATTATACCTTACCTTTGGAATCATTAATTTATGAGATACATGGATGATATCTAAATTCGGATCATGGATCGCAGGTTTAGAGCCGCTATGGTATCCTTATGTTAAGTGATTTAGATAAGGCCATTGATTAAATGGAGGTATTTTAGCTTCCCCAATCTTGCTGGATGAACGGACTTAATTAAATACTCGGATAACATAAACATTCATAGCATTGCATTAGTTAGGTTTGCGACTCGGCAGTCGAGGTCACCTTATGAGGGAGTGTTGGTCATTTGCGAACGTAAGATGGAGTCGCTATGAGGGAGTGTTGTATAACGAGGGCATGCATCATATCATAATGGCATACATGTGCATTAACAAGAGTGTCTAGGGATTATATGCTTACTTTGCTTTTCATTAATTGTGCATGTGAATTTGATAGCTTGGTAACTTAATGTTAATGGAACCACTGAGTTGATCACTCACTCCCACTCCAGGACGGTGTTTTAAAACACCAACCAGACCTCATCTTAGATGCAGATACCACAGAGTTCATCACGCTGGACGAAGCGTCCATAGACTCGGAGGAGGAGCTCTATTATTTCCAGCTCCTAGGTGGACCACTGTAGTTGCCCTAGGGCCAGCGATAAGGCTATACGGCAAGGTTTTATCTATATATATATATATATTTGGATCATGTGTATTCTTACCGGGACACGGTCCCGTGAGATGATTGAATACTTATCATTTTGCTACTCAAATGTTTAGATTTAAGTTATGATAATTCCACATTCTTACATGATCCATTTAATTCCTTGAATGTTCATGCACCAACTAAATAAACCTAAATCACTCACTTCCACAAGGCATAAGTGACACCCGGGATATCGGGAGTCGAGTAGTTACTTGGCTCCCAAAATCCGGGGCATTACATAAATAAATTCCACATTGCGAGATATGTTCAATTTAAGGTCTGACGGTCTGGATTACTTCTGTCGTCGACTGAGCCTTTTTTGATCCATCTTGGCCATGAAACTGTCCGTAACTCGCTCAACATCAAAATGTATTAGCAACCCTAACTAATCTATTTAGAACCATGGAAAGATCACCCCACTTAAATCCTTATGGATTTTCACATGGTCTTAATAAAACCATGGTGAAACAATAGGTTTGACCGCATGATTGTAAGAAAGCGTGGCCAACACTTGGGAGAAAGCGTGGCACTTGGTGACCATTCAATTGTTCCAAAGGTATAATAGCTGGTCCATTCTTTTTTCATTGACAGTTTCATAATATCATATCTTGGAAAATGGTTTCATCAGCTTGGAAATATTTGGATCGTACCATTAATTTTATGGTTTCTTTCACTCTCCGTATGTATGAGATTGAAAGTAGTAAATAGCAGGGCAATTGTGTCTCCTGGGTAGGGGTGTACACAAACCGAGCTAGCTCGGTTAGCTCGCTCGACTCGATTCGAAAAAGCTCGATTCAACTTGGTTCGAAGATGAGTTCGAGTCGAGTCGAGCTGATTTTTTGAGCTCCAAAATGAGTTCGAGCCGAGTTCGAGTTGGCCCCAGCTCAACTCGACTCGGATCAAATCCAGCTCGAATCGAACTCGATTGAACGAGTTCGGTGACGTGGTTACTTTGATATTGATGTTGCTCACCAAGTGTTTGATGAAATGAGTAAACGAAGTGTGGCTGGTGGCAAGGAAGGTATGTACATGAAATAAATACCTTTTTTTTTCTTAGTTTTTATGTTGCGTAGAAGGAGTTTGATAAAACACCTTAAAAACCATTGCTGCTATTTCCCATACAGTGGGATTTTGAAGGTGTAGTCCAAGTGTTTGTGGAAATGCTACATAGGCAAACTCAACTCAATCTTGGCTCAAACTCGGCTTGAACTAGTCCGACCTATTGACCGAACCAAGCTGACCTGGCCAGTTAGGCTCAAGAACCGAGCTGAGCCAAGTTCGAGTTGAGGTTAGATAGTGGCCGAGCCAAGTCGAGCTGAGGCCAACTCGACTCGATTCAACTCGATGTACACCCCTACTCATGGGTTGGAAGCCTTTAAACCCCATTTAGTACCATTTAGAACTTCTACTGTGGGCTGTGTAGACGAGCATGAGTGTATTGCAAAAGGCTACAGTCAGGTCAAATAGGAAATCTCTACTACAATGTCGAGTGGTAGTCTAACTAGATAACGTATGAATCGGTCGCTTCACTGCCAGGTTGGGTGAGTGAGAATGTTAGGATTGCACTACCACTATCAGACCAAGTGAGGTTTGGGAGAGTATTAGTCAAACTCAGCTTAACATAACCCTTTTAACCACGTGAGTCACTTGAAAGGCCAATTCGATCCACTCAACTCAACCCTTGGAACAACCCGTCCATCTACTCGCTTAGATCTACTATGCTTTATTTATTCATACTTGCATTAGCATTGTGGATCATCCTATCTACTCCAACCCACATGCTAGTTTAGTTAATCAAACTTCATGCTCTGGAGCTTGCCAATATATCGGATCTTACCCATCCAAAAACTTAGATTAACAAGACTTCAACTGCTTCTTTAAGTGGGTGAGTCCAGATAGACATGTCTGACCTGGGCCATTGCTGCAGTAGGCATCACATCTCTATGCTGCATTTCACATACATTTACATCATCTGTGCACAATAACTTATATAATTCCTAATATTTTGTCTTGTCTTGTGAAGTAGAGATCATACACTTGTACGGACAAAGAGATGACCTAGCACTTTCTCTTTTGATAAACATGAACTCTTACTCGGAATTTCTAATTGCATATTAGGAGTCCATTTAAGATAGATAATCTCCTCAGATTCATTCTCTTAAGGTTTCTATAGGGTCTAGCCAACTATAAAAATTTGAGTGATTGGTTAGTGGCAGCTCTAAGTTAAACATAACATCCAAGCCACAAACACACTATAAAAGCCATAATATGGGACCTGTGAGCATGACCCAGTGTCTACATATACAAGTATCATACACTTGCCTTCTTATACAATCAATTCATATTACTATACATGGCAAACATAAAAGATTTAGACGATTCATCTACTTGGTTTTTATTTGGTGGGAAAAGTATTAAAATTTTATTAAAATAGGCATAGATGTGCTAAATTTGGAGGCATGATGATAACTGATTCTGTCTCATACTCTACAAAGACAGAAATTAGGACAATAAAGGCAAATATGACAAATTGCCAATTTTTAGTCATTTGTAATTTATGTTTATCAAACAAGTTTTTGTGAAAAGAAAATGTTTATTTTTAAATATTGGGATTTTATCAAACCAATTGCCAAACAAATTTTTTAGTATTTGTAGGTACTAAAATCAAGACTTTAAGTTTCCAGCACTAAAATTAATTTTTAGACCTTATTTTTCAATTTACCAAACAAGATGTTGGTGAAGAAAAAATCTCCTATGTGCCACTAGTTTCTTGCTTTAGTGTGTGTGTGTGTGTGTTTTTTCTTTTTTTTTTTTTTTAAATTTTAATTTTTTTTTAAAAGTTTTGGTTGGTCTCTTTTTCTTAAAGCTCAATGTGGATTGCTTCCACATCAAGTAAGCTGATATGCAATCACTAAGCCAAAAATTGACCAGTTCCACATTTGAATTCCATTTCCCAGTAAAAACATAAACAATGAGAGGGTTATCCTCTTCAAAGAATGGGAAGATTTCCGCTTGAATAAATAAACGCATTGCAATTCAATTCAAACTGAGTTCGAACTTCGAAGGCAGCCTTAGACAGATTCCAGTCAGTTGTCATGGTATGACTTTTGGAGTGATTAGACCCAAATATTCTTTTGTCGAAGATCGAAAAGCTTATGAGAAACAGGCGTACCACTACGACAAACACCCAACTAGAAGCTAGAGAAATTTGCGACAGTGGACCACACCTTTTATCCAGCAGATTTTATGAAGCAATGCAAACTTAGTTTTAGAACTTAGACCTGCTCGTACGGACAGTGTTGTCCATATATTTTTCCACATCATTTTATGATATGAGACCAAAAATGAGGTATATCCAAATCTCAAGTGTACCACATTACAGGAAACAGTATTGAATGGGCGTCAACCATTAGAAACCTTTAGGGGGGCCCACTGTGATGTTTGTGAGAAATCCGCCTTGTATAAGTTCATTCATAGGGTCACAAAGACCTGGATGAAGAGGAAAAACAAATTTCATAATGATACAAAACTTCTGTAACCCCTAAAAGGGTTTCAATGGTAGACGTTCAATTCCCCACTGCCTTTTACAGTGTGGTCCACATGATACTTAGATCTATTTTATTTTTCGTCTCAAGCTTTAATATGATCTCTCCAAATAGATGGACAGTTTGGATATAGCACGGACCTCATGATGGGACCCACAAAAGCAACACAGCAAAAAAAAAAATACAGACTACCGTGGCACTACCACCCCGGCAGTCTGGCTATGGTTATAATCCATAGCCATAGTGTATTGAAAATTGCAGGATTTTTTAGGCAAACTCATTGGACAATTTGAGACTTTTTCGATAATATCGAAAGACCTTTGATACATATTGAAGGACATGTGGAAAGGTAGGGGCTACGGTTATGGCTACGGTTATAATCCGTAGCTATAGGGTTCCACTGACCCTAACTTTTTGTTTTTTGTGTTGTTGTAATCCCCACGGCATTTTGTGGGTCCCATTATGAGGTATGTGTTATAACCAAACCATCCATCTATTTGGTGAGTTCGTATTAAGGCTTGAAACGAAAAATAAGACAGATCTACCTACCAAGTGGACCACACTGTAAAAGGCAGTGGAGGATTGAATGTCTACTATTGAAACCCTTTTAGGGGTCATAAAAGTTTTGAATCATTATGAAATTTGTTTTTCCTCTTCATCTAGGTCTTTATGACCTTATGAATAGATTGCATGGAAAATATATGTTATGGTGGGCCCTACAAAATTTTTAACGGTGAAAATCAAATTTTCCACTACTCTTTGTAGTGTAGTCCAGTTGATCTTTGGATATGATTCTTTTTTTTTAAAAAATAATGCTCCCAAATGATCTCAAAATATGGATGAATGTTGTGGATATAATAAATACATAACTGTGGGGCCCATGTAACTTTGATCTCTTTTAAACGGGGCGAACATGAAATTGAGCAGGGGCAAACTAGAAATTGAGCGGGGCAAACTGAAAATTGAGCGGGGCAAACTGAAAATTGAGCGGGACAAACATGAAATTGAGTGCAAACTAGAAATTGAGCGGGGCAAACATGAAATTGAGCAGGAAAAACATGAAATTGAGCGGGGCAAACTAGAAATTGAGCGGGGCAAACATGAAATTGAGCGAGGCAAACTAGAAATTGAGCGGGGCAAACATGAAATTTATTGGGGCAAACTCGAAATTAAGTGGGGCAAACCGAAAATTGAGCGGGGCAAACATGAAATTGAGCGGGGAAAACTGAAAATTGAGCTGGGCAAACTGAAAATTGAGCGGGGTAAACTAGAAATTGAAGAATAAGACACATACCAGAACATAGATTCATTGTTAATAATGGGGCAACCACCATGTGAGTGAAGAAGAGATCGGCTCCATGCTCACCCTGTAACCTGAACCCTTGCTAGGTGGGGTGGTGTCGATGTTGTTTAAGGTAAAGGCGTGTGTCTCTTTTTTTTCCTGTATGCATTTTTTCTTTTTGGTCGGCTAACTTCTTGTTGTTCCCTCTTTGCAGGGTATCATTAGAGTTCTCACCTCCCACAAAGCTTTCCTCAAGATGAGGGGTCACGTCGAGCAGGCAGGTCGGAGGCTCGAGACAGCTAAGGCCGAGATCCAGGCCCAAGCTGCGGAGCCGGAAGTGGCTACGACAACCTGTGCTGAGGTCGAGACCTTACAGATGGCCCTAAGGGTCTCCCTCTCATTTTTGTTAATTCAGGTTTCTTTATTATTGCTTTGATTTCTTATAGCTCCATGTTATTTCACTTTTTCCCTTCAATTTGAACACTAAAAGGAAACAATTTGTTTGTCTCACATTTGATAACTTTTCAACGTAAGAGAGATGTTTAGTTCATAAAATTAGTTCTTGCATTGACTATCGGAAAATGATGTCTGTAAAGTTTCTATTCCCTCACTTATAGGTCAATTAAACATCCATTCTTTGCTAATAATGACAGTTTGCCCCACTGAATGCAAACGATTGCACAAGCAGAGAGAATGCAAACGATTTGCTATGTCTTATCCTATAAGTGAAAAGCCACCCAATTTTCAAGAGTATATTAGGTGCACCCCAGTCTCACCCAGAGTGATGCAGCCCTTACCATGAGGCATTTTCATAAACACCTGAACTACAATGGTTTTACAGGTATTTTATCAAACACCTTCTAAGTAACATAAAAATAAAAAAATAAAAAGAGAGAAAAAAGGTATTTGTTTAATGTACATGTTTGCCCCGCTCAATTTTTTGTTTGCTCCACTGAATTTCTAGTTTGCCCCGCTGAATTTCTCGTTGGCCCCGCTCAATTTCATGTTTGCCCCGCTCAATTTCATGTTTGCCTAGCTGAATTTCATGTTTACCCCGCTCAATTTCTAGTTTGCCCCACTCAATTTCATGTTTGCCCCGCTTAATTTCATGTTTGTCCTACTCAATTTCATATTTGCCCCACTGAATTTCTACTTTGCCCCTCTCAATTTAATGTTTGCCTCGCTGAATTTCATGTTTGCCCTGCTCAATTTCTAGTTTGCCCCGCTGAAATTCATGTTTGCCCCGCTGAATTTTTAGTTTGCCTTGCTCAATTTCATGTTTGCTCAACTCAATTTCATATTTGCCCTGCTGAATTTTTAGTTTGCCAGCTCAATTTAATATTTGCCTCGCTAAATTCCATGTTTGCCCAGCTCAATTTCTAATTTGACCCGCTCAATTTCATGTTTGCCTTGCTCAATTTCTTTTTTCCACCGCTGAATTTCCAGTTTGACCGCGAAGTGATTGAAATTGACCACGAAGTGAATAAAATGGATTTTCGACTATCGACCCAATAGAATCTTGGAAAATAACTAGGTTTGTAGGCTAAATTAGCTTCTCCTACCCTAAAAATCATATATGGTACGTTAAGTAAATCATTCTAGATTAGGAGATATGCTTGTTGAATAAATAGACAAAGAAATGAATTAAAAGAGCGAATTTTTTTTTTATGCTGATATATACATATTTATATAAATATGTATTAAAGAAAATTGTAGGTAGAATAAAGTTCTCCATGTAAAAAAATAAAAATAAAATAAAATAATGAAAAATAAAATATTTTTTGCATAGAGTGGCACGAACTAAAGTTATGGCTACAATTATAATCCGTAGCTATAGGTAAAATCACCTTCGATACATATCAAATACTTTTCGATATATATTGAAAATTGTAGGATTTTGGAGGCAAACTCGCTGGACAGTTCTGCACCTTTTTCGATCATATTGAAAGACTTTTGATATATCGAAGTATATATTGAAATTCCTTTGATACATATCAAAAGATATATTGAAAAAGCAAGAGCTACAGCTATAGCTACGGTTATAATCCGTAGCCAAATAAAACACAGTAGGCATAGGCTCCTATTTTTTTATTTTATTTTATTTTATTTTGTTGTTGTAATCCCCACGGCCTTTTGGGGGTCCCATCATGAGGTCTGTGTTATATCCAAATTGTCCATCTATTTGGCGAGCTCATATTAAGCTTGAGACGAAAAATAAGATAGATCTAACTATCAAGTGGACCACACTATAAAAGGCACTGGGGAATTGAACGTCTACCATTGAAACCCTTTTAGGGGTTACAGAAGTTTTGGATCATTGTGATTTATTTATTTTTTTCCTCTTCATCCAGGCCTTTGTGACCTTATGAATAGATTGGATGGAAAATAAATGTTATGATGGGCTCTACAAAATTTTTAGCGGTGAAAATCCATTTTCCCGCTGCTCTTTGTGGTGTGGTCCAGTTGATCTTTGGATATGATATTTTTCTTTTTGGATAATGCTCGGAAATGATCTCAAAATATGGATGAACATTGTGGATATAATAAATACATAGCTGTGGGGCCATGAAACTCTGATCTCTTTTGAGCCGTTCCTACAACTCTCAGTAGGAGGAGCGTCAGCGCTCGTCCTCGAAAGGAAGGGAGGGGTATTTTCTTCCCGAAATTGGGTCTCCGCACGTGCAGGTCCAAGTTCTCAAACTAAGTTTGTATTGTCTCATAAAAACAGCTGGATAAAAGGCGGGGTCCATAGTCCCGAATTTATCTAGAAGCTATTTCAGCTGACATAAAATAAGGACGGCTGCATTAAGAAATCCTGGTCTATATTCAACATGTCTCCACGTAACTAACCTTTTGAAAACATTATTTTATGTTCATTTATGGAAAGGGCTATACCAGCCAACGTGAGTCCCTCTGTATGCCAGGGCACTAGCACCTTATTTTATTTTATTTTATATTTTATATATTTATTATTATTTTTGCCATACAAGGTGTACGCTGCTTCGGTGGATCACCTGATAGGTGGGTGGATGCCTGACTGTGGGGCCACCATGATTTATTTTCCTTACATCCACGCCGTCCATCCTTTTTGACCGCTAATTTTGAGCCTTTTCATTTTATTTATTTTTTATTTTTTTTCCGTTTAGAAATGTGGTAGCACATCACTCACCTGTAAGTATGTGGATTTTGGTAAATAAGTGTACAAGCATTCAGGTGGGTACCATAAAAAGGGATCAGGCATTACATCCATGCATGGATGTCCATCCATTTTGATAGTTTATTTTAGGTCATAATCAAAAAATTAAAAATGAAGCAGATCTAAATCTTAAGTGGATCAAACCACATAAACAATGGTGATTGAATAGCCACCATTAAAAATTTATTAGGGGAAATAAGAATGTTTATTTTTCATCCAACCTGTTGATAAGGTTACAGAAAACTGGATGAAGGGATCACAGAAATATCAGCTTGATCCAAAACTTTTGTGGCCCATAAAAAGTTTTTAATGGTCAATCACCTATGTTTCCTGTGGTGTAGTACACCTGAGATTTTTATCTACTTATTTTTCGGAATTATAATCTAAAATTAGCTTTCAAAATGGATGAATGGAATGGATGTAAGCCACATACATCACTGTCGGCCCCACAGTCAGGGATCCACCGAAGCCGCGTCCCACTGTCCTCCAGCCGGACGCGGATTTTCTGCGAAAGCCTCCGCGGAAGCCAGGTGGGGCCCACTGTGATGTTTGTGAGAAATCATCTCTATCCATCCATTTTTTGAGTTCATTTTAGGATGAACCATATCCAATCTTAAGTAGGCCGAAAACATAATAATTATACATCCACAATTGAAATATTTGTGGGCCGCGGAAGTTTTGAATCATGCGAATATTTTTGTTTTCAGTTCATCCCAGTCGGAATGACGTTATTAACGGTACGATGGCAGGTAAACATCATCGTTGAATCTAGGGAGGTTTCAACGGTAGGAATTTTCCTCACCACATTTTCCTTTACTACAGCCCAATTGAGCTTTGTATACGGTTTATTCTCTGCATGATGTCCTAAAATGAACTCAAAAAACGGATGGACGGGAGTGATTTCTCATAAATATCACAGTGGGCCCCACCTAGGTTCCCAGCGCAGGAACTTCCTGCCAAAGGCTTTCCCAGGAAATCCGCGTCCCTTCCAGCCGAACGCGTGCACGACGCGGATTGCATGCAGACCTTGCCAGTAGCGACGTCTGGACGGTGCTCTGTTGGCCTCATCGTGATGTATATATATTTTTTTATCTACGCTGACCATTCATTTTCGGATAGGAGGCAGATGCAAATCTCAGGTGGACCACATTATACAGGAAAACAAAACAGTTGGTGATTGAACGCCCACAAGAGTTTTGGATCAGGCTGATATTTTAGATTTCCCTTCATCCCGGTCTGAGTGGCCTTATCAACAGGTTCGATAACAAATAAACATTGTAGTGGCCCCTAGAAACCTTTCAACGGTGGATGTCATTGTCCTCACTCTTTCCAACGGTGTGGTCCACTTGACCTTTGAATCTTCTTGTTTTTGGGTACATGCCCTAAAATGAGCTTACAAAACAGATGGACAACATAAATATAAAACACGTACATTAAGTTGGGCCCCACCGCGCCCAACGCGTGATGTTGGCAACACCATCTAATCGGCTTCCTCAATGATGGGAGTTGTTAAGTGGGCCCCGCATAAAAGTAAAATTATCAGAAGGTCAAAATCCATCGGTCGCCTTTGAAGGTTAAATAATTAGAGTTGGTAAGCCATGGCTGGCTTAAGTTGCTTTTTTTTTTTTATTCGTTGCTTTTTACTAAACACGTTGGTTGTAACTAACAACTGTATAAATATACCCATTCAATCTGAAAATTCAAACACCCATCTCAGCTTTTCTATCATCTCTTTTCCAAAAGAATCGATCGTGCGTTCCATCATTTCCTAACACATTGCTCTTCTCGTTTTGTTGGAAGCATGAAGAATCCAAACACTAGTATCTTCTTTTGTACATTTCTTCTCCTCCTCATCTTTCATTCACGCCAAACAACATCACAAGAAGTTGGTAAGTCATTCCCAAAATCTCTCTCTCTCTCTCTCTCTCTCTCTCTCTCTCTCATTGTGATATCTCCATGACATCCACCTGTCCATCAGATGGTCCCTGGCTCGTTTGTACTCCAGGGTCTCAAAACTTAGTTCAATTCAAAACTCAGGTGGGCCGCACGAAGGAAACGGTTGGAGGGGGTACACGCACCCTTGATTTCAAATGAGCCCACTGTGCTAGTGTTGAATGCCATCCAACCCATTTACCTAAAGCATCTGCTCTAAATTAATGGATCCCACAGCCATCAATCAGCTTTGACACCTGGGTGGGCCCCATTTGAAATCAATGTTGGGCGTCCCTTTTTCACTGTTCCCTAAGAGTTGGCCCACCTGAGTCACGGATCGGTATGATGGTGTTTGTATGACATCCCATCCATCCACCATGGTGCTGTGAGATGCGACGCACTAAATTAGGTCAATCCAACCATTAGATGGTACAAGGCTGTTGTGTGGCCCCACCATCCTTCCTGCTACCACCGCTCTAAATGATGGTACAAGGCTGTTGTGGGGTCCATGGACTTTGCATGACTGGACCCACCGTAGTGCATGCATGATATCCAAACCGAAAATCAGGTGTATCCCTACATGTTATGCCCATGGCCCAAATATCAGGCCAATCTGTACCTCATGTGGACCAGGCCAAGGGAAACAGTTTGTGTTTGTGGTTCCAGTCATGCTGTGTATATGAAGTCCTGGCCATTCATCCAGTTCATCTAACCTGGATCAAGAGTCAAATAAAAAACCGGGCTGTTTTATAGCGCAAATGGGCCCTAGTGCAATCAAGTGCGGACGTTCCCTCCCAATTTTTCCCCGTGTTGTGCGCCACTCGACTTACGGAATAGCTTGATTTTTGGGTTTTAAGTCTAAATTATAAGGACCCACCTGATGGTCGGATTGGATATCATCTGCACATCATGGTGGGACCCACACAGCTCAATTGAATCTTAAGCTACCATGCAGTGGACACTGCTGGATCGTATGTGTGAGTAGTGTAGTATAGTCACTGTAACATGGTTTCAACGCTCTCAATTCATGTTGCAGAGGATGAGAGTGAGTTTGATTATATTCAAGGGAGTGAAAAGGGACCTGAACATTGGGGAGAAATGCATGAGGAATGGGCCATGTGCAAGAACGGTGATATGCAGTCTCCTATTGATTTATGGCACGAAAGGGTTGAAGTGGTCCCGAATTTAGGAAGATTAAAAAGGAGTTACAAGCCCTCAAACGCAACATTGAAGAATAGAGGACATGATATTATGGTAAGAAGATATTACTAGCATTTCCTTTCACCTGTAAAATTCCTATCAATGGTCAAGAACCTATTTCCTATAGCCGAAAATCACCCATCTCGGTGGTCCACATTTAACATAGATCGTGATCATTCGGCATTGGAAAAGGGCTTGATGATTTCATTGTAATTCTTATGCTTCGTGATTTATTTATTTATTTATTTATTAATGGATGCAGTTGAAGTGGATCGACAGCGCGGGCTCGATTTACCTCAACGGAACTGAATACATCCTCCGGCAATGTCATTGGCATTCACCATCGGAGCATACAATCAATGGCCGAAGGTGAAGTGTCTCGTCTCGTCATTTCATGATTTAAGAAATATTTAGGTGCGTGACCAGCTAGATAATGCTAGAAATTGAATAGAAACATGCAACCCTTTCCGAGCATGCATTAAATGAAATGCAATATGGTAGTGCTCTTTTGATTATACAAAAGAGATCGCCACACACACACACACACACATAAGGCAATCTTAACAACATTGGTAATTTGTTTCATTGCCACAGGTATGCCTTAGAGGTGCACCTGGTACACGAGAGCTTGGACAAAAGGATTGCCGTGGTAGGAGTCATGTATAAAATTGGACGACCTGACACATTTCTTTTGGAGGTAAGGTTTCTCCACTACTCCCTGAATTTCAAATGTGACTAAAGGGAAAAACATACAAAAATATATTAATTTTTAACTTTTTAGAAATAAAATTACTTTGAATGCATAACGACAATCATTTTCTTTGTTGAATGAAATAGATATAGAGATGAAGCAAAACCCACCTGAGATGCAGATACTAAATTATAAGGAAAGAAAATACTATATACACTAGGATCTCTAGATATGGTGATTAATTAGCGTTTCTAGAATGGAAGGTATTTCTTTAGGTTTATGGCTAGAGAAGAGAGAAAAATCTCAAATCAAAGCCTTGCACTTATATATAAACCCCTGACGCAGGGAAGGATGTGATGAGGTCGAACACTGTCTTCCCCAAGGATAACTACTCCGAATCTATGTTGTTTCTCTGGACTCATCACAGAGATTCCTCGAATCCAGGAAGGAAGAAAATAGAAAATAATTTCTAATAATTATGAAAATAAATTGATTGATAATAAAAACGAGTTTAGGACATAGGAAGAAGTTTCAGAATTAAACCCTCTCTTATCTGATTGACTGAGTAAATGCTGCTCTCCATGTACATATATTCACTGACTGGGCTGGATCGGCATACCTTAGCCTCATATTCGATTATTACACTAGAATTGGGTTGTGGTTGGTAAGCTGGATCAGACCAGCCGGACGGGTCAGGTCAGGCTTGGGCTTGATAAATTTGAGTGGATTAGGTCTGGGTGAAGGGTAATGAGTCATGGGTTGGGTTAATTAGGCTACCATTTTGGGCCCATTTAATAACAAAACTGGCTCAGGCTCTTCTACGCTAGCTCGAACCCGATCCACTGCCACCCCTACTTGTCAGAATTGAAGTGGATTATACATAACATACAAAGGTTGGGGCTGCATGTCCTTGAATTCTTCTCTCTCAAGAACTTTTGATTGATTGTATTTACCACTACACTCTCGAATGAGAGTACTAAATTTATAAGATCTGTATATAATTTTCTAAACGGAATTTAAAGAGTTTTCCAAAAACAAAATCCTAAATTGAAGAAATACAGTAAATGTGCTACTTAAGATACAATTACTGATAATGAAATGAGTTATGACTGAATCTCTTGCCATATCTAGAGGATTGCTGACAAGAATACTTAACAAACATGTTGCTGATTTGTTCCTGCAGCTGATGGAGCAGATAGGATCTATTGCTGATAGCCATGATTTAGAAAGAAAAGTGGGGGTCGTTGATCCAAGGCATTTAAAGATGGGAAGCAGGAAATATTATAGGTACATGGGATCTCTCACCGTCCCTCCTTGTACGCAAGGTGTTGTTTGGACGCTTCTGAAAAAGGTCTGCTCTCTAAACCATCATCCGTTTACCTTCTCTTCTTCTCTTCCATTCTCAATTACTCCAACCAACTAAGCTCCTTCATCTTAAACTCATATCATTCACAGGTGAGGACTGTCTCAAGGGAACAAGTGAGATTGCTAAGGACGGCAGTGATGGATGTGAGTTCTTTGCATTGATACTACTCCAAAAATATGTGCAGTGCCCCCTTTTTTCTTTTAGGAACCGGGCATAGTTCAGTAATGATCTAGACCATTGGTATAATGGGCCCAACCATCTATCCTTTTCTTGGAAGAGGTCTTGATCATTTAACGATGGCCCCACTTTTACAAACTTAATATCTGGGCAGCCCGTGTATAATTTCTCTCTAGCACTTGAAAGTGGATTGCGTCCTGGGCACTATGGGGCCCACCATGATGTATGGGTTTTATCCGCACCTTTCATTAATTTTTCCAGATCATTTTACGTTAGGATACCAAAAATGAGAAAGATCCAAGGCTCAAGTGGACCACGCAGTGGGTGTTGAACACCCATCATTAAAAACTTCTTGGGGGCCACAAAAGTTTTGGATCAAGCTTAAATTTCTGTTTTCCTTTCATCCAGTTCTATGTGACCTTATGAACAGGTTGGATGAAAAGTAAACATCACAGTGGGCCCTAGGAAGGTTCCAATTGTGGGTGTCATTATCACCAATGCTTCCAATGGTGTGGTCCATTTGAAGCTTGGATCTTCCTAATTTTTCAATTCAAAAATTAAAATTATCTTTAAAAAAAGGGTGAACGGAGTGGATAAAATCTATACATCACGGTGGGCCCCATACAGACCCTGCCTGCACCGATTTCCATCCAGGCAGCGGCAGCACGCAAGCCACTTCCAAACCACTTTGATCGTACGCTTTTGATGATGAGTTAATATAACATCCACAGCTGACACGGCATTGACTCCTTGCTTGACAGTATGCAGAGAAGAATGCGAGGCCCACACAACCAATCAATACACGTGCCGTGCATCTGTACAGTCCATCGACATGAGTTCATCATGAGAAATGCTCAGTTTTGACAGAAGCGTTACTTAAAAACTCTCTTATGTTACCAAAACGAGTGAAGCGTATTGAAATGAGTTGTTTATATTCGATAGTATTTTTTATTCTTGTACCTGTTAGAACTTGAATGATATGAAAAGGCATTAGGCCTTTTGAAAGTGATCACAACCTTTAGGATCAACGTGTCCAGGAATTCTGGAAGGTATATATATATATATATATATTGGCTGATCAACTGTAACGGGTAGGATCCACCTATTCAGTGATCGAGATCATTAATCTGATGGACCCCACTGGGATGAGCCATGCCACCTAAGTGATTTCCATGGATCATAACCATCCAAGTAGTGGGGTGGAATGGATGATTCTTTTTATAGCTGGGGCTGAATGGAGAAAATCCATGCCGTCCATTGCACGTACTAAGGACAATGTGCATGTTGATTCGGACTTTTCATCAGGTGGGGCCGACTCTATGTCATGGGTCTCACTCTTTGGTTCAGACTTTTCATCAGGTGGGACCCACTCTATGTTATGGGCCTCACTCTTTGAATAGGTCATGTTGTAGTCGCAAGAAATACAATAACGTAATGTCAGCTGTGCAATGGCTGAAGCAAATTGCATGTAGAAACACAAAATAAATAAATAAATTACATGTAAGAGTTATACACCCTTGAGCCAATAAAGCAGTAGGCCAAGCAAATTATACACCGTAGATCCAATAAAACGCTCTTTAGTGCTAGGATAGAGGAATTATACAATCCAACGGATCAAACACAGATTATCACTAACCACTTGAGGCATTCCATAATTATGAAAGAAAATGAGGGATTTTTGGGCTCACAGTTTCAACCTATGGTGTGGTCCACTTGTCCTTTAGATCTCCTTCATTTTTGGGCTCATGGCCTAAAATGAGCGGCGAAATGGATGGATGACATCAATTAAACACATTTGTCATGGTGGACCCCATCGAAACTTCCACACAGCCAATATCATGCATCGTAAAAATTCGTCACAAAAGACTTTGCGACGATTATTGCTCATGGTCAATTTTGTCGCAAATATAGTGTCACAATGAATTAATTATTTGCAGCGACTTAATAATTTGTCGTAAAATATAGTTAATTAGCGACGAGTTAAGATGTGACGCAGGAGAGGACGTGAGGTCAAGCACCGTCTTCCTCAAGAGGATAACTATTCCGAATCCACGGAACTTCTCTGGACTCCTCACAGAGACTTCTCGAATCCACGAGGAAAGAAAGCAGAAAATAGAAATAAATTCTAATAAATTCGAAATTGATTAATGAATAATTAAAAACGAGTTCACAACCCTTTAAATAAGGGTATCAAGCAATGGGAAAGAAATCATAATCAAACTACAACTCAAACTCCTAGAATCCGCGACTTACTATAAATAGTAAACTTACTATTTATATACGGTCGTGATGTCTACTAGTGCGCAAGGTTTTCGGCCAAAAATAGTAAGTGTCCTATTTGGCTTCACCAAACCGTTCCCCTAATTATTCTAAGCTCTTTTCACGTTGGGCGCAACTCCTAAAGCCCGACGGATGAAGAGTTATAATCAAACTAAAACTTACTATTTATAGTAAAAACGGAATTAAAATAGGGAAACGACCATCGATCAAGGGGTTTTTCGCAATTCTGGGCTGCGCAACCCGGCATAGCGGGTTGGGTGGCTAAAGTAGCTCGTTCTACCCCAAAATCATATATTTTACATCCGATAACTCATTCCGGATTGCGAGATACACCCGATTTAAGGTCTGACAGTCTGGATCACTTCTGTCGTCGACCGGGCCTTTTCTGATCCATCTTGGCTATGAAACTGTCTGCGACCCGCTCTACATCAAGATGTCATCTTTATATATTGCAAAACAAAACACATCTCTAATAAAGCCTTTAGTGATGATTCCACTTGTCGCTAAAAATTCCAAACCCGTCACCAAAGGCGTTGCCACGAGTATTACTCATCGCCTGTTTTGTCGCAAATATGACGCCACAAGTTTCATTTAGTGACGAAAACTCCAACTCATCGCCAATGAGTTAATTATTTGCGGTGACCTAATAATTTGTTACAAAATATAGTTAATTAGCGATGAGTTAACATGTCGCCATTACATAACATAAAACATCACTAAATATGAAACTCATCGCTAATAAAGCTTTTTGCGACAAATCCACTCGTCTTTAAAAATCCCAAACTCGTTCCCAAAGACTTGCTGCAATGAGTGTTGCTCGTCACGAATTTTATTTATTTATTTATTAGCGACAAGTAAAATTCGTCACCAAAAGAAATATTTTTTTAAAATTTTTATTTTTTTAAAAATGTTTTTTCTTGTTTGAACCAATTAATCCAACAAAATAACATGTTTCAATTAATATTCATCATCATCTATTGAAATATAAAAATAATTTAATTGAATTTAAACTAAATTTATAATTATCTTAAATATAAAAATATGTATACATGTCTAAATTATCCAACAAAAATCAATTAGAAAAAAGAAACGTGCGTCCTCTATAATGCGGTGGGGCACAGGAAGATAGCACTAATATACAGGAAAATTGACAAAATAATTAAAATAAATTATGATTAGTGACTATTCTACACTACTTATATAATTTAAATGTGACGTATATTCAACTTACCACTGAGGGTATAATTGGGATAACTAGGACATCAGAGCATGCACTATCTCTTCCAATTGAGCCTATCGTGTCTGCATATCATCCATCCCCCCTTGCATGACCTGCACCTTAGTCCCAAGCCCAGTTGTCGTTGCTTCTGCCTGCTCGGCCCTCCTTGTAGTCTCATCTGCATCAGCATGGCTATGATGGGTCGATGCATGTACCTCCCCATGCCCAAGACCACAGATGTAGCTAGATTTAGAGCTAAGGACTGTAAAACATGCCTCGTCTACTATCAACAATGTCCTTTGACTCGAATTGAGTTTGGAATTGTAGCATATCATTCTGCAATATTAACAAAATATTATAAATATGAAATGAATAAGTAATAAAAAAAAAATTAAAATAAGTTAAAATGATTTTTACATATAATCCTCACAAGTATTTTATTAACTTTTTTTCAACTAATAAAACCTCATCATCTGGAGAGGAAAAAACACCCTTTAAACCTCATTTATGCTTTTCAATGATCATTGAACCACTATAGTCTTTAAAATGAATGATGGTGATTGGACAATCAAAACCATTTAAGATGGTTGTGATTTTTATACGGCTAATGTTAAAATCAATGTTTTAAGAACAATTCTTCCTACAAATGGAAAGAAAACGAATTGAACATTGACTTCAAGTAAAATCATTGTTATGGTTGAGGCGGAAAAATATAAAATAAATCACTTAAAGATATGCTTAAGGTGCGTTGCGCTGTCGCTATCTTTAAGGCAATATTCGCACCTTACTGGTGATTAAACTAATTTGTAAGAGGGTTACAGAAAATCCGCCTCCAGGATACAATAAGCCTCTTCTCCAAGATCGGAGAAATGTGAGTTTCGGCCTGCAAAACCAAAAAATCGCATCCTGAACATACTTTTACAACGTACGCCCCTAACTTCTGTATTGTTATAATTTACCCCTTGAAAACTATTTGCAATTTACTGCTTGGAAAACTATTTGCGGTTTAGCGCCTTAAACTATAACTTTTCAAAAACCATCTAAAAACGAAAATAGAGAAGAAGAAGAAGATGTAGAGGAGATTGTTGGAATTTGTTATTTCGGATTGACCCAAAGATGGGTTTATATAGAATCATAAGAGATGCTTAAAACCCTTTTCATGAAAAGACATTTTTTCCATGGTGTCTTTTCAACAATGGTGGTGTCTTTTCAACAATGGCTTCCCTCTATTTCGAATTCAAATGATGCACCCTTTACCAAGAGGCACCACCATTCACAAATGAATGGTCACCAACAATCACCAAAGCCACCACCCTTTTCCCAAAAATCCTTTAAAAATTAAAATTTCTTTTCTTCTTATTTTGAAAAAACCCAACAATCATTGGTTAACTGTACATATGTCCCTTCACCAGTGAATTTCCCATCTTTACTTACTGTTAAAATGTGCAGTTAGTCAATGAAGTCACGTACCATTAGCATTAGCAATTTTGTTTTTTATATCTTCCTGCTTTTACATATTTTCCATGGTTGGGCTTTGTATATCCACCCACTTTTATTTATTTATTTATTTATTTATCAAGGAACTGCTGGTTTTTAGAGGTTTAACTGGTAAAAAATATGTATCCATTAACAATTCTATTTTTTATATCTTCCTACTTATTGAAAAGATAGAATCTTTTAACCCATTTTGAGTTTCTTATTCTTCTTCTTCTTCTTCTTCTTCTTCTTCTTCTTCTTCTTTTTTTTGTGGTTTTGGGTACTAGAGGTTTTTTGGTTAAATGATTCGGGGGTTTGGAATGTTGCATGGATTTTCTTTGTTGGGTTATGTGGATTGGAGTTTAAGAGGTTTCAAGGAAGTATTGTTGGTAAGAGATGTGTCCTTTTGTATTGGAAAAGATGAAATCTTTTTCCCCATTTCAAGTGGTTTTTGTGTTGGGTCTGTTTTCAAATTTTATTTTATTTATTTTATTTTTTACTTTTTTAATTTTATTCTTTTAGGTATTATGAGAAATTGGTTTCTAATGTAGAATTTGCTTGGCCAGTTCGAATAGTTTAAACAAAAACATAGTTAATTGCATAAGCATACATTTGTACACATGGCCGCACATTTAAAATTAAAAAAGGAGAAAAAACACATTGCATAACACGATGTCAAAATTTCATATTCAGAAATAAACCAGCAAAGCAATTAACAAAGATTTGGTTAGGAATATAACATTAACTATTCAAAAAAATGGTAAAAAAAAATTCCTATCTATGAAAAAAAAAATCACAAATAACTCATTATTCTTTTAGAAATTCAAAGAATCATTAATTGACGTCTTAAGTCTGTAAATCAACATGTCCGTCAATGATAGTTCATTGCCATTAAGCGGGTTTTGATACCATCGAAGTCCAACTCGATGCCATCATAAAAATTCAAAATTTATCGAGTTGGTTGTTAGAAACTTTAGGTGCCCTGTTCAATACCATCGAAGGCTGGTCAATTCCATCGAAGGTTGTTTGATGACATTGAAAGCCTCCTCGGTGACATCGGTAAAATCTGAGAAAATCATGTTTAGTCATTGTAACGTTTTATCGTTAGTTCGATGCCATATATCGAAGTCGGTCCAATGTCATCAACAATTTGTCGATGCCATCGAAGTCCCATCGAAGGTTCCATCGAATAAATGCACAGAGTTACGTAGAGTTGCGATTCGTGGGATTTATTTTTTATTTTGATTATGACTCTCCTTAAGGCTATATATAGGGGTGTAATCAGAATTGGGGTGTATCTCATAGCTTTCTAATTCGTTTCTGGGATTTTGAAGGGCTTGGAAAGGGGGATTCGAGGCTTGTTCGAATCAGGTATTCTCTCTATCTCTTGTAATTTATGCTTTCATAGTGATATTTGTCAGTTTGTGCCGTACCTTTTTCCCAAAAATGATTTTTCCACATTAAATTTGGAGTCTTTGTGATTTTGCTTGATTGTGTGATTGGAATACTTTGCTTGATTCATCTCTGTGTGCTTTCACGATCCGTATGATATTCATGATATATTTTTCTTCAAAAGTGAAAACAATATACCCAAACCAAAATCAATAAGAAATAACTTCTTCTCATAGAAAAGAAATACCCAAACCAAGTAAAAAATTCTCTAGCTTCACATCTCCATGCATGTACCTAAGCATAAAAGAGAAACTACATATATACAAATCCATAGAAGTTAATGCAAAACTGAACACAATACAGGAAAAGATAGAAAATATTAATCAGAGGTACCCTTTCGAGTGAAGCTTCTCAAGAATCGATATAGCCTCCACAGCAATGCCTGCCACCATACTTGGTGACATCCTATTAATTACAGGTATTAGATAATCAATCTACCTGACATAACACACTAGAAGAAATAAATGAAATAAGATGTGTCTGTTTCTTACGCCTGGCCTACAGAATTCCAGACATCCCAAAGACTGGGCCCAAGCATGTCCATATTACCTGAAATAATCATTTCAATTAATTTAATTAGCAAAGGTAAGTTGAGGAAACCTACACAACCTTGAAAGTTGTGGTTTGATAATCTCATTCATGGTCTTGGTTTGCATCAACACAACACAATTAAATCAATCAAAAAAAAATTGGAGCTCTTTTCCATCATATAGCTTTGATACCAATTGTTGTGTGAGGCGCAAGAGCTTGGATCCTAGCTAATCACTCAGTCAACTATCTTGCAATGATGCAATATTAGTTTCATTGTGATTTCTTATCATTACTTGCAAATCCAGCTATGATTTTGGATGTAAGCACTGAGTCCAACAAATAGGCCCATGAACATCCTCTGAAGTGGAGCCGTAGGATGTATCCCGTGAAATGTGGACCATGGAACATGATTATCCTCATATGCAGAATTTCATCCAAAATAAGAATGGATTGATAATGGGTTGGACCTGTTAGCATTTCACTCTCATTCTAGGCTGTGGATGGATTCCTCTGTCCACATTTTTAGGTACACCCGAACTGGCCCTTGGCCAAGAGACATTTTTAGGCACTCGCATGTGACATAGTTGGGCCTTGTCCAAAGTTCTGCAAAATGAGAAAGTCCTCAAGTATAATTAATATAAATGTAAAATGAAAACAAGGATCATCACTAGGAGGTAAAATAATTGGTCACGTTGATAGGACTACAATACCTTAATTTTATATCCTTTGAAATCTCTCTAAAAGCAACATAGGATTTCCAAAAGGTTTTCTGGGAATCCTTACTCTTGCCCGGGTGGTAGACTCTGGGGAGTTTCAACTCCCGGTCAAGGGTTCGAGTACCCATAGGTGGTGAAATTCCACCAGCGTGAGTGTGTGGGGGTGTGTGTGCGTGTGTGTAAAAATAAATAAAAAAAATTAAAAAAAAACATAGGATTCCCAAAAGGTTTTCTATCCCCAAGTGCAAATGAGACTGCAATGCAAAACTAGAGAGAAATAAGCTTTTCACCAAGGTTTTAATGGAAAATACCTGTGACCCAAAATTAGAGAGAAAACAAAATGAGGAACAATGTGAGGATATTAGCATAGAAAGCGAAGCTTATATGGTAACTGAATTACAGTAAATCTCTTCTTCTTCTTCTTCTTTTTTTTTTTTGCAACTACACCCAATTCGTCACAAAATGTGACTATTAGTGACAGCCATTGAAACGTGTTGCAAAAAGTCTTTACCGCCATATAATTTTTTGTGAAAAAATTTGCGCAACAAGTTTTGCAATGACAACTACAGCTCGTCGTAAAAAAGTTGACTATTGGCAATGATTTAAAATACCATCGTAAATAGTCAATTTTTTGTGATGACTTAGAATATCATCATAAAAATTGACTTTCACGATGAAATTAAACTTGTTGATAAATTTTTAAAAAAAAATTGTTACAAAAAATCTAAATTGTTGTAGTGACGCCACCAATTGAAATAGGGTATAATCCTAAAAACAGCAGGTGGAGCAAATCTGAAATTTTTGCACATTCGCAGTACTTTCTGATCATGCATTGTCAATCAAAATCTATGTAGGCAGTTTTAGGTCCATAGCTCAAAGGGAGGGCAATTAATTAATGGAAAAATCCCTTTATATAAACTACAATCCCTTATTACCCAAGCCGAATTAGCGTGATTCGCGAATTAAACTCTGTGGCAAACATGTCCAATGGGGCATAATTGTTGTCCATAATCTAGAAAATCCCACACAAATGACCCTCCATTCAAATTGTCAGGTCTTTCTACTCATGAGACAGTTCTTTCATGCCAAGAATGCTATTTTAAATTATTTTAAAATAAATTAGTGTTTCAAAATATTCATTGGGACAAGCTGTGGCCATGGCTATAGGTGTGCACGTGCCCTACGAATGTGTCTTTTCAACAAGTCCAAAAGGGTTGTACCCTTTCATATTTTTTGTTTTAAAAGGTTAACTTCTTAGGCATAAAGGTCGCACCAATTAAGTTTAAACCCAATAGTTACAATCCTTTTTAAAAGAGTGTCTTCCCAACGTCTATAAATAGACTTATCCTTTTCAGTTTTAAAAAATTAGAAGGTCAGGTTTTGTTTTAAAATTGTGTTTAATTATTTCTGGTTCGAGTTAAGACCACAAATAGTTTGAGCCTGTGTACAGTGAGTGAACCGTTGGAACTAAGTCATAGTTGTTGTATCCTGGAGGTTGATTATTTTGGAAACCTGTTGCACTTGAGACGTTGTCTAAGGGAAGCAAATTCGATTTCAAGCCGAGTGACTCACGTCACGCCTACAAATTGATAAGTTTTCTAACTTTCTTATTTTAATTTTATATATTTAAATAGTTTTTCAAAATCCAATTTCCAACAAAGAACGCCTCTTCCATGCTCTGAACTCACCTATAAAAGAGAACATGGACAATTGCTTTTCCATCCCAATCTCTGGCTGGCTAGCTGCAATGGAGTCTCCTTCCTACATGCTCATTAGGCTAGTTTTAATAGCACTTACTCTTGGTGCACAAACAATGTCAACTCCTGCTCACATCCCACCCACGCAACCTGCTTTGGTTGCACATCTCGGCCATATTCCTCTACCATTCAAAGCCACGGCAAGTTGAAAAGTGCAAGCTGGTGTTCAGCCGCCTACCTCCTTCACCAAAACCAAATTAAGCCAGGCCACCAGAGACATGCCGGCCTCCTGATTTTCTAGAAGAAGAAAAAAATGAAGTTGGTTTTATGTGGAATTCTATGCGATGTTTGTGTCTTTCATGTAGCATCTTGTCGTCCTTTTCACTCTCTCACGACAAAGGTTGAAATAATGAATAAATCTTGAACTATACTATTCAAGATATTTTTGGTCATTTGTCTCCAAAATGAAGTTATTTTCTTAACGAAGTCGTTGTTTATAGGGCTGCCAAAGGGAGTGTTTAAGTCAGTATCAGCATTGCTTTGCTCTGACACAATCCAAAATCCCAATTAAAGGAATACAAATCAGGTACTTTCGATTTGGATATGGGTATTTGATGTAGAACGTGTCACAGATACGTTCCCAGCATGGTTGACCCAAAAGAAGATGGACCGTGAATTAACCATAACTTCTGATCCGGGTATCGTTATGGGGTATACAACTTATCAATCTTTACTGAAACGGGCCATCCGAGGTGAACCAACCCACAAAGTGTGTCGCATCTGTCCGTTTCATCAGAAAACGTGCGCTTTCAGCTCAAAAACGAATTTTTAGAAAAAATTTACTATTTTTAATAATTCTAATTTTTTTAATATTTTTTAGAGTTTTAGATTTCTTTCATTTTAGAAATAACTTTTAGTTATAATAGGACTCTTCTAGAGAAAGTTTATTTGCAATTTTCATTTTTAGAAATTAGGCCTTAGAAGAGTTTTATTAGAATTAGGATTTTTATTAGAGTTAGAATTTTGCTATTTTTAGTAATTACGAATTTTAGTTTATTTTTTTCTATATTAATGGTGTAAGGAGACACCTGAAAAAATTATCAATGATGAATTAATCAATTTCGAATTTCTTAGAATTTGTGTCTATTTTCTGCTTTCTTTCCTCGTGAATTCGAGAAGTCTCTATGAGGAGTCCAGAGAAGCTCCGTGGATTCAGAGTAGTTATCCTCATCAAGTTCATCCCTGCATCAATTGGTATCAAAGCGAGGATTTTCCTCGGGCCGACGGCAAACAATGAAGGTATGAATCAAAATCCTATAGACGGTGATCCAGGGATTTGTTATCTTTTAGAAAGAATGGAAGCTTTCCACCGGGAGAGTCAGTTGACCATGCAAGGGCTGCAGGTAACCTTCAACCGTATTGCGGATGCACTAATTCTGCCCCAAGCTCAAAGTGATGTTCAACCGCTTGTGGCCATTGTACGACACAACCCCAATTTCTACAAAGCACCATCAGATGATGGTAAATCACAGGTCACTACTTCGATTATGAGGAAGTCGTTATACATGCCAAAGGTAGAAATAGAATTACAGCGAGATAACATCTTTCGAATAAGGTGCACTGCATACAAAAAAGTCTGCAATGTGATCATCGATATCAGGAGCGATGAGAATTTCGTGTCGAAAATAATGGTGGAAAAGTTACAACTGAAAACAGAAAGACACCCATTCCATACATGATTGGATGGATCAAGGAGGTCAACAAAACAGAGGCTTTTGTCAAACAATCTGAGGAAACAAGACATATATATCCATTAGTTGAAAAGAAAGAATATATGGAGCCTGTGAATATCCCAAAAGATTTGAAGCCAATTTTGCAGGAATTCAATGAGATTGTACTCGATGAACCCCCCGATAAATTGCCTCCCATACGAGATATACAAAATCACATTGATCTCGTCTCAGGGGCAAGTCCGCCTAATTGCCCACATTATCAGAAAAAATATGAGATCTTGAAGACAGATGTGAAGGAACTAATCAATATTAGTCAAGTCAAGGAAAACATGAGTACATGTATTGTGTCAGCTCAAAAGCTTAATGCCAAGTACAAAAAAGGGGCAAATGAACATCGGCGTCAGTAGTTATCTCAGACTCATATGCCAAGTCTCTTGCGTAACTTGAGGACGAGTTTTTTTCAAGTGGAGGGGTCTGATGTAGAACGTGTCACAGATACGTTCCCAGCATGGTTGAGCCAAAAGAAAATGGACCGTGAATTAACCATAACTTTTGATCTGGGTATCGTTATGGGGCGTTCAATCTATCAATCTTTACTAAAACGGGCCATCCGAGGTGAACGAACCCACAAAGTGTGTCGCATCTGTCCGTTTCGTCAGAAAATGTGCGCTTTCAGCTCAAAAACGAATTTTTAGAAAAATTTTACTATTTTTAGTAATTTCGATTTTTTAAATATTTTTTAGAGTTTTAGATTTTCTTTCCTTTTAGAAATAACTTTTAGTTATATTAGGACTCTTCTAGAGAAAGTTTATTTGTAATTTTTATTTTTAGAAATTAGGTCTTAGAAGAGTTTTATTATAATTAGGATTTTTATTAAAGTTAGAATTTTGCTATTTTTGGTAATTACGAATTTTAGTTTATTTTTTTCTATATTAATGGTGTAAGGAGACACCTGAAAAAATTATCAATGATGAATTAATCAATTTCGAATTTCTTAGAATTTATTTCTATTTTCTGCTTTCTTTCCTCGTGAATTCGAGAAGTCTCTGTGAGGAGTCCAGAGAAGCTCCGTGGATTTCGAGTAGTTATTCTCATCACGTTCATCCCTGCGTCAGTATTAAGTATGAGGTACTAGATTCAAATCCTTTCTGATTCAGTGATATGTACATGGATTGTTGCATCTAGTTTGATCACAAACAAGAATTCAGAAAATGTGCTCCCCTCCAACACCTGTTTTACATATACACGGTGGGCTCACAGAGTGCATTTCATATCTAGAACATGTTGGGCCCACATAGGTTGGGTGTTCCCCTCCAACACTTGTCGGATTTAGTTGTCATGCTACAACTATTGGGGTGATTGGTCTCAAATATTCACTATGCCAAAATTTACAGACGGTTTATAACTGTCTTTAAAACAAAGGATTTTGCAGACGGTCCTGAAAATACGTCTTTTTTCCCACATTTTCACCCAGTGATTCATTTGTTGAAAGCTTACGAGAAACTGCCGACAAACACAAACTACAGAATCTATATTGCACGTTCCACGCTACTTCAGCTGACAATCGTCACAGCTCAGTGAAATAGAGGGCTCCATCAACTAATCTTGGTCTATAATCAACTTTATTTTAGTTTATTTTATTTTCTGGGTCTATAATCAACTTGTCTCTCCGTAACTAACCTCTTGAAAACATTATTTTATGTCCAATATTAATGGCAAGGGCTACCAGCCAACGTGAGCCCTTACGTATGCCAGTGCACTAGGACCTTTTTTTATTTTTTTATTTTTTATATTTATTATTTTTCCGTGCAAGGTGTACGCTGCTTCGGTGGATCACTAGAGGTGGGTGGATCCCTGACTGTGGGGCCTACCATGATGTATTTTCCTTACATCCACACCGTTCATCCATTTCGACAGCTAATTTCAAGCCTTTTCATTTTATTTTATTTTTTTCTTTTAGAAATGTGGTAGCACATCACTCACCTGTAAGTACGTTGATTTTGGTAAATAACTGTACAAGCATTCAGGTGGGTACCATAAAAGAGATCAGGAGTTACATCCATGCCATCCATCCATTTTGATAGCTGATTTTAGGCCATAATCACAAAATTGACAATGAAGAAGATCTAAACCTTAAAATGAAGGAGGTCTAAATCTTAAGTGGATCAGACCACACAAACAGTGGTGATTGAATAGCCACCACTAAAAATTTAGTTGGGGAATAAGAATGTTTATTTTTCATCCAACCTGTTGATAAGGTTATAGAAAACTGAATGAAGGGATCACAAAATTATCAGCTTGATCCAAAACTTTTGTCGCCCATAAAAAGCTTTTAATGGTCAATCACCTCTGTTTCCAGTGGTGCAGTCCTGCGATTTTTTTTTTTTTTTGGATCATGCCCTAAAATGAGCTTTCAAAATGGATGGAAATAATAGATGTAAGCCACGTACATCACTGTCAGTCCCGCAATTAGGGATCCATGGAAGCCGCGTCCCACCATCCTCCAGTCGGACGCGAATTTCCTGCCAAATCCTCTGCATAAAGTTCCTGCGCTGGGAACCAGGTAGGGCTCAGTGTAATGTTCATGAAAAATCCTCTTCATCCATCCGTTTTTTGAGTTCATTTTAGGACATGATGTCAAAATGAACCATATCCAATGCTCGAGTGGGCCGAAAATATGATAATTGAACATCCACAGTTGAAATATTCGTAGGCCACAGAAGTTTTGAATCATGCTAATATTTGTGTTTTCAGTTCATCCCAGTAAGAATGACGTTATTAACGGAATGGATGGCATGTAAACATCGCCGTCGAATCCAAGGAGGTTTCAACAATAGGAATTTCCCTAACCACGTTTTCCTTTAGTACGGCCCACTTTAGCTTTGGATACGGTTAATTTTTGACGTAATGTCTTAAATGAACTCAAAAAATAGATGGACAAGAATGATTTCTTGCAAATATCACAGTGGGCCCCACCTGGGTACCCAGCGCAGGAACTTCCTGCCATAAGCTTTGGAAGGAAATCCATGTCACCTCGGATTGTATCCCACCCTTTGGGGCCAACGGTGATGTAATTTTTTTAAATCCATGCTGCTCATCGATTTTCTCAGATCATTTAAAGTAATGATTCTAAAAATGAAGTATGTCTACGGCTCCAGTGGACCACACTAAAGGAAGCTGATGTTATAATTGCACCCACCGTTGAAACCTTTCTTAGGGACACCGTGATGTTTTTTTTTACCATCCAACCTATTAATAAGGTCATGTAGACGTGGATGAATTGAAAAAATAAATATCAGCTTGATTCGGAACTTCTCCAGCTCCCGAGAAGTTTTTAACGGTGGACGTTCAATCCCCACTCTATAGTCCACTTAAGCCATGTATCATACCATAAAATGATCTGATAAAAACTATTAACAGCGTGGATAAAATATTTACATCACGCTGGGACCCACAGAGCTCTTCCCGGACGGATTACTGTCCGGGCCGGGGGTAGGACGCAATCCGCGTCCGTCCCCTCCAGCCGAGCGCGTGCACAGTCGACGCGGACCTTGCCAGTAGCAACTAGGCTGCTGGACGGTGCTCTGTTGGCCCCGTCATGATGTATATTTTTATGCACGTGTCTATCCATTTTCACCGATCGTTTTTGAATACGAGGCAAATGCAAATCTCAGGTGGACTGCACTACAGGAAAACAAAACAGTGGTGATTGAACGCCCACGAGAGTTTTGGATCAGGCTGATAACAAATAAACATTGTAGTGGGCCCTAGAAATGCTTCAACGGTGGATATCATTATCCTTGCTCTTTCCTGTGGTGTGGTCCGTTTAACCTTTGAATATACTTCATTTTTGGTCTCATCTCATAAAATGAGCTTTCAAAATGAATGGTCAGAATAGATGTAAGCCGCATACATTACTGTCGGCCCCACAGTCAGGGATCCACGGAAGCCGCGCCCACTCTCCAGCCGGATGCGGATTTCCCGCCAAAGCCTCTGGAGGAAGTTCCTGCGCCGGGAACCCAGGTGGGGCCTAAGGTGATGTTTGCAGTGGGGTCCAATGTGATGTTTACGAGAAATCCTCCCCGTTCATCTGTTTTTTGAGTTCATTTTAGAACGTGATGCTAAAAAATGAACCATATCCAATTTTTTAAGTGGGCTGAAAATGTGATAATTGAACGTCCACAGTTGAAATATTCGTTTGCCGCATAAGTTTTGAATTATGCAAATATTTGTATTTTCAGTTTATCCCAATAAGAATGACGTTATTAACTGTATGGATGGCATTTAAATATCATTGTTGAACCCAATTGAGCTTTAGATACCGTTTATTTTTAACATAATATCCTAAAAAACTCACAGAACGGATGAACAGGCAGATTTCTCAAAAACGTCATAGTGGGCCCTGTCACAGGCTTTCGCGGAAACTTCCTGCGAAAGGCTTTCGCAGAAAATCCCCGCCACCTAGGGCGGAGCGCGTGCACAGGCGGCGCGGATTACATCCAGACGTTGCCAGTAGCAACGTAGCTGCTGGACGGTGCTCCGTTGGCCCCACCATGATGTATTTTTTTTATCCACGCTGTCCATCCATTTTGCCTGATCATTTTTGAATATGAGGCAGATGCAAATCTCAGGTGGACCACACTACAGGAAAACAAAACAGTGGTTATTGAACTCCCACAGTTACAAACTTTTTGATGCCCACAGGAGTTTTGGATCAAGCTGATATTTGTGATTTTCCTTTATCCAGGTCTGAGTGACCTTATCAACAGGTTGGATGACAAATAAACATTATGGTGGGCCCTAGAAATATTTCAACGGTAGATGTCATTATTCTCACTCCTTCTCATGATGTGGTCCACTTCACCTTTGAATCTTCTTCATTTTTTTGTTCATGCCCTAAAATGAGCTTAAAAAACAGATAGACAGCATGAATATCAAGCACATATATCAAGTTGGCCCCACAGCGCCCAACGCGTCAACACACCACCTATGGGGGTGATGCTGGCAACACCATCTAATTCGCGTCCTCAATGATGGCAGTTGTTAAGTGGGCCCCTCATAAAAGTAAAATCAGAATGTCAAAATCCAACGGTCACCTTTGAAAGTTAAATAATTAAAGTTGTAAAGCTGGCTGGGTTAAGTTGCTTTTTTAATTCGTTGCTTTTTACTAAACGCGTTGGTTAGTAACTAAAAACTGCATAAATATACCCACTCAATCAGAAAATTCAAACACACCCATCTCAGCTTTTCTATCATCTCTTTTCGAAAAGAATCGATCGTGCGTTCCATCATTTCCTAACACAGGCAAGAAAAGACGAGCACTTGCTCTTCTCGATTTGTTGGAAGCATGAAGAATCCAAACACTCATATCTTCTTTTATGCGTTTCTCCTCCTCCTCATCTTTCATTCACGCCAAACAACATCACAAGAAGTTGGTAAGTCTCTCTCTCTCTCTCTCTCTCTCTCTCTCTCTCTCTACCATAAAAATGTTTTGAGCGGGACCCATTGTGATATATCCGTGACATCCACCCGTCCATCAGATGGTCCGTTGGGCCGCATGAAGGAAATGGTTGGAAGGAGATACGCACCCTTCATTTCAAATGGGCCCGCCATACATGTTATGTTGATGTCATCCAACCCATTCACCTAAAGCATTTGCCCTAGATTAATAGATCCTACGGTCATCAGGAAGTTTTGACCCTCAGGTGGGGCCCATTTGAAATCAATGTTGGGCGTCCATTTTTCACTGTAGCCTAACATCTGGTCCACCTGAGCCATCGATCTGCATTATTTCTGGGCACATGCCCAAACAAGGGGTGACACATTTTATGGTCGGAGTTGATGCCATCGATGGATTATGGTGGGACCCATAAATGATCTAGTAAAGTTTTCATTCAATCATTCCACATGTATTTATATATGGAAGCTCACACAGAACTAGTTACTCGTCCAACAAGTTGATGTGCGGAGTCAAACGGTGGTGTTTATATGACATCCCATCCATCCACTATGATACCTCACAATGAAAATGGGACGCACTAAAAATCAGGTCAATCTAACCGTTAAATGAAACCCATTTGAATATGAAGGCTTTTCAGCAGTTGTTCGTTGTTTTTTAATGATGTGGCCCACCTGATTGCTGGATCGACCTTCTTTTTGGGCATCCTATTTTAATGGTAGGACTACGTTGCTAGATGGGTCGGATGTAATACAGATACCATGGTGGGCATCACACAACTAGTTGTGTTTGGGCATATGTCCTTACTGCAGCCACCATTATCAGTGATAGTACAAGGCTGTTGTGGGGTCCACATGGACTTTGCATGATGTCCAACCCGTCTGAAAGGTATGCCCCCCGTGATGTGAATCTAGATCTAAAACCACTCGAAGCGAATCATTATGTGGGCCAAACCATTAAACAATGATGAATGGCCTGAAAACACCAAATTTCAAGTGGTGGGGTGCATGTGGTATCTATATAGCATCAAAGCCATCGAAAAAAGGTGTTCCGTACAGTCACAATGTCACCCCCTAAAAAATCACGTCATTCCAGTCTATATGGCTACCCATGGCAGGAAAGACCGCGCAGATGACTGCTGTGCTGTGGGACCCACATTAGTGCATGCATAATATCGAAACCGAACATCAGGTGTATCCCGACATGTTAGGTCCATATCCCAAATATCAGACCAATCCGTACCTCATGTGAACCAGACGAATGGAAACAGTTTGGAAGGGACACCCACCACTGGTTATATGTGGGTCCAGTCATGCTGTGTATATGAAGCCCTGGCCATTCATCCAGTTCATCTAACCTGGATGAAGAGTCAAACCAAAACCGGGCTGTTTTATAGCGCAAGTGGGCCCTAGTGCAATCAAGTGCGGACGTTCCCTCCCAACATTTTCCCTGTGTTGTGTGCCACTCGATTACAGAATAGCTTGATTTTTGGATCCTAGGTCTAAATTATAAGGACCCACCGGATGGTCGGATTGGATATCATCTTCACATCATGGTGGGACCCACACAGCTCAATTGAATCTTAAGCTACCATGCAGTGGACACTGCTGGATCGTATGTGTGAGTAGTGTAGTATAGTCACTGTAACATGGTTTCAACGCTCTCTATTCATGATGCAGAGGATGAGAGTGAGTTTGATTATATTCAAGGGAGTGAAAGGGGACCTGAACATTGGGGAGAAATGCATGAGGAATGGGCCATGTGCAAGAACGGTGATATGCAGTCTCCTATTGATTTATGGCACGAAAGAGTTGAAGTGGTCCCGAATTTAGGAAGATTAAAAAGGAGTTACAAGCCCTCAAATGCAACATTGAAGAATAGAGGACATGATATTATGGTAAGAAGATTATACTAGTGCTGGCATTTCCTTTCAGCTGTAAAATTCCTATCAATGGGTACCTATTTCCTATAGCCGAAAATCACCCGTATGGATTCTCCAAGGCATGTGTGCATGATCCAGACCGTTCATGGACTGCAATGATTCTTAGACATTGCCTAGCGGTCCACGTTTAACATAGATCGTGATCATTCGGCATTGGAATAGGGTGCGATGATTTCATTATGATTTCTATGCTTTGTGATTTTTATTTATTTATTTTATGGATGCAGTTGAAGTGGATCAACAGTGCGGGCTCGATTTACCTCAACGGAACCGAATACATGCTCAATCAATGTCATTGGCATTCACCATCGGAGCATACCATCAATGGCCGAAGGTGAAGTGTCTCGTCTCATCCTTGCATGATATAAGAAATATTTAGGTGCACAAATATCTGCTAGATAATGCTAGAAATTGAATAGAAACATACATCCCCTCTCCGAGCATGCGCTAACAGTAGAGTCATAAATGAAATGCAATATGGTAGTGCTGTTTTGATCATGTGTGTGTGTGTGTGTGTATAGCCAATCTTAACAATATTGGTAATTTGTTTCATTGCCACAGGTATGCCTTAGAGGTGCACCTGGTACACGAGAGCTTGGACAAAAGGATTGCCGTGGTAGGAGTCATGTACAAAATTGGAAGACCTGACACATTTCTTTCGGAGGTAAGGTTTCTCCACCACTCCCTAAATTTCAAATGTGCCACCTAAAAAATAATAAATAAATAATAAATAAATAAAGATTCATTTTTAACTTTTTAGAAATAAAATTACTTTGAATGTATAATGACCACCATTTTCTTTGTTGAATGAAACAGACATAGAGATAAAGCAAAACCTACTAGAGATGCAAGGGAAGAAAATACTATATACACTAGGATCTCTAGACATGGTGATTAGGGTTTCTAGAATGGAAGGTATTTCTCTAGGTTTAAGGCAAGAGAAGAGAGAAAAATCTTAAATTAAAGCCTTACACTAATATCTATAAACCTCAGACGCAGGGAAGCACGTGGTGAGGTCAAACACCATCTTTGTCAAGGATAACTACTCCGAATCCACGGAGTTTCTCTGGACTCCTCACAAAATTCCTCAAATCCACGAGGAAAGAAAATAGAAAATAATTTCTAATAATTTCAAAAATAAATTGATTGATAATAAAAATGAGTTTACATCCTGTAAATAGTGATATCAAAGGTAAGAAGAAGTTTCAGAATCAACTCCCTCTCTTCTTCGATTGCCTGAGTAAACGCTGCTCTCCATGTACATATATTCACTGACTGGGCTGGATGGGCATACGTAGCCTCATATTTGATTATTACACTAGAATTGGGTTGTGGTTGGTACGCTGGATCAGACCAGCCCGACAGGTCAGGTCAGGCTTGGGCTTGATAAATTTAAGTGGATTAGGTCTGGGTGAGGGGTAATGAGTCATGGATTGGTTTTAGGCTACTGTTTTGGGCCCATTTAATAACAAAACCGGCTCAGGCTCTTCTACTATAACTCGAACCTGATCCACTGCATGCCACCCTTGTCAGAATTGAAGTGGATTATACATAACATACAAAGGTTGGGGCCACATGTCCTTGAATTCTTCTCTCTCAGAGAACTTTTGATTGATTGTATTCACCACTACACTTTCGAAGGAGAAGAGTACTAAATTTATAAGATCTATATATAATTTTCTAAATGAAATTTAGAGACAGTTTTCTAAAAACAAAATCTTAAATTGAAGAAATACAGTGAATGTGCTACTGAAGAGAGAATTACTGATAATGAAATGAGTTATGACTGAATCTCTTCCCATATCTAGATGATTGCTGACAACAATCCTTAACACGCATGTTGCTGATTTGTTCCCACAGCTGATGGAGCAGATAGGATCTATTGCTGATAGCCACGAATTAGAAACAAAAGTGGGGGTGGTTGATCCAAGGCATTTAAAGATGGGAAGCAGGAAATATTATAGGTACATGGGCTCTCTCACCGTCCCTCCTTGTACGCAAGGTGTTGTTTGGACACTTCTGAAAAAGGTCCGCTTTCCAAACCATCATCAGTTTACCGTCTCTTCTCTTCCATTCTCAATTACTCCAACCAACAAAAGTCCTTCATCTTAAACTCATATCATTCACAGGTGAGGACTGTTTCAAGGGAACAAGTGAGATTGCTAAGGATGGCAGTTATGGATGTGAGTTCTTTGCATTGATACTACTCCATAAATATGTGTGGCGTCCTTTTTTTTTTTTTTAAAGGAAACGGGCATAGTTCAGTGATCATCTAGACCATTGGTATAATGGGCCCAACCATCTATCCTTTTCATGGAAGAGTTCTTGATCATTGAACCATGGGACCCACTTTTACAAACTTAAGATCTGGGCAGCCCGTGTATAATTTCTCTCTAGAAGCACTTGGAAGGGGATTTCATCCTGGGCTCTATGGGGCCCACCATGATGTACGGGTTTTATCCAAACCGTTCATCAATTTTTCCAGATCATTTTAGTATATGATAAAAAAATGAAGAAGATAAAAGGCTCAAGTGGACTACGCAGTGGGGATTGAACACCCATTATTAAAAACTTCTTGTGGGCCACGAAAGTTTAACATCACAGTGGGCCCTACGAAGGTTCCAATCGTGGGTGTCATTATCACCACTGCTTCCGATGGTGTGGTCCATTTTAAGCTTGGATCTTCCTAATTTTTGGGTTAAAGCAGTAAAATGATATTTAAAAAAGGATGAACGGAGTGGATAAAACCCATACATCACAGTGGGCCCCACACATCCCCTGCTTGCACCGATTTCCTTCCCGGCAGCGGCAGCACGCAATCCGCTTCCAAACCACTTTGATCATACGCTTTTGATGAGTTAATCTAACATCCACGACTTATACGGCATTGACTCCTTGCTTGGCAGTATGCAGAGAAGAATGCGAGGCCCACACAACCAATCAATACACGTGCCGTGCTTCTGTACAGTCCATCGACTTGAGTTCATCGTGAGAAATATACAGTTTTGACAGATGCATTACTTAAAAACTCTCTTATGCTTCCAAAATGAGTGAAGGGTATTGAAATGAGTTCTTTATATTTGATAGTATTTTTTATTCTTTGTACTTGTTAGAACTCGAATGATATGAAAAGGCATCACAGCCATAATCAGTACCACTCACAGCAGGCTTGTGGGCCTAATCCTCTTTGGGTCATACCATTGCAAGTATGTAGTTTGGGCCATTTTTATATATAAAAGTAGGGCACCTCCCAATGAAATATTTGGGGCTCCCTTTATATTAGTGCTGTACACGAGCCAAGCTAGCTTGAAAAGCTTGCTTGGCTTGGCTTAACTCGACTTGAACGAATGATTCGACGCGAGCCAAGCTTCTATGACCTACCTTGTTTTGAAAACAAGCCAAGTTCAAACGTAGTAGAGCTTGGCTCGACTCGAATCGAACCCAGTTCGGCTTAAAGCACAGCTCAACTCGAATATATATTATACTATATTATATTATATTTAAAAATTAAAAATAAAAATAAAACTTAAACCATACCGTACTCGTCCGTCCCTTTTTTACAATTTTCCTTACCTAACTCGCTGCGCTCGAGCTCCTCTCTCTCTCTCTCTCTCTCTCTCTCTCTCTCTCTCTCTCTCTCTCTCTCTCTCTCTCTATATATATATATATATATATATATATATATATAAAATTTAATATTTGATTTGGGGGTTGGGTTAGTTGGGTCGGGTTGCTGGATTGAGTCAGGTGCGGATTGAGTACTGGGTTGGGTCGGATTGGGAGCAGACTCAACTAGATTCGAGGTAAGCTCGCCTCGACTCGATTCACTAGCTCGACTTGAAAGGTTTGGCAAGCAAGCCAGGCTCCAATGGTAAGCTCGAGGTTGAGCTCGAGCTTGAGCTCAAATTCAAGGAGCACACGGACAAGCCAAGCCAAGCTTGACCCACCTTGACTCGACTCAGCTCAATGTACAACCCTACTTTATATTCCTTTTTTTTTTTTTCTTGCCTAATTCTTTTCTTTAGCTTAAAAATCGTTTCTATATTTTAGAAAAGTGTATTTGTAATTTCTTATGGGAAAATTCAAAGGTCAATTGGTTAGTTGGATTAAGATTTGTAGGCCCAAACAAGGTGGATTTGGGATGATCCTTTTAGAAATTTCAACCAAAGAGCGTCTGGTTAATTAATTAAGCAATTCTTGAGGATTTTGAAAGGAATCACAACCTTTAGGATCAATGTGTCCAGGAATTCTGGCAGGTATTTTTTTTTTTTTGACTGATCAACTGTAAGGGCTAGGATTCAATCAGTGATTGAGATCATTAATCCGATGGACCCCACTGGGATGGGCCATGCCACCTTCCATGGATCATGACCATCCAAGTAGTGGGGAATGGATGATTTTTTTTTTTTTAATAGCTGAGGCTGAATGGAGAAAATCCATGCTGTCCATTGCACGTACTAAGGACAATGTGCATGTTGATTCAAAATTTTCATCAGGTGGGGCCCACTCTATGTCATGGGCCTCACTCTTTGATTCAGACTTTTCATCAGGTGGGACCCACTCTATGTCATGGGCCTCACTCTTTGAATAGGTCATGTTGTAGTGGCAAGAAATACAATAACGGGGATGATCCCTTTAGAAATTTCAAGCAAAGAGCGTCCGCTTAATTAACTAAGCAATTTTTGAGGATTTTGAAAGGGATCACAACCTTTAGGATCAATGTGTCCAGGAATTCTGGAAGGTAATTTTATTTTTTGGCTAATCAGCTGTAACGACTAGGATCCACTTATCCCGTAATCCAGATCATTAATTTGATAGGCCCTACTGGGATGGGCCATGCTACACAAGTGAGTTTCATAGATTATAACCATCTAAGTAGTGGGGTGAAATGGATGGTTTTTTAGCTGGAGCTTATAGATATCCTACTCCAGTAAAACGTGCACCTATCTTGAATCCGAATGGATGACTTTTGCACTTGGAACCCTTGGAAAGCTTATCCAACCAATCCGAAATCCAAATCCTTAATAAGGACCAAGGTTCTGAGAGCCACTGAATTTCACTTAAAAATCTAAGAGGCAAACCCTACCTAGGTGGTAATATGATCTTGCCACCTAAGGCTATTTTGACAGCTAGAGGACAACAGATTATCAAATTGTCTTAACTTGTTCCATGGACAAAAGTACATGTGGGTGACAATAATATTGTTGTCCAATACCATTTCAGCAAGCTTGAGTGTGCATAAGGTCACCCCAGGGGTCGCTGAGCTAAAAAAAATTATAAAAATTATGTAGAGCCGGCAATAATATTGGTGCTCAAATCTTTACAAATTGGAAAAGATCGTAGAATTTTGCCAAAGATCTTCATGGATAAAATAATCATTTTACCTCCCAAAGAGGTCAATTAGTTGTTTTACTACTTATAAAAGTAAATCCGTGATGTCACGTGGCCCTAGGCAATCAGATCATTCCACATGCTATGATTACCTTCCAAGTTGTTACCATTATTAAAAAATCAAGCCAACCTCTATATATAGAGGCTCACCCTTCTCATGTCACAAGATAACAAGAGCACGAACCAAACGTAGAATAGAGTAGGATTGAGTGTAGAGGGTGAGAGTAAAATTAGAGTAAGAGTAAAGCTAAGGGTGAGAGTGTGGCACATTCATCTAGACCCTCCAGCCTACTCTACACTAGCATCCAAATCATCTCTATGGTTCAAGATCAATGGAATATGATCAGGATCCGAGATCTACAATCTACTCCCAAAAGGAGTATCCTAGCTTTCATTTCCTCCAACATTTCTATCCAAGTGTCAATTTTATTTTATTCTATCGTACATTTGTATGTTCTTCCTCTCATCCACCCTCTGGCTTATAATTTAAGCAACTTTTAATTGTATGCTCTACTCATTGTTGAACTTTTGAATCCATAAGTCAAGTCTTGCTTGAATATTCTTATCTTTATTTAATTATTGGCATATCACATTTGTCCCCTTTTTTTTTTTTTCCAACAACTACTATCTCCTCAAATCCAACTCAGGTGAGACATCGCAATCTCCTTGGTGTTAGTTTGAATGAGTAATGGTTTATTGGCAAGTTGCTAACATTGTAGCAACTAACTAGTTGGTTAATAAATATATATTTTTTTAATTTTATATATATATATATATATAAGATCATTTAAAGCTATGAAAAAAAATTTAAAATCTTAAATTATGTGAAGTAGCTAGAAACTGCACGTGAGTGAAAGGTACCTAATTCCTTTCTTCTCTGTATCGAAATTCTTCTTTAGAATATCCAATCACAGACCTTATTTAGGGAACATCTTAATTGGAGAGTATCTTATTTCTTAACACAAGGAAATTCTACAAGTTTAGTTGATATATTGTAGATTATAGGCTTCTATTGGCGAACCGGGCCATAAGTATTTTAAATATACTATTCTGAGTTAACACCATACCCATACAAAAATTAAGTTGCCTATAACGAGACACATCATCTTACAAAAATCAAGTCACCAGTAGCTGGCCTACAATGATGAAAATTCCATGGCATTTGGTGGGTCCCACATATATTCAAGCTGTTCATATGGTAGGCTAATTTACCCTTGACTCGAGAGAATTTCACCGAGTCGAGTCAGCAAAGTCCCCGCGTCTTTCCATGCTCTCCCTCGCACACATGATAATATGCATTACCATTTAGACTTTTCATAGGTGGGCCCCACTCTATATCATGGGCGTCACTCTTTGAATATATTGTGTTGTAGTCGCAAGAAATACAATGTAATGTCAGTGCAATGGCCAAAGCAAATTACATATAAGAATTATACACCATTGATCCAACAAAGCAGTGGACCAAGCAAATTATACACCATAGATCCAACAAAATGCTCTTTACTGCTAGGATACAAGAATTATATAATCCAATTGATGTAGGGCGGGTTGCAAATAATTTCATGATCAAGATGAATCAAAAAGGCCCGGTCGATGACAAAAGTGATCTAGACTATCAGAACTTAAAATGAACATATCTCACAAACTAGAATTAGCCATCGGATGTATCATATATGATTTTGGGGTAGGACAAGCTACTTTATCTACCTAACCCCGCTACATTGGGTTACCCACACCAAATTTATGAAATGCCATCAGATTGACTGTTGAATTCCTATTTTAGTTTCATTTTTAGTAAGTTTTAGTTTGAGTATAACTTTCGTCCGTTGGGCGCAACATTTGGGCTCTAGGAGTTGTGCCCAACATGAAAAGTGCTTAGAATAGTTAGGGGAAAATGATGGTTCGACCAAATAGGACACTTACTATTTTTGGCAGAAAATCATGTGTACTAGTAGGAATCACGACCGTCTATAAATAGTAATTTTAGTATTTATAGTAAGTCACGGTTTCTAAGAGTTTTAGTCATAGTTTAATTCCGAAACTTCTTCCTAGGGTTTATGTTATTATTTAAAAGGTTGTAAGCTCGTTTTTCAGAATTAATCAATTTATTACGAATTTTCTAGAATTATTCTATTTTCTTATTTTTCCTCGTAGATTTGAGGCATCCCTACGAGGAGTCCAAAGAAGTTCCGTGGATTTGGAATGGTAATTCCTCCCGAGAAAGACGGTGCTCAACCTCACGTCCTTCCATGCATCACCAATGGTTCAAACACAAGTTATCACTAATTAATTGAGGCATTCCATATTTATGAAATAAAAAGAGAGATTTTTGGGCTCATTATTTCAGTGGTGGGTGTTCAATCACCATTATTTCCTCTGGTGTGGTCCACCTACACTTCAAATCTGCTTCATTTTTTGGGCTCACGATCTATAAGCTGGTAAAATGGATGGATGGCGTCCATCAAACACATACATCATAGTGGGCCCACCAAAAATTTTACATTCCTAGCATCACGTAACCTGCTGAACTGGGGTATTCTCGAAAATAGGAGGATATGAGGAGCAAACCTGACTTTTTCAAACATTTAGGGTGCGTCCCTTCATGCATCATCAGTCAAAAGCCGAAACAGCTTCTTGTTTTTTTAAACCGTATATACAAAAATAGGTGGTTTACTTTAAATATTTTAAAAGCAGTGTGTTTTAAGTCCATAGCTCAAAGTGAAGGCAGTTAAATGGTACAAGTACTGTTGCCGATTAATCTGGAAAATCCCACACAGACGACCCTTCATTCAAATTGTCAGGCCTTCCTACTCATGAAACAGTTTTCTCATGCCAAGAACACCTCTTCCATGCTCTGAGCTCTCCTATAAAACAGACCATCGACAATTGCTTTATCATCCCTTCTCTCGCTGGATGCAATGGAGTCTCCTTCCTACATGCTCATACGGCTGGTTTTGGCAGCACTTTTATTTTTTATTTTTTATTTTTTTTTGGCAGCACTTATTCTCATTTCTCAAACATGTGCAACTCATGCTCGCATTCCACCCACGCAATCTGCTTTGGTTTCCACGTCTCGGCCATATTCCTCTACCATTCAAAGCCATGGCAACAGTTGAAAAGCGCAAGCAGGTGTTCAGCTGCGTACCTCCTTCACTGAAACAAAATCAAGCTGGGCCACCAGAGACGCGGGGTCCCCCATTTTTCTATGAGAAAAGAAAATTGAAGTTAGTTTTATGTGGAGTTTCATGTGGTGTTTCTGTCTTTCACGTTGCATTTTGTCGTCCTTAGTTTTAAGTAATCAAGTTCACTCTTTCAAGTAAGGGTGTAAATAATGAATAAATCTTGAACTATATTATTGGGACTTTGACAAAGTAGTATTATGGTATTGCCAAATACCCCAAATATCGGTAGAGTTAAACTAATGCCCCAGCTAGCCACTTGATACATTTAAAAATATATATATATATTGGAATAAAATTGCCTTTGGCTGCCTTTTGCGTTGAGCCCAGCTCATGACTGTGGGAGGGATTCCGATGAGTAAATTCTGTGGGACCTCCTATGATGTTTGTGAGAAATCCACGCTGCTCACATGTTTTGCCAGATCATTTTATGACATGAGCCAAAAAATGAGGTAGATTCAAAGCTCAAGTGGGCCACACAACAAAAAATAATGGAGATCGTACTCCCATGGTTGAAACATTATACTGCAAAAGCTTTGGATTGGGCTAATATTTTTATTCTTTCACTACTACATTCCCATGGTAAGGAGTTTATAAGCATTTGGGCTACTTTATGAATAGTTTGGATTGTATATAAACATTACAGTGGAGCCTAGAAAGGTTTGAATGGTAGGCAACCACTTTCCATTATTTCCAGTCATTTGGCCTACTCAAGTTTGGGATCTATCCAATTTTTTGTCTCATGTCTCAACATGATCTTTCAAAATGGATGAATGGAGTGGATTTCCCACAAACATCATGGTGGGCCCAACATAGCTTTTAGTAGCAGCAACTGCCACGTGATGCAAATTGGGTAGTAGGACTTAGAGATGGATGGTCCCGTGGGGCCCACTCTATATATATATATATATATATATATATATATATATATATATATATATATATATATATATATATATATATATATATATATATATATATATATATATGCCATCCATCCATTTTGAAAGATCATTTTAGAGCATGAGTCCAAAAATGAGGCATATCAAAGGATCAAGTGGACCACACCACATAAAGTAATGAGATTTAAAACTTATTATTGAAAATTTCTTGGGGCATAGAATTTTCGGATGTAACTCATTCTTTGGCCCGTGACCTTAAATTAAATTCTAAATCCAATAGACGAAGCGGATTCGACACATATCCCATAATGAGCAACACAACCCTTAATACATGACAACATATACCCTTACCACATGACAACCACGACCTCAAGCGTTATAACATGACAACTATGATATAGGGCTTGACAACCTCGACCCTTAACATATGACAACTTTGACCCTTAATATATGATAACCATGACCCAGACCCTTAACACATGATAACTTCGACCCTTAAAACATGATAACCACGAACCAAACCTTTAACACACAACCTAGACCCTTAACAAATTATATACGTTCATATCTTCCAAGGTAATACATTATAAAATCTAAATAATTCTATCTCATTCATTGTCTTCCACATGACAATCACAATCATCCATCTTCACCTCAAATTTCTTCTGATAATCACTTCTCCCAACGATAACATCCATGACCATCTCTCTCTATTCACAAGCAAAAGTGACTTTCATATCTAAAAAAAGATTATTATATAATAAAATTAAATTAAAAATTCATTAAAAATGCTTTCCACCTATGAGTGGCTTCCTTCTCTAAGAAATGTGGTCATCGGAGTAAAAACAACACTCGTTTTAGGATTGTAAAAGTTATTGGTAGTGCCTATTATTGGGGGCCGTTACACAAAACCTTAGGATCTCCCAAAACACTAGAATTATGGGATAATAAAGCAATGAAATAAATCAAAGTATAAACCACACGATACAAGAGATTTTTACGTGGAAAACCCTCAAAGAGGTGAAAACCACAGGACCTCATCCAGATCAACAATCCACTATGAAGTAAATCGTTATAACCAATCATAAGCACACACTGCTTGGATCAAACTTTCTTCACTCACGTAGGAGTGGATAAACAATAAGAGAATAAAGAAAAACGGAGAGATCTCAACGATTACGATGACGTAAAAGTGCTAAGATGTCAAGTGCACAGTAGATCACCTCTACGAGCAGAACCTCCCTTTCACAAGCTTCCTCTCTCTCTTTCTCTCTTTCTCTCATACCTTTGATAGCCCTAAATCTTGTAGCAAACCCTTGCAAAGCTTTAGGAAACACCCTTATATTCCTTAGAAAAGCCCTAGGGACTCTCATTTATAGTTTAGGCAACGCCCTTTCGCACCTCTTGTGAAACCGCCTCAAATTTACGCAGTTCGCACAAAATCTGGTTATAAATCTGCATAACCTCGACTGGTTGAGCAGAGTCCTCGACCGGTCGAGCGGCCCACTCCACCGATTGAGCACCTCCCTCGACTGGTCGAGCACCACGAAAAATTTTAAACCAAACTCGCTGGAGTTCGAATCAAGCCAGTCCTCGACTGGTCGACCAGCACCCTCGACCGGTCGAGCCATGAGGAGAAATCCCCATCAAATCTCTCCCTTTTCGACTTAAAAGGAATCCGCCATCTTCAAGCTAGCCAAGTTTCTACAAACCTCAAACTTGCCCTTGAGCAATGCCTTGGTCATCATGTCTGACCCATTATCGTCCGTGTGGACCTTCTCAAGCTGTAACACCTTCTGTTCCAAAGTATCCCTGATCTAGTGATACCGAATCTCTATGTGCTTCGACTTGGAGTGTTGACTTGGATTCTTGCTCAATTGTAGAGCACTTTGACTATCGTAATAGACCATGTGCTGCTCCTGCTTCAAGCTAAGTTCCTTTAAGAACCTCTTCATCTAAAACATCTCTTTACATGCATATGTGATTGCTATGTACTCGGCGTCTGTTGTCGACAATCCTACGACCTTCTATAGCTTTGTCTGCTAAAAGACCGCTCCCCCTGCAAATGTGAACATGAACCCCAATGTTGACTTCCTGGAGTCTATGTCACCTGCCATATCTGCATCTGTGTAGCCCTCTAAGATAAGTTTTTCATCACCATAACATAGGCTTAACTTGAATGAGCCTCTTAGATACCGTAGTATCTACTTCACCGCTGTCCAATGTTCTTTGCCAAGATTGGCAAGATATCGGTTGAAGACACTAACCACATATGTTATGTCTAGGTGTGTACACACCATAGTATATGTTAAAATTCCTACTACTGACACGTAGGGTATCTTCTGCATCTCATCTACCTCTACGTTCGTCTTAGGACACTGCCTGTCACTTAATCTGAAGTGGTCATCCAGTGAAGTACTGATCGGTTTCGCTACATTCATATTGAACTGTTCTAGAACTTTCTCAATATACCACTCTAGCGATAGCCAAAGCTTCCTGCTGCTTTTGTCACAGGTTATCTCCATTCTTAGGATCGTCTTAGCTGGGCCCAAGTCTTTCATTGCGAACAACTTGCCCAACTCCTATTTCAGCCTGTCATTCTTCTTGATGTCTTTTCCCATGATGAGCATATCATCAACGTATAACAATAGAATTAACAAATCACCATCTGAGAACTTACGTGTGAACACATAGTGGTCTAAATCCGTTCTATCATATCCATGCTTCAACATGAACTAGTTGAACTTCTTGTACCATTGCCTTGGAGCTTATTTTAGCCCATACAAGCTCTTCCTCAGCCTACACACCATATGCTCTTTGCTTTTGACTTCGAACCCCTCTGGTTGGTGTATGTAAATCTCTTCTTCCATGTCACCGTGGAGAAATGTAATTTTAACATCTAACTGCTCTATCTCCAGATCCATGCTAGCCGCCAACCCAGGCAACACCCGCATGGATGTTATCTTTACCACTGGTGAGAATATCTTCTCGAAGTCTATACCTTTCCTCTGACCAAACCCTTTCACCACAAGTCTGGCCTTGAACCTCGTTTGTGAATTCTTCTGCTCAATCTTCTTTCTGAACACCCACTTGTTGCTCAGAGTTTTCTTACCCTTAGGCAATTTCACCATATCATAGGAATGGTTCTTATGCAAGGATTCCATCTCCTCTTGCATAACTTTCAACCACTCCCCTTATGCTCATCGGCTAGGGACTCAGAATAATCTTCTGGCTCTCCCCCATCAGTGAGCATAATATACTTATGCGGCGAGTACATCTTGGACGGATGTCTGTCCCTAGACGACCTCCTCACCTATGGCTCAACAGGTGGATCAAGTGGGGGCTGCTCCCTAGGTCCATCTTCTATAGGAACTTCCTCATCCTCTACACCTTATTGTACTCATCCGTCATTAGGCACCACGAGAGGAATAACCAGATCCATGTCCTCTATCTCACCTGAACTAGGCTGATTCTTCTCTGGCTTACAAATGTCTTCTATACATTGATCTTCAAAGAATACCACATCTCTGCTCCTGACGACCTTCTTCTAGGTTGGATCCCACGATTTATAACCAAACTTTTCATCACCGTACCCCAAGAACATACACTTCCTGATCTTCATATCGAGCTTGGACCTCTCGTCCTTTATTACGTGAGCGGATGCCTTGCATCCAAACACCTTGAGATGACAGTACGATGGATCCTGTCCAGTCAACACCTTCTCAATTACTTCTCCATTCAACAGGGCTGATAGGGGCCTATTTATCAAATACACTGCCATGTGCATTGCTTTTCTTCATAACGTCTTGGGCAACTTCGCATGGGATAACATGCATCTGATTGTCACGCCTCAAACCCGAAAATCGGATTTACAGGGATCCCGATCGCCGAATCCAGTGCCGATAGCCTCCGTAGTACCCCATTCTCAGCTTATAGCATCCATACGCCAGGTTCCGATCCTGGGATCCTACAAGGAGGATTTTTTTAAAAAAAAAAAAATTGTACATTTAACTCGTAATAAGCATAACCACAAGATTACCCAATTCACAAGGGCAACATCATCATCACATATCTACTAATATAATCACTTGAGTACAATGCTAAAAAGGAAATACGTAAATCGAAAATCAAGCTCCAGAAGACCGCTGCACGCTCCAAGCTAAACACTGCTGCAACTTAACATCACCTGCATGCATCTATCGTGCATAAGCTTATAGAAAGCTTAGAGGGTGGTGTAAGTGTGTGTACAAGGTAAGTGCCAAGTATTCAACGCAATGTCATAATCATACAATGTCGAAATAGGCGCAAGGTCATGAATCATATGTTATCAGAGTAAGCGAAAATACTGACAAGTCCATGAGTCAAGCAATATCAGAATACGCAATACAGATCAACTATACAAATGAGGAACAATATCAGAATACACGATATAGATCAACTATACAAATGAGGAACAATATCAGAATACACGATACAGATCAACTATACAAATGAGGAGTCATATATCAGATGCCGTATCTAAACCATATAAATGCAGAAATATAATAAATCCCAAAATGCTATATATATGCGGATGTAATGCAATATGCGATGCGAATGAAATGACCAAGCTGGAGTGTGAAGTTGGGATGATAGTACATATTATCGCAGGTTACGGGGTCCACCACAAGGGACTTCTATCTAAACCAGTCTCATACCTAAATTTGGATAGTCAGACTCAATGTGATAAACTCCTGATCTTAGGTTAGTCGCGCGCCCAACCGAAATCCTAACCATTGCGAAGGTACACATAACAAATAGTTACGCACCACCAGCCCGAGTGGATAGTGAATGAATGAATGAATGAGTATGCAACTCCCGCTTAATAAGTCCACATATCAGTACGGTTCCTCTCTGAAAAATCACCGGGGTCTATTACACTCTAAACCAGATTACCGCCCCATCGCGCCCAACAAGGTGAGTGGAAGAGACCTCACTATCCGCCTGCCAATATCGGGCCCGACTCATCGATAGCGGACCCATTCCTCGAGCTGGTCAGACTCAGCCTAGCATTGCCCCCTCCTCTAGGGCAGGTAAGGCCACACCCCCTTCCAACCGACCACGACACAGTGGGAGACGCAACTTAACGGTATACGGCCCTCATGCGCTCATGCATCCACTCGTCTAGACGTTGGAGCAACCTCTGGAACCAAGAGGGTTTAAGGACTTTCACCCAGGGATATCTATAGCACCCTATGTAGAACAGATTTTAGGTGTCCCATTTGGCCATCCACGAAATACCTGTGGAAGCTACAGCCCTGATGTCGTTAAGGCGTACAGTAATTACAACACGCAATGCAAGATGCATGAGTCATAGAATCTAGCCATGCATCAATCCTGCATATAACGTATACTCATGGGAGACAATCTCCGCCTATCAGGGAGTCTCATAACAACATGCCTAATGACATATGCAATAGTCAACCATATCTCATAACAAACATGCAGATGATGCGTATGGCATGTATCGTGATGCTATGCTGTAACATACCTATAATCGGTATTAATAACCGGCCTCGACAATCGGCCTTGATAATGTAGACATTTAACCAACATTGCCACCAAGGAGTGGCCCATATAGAGCCTAACATATAGTGGACCCTTGGCCTCACATAAGGGCCTAATACACATCACGATGGGCCTCAAATATGGGCTGCATATATGTCATACTGGGCCTCAAATACGGGTCGCATATACATCATATAGGTCTCGATAATTGGCCTTGACAATCGAAATTGGCCTCAACAATCGGAATCGACCTCGATATTCGGCCTATACAATCGGCCTCGACAATCAGAATTAGCCTCGAGCTCGGATTCGACAATCGGCCACGATAATCGGCCTCGATTGCTAATCGGTCAATCGGCCATGACAATCGAAATCGGCAATCAGCCACGACAATCAGAATCAATAAATAATCGACCTCGATAATCGAGATCGGCAATCGGTCACGACAATCGAAATCGATCGATAATCAGAATCTGCAAATCAGACATGTCAATCAGAGTTGACAATCGGTCATGACAATCCGGATCAATCGATAGTCAAAATTGGCAAATCGGTCACGTCGGTCGGCAATCGGTCACGATAATCGAAATCTATCGATAATCAGAATCAGTAAATCGGTCATGTCAATTAACGTCAGCAATCGGTCACGACAATCGAGATTAATCGATAGTCAGAATCGACAAATCGGTCACAACAATCTAAATCAATCGATAAATAGAATCGACAAATCGGTCATGTCAATCAGAGTCGGCAATCGGTCACGACAATCAGGATTGATTGATAGTTAAAATTGACAAATCAGTCACAACAATCTAAATCGATCGATAATCAGAATTGGCAAATCGGTCATGTCAATCAGAGTCCGCAATCGGTCATGTCAATCAGAGTCCGCAATCGGTCACGACAATCAGGATTGATCGATCAAGGCTTAAGGGAAGGTCACAATGTAGACATTAAACCATCATTGCCCATCAATGTGGACATCCAACAACATTGCTCCCAAGGAGTGGCCCACATAGAACCAAACACATAGTGGGCCCACGGTCTCGCATAAGGACCTAAAATACATCATCATGGGCCCACACATCACATTGTGCCTCACTCAAATGGGCCGCAATAGATCACATTGGGCCTCCGCAAATGCAAGAAGTTGGGACTCTTATATATTACATTGGGCCTTATCAAATGAGCCCTAAGTACATCCCATCGGCCGCACCAAATGGGCCCCCAATATGTCAAATGGGCCGAAAATACATCACAATGGGCTGTAGGACATGAGCCTTGAATATATTATATTGGGCCACTAATACATCACAATGGTGGGCCCCACTTGCCTAGTAAACGGATGGACAACAGGATATAAAACACATATGTCAAGGTGGGCCCACATGATTGGATGGCGTGGCTGAAACAATTACATCAAGGTGTGTCCCACACCACCCATCCAGATGGACGGCGTGGATTATAATAAATCCAGGTGGGTCCCACTGTCCTGATGAAGTGGACGGTGTGGGGTAAAACACATTCATTAATATTATAGTGGGGTCCACACCATCGTCCAGGGATAGATGGTCAGGGTGGATATTCAATACATACACCAAGGTGGATCCCATGCTGCCAAGACTGACGGACAACATGGATAAAACGTTCATCACAGTGGTGCCCCACATCCACCATTCAGATGATGGACGGTCTGGATGGTTTACATACCATCAAGGTGGGTCCCACGCTGCATGCATACAGCACACGTGCAGGGTGGGTGGCATGAGTAAAACACTTACATCATGGTGTAGTCCACTGCACGGACGGTGCAGATGAAACCCATGCATCATGCCTGGCCCATAGCAGATGGATGGTCAGGATATGATACCTATGAACAGAGCCACAGACACGTGCGGAATCCACATGTGAATGGACAGTTTGGATATAACAATACCTCATGGTGGGACCCACCATCCACGTGGCTGGACGGTGTGGATCTCACGTCTCTGGCCCACCACGTGGAAATGGATGGATGGTATACAATGCATCTCTCTAGTGGGCCCACCTCCACATGTGCAGCACATGTGGAGTGGTCCCACATGAGCAGTTAGAATATAATACATACCTCATGTCAGGCTTCAAAACAGAGCCTGTAAAGCTGGTGGAGGTACTCCAGCGTCAATCCTCCTCCAACGTCCAAGTGGACGGTGTGGATGAACAGGCACCATGGTGGGTCCACACGCTCACACACCAGGCGGGCCACACAGATGCACGGTCTGAATTTAACATAGATAGCAGGTGGCTCCCACCATCTAGACAGTCGGACGGTGCACTCCACCAGAGATTTGGATCTACTACATGCGCCCATGACCTGGGAGTTGGATACCGGTATAGGTCCACTCGTGTAGCAAGGTGGGGCCCACGAGAGTGGCCCACCAGCAAATGAATAAGCTGATATTTGTGTTTTCACATCGTCCAGGCCAGCTAGACGGCCCGGATAAAACATGTGGATGGCACTGATTACATACATCAAAGGTAGGCCCAACACGTATAACTGCTGGACGTGTGGAAGTACAACACATACATCACACGTGCAGCCGCTGGACGTGTGGAGTTACAATACATACATCAATGTAGGCTCTCGTCCAACCAATGGACGGTGCAGGTGCAACGCACCAAATCAAGGCAGCCCAACATGAACGGTTGGATGAAAACTTACATCAAGTATGGCCTAGTGGCCCACCGTCTAGATGGACGGTTTGGATGCCAGAGATGCGTCCCACACTGCATGGATGCAGCACACGTGCTGGGTGGGTGGCAGGAACACATACATGACGGTGGAATCCCACCAAATGGATGACGGTGTGGTATACATACATACATCAGTGGGTCCCACGTGGGGCCCACCATAACGTTTACCTACCATCCAAAATGTTCATAAGGTCACACAGACCCTAACGGAGAGGAGGAACAAATTTCAAATTGATCCAGAACTTATGTGGAACCCAACAGGTTTCAATGACAAACGTTCAATCCTTACTGCTTCCTGTGATGTGGGCCACCTGAGTTCTGTATACGGATGATTTTTGGGCTGGCCTATTTTCCTAAGGGACCCCACCAAATGCAAGGTGTTGATGTTCTAAACACATCACTGTGGGGCCCACGGCTGGGACCCACAGTCCCTGGCCACCGTCGCACATAGCAGCGTCCTACTGGCTTCCTCTGACAGCAACAACACCTGATGCTTATTAAAATTTATTTTTATTTAAAAAAAAAAGAGAGTTTTCCTGTGGTTTTTCACAGGTGGGGCCCGCATCAGAAGAATCCACCCCATCCATTGGATTCTACAGTCCATAACAAATCCATCAAGCCCAATATTGAGTATATTTCGGTGTATAGAAATATTGGAGTGAATTTCAACGGTAAAGCCACAGTCTTCTACGTTATGGCCCGCAAAATAATCGGATTGGCTTTATTTTTCAGTTCAACGCCTAAAATGGACTGCAAAATGGAATGGACGGTGTGGATTTGATTCATACATCAAGATGGGGCTTGTATGGGTGGCCCACCTAAAACTTTGAAGCAAGTTGACATTTTTTTTTTCTTTTCAAGTGCAACGTCCAGAGGCCATTAGCACGTCCCACGGTCTACTAACACTTCACAGACGACATGAATCAAGGTGGGTCCCACTTAGACTTGGCCCACTTGATCAAAATCAGTCTGATATTTGTGTTTTCCCATCACCCAGAAAGTAGGGCCCACATGGCTTGGACGGCCATGGGGTTCATTTAATGGACGGTTGGACATCACATAACTCATTGAATAAGCCACAAAATAAAGGAGGGAGAGAGAGAGAGAGAAACACCCACCTTTGATCTCCTCTTCCTTCTTCCGCCAATGCGATCTAGAGCTCCAAAGGACGAACTTCAACGGTTGAGATTGTTTTTGGAGGGTGGGGATGGGAGATAGGAAGTGGGCCACACAAAGCCTCTCATGGAGCTAGGAATTTTCTTGGACGTTGGCTTCTCTTGGGAGTTGCTTGAGTGAAGAGAGAATGAGAGAGAGAGAGAGATGATGGGAGAGGAGTGATGGGAGAGAGGGATGGAGTGACATGAGTGGTAAGGTGCTTGTTGACTTTTCTTGGGGTTGCTTTTGTACTTGGGCATGGGGAGAGTAATGGGTTGAGTGATGGGTGTACTTTTGACAAGTGAAGTGATTGATGTGATGGATTTGATAGATTCTCATGGAATTTGCAACGCGCGGTATTTTCCTCAAACTGAACGCTGGCCCACATCTCCTAGCCCAGGTATCGCCTTGGCGCGTGAGACACGACATCGGAACCTCAGCGACGGCGCGGTCGTGATGGTACAAGTTTCGACTCGAGCCGACTCAGATATACAGAACAAGACTCAGGATCGCATGCAAATGCCGGTAACAGATCGCGAGTTGCCAAAATTCGACCAAGAGGACCGCGGAAGCATATGTAATGGTATGGTCTATGATACGGGTCTTTCACTGATTCTCTCTATAATTATGCGATTTATTTGCTCAGATACACCATTATACTAGGGGGTCTTGGGAACCGTCTGTTCATGCTGTATACCCAAGGACTTACAATACTCATGAAAGTCATCAATGTATTCACCACCATTTTTAGTGCAGATGTACTTCAATGATTTACCTGTCTCTCTCTCGACCATAGCATGAAACAATTTAAACACACCAAATACCTTGTCCTTGGATTTCAAAGCATAAACTCAAACCCTCCTAGATGCATCATCTATAAAAGTGACAAAATACAATGTCCCACCTAAGGTTTTTGTCCTCAGAGGACCACCAACATCAAAATAAACCAAATCTAATGCATGCACTTTATTAACATGAGAAGCAAATTTAACAAGTGAAACTCTATGTTGTTTCCCTGATAAATAATCAATATAGGTTTTGAAAAGTTTACCTGTCACGTCTGGAAGGAGCTACTTCCTTGCTAGTAGTTGAAGCTTTTTTCCACTCATGTGGCCTAGACGCATGTGCCATATGTCAATAACTAAATCTTTCGCTGCGTTCAACCCACCCTTTCACACACTGACACTTGCCTTGTAAATGGTACAACACTTCTTTCCTCTGGATGCGATCAATGAACCTTTGATGAGCTTCTAGCGCCCACCAAAAAATTAACTTTTATAGCCATCAACATCTAACCTTTCCGTCGACATCAAGTTGAGACGAAAGTCAAGAATGTGCCTCACATCCCTAAGAACCAATGTACAGCCCACATTGGTCTTCATGCAAATATCACTGACCCCTACGATCTTCGATATGCCACAATTTTTCATCTTCACCATCCCAAAATCACTTGACTTGTAGCTTGTAAAGAAACCCCTACGTGGAGTCACATGAAACGAGGTTCCTGAGTCTATCACCCAGTCGGTGTCCTGACTCATAACCGTGAGACAAATGTCATGATCTGCTAAAATAATAAGTACAACGTCGCCATCTGAAGAGACCGTACTAGAGTCTGATTCATCTTCCTTCTCCTTTCCTTTTCCTTTCTTGTCATTCTTCTTCTTAAAACATTCATGCTTATAATGACCCTTCTTGCCATAATTTCAGCATTCAACATTATTCCTGACACTTGACTTGCCTCTTGATTTATCTTGAACCTTACTGCCCTTTTTGTTCTTTCCTCTCCCCCGATCTTATGTCACAAGGGCCTCTTGTTGAGTAGACCCCTAAGACTTCTTCCTTGTCTCATCATTAAAGAGACAACTAGTTACCTGTTCCATGGAGACCTTTCCTTCTGGCGCGGAGTTACTCAGAGACACCACCAATGTCTCCCAACTGTCAGGCAATGACCTAAGCAATAGCTAAACCCGTAATTCATCATTTAGGACCATCTTTATAGCGAAGAGCTGATTCAATATGTTGCTGACCTCATTCATGTGCTTAGCCACAGAACCACCATCTTTGAACTTGAGATTCACAAGTCGTCTGATCAGAAAAATCTTATTGCCGGCTATCTTCGTCTCATACAACCCTTACAATTTCAGCCATAAGCTAGCGGCTAAGGTCTCCCTAGACATATGGTGGAATACGGAATCGTCCAGCCATTGTCTAATAAACCCCACCACCTTCCAGTCCAACTTCTTCCAATCATCATCTGACATATCCTTTGTCTTTGCTGATATGCGTAGAATTGGAGTACACAAGTCCTTGCAATAAAGCAAGTCCTCCATCTTAGCCTTCCATATGGTCCAGTTAAAACCATTGAGACTGATCATCCTTGATGAGCCACCTTCCATAATTCAGAACTGATCTCACTCCATTTAACCAACCTGAAAGCTCTGATACCACTTTGTTGGGAGTGTTGCACAAAAACCTTAGGATCTTGCCTTCCAAAAAATACTAGAATTATGGGATATAATAAAGTTATGAAATAAATCAAAGCACAAACCACACGACACTAGAGATTTTACATGGAAAACCCTTGAAGAGGTAAAAACCACGGGACCTAGTCCAAATCAACAATTCACTATGAAAGTAGAACGTTACAACCGATCACAAGCACACACCGCTTGGATCAAACCTTCTTTACTCACACAAGAGTGGATGACCAATAAGAGAATAAAGAAAAATAAAGAGATCTCACTGATTACAAGGACATAGAAGCGTTGAGATGTCAAGTGCACAGTAGATCACCTTTACAAGAAGAACCTCCCTTCCACAAGCTTCCTCTCTCTCTTTCTCTCTTTCTCTCACACCTTTGATAACCCTAAATCCTTTAGCAAACCCTTGCAAAGCTTTAGGAAACACCCTTGCATTCCCTAGAAAAGCCCTAAGGAACTCTATTTATAGTTTAGGCAACTCTCTTTCGCACCTCCTACGAAACCGCCTCAAATTTAAGCAGTCCGCATAAAATCCGGACATAAATCTGCGTAACCTCGACTAGTCGAGCAGAGTCCTCGACCATTTGAGCACCTCCCTCGACCGGTCGAGTACCACAGAAAATTTCAAACCAAACTCGCTGAAGTTTGAGTCGAGTCAGTCCTTGACCGGTCGACCAGCACCCTCGACCAGTCGAGCCATGAGGAGAAATCTCCATCACCTATACACTGGAAAGGTTGATGACGGTGATCAAACACCGAAAAATGCAATCAAAGGGGTTGGTAATGGGTCCTTGGATGACATAAAAAAAAAAATTTAAAAAGAAGAAGAATAAGAAGAAGAAGAAGAGAAGGCACTAGCCTCCAAGCAAGGGCAACTTGGTCTCATTTTTTTTTTTTAGGTGTCAAGTAGGTAGCCAGGGCATTTGTTTCAACCTATTGATTTTTTGGGCGTTTGGCAATACACAATGTAATTTTGGTCAAAATCCCTATATTATTCAAGATATTGTTGATCATTTGTCTCCAAAATGAAGTCATTTCCTGTCTTGTTTGAAATGATATGATTCATGCGGTGTATATATCCTTTTTTTAGCATTATTTACTTGCAACAGGGATTTATGCTGGAAGGGAGGCTCTGACGATGACAGCAACAACGTTTGGGTTAAAAAAACGACTTTCTGGTACTACCATGATATATGTGTTTTATATACACCATCCATTCTATTTTCCAAATCATTCTAGGGAATGAACCCAAAAATGAGGCAGATCCAAAGCTAAAGTGTACCACACCATCGAAAGATCATTTAAATGGTTATCATTCAATCCCCATTGTTTTCTCTGGTGTGGTTCACTTGAGCTTTGAATCTGCCTCATTTTTGGGTCCATGAATTAAAATGTTTTGAACTATTGAATGAACGGCATGGATATATAACATATATCATGGTGGGCCATGGAGTTTTGGCTTGGAAATGGAATCATGTGAAATTGGTTCAATCTTCCGGGTGCAACTACTCTCTTTCAAACAGCATTGAAAGCTAATAATTAATTACATTATTAGTTTCTCCTCAAGTGTCGATTAATTATTAGTGTAATTAATTCCTTTGTGTAATTGTTAAATTAATATTGAGTCATGTGTAGTCGAGTCTTGAGTCAAACTTACTCCGTTAGATATCAAGTCGAAGTTTTTAAGCTATGATATAGAGCATGGTCCAAAAATCTCCTTGACGGTGTTACGCGGAATATAAAGGAGACCACCATGTATAGACTATGGTCCAAATATCATATTGGCAGTGTTGTGCATGAAATATGAAACAGGTTGAGAAGTGTGGCACTTCAACAATGTCAATGATGGGACAACAAAAGAGAACCACAATGGTCGAGTGGTCAATTAGTCTCAATCCAGCCACAATGAGATGAAAGAATCTTTGATTCCTTGTATCCAGCGGCAGAGATAGAAATCAGAGGGATTGATTTTAATCAACCAACTACATGAATGCATGCATGGTAAGAAGGGGAGTAGATTAATTTTAATCTTTACCAAATAGAAGTATCATTAAATTTCATCCATGATTGATCATTCTGATTTTGTGCAAAATTTCATGATATTCCATGATATTAGGCACAAATTGACGCCGGGGAAGATGTGAGGTTGAGCACCGTCTTCCTCAAGAGGATAACTATTCCGAATCCATGGTACTTCTCTGGACTCCTCACAAAGAATTCTCGAATCCACGAGGAAAGAAAGCAGAAAATAGAAATAAATTCTAATAAATTCAAAATTGATTGATGAATAATTAAAAATAAGTTCACAACCCTTTAAATAAGGATATCAAGCAATTGGAAAGAAATCAGAATCAAACTACAACTCAAACTCCTAGAATCCGCGACTTACTATAAATAGTAAACTTACTATTTATAGACGGTCGTGATGTCTACTAGTGCGTAAGGTTTTCGGCCAAAAATAGTAAGTGTCCTATTTGGCTTCACCAAACCGTTCTCCTAATTATTCTAAGCTCTTTTCACGTTGGGTGCAACTCCTAAAGCCCGACAGATGAAGAGTTATAATCAAATTAAAACTTACTATTTATAGTAAAAACGAAATTAAAATAGGGAAACGACCGTCGATCAAGGGGTTTTTCGCAATTTCGGGCTGCACAACCCGGCATAGCTGGTTGGTTGGCTAAAGTAGCTCGTTCTACCCCAAAATCATATATTTTACGTCAGATAACTCCTTCCGGATTGCAAGATACGCCCGATCTAAGGTCCGATGGTCCGGATCATTTTTGTCGTCGACCGGGCCTTTTCTGATCCATCTTTGCCATGAAACTGTCCGCGACCCACTCTACATCACAAATGAGTGTGGATTGCCTGTGACATGGACCACAAGAAATTCCTACTGTCAAACGCTAGGTGGGCCCCACTGTGACATTTGTGAGAATCCCACCCTGTCTGTTTTTCAAGCTCATGTTACAACATGAGCCTAAAAATGAGACGCGTAGAAACTTCGAGCGGGCCACATGACAGGAAAATGTGGATAGGTAAATGCGTACCGTTGAAACACATAAATATCTGGCCTGAGACAACTTTTGTAGCCCCATTAATGTTTCAACGGTGGATATTCCCTCCTCACTTTTTCCTGTCATGCCGCTTACTTGAGTTTTGGATCTGCCTCATTTTTTAGTTCTTATACTAACATGAGCCGGCAAAATAGACAAGATGAATTTCTCACAAACATCATGGTGGACCCACCCAGCTTCGAACCACAAGTTCTTACGGTTGTGGGGCTTGGGGAGCCCTGCATCCAGCACCGCAACTTCATTAATTAAAATGAGATTAACTCAATTTTAAGTGGCTCCTTAAATATTAGGTTCACGGTTTAGAGAAGCTTGACTTAAACATTCCAGTGGAATAATAAAACTAGGGTTGTGATTCAAATAGGGGCCCTGACGTCAAGAGAATGGACCATTCATCATCAGATAGAGATAGAGTACACGGAGCATTTCATGCATGGGCATCAGATAATGTCCGTCTGCTACTTAGACAGATTATAAGGGAAAAAGAGCTTCTTAGATAAAGAGTCCAACGGTCAAATTTCAGAAACCTACTAGATTTTTTTAGCGTATGGAATGTTCTAAGTGTGCACTGCCTGATGAATGGCATGAATCTCTGATACGTTAGCTCTTTGACGATCTCGGACATGTGTTCCACTTACTCGCGTGAGCTGCCACTGGTTCAAGTGGACGCAGATTGCCTGCGATCCTCATGAAGTTCCTATAGTCATAAGCTAGGTGTGCCCAACCGTGATGTTCGTAAGAAATCCACCCATCCATCCATTTTTTTTTCCTTCTCATACGAAGCATGAGCTCAAAAATGAAGTAGATTCAAAAATCAAGTGGGTCACGTGGCAGGAAAATGTGCGGATAGAAAATGCTTGAAACCTTCCCAGGTGTACCGTGATGTTTATATGCAATCTAAACAGTTCATAACCTCATTCACACAGGGATGAACTGAAAACACAAAAATATTAGCCGGATCCAAAACTTCTGTGGCCGATGAATGTTTCAATGATGCCATTCAATCCCCATTGTTTTGTATTGTGTTGCATTTGAGCTTTGAATGTGTCTCATTGTTTGGGCTCATGTCCTAACAAGAGTCAGCAAAACAGATGGACCCGGTGGATTTTGTACAAAAATCACGGTGGGCACCACATCCAGCTTATGTGGTGACCCCCTAGCAGGTCTTGAAGTTAGAAGCTAGGTGGGGCCGCCTACCATGATGTTTATAATCCATCCACCCTGTCCATCCATTTTTCCATATTATGTTAGGACATGAGCCTAAAAATGAGAAAAATCCAAAAGCCAAATAGGTCACACAACAAAAAATAATGAGTATTGAACATCCACCATTGAAACATTTATGGAGCTACAAAAGTTTTAGATTTATTTGGTTCAAGTTTGGTTATGCGTGTATATTGGGCGTGCCAAAGCCGGATGTGGTTCAATTCAAACTGAACACCTTGTGACCCCAAGCATCAAGATAAACCGATTAAAATCGGATATGTGAAGATCAGTCATCTATCCAGCCACCAATAGTATGAGATCCGGCGATTTGGAAAGGGAAAGGTTCATTCTTCAAATGGATTCTTTCTCTTAACTTTCAATTGAAATGATTTCAATATTCGTGTGATAACAATCGTAATTCAACGACGGAACAAATGTAGAAATAAAATAAAAACTTAAAGTATTTTATTACTGAATTTACAATATAAACACTCACAATCATCTTTGAGGGACAACGAAATATTCGTCATTTAATCAGTAGATTGAGCTTTGTAGTAGGACAATCGTGAAGTGCGTGATAGTCGTCTATTAATTACTTGATAAAAAACTGAACTTCGTAGTGAGACATTCGATGGAGGGCGGATATTTGATAATTTGTTTGTAATTCAGTTAAAATCAAGCTTCGTGATGAGATGGCTAATGAGGTGACAGTTTGTTCATGATCTTAGTATGCACAAAGCACATACCGAGACGATTGTAACTTGAATATCTGTTCATTGTCTAGTGTGTACCAAACTTTGTGGCAAGATGGTTGATGATATTAACTAGAATGTAGCAAGAAAACCTTGCAGCCTTCCATTCAAAACTAGACAATTTTCCTTGCAATCCAATATAATGCCATGGATGAAGAGTAGAAAGATAAACTAAAAATAAAAACTACAATCCCATGCCATGAGTAGTGTTGTGTTGGCAAGCAACAGAGTGCTAAAGGAAAATAAAGTAAATAAATAAGTGTCCATGGTGGACGGATAGATAAAATGGCTAGCGTTGCCTTATATTGATTGGTTGTTCTTATGAGGGCCTAGAGCTCTTCTTCGTGTATTGCCTTTATAAACTCGGAGAGGCAATGGCCTCATGTAGCATACGACAGCGTGAGAGATTAAACTAATTGTCGTGCAAGTCATCTTGAGTTTCCACATAAGAGTAACCTATTATATTATGCACAAAGATCATGTTTCTAACAAGTAATGTGATTGAGCATCCTATTTTAAGGAGAATACTTTCTCGAGCAGGTCACTTTTGTACACTTTCCTAAGCCATTAGGAATACCTAATTCTCTTGCAAGTCACATAAATATTGTTCATACTTCCCTAAATGATTACCTTAGCTATGGCCAATCTTGTCTTGTAATGTGTTACATGAATATGCTTTGCCAAAGAATTACTTTTAGTGGAGAGTTGCTTTAGCTGGAGGTTTCATTTTCTTAGACTCTTGCATTTGATGCTTTGAAATATAAATAAGCCATAATTAATTTATTGGTTTGAAATTCATCTTCACCACGCTGTGTACAAGGCTATCATGTAGCATCTTCTAAGGTGTCTAATCGGATTATAATAAGCCAGGCGTAAACAGGATCAGGCTAATATTTTGTGTTATAAATTCATCCCATTAGAAATGACCCTATGAAAAGTAGGGATAGCAGATAAACATCAGGGTGGACTCTGCGGAGCTTTCAACATTATGCATATCCCTATTCAGGTTTTCTCATCGGGCAACTCACTTGTGTTTTGCATCTACCCAAGTTTATGATTGGCAAAACACGGAGATCAAGTAGATTTTTCACAAACATCACGTCGGCAATCCCTACCCACTTTTTCTTATCATATGGGCCACTGGAATTTTAGATCCACATATTTTTATAGCCCATGTCCTATCTAGCAAAATAGAGAAACTAGGCAGATTTCTTACAGACACCACGGTGGCCCTCACCTAGATGGGAGCAGATTAGGTGAGACCTAGATCCACCAAGGTGGGTGGGACCCTTGATTGTAGGGCCCACTATGATGTATGTGGCTACATCCACGTTGTCTATCAGTATTGAAAGCTCATTTTGGGACATGATATATATATATATATATAATGGAACTGTTACAAATCCCGAATGGACCATAGTACGGAAAATAGTAGTGATTGGCCATTAAAAACTTCTTGTGGGCCATAAAAGCTTTGGATGAAGATGATATTTGTGCGGTGTCTTCATCTAGGTGTTTGTGACCTTATCATGAATAGGTTGGATGGCAAATAAACATTCATGTTGAATTCATGAAGTTTTAATGGAGGAGATTCAATCAAGATTGTTTCATCACGTGGTCCACCTAAGATTTGAGTCAGCTTCATTTTTGGGATTTTGCCCTAAATGAGCTTTCAAAACGGTTGGACAGCGTGGATTTAAGGCACAAACATCATTGTGAGCCCCACAGTAAGGGATCCCACCCATCTAGGCCGTGGGGATACTATGATGTATTTGATACATCCATGCCATTCATCTTAACTGAAAGCTCATTTTAGGGTATGATTTAAATTTTAAAATTTAAATAATAATAATAATAATAATAAATCCAAATCCCAGATGGAATATATTACATGAAACAGTAGTGGATTGACCAGTAAAAACTGCCTGTGGGCCACAAAGGCTTCGGATTCATATGATATTTGTGTGGTCTCTTCATCTATCTAGGTTTTTTATTTTATTTTTTTTAAACCTTATCAACAATTTGGATGATAAATAAACATTCCCATGGAATCCATGAAGATTTTAATGGTGGGGATTCAATCAAAACTGTTTCCTATGGGGTGGTTCACCTAACATTTGAGTCTACTCCATTGTTTTTTTAGATCACGCTCTAAAATGAGCTTTTAAAATGGTTGGACAGTGTGGATTTAAGGCACATAAATCATTGTGAGCCCCACAGCCAGGGGTCTCACCCATTTCGATGAAAGGGTACGGTGTACGATGAAAGGATTTGGCGGGCGAATTCGGAATGCGGACTGAGTTACACAGTACCCTTTCATCCTACTGAGTAAACTCTGTTGGGCCCACGTGAATGTATTTGGTTTATCCACGCTGTCAATCAGTTTTTACAAATCATTTCATGAAATTGGTCCAAAATCGAAATACATCCAAAGCTCAGGTGGAACACACCACAGGAAACAGTGGGAATAATTATTTCCACGGTTGAAACTGTGCTAGAGCCTGCAGTGATGTTTATTTGTCATCCAACCTGTTCATAAGGAAAAAAAAATTTTTACATGGATAAAAGGAAAAGAGAAAAAAACAAATATCAGCTTGATCAAAAACTTATGTAGCACCCAAGAATTCTTTACCAATAGATGTTTAATTAACATTGTTTCCTGTTGTGTGGTCCACTTACGCATTTTATATTTTTTATTTTTGGGTTCAGCCATAAAATTATCTGTTAAAATGGATGGATGGAGCAGATAAAATACATAAATAACAGTGGACCCCACAGAATTCACTCAGTACGCAATCCGCGTCCGGTCAAAGGAAAGTGACAGGAAATAGCTGTCCATCCGTGAATTGGTTTGTCGCGTGCGGCGAAGTCCAACGCGCCATGCATTTTTTACCACATGGTCTTTATATAATACTAATTAATCCGTGGACAGCTGAAATTTTTATAAGTCATCAAGTGGACTGAAAGACTTGTATATTACCGGCATCGACCGACCGGGACTCTCGCATGAAATTACGGTTTTCTTTGTAGCACACACATATCATCTTAGTGTAGATTATGAATATCATGGCAATTAATCTGGTGGATCCCACACAGAAAATCCCTTCCTAAAAAATGCAGACCTCCTTACTTACGAAACGATTCACATGTATATGACTAGATTTAACGGCTAGAAAAAACGTGGCCTAACGTGCACTTGTTGGTCACTCAATGAGTGAAACAGATTGGATGGAGGAATGATCATGATGAGCCCCACCTGATGAACAGCTCGGATCTAGCACACATGAGTTTAACGTGTGCACGTGAGAAAACATCATTCTCAGTGAATCTCCTTCCCATGCGCCATTTGTTATTCGTTTTACCTACCAAAAACGCGTCTTCCTAGGGTGTGGATTTGCGGTGACGCAGGTAACACCGTAGTGCATCTTTCCCTAACCGTAGGGAACACATTAATGTATTTTTTGTATATCCACGCCGTCCATTCCTTTTTTTAAGATCATTTTAGGGCATACACGAAATATTAAGCAGATCTAAATCTCAGATAGACCACACCATAGGAAATAGTGGTTATTGACCATTAAAAACTTATTGGAGGCCAAATAAGTTTTGAATCAAGCTTATATTTTATTTTTATTTTCCCTTCATCCAGTTATACATGACATTATCAACAGTTTGGATGGCAAATAAACATTACAGTAGCCCCTAGAAAACTTTTAATGGTGGGCGTTCAATGACCACTGTTTCCTATTGTGTCGTCCACTGAGATTTAGAAATGCCTTTTTTTTTTCTACTAATGCCTAAAATGATCTTTAAAAACGGATGGACGGCATGGATATACAACATATACATCAAGGTGGGCCGCACAGTCAGGGAAACCCTAGTACGATGTTACCCGTATAACACCTGATCCACTCCCCGCTTCCATGCCCTGAGTCCTCTCATAAAAGAGAGCATGGACGATTGCTCTGACACCACATCTTACTAAATACAATGGAGTCTCCTTCTTACATTCTCATTAGGTTGGTTTTGGCGGCACTTATTCTCAGCGTTCAAACGGGTGGAAGCTATGCTCGCATGCTATCCACGCAGGCCACCTTGGATGCACGTGTGGGCTATATACCATTCAAAGAAACGGTAACAGTTGAAGAGAGCAAGCGGGTGTTTGTTCAAGTACCACCTGCACCCAAGCCGAATTATAATCCTCGAGGGAAGATTGGCCCCCCAGAGACCCCTCCACCTCCAATGGTGCCGACCGCCTGAAGATCGAAATCTTTTTCTTTTCTTTTTTTACACAGACCCACCACAATGGATACTCGACCGAAATCTCTTGTTGATGTTAATTGGCTACTATAAGCAATGGAAAGTTGGTTTTCTATCTAATTCTACTGTGATTTTTCTACGTGTTTATCTCTTCATATTTCTCTTTGACATTCCTTAATTTCACGGTTAATCGAGTTTGTTCTCAATGCTAGTCTTGGTTTTTTGACTTGAGATAACGGATAATTTTTTACTCACATGATTCAAGATATTGATGAGTTTAGCTTCTACAGGAATCATTTTTGTAAGGGATTTTTCTCATAAGCTGCCTCTACGTCAAAGATCTAGGTTTTCATGCGTTACGGGTCAAGGTTGTCATATAACGGGTCGAGGTTAACACATGCTAACTTTGACCTTTGACACATGACAACCTCAACCCTTAACACATGACAACCTTAACCCTTAACACATGAAAACCTCAATCCCAACAACCTTAACCATTAACACAAACAACCTTGACCTTGACAACATCAATCCTTAATACATGATAACCTCGACCCTCAACACGTGACAACCTCGATCCTTAACACATGATAACCTCGACTCCTAACACATGACAACCTTGACGTTGACGACTTTAACCCTTAATGCATGACAACCTCGACCCTTAACACGTGTTTCGATCAGAAACATGCCATAGAAATTGGAATATTTACATTTGATAATAATAGAAGGAATCTGAATCAAGAATATTTGTCATCAATAATTTAATTAATTTAGGTTCTTATTACATTCATCGCCTTGCCCTTGATTCTAACACAAAGTACAATTAATTGTGCAAATATTAAATGACATGAGAATATAAATAACAACAATTTTGGCAACATTCCGGCTTGTAGAATGTCCGTTGTAATGACAGAAGAGTTATATGGGTTTGGAACCCTAACATCACACCAATATGCATAGGATGATAAATCCATGATGAATCCACATAAGATATACATTAGATGACGAATTGAGGATAAATCCACATGAAAACATAACACTTTGGTCTTGCAAGACTTGTGTTGTACAGTCACACAAATAGTCCATGTTGCGTGGTCGCACAATAGGCCTATTGTCGGACAACTTCTTCATATTCCTTCTTCCTTCTTCCTTCTTCCCGCTCCATGACCCACTTGATACCTGAATTTTACAAATCTTCAACTCTTAAAGCTCTCAAATTTTTCCAATGTGCAAATGAGAGGGGTGAATGGGTATTTATAGGCCTTCGCACGTGTGAAGCCCCATATTCCCACCACATAACTTAATTTATTATGCGGGTGTGCAACATTCCTTCATTGCGTTGGCAGGCAACACTCCTCTCTTATGCGAATTCCATACTAGTTCAATTGTGTCGATAACCTCTCTTCCACTCTACTTCTTTTCCCCCTCTGCCTCTTTCTTTAATTGCGCAGCCGCACAACACACTGCTTTGCATGATCGCACAATACATTCCTATTGAACGGATGTGCAATAAACTTTATGCTCAAACAACATGAAAACCTCAACCTTGACAACCTTGACCCTTAACATATAAAAACATCGACCCTTAATTAACACATGACAACATCGACCTTCACAACCTCAACCCTGACAACCATGACCCTTAACACATGACAACCTCAACCTTGACCCTTAATACGACAAGGATGCCGTCTTAGGGGCCCACTATCAAGTAAGTGTTAAGGGACAAGATTGTCATGTGTTAAGGGTCTAAGTTTTCATGCGTTAAAGTTGTTGGACCTACCATTGGATATGTGTTGAAGATCTGCTACATCCCTTAGATTCAGAATTTAATTTGTCACGGGCTAAAGAATAAGTTACATCCAAAAATTTTGTGGCCTTCAAGAAGTTTTCAATGGTAAGTTTTTAGTCCCACTGCTTTCTATGGTCAAAGAATGAGTTACATCCACAGATAAGGTAGACCCCACCACAAGGAACTAGTTAGGAGTGAATAAACACTGACCACTATTATTGGTTATTGTGAGGCATCATGATGTATATAATTTATCCATGTTCACTGAACAATTTAGAGCATGAGCCCAAAAGGAAGCAGACAAAAGGCTTAAATGAACTACACCACAAGAAACAATGGTGATTGAACTCCTACTATTGAAAACTTCATAAATGGACTACACTACTAGAAAACTTCTTAGGGTGTTCATATACTATCTGTGAGGTCCACCATCACATACGTGTGGAATTTACTGCATCAATTAACTTTGGAATTTCATGAAAGGCCATGGTTGGAAGCATGATCAACATCCGCCAGCTACATGTACCACATCACAAGCAAATAGTTCGTATTGAACGAACACCACTACAGGTTATTACGTTTTGTGGGCCACATAGAAAACATGTTAGCAAGAAATTAACATCTTCCCCTATAAATAGAGGGCTACAGAGAAAATGAACGAATTGGATATAGGTTCCAATAAGCCCAATAACAAATCTCATCTACATTACTTCATTAAGATTGGATACTAGGTGACTTCTTCTTCACTTAAAATCCATGCAGCTGTTTATCCAAGGAATAGGGCAATTTAGTCTGAAAAACTTTTAAAAAACCTGGTAAACAAGTTGTCCTCGTAATATTTTAAACTTCTATTTATTTTCAGAATTTTGACCATACTACAAGGTTTACGGTTAAAACTCTCTGTTCTTTTCATTTATGACCTTATATAACACTAAAAAAACATTTTGGTATTCCCACATGCCCCAAATATTAAAAGGATTAAACAAATGTCCTACATGGTCACCTGACATCTTTTTAAAAAAGGTGGGGATAAAATTACCCCTATCAGCCTTTTGCGTTAAGCCAGCGTGTGACAGTGGCGGGAGGGATTCAGATGGGGTAAACACTATGGGGCCACTATGGTGTTTGGGAGAAATGCACACCACTCACATGTTTTATCAAATCATTTTATGACATGAGCCCAAAAATTAGGTAGATCCAAAGCTTAAGTGGGCCACACAACATAAAACAGTGGAGATCGTATGCCCACAATTGAAACATTCATGGGGCGGCAGATGTAACAACCTGAAATTTTGGGTGTGAGTTTACCTATGCATAAGGATGTACGATTACACTTGTTCAACTGTACACTTGTAGATCCATTAATATTTATGTAGTTTAACATGAATCAAACTATAGGGAGCACGTTTTAACCATTGATTGATAGGACAAACCATTAAATACCCTAGTATTCTTACCCGTACATTAAAACTAACCATTGATATAACCTATCACCATTGGATGAAGATATCTATCCATCCATTTTGAATTTGGACCACCTGATCAAAGTAAACTAATTACCAAATCTTCACATCCACTTGTTCGCACATCAAATTAAACTTTGAATTTGCTCATTTTATTTATCACTTATAAAAATGCTTAACTTACCATCAAAACTATGATATAAGCATTTTACACCAATGAACCAATCACTTGAATCTAACGGTATACATTTCTAACATGGATCACATGCAAAAACTACTTTATATGTATCCGTTTACAAAACTGACCGTACAATAACCCGTAAGTATGATTAATATCCTAACCATCCAATTACTTAAATTTTAGCCATTCATCTTGTCGTCTATCATGTTTATATCCGCCAAATGAACCATTAAAATATCAAAATAAACTCTCTTTAAAAAAAAAAAAAAAAAAAGAAAGAAATGGTGGAACGAGGCCACCAAAGATTTATTGATATCAAAGGCGACAAGATGTATAATCCTTCGAGCGGTCTCCAACAAAAAGCAAGGGAGCCCACCTATCATATAACGGCCTACACACTGGACAAGAACCAATTGAAACAAAGCGAGCTAAGGAAAGGCCATGCAGAGGAGACACACGGGCCGATCTGATTGACAACAACAAAAGAACCAACGAAATCCAGAAAAATCAAACTCTCAGACTCCCCAGGCCTGCCTTATCAAGGACCAGGGAACCCCTTATTCGCCTAGGCAGTTCTGATCTACATCGGAAGAAAATGTTAGCACAACCTTCAATTGCTGCTCTAACCAACGCATCTGCCACAACATTACCCTCGCGGAAGATGTGCCTGAAGGTGAGGCACATTAAAATATCAAAATAAACTATTCATTTGAAAAATCATAGGATATACATTTCAATTACCGGTCAGTTTTCATATGGGACATTAATACACGTTGATTTGAATTATAGGTAGATGTGAGTCATTAAAAAGGCATTTTGACCATCTTGGTGAGATCAAGGCTCAAACTTTACCTGTTGATAGAGCAAACAAAATGACCAGCCATGGTAAAGTTTCAGCCAAAACTTACTATGTGAATGAAAGTTTTTTGCATTTAAAAAAAAATTTCCAAAAACTAAGAGATGTGGGACTTCCTGTCTATACAACTTATCCTAATATAATATATTATATAAATTTAAAAAAAAAGTAAAAAGTAAAGATACCAACAATGTATAGTGGTATCACACGATATCTCTCAACTCCTTTAGTTAGGAAACGGAAGTGGATCTTGACCAGCGGAACACATCACCCTTTCATCATGCTGGGATATCTCTCAACTCCTTTAGTTAGGAAACGGAAGTGGATCTTGACTAGCGAAACACATCACCCTTTCATCATGTTGGGACCCACTGAGAAGATCCAAACCATCGTCAGGTCTGGCCACAGGGAAAACTCCAATAATAGGCAGGTTCAAGCTGATTTTCAAACATTGTGGCATACATGATTACCAAATAAGCTCCATTTTTAGCCCCATAAGTTAACAAGATCCGAGAAGTTGAATGAACGGGGTGGATTTTCCTAGTGATCTACACCGTCCCAATTACATCCCAATTACATGATCTACATCGTCCCAATTATGTAACGCCAACACACAGATGATTTTCTTCCTTGATATGATTTATTCCAAAAAAAAAAACCTGCCTACAATCCAGATTGACATTTCTCTCTGATTATAAAGAGAAAAACAAAGAGAGAAAAGATAAGGGAGAGGGATTAGATAAAGTGGAAGAACGGCTTGCAAGGTTAGTATTTATTTTAATTTATTTTATTTTTTATTTTAATTATATCATTATGCTTTAGGCTTCCATAATGGACGGGATGGATTTACCATGGGGGCAACGAATGTGCACATATATCAACAAGTACGCGTAAAAAAAGGAAACATGTATGTACTTTTTTTTTAAAATTGAATTACGTGTTAGGCTTATTTTGCATGTGGGCCTAATCAATTCGGTCCATTAGGTTTTGAGGACCAAAATATGGCAAACCTCAAAATTTAGGCCAAATTAATATTTTGGTAGACCATAATATGCAAAATAGAATTCATGGCGCATTCACCGTTGGCATATCTATCGGGGCCGCAGGGACTTCCAATGAAGATATTAATTATTTTGACCATTAAAAAATAATTTGGTGAACCAATAAACAACTCGGATCTTAGATAGACAGTTAGGAGGTCCGAGATAAGGAATGTATATGCTTTAATGGTGGAAGAACAGTTAGTGTTGTTCATGATGGTACGGCCCACCAGAATCACGAATCTGGTTCATTTTGTACCACTGTCCTAAAACGATATTGGTAAGTTGGTGAAGGGAATAGATTTAATACACACATATATTTTTGTACGCCTCGAAAATATATATATATATATATATATATATATATATATATATATATATATATATATATATATATATATATATATATATATATATATATATATATTTAACAATATAGTATAAAAACACTCCAGCGTGCAAAACAAAAATTTAGGTAATTACGGAATCGAAATTTATCCGGATTAGTGGGCCTTCTATGTGGGGCTTTCTTGGTGTAAGTGGCAAATCCATATCGTCTAATGATTTTGTTACTTAATAAGATGCTTATGGTTGAAAAATATACTCGAAAAAAAAAAATTATGTGGGCCACAATGCATTAAATAGTGAGAAATGAATGGTTACCATTGAGCATTCATGTGGGCCACAAAAGTATTATTTTGAGGAGATTTTTGGGCTCACCCTTTATGTGGGGATTATCCATTACACCCATAACTCAGATTGTCATGGGATCCATTTAAAAACTAAATGAATAAATAAATAAATACAAATAAAAAAGGTTTAGTTTCTGCGTTTGAAAGCAGGTGCAGTTTAAATGTTTGAGACCATCTTGGGCTATGAGATTATAGACCCATAGTGATATATGTATTGTATCCACCCCATCCATTTGATTTGGAATGCTACTTTGGGCTAGGAGTGTAAATTTATGACATATCCAAAATTTGTGTGGGCTTATACAATAAGAAAATAATGATGGTTGTACGATAATCTTTTAAGTTATTACGAGTCCCACAGATTTCGGATTGTATTGAAATTTCTTCCCAATAGTCAATACGGTGATGGTGACCTTGTAATCAGTCCAGACCCTTGTAGTAGGACCCACATTAAAAAAAATGTGTTATATATATATATATATATATATAATTTAATATATTTCTACCATTCAAATGCATGGTAAAACTTATCTAAGCTACAGAACAAAACATCCACCCGCTAAAATATCTATCATCATGGCATATTATTACAAGATCCAAGCCATCCATGTGGTGGGTCATCTTATAAGATATGTAGCCTGCCCTTTTTGACTGGGATAGATAAGATAAACCCAGTCCATTAGGTACATTATCTTGTAGAACCTAAGCATCACTCCCATTTATGGCCTTAGTAATCAAAACAAATCAAGGGCTTGATGAACTTGATATTTTTTATCCATTCATTTTAATATTATGGTGTACTGCATATGGATTATAGGTATTCTATAATCTGCTCTATCAGATTTCTCCCAACTTTCCTCATCAAATCATTAGGTGAATAATCCCAACATGTTTCATCTCCATATGATTAAAATAAATTATTGTATTGATATTAGAAGTGTACACGAGTCGAACAGGGTCGAGCTTGGCACAGCTCGACTTGGCTCGGCCAATAGCTGACCCCAGCTCAAACTCGACTTGGCTCGGCCAATAGCTGACCCCAGCTCAAACTCGACTTGGCTTGATCCTCGAGCCTGACTGGCCAGCTCGGCTTGGTTCGGTCAACAGCTCGGGTTAATTCGAGCCACGATTGAGCCAAACGCCTGTGCATCATTTTCACAAACACATCAACTACACCTTCAAATTCTCATTATATATAAAACAACAACAACAATGGTTTTATAGGTATTTCATCAAGCACCTTTATTTTTGACCTAAACACTTTTTTTTTAAAAAGAAATTTTTTACTGAACAACGGTCAGGACCAGCTTTACAATTCGGGAGGGCCAATAACAAAAAGGGAAAAACCCTCCTATCATATGGACAACGAACAAGGAAGGAGGGGGAGGAGCACTAGGATTGACACAGGGCGCCAAGACCTACTTTGTCCAAGAACAAGAGGCCCTTGATGTGGCCAGGAAGATCGACTCGATTCATAAAAATTTCGTTGGACTGGGCCATGCTGCCCAGACGAGCAAGACCGTCCGCCATGGAGATGGCTTCCCTTAGCATATGGATAATTTTGAGATGAAGGGCGTGGGCGAGATGGGAGACTCTTGTCTTTCAGTACCAGATTGGCCAGGAGAAAGTAGCCGAATGCACGAGGGCTTTCACCACGATCAAGGAGTCGCTAACCAGAATAATGTTGGAGTACCCCAACTGATGCGCCAACGTGAGGGCATCCAAAGCTGCTCTCGATTCTGCCCTAGTGTTAGTGCTAGTCCCATATCCATGGGCAAATCCAAAGATGAAATTACTAGCCTCATCTCTCCCAACACCCCCGCCACCCAAGGGACCTGGGTTGCCCCGAGCAGACCCATCCACGTTCAGCTTGATCCATCCCGTCAGGGGCCTGCACCACTTAACAATGGATATCTTCGGTTGTCATAATTGAGGAGTCGGAAGGTTCCAGCAATTGGTCATGGAAACCACCGATCTGAGGATCTTTTTAGGAGCAGGCAATAAAAGGCTTAGATGATGCGCCCAATGGAGGATACGAGTGACAATGGTAGCAATCCCGATGGGAGAGTTTTCGAAGCGGTTGGAGTTTCTGGCTTGCCACAACTCCCAGAAGATCAAGATGGGGATCAAATCTTTGAGGGGTGAGGTCGACGACGTGGAAGCGTTCCACCAATGGATCGCACGAGCAAAAGGCAAGTGAGGTAAAGGCTGGGGGATCCCTCAATCCTGACAAAAGCGCTCCCGCACCTGGCTGGTGAGGGACCCAATGGCAAAAAGGTGGGACATCAATTCACAGTCCGGGCGGGCAGGCGGGGAGCAGCAGGAGCACATAGAAGCCACGTTAATCCCTTTGGCTTGAATATTAACATCCACTGGAACTACATCGTGGAGGATCTTCCAAGTAAAGAGGGAGAGTTTGGGAGGGAGTTTGGGAAACCATACCCAGGTAGCCCAACTGGACTTAGAAGCGATGGGTCTGATGCATTTCCAAGCCGAGGCAGCCGTAAGTTCACCATTCCTCGCTGCAAGCCATATACGTCTATCATCAGTATCCGACGTGCAAAAGCCTTCGGCTGAGACATGGTCAACCACTGCCTGAGGGAGGGCACACAAAGCTTTAGGATGGTCAAGCCAGCCCGAGGGACCAATCCAATCCTAGACGGAGGCAAAGATAGGTTCCAACTGGTACAGGGGCAGATCCCACAAAGGCCCGAGGCCCGACCAATCTTCCCTCCATAAATTAATTAAGCCACGCCCGATCAACCATCTGGATTTACTCCTCAGCAGGGGAAATAGGGACCTATTTTTTTTCATATCAACTCTAGCTGGTGGGTTGATCTGCACTTCCTAAAAATCTACAGCATATTTTGCTCTTACCAACTTGCACCAGCTGCTTGAATCTCCCTGGAACAGAGTCGTCCAAGCCAGCTTAAGACAGGACGCGTGCATCACCGATTTTAATAACCTCAGACCCAGGCCACCTTCCAATTTGGGCAGGAGGAGGCTTTTCCATCTTCGCCAATGGCATTTGTTTTTCGGCCTAGCCGAACCCCAGAAGAAGTTAGCAAACATTTTTTCCAACTGAGCTAAGACACCAGAAGGGACCTCCGTAGTGCCCCAATGTAAGGATTGGGATGTTGTTAAGAACATGCGTGATGAGGGTGAGTCTTCCAGCCTGGGAAAGAATTCGATTTTGCCACAAATGAATCCTGGCTTGGATCTTCTCAATTAACCCCTGGAAGTAGCTTTTCTTCAGCTTCCCCTGGAAAATGGGGACACCCAAATGGGAGAATGGGGGTAACAATTTGGTGAAGCCGAGAATTCTCTCCGCTTGCCTGCATCTAGAAACGGGCATGGAGGTTGGGGCAATGAAGAAACTTTTTGAAGCATTGATTTTCTGACCTGAGCATCTTTCGTAGTTGTCCAAGAACTTCTTAAGGTGCAGCAGCAACCTAGAGGAGTCATTGACGAAGAGAATCGTGTCGTCAGTGAACTGGAGGTGGGAAATGAGTGGACAGTTCGGTCGCGTCTTATAGGGCTGGCACACCCCCGAGGACAACAACCGGTGGAAGCCACGGCTGAGCCCCTCAGCCGCGAGAATGAAAAGGCCTGGGGAGATCGGGTCTCCCTGTCTCAAGCCTCTAGTGGAGTGAAAGAAGCCAACTACCTCGCCAATTATAAGAACCGAAAACCATCATTCAGACCAACACCTCTCAACTAGCAAGATCCAGTTGCTGTAGAAGCCGAACCGCTTAAGGACCTCTCTTAGAAAATTTCAATTAAGCTTATCGTAGGCCTTTTCCATGTCTAATTTGATGAGCAAGTTGCCTCCCCTGACTTTCTTGTTGATATCTCTGAAAGTTTCTTGCACCAAGACGCAACTTTCTGCCATGGATCAGCTTTGCACAAACGCAGCCTGCTCTATGGAGACTATTCCAGGGAGAATAGCTCCCAGTCTTACAGCAATGATGCGAGAAAAAAATTTATATAAGCAATTGGACAAACTAATTGGAAGAAAATCTAAGAAAAAAGCCGGAGCACTTATCTTAGAGATGACGCAGATCAGCGATGCCGTGAGGGCACGAGGAAGAGCGGCTCCGCTAAAGAAATATTTTGCCGCCATAAGGAGGTCGTGACGTATTATGGGCCAACACGACTAGAAGAAGGCTGCAGTGAATCCGTCTGAGCTAGCTGTGCTATCCGAAGGGATGGCTTTAACGGCCTCCAACAGCTCTTCATAAGAAGGATCTGCCATCAGGAAGGTGTTGTCTTTGGCTGACACCTTGTTTAGGATTGGGTCCAGGAAGTCTCCAAAGCGCTGGTTACCGTCCTCCTACACAAGGAGCTAAAAATGGGCGATTGCCTCTGCTTTGATATCAGGGATGTCGGAAAGCATAGTGCCATCCGCACGCTTGATCGAATGGATTGCCGATCTTCTAGAATTTCCAGCCACAATAAAGTGGAAAAATTTTATGTTGCGGTCCCCATCTTCTAACCAGTGGGCCCGTGATTTTTGCTTCTAGAATATTTCTTCATAGCTTTCCAAGCGAGAGGGAATCTCGGAGCTTCTGAATTTCCTACTGGGCTTCCAGGGATGGAGCGCCAAGTGTCGTTGCTTCAGCGCGGCTGAGGTCTGACACAGTCGATTGGATTTGGCTGAAAATGTTCCCGAATGTGTCCTTGTTCCACTGTTTGAGAGCTTGCTTTACCGCCTTTAGTTTGGCGATGAAAATTTAAATTAG